>NC_140591.1:287384950-288584950 GCF_964204655.1 Triturus cristatus | reverse complement strand
TAGGCGATTGGCAAGAACCTTTGCGAGGATTTTCGGCTCTGCATTGAGAAGAGAAATGGGCCGATATGATGCACAGTTCAAGTTTGGTTTGCCTTCTTTGTGGAGTACAACTATGTTAGCTATGCGTTGATCTAGCGGAAGTTTCCCAAACTCCCTACTTTCCTCGAACATGACTTTAAGGTGGGCTGATATTTTGTCCGGACAGAGTTTATATAGTTCTATGGGTATCCCATAAGGGCCAGAGGCCTTGCCAGATTGGAGCGATCTAATGGCCTGGGCGATTTCATCTGTGGTCAGAGAACTATCCAGTAGTTGTGTATCAGTCGAGGTGAGGGTGGGCAGGTTAATGTCTTTTAGCAGCTTGGTGGAATCTACCTCGGTGTGGGGCATCCCCGCCTTGTAAATCGCTTCGAAGTGTTTGGCAAATTGAGAAGCTATGTCTTGGGGTTCTTCTATTTTAGTGCCAGAGGCATCGTGGAGGACCGGGACCAGTCTATTTGCCCACTCTCGCTTTTCCAGCCAAGCTATCAATTTTCCTGCCTTGCCTCCCATGTCATAAGTTCTTCCAAGCTTTTCCTGTCCCAGAGATCGAGCTGCGTCAGTAACAATAGCTTTATATTAAGCCTGCTTAAGCAGCAGTAGGTGGTGCACCTCAGGAGAGTCTTGCTCCACCAAGTCCGCCTCCATCCGAAGGATTTTGGATTCTATGTCGGACACCGCTTTCTGCTGTTCTCGTTTGTGACCAGAAATTAAGGACAGAGCTTGCCCCCTGATTACCGTTTTGAAAGCCTCCCAGAGTATTTGGCTAGAGGCCACAGTGCCCACATTCTCAGTGAAGTAGTTATCTGTGGCAGTTAGGAGGTCTTTGCGTATTTTAGGGTTACTGAGGTGCCAAGGGTTGATGGGGGTAATACGACCCACCCACGTGTGATCTAGGAGAAAGTGTGCCCAAAGCGGCGAGTGATCGGAGATAACCCTAGCTAGGTGGCAGACCTCCTGGATGTGCGAGGTTTCAGAGCCAGGAACTAGGATGTAATCGAGGCGGGAAAAACTGTGGTGGGCTCCGGAATGGAATGTGTATTGCTTTGTCTCGGGGTTGAATGTGCGCCAGGTATCTGTTAGACCCATGGCCTCAAGGAGGTGTGGTAAACCACGGGAAGAGGGCCCCAACTCACGAGGAGGATGCCGGTTCAGTGCACCGGAGCACACAGAATTAAAGTCACCCCCCAACACCAACAGACCCTCTGGTAGCGAGAGAATAGTCGTACGGAGGTCTTGGAACGTGGCCGATTGGAGGCCGGGTGGGACATAGATAGAAAACAGAGTGAGGATCCGTCCCTTCCAGGAGCCAGATGTGCCAACATAACGACCCCTATCATTGGTCCAAGTGGAGCCCACACGAAAGGGGAACGCATTCCTGACCATAATGCCCACCCCCCTGGAACCAGTGGTGAATCCTGCATGCGTCGCTAGTTTGTATCCGTATCGGTTCAGTGCCCCACAGGAGTGACCCATAAGGTGTGTCTCCTGAAGTAGCGCGACATCCGGGCCCTGCTTCTAGATATCCTGCAGGACAACACTTCACTTAATTTTATCTCCCAGCCCATTGACATTCCAACATAATAGTTTAATGCTTTTCCTCCAGTGTGTGTGCATTGAAACCGTAGTGAGTCTTCTGTGCCTCTGCTGTGCCTGCAGTCATGTGTCGATGGAAAAGAATAACAATGAAAACCCCCCACAAACCCCCCCACCAACAACCCCCCTCCCTGCATCCCTGCATCCCTGCCCTATGGACTTAGAACTGCCCATTACAAGCTGGCAGAGTGCCTGTCGCCCAATTTCTAATACTAGAAAATAACCAAAGGTAGAAAAGAGGAGGAAAGCCAACACTCCCTCTCCCCGCCCCCCCAACCCTGAATTGTAAGTCAAGTGTCTCCAGCAGGAACATGTTGGGCTGCACTAGTGCAGTACGGAACACGGTGAGTTTATGACCAGTTGTGGGGCCTCATGAACCTCGTTACCTGAGTATGTTCATGTGGACGAGAAGGGCACTTATCAATTCTCACTATTGGTCCTGCAATTCTTGATCTTCGCCCCCGCTCCTCCCTCCGGGGCCACCGATGATTCGATTGTCCAGCCAGTCCGAAGCCACTTCCGGATTTTCAAAAAACCATGCCCTTCCCCCAGCCTCCACACGGAGACGAGCTGGGAACATCATGGCGTATTTAAGTCCCTTGTCTCTGAGTTTCTTTTTGACGGCCATAAACGTTCAGCGTTGTCTCTGCACCAATTGTGTAAAGTCCGGGAAAATGGAGAGGGTGGCATTCTTGAAGTGCAAAGGGGGTGCGGACCGTGCATGCTGCAGAATAGCGTCTCTGTCCCTGAAATTTAGGACACGAGCTATTAAGGGGCGTGGTGGAGCACCGGGCTTAGGACATCCACCCGGGACTCTATGTGCGCGCTCAATGGTGAAGAATTTACCCAGTCCCTTAGGTTTGAGATGATTTAGGATGAGGTCTTCAACGAACAGGTCTGGTGCTGGTCCTTCCGATTTTTCAGGCACTCCCAAGATGCGGACGTTGTTACGTCTAGACCGTCCTTCATAATCGTCCAGTTTACGTTCGGCTGTTTCACAAAAGGACTTAAGATTTCGCACTTCTTGCTGGAACTGAAACACATCATCTGTCAAACTGGTCGTTTTCATATCCAAGGATTTGACTTTTTCGTTCATTTTCGTGAGGTCGGCGCGTATGAGATTCACCACAATGGAGATTGTGTCCATTTTGTGTTCTAGAGATGATTTAACCCCTTCGATGGCAGCCACTACATCCTGCAATATCAGGCCTGAGGCGGAACTCTCGGAGTCTTCTACCACCTTAGGAGTATGGCGCTGGTCCGTCGGCGAGCCCTTGGGTAGCGTGTATCTGTCCAGTTTATTTGATTGGACCTGTCTCGTGCCCTTGGGACCCCTAGTAGGGCCTTTATCCGTTTCTGGTCTGCCTGTCATCTTTCTTCCGTGCCTCTAGACACTCCGGTCACGCCCGGGCTGAGATCTTCGCCGCGGGCGTGGGGAGAAACGGCAAAGATGGAAGGACCTCTGTGTCGAGCAGATCGTGTATGGCAGGTATCAGGTTTGAGTGTAATGGGCATGTGAGGTGCGTCCGCACTATATGCATATATCCGGTTGGCGAGCCAAGGCCTGCACACCCACCGCCGAGAGTTGCTGTTCCACTATAGCGGCCGCTCAGACCAGGATAAGTAATGCTTGAACCTAGGAAGGCAGCCTTTGCATGTAGAAGGTAGCTGTCAGGAGGAAAACAAGGGCCACCACACGTGCTCCTCCACACAGCACCCCGATCCGCCTCGACCGTGTAACCTCAGCGGCCGCGCGCCCAGACCCCGGCTTCAATGAATCCCCGGTCACCTGGAGGGTCTTTCTATTGCCGCGCCGCGGCAGGGTCTGGAGAGGCACAGCGAAACCAGCAGCAGGAAAGCAGTTGGTGCCTGCAGGTAACAAGGTGACCACGTCCCAGCCTCCGAACACACCCCATCGGCAGACATCCGCCGGACCGCTGGGGTGAAATGAGGCGCAAATCAGATCAGGACGGCGGGCAAATCAATGAAGCCCCGGTTCCATCAGGCCTCTGCCCCGGCCCCCGGCGCAGCGCAGCGGGAGCCCTCACCTCCATACATGATCTTAGAGGGGGGGAAGTATCACCACACCGTTATTGCTGCAATCGATAGTGCCGCTGCTGGGTTGAGCGACGCGACCGGCACCGCAGGCTCCAAGCTGACCAGCGACTTCCGGTCCGAGCGGCCGACCCCACCTCTTGCCTCACCGGCAGCTGCTGCACTCAAGCCCCCGGCTTGCGATCGCTGACTAGGCCCAATCAGACGGGGCTTCGAATCTTTGGCCCCGGGTGCCGCTCAGGGCTCGGAGTCACACGTACCGGCACCACTTGCCTTCAGCTACCATGCTGGGACCTGGAGAAGCAGGATTAATGTCAGGATAGTCGGGTCAGGGAGACGGTCACGACGGAGCCTAGGTCTTAGGCGGCCATCTTGGTCCGACGCCTGGCCACTCCCCTGGCTCATAGAATTCTTCACACAGAAACCCGAATCAAACTAAACCTCGTTAAATGCTATTTAAGGTGTTGCATCATCATCATCTTGTGTTAATACTGAAAGCATCAGGAGAAATTCCATCTTTAATAGTCAACAGAAATACACGTTTTATTCATCAAGATTTTGCAAAGGAGATTGTAAAAATTTGCAAAGAATTTGCTCATCTTCGTCCAAGATTGAGATGTTGTGGCTTCAAATAGGGCCTGTTTGACCAGTCTACTATGCGAATATGGAAAGACCTATTTTGCGAATGACAATGGGGTTGATACATCCCAGAAGGCTATTTACTGGTCGCAAAGGGACCGATTCTGCGAATCGGCCTGTTTGCGACCGGTAAATAGCTTGATGCATGTGCCCCCTAATTCTACATTAAGCGCTAGAGCAGACATACAAATCTCTAAATCTAAAGCTAAATTTTGTTTTAATGCTAATAGATCTGGAAGATTTTTAGCCAACTATCTTTGTATTAAGAAAGATAAAACACAAATTAATACTATCTGCAAACTGCTATATCTCATACAGAAGTAGTGACTAAATGTATGAATTATTATTCACAGTTATATAATAAGCCTCCTTCTAATGATTTATTACTTATTTATAATTTATTAGAGAAGTGTGGTTTACTTCAGATTTCACAGTCAGCTAGAGAAAAATTAGATATGCCAATTTCTAAAGATGAAGTTAATTCAGCTATTAAATCACTGAAGTTGCTTAAATCTCCAGGTCTAGATGGTATTCCAGCAGAATTGTATAAAGAATTTGCTCCTCTCTTGTCACCACATATATTACAATTATTTACTCATTTTAGTATTACAGGAGCAAAGTCAGGATTATAGTCCTTCCAAAACCGGATAAAGACTCCTCTATTGTTTCAAATTATCGTCCTATCTCCTTGACTAGCCAGGATTGTAAACTTTATGCAAAGATCCTTGCAACTAGATTGGCTTCTGTACTTCACTCCATTGTACATATTGATCAATCTGGTTTATTAACAACAGACATTCAGTAAATAATATTAGATTATTATTTCATGTAATTGAGAGTGGTGCATCATTAACTCAACCTGCTGGTCTCCTAGCTTTGGATGCAGAAAAAGCTTTTGATAAAGTGCATTGGCAGTATCTTTTCTGTACCTTGACTGCATTTAATCTGGGTTCCTCATTTATTGGTATGATGTTAGCTTTTTAATGAGGTCTATCAGCTCAACTTTTTATTAATGGTCAGATATCTAATACATTTTTACTTTACAGAGGTACAAGGCAAGGGTGCCCTTTATCGCCTTTACGTTTTTTTACTTGCATTTGAATCTTTGTTACTTACCATTAGAAATTCTATGGAAATTGAAGGTCTTACTATCAATTTGAATTTAATTTGAATTTAAAAGCATTTATTGAGCGCACTTATACCATGCGGTTTCATGGCGCTTTGGGTGGTGCAGTGGCCGTCGACAGTGGGAGGCTAGGCATTGTAGGCGCGCTCGAATAAAAAGGTTTTGAGGTCCTTCCGAAACTGTACATAGGAAGGAGATGTACGAAGGACAGCAGGAAGGGAATTCCAAAAGAGCGGGGCGAGAACAGCGAACTTCGCTCCACCAGATTTCTGTTTCTTAAAGCGAGGAATGGCCAAGAGAGCCATATGGGTGGAGCGAAGTTCTCGGCCTGGAAGATAGGATTTTATGGCAGAGCATATAAACTCAGGGGCGGTTCCCGACCTAGCCTGGAAAGTGAGGCAGCCAAGTTTAAAGAGGGCGCGCTCTCTCACCGGGAGCCAGTGCAATGCTTTAAGCAATGGAGTGGCTCGATGGTGTTTGGGTAGGCCGTAGATCAAGCGGGCCGCTTGATTCTGTATAAGTTGCAAGCGATGAATAGCATAAGCAGGAGCCCCATTGTAAATAATGTTACCATAGTCAATTCGTGATAGTACCATGGCCAGCACAATGATCTTTAGAGCAGATAAGGAAAAGAAACGGGAAACTTTCCTGATTACTCTCAGTGAGAAAAAGCAAGCAGAGACTACTGATCCAACATGTGAATGGACGGAAAGTTGTGAGTTTAGGAGAATCCCGAGCATTTTGACTTTAGGGACAGGGAGAGGGGGAACACCAAGTGACAGGGGCCAATGAGAAGGGGCCCACGGACTGCAACCACCTCCGGTCAGGACTAACTCGGTCTTGCCCGGGTTGAGTTTGAGGTGGTTGCAGTTCATCCAATCCTGGATGAATGTCATAACTGTCCGGACGTTAAGAGCAGATGAAGAGGAATTAGAAAGATTGAAAATTAGCTGGAGGTCATCGGCGTAATTGAACACCGTGACCTCCATCTGCTGTAACGAAAAAATGAGGGGGTAAATGTATAAATTAAATAGGAGGGGGGAAAGTGATGAGCCCTGAGGAACCCCACACTCCACCTTACGGGAGACAGCGGTGAAATCGGCCAAGTGGACCGCTTGGGCCCTCCCTGTTAGGAAGGACTCAATCCACGAGAAGGCCAAGCCTTCTATGCCCGCCGCCCTGACACGGTTAAGGAGGATGGAATGGTCCACCGTATCAAAGGCGGCGGACAGGTCTAGTAAGATCAGGGCTTGAGGGAAGTTGGTGTCAATTCCTTCACGCAGCTCGTCCATTACCGAGATCACCACTTTCTCGGTGGAGTGCAAGGGGCGAAAGCCAGCTTGACAAGGAGAGAGACAGTGATTAGTTTCTACATGGGTGCTTAAAGTAGTTGTGACATGAGTTTCCAGGACTTTTGCTAAGTAAGGCAGAAGGGAAATGGGGCGATAATTGGAGGGGGAGGATGGATCAGCGTCAGGTTTTTTAATGATGGGTATTACAACCGCTGATTTGTGTGAGTTGGGAACAGTTCCCTTCCTTAGCGAGTCATTGAGAAGGGTCAGAGGTGGAATAGGGCAGGTTGAATAAATTTCCCTAAGAATATGGGCTGGGGCAAAGTCTAGGGGAGAACCCGATTGAACTCGACGAAGTAGAGGGGGAAGTGTGTCATTAGTTAACAGGGGAATGAAATTGAGTTTGGGGGCCGTGGGCGGGGGGGAAGGGTTGACAAATGTAAGGGAAGGTGGGGGAATGTTAAGCTTGATTTTGACCACTTTATCGATGAAAAACTCGTTGAGCGAGTCACAGAGGGACTGAGAGGGGGGAATGGTAGCCATAGTTCTACTGGATAATGCCAGTTCATGGACCGTAGAAAAAATTTCCTTCGAGCAGGACTCAGCTGCCATTATCCTGCAACTATAGAAATCAGTTTTAGCTTCAAGGATGCCCTTTTTATAAGTTTTTAGAACAGACAGATAGATTGTCTTTAGCTCGGAACTGTAAGTTTTCCTCCAGGCTCGCTCGGCTCTCCTTGCAGCCAATTTCTTTACTTTTAGGTCTGAAGTGAACCATCGATTGGCTGCATGGGCCCGCTTAACTGTAAGCCGCCTCAGAGGGGCGAACTCGTCACCCGCCCGGGTCAGCCAGTTGTTAATGACGGCCAATTGGGAGGTAGCGGCAAGGTCTGCGAGGTCAGGACTGGTTTTGGCCAAAGTTGAGCAGAGAGAGGGCATGTCCGTTTTACCCCATTTCCTGACCCAGATATTTTTAGGGAGTGGGGGTTTGGCCATCACGGTCAGTGCAAGGGAAAAGGAAATGATAAAGTGATCTGACCAGGAACACGGAAATATTGTAGGGGATGTTGATGGAATATTTAATGCCCAGATTTGATCCAACATGTGACCGTATATATGCGTAGAACTTTGAGTAAGCCGTAAAAAATCCAGAGAGATCATAAGATCAGTGAATTCTTTGGATTGAAAACTCTCAGCAGGTTCATTGGGCCAATAATTTAGGTCCCCTAGAACTAGTACTGATGAGTTGTTAATCACCAGGGTGGCCAGGAGAGCCTGAATGCTTGGGAGGAAAGACGGGGTAGGCTGGGGAGGGCGATAAATTAGAACAAAAGTGAGTGGTGTCCGATGAAGAGTCGAGCGAGCTACAAGGTAGTCTACATCAGGAATAGGTGGGGAAGGGAGAGTCTGAAAGCTGAAATCAGTCCGGGCTATTAAGGCCACTCCACCGCCCCGTTTGCTATCTGGCCGGTCTGCTCGAATGACAGAGTATGAAGGGGGCAGTGCTGCTAACACGTTGGGTAGAGAGTCAGCCTTGAACCAGGTCTCAGTCAGAAATAAGAGGTCTGGTTCATGAGTGTCGATGTAATCAAATAGCTCGTACTGATGATTGACCGCAGACCTAGTGTTTAGGAGCGTAACTGAGGTATTGCAAAGTGGGGCAGGAGGGGCTAATGGGGGCAAGGGAGTGGTAGAAAACATTGTAGGCGAAGGAACTAAATGTGAAGAAATGATGGGGGGACAGTGAGGAGGGGGTATGAATAGACCAAGCTGTCTCAGGTAAGTAATTACTGAGGGGTCGACAGCTCCAGGGGCCCAGTAAGAGTATAGTAGGGCAGGCTAATGCATAATTAAACGGGCAGTATCTCGTGCCCCTAGCCCCGTTCGGCCACGGACGGGCGCAGACGGGCTTAACTCAGGTGCAACTCCGGCGCGCCTTCGTCGCGCCCGCTGCGCTCGTCCGCTGCGCTGACACATACTGCTCGATTAAGTAGGGGCGGAGCGGTGGAGGAGGGGCAGGGCTAGGATGGAAGGCAGCCCAACCAAAGATGGCGCACGCTGCCGCTGGGAGCCCGCAAACGTGCCAACCCGACCTGGCAACCCACCTCTGAAACCCGAATGAGGTAAGAACCTGCACAACCTTTAAAACGAGTTAGTGACAATAAAAATACAGTGCAGACATAACATCCCCTATGCTCATAGTCAGCGGGGGTGGAGTGCAGGGAAATAATAGCGAGCTCTCCAAGCGTTTACCGACCAGCCCACTGCCACCGGGCTACTAGCAAACACAAGGGAGATCGAATCCTGGCTCCTAAATAGGGGCGGAGCGGTGGAGGAGGGGCAGGGCTAGGATGGAAGGCAGCCCAACCAAAGATGGCGCACGCTGCCGCTGGGAGCCCGCAAACGCGCCAACCCGACCTGGCAACCCACCTCTGAAACCCGAATGAGGTAAGAACCTGCACAACCTTTAAAACGAGTTAGTGACAATAAAAATACAGTGCAGACATAACATCGCCTATGCTCATAGTCAGCGGGGGTGGAGTGCAGGGAAATAATAGCGAGCTCTCCAAGCGTTTACCGACCAGCCCACTGCCACCGGGCTACTAGCAAACACAAGGGAGATCGAATCCTGGCTCCTAAATAGGGGCGGAGCGGTGGAGGAGGGGCAGGGCTAGGATGGAAGGCAGCCCAACCAAAGATGGCGCACGCTGCCGCTGGGAGCCGGCAAACGCGCCAACCTGACCTGGCAACCCACCTCTGAAACCCGAATGAGGTAAGAACCTGCACAACCTTTAAAACGAGTTAGTGACAATAAAAATACAGTGCAGACATAACATCGCCTATGCTTATAGTCAGCGGGGGTGGAGTGCAGGGAAATAATAGCGAGCTCTCCAAGCGTTTACCGACCAGCCCACTGCCACCGGGCTACTAGCAAACACAAGGGAGATAGAATCCTGGCTCCTAAATAGGGGCAGGGGCAGTGGAGGAGGGGCAGGGCTAGGATGGAAGGCAGCCCAACCAAAGATGGCGCACGCTGCCGCTGGGAGCCCGCAAACGCGCCAACCCGACCTGGCAACCCACCTCTGAAACCCGAATGAGGGAAGAACCTGCACAACCTTTAAAACGAGTTAGTGACAATAAAAATACAGTGCAGACATAACATCGCCTATGCTCATAGTCAGCGGGGGTGGAGTGCAGGGAAATAATAGCGAGCTCTCCAAGCGTTTACCGACCAGCCCACTGCCACCGGGCTACTAGCAAAATGTTCCTATTAAAACCTCAGCTTATGCTGATGAAGTACTTCTCTATACTGGTGATCCAACCTCGTCATTTCCTCCATTATTAAGTTTAATTAACTCTTAAAAACTAAAATACTAAAAAACTGAATTTTTTTCTTCAAATGTTCCCTGTTTGCCTGTTATGGTTCTAAACATAGAAATTATTTAGGCTAAGGATAAAATCAAATACCTTGGTATATTATTTTCACATAACATAAAACAATCGATTTCCTTAAATTGTGATTGCTTTATAGAGTATATCAAAGAAACATTTAAAAAATGGTCTGCACTTCATTTAACTTGGTGGGGAAGATAGATGCTGTTAAAATGGTTATTGCTCCAAACATTTTCTACCTTCTCTCTATGATGCCTTAACAGCTTCCTCTTAAATTCCATACAAAAATGGATAAAATCATTACCAGATTTATTTGGAATAACAAACCTCCTTGTATAAACTTTAAGAAATTGAAGTTGGTTAAGAACAATGGTGGATTAGGTTCACCTGATTTTAAAAATGATCATAAGGCATTCATTTTGAAGCAAAGTATATTATGGTTTTAATCTACGACATCTAACAATTCTCCTGCCTGTCTCCATATTGAACATAATTTGGCTGCCCCATTTCCCCTGCCTGCATCAGTCACTATGTCTAATTCAACGTTTTTGCATCAGAAATCAGTAATTGTGAAATCTACAAAATTAATATTGCATGATTTTAATTCAAATTTCAGTCTCCTATGTCACTTACATTACGTTCAACATTATGGTATAATCCTTGGCTTAAACAAAATTGAACCCAAAAAGTTTGGAATTCCTAGATTAAAGCTAGTATTTTTTATTTGAAAGATATCTATCATAGCAATGCTTTTTTATCATTTCATGAATTGCAACAATTGTCTAAGTTAAATTCTGCAGATAGCTATAAATATGAACTTTTGTGTAATTCATTTTCATTTTCATATAGTCTTTATTTCAATAAAATTTCATCAGGAAAGACATTTTACAATCATGAAGTTAAAAATACAATATCCTAAAAAACAGGAAAAAACATAAAACTTAAAACACTGGATAGGGAGTGGGAAATCACAACATCACACCAGTCAACTATTAAGTCCTGTTACGGATGATCCATACCCATCCTAGGAATTTAGCCACAGCGATTACAACACATTCACTCCTGTCGAAACGCAGAATGTTAAGAGCTACAAAGCCCTGCCGGGTGCCCATATTTTGGCATAGAGGTTTAAGCCATTTAGCCCGAGGTGCAACGTATGCCGGGCAGGCAAAGAATATGTGACCAACAGAATCGACACAATCCGAGCACCACCTACAGGTATCACGAAAGCCACCCTTCCATTTTTTGGTGAATGAATTGGTGGGTAAGGAACCTACCCTGAATTGGTGGTATAGTTTCCTATCACTAGGCCTGGTGATGGTATCCCAATATTCTTCAAGAACAGGGGTTTGTTTGAATCCAAAGAACTTGCCAGTCAGGGACTCGGGGGAAGCAGATAAAATGTGCTTTTGGGAAATCATAGACCAATAAAGGGTCTTAAAGCTTTTTTTCGGGGGGAAAGAGTTGTTAGCTGGGTCAGACCACAGAGTACCTAAACCCATAGAGTCCAATAAGGAACTAACATGTTTACACCAGGGGAGGTCGCCCGCCCCCAAGATACAACGAACATCCATAAAAGCTTTAGCAAAGGGGCCCAATTCAGGGACTGTCCATAGCCTCCTCCAGTAAGCCAGAGGTTTAAACCTGGCAATATCATCAAACGAGTAACATCCAAGGTCCAATAAAAGTGGTTTCACTGGAGTTGAGCTGGGGAGTCCCGTTAACTTTCTAAAAAATTTGCTTTGGGCTTTAACCAGGGAAGAAAGATCTGTATAACCCCATAGTTCAGCACCATATAAAATTGCTGAGTTGATCCTGGCTTCGAATATTTTGATAGGAGGACCTATCATTTTTGACTGGGATTGTTTTTGTTCCTTGATCAGACAGCCCGATAGTTGGGCAAATTTAAGAGAAAGAACGTCAATTTGAGGTCCCCAGTTCAACTTATTTTCAAATATTACGCCCAAGTAGGTCATAACATTTGTACGTTCCAGAACACCGCTATCCATGGACACCTGACCCCTCACAGGTTTCCCTTTATTAAAAACCATATATTTGGTTTTTGAAATGTTAACTGACAGGTTGTGTAATTCAATACTTGACTCTTTTCCTAATAATTCTCCTCAGAATGAGACCTCTGACTCAGCTGTGTACATCCAAACTATGGCCTCCTCCGCTCATGCTGTATCATTCTTTTATAAAAAACTTAATGGATGTGCATGTGATAATATCAGCTTTATAACTTCTTTTTGGAATAAAGAGTTAGATATCTTAATTTCCATAGATATTTGGAGGAAAAGCTTGCTGAATAACATCTCAGGATTGTTACCCATTTCACTATATCCAACTAATGCATTTATTTTATTCAATTGCTTGTGTGTGTTGGAATTGTTCTCAACAAGAAGGATCGTGGAGACGCATGCTTTTTGACTCTCATATAATTGGTTCGTTTTGGAAGGATGTTTGGAATATTGTAACAAAAATATTGACTGGCACAGATAATTTGTCTTATGCCATATTGATTTGGAAATCAGTCTCTATTACAACAAAATTGACTGATCTTTCTGGCAAACTTTTAGATTTTTTAATTTCAGCTGCGTTGAAATCCATTACTGCTAATTAGAAAAATGTTTCATTATTGTCAGTACATACATGGTGGGCATGGATAATTTTCTCCAGAAGAGGAGCCAATTAATCTCTTACAGGTGTTACCGATAACGCTTCTAATTTATTTTGGAAACCAATCGATGATTATATCACTTTAAAGTTATAACTATTCTTAGTCTGTTGATTATTTAGTGCTCATAAAGCTATTTTAGTTATAGATATGTAGCTCTATTCAAGATTTATTATGGTTCTGACAATGTGTTCCATTTCTCTCTTTTAAATGGTTATTTTCTATTGTTTCTTTTTTTTGCAGTATTCAACTGTATTTATTGGTACTTTAAGGTTTCTTACATACTATTAAGCTGTTATATAACTGTTAGTTCAGTGGTTCCCAAACTGGGGTCCCCGGACCCCTGGGGGTCCCCAAAGCCTCCTCAGGGGATCCCGACTACTTTGAAAATCAAATAATATTAACAGATTAATAAAGTGTAAATATATAAAGATGCTAAATGTACAATTGAACATTTTAAAACATACTGTAAATGTGAAGGAATTTGAAACAGGAGGCAAAAAATTAAATTGGTATCCTCAGATTGATTTGTGGGAGCCGAGTAAGTGCATCAAACTGAATATAGTGTGGATGATGAGTGGTCTCAATTGAATTTAGAAAAGCTCCAACCATTCTATTAAAATTACATTTTGATTATTTTTTTAATTATATGTGGTTTCTAATTAAATAAAATGTAACTTGTGTATTTGCTTGATGAATTTTTTTCTGTATTTTTGTGTATTGTTTAGTGGTTCAAAGCATCAACATTGCTTGGGCCGGGGCTCCCGACTTCCAGTAATGACTCATGGGGGGTCCCCAGCTTCGAATATTGATTCAGGTGGGGTCCCTGGGTTCCATTAATGATTAAGTAGGGGTCCCCAGAAGTCAAATGTTTGGGAACCACTGTGTTAGATAATTCAATGATTATCAAGCTATGAATTACTTGTACCTCTTTCCGCTGCTCTTTTTTGTATGGTCTTTTCTATTTATGATCAAAAATCAATAAAATATTTGAACACAAGAACCCCCCTTCATGAGCTGCAAACACTTGCTTCATTATTTATCTGTACAATAGTTAGTGATTCCGTGACAGAGAATGAATAAATGTAAGAATGTTATATTGCAAATGTACGGCCTATTGCATCAGCAAAAAGAGAACATTTCCTGGTGCTGAGATTAAAAACTGCTGATGGTAGCCTCTCATTCAGGTTCTTGCAATAGTTCTTTCCGATTCTCCTCAAAGAAATATTACTCCTCCTTCCTGGCTCATTCCCAGTATTCTGAAGCACAAGTGTAATATATTTTCTTGGATCTAAATATGTCGTGAATCTTTGAGGAGCCCATATAGTATTGATAAATAAGATATTATTTGTAGTTTCTGTTGTTTGCCCTGGCTGGATGGTAGATACGTAGAAATAAATGGCCTCACAAACTCCTGCAGCTGAAGTTCCCGTTAGGCTGAGCAGAGTTACGGTAGGTGTCAATGGCATTGGCGTCAACTAAGGAGAGGTAGTGTAGCAAACACTGCTTTTACAAACATTACGTTAAATTTCTTCAATATGGTTAGGATCTAATTCACTACAACAATTTGTAATTCCTGCTGTTGGGATATTTACAGAAATCATAGTGAAATCGTAAACTATGCATATGTATGTTTTTCTGAAGGACAGATTATTGCACCTATTTCCCTAACCCTGGGCATGTGTAGCTTGCACATTAGCACACATAAACCAGTTCTAGGTTTTGTAAAAACACACATTCCTTTATTATTTTCTGAGGACCTTTTATTGCTTAAAATGATGTTCGCACATGTTATCCCCCCCCCCTATATTTCCATTTCTATTGCAATATTCGGAGAGTTTCATACCCCTGTCAAAGCTTCAAAGAGCTTTGATGGAGATCGGCTAACTGGGAAGCAATTTCCAAAGTGTGGTTGGAAGAGCACCAATGTGGGAGTGGTCCATAAAACAAGCATTGAGGTAGTGTGTGAGGTTCACGGTTGTGTTGAAAACATGTTGAAGCAGAACTTTGCGCAGAACAGTTCCAGAAGAGGTACAGGACTGCTTTCATGTTCCTATATTTTCTTATGTTCGGGCCAGACCATTTTTTAATCATCAAGTACCCAGAATAACTCAGTTATTTAGATGCCTCTGAAATCCAAAATGGTTAGGAGTTATTTTTGCAAACATGGTATTCCAGGCCTTTTTGTTTAGTTTACAAATTGTATTTATAAGAGCTTTTTAAAGCGTTGACAAGATTCAAAGGTGAGTGAGAACTTTATCTCCTAGAAGGTGAAGTTAGCAATAGATTGCAAGGAATCATGCAGTAACAAGAATTAATGCATACTTTAGGTTGAAAACAAAAGTGTTATTTGCACAAAATAGCCTGTATAGATTGAGCAGAAAAATATTAGGCATAAAATAGCCTATAGTGTGTAAAAGGGGGCTGGAGATCATGAACCTTCCTTTCCATGGTGAGGGTTAATGTCCATAGAGTTGGAGTTTCAAATTCTCGAAGCGCTTCCTGAGAAGCATTGTTTTAATGTTTTAGACTTCTTCATTGCTGGAACTGAGAGAAGGTGAGTTTCAGAGCTCCACAGTTTTCTTTGTCCTGCAGAAACCTGAAGTTTCCTTATTAGATATTTCGACGTGATTTTGTGTAGTGCCTTGTGCCTGGAGGGGCGTGGCTTAGCAAATATTGTTGAGGAAGGAGGGTTGGGTTGAGTTTAAGATTTCCCAACAATCCCTATGGTATATCTAACTCAGAGAACAGGAAGCAGCGTTGGAGAAGAGTGGAGGCAGTCCTGATTCAGGTTCAGATAGCTATTTTTAGTGGAAGTAAAGCTGCCCCAGCAAATCTATGTACCGGTGGGGAGTGCCATTCAGCAGTGCCCACACTTATAATGTGTGTGTATTGTGTGGAGAAGCAGCCTGCAGGGAGGAGGAAGGTCCATTTTTACCTCTCACTGTTGTCAAGGCTGCAACATGGGCAATCGCAATTCTCTTCACCAAGGGTGTTCCTGAGTTGACAGCTAGTCTTAGAGGTGGAACTGAGAGTCCAACTCCAGGCAGGGCAAAGACACACTGTGTCAAAGCAGGCATTGCAAGAGACAAATGGAATCTGAACATTCTTTAAACCATAACGCACCTGTTGCATTTCTGACGGCTATAAATGCGAGTTATCATTATTATCCTGTTCATGGGCTAACCATTACACTAGATATTAGTAAACCAGACTCAACCTTAGAAGGATGGAATGTCTTCGAAATTGTGACCTGCAGATCACGGCCTGTTTCTTGAGCAAGTGTTCAGCTGGTCGAACCAAGGCACCAGCTTACAAACTGTTATAAGTTATTACCACCCAATAGAACTAATTTTAACAACCTTAGAATTACAAAACATTACGTTATCTTGCATATGACCTGAAATTGTTTGCAGATAGTGTAAAACACCCTGAACTCCTTTACTACTTTTGTAACTAGTCTCCTGTAGTTTGCACAAGGAACTCTGCAACAACCACATTCATCCACTGAACTATTATTACACCTAGTAGAAATATGTGATCTGTATTTTGCAAACAATACTCTGCAGTAGACACAATAACCATACTATTCTGTGCACAAGCTGATCTCAATATGTAGCAGATCAAGAACTTGAGCTGCCGTACCACTACTATAAGCTGAAACTTCTGGCTACTGTAGAAAGCTCTCTCAGGATTTCAGAGCAGAAAGCAGAACTCAGGATTCAGTAGATATATTGAAGGTTTATTCGTATACAAGTGACCCACGACTGGTACCTAAGAAACCTGGTCTTCATCTGAATGCCCACCCACATTCTAGAATCGGACTCAGCTTCCTAGAGTGCTTACATCAGTACATTCCTTAAAGTTACCACAACCATTACTACAATTCATAACAATCCACTTACTACACACCCTCCCGACTTACACAAAAAGAAACTAAACAATGCAACAAGTAAATAACATAGTGAAAGAGGATCATAGAATATAAACAGAAAATGACATAAGAGAAAACGTTAAATGATTAATTAAGTCATAACATAATCACGGAAACGAATAGGTGCAGACCTAATTCTTGACCCCGTAAGATTCCTACAACCACCATCCCCATCTCCTTTATTAGATGTTGAATCAGGAGAGGCCTGATGAGATGAATTTACATTAGAATCACCTCTATCAAATTGATAGGAATTGTTAAGAGATGAATGAAGAGAGGAACCAGATTGAGAACTAATATTGTCACAAACACCAAACCAATTTGAATCCAAATTATCCATTACATTAGTGTTATGTTTGTTCTCACAAATAATTGCAGCTTGTTTGTTGGTAATTTTAATAAGTGCATTTTTGTTCCACCAACCTCTATCTTGTAGAAGAGCAGAAATGCGAGAAATATGTATAACTTTAACAGGAGCTGAAGATTTTGAGTGCCCCTTAGAAACTTTAATGGGTTTCCGAATCAAAACCCAGTCACCTGGAAAAAGAGGTTTATCAGCAACATGGAAGCGTTTATCATAATCACGTTTATAACAGTCTTGTTTTTCAATAACTCGTTCCCTAATTTTATTTAAATCAAGAGGAACATGAGAAGATTTCTCCATTAACCATGAAGGATTAAGTTTAGAGGTTGGTATGCGACCTCTTAACAACGTGAAAGGTGAAACACCAGTGGTAGTGTGTGGTGTGGTGTTGTAATTCCATACTCTCTGGAAAAAAAAGAGGGAATATTTAATCCATTATTTACGGCTGTTTGTACAGCATCTTTTAACAGACGATTGGCACACTCAACCAGTCCCTTTGTAGACGGACTATACAGAGGAGCAAGAGTATGTTTTATATTTAACTTACTCAAAAATAAATCAAAATCATGAGCAGTAAAATGAGACCCATTGTCAGTTAAAATGTCATCAGGTGTACCTTCAGTATAAAATAAGCGTTGCAAAAATAATATGGCAGTATCAGAATCTGCATTCTTAACAAAAGAAAAATATATCCACTTTGAAAAATTATCTACAGCCACAATAAGGTATTTTTTTCTGAATTGAAACAGTAAATGGGCCCGAATAATCTAAACCAATTTTATTCCATGCTGTAGAAGGCCATTGGACAGGACAAAGAGGAGAATTGGAGGTCTTCCAATGTTTGTCAGAACAAAGACATTGAGGACATTGATTAACATGAATTTTGACTTGATTGTCAATGCCAGGCCACCAATACATTTGTTTAATCTTGTTAACAGTAGCCGTGGTACCTGGATGTCCCTCATGAGCTAGAGAAATAATCTTGTCTCTGATACCCCTGGGCGGAACAAATTTGTCCTGTCGCATTAAAATGTCATTTGAACAAGATAATTCAGAAGCAATTTGTGCAAAATTTTTCTCTTCTACAGATAAACTCCGATCCATGGGCCAACCATTGACGAGAAACTTTTTGACGTTTTGCAAACAATCATCTTCTTGAAAACTTCGCACCCAATCATCCTGAGTGAATTTGTATGATTGTACAACATCTTCAACAGAGAAGACACATTCCAACTCCTCATCAACATCAAGAATTTCTTGACTGTGAGGAAGCGGAATACGTGAAAGACAATCAGCTCGAATATTTTTCCCTCCAGGAAGATACTTTATATCGAAATTAAATTCCTGAAGTCTAGCCAATAACCTCACCAGTCGAGAAGAAGCTTTATTGGAGGAACTATCACCGAGCATATACATTAATTGTTTATGATCTGTAAATAGCTCGACTGACCAAGTGCAAGCTAAAGCTTCACGCTCGATGGTACTGTAATTGAGTTCAGCAGAAGTTAATGTACGAGAAGCAAAAGCTATCGTACACTCCTGTCCATTGACAATCTGACTCAAAACAGCCCCGAGACCTTTGGCACTGGCATCAACAGTAATAATGCTTTGAATACCATACGTAAATGGTTTGATTGCAGGGGCATTTACAATTAATTGTTTAACTGATTTGAAAGCTTCATTTGTATCTGCAGACCACACAAATTTAACATGTTTTTTTAATAAATTCCTAAGAGGTT
Organism: Triturus cristatus; assembly: GCF_964204655.1. NCBI lineage: Eukaryota > Metazoa > Chordata > Amphibia > Caudata > Salamandridae > Triturus > Triturus cristatus. The sequence goes on along the minus strand of NC_140591.1, from coordinate 288,566,096 downwards.
GTACTACGAGAGCATAGCCTTGAACAAAGCGAGCATAATACTCACTCAAACCAAGAAATGCCCTCAAAGAATCTTTTTCTGAAGGAGCAGGTGGATTTTTGATTGCATCCAATAATGAATTTTTTGGTTTAATACCATCTTTTGATAAATTGTGACCTGAATAGTCTACATCCTGAGTAAGAAATTTGCATTTATTAATGTTTACAGTCATACCATTTGTTTGTAAATTTTGCAACACTTTTTCAAGTAAAATGTAATGTTGTTCTAATGTTTCAGAATGAACCAAAATATAATCTTGAAATGCTTGGATACCCAAACAATTGTCGAAAATCCTGTCCATCAATCTTTGAAATATGCTAGCAGCAGATGCCAACCCAAACGAAAGTCTCTTATACATGTACACTCCAAACGGAGTTACAAACGTAGTTAGAGGTTTAGATTTAACAGACAAAGGAATTTGGTGATATGCTGAGCGTAAATCGATAGTGGAAAAGAATTTGCTGCGACCTGCTTTAGCAAGCATATCATGAATTTTAGGTAAAGGATAAGCATCCACGACAATGTTACGATTGAGGATCCTCAAATCCGCACATAGACGAATATCGCCAGAATGTTTACGTGCTACAACTGCAGCAGAAACCCACTCTGATGATTCCACAGGACAGATAATAACTTGAGAACACAATTGATCAAGGTGTTTTTTGAGATCATCTCTAACAGAGAGAGGAATAGGGCGTACTTTTTGAATTACAGGAAAAACTTTCTCTTTTAATTTAATAGTGTGTTCAAAATTTTTGACTAGACCAATTTCATTACTAAACACAGATTTATATTTCTCGAAGAATTGAGTAATTATGGGGTCCTGCCATCTTTCACCGTCAATTGATAACACAGGAAAATCACCAAGAACTACAGGTTCTGGATGACCAGGTTTCAATAGTATTCCCAAACCTGCTTGATCACGCCATCCTAAAATATCTCTCCCATCCAGAGCGACATACATTTTTGTGTTAATAATTCTTCCTTTAAAATTAATTGTGTCATTAAAATAACCTCGCATTATGATATCGTACTCACCAAACGCTTTGGGATTCACGTCAGTAGATATTAATTTAGTGTTTGGCCATAACTTATAAAATGTTTTCTCATCTAAAATGGTGATTGGCGAACCCGAATCTGCCATTACATCTATATCAATTTCCCGAATCAAAACTTAACAATTAGGACCTTTAACTTTTTTACCCTCAAGGGAATTAACATGTATAGACAAAGAAGATACATTTAAAGCATCACAAATTTCATCATCAGTGTAAATATGATTCACTTTGCTTTTATCCCTGGGTACCCTACACATATTAAACAAATGACCAATTTTTTTGCAGTTGTTACATCTCTTGCCTTGAGCTGGACACTTTGGATTATTACCTACATGGAATTTCGAACCACACCTGTAACAAAAGATATTAGACTTGTGTTCAAACACTTTTTTGTCCTTTACGCGATTTGCAACAGCATTAACATCAATATGATTGCTAATATCAGTATCAATGTTCATAACATTGGTGTTGCTGGATGAATTGGACAATTCCGCTAAAATTTTCGAAGATGTAACAGAGCACTCAATGCTCTTAGCGATGATCATGACCTCATTCAAAGTGGGATTTTTACAAGTTAAAATACGTTCTTGTATTTTTTTATTGTAACAGTTAAAAACCAATTGATCTCGAAGTGCCGTATCCAGATAAGAACAAAATTCGCATTTTGTAGCAAGCACCCTTAACGTTGCTAAATAATCCTCAATGGATTCTTCCGCTGACTGTTTTCGTTTAAAAAAAACATGCCTTTCGACCATTACTGAGGGTTCATCTTTGTACTGTTTGCCCATGCGAGCTAATGCTTCAGAATAAACGTTCCAAGAATCATCAGACGATGGATGTTGGACAATAGGCAGACTGTCAAATAATTGTTGTCCAGCGTCACCCAGATGATTAAATAAAATAGCCCTTTTTCTTGATGGAGAATACTCAAGTGCATCTATAGCTTCCAAATAGTTTGTAAGAACTCTTAACCATTTATGCCAGGGGGTGGATGGCTTACCTGGAACCTTCAAGAAGCATGGCGGGGATACAATGCTACTGTTAGAATTAGCCATTGTTCATAAAATAAGGCTTAGTTTATTCATGCATACAGCAGTAAAATCTGTACCTTTGTATTTCCTTGTGATCACAAATCGCGATGACAAAGTAAAAAAAAAACTAGTGAAAAAAAAACGAATTCCGAACAAAGTGGTATCAGTATGTTTGAGTAAGAACAATCCCAATCCTCCAAAATGGCCGCTAAAGCGTGATGATGCAATCACGCGTTGAAGTTATATCCGGGTATTTCGTAACACAACTGTCAACACAGAAGCAAACAATGGAAGCGTGCATGCGCGAGTGCGGACCGGTGGCATGGAACGAGGCCGACAGTTGAATAATGCTGAAGGTACGAGAATCGTTGAACGAAACAAGGAATTAAATCCTTAATGTACTCACAAGTTTTTGAAATCCCCCCCAAAAAAATATAACCTCACAATAAATATTGTGAAGCGGTCGGTGGGTCTTCCTTCCTTTTTCCTCTTCGGTGAAGCGCAATACAGGGAATCGAAAGCGCTCTGCCCGATAGAAACAATCCCAGCACGTCGCCAATTAATGTAGTAAGCTCTCTCAGGATTTCGGAGCAGAAAGCAGAACTCAGGATTCAGTAGATATATTGAAGGTTTATTCGTATACAAGTGACCCATGACTGGTACCTAAGAAACCTTGTCTTCATCTGAATGTCCACCCACATTCTAGACTCGGACTCAGCTTCCTAGAGTGCTTACATCAGTACATTCCTTAAAGTTACCACAACCATTACTACAATTCATAACAATCCACTTACTACAGCTACACACAGGTATCTGCAATAGGACCTTTAACACACTGATGTATCTTAAAATTGAGTTGGTATTCATTTAGCAAGGCAAGACAGATTAACTATCACATTTTCCCCCTCAATTAAATTTGGGGCAGAGTGTGTGCAATTAATGCATATGTATTGAAAGACCATTGCCTGTCACTGATTCAGCTCCTCGTGGTGCACTCCTTCATGATCCGCCTCATCAGAACAGGATAAGGGGTCTGCTGTAAAAGACAAAGAAGACTCAACGCAGGTATGATTTTCTTCGGCTTTACAGAGCTCACAGCAGTCATGAACACATCCCAATCTGGCCAGAACAACTGTCATCTCATAGAATCATGCACAACAATGGAAAGAATCCCACGGGCACATGAGATTCCATACCTAGTATGCAGAGCAAACCAATGCATAAAGCAATTTATAACATGGTCCCAAGGTAGACTGAAAAACAGAGGGCAAGTAGAGGAAGAGGTCAGAACTAAGGAAAGGAACTTCAGTTCAGTCTGTGCCACAGGGCAGGAGTAACAGCCATTCATGCTACCTCCACCAGGATAAGTCGGATGAAAACTAGATCACAGATCCCCACCCTGCTGCTCCAACATATAAGCAACACTCGTGCTAGTGTGATGAGTTTTGCCTCCCCCTCCCAAAGTATAGATGTCAGATGGAGTTCACTGCGGGACTTCATGCAAATAGTGGAGGCAGGTGGGGTGCGGAACCTGACACAGTCAGTAGAAACATGCTAATGTGTTTATTCACATGAAAAATCCTGTAATTGCCCAGAGAGTTATTCCCCAGAGATATGGGAAACTTGTATAAAGTACCTCAATGGTGTTTATTGCTACCCAACTGAACCAAGCCAGTAAAAACATGCAGGGATATAAACTGCTGTCTTGCATGTTGCATGCAGCTGCTTGTAGAGAATGCATAACTCACTGAGATGTTTTAACTGGACTTACAAGTTATCAGTCAACAACAAAAGCAGTAACCAACCAAGAATACAAATGTCTGACCTAACATTATATGCAATACACATGCAATGCAACAGGTATGTTAACCAACTGAGATATGGTAAGCATAAGAAGTCTCCGTTATCTACAGATCTTCAGAATGTCACTGCTGCATGAAGCACTATTGCCTAAATTAATTATACATAGAGTAGTGATTTAAGATTACAAAGTACTTTTCACGAGATATGGTGAAAGGGATTTATGGAATGGGATTTGCTATGCCCCTTTATCACCTCAGGAGGGATGAGTAACACGACAGGCTGTGTAAATGACTGAAAACACAGAGCTGTGGTGCTTTGTGACTAGCTGATAATGTCCTGACCTGAGGAGTCACCAATGATCACTGGCACGTAGACCCATAATTTTGGGAGAAACTAAAGCGAATGCAGAGGGAACAGAGTGAAATCACATCCTACTTCGCAGGCAGCTGCTGTGCAGAGGAGTGCCTGAAATAAGAACATAGCACACAGCTCCTGTGCTGCTATTAGCCCTTTCACCTTAGGTTACACTAAGGACATCCATACAGAGCAAGTTAAAAGCAGATGTTTGCAGTGTGGGCACACAATTATAATGCAAAAGCATACCTATCCCTGACCACTCCAGAAACTGCATGTAGTCATACTCTAGTTATCTGACAAATGCTCACCCTCCCAAAACTTGTTTTCTGCACTGAAGTGATGGCAAGGAAAAGACCCGTGCAGCACACAAACCCTAGAGAGTCCTAGGGGAGGGAACTAGAGGCATGGGGCACTCAAGAAGCTGGCCTCCATCCTAACATGAATACACAAAAGAAGCTGCTCTGAGTTAAAATGACCGAAACTTAAAGATACTAAGTGAAGGTGCTGGCATCTCACAAAAAGTGAAGGACTGTCCTCACACGCCACCTAGTGTCATGCTTCATCATTGGCAGTCGTCGCACTCTAAAAACTTGGTTTGATATAGAGCGGGCCTACACCTGGAGACAGGGAGGCCCTTCTAAAACTAAGTGGGGGCCCGTGACAGTGAGTGAAAGTCTAAAAATCTGTATAGTTGCCAAAATAAATGTATTCAAATAGGCAATTATATGAAGTTAAAAATGAAAGAACCGCACCGTTCATAAGACAAAAGGGAATACAAGGTGTAGGATTTACATGTCATCCATACTGGTTGGCATTTTTTATGTGTTTGGTCTGGAGAAGCAAAAACTTAGGATTTAAAATGTAACACAGTGGTTGGATCTACGAATGAGAATATATTTCCACCCAAACAAACCTATTTTAGCAAAATTAGAATAATGAAAGACTGGGGAAAAAACATAACTTTGCCATGCAGTTTGTATGCAGCTCTTTGATGGCAGTTCATAAATCACTGTGATAGATTTATTACGATTGTAAGTTATGAATTGCAAGTAACTAAAGGATCTCTGTGACAAATGCTGTAACCTGCTGAGATATGCACATTAAATACAGTTCCGGGATCTGCATGGTACACTTTCTTTGCAGCAGGCATATTAACCATCTGTGCTACCTTAGATGAGTCAAAACTACCAATAGACAAAATTCCGATCTCTCTCCAGCAGGAAGATACAGCACCAGAGATATCAATCGTGACACTTATATTGTTGCCTAAATACTGTTTCCATATACAAGGAATTCTGCAGTGAGAAGTGAGTCATTATGATCATAGTCCTGCTGATTTTGTTACTGGGGGTCTATATTGCAGCACTGCTGCCAAACCGGCCCCCAGTAACAAAGCCAGCCCCCCACCCCTCCAGCCTCCCAGGGAAATGCCTGATGCCCGATATGAGCAGTAAGACCTTGTATTGAGGTGTAATTGCAAGCTAAAGTTATTGGCTAGCATCAAGCCCAAAGATTTTGCAGAATCCATATTAGGAGATTTGATGTTCAAATCTAATTTCTCTTTGAGCCATTTTTATGTTAGTGTGGTGCAATTGAGGGCTGACATGAGTAGAAATTCAGCTTTTTTCACGTTTAATTTAGATGGTCAAAAGACATCCATGATCGTGACTTATTGAGAACTTGAGAACGCACAGTCCTTTGTAAAGAGATTTTTGGTACAGTTTTGTGACATTCAACCTTAAATGTCTGGATAGAGAAAGAGCTGGGCAACAGTTTCTGAAGAAAGTGATGGTCAACAGTGTATCTAGTTTAGAGTGGCTAGTTTGGCAGGATGTGCCAATTTTATTTTTAAGGAGAAGTGCTGAAGTGCTTTGATATCACCACGTGAGATGCACATCGTTTTTAAATTGATATTTCTAGCCACAAGCAGCTAGGATAAGGATGTAATCCTGGATATATATATTGATGGGGTTGTTTAAAAGCTGCATTTTGGATTCTCCAGAGCCTGCAAAGTAGTAGAGACTGTTGGCATAGTCAAGACACAAAAGCACCAAGACAGTGTTGGTTCTACTCTTTGAGGGAAACCACACTAAAGGAAGATGTGCAAAGACTAGTCCTTTGATGACATAGATTAATTACAACAGCATCCATGACATTAATGCATCGCCTTATTCCTATTTATGTATTGCTTTCTAGCACCCTGAATAACACCTGAAGGAGGAAAGTGATGTTACTGTATATTTCATCAACATGTTTTAGGTATGTGTAATTGTCTAGGTTTATGACCTTTTGACTAAGTCCTCCTATACATTTACTGTGTTGCATATTGCAATAGCCATTACTGTAGTCCCTCTAGGGTTGGTGGTCGGATTCTTGTGCCCAGTATGCCTATTCTATGTTCTCTATGCTATTAAACATTTACAGGCCCTTTAAAAAAGAGAGATTTTACTGGAACCTGGAGTAAATAAGAGAAAAAGATTAGATTGACTAAATGGCGATTGATTGCCTTCATGTCACGGAAAGTTGCAGTTCTTAATGAGAGAATCTCTTGGCCGTCTGTTTCAAGGCAGCCACTGGAGGTGTGCTGACTTACTTCAGCTCTCTGTCTCCACTTATAGTGTTTCCAGGAGCCTGAACTTCAACGAACCATTGAGAAGACTACGCTCCACCTCCTTTCACTTGTCCATACTCCCTGCATCTACCAAAGAAGAAGTAGAAGATGCTCCTTCTCCCACATCGCAACAAAGAACTGGAACAGCCTCCCCAGATCCCACTGGACCAACCGATGGCCCTCAAGACCTGGCAGTTTGAGTAAGCCTTTGGGGCCTGCAAGCACCTGGATAACCTATTGGGTGATTAGTGGTACTTTATAAATCCTGATTGATTGATAGATTGATGGTGTTGCATTGGCCTGCACGGCACAGTGTGGAGGGTCTGTGGCTCCTTACACCTGCACAGTCAGAGTCAGTGGGTCAAAGGCCACAAGCCATAAAGAATGGTGCAATATGACAATAGATTCCACTTATTGTAGCTTGACTATTCAAACCAGCCAGGTAAGTGGCTTGGAGCCCCAAGGGAGAGAGAAGTGAGACATCAACAAGGCACACATGCCACAAGAAAGGGAAACCATATCTTCAGGAATGATTCAGAGTGGGGGCAACGGGAGACAGCGTGTACAACGCAGTCATCACATCGCATTTCCTTTACTACGCGGTTGTTACAAAGACTGCGTTGTTAGAACGCGATGCCTTGACAACGCAAGTCATTAGATCGACTTGCTGTAGGGGGCGCTCTAACATAAGGAATAGTATAATTTACTATTCCAACACCTTCCCTACTGTTGCACAGCCTGGAGTTGGAATAGTAAATTATACTATTCCTAAGTCCAGTGCGCCCCCGACAGCAAGTCTAATGACTTGCGTTGTAAAGGTATCGCGTTCTAACGACGGGGTCGTTGTAATGACCGCGTTGTAAAGGAACGCGATGTGATAGCATGCGTAGTAACATGCTATATTCGGTGGCATCACAAGCAAAGGTTTCACCGTGAGCTCTAACAATAGGCTGGTTTTGGCACCACATGTGGCACAGACAGGAGGTGACTGGAAGAAGTCTTCCACGTCCTGCAGTACCTGCTACCCTCGAGGTCCTGGTGCTCTAGCCTTTAGCCCTGCAGCTGAAGGTCGATTCATTCCACCATGGTTGTTTGAAAGTGGGTGGGAGCAGGTGAGAATTTGTGAAATTGTGGCCTAATACACTTTTGATTTCATTGGCAACCCCAGCAGATTCCTAGACTAAGTCAAGACTTATTTTAGACAACCCTAGTTCTTGAAGAGATACAAGGTGCCCGAGAGGACTCTCTATCACGTTTCAGCCACACATTGGAGAATCCAAGATCTCTTAGCAATAACACTGACTGTGGATACAGCGGAAGTGCAGTGAGTGGCGTGGATCAATTGAGAAACCACCATCAGAGAAGGAAGGTTGGTGTCCCTAATGGTGCTTCGGAGAGAGTGGCACTCTGATATTCCAGTGGGGGCGGAGGCTTCCACTGTTTCCTTGACTCTTAACCCCACCTCACCAGGGCCAGTACTGTAGTCTGTGTCCCGTTTTTCATCATCAACACAGAATCCAGCTCAGGTGCTCACAATCCAATGTAAATATTAAAAGGGCAAGAAATGGGACTCAGTGATGAAAAGTTAAATGAAAGGTTGAGACTAGTTCTGGCAGCAACATTTATAGGGCACACATTGACCTTACAAATCACACTCACCCTTTTAGCTGCTTGGCATGCAAAAACCTAGGAGCTTTAAAATGAAAGTTAGACAGCAATCCCTTCTCAGACTCCTGGCAGAGTCTTGTCTTGGTCTAAAAAAACACAACTGTAGCTGGAGCCATTAATGTCATTCAAACTCACCATATCACAAATTCTCAACTGATTTCTTTGGTTTCTATTTACACACCCCCCCTAACAAAGAAGATTGTTAGGGAATTTAAGCACCAACGAGCGACTTGTTTTCATAGAGGTTGTGGTACCTTTCTGTGCTCTTGAACAATGTGCTAATTAGTTTCAGCATTAATCTATTCCTATTCTGATCTTCTATTATTACCAATCGCACCAACCAGTTGAGGTTTTGATGCTATGCTTCTTTGTGGGTTTTCTGCTTTCACTGTTTGGAAAGACGACTGTTCCTCTCCGGCTGAGACTGGACCCTGGTGCCATGAGACTTTGCACCGTTTGCCTGGATTACAAAACTACAGGAAGCACCCGTCCAGACGTGCTCATGCCATACTGCTGGCGAATAGCCAAATAAAATCAAAAAGAGGATCTCCAGAATGGAACTGCACTTGGAACCATGCCTGTCAGAAGCTTGAGTGGGGCTTGGACAGTGCTTAATTTGAGCCAGTGGTTTCCGGTGCTAGGCACTGGCACATAATTGTCAGCACCGGGCCTCTGCCGCAAGGTGGCGCTGCCTTGCTAATTTAAAGATGACCACAACAACAGTTAAGTATTAACTCAATATACATTAAAAATGAACTTTTCCTGGTATCCTAGCCATCCTTATAGCTTTGGGGCCTAAAATAGTCCGTACTGTCAAACTTGTAGGAGTGTGAATGTTAGAACTTGTGTTGTTACTATCATTGACGGCACTGTTAGGGGCAACGTGTGGTACAAACTGCAGTGGACTCCTGACGAGAGCCCTGGCACTTATTTTTTTGCAAATTAAGCAATGGACTTGGAGCATTAACATCATGCGGGGCCCTTGCTTAGTGCTCGAGTTCTTCGTTCAAAATAAAAACAATGTCCTGGGACACATTTCGAGCAGTACTTAATTTGAGACAGTGCTTTGCACCAGCACTTCATTGTCAACACCTGCACTTATGACAGTCTACCACATAGTGGCAATGTTTGTCTAATTTAGAGATGAGCCCAACAATTGTTTATTAATTCAATAAATATTAAAAATGACTAATACCTGCCGCCCAAGCCATTCTTATAGCTTTGGGGGCCTGGAATCTTCCGATTTGTCACAATTGTATGGGTGTGATGGTTAGTAGTTGTATTGGTGCTGTCATTGGCAGCACTGGTAGGGGCAATGGGTGGTGCAAGCAGCTGCATTGGCCTCCTAATGGAGGGCCCTGGCACGTACATTTTTACAAATTAAGCACTGACGAGGTTGCTGCAGTATACAGTGTGGCGTACGTTACCAGCATCACAATGTATATATACCAATAACAGGCTAACCCTACTTCTGTGATATAAATATATTTAGCAGTGCCAACGCATGCAACGAATAGAACAGGGTTTGAGACAAACAGAACAGCGCCAATTGCTCCCTCGATGGTCCTGCTAGGAAGGCCTCGTCCCGCCATTGTAGGATAGACACAATGTTTCCTGGTGACTGTGGGGACCTCTCTCTGTTGTGTTGCGCCTCTCAACGCCCTCTTTCTCAACAGACTTACTACACACTCATTTGTCCAGGTATTGAGTAGGTCTTAGGGCAATAGTTTAATTCCTTTCTTTTTCTGCTCTTTGCAAAAAGTTTTCAAACATTTTCCTTTCCAAAACATGTATTTGTATCCACCTGTTCTCGATGATCAAAGGCTCGCTGTCCCAAATCTAAAAGTAAAGAGAACAGAACACGGACAAAAATAAGTTTTCCACTCTGCTCTCTGATCTGAAAGTGAATATCGATTTTGTGCCGCATCCGTCGAGTTTGCACAGAAATGTTGGTAACATTTTGAACAAACTGGCTGGGGCATCTGATAATCCGATTGGACAAAATAATCTATATCATAAATATGCAGCTGTATTAGGTGTTAGGTGGACAGGATCTTCCACTCAATTGGGGGGGGGACATATAGTGAATACTGCCTGATCAGCCCTTGCTCTTTTTCCAATGCTTCTAATTTTATTGCATCAATTAGAGCATTTCCCTGGCAGACCTTTAAGGATACATGATATGCACACCGTGACCAGTTGTTCACTAGGCAGGGAAAAATATTTTCCACTCAAGCCACAGTATAAAACAATAGCAAATCTAGACGGGAGGAATACAAGCTGACATTTATTTGCTGAGCGCGTTGAGCACTTGCCAATCGACTTTTGTTGGATCTGTAGGGACTGAGGTTAAACTTAAATTGGAAAATGGGAATCTTTGTGTAATAATGAAGATTGTCTCGTAGACAGGCCGCTTAGAACAAGTTGTAGGTTTATTTGACAAGTAACAAAGTCCATATAAAGTTCATCAGTAAGGCCTCAGATCTCCAGTGGAGCCCCACCAGGAGCAGCCTCCCTGCTGCTCAGCCCATCTCTTCCAACTGCCAACTCCCCAGTCCCTCACACCCAACATTCTAAGTGACATCACACATGGCTGAGCAGCAAGGGACAGAATAGTAATAAGGAAGATGCACACAACACAACAGGTTATAACACATCTTCCTTCCTTACGAAAACAAAGTATGAAGATACAAATGCACAAAATCAAAATATCACCAAAAACTCCATCGCTTACATAAACAGAAAATTCAATATGCAAGTAAATAAACATCAAATCAGAAAATACCTGCAAGAAAATCACTAAAGCAAAAGAATAATGAACCCCATCTCCTTCCCTAGGGAAACTAATTAGATGGGTAAACACCACCAACAAATGAACAGCAATGGGGTAAACACACCACCCCATAGAGGAAAACACCTCCCTTAAACTCGGAAATAGGGAAAATAAACCTCCCTATGATGCACCATAACGCAAATCACAGAAATAGGGGAACAACGTCACCCTATAGGGGAAAAACACCTCCCATAGACTCAGAAATAGAGAAAATAAACCTCCCTATGATACACCATAACGCAAATCACAGAAATAGGGGAACAACTTCACCCTATAGGGGAAAAACACCTCCCATAGACTCAGAAATAGAGAAAATAAACCTCCCTATGATACACCATAACGCAACTCACAGAAATAGGGGAATAACGTCACCCTATAAGGGAAAAACACCTCCCTTAAACTCAGAAATAGGGAAAATAAACCTCCCCATGACACTCCAAAACTCTAATAACTCCAATCACAGTAATAAGGGAACAACCCCCTATGATCCAGAACTGGGCATTTAGCTCCCAAAACGTCGCAAAATTGAACACATCGCTCCACACAGCTCCACAACCCTACCAAAGCACTACCCACTAACAACCTCACCATAAAATTGTACACAACACCCTTAACACAACACCCCTGAACCAGAACAGAGACACACACCACCCCCGCAGGATAGAGGCACACACTCACACCCCCATAAAACAGTAATGTAGCAAAGAAAAGAAACAAAAAGGAAATCTCTTACACCGGTGAGCGATCTCTCACCCGAAGTCCTCACCCAAAGTGAAGTCCTTGTCCATGAGATCCATGTACTGTAGTACAATACAGTGCCTTGCTACTCCCAGTTGACGTCACACTTATAGAATAATGTAGGCCAGATCCAGTGTCCACCGTGTACTTGAAAGTACTTGAAACTGCCTCCCACCAATTCGCTGCTGCGCAGCAAGTTCACTCTAGTCAGTGTGAAAAACTGCTCCTCAAATGCGCTCATCTCCCAACCCAAAATGGATGACAAAAAAAAAATACACTTGAGAAATCTCCCAATCCAAAATGGATGCCAAAAGTACTCATGAGTGTGCTGACGTCTCACAGATGACGAAAGTAGATCACAGTGCAGCGCGCACCGTGCACATCACGTTACTGGGTCCTAGTCGCTGAGTCAGGAAGAGGATTCCATTGCGTCATCATTTTCGCGATGAAAACGAAGGACGAACATCTCCAGCACCAACGAACACGTCTCGCACCAACGGCCCCGACACAGCGCAGCAAGAGAGCATAGTCCGGTAAGATTTGTCAGAGAAGCACATGTGTGGTGCAGATTCCTCCACAGCGCGTTCTCCAGGAGGTCCAAGCTCATATCAAACTTAGATCCAGTGCCCACCGTGTACTTGAAAGTACTAGAAACGTCTCATCAGGGTGCACCTCCAAGTCAATGTCTCTTCAGTCAGCAATACAATACATAGCAGGAATCACTGCACAAGAGCCGCAACTTTAGACAAGTCACTCGCAGCGGGAGAAAATGAATCCCAAGTCATCCAACTCTTCAATTTTGAAACACATCGTTTTTCACACTTGTGCTCAGATTAAATCTGTCAAACACCCCATCAATCCTCAGGGTTCTCGTAGGCAGGCAACAGGAACTAGCACTTGAACAGTAGGGTGAGCAGTGAAATGGTCACAGGTAGAGCTGACCACGTTCCCTTTTCCTTTTTCTCAATTTCTTTAATATATACCAGCATTTCCTAAGCTCTTTTAAACACAGTCTCTTTCCTCACGCATACGTTCCTCAAGATAGTCACAAATGACTAGGGGTGTCGGTATAAGAATCTCTTCTTTCATTGCACACGGTACAGAAGAAAGAAACTGACACTTACATATTAGGGCGACCGATGGATAGGTCACTGGTGGGGCTCTTGAGTGTCAGCTTCCAAAAGTTCACTTGTAATCTCTCTTAAGTTCCTTTTTCAATTCCACTTTACTCACAGTTTCAGTACAGTTTCTATCAGCAAGCAGCTTGAAAGTTCTCTTGAAATTTTTCCTTTTCTCTTGAAAATCCTTTAAGCAACAGAAACCATAGTCCATTGAAGTAGGTTCTTTCCAGTCGTCGCCAGTGTAATAATGAAGATTGTCTCGTAGACAGGCCGCTTAGAACAAGTTGTAGGTTTATTTGACAAGTAACAAAGTCCATATAAAGTTCATCAGTAAGGCCTCAGATCTCCAGTGGAGCCCCACCAGGAGCAGCCTCCCTTCTGCTCAGCCCATCTCTTCCAACTGCCAACTCCCCAGTCCCTCACACCCAACATTCTAAGTGACATCACACATGGCTGAGCAGCAAGGGACAGAATAGTAATAAGGAAGATGCACACAACACAACAGGTTATAACACTTTGAAGTTGTGTCCCTGCAGAAGAATCGAAGTGACACTCAAATGACAAGTATATCTTAACATCTGTCTGCAAGGTTAAACATGTATCCCCTGTGGGTTTACATTGTGGGTTATAATCATTCATTCATTGATTCATTCAGTGAATGCTCACGAGTAATAGCACATATTCTTGAAAATAAAAGGAGAAACCAATTCCAGCTAAAGAGGGATAGACTATATACCAACAAGGCCATTATGCATCAGTTCTGCAGGCCTAAATTGCCCAAAAAAACAAGTATTGAAAGGACACTTTGTGATGTTTGTTTGATGGGATGACACAAGAGAATTCTGTTGCAGGACTTTGTGTAAGATGGGCCATTGTTCCACTTGGACGGTGGAACCATATCTTCGGTCTGGAGGAGGACCTGAATAAGGCTCCTGGTGTAAAGTAAAGAAGACATTCTCGCAGTGCCTCCATAACGTTTCAGTTGTAATGATGTGGTCTGCCCCTGGTTTGGTGCTTCTGTATCTGTAGGTGCTGCTAGATGGCTGATGGTTTATGTCTCTTGGGTAACCAGCAAAGACTATCTACCTGCCATAGGAAGGTGGAGATGTGTGACTTGTGGTTAAGGCAGGCTGTTGCTGTGTGCACCAGAGCAGTTCAGAGGTCTGTGGATTAAAATGGCTGACTTATGCCAAGTTCATCTGCACCATCAGTATTACAACATGCATAATCCTTGGTAAGGAGTAAAGCAAGGCTGGAACAGGTGGTTTGTAACGTCCCACAATCGGGTTGAACAGAGAAAGAGACAGAGAAACAAATGTTCATTGAGGCACTTATGTCCATATACAAGTACAACAAATATAGATATGTAAAAGAAGTTTGAAAATACACCACAGATTAATGCATGCATTCATTTAAAATGACTCTTGACAGTACCTAAAAAACTTGCTAAGGCTATCATCACATCTAAAAATGCATATTAGCTAAAAGATCCATAGCTGACTTCTGTGATTAAATGCGGTCCTGTAAAGAAACTGGCTTAAATACTTTTTTAGGAGTATCACTGAATAAAAACAATCCATACAAGTGTAATAAATTGCATTTACTATTTCTTAAACCTAGACATTGCAATTGTTTCATTTGTATTCTTTGATAAAATTGTTAAACATAAATTTGGAATCTGTAAGTCTTTATATACACTTCCTCACATCCCAATGATCAAAAAATTACCCGAATTCCTAAGTAAGTAAGCAAATTGTTTGGACCATGACACTTTTAGGTAGAGTTAATATAATTTTGAATATGGTGCTTTCAAGTTGTTCCCAAGGGACACTCATATCCAGATATAGTACTTTTGATCAAATAAGGACGATTGGTGGAATTCTAAGTAAAATTACTGCCATAAGGGGGGACATGGAATATCCTCCATTTGTGTTGTCCTGTTAAACATTATTAGTTCCCCTGACGACACGGAGACTCTTACTTTTAGCTATTCAAAACGTCCTGTCGAATTTAGGTTGCTCGAAAAAAGCAGCCCAGGATACTTGTAAGCTTAACCTTGCACGATTTTTTGATTTAAAAAATACCATATGGATTTTTGTTACTTTTTTTCAACATATCATTACCTTTGTTTTCTCAATATTTATATTTAGGTTTGCCTTACAATATTGAGTGAGGGTATCATGTTTCCTTTGCAAACTCATTGAGGTATAATTAAATTGTGTGCATAAAGAAGGCAGGGGACATGTACCGCACCTATTTTGCGAGAAAAGTAATTAACTGTTTTATATAATGAAGGAAGATCTGCTATATAAATACTGACTAGAGAGGGTGCAAGGACACAGCCTTGATGAAGGTCGTTTACTAGCCTAAGTCTATTGGAAAGGTGCATGGCTGGATCTAACTTAACCTGTTTCAAGTTGAAAGTATGTAGGAGTTGAGTTAAGGAAAGCAGGCTGGGCAATATTCCCCATGAATCCAATTTCCTCCAGAGGAGACCTCTATCCACTGTAACAAAGGGAGGTCGGAAGCCATAAAAAAATCTAACCAGCTAGCGTGTCTCTATTTAGAGCCCATGAGGTGATATAGTGGTCCAATCTTGAGTTTCTGTCCTAAAAACTACCCTGTTCCAAGGCTATTCACCCCCGATCTCCAAGAAGCCAGATGCACCTGCAGACGCTTGGAGAAGAACTGGAGAAACGCCACGACACCCGAAAACCACACCACCTACAAGGATGTCATGACGAACTACCACGACCAAAACAGAACTACCAAAAGGACTTTCATCCACAACATAATCCTCGCAAACTCCACCAACTCCAAGGAGTTCTTTACCGTCATGCGGGAACCCACAGCGAATCCATAGACATCACCCCGTCCCAAGACCTCTGCAACAAGCTTGAAACCTTCTTCCACCTCAAGATCAAAAACCTCTACGACAACTTCGCCAACCACCCATAGGACGCCACAGCTGGCCCGTCCCCCATACACACCAGCCAGCCCCCCTCAGACCGCACCAAAAACCTTGGCATCGTACTCGACTCATCCCTCACTATGATCCAACAGGTCAATGCCGTCACCTCCAGCTGCTTCAACACCCTCCGAATCCTCCACAAGACTTTCAAGTGGATCCCAACCTGAGTCAAGAAAGACAGTCACTCACGCAGTCATCACCAGCAGACTGGACTATGGAAACGCACTCTACGCTGGCATCAACTAGTCCCCACTCCACAAACTCCAGATGATACAAAACACTGCCGCCAGACTCGTCCTCGACATCCCCCGGTATGAACACATCAGCCCACACCTACCTGGGCTCCACTGGCTGCCTGTGGAGAAAAGAGTCACCTTCAAAATCCTAACCCACGCCTACAAATGCCTGCACAACACCGGACCCGAATACCTCAAGGACAGAATCAACTTCCACGTGCCCAAAAGGAACCTCCGATCTTCCAACCTCGCACTGGCCGAAACCCGGCACATCCACAGAGCCAGAGCAGGCGCAAGGTCTTTCTCCCACATCGCGGTCAAAACTTGGAACTCCTGGCAGATATCAGGCACGCCCGCTCCATGAACACCTTCAGAAAGACTCTCAAGACCTGGCGCTTCGGCTGAACGGATCTGATGTCCTCTCCCTCCCCCAGCGCCTTGAGACCCTCACAGGTGAGTAGCGCGCTCTACAAATCCTGATTGATTGATTGATAGATTGAGATCTGTTTTAGCAACCCACTCCTCCAGATGTGACCAAAGAAGACCCACCCACGGCAACACCCATGGAACGCCCCTTTCACGCAAATTGCTGCGTGTAAAGGGGGCGTATTTACAAGGACAGGAACAGCCACGCAGGGTGGATTTTTGTGCCGTTCTTAATCTGGGGCAGCAAAATGCGCCACCGGTACGTCACAAAAAGTGACGCACTGGTGGCACAAGGGGCTTGTAAATAAGCCCCACAGTCTCTTTATTGATGGTCATACACTATAACACGATGTAGGTGCATGCCCTATATTATGGGGCATGTACTGACAACAATATGGCTAGGCAAAACGTGAGTAAAAACTATTTTTCTTGCTTTTAGGAAATGTACTGTTTTGCTACCCATTTTGTTTATATTTGGAATCTGGACAGTCGTGATTGGCATCCGGAGTCAGTAGGGTTTGCTGATCAGCTCCTTCCTAGCTCAATGTGCTCTGCTTTAATGTTGAAACATTGTGATAGTTTGGTAAATCAGATTTACAAATGTGCACAAGTTTTACACAGCTGAAGAAGACTGAAATCAAGGGCATAGGCTTGAAGGAGATGTTTTCTCGATTGCATCTAAAAGAGGAACTTGCTTAAAATATATCTTTGTGAACAGGCTGCAGAGGCATGCTTGTTAAAAATGTACAATTTGCAAACACGTCTCTAACGTTTATGAGAAATATGATGTTATGGGCTGTCTCTGCCCCAACGTTGACCCAGACAAGTATGGGCTGCCTCAACAGTTCTTACCGCAGAAGGAGGCAGCTTCTCACAGGCCGTCCGGGGCTCATTAGCAGCTTCAACTTTCGGTGCCTCGGCGTTGCTAGGGTGGGACTCGGTCCCCCAGAAGAGATCGTGCTGGGTCACCCCCCTTGGCTCCACCATTGAATTGTTACACAATTTATAAGGTGCCTTACACAGACAGTCAGGGTCAACAAGATGGGTAAGAGGAAAGTAGGAAAGTGCTCGAAAATTACACAATTAACTGCCACACTTACCTCACTGGACAGAATGCTTCAGAGGGCTGTGACGGCAATTAATAAATACATCAATCAAACAGAGAGAAGGTCATCTCTCACGGCTATCACGGTCAACTCATGTAATAGCGGTGGGGTTTTTTCTGTCCCTGTATCTTCTTCCTCACCTGGACTTGGACATGGGCAATAACCCGCAGACACAGGACGAATTGGGACAAGGCCCAGATGCCTTATTATTGCCACAAACAGATGGCTCGACTAGCAGCTCACCCCAACCCAAGCAGGGGAAACGCCAGAGGAAAATCCCAAAGGTTAAGGCTAACAAAAAAAGTGACTCGAAGTTTTTCCTCTATATAAGTCCCCGGATGCTGACCCGGCCCCCAGAGCAAATGACCCACCGTCGACTGACACAAGAGATCAGCCATTCCCGCATGAAAGCGGTGAGATAGAAGGACTGAATGTGAGAGGGGACAGGCTGTAAGAAGGGAAATCTCTTACTAAATTTGTATTGCTTTTACGGTCTGACTTGTCACCGCTACATGCAAAGTTAGAAATTCTAAACAAATCCAGTGATGAGGTTAAGATGATGTTGGGTAGAAGAGACCAAGCTCGAGCTAATTGTGATAAAGATGAAAGTAATGTCAGAATGGCGATGTGTCCCCAGGAGCTCATGCAAATTAGCCCTCGGTTGGACACTGCAACCCCAATTTCAAGTTCCTGTAATAAGGGGGATGGACATGGTAACCAAATTTACAAACTCATAGGGGGCCGCAGTAACAATTGATAATCCTAGAAGGGAAGAATCCCCCTCCATTTCCCCGACGGTCCAAGAAAATAAAACGTGCCAAATGAGGAAAGAAGCCCCAATTGAAGAACAGCCAGTGATTGGTCTACCTCCTGCCTCATGTTCACATGTGATTATTCTTGCAGGGGTACCAAGTCTAAGGAGGGGCCAAAAAGAATCCTATGAAGAATTGTATGATAAGATATTGAACTGGCTGAGCCATTATAGAAGTTTTCCGCTCAGGTCCCCCAGCAACATCCTGATGGTAAGGCAGGTGGGATGGATTGGGCATGGGAGGCCTGATATTCACGGAGATTGCATTATTGTTCATTTTAGTACTCGCAATCTGGCCTAAAGTTTGCTTTATGGAGACCTGAGTTGTCAAATGGACTTCTCTAGCATTGTCTTATTGCAGTTGAGTTATTTCTATAGGCCAGGGGTCCAACTGAGTCAGGAGACCTTTAGGGCCCCAAGGATGTTGAGGGAGAATACCCAGTTAGAAGTCAAAGTAAAGGAAGGGGGCATGGCGCATAAGTACAATTATTCCGGTATAGCAACACATATTCGTTTTGAATTATTAGTAGAGGTGGATTGACTGCCCAGTGAAGAGAATAACCCATCAGAGTCAGAATCAACATTGGATAGGTCCTTCCATGTGAAAGACAAGACAGGGAAGGAAACAGGGGAGAGAATATCTATAAATGGCATAACAAATATCCTATCCATATTAAGTTGGAACATTGCAGGGATAAGCACTTTACGTGCAGATAATCGAGGGATAGACTACTGAAAAAGTTTTGGGATAGTGTGTCTACAAGAAACCTGGGATGCAGTTGGGAACCTATTTATGGATGGGTTTACTGCTTTTCAGGTTAAGGCAGAACCGTCCCCGATTGGTAGAGCTAGGGGGGGCCTGGCAACATTTATAGGCCTGAAAATAGAGTGCACTGCTGACTTGATAACATTTGAGTCTAGCAATATTTTGGGAGTATTACTATCGTTCGCACATTATAAGAAAATCATGATAATTAATGTTTACAACTCACCCTCTTCTAAGAAACCCCTGGAGACAGAGTTTAGGAGTTTTTATGAAAAGACCGTGTTGGAGTGGTCTTAATCACCAATAGTTCTGTTTCAGAGATTTCAACTTACATCCCTGCGACACCTGTGTTGAGGAAAGGGACCTGGTCCAGTCAGAGGAACTAGAGCGGATTTATTTCAAGCATACTAGTCAAGTTGATCATTTTAATCTTTTAATCTCAGAATTAAATCTTTATAATCTTCTGTTTAGAGATGAGTATGTTTCAGCTTCGGTGGTTCCAACTTTTAAGGGAAGAAATCAAAATCCAACTATTAACTATATTTTGGTTTCAGCTCGCTTGCTTCAGTATTTGGAAGATTTTAAAATAGTTTGGAGCACTTTCAGTGATCACAATCCTATAATTTCAAATTTCAGTTGGAATGATCTTGAAGCAAAGACGCCGAACAGCTATAAAGATCTGCTAATTACTAAAACTCAAGGGAGGCGTATCATCAGGGGAAAAGTACTCCCGGAGGACTTTTTGAGGAATCTGGTCCAGAAGTGCAGTCACAAATATGAGGTCTGTTTGAATGTAGACGCTTATGATCTGGCCATTTTAGACTCCTTTTACATTATCTGCAAAGAGATCCAGCGAGCTCTGACCAGAGATAATGCTAAGATTAGTAGCTCAGGCCCTAAATGGTTCAACAAGAAATGCTCAAAGGCCCATAAAAATTTGATGACAGCAATAAAATCTATACCGAGGCAGTCATATGCAGTTAAGGCGGCCAGGCAGGCATATGCATTAGCCCGTAAGGAGACACTAGATGCCCTTAAGAGAAAAGCTTGGGTTAAGCTTAAAGAGGCCTGCAACACCAGGAATAGTGCAGACTTCTGGAGGATAGTAAATCAGCCGTTATTTAATGAGGGCACAGTAGTGGACTTAAGTGTTACTATACCTGCGCAGAAATGGGAACAGCATTTTGGTTGCATAATCGCAGGGGACTGCGAATATACAATAACTGCCTGCCCTACTTCAGAAAATATTGTCCACTTTGAACTGGAAGAGGTGAGGGAAAGCATATTGAAATTATCAGCAGGGAAGACTCCGGGCCCAGATGGGGTTCCTAGTGACCTTTTTAAATCACGTATAGATCTCTGGGCACCTCTGGTAATGCAACATTTGAACGCAGCAGCTCGTGATCACATTACAGTTTCATGAAAGCAATCGATTATAATTCCTGTCTTTAAAAAGGGAAACCGCACTCATCCAGCATGCTATCGTCCGATCTCTTTGATGGATGCGGAAGTAAGGGTGTTGGGTAGGGCTTTGTAGAAGCGTTTATTGGATTGGGCCAATGATAACAATATTCTGTCAGATATACAGTATGGATTCAGGCCGGGACGTGGCACAATCAAACAGAACTTGAATCTATATCTGTTAGTTAAGTACACGGTGGCCAAAAAAGAAAGTATACACTTAACCTTCATGGACCTCAGCACAGCAATTGACACAGTGGTAAGATCTACGCTATGGGCTGTGCTTTGGGGCATGGGAATGGATGAAGCCATAGTTGCACTTTTGCACAACCTACAAATGGGGCTCGAGGCGAGGGTAAGATTTGGTCCATCAGGAGAATGCACTAAGCACTTTAAACTGGGGAGAGGAGTCCAACAGGGTTCTATTTTAGCTCCTTTTCTTTTTAATTTATATATATATCAATTAAACCAGTTTTTAATGGACAATTGTAAAGATGTCCCATGGATAGGTCGTAGAATGGTACCCGATCTGTTGTACGCGGATGATGCCATCCTTATTTCCCGGACAGCTAACGGCTTGCAATTTTTACTGAACCAATTTTATGAATTTATGGAAAATTTGGGATTAAAAATCTTACACTATGACTTTAGGACCTACAGGCACCAAGATTAGAACATATGTGATAAATGATGACAATATAGGCAAAGTAGACAGGTTTAGCTACATAGGTATACTGTTGGATGATAGACTGTCCTGGGCGCCCTTATTAAATTCACACACCCAATACTTTAATATGGTGGCCTATAGTATTGATGCTTTCTCTAGGCTTTTGGGTCACAGTCACATAAAGTCCATATTAAACTTCTATAATGCAAAATGTGTCCCGGCTGTAACCAACGGGGCAGAAGTTTGGGGTTATAAATCTTCCACACCAATACAAACGCCAGAAAATAAATACCTAAGGAAACTGTTACGCATCCCACAGAATATCCCATTGTTAGACCTGTCAGCCCTTTGGGTGGTCCCTCCTCATCATTATTTATTTTGTCCCACTTTTGCCTCAAACCCTGTTAGAATTTTTCCTTTTTGGGAACCACCAGACTTTTTAGTATTGATGCAGATTCAGGGAGCCATTTTATCTACCCCTGGAACTTCTGTCTGAGGGCCTGAAACACAAAATGGTGGCCACCCATTGTCACCTGTGACATCACTGCAACCTACCAGCACCTTCCAGAACATTCCAGAACCCTGTGACAGTGTGAGGCAGGTTTAGAATGTTGGGAAGGCATCTCCAGGTTGGCAGTTGGAGTTGGTTGTTGGCACCTGACTGGTGAAGAGAGAGGAGCACAGAACTGAAGGAGGAAGGAGTGAGGCAACAGGGGTGGAAACTTGTGCCTGGAGTGGGGTCCAGAAACCCACCCTTGATACTAGTCCCTGCTGACTGAGCCCGGCCTGGAGCCCTGTGTGGGAGAAAGCAAGAAAAACCATCTTAAGGACCTGGACAGCCGGAACAGGCCTTAAAAGTAAAGAACAGCAAGTTCCTGACCTGGTTACTGGTAACTTCCTGAAGTCCGACGTCGAGAAGCCTGGAGACCTGGAGCCCGAGGTAGAGAAGCGGCGCTGACTGGAAAGCAGACGTCGTACCCGGAGCCGCCAGAGGTCGAGAGAGGGCGCCGACGGAGGTCGTGGAGACACCAGAGGTCGAGGAGGAAGTCACCTGAGGTCGAGTGTGCGGTGTCGACGGGGGAGTGAAGTCCGCCCTCCGGAGTCGCCGGAGACCGAGGTGAAGCGTGCCGGAGGTCGGGAGTGGAGGTCGCACTCCGGAGTCGTCGGAACCCGAGGAAAGGAGCACCGGAGGTCGGGAGTGGAGATCGCACTCCGGAGCCGCCCGAAGTCGACATCGAGCCGAGACTGCCCTATGTCATCGAACCGGAGGTCGACATCGAGCCGAGGCCGCCGACATCGAACCGGAGCCGCCCGAAGTCGACATCGAGCCGAGACTGCCCGACGTCATCGAACCGGAGGTCGACATCGAGCCGAGGCCGCCGACATCGAACCGGAACCGCCTACCGGCATCGTCAAGAACTGTCATTGCGCCGAGGCCGCCGACATCGAACCGGAACCGCCTCACGGCGTCGACACGACTCCAGCGGCATCGGAGCTTCATAAAAAGGTCAGTAAGTGGAATAGAGGGCGCCTAAGGCCCTGTGGAGCCCTACGAGACCATCCTAGGGGCTAGAGAGGTGCTGGAACCAGCTTGATTGTGCCAGGGGTGAGCTGAGACTAATACAGAGGGGTTGTGTAGTGTGGGAGAGCAAGATCTCTAGATTCCCCCTTGATCTCCCTCAGTTTAGGCCCCAGCCTTGTCCAAGCCAGGGAGTATACCCCTCAGGCCATCCAAATCTCTACAAGCTGGGATTGGGTCAAATCATCCCATAGTACCTCAGGAATGTGAACTGATTTTCAAGTGTCACTGTTGGCTTTTATTATTTATTGAGAGCACTGTATTTATTGTATTCCTCCTATTTATTGCCTCACAGTATTTATTGTTTCACAGTATTTATTGTCGCACAATATTTATTGTCTCGCAGTATTTATTGCCTCATAATATTTAATTGCCTGTTATGTAATGCACTTATATTTATGCCTTGATTATTTATGATCTACCTTATTTATTGAATCGTTAAGATAGTATTTATTTGACGTACCCTTCCACAGGAAAAGCCTTGTGTACTGTGATTGTATTATTATTTATTTAATCAGCAACTAAGAGAAAAGAAGATAAAGAGATATATTTTCAGTATAATTTTTAAGGTGTAGTGTCGTTTTTGGAACGGATGAACGCATGGTTATTGTGAGGGTGTGACGTATGCTTAACACGGTGCCTTCCTTCCCGCTCGAGCCAAGCTACCACAGTGTGTCTGGGAGAACACGCCACCACCCTTCCGGTGTGGGAGTGTGTTTTTCTAACATAATTGGTGTTCAGTGGTGGGATAGAGCTGTGCCTACGTATACTCGACAATAACTGTGGGTAGTCCATAGGCCTACACCGGGAGTTTTCTCCAAGCGGACTTCCTAATTGTGAGTTTTTGTTTTTTCCAAATTTACTCTGGTGGTGGGAGGAGGTATTATAAAAGGTACCCCCCTGCATAGCTTCTACAAATAACTGTCCTCTGACCTGAGTGGGCAAGATGGAGTTTGTATTGGAGAATTTAGAAACGTACACTGTGGCCCAACTCAGGGAGTTTTGTCAGCGGGAGGGGGTGTATTGTCCCCCAGGAGCAAAGAAGGGTGCACTCCAAACCAGCTTGAGGGCTTGGGGGGAGGCACGACGAGAAAGCAAGGCTGAGGAGGAGGACAGGGATAGAGAGCCCGACAGTGAGGGAGCTGGTTTGTACCAACCTGAGGTGGGGAACCTGTTAGCGGGGCCCAGGACACTTTCTAGGAAGGGCAGCAGTGCCTCTAGCGGTGGCTTGTCTGAAGTGGAGTTAACAGACCGGAGGGAGAAAAGACAGCTCACATGGGACTTAGCAAGGCTGGAGAAAGAGAAGGAGGAACAGAGGATGGCTCATGAGCTGAGGTTAAGGGAGATAGATCTCCAGATCCTACGAGCCGGGGCACACCCTATTCCTAATGGTGGCAGCGAAGAAAGAGAGTTCACCAGGGAACCCAAACCCTATTTGCCGAAAGACATAGTGGCTAGCTATGGTGTGGGCGACGATATTGCCAAGTGGCTAGCGGCCTATGAGGTCTCATTAAGGGCCCATGGGGTTCCAGAGAAGTACTGGGGAGGGGGATTGTACAGGTACATGCCTCCAGCTGGTAGGGATGCATTATTGGCCCTAGAGCAGGATGAGCAGACCCACTACCCCACCATGAAAGTGGCGCTCATACGAAAGTTTGGACTAACACCCGAGAAATACAGACAGAAGTTCCGGGGTAGCCACAAACTGGGCACACAGAATTGGGTGGACTTCCTGGATTATGCAAAGAAGGCATTAGAGGGTTGGATTCAGGGCAGTGAAGTGAGGAACTACGAGGGGTTGTTTGATTTAGTATTGAAGGAACACCTGCTCGAAAAATGTTTCCCTGAACTGCGTCAGCACCTGGTGGATAGCAAGCTGACTAATCCCCGGAAGCTTGCTGAGGAGGCGGACATTTGGGCTAGTACCCGGGTGTCCACAAGGGGGACTGGAGGGGAGACTCAAAAGGCCGGACAGGGCGCCCCCCAGAAGAAAGAGGGAGGGGAGAAGAAAAAGGAGTTCTCCAAAGTCCCCCAAAATAATTTCCAAGGTAAAGGAACAGGATTCACCCCTAGGGCTAACCCACCCAGAAACCCTAATCCTGGCCAGAGCCAGCAGCCAAGGGTTGTCCATTGCTTCGAGTGCGGTGGCGTTGGACACTATAAGGGAGATGCGAAGTGCCCAAAACGACCACCCCCTCCCATTGGAGGAAAGGCCCCCGGAGTAGCTAGTGTAGTGCTCGGGGAGGAGATGCCTTTAATTAAGGGAAGGGAGTGGGCGGGTGTCACTTTAGTGTCCCTGGGAGAACGGGAGATGGTTCCTAAGATCCAGGTGCCCGCAAATACTATAAAGTATGGGCAGTGGGTCACCATCAACGGCCAAAGGGGGGAGGCTCTGAGAGACACAGGAGCCAGTATGACTATGGTGCGTAGCCAACTGGTGTCTCCAGAGCAGGTGATTCCCGATGTACTCCACCCTGCCGCGATGGCTGACGGCAGAATGGGCCACTATCCGGTGGCCGAGGTTCCCTTTGAATGGGAGGGGGTTGCAGGTTCACTTCGAGTTGCCGTAAGCCCTGCCGTGCCAGTCGATTGTCTACTGGGGAATGACATGGAGCACAATGCTTGGAAGGATGTGGAATACCGGACTCATACTGAGATGCTGGGTACACCTGACTGGGCCTGTGTGAGCACAGGGTCCGCGACTACCCGGAGAGGGAGTTCGTTTCGGCTGGAGCCTGGAACAAAGGCCCAGCCAGCTGCCAGTCAAGGGAAGAACCGAGGACAGGAGGATGTATGACGTTACAACGCATACTATTACAACGCATACCTTTACAACGCATTTTTTACAACGCACAATCCATTACAACGCATGACATTACAACGCAGTACACTACAACGCATTTTTAAAAACTACCTTTACAACGCATATCCATTACAACGCATACTACCTTTACAACGCATACCATTACAACGCATAATATTAAATTGCATTTAAGGTAAGTATTAGATAGTATAGGGGTAAAAATTACTATTCTAACTCCAGGGGGTGCAACAGTAGGGTAAGTGTTGGATAGTATAGGGGTAAAAATTACTATTCTAACTCCAGGGGGTGCAACAGTAGGGTAAGTGTTGGATAGTATAGGGGTAAAAATTACTATTCTAACTCCAGGGGGTGCAACAGTAGGGAAAGTGTTGGATAGTATAGGGGTAAAAATTACTATTCTAACTCCAGGGGGTGCAACAGTAGGGTAAGTGTTGGATAGTATAGGGGTAAAAATTACTATTCTAACTCCAGGGGGTGCAACAGTAGGGTAAGTGTTGGATAGTATAGGGGTAAAAATTACTATTCTAACTCCAGGGGGTGCAACAGTAGGGAAAGTGTTGGATAGTATAGGGGTAAAAATTACTATTCTAACTCCAGGGGGTGCAACAGTAGGGTAAGTGTTGGATAGTATAGGGGTAAAAATTACTATTCTAACTCCAGGGGGTGCAACAGTAGGGTAAGTGTTGGATAGTATAGGGGTAAAAATTACTATTCTAACTCCAGGGGGTGCAACAGTAGGGTAAGTGTTGGATAGTATAGGGGTAAAAATTACTATTCTAACTCCAGGGGGTGCAACAGTAGGGTAAGTGTTGGATAGTATAGGGGTAAAAATTACTATTCTAACTCCAGGGGGTGCAACAGTAGGGTAAGTGTTGGATAGTATATTACTATATTATGCGTTGTAATGGTATGCGTTGTAATGGTAGTATGCGTTGTAATGGAATGCGTTGTAAAGGTAGTATTTAGAAATGCGTTGTAGTGTCCTGCGTTGTAATGTCATGCGTTGTAATGGATTGTGCGTTGTAAAAAATGCGTTGTAAAGGTAGTGCGTTGTAAAAGTTGCGTTGTAAAGGTTGTTCCCCGGACAGGAGGAGCCTGCCTCGGCGTCCGCCCCCCGTAGGACGGATAGGCCACCGGAGGTGGTGGACCAGGAGTCTGCGGTGGGGGATGTCACCAAACTGGAGGACCTACCCATCCCGGCCGAGTGGCACGTGGAGGGAGGCCCGTCCAGGGAGGAATTCTGCCAGGGCCAGAAGGAGTGCCCTACCCTTGAGGGACTGAGGCGACAGGCCGAAGCCCAGGTAGCAGGGAACGTTGAAGGGAACTACAGTGTTTACTGGGAGGATGGCCTCCTCTACTGTGAACCCAAGGCACCCCTTCATGGATCGTCACGAGCCTTGGTAGTCCCTCAACGTTATCGAGCCTTCCTTCTGGAGTTGGCTCACGAGATCCCATTGGCAGGACACCTAGGGCAAGACAAGACCTTCGCCCGTCTTGTCCCACACTTTTATTGGCCTCAGATGAAAGTGTCGTCCGACACCTACTGCCGGACATGTGTGTCTTGCCAAGCCAGTGGGAAAACAGGGGTGAAGCTGAAAGCTCCCCTGGAACCACTTCCTGTCATTAGCACCCCCTTTGAAAGGGTGGGCATCGACATTGTGGGTCCGTTAGATCCGCCTACGTCAGCTGGTCACAGGTTTATCCTGGTTCTGGTGGATCATGCCACACGGTACCCAGAGGCAATACCTCTGAGGACCATAACAGCACCTGTTGTGGCTAGGGCCCTGATGGGAATCTTTACCCGAGTGGGTTTTCCAAAGGAAGTTGTGTCCGACAGGGGGACCAACTTCATGTCAGCGTACATGCGGGCCATGTGGAAGGAGTGTGGAGTGACCTACCGGTTCACAACTCCTTACCACCCCCAGACCAATGGTCTGGTGGAGAGGTTTAACAAAACCTTGAAAGGCATGATCAGAAGTCTGCCTGAAAGCCTGCGGAGGAAATGGGACGTCCTCCTACCCTGTTTATTGTTTTCCTACAGGGAAGTGCCACAGAAGGGAGTGGGCTTCAGCCCCTTCGAGCTTTTGTATGGGCACCCTGTACGTGGACCTCTCAACCTGGTGAGAGACGGATGGGAAAGAACTCCCAGGAAGCTTCCCCAGGACGTGGTGAGCTACATGCTGGCCTTCCGGAGCCAAATGGCTAAGTTGTGGAAGCAAGCTTCTGACAACTTGGAAGCCAGCCAAGCAGTAATGAAGGCGTGGTATGACCACAACGCTCACCCGGTGGAATTGGAGCCTGGCCAGAAGGTGTGGGTGATCGAACCGGGAGAGCTTAGCGCCCTCCAGGATCGCTGGTCAGGACCCTTTGAGGTGTTGGAGAAGAAGGGTAAGGCTACCTACTTGGTGGATCTTAAAACCCCTCGTCAGCCCCTACGGGTGCTGCACGCCAACCGCCTCAAACCCCACCACGAGAGGCCTGAAGTCATCTTGATGATGGTGACTGACGGAGGAGAGGACGTGGAAAGCGAGCCTCTCCCCGATTTATTTGCGTCTCAAGAGAAGGATGGGTCGGTGGAGGGAGTGATTCTCTCCCCCTCCCTAACTCCTGAACAGCAAGAGGACTGCCGCCAGGTCCTGGGACAGTACTCTTCGTTGTTCTCCCTTGTTCCGGGTAGGACTCACCTGTGCGTCCATGATGTGGACACAGGAGACAGCCCACCTGTGAAGTCCAAGATCTACCGGATGTCAGACAAGGTGAAGGCCAGCATTCACAGTGAAGTCACTAAGATGCTGGAGCTAGGAGTGATCGAACCTTCCAGCAGCCCCTGGTCCAGCCGGGTGGTGTTAGTACCAAAAGCTGCACCACCGGGTGCCCAACCGGAACTGAGGTTCTGTGTGGACTACCGGGGACTGAATTCAGTAACCAAAACTGATGCTCATCCGATCCCTAGGGCGGATGAATTGATTGACCGGCTGGGAGCTGCCCAATATCTAAGTACCTTTGACCTTACTTCTGGGTACTGGCAGATCTCTTTGACTGATGGAGCAAGGGAAAGGTCAGCCTTCTCCACGCCCAATGGCCACTACCAGTTCTGTGTGATGCCCTTTGGGCTCAAGAACGCACCTGCCACGTTTCAGCGCCTGGTAAACCAGATCCTCACCGGAATGGAGAGTTTCTCTGCTGCTTATCTGGATGACATAGCCATCTTCAGTAACAGCTGGGAGGATCACTTGCGTCACCTGCAAGCTGTTCTCCAGGCCCTGAGACAAGCTGGATTGACGATCAAGGCCAGCAAGTGCCAGATCGGGCAGGGGTCGGTAGTGTACCTTGGACACTTGGTGGGTAGGGGAGCGGTGCAACCCCTCCAGGCGAAAATCGAGGCCATCATGGCCTGGGAACCCCCCAAGACACAGACTGAGGTCCGAGCTTTTCTGGGCCTCACGGGATATTACCGCCGCTTCGTGAAGGGGTACGGTACCATTGTAGCCCCCCTCACGGAGCTCACGTCCAAGAAACAACCTCGACGGGTAGTCTGGACGGAGGCTTGTCAGCAGGCCTTCGTAAAGCTGAAGCAAGCCATGTGCGAGGCCCCGGTCTTAAGGGCCCCAGACTTTTCCAAGAAGTTCATTGTCCAGACAGATGCATCGGAACATGGCATTGGGGCAGTGTTATCGCAACTCAATGAAGAGGGTCTGGATCAACCCGTGGTCTTCCTATCCCGGAGACTACTTCCCAGGGAACAGAAGTGGAGTGCAATAGAGCGAGAAGCCTTTGCAGTGGTATGGGCTCTGAAGAAGTTGCGGCCATACCTGTTTGGCTCGCACTTCCTAGTTCAGACCGACCACAGACCCCTTTGTTGGCTGATGCAGATGAAGGGGGAGAATCCCAAGTTGTTGAGATGGTCTATCTCCCTACAGGGAATGGACTTTCAGGTGGAACATCGGCCTGGAGTGGACCACGCCAATGCAGACGGTCTCTCAAGGTATTTCCGCCTTAGTGATGAGAACTCCCAAGGGGTTGGGTAGCTCTCCCCACTTTCAGCTGGGGGGGACGCGTGTTAGACCTGTCAGCCCTTTGGGTGGTCCCTCCTCATCATTATTTATTTTGTCCCACTTTTGCCTCAAACCCTGTTAGAATTTTTCCTTTTTGGGAACCACCAGACTTTTTAGTATTGATGCAGATTCAGGGAGCCATTTTATCTACCCCTGGAACTTCTGTCTGAGGGCCTGAAACACAAAATGGTGGCCACCCATTGTCACCTGTGACATCACTGGAACCTACCAGCACCTTCCAGAACATTCCAGAACCCTGTGACAGTGTGAGGCAGGTTTAGAATGTTGGGAAGGCATCTCCAGGTTGGCAGTTGGAGTTGGTTGTTGGCACCTGACTGGTGAAGAGAGAGGAGCACAGAACTGAAGGAGGAAGGAGTGAGGCAACAGGGGTGGAAACTTGTGCCTGGAGTGGGGTCCAGAAACCCACCCTTGATACTAGTCCCTGCTGACTGAGCCCAGCCTGGAGCCCTGTGTGGGAGAAAGCAAGAAAAACCATCTTAAGGACCTGGACAGCCGGAACAGGCCTTAAAAGTAAAGAACAGCAAGTTCCTGACCTGGTTACTGGTAACTTCCTGAAGTCCGCGTCGAGAAGCCTGGAGACCTGGAGCCCGAGGTGGAGAAGCGGCGCTGACTGGAAAGCAGACGTCGTACCCGGAGCCGCCAGAGGTCGAGAGAGGGCGCCGACGGAGGTCGTGGAGACACCAGAGGTCGAGGAGGAAGTCACCTGAGGTCGAGTGTGTGGCGTCAACGGGGGAGTGAAGTCCGCCCTCCGGAGTCGCCGGAGACCGAGGTGAAGCGTGCCGGAGGTCGGGAGTGGAGGTCGCACTCCGGAGTCGCCGGAACCCGAGGAAAGGAGCACCGGAGGTCGGGAGTGGAGATCGCACTCCGGAGCCGCCCGAAGTCGACATCGAGCCGAGACTGCCCTACGTCATCGAACCGGAGGTCGACATCGAGCCGAGGCCGCCGACATCGAACCGGAGCCGCCCGAAGTCGACATCGAGCCGAGACTGCCCGACGTCATCGAACCGGAGGTCGACATCGAGCCGAGGCCGCCGACATCGAACCGGAACCGCCTACCGGCGTCGTCAAGAACTGTCATTGCGCCGAGGCCGCCGACATCGAACCGGAACCGCCTCACGGCGTCGACACGACTCCAGCGGCATCGGAGCTTCATAAAAAGGGCAGTAAGTGGAATAGAGGGTGCCTAAGGCCCTGTGGAGCCCTAAGAGACCATCCTAGGGGCTAGAGAGGTGCTGGAACCAGCTTGATTGTGCCAGGGGTGAGCTGAGACTAATACAGAGGGGTTGTGTAGTGTGGGAGAGCCAGATCTCTAGATTCCCCCTTGATCTACCTCAGTTTAGGCCTCAGCCTTTTCCAAGCCAGGGAGTATACCCCTCAGGCCATCCAAATCTCTACAAGCTGGGATTGGGTCAAATCATCCCATAGTACCTCAGGAATGTGAACTGATTTTCAAGTGTCACTGTTGGCTTTTATTATTTATTGATAGCACTGTATTTATTGTATTCATCCTATTTATTGCCTCACAGTATTTATTGTTTCACAGTATTTATTGTCGCACAATATTTATTGTCTCGCAGTATTTATTGCCTCATAATATTTAATTGCCTGTTATGTAATGCACTTATATTTATGCCTTGATTATTTATGATCTACCTTATTTATTGAATCGTTAAGATAGTATTTATTTGACGTACCCTTCCACAGGAAAAGCCTTGTGTACTGTGATTGTATTATTATTTATTTAATCAGCAACTAAGAGAAAAGAAGATAAAGAGATATATTTTCAGTATAATTTTTAAGGTGTAGTGCCGTTTTTGGAATGGATGAACGCATGGTTATTGTGAGGGTGTGACGTATGCTTAACACGGTGCCTTCCTTCCCGCTCGAGCCAAGCTACCACAGTGTGTCTGGGAGAACACACCACCACCCTTCCGATGTGGGAGTGTGTTTTTCTAACACCCATCAGAAATAATTCATGAAGAGATAGGGGCAGGTTATATAGCTGACTATATATGCTTGCGCCCAATGATACTATGGTGCTCTATATGAACTAAAAAAGAATTGAAATTCAATAGATTAATACTAAGAGACAGTTTGAACTTGAATTTTAGATCACGTATCCCATGGTTGAGCTTTATAAAAACTACCCTGTCTAATTTGGGCTAATGCATGTCTTCAATCCTCCTGAGAAAATAAATAAATCAGTTACTGCGGAAGTCAAGAAAGTTTTTTTTGAGTATGCCCAAGAACTCAGACTGCAAGACTCACAGCGTAAACGCTGTTGTATACATCATGCTATGGTAAAAAGTAGTGATAGAGTAGAACTTTATCTCACACTGGATATGCTGGTGAACCATAGAAGATTTATAACATACTTTCGACGGAAAATATGTTCCCTCAGTGTTGCAGGGATTCTGCTCATGCACAGAACTATGCGCAGGAAACCAGGAACTCGGTGTATTGTTGTGTACCAAAAAAGCCACCTCAGTGCCAGTGCCCAGAACCCCTATCCGACTAGCAATAGTGTCTCATTCATTCTCCGTACTACAGCGAAGCTACCAATGAATAGACAACCTAGAATATGCGACTTAGTAAACTCTCAGGAATAGTGGGAAACAAGAACTCTCTTTCGTTCACACCCGTACTTGTCCACAACGTGAGTAACCAGAGACACTGTATAGTTTGAAATGTTTATTTTTAACTAACGTGCTCTACGGTGCAGTACTCTAGCCAATACGAGCAGTATAATGCATAAGAACAATATAAAAAGCATTGTTACAATTCCATAAAGCACAGAAGGGGAAATCCTATTATAATAACAGTGGAAACAGGACTATAGCGCCTTTTACCACCCTCCCCATGCTTATGATCTTGTTTAGAATAATTTTAGAAGACCTCTGGGCTTTGTCAATCAATCAATCAGTGACACTTGTAAAGCGCGCTACATACCCGTAGGGTCTCAAGGCGCTGGGGGGGGGGGGGGGTAGGGGGGGTGCCGCTACTGCTCGAACAGCCAGGTCTTCAGCTTCTTCCTGAAGGAGAGGTGGTCTTGGGTCAGGCGCAGGTCGGTAGGGAGGGAGTTCCAGGTCTTGGCGGCCAGGTAGGAGAAGGACGTTCCTCCTGTAGTCGCTCTTCGGATGCGGGGGACGGCGGCGAGGGCGTGGTTGGCTGATCGGAGGTGGCGTTTGGGAGCGTGGAAGTTGACTCGGCTGTTGAGGTAGCTCGGGCCTTGGTCGTGTAGGGCTTTGTGTGCGTGGGTGAGGAGGCGGAAGGTGATTCTTTTGTTGACGGGGAGCCAGTGAAGGTCTCTCAGATGTCCGGAGATGTGGCTGGTTCGTGGGATGTCGAGGATGAGTCTGGCTGAGGCGTTCTGGATCTGCTGGAGTCTCTTCTGGAGCTTGGCGGTGGTACCGGCGTAGAGGGCGTTGCCGTAGTCCAGTCGGCTGGTGACGAGGGCCTGGGTGACGGTCTTCCTGGTCTCGGTGGGGATCCACCAGAAGATCTTCCGTAGCATGCGTAGGATGTTGAAGCACGCCGAGGAGACGTTGTTGACTTGCCTGGTCATGGAGAGGGAGGAGTCCAGGAGGAAGCCCAGGTTGCGTGCATGGTCTGTCGGTTTGGGTGCGGTGCCCAGGGCGGGAGGCCACCAGGAGTCGTCCCAGGCGGAGGGTGAGGAGCCCAGGATGAGGACCTCCGTCTTGTCCGAGTTCAGTTTCAGGCGGCTGGTCGTCATCCACTCGGCTACCTCTTTCATCCCTTCGTGCAGGTTGGATCTGGCGGCGGCGGGGTCGTTGGTCAGGGAGAGGATCAGTTGGGTGTCGTCGGCGTAGGAGATTATGCTGAGGTTGTGTTTGCGTACGATGGCCGCGAGGGGGCTCATGTAGACGTTGAAGAGGGTGGGGCTCAGAGATGATCCTTGAGGTACGCCGCAGGTGACTTCGGAGGCCTCTGACTTGTACGGTGGTAGGCGGACTCTCTGTGTTCTTCCGTCGAGGAAGGAGATGATCCAGTCCAGCGCCTTGTCCTGGATTCCGATGTTGCTGAGGCGCCGTACTAGGGTGCGGTGGCAGACCGTGTCGAATGCCGCAGAGAGGTCTAGGAGGATGAGGGCCGCTGTTTCTCCATTGTCCATCAGGGCTCGGATGTCATCGGTGGCGGCGATGAGGGCGGTCTCGGTGCTGTGATTGGCTCGGAAGCCGGACTGTGAGGGGTCGAGGGATCCGTTTGTCTCGAGGAAGGCGGCCATCTGCTTGTTGACGGTCTTCTCGATGACTTTGGCTGGAAACGGGAGGAGCGAGATGGGGCGGTAATTCTTGAGGTCGGTGGGGTCCGCTGTAGGTTTCTTTAGTAGGGCGCTGAGTTCGGCGTGCTTCCAGCTCTCAGGGAAGATGGTGGTGTCGAAGGAAGTGTTGATGATGTCTCGCAGGTGGGGTGCGATGACAGCGTCGGCCTTGTTGAAGACGTGGTGAGGGCAGGGGTCGGTCGGTGATCCGGAGTGGATGGAGTTCATCGTGCGGATGGTGTCTTCGGTGCTGATCGGGGTCCAGGCGTGGAGGGTGGTGGTGGGGGGTGGTTGTTCGGTCGTGGTGTGCGTTGGTTGGTTGTTGAAGCTGTTATGTATGTCCGCGATCTTGTTGTGGAAGTATGAAGCGAGGGAGTTGCAGAGGTCTTGCGATGGGGTGATGTCGTTGTTTCCTGCGCTGGGGTTGGAAAGCTCTTTCACGATGTTGAAGAGTTCCTTGCAGTTGTGTGCGTTGTTGTCCAACCGGTCTTTGAATGCTGTTTTCTTGGCGGCGCGGATCAGCTGGTGGTGTTTCCGGGTGGCAAGTTTGAAGGAGGTCCTGTTGTCTGGTGTCGGTTCCCTTCTCCAGACTTTCTCGAGGGCTCGGCAGTTCTTCTTGGAGCTCTTGAGTTCGTCGGTGAACCATGGGGCCTTCTTGCTGCCGGGTCTGCTAGGCGGGGTCCTCAGTGGGGCGACTTCGTCCGCGCAGTTGCTGATCCACTTCGTGAGGTTGTCGGCGGCTTGGCTGGGGTTCGCTGAGCTGGCAGGAGGGTGCTGGTTCAGGGAGGTGGCGAGCTGGTCTGCTGTGATCTTGTTCCAGCTTCTGCGGGCTGCCTGTTGCTGGTGTTGGTGGGTCGTCGTTCTCTTGAAGGTGAAGTGGACGCAGCTGTGGTCCGTCCATTGAAGCTCTGTGGCGTGGCTGAAGTCTATGTCTGTGCTGGATGAGAAGACTGCGTCGAGTGTGTGTCCGGCGAGGTGGGTGGGGGTGGACACCAGTTGCTTGAGTCCCAGGTTGGCGAGGTTGTCGAGCAGGGTTCTGGTGTTGCGGTCGTTGTTGTTCTCCAGATGGAAGTTGAGGTCTCCCAGGAGGATGTAGTCGGCGGAGGGGAGGGCATGCGGGCTGACGAAGTCGGCGATGTCCTCGCTGAATTGTGTGCGTGGTCCAGGGGGTCGGTAGATCAGGGTGCCTCTGAGGGTGGTGTTCGGGTTGGTGTGGATCTGGAAATGCAGGTGTTCGGCGCTGGTCAGGGTGTTGCCGGTGCTGGTCGTGAGACGGATGGTGTTCCTGTGGATGATGGCGATGCCTCCTCCCATCTGGTTGGCGTTTCGGTCCCTCCGGACGACCTTGTAGCCCTCTGGGATAGCGATGGCGATGTCGGGAGCTGAAGAGGCGTTCATCCAGGTCTCCGTGAGGAAGGCGACGTCAGGGGCTGTGGCGTCTAGAAGGTTCCAGAGTTCGATGGCGTGTCTGTGGACGGAGCGGGTGTTGAGCAGGATGCACTTGAGGTGGGTGCTGCTGGTGTTCGACTTGGTGGGTGCTGGTGCGAGGCTGGTCCGGATGCAGGTGAACTTGCAGGCGTGGCAGCTGAAAGGTCCGTGGGTACGTCGTGGAGTGGCTTGATGGCATTCTGGGAGTCGGCCGGTGTTGAGTGCGGTGAGGGTGGCGGCGGAGTACGTCAGGCGGGTCGGTCGGGATCTTCGTTGGCCAGGGGTCCTTTGTCAGCGAGACCCCTACCTACGAGATCAGATGCAATGAATAACATCCCAGGATCAGCACAGCTCTTCTATGTTGGAAAGGTTTTTTCCAAGTGCCTTCTCATGCATATAATGCCATATAAAAAAGCACCCAAGTTTCATTTGGGCCGCTGTGCTTCATGTTATGTCTATGTGCGTGGGACTGACCAAAGTGAATCAACAGCATACATTGTTATCCGACCTTGAACACGCTGTGCAGACAGAGAGCACGGTGCCCAGCGAGATACATGAAAGGTAGAAACTTCTCATGTGAAGCAGTGCCAGCAAAGTATTTCACAAGAACAGAGCCATGTAGTGTCGTGTGCAAAAGCGGCAGAATGGCAGCCAATCATATACTACTTATGCTAACTTAGCAATGTCTGCAGTTAACCCCATTTCCTCACTACACTCTCCCCTTGGCCAGGCCAACGGACATTGGACTCAATAGAACACAGAGTTCAAATCAGAGTGAGCAAGAATTAAGAGCTGTAGTCAATTTTTGGGCAAAGAGTCAAATGTTGCACAAAATTGTGTGTAAAAAATCGATTTGAAAAGAAAAAAGGTAAATAATAAAAAATAATAAATAAACATTACAAAAAATATCCAGCAGATGATGGAAGTCATCCAGGTTAATCCATTAAGGTGTATGAGCAGTAAGTTGCAACAGCCTCCAAGAGGAAGTCATTGATATCGTCAGAAAAGAGAGTAGTCATCCATTCCAGCAAAGAGAATGAACATACATGTTCATCAACAATGGGAGCTTTCAGCATCATCAGTGGACAACTTGCGTGATCCTCAAGAAAACATAGTTGTAGGAAATCATGTGCAGCTGCACAGACATCCAATTCAGCTTAAACTCCAAGTGCAGCTGCGCAGGCCATAATCCCAACACCAGAACATTCCAGCTCATGCGCCACTAGAGGACTCATTAGCAGGTCGTAATCCGGGGCAGGAGACACCGTATTGGAGAAGCAAAGATCCGATGCCCAATCAAACGAACATTCCAGGCAATGGACGACTGGTTGCACGCAAGTGAAATAACCAAAAGAAAAGGATAATCCATTAGCCACGCTCAGAGTGGCCAGTGGCAAAGTACCGTAGCATTCAAGCATACGACTAAGAAGCAGCAGCAGCCGGTCTCGGCTGTTTTGGGCCACCGGAAGAGCATCCATTTCGGAGCAAGCAAATTAACAGAATAATTCCTGCGTCTAGGGCAAGTAATAGTGGCAAGCCACCGAAGACGCTGGAAAAAATAAAATTGATAAATGCTGGTATCACACCAAATATAGTTTGAAAAGAGGTCACTAGGCCAGAGCCCACAGCTTGAAAAAAAATGGGCAATGCCTGTAGTGTTAGAAGCATTGAAGATAGTGTGAATCAACGCACCGAAATGTAGTGGGAGATCAGTATTAAGAAGCGCATGTACTTCTGTACGGGTGTTAGCCACATGAAGGATGAATGTCTCACGGGCAGATGTGAGAGCAAATTCTTTTTGGGACAACAATGCTCTTATACTGCTCAATTTATTGAACTCTGCCTTCAAGGTCGGAATGGAAGGCCAAATCGAGATGTCGAGCCTCCCATGTGGGGGTGGAAAAAGCTAATTTTTAAAGCAAACTACACGTTATGAGACTGTTACAATGTGAAGGATGCCAACAAGCATGCCGCAGCAATCTTCATTATTTAAAAGCAAATAGCTACAGTTTGCTTGCAGGGTAAACGTAGGTGTAATAGGTGGTACTGGATGTCCTTTCAAAACACATGCCAAATTCAGTGCTGTTAAGTTACATGCTCCATGCAACTGTATATTCTTACACACAAGAGAATGATCAGGCGAGGAATCACACGATTCCCCAGTGAGGTACACCTCTTTGTCATCCCGTAAGCATCTGTATGTGAATGGTAAAGACCACACCTCGTGAAGAAATACACTACCTAAAGGTTCATAGCGTCCCAAGGGATAATGTTACATACATTAACTAAATTTAAACAAGGAACTGGCAGAGTTATTACCCCATGGATGAGCCACACTGCTGAATTAGTTTCAGCAACAGAAAATGGCAAAGTTCTAATTTTTCAACATGTAACAGAGTGTATGTGGAATCCTTCATGGACATAAACTGTTGTTTATCTGTCAAGTTAAATGCCAAAAATAACGATGAGGTGTTCATGTAATCCCATTGAACTTTCCCCATTTTCAAAGTTTGCAATGTCCATGCAAACTGCATAATTGAACGCAATTGATTTTGACCATGATACAAAACAGAAACATCCTCTTGCATAATGTCAACAACAGATGAAACAATATTGTCCAATGTGTAAATGCGGGAAGAAAATGTGTTAATACTATTATCAACAATAGTAAGCACTTTTTCTAAATTAGCTTGGTCTATTGCCCTTATGCGCGAAGCAGCTTCAATTTGGGACAGCTTCCACATTTCATTGTAAGCTGCATAAAGAAATCGTTTGGATCAAGGACCAATAGGTCCTTTTAAAAAATCTGTCAAATCAATGTCATTTGACAACAATGACAAATTGCGTTTTACTGACATAAGGGTCGAGTGTTGCAACCAATTTTGACGTAATTTTCCTACTGAATAGGTAGTAACCAATTGGGAGTCAGAAAAACGTGGATCAGGTCTATCCTGAATGTATCCTGGGGCCTTGCCTAGAAAACGACGTTGGCAAGAATCTGAACTTGTTTGCCAAACTAACCAACCCAGGGGGTCTATGCTAGAGATATTAAATGTATTATTGGTAAGCAACAATGGCAAATCATCAATGGCCAAATCAGTATGATTATTCCAGTTCTCATAATGAGCTAGTGCAGGTATTTTAGGTGCATTCATTTGTTTTGCAGTGGCTTAACCTAAACAGGTTGTTTGATAAATCAAACTATTCAAGAACAGGATTTGTATTGGGATAATGCACTCATGATGCAAAGCTTCAGAACCTTGTACCTGCCAGAATTTAGAACCCCAAACAGACTTAACCTCTTCAGTGCACATGACGAGATACTCTCGTCATGGAGCACGGTTGCGCTGTGCCCATGACGAGACTATCTCGTCATGAACCCCGCCCGCTAATGTAACGCCCGGCACAGGGCGGGGAAAGGGCGTGGCACTGAAGGGGTTAAGATCTACTGCATCCTTCCATAGCTCATAGCCACCCACTGCCAGTAGATCAATAAAGAATTTGGTATACACTAATTTAGTGTGGTTAGCATGACTTTAGAATTGGACGTAGTATTAATTTTAAAAAAAAATGAATCCGGATTGGATTTATTAAAATCAGTGAAATATACAAATTCTTTCAAAAGAGTTTTCGAGCTGCCTGCAGCGGGAGCCGGACAATGTTACCATTGTGTGTAATTAAAAATATTTCTAAATGTATTAGCTTTATGCAGGTAATGATGGCCATAATGCTGGTAACAAAATAAATAAGCATAATTTGCGGTATTTAAATACAAATCCTCAGCATGAAATGCAGCATAATACTTTAAATCAGAAAATAAAGAATGAACGGCTTGTACATCCCAATCATCAGAGCGTATGTTATGTTTCACTACATCCCCATAGAAACACGAAGTACATTTGGAACATTAACCACCTCGGGGGGCCATGAATTTGGAAGTTTACTGCATCCCAAACTATTCCATCCGCAACTGGCCAGGCAGAGATGTTGACAAAAGTCTGGTCCCTTTTCATCAATTACTTTTACTGCAGAGCGTTCAGTGAGGTAGTGACCATT
Organism: Triturus cristatus; assembly: GCF_964204655.1. Classification (NCBI taxonomy): domain Eukaryota; kingdom Metazoa; phylum Chordata; class Amphibia; order Caudata; family Salamandridae; genus Triturus; species Triturus cristatus. The sequence continues at coordinate 288,526,148 of NC_140591.1, read as the reverse complement.
TATTAAAAGGAAGAAAAACGTTACAAATCCAATCGACATGAACAAAAAAATGGCGATGAACACCAACCAAATGTATGTCCAAGGAGGAACCAAATAATTTCTTTTTAACCAGGTGACAAAAATAGAAAATTTGGAGAGGGACTCGATGATGTGGAGTTAGTGTCAAAAGAAAAACGTGATTGGTTAAGGGTATTGTCTTGTAAACCAGGCAGTGACTCTGTAGTGGGATACGCATATTCAGTTTCTTCATGAAGACTGCAAGCTTGAGGGTTTAGCAAAGGATAAGTAACAGCGTTCATCTCTATGGTAGTGTCAGGCCTGATGTTGTTGGAATTGGCCAAAACCATATTCCTGGATATTGTTGGACAGGAAGCAGCCGGTGTCATACTATGTAGAATCGGGCAGGCGTGGTAGTTTGACATTGTCCACTGAGATGTATCTGATGTCTTTGCGACCAGGAAGTGGTGGTAAAATGACTGTACGAGTAAGAGGGCCCAAACTCTTTCTTGTTCTCCACGTTCTCACGGACCAGGTCTCTGATCTTGGGTAGCCAGCCGACTATCGGAATCTGCAGCGCCGCTTCAGCTGCAGAGGGTAAATGTTCCTTTGCAAGACTGTCTTGTGTCTCTTGTAGTTTCTGTAACACATCAGAATGATTATCTACGTCAAAGGATGCGGCTGTCGCAGCCATGTCTAGACCGTCAAGGTCTGGAACAAACATTGTCATGCCAAAGAGCATTTCGTATGGGGTCCGCCCACCCAGAGATCTTCTTGGGAGATTATTTAGTGCACGTTGTACGCTATACAAATGGGCGAACCAGTTCCTGCCGGTACCTATAACTCTAGCTGTCAAGGATTGCTCTAAGTCACGGTTCATTCGCTCCACAACTGAGTTGGCCTCCATGGAGACGAAAATTTGACTTGCACCCCCAAAGACTTCATGGCTTCCTTGTATGCCTTAGAGGCGAATGCGGGACCCTGGTCAAAATGAAAGGTGCCACATGCAAAAATTCCCACAAAGACATGCAAATCACTGATGACAGTTTGTGCGTCAGCACTGTGTTGTGGCCAAACCCAAAGACAACGTGCACGAATCAATTGCAACTAAGATAAACTTATACGCAGTATCTGAAGAAAACAGACCGCAGTGATCTAAATAAACACAACTGAATAGTTTATTAGAAATGTACATCTGTGTTTGTGGCGGGCGTGCTGCCATTGAAGGTTTAATCTGCTGACAAATGTCACAAGAAAGCACATAATTATGGGTTTGTTTATATAACCCACACCACCAGTAACGTTGCTGCAAGATAGAGACAGTCGCCGAAACGCCGGCATGAGCCGAGGCCATGCCTTTGTGCGCGTCTTTTATCAATGCTAGTCTGCAGTCTTCGTTGGGAATCAACCTGTCACTAACGTCATTGATTCTCACATAGGGAACTTTATCGGGACTTAAATGATAAGGGTATTTCGAAGGGAAACCCTGTGGGTACTTACTTCCCTTCTCTGTAGCAGCTTTAGCTGGCAAGATGTCATCATCAATCTTAGTCATGGATCTTGTAACTGCTGCAACAGAATATGTGGCTACTGCTGTTTTAGCTGCTTCATCAGCTAAACTGTTACCAACCACGTGTACTCCTACGCGCTGGTGGCTGAGAGTATGAATTACTTGTGTGAGAGGCAGACGTTCTGTAAGCTCTGCGACTCGGAACCTATGCTTAATTGTGCTGCCTTTAGAATCACGATAGTCATTCTGAGAACCAAAAGAATGAGTTGTCCTAAAAAACTGAACACAGTAGTAAGAGTCTCTCACAATCAAGGTAGTCACATTAGGATCAGCAAACTCCAGTGCTAGCACCAGAGCATGCAGTTCCGCTGACTGGGCGGTACAGTCCCCTAGTGCCTGCGTGTGAACGACACTGGAGTTGAACTCACCGTTCACTATGGTACCTGCCACTATAGCGCATGCTGCTGAGTAAGAATGTTTTGATCCGGTTGCCGATTGCGCAGCAACATTGGTATAAATGATACAATGGTGGTCCTCGAGCGGGCGCATTGACAGAGGAGCAGGATGAACAAATTCATACTGTAAGAACTCCTGAGTTTGCAGTGAGGAGTCAAAGATATAGATGACATCAGATGATGTCAACGAAGTAGCTCATTGTATCCAACGCGGATGTAAAGCTTTTGAGTTTGATACACTGGCTTTCGTCACAGCTTCAAAACCAGGATATGCTGTTACAACCATCATGCATTTTCCTTGCGCCAGTTTACGTTTCTTCAGGATCGCCATCTGGACTGCGGTCAGTACTTTTTCAACAGTTGAAAAACTCAGTTTCGCCAAAGTGTACAAATGTGACTTGAAAGCAATAGGTACTGTGTCACAACTTTAATAAATGTCAAGTAGGTGAAACCCACTGCCCTTGGCACAATTCTTATCACCAGGTTTGTGTGGTTATCACACGTTAACAAGTATTTAGATTCCAGAAGATCAGACTGCAAGGATTGCAGAATAGCTGAATGTTCCGGAAGCCAGCAGGCTTTTGTAAAGGTAGGTTGTATCATGGCCTACAGCGGCTTGATACGCTGGGCATAATCGGTGATGCAAGTTCGTCCGAAGTTTAAAAATCCCAGCAAAGATTGCAATTTTTTCAGGGTTGTAGGAGAGCGCAAACGTGCGCATTTCTCCAAGAAGTGAGGTGCCAGGCCTCTACCTTCATTATTGAGCTCATAGCCCAGGAACAACACTGTGCACTCTGCAATGTGTGATTTTGCAAAGTTAAATTTGTAACCGTAGTCCGCAAACAAAACTATGATGCGATCCACGCGACAAAGCTGCGTCCATAATTCGTCGTCCGTGAGATAAATATCATCAATGTACGAGTACGCATCAGGGTCTATGTCATCTAACAGAGAGACAACAAATGCAGCAAAAACACCCGGGCTGTTTTTGTAACCCATGGCCAATCTTGTAAATTGTTTTTGTTTACCGCCCAAGGTGAATGCTGTCCATTGACTACTGATAGAGGACAGATTGTGGCTAAAAAAGCCATTGGAAATGTCAAGTGTAGTTTTATATTTTTTACGCACAAGACAGTCTACAAGATCTGAGCTATGGGTATGCTGAACCGCACAGTTACGACAATGAGAGTTCAAATGTCGGTAATCTAAAACTAAGAGGTACGAGCCATCTGGTTTGCTTACTGTAAAAAGAGGGTTATTCATCGGTGACACACATGTCTCAATCACTCTTTGATACTCTAAATGTTCAAGAATTTCAGAAACTGAAGCTTTTGCATCCCGCCGGAGGGGATATTGGGGTTGTGGCAAAGACCGCAATGGTATCTCATGAGACGGAGAGGTTTTATCCCAGCCCACCTGAGTACGGTACAGAGCCGGTGCAAGCACCAAAGCCCACTCTTTCGCAAGAGCCTTTGCTTGCTCCTTGGCTACGTTGTGTGAAAAACTAGGGAGGATTACCTTCTTCCCCTGTGGAGCGGCTAAAACAAAAGGCGGGGCCAGTCTTCCTCAGCTAACAAGATGTCATACGAAGAAGTCAAATTTTCCCCAAAAATCCCTTTAATAACACATTGTATGTCACCTTCAATTAGAAATACAATTTCATATAATCTGCCAGAGGAAGCCACTCGGGTGTCAGCAGTTTCTACTGTGATGAAAGTGTCAGTTTCTGTCGCCTCCAGAAATGGATGCAGTGCTTGCCGCACTATTGTAACCTCCGCTACGCTGTCTAGCAGCATTACTGCCCAAGTTAGATTCCGAAGGCGGGTTCTCCCCGTCTGTGGCAATACTCGCTGTTAAAGCAGCAACTTTCTTTTTCTGAAACGGAGGGCGCTGATGAGGAAAATCGTCCTGCTTTCCTTTACCCTCAGTCTGACGAGGTTGCTCGTGTCCTTGCGGGGCACCTCGACCTCTGCCGCAATCCTGGTGATCACCTCCACCGACATGTGAGCCTGATGTGTCCTGTGAAGAACAAGGAGAACGCTGATCATGGACTTGAAACCTGTCAGGAGACCTAGTTCTCGAGCGGTCATATAAATCATAAGTGCGCTCAGAGGACTAAGGTACCGGTGTCGCTGCACGTGACCCTTGTTTCTGTTGTTGCTTCACCTGTTTTTTATTTTTCCAATTCTTTTTAGGACAAATAGGACGGTCGTCTTTAGTAGACTGCGCCGTCTGAGCTTGCTGTTGGGCCGGTATTTTAGCAAAAGGCTTAAAACCCAAACTATTGCGTCCAATGGTCTTATAGGCATCTGCAATATTTTTCGGTAACTCTAGGGGTTTCTCTTCCTCTGGGACAAGACGCAAAGCATTAGACACCTGAAAGTTAACCGTATTTCCCTTGACGTTCGCAAGTATGAGATCAGCAACTATGTCAAACACTCCGACAAGCCTCATCCCCAACTCCACCGCCGCCTCTGGGGCGTGCTCATCCTGAACACGCTTAATCTCGGAGGGCAGCACAGTCATAGAAGGTGTGCTAAAACACTTTGCATAAACTGCTGCAAACACTTTACCCCAATTATCACAATCAGTTACCTCTGGTGTTAAGTCTTTCTGCAAACTTATTGTGAAGATCCTGTGTTTATCCACAGGAGAGGTATTAGGAAATACCGCTTCCAGCTGGTCAAATTTCTCAGCAAGCCAATAAGGTAAATCATCATTATTCTGTGGTCGCTTGCCCATAACCGAATTAACCATGACGGGACTAATAGACGTCCCGGCCGGGCCAGCTGGTTGCGCCGCAACCCCAGGTGCTCCCATCTGGAGATTACGGGAAACATTTTGTACTAGAGCCCTATGCACCTCAATTAAGGAGGTGTGTAAGACACGCAATTCGTCTACAGTGGCTACTAGATAACGTGGATGTGGTGTGTACCCAGCCAAAACTGGCCAAGTGGCCCCTGATATTGAAAAAGGGCCTAACCGGACCGGAGTCACTGTGTGGGGGAGGGCACCATTAAAGCAAATACGGTGTTGCCATGCTGAAACCGGAACTTCAAGAGACGTGTATGGCAGATAGGCTACAGGTATTGCAGTGGGAGTGCATGTATGGAACAAATTATCATCTCCATTCACTGCCGCAAAGGTTACCCAAGAGTAAAATATCTCAAAGTGGAAAGCCGGATTGGCTCCAACCACAAAGATTACTGCGATGCCTGCGTCTGGCACTCCATATGCGATCAAATGACGATGGAGTGGTGCGCGGCTATGCGCCGCAATATCGACTTCAGCCCTAAGGACTAAGAAAAGGAAAACAACTCAAAAGCGTGGCAGAGCAACAGGTTCATAATCCATATGAATGAGAAAATCATTTAATGATATCAAGCTTGAAAAGACCTATAAAGTATCAATACAGGTAGGTTATGCCGTCACCACTGTTTACCGGAAAACAGGAGTGAGGGTATTGTGGACAAGTAGAAGCACTACTAAAGCGCCTCATAAATAAGTACCAGACCAAACGTTAAGGACGCCATGTTGCAAGGATTCTGCTCATGCACAGAACCATGCACAGGAAACCAGGACATCTGTGTACTGGTGTGTACCAAAAAAGCCCCCTGAGTGCCCAGAACCCCAATCGGACTAGCAATAGTGTCTCATTTGTTCTCCATACTAGAGCGAAGCTTCCAATGATTAGACAACCTAGAACATGCGACTTAGTAAACTCTCAGGAATAGTGGGAAACAAGAACACTCTTTCGTTCACACTCATACTTCTCCACAACGTGAGTAATCAGAGACACTGTATAGTTTAAAATGTTTATTTTAAACTAACGTGCACTACGGTGCAGTACTCTAGCCAATACGAGCAGCATAATGCATAAGAACAATATATTCAGCATTGTTACAATTCCATAAAGCACAAAAGGGGAAATCATATTATAATGACAGTGGAAACAGGACTATAGCGTCTTTTACCCCCCTCCCCGTGCTCATGAGCTAGTTTAGAATAATTATAGAAGACCTCTGGGCTTTGTCAGCGAGACCCCATACCTACGAGATCAGTTCCTGTGATGAGTGTTCCGCACTAGACACTTTACACGTCATATTAATTTGCCCTAAATGGGCCAACCTGCCCAAAAAGTTTATATGCCTTTTATTTACACGTTTAAATTTTAAACAAACGAGACCTGCTCTTTTATATTTAGAGTTTTTAGAAAATGTTACTGTTTGTTGGTATGTGACGAGATTTTTTATAGCTATGTATTTTGCCTATGCTTGAGATTGAATTCTATCATATATACCCAATAATATTATTTGTTGTGGTATGATTGTATTTACTGTACTTTTATGATTGCCAAAGACAATCGAATAAAGTAATTATTGAATTTGATGTTATGGTGTTGTGCTTGGATTTGCTATGGGTTTTTTATTACATGTCTGCCATGTTTTGTTGTCCCGTATAGGCTACGTATGCATGTTGTTATTCTTGGTGATGAGTGAATATTACATTCCAATCAACCATTGGACAGCTTCATTGCTGTGTGTGGTTTATTTTGTCTCCCAGAGCTACTTTGTTTTTTTCCATGTGCTATATCTTTATTTTACTGTCTTACTTTAATAGTATCTTGGAGAAGATTTCCTGGGTCACCATTCTAGTAGTACCCACGTACTGCGTTGTGCCTGTGCGCATATGTTCCCATTGTGGGCACGGTCAATGGTCCATGCCAATCCTCACATACGATTTCACTGGGGTGGGCATAGCTGTGGCACAACGGTTCTGTGGGAAGTACTTTTGGCCTCTAGCTGGCTTTGAAAGATCTGTGTTCTGAGATTGTGGTGAGGTTTAAATGAAAAACCCTCCATTTTGTAAGCTTGTCATGTGCAAGCTGTTGCACATCTGGGGAACTATTTTCCATAGAGACATTTATGTCTTGCTTGGTGGGATCCGCAGGGCAGCGCACATAGAAAATGAAACTCATCTTGAATTACAAAGTAATGTCATTTGGCCACGTTGTGCTTATATCTAAAGTAGGGGGTATCACAATATTTTGAAAAGCAGGTCCTGGGGAGAGACGAACTTATGGTACTCCCTGCCATGGTGTTTTGTAGTGCACTGAATTAGCATTGGTATAGTCCGCCATGCCCATACCCTTTTGCGGATGGGTAGCAGTTTAAAGGAAAGTGTGTTTAATCAGGATGTTCTGGCTCTTTGCTCGGGACCTGCAGCGAGGCCTTGTCCTCCTCAGCGCCCCGTGCTGTTTGGCATCCACACTGAGGTGGGCCAACTGCGGCCTCGATCCGGTTTCACACAGCGCCATTAAAAGGGAAGTAACATTTTCTAGATATGAAGTAATACAAGCAGAAACCAATGTTCCAGCATATCCGCCCTAATCCAATGACCTCCTGCTATTCTCTTCCTGGACAGAAGATAACGCGGCTAATAAATTAAGGCATAAACACAAAAGCTGCCAACTAGACATTTTTATATGAGTTTTACATTATGTTTTGTTGTGAACAATTTAAATACTGTATTACAATGTGCTTAAAAACTTATGTGAGAACTTTTTTTTTACATGTTCTCTCTGTTTTTTTGTTTTTATTTGACAAAAGAATGGTCACTAAATGCCTGGTTTAATTGGAGATACAGCGCGCGGTTTTCATCCGTGGAAGGCGCCAAGCGTTCTTGGGTGGTGTAGAGTGCCACTCGGCCTCTACAATACAATGTATAACACACACACACGCATCCTCCACCCCTCGAGGCGGGCTCGCCTCGAGGGTATAAATAAAAGTATCGGAAGACCGCTCGGGGTCTTTCCGGTTTAACCAACACACTGACTCACCGTCTGTGTATTGCGGCGATCCTGTCCCCATACACGTGGCCTATCCTGGGTCACCACATTGGCGACGAGGCCGGAGGTCCCGCTGCGTGCTGCCAGCTCGTCCTGCTGCCGCGGCGTCATCGGAGCCCACCCGTGTCGCTCCTTCATCATCGGCGCTTCCCGCCTGTCGCGCTCCAGACCGGAGTGCCGCCTGCTGTTCCGGCCTGTTCCGGCCCTCCGCGAAGCAACCGTGGTGGCCGGAGGATTCCCCGAGCTGACGGTCCGGGGAGGCGCTGCCTGGACGCGCTGAACGCGCATCACCCTCCCCCACCTCCCCCGGCTCTGCATTCCTCAGCGAGGCCCGGGAAGTGCCCCGCCCCGCTGCACCTCGTGGAGCGCCTGCTGCCTGCCGTGACGCCCCGGGCCCCTGACTGGCTGTGGCCTGGCCGTGTGGTGGGTGTTCCCTCCCCCAACAAGCACTGGCGAGTGCAAGGGGACCGGAAGAGGGGAGAGGCAATTTCAACCTGCACTGTGGAGAAATTAACAGAGGACAAAAACGTCCTGCCGGCAACAAGCATTGGCTGCTGCAAGAGGGTTCTTCCACTGTCCCTCATCAAGCATTGGCAGCTGCAAGTCCTGTTTCTGGCCCTGGTGATCCCTGCGGATGCGGAGCGTCGTTGGCTGCCTTCAAGTGACGCAGGGGGACGCTGCTGACATCTGCGAGGCCGGAGTGAGTACGCCTGCCCCACGCGCCCCCTGCCGCTCACCCACCCGCCAGCCGGCTCGTGCGTGGGAGGTCAGACGCTGTGTACCTGCAACACGCGATGGGCGACCAACCGGGGGCCGGAGGGAGCGCCGCGCCAGCCCGGGCAGCTGCACCTGCTGGAGGGGGACCCCAAGCAGTTGACCCACCCCGTCACAATGCGACGACCAACCCGCTCCCGCCATTCAGCGAGATGGCAGATCCGGCCACTGCTGCACCCCGTTGGAGGGCATGGGTCGGTCAACTGAACAACTACTTCACGGGGACCCGTGAGACGGATGGAACTGTTAAGCGCTCCCTGTTGATTTTCTATGGGGGGTCCGAAATCTATGATCTCTTCGAGACCCTGCCGAACACGGGCAATGCGGATGACTACGACGGCGCGGTGGCGGCCCTCAACGGATATTTCGATCCCCAGCTAAATCTGGACTTCGAAAAATTCAAATTTCGACGGTCACTGCAATTGGAAGATGAGTCCATCGACATGTTCCACGCGCGCCTGCGGAAACGGGCGGCCACCTGTGGGTTTGCCGATCACCGGGAAGAGATACGGAGCCAGATCATCCTTGGATGCAAGTCGAAACTGCTCCGGAAACTGATACTGCGCCAGCCGGGGATCACGCTAGATCAGATCCTGGTGCTTGCCCGTTCGCACGAACTTTCAGACGTCAGGGCGGAAGAGATGGCTGCGGCCCTACACAAGCCTGCCCCGATGCAGACCGCCACCAGAACCCCCCAGATCAAGGAGGAGCGCGTGGATGCTATTCGGAGGAGGCCGACACCTGCGCCTGGGAGAACACGACCGCCACCCGGAGGGCCCTGCGGGAATTGCGGGGAGGACCACCTCCCCACAGCCACGTGTGGAGCGAAAGGGCGCGAGTGCTCCCGCTGCGGGAGATTGAACCACTACGCAAAAGTCTGCCGCAGTAGCCAGCCACGGCCTACCCCAAGGAAGCTGCGGGGTTTCACGCAAAGGGTCCGCCAACTGTCGATCGCGGGGTCCGAGGAGGCAGAAAAGGAAGCGCCGCACCAGCCTAACCTCGACTTGGAAGAAGATGACGACGAGATCTACTACGTATCGTTTGTAGGCCAGTCCGGGAGCCGGCGGAGGCCGCCTCCCATGTGCTCGGTCAAAATAATGGACACCACCCTTCAGGCGCTCATAGACACTGGAGCGACAGTGAATGTCATGGACTCCCAACAATTCGAGGCCCTGGAACACCGACCTCCGCTACTCCCGACCAGAGCGAGAATCTACGCGTATGGAGGAGTCGACCCCCTTCCCCTGAGGGGCACGTTTGAAGCGCCAGTCACGAGTGGGCCACTCACCACCATAGCCCGGTTTCATGTGACAGAAGGGAAAAGGGGCACCCTTTTAAGCTGCCACACGGCCGAAGACTTGGGCCTCGTGTTCTTCACGAACGAAGTGCACGAAGCACACGCGGAGGACATTCTAAGTGAGTTTCCTGAGCTGTTCACAGGTCTGGGGAAGCTGAAAGGAAAGCAATTCAAGCTTCACATAGACCCCACGGTCAGGCCGGTAGCACTGAGACACCGACGAGTACCCTACAACCTGAGGCCCCAAGTAGAAGCTGAACTGGCAAAACTTGAAGCGCTGGGAGTCATCGAGAAGGTTTCAGGTCCCACGCCCTGGGTGTCCCCGTTGGTGGTCGCCCCCAAACCGAAGCAGCCCGGGGCAATCAGGCTGTGCGTCGACATGCGGCTACCCAACGCAGCAGTCAAGAGGGAGCGCCACGTCACGCCGACCATGGATGATGTCGTTGCTGATCTTAACGGGGCCAGGTGGTTTTCCAAACTAGACCTCAACGCGGGTTACCACCAGTTGGAGCTGGAACCGAGCAGCAGATACATCACGACGTTTGCGACGCATGTGGGCCTGAGAAGGTACAAGCGCCTCAGCTTCGGGGTATCGTCGGCTGCAGAGGTATTCCAGAATGCCATCAAGGAAACCCTGTCTGGTCTAACCGGGGTGATCAACCTGAGTGACGACATCCTCGTGTTCTCCTGCACCCTTGAGGATCACCACGCACAGTTGAGAGCCACACTCCAGCGGCTCAGGGACCATGGCCTCACTCTACACAAAGAGAAGTGTGTGTTTTATCAGGAATCCATCGATTTCTTTGGTTACACTTTCACACGAGACGGCCTAAAAGTAGACCCCAAGAAAGCGATCGCCCTGAGGTCAGCCAGCATACCCAAATCACCAACAGAAGTGAGGAGTTTTCTTGGCATGGCGACTTATTGCGGGAGATTCATCCCGAACCTGGCGGCATTGTCGGAACCCCTCCGTGCCCTCACGAGAAGCGACCAGCCCTGGCGGTGGACCGTAGAGGCCAATGCGGCGTTTGCGAAGATCAAGGCGGCCTTACAGGACAAGACGGTCATGGCGTACTTCCGCCCGGGGAAGCCGACGGAGCTTGTCGTGGATGCCAGTCCGGTGGGCCTCGGAGCGGTGTTGCTCCAGGAGCACGACAAGGGCACATGGAAGCCGGTCGCGTATGCCAGTCGGGCACTGTCTGACACCGAGACGCGGTACGCCCAGATTGAAAGAGAGGCCCTCGCGATCAAGTGGGCCTGCCAGCATTTCCATCTGTATCTGTTCGGACAGGACTTTACAGTAGTCACGGACCACAAACCGCTGGTCCCGCTGTTTGGAGGCACCACACGGTTAGCCCCGCCACGGATTGAACGCTGGGCGGTACAACTGCAGCAATACCGACTCACAGTGGTCTTCCGTCCCGGAGCGCACAATTCGGCTGACTATCTGTCCCGGCACCCTGAAGACCTTCCCCCTGAGTGCGTCCCCGCGGACGTCGGGTACTCCGACGCCTATGTGAAGATGATTGGCAGAGATGCCTGCCCGGACGCGATGACCCTGGAGGAAGTTGGCCGGGTGACTGAACAGGACGGAACCCTGACTAAAGTCAAGGAAGCCCTGGCGTCCCACAACTGGAAAAGGTTTCTAGAAGGCAACCAGGTGCTCACGGAGGAGGAGAAGCATGCCCAGCAGCGGATGTGGCAAGTCCGCCACGAGCTGAGTGTGGGAGAATGCGGCACAGTGCTACGAGGCCACCTGCTGGTTGTTCCCTGCGCACTTCAGGAGAGGTGTCTGCGCTTGGCGCATGAGGGCCATCAGGGGATGGCAAAGACCAAGGCCCGCCTGAGACACAAGGTCTGGTTCCCGGCCATGGACGTGAAGGTCGAGGAGCTAGTACGAAGGTGCAGAGCGTGTACGATCACAGGAGCGGACTCACCAGCCACGCCGGTCATCACGGAGGAACCGTGTCATCGCCCATGGTGCCATGTGAGTGTGGACTTCGGCAGTTTCCCGGATGGGAGGCAGATGCTGGTGATGGTGGACGCGTATACGAAATTCCCGGTGGTGGAGGTGGTGGAGTCCACGTCGTTCCAACACATCCGGATGGCTCTGGAGAGGACCTTCGCCATGTTGGGGAACCCGGAGGTGGTTCGGTCGGACAACGGGCCACCCTTCCAGGGCCAGGAGTTCAGGGACTACATGGCACAACGTGCGATCCGGCACAGGCGAATCACTCCTCTGTGGCCTCAAGCGAACGGCGATGTTGAGAGACTGATGCGTACACTGAACAGAGCTCTTCGCATTGCCGTCGAGCAGGGGCAGGATGCGGAAGCAGCACTAACTAAGTTCCTTGATGCGTATCGGCATACACCGCACTGCACTACGAAGTGTGCCCCAGCCCATCTCCTGTTTAAAGAAGCACCACGAGATGGAATACCGACGGATCCATCCTGGAGCCCACCGGCACGGGATGATGTTGCAGTACAGGAGAGGAGAGAGAGAGCTAACAACAAAGCCAGTGAACACCGGAGAGCCCGCGAACACCGCATAGTGGTTGGAGACAGGGTCATAGTGAAAGACCGACATCCGGGATGGAAGTTCAGGACGCCTTTTGAACCAGAGGTGTGGACGGTGCTATCGGCAAAAGGAACAATGATAACAGCCGGAAGAGGCGATGTGAGGGTGACCAGGAACGCATCGTACTTCAAGAGAGTCGGAGAGGAACTGGCGGGAGAGCCATCGCGTGAAGACGCGAGTGAGGAGCCGTTTGACTTCCCGGAGCGAGCCGACACCCCGGAGAGGGCGTCCCCGAGGCAATGGGGGGGCACTCCGCCAGGAGCCTCCGGTCGGACCCCGACTGACCGTCAGGAGAGTCAACCCCGAGCGGAAGAGCATGACCCCCGGGGCCAGGGTGAGAGCGGTGTGTCCCACAGGGGAGTAGGCTCCAGGCTGCGCAATAACCCAGCTCCAAGCCAAAGACTCCGAGACTATGTTTGCCCCTCGCCGTGAAAGAGACTTCCTAAATGAAGGACACTATCTAAAATGTTGGAGGGATGTAGAGTGCCACTCGGCCTCTACAATACAATGTATAACACACACACACGCATCCTCCACCCCTCGAGGCGGGCTCGCCTCGAGGGTATAAATAAAAGTATCGGAAGACCGCTCGGGGTCTTTCCGGTTTAACCAACACACTGACTCACCGTCTGTGTATTGCGGCGATCCTGTCCCCATACACGTGGCCTATCCTGGGTCACCACAGGTGGCTCAGATCGCTCCGAAATTCGGTTTAGCTAAAGGCAACCCCAGGGAATACCAAAGCGGGTCGAAAAAAATCCCTGAAATTATAACGCAGTGAGCAGAACGCGGCGTTGTTCTTCAAACAGAAAGAAATGTGACTTGATAATTCTCTGGAAAAAAGCATTGTTTAATGATCTCCTCAAATGTTACCCCCTTCTGCCATGACCCCGCTGAGCCCGAGCTTTAAAACAACAGTCGGCGATTTAGAAAAACATAATCTTGACATGTGAGCCATTATATTTTTATTCCGCAGGGTTCTTTTACAGCCTCAGGGTGGGGTAGATTATGGCATGCACATGTGGCCACGCGCTCTCCCTCTGTACTAAGAGCAACAAAAAAGGAGCGTGCGCCAGGGACATTACATGACGACATTTTTAAGTCAGGCGGTGGTAGATGAAGCGACGCGCCCATCCAATTTATGCAGCTGTCACAACATTTGAGTACCCATGTGCCTGATTCTTAATACTAGGCCCACGCGAATTTCCCCTTTCTTATTCACAATCCCACGCACTTTCGAGTTGCTCTTGTTCCGTGAAATTCCCGCAAGTATGCGCCTACACCATGCCCACAGCACAGACACCGGTTGCAGGGACACACACTTTATTCATCGAAATGAACGAAAGAACATCAGCTGTAGGATGTGGCATAGCTGGACAAACACTGGCGGCCCTCGTGGGGGAGCACCTGCAGTGGTTTTGTAAACTCGCTAACTAAATTGACTAACTTCAACGCCGAGGGTGTGGTACGAAAGAGGGGATAACACTGACAGGTCATTATTTTCTCTTTCTCTGTGTCTCCAGACACATATAACAGCAACTCCTCACATTGTTTTGGTAAATAATGTCTTTTGTTTTCCACGAATGTGATCCCATTAGTTGAGATGCTGGCAATTGTATCTGATTGGCTACCACTGTTTTCTCATCCACTAGGACGTTAACACCTGTTTGCCTACAAGGAAAAAAGGCCTAGAGCTAATAATCGTAAAATGCATCAATAGAGGGAGACCCAACATTCACATGGGGAAAGTGTGCAGTGTATCTGAGATTGGTAAGTCCCTGTACCCAGGTAAATCGGGGTTCTAATCACATTTCCTCAGATTTTCATGTGGTCACCAATTATTTTTTTTAATGATGTTTTCCTGTGTAATTATATATATATATATAAAATAATCATATATATATTATAAGGGTCGTCCTCACTCACAGGTACCACCCGTGGCATGCTTCATCATTGTACCCTCGCCCAAACACTGAGTGTGTCTGGGTGGACTCAACGCGTTTGTAAGCGGAGTTCCTAGTTTGGTGGCAGTGGGTGACGGCAGTGGGTGTAGGTAAATTAAAATAACCTCTGAATCCTAATTGTGAAACTCTAATGGTATAGGATTAGGGGCTAGATTAAAAAAGTTCAACACTCTTAGGATATAATGTTCCCAGGTGTCGATTTAGGTAGACATGTTTCAGCCAATGTTGGCCCCAAAGGGTAGTTAGGCTTTCTTCAGGACCTTAAATTCCCTGTGTGATATCCAATTATAGCTTTTTGCTAATTCAGTTACTTACTTAAAAAACATGCACATTATCATACAGACCATACTTGAGGAAGCTTTTCCTTGTATGGTCATAGATCTCTTGTTAAATTTACCAACATCATAGGGAATGTCAGGGGTGGACTATCCCTGTAGTCAAACATTTGTCAAGGGTACGTGTCCGCTCATCTCTCCTGGGTGCCGGAACTTACCAATCTCTGATACACTGCACACATGCACTTTGTGAATGCTTGGTCTCCCCTCTATTGATGTATTTTTCAATTAATATTTGGGAATATGAGGGTGTACCCATTATAAAGACTTCTCACTCCTCCATTAGTTATGATGATATAAAGCTAATAACTACATTTTCTCTTGTTTATCACAGCTGTCATTATAACATAGAATACAATCAACTATTGTTTTTCCTTTCAACAGCATGTTGCATTGTGGGGTTTGTAACAATGGTGTCATTGGCTCAAATTACCAGCATACAAAATGTTGCTTGCTAAAATGTCAGCATTGGTTGGGGGTTTTACGCATGACTTGGAGCCACTAGTCAACTATGTTTTAAAGCTATACAGCCATCTACTCTATTTCAAACCTGCTTGCTTCATGCTTAAACGTAAAGGTTCACTCTCTTACACACTTTATGCATTAAAACAAGCATTGTGAATTGTTTGCTCTCATGTGTAGTGGAAAGTTTTGTGCCTAGCTTCACTATACATTACCATGGACACCAGCTGAGCAACCTTCCCTAACACAAGTAAGTTAAGGACCAGTGGCATTAGTCGAAAGGAATATCAGACGACTCTCCCACACATACTGGATAGGTGTAACACAACCCTCTTTATAGAACAGGAACACCTTCTGTAGAAACAGTGCAGGACAGGTATAGCTAGGATAGCATCAGCACAAGTGTTTCCCATCTGTTCCCCAGACTTCGTAAAAAAAATAAAAAAATCCTCACATTTCTGTGATGGAAAGTTCTGGAATCTGTGTGGATCCACGAAATTCCACCCACCCCGAATTCCCCAAAGTCTCTCGATGAGAACAGTACCTCACTCGTGTGGATAGGCCTAGTGCCCGCAACAGGAAACGGCTCAAAACGCAATGTGGACACACCAGCTTTTAACGAGGCCTCCCTGAAAGCTGGGGAGGCTGTTTTTGGCCTGTTTTCCCCATTGGAGTCCAGCGCATTCTTACCTTCTGCTTTCTCGGCTCCGGTGGGGAAAACTGTGACATCAGAGCGCCTCGCGATGGGCTGATGTCACAGATGGGCAGGGAGGGACGCGGAAAGCCTTTGCACCTGAGAATTAAAGGGGCCCTACTTGGTGTCAGCCGTTGGACATGCGCCGCACCAGGGAGGTAGTGCTTGCGTCGGCCATTGACCGAAGCAAGCACCTAAAGGGAAAACATTCTATTAATAATTAAAGCATTAAACTATTTAAAAATATTTCAACTTGAATTTCACACTCCAGTCAATGCAACAGTAGGGAAAGTGTTGAATAGCGGAGGGGTAAATTACTATTCTGACTCTAGTGAGTGCAACAGTAAGGAAAGTGTTGGATAGCGGAGGGGTAAAAATTATTATTCCCACTCCAATGAGTGCAACAGTAGGGAAAGTGTTGGATAGCGGAAGAGTAAAAATTACTATTCCCACTCCAGTCAGTGCAACATTAGGGGAAGTGTTGGATAGCAGAGTGGCAAAATTACTATTCCGACTCCAGTGAGTGCCACAGCAGAGAAAGTGTTGGCTAGAGGAGGGGTAAAAATTACTATTCCCACTCCAATGAGGGCAACAGTAGGGAAAGTGTTGGGTAGCAGAGAAATACAATTACTATTCCCACTCCAATGAGTGCAACAGTAGGGAAAGTGTTGGATAGCGGAGGGGTAAAAAATTACTTATTCCCACTCCCGTGAGTGTAACAGTAGGGAAAATGTTGGATTGCGGAGGGATAAAAATTACTATTCCCACTAAAGTCAATTCAAAATTAAAAACAAACAAAATATCAGCAACAAAAAATATTTGAAAAAGAAAATAAAGAAAAATAATATATAAAAATGTTAAAAATGAAAATACAAATATATTTAATGTTATAAACTTAAAAAAAATAAAACATATTATAATATACATATCACAAATACCTACAAATATTATATTTAATAAAATATAAAAATATTTTTCAAACAAACAAATATTTTTTGTTAGAAATTATTTATAAACAAAAACATTATTACATACATTTATTTTATTTACATCCTACACTATAACATCACACAATTCACAACCCACATCTAAATTAAAAATAAAATGTACTTCCATAATTGACATAATTAATTATCAATTAAATAAGTAATATTAACTACAAACAGATTAAAACACATACAAATTAATTTTTAATTATTAAATAATATCAATTAATACACAACCCACGCCAACAATTAATTACAGAAGTTCCATAAATAATTTTCAATTAATTAATTAATAATAATTAACAACAAATTATTTATTAATGAAACATAAATTACTTCCCACCCTTTACCCCTATAAACCCCACAACCCACACATTTTTGTACACAATTTCCATATTTAATTTTTCAATTAATTAGTATTATTTAACAACTAATTATAGTTAATTGAAATAAATTACTTCCCACAATTAACACTATAAAATATCCATTAACTAAATATTAATAAATAAAAAATATCATTAATTCATTATAATTAAATTACTTCCCACTCTAGTCCCCTATAAACCCACAACCCGCTACGAAACTAAAAATGTAAAATGTTATTAAAATACAATTGTTAACTACAAAAAATGTAACACATATATTAAAAAAATAAACAATACTTCCACACAAAAAATCACATACATTTAATATATATACTAAAATACATAATACTTATTAAAAAATCGATATTTTAAACATCTATATTTTTGCAAACGATATTAAGGACTTCTATATTTTCAAATCGATATTCTTGACCATGATATTCTTGCTGCCGATATTTCTCACTCACGATGTTTAGGACTCGATATTTCTGTAGTTCGACATTTCTAACTCGATATTTTGTCTACACACCCTGCAATTAAATTAATGTAATAAAAACAACAGCTTAATAGCTGAAATTGTTGTTGTTTCACAAAGCGACTAAGACAAATTGAATTTGTCTCCAAAATTAAATTCAGTGATATTCTGGTCTATGGCTTTGACGTTTTGGTAGGGGTTCTAATAGTCTTGAGGCCTGATTCGGATGCGGTTAGGAAATCTTCCCGATCTAATCGGTTTGGTAATGGTTCGTGACCGACTCGGATTGGGAGAGTCCGACCGACCGAGCATGATGCATCCGGATGCTTCCAGATACGATTTGGTTGGACTCCCATTGACTTCTATGGAAGCCTATGCTCCTAACCGCATCGCAATCTGGCCCTCGGTCGGGAAAACAGATTCCTGATCCGATTTGGAAGGAGCAAATGCCGTTAGGAGCTCTTCCTAAGCGCATCGTAATCGGGCCCTAGGTGGGAATGCTTTCCTAACCGCATCAGAATCAGGCCCTAAGGGGCCGATTCCGATAGCCGGTCGGACAGCTGTCCGTAGACTTACTGTGCGACCGACACGTACCCGGAGCCGGTCCGTCCTGTAGAGTAAGTACGATGCGCATAACTGCCAAA
The DNA here is from genome assembly GCF_964204655.1 of Triturus cristatus. Classification (NCBI taxonomy): domain Eukaryota; kingdom Metazoa; phylum Chordata; class Amphibia; order Caudata; family Salamandridae; genus Triturus; species Triturus cristatus. Next base: position 288,507,764 of record NC_140591.1, on the reverse strand, counting down.
AAAACGACCGACACGTAGGCTGTGAATCAAGCCCCATTCTCCGTCCGAGCCGTAACTCCTAAAGATGAACCGAGTCGCCCGGAAGCAGTATCCATAGCAGTTTTCGGCATGACAAGTACGTTGCGTACTTCCTACGTGCCGGACGGGTCGTCACGTACGGCACGTCACAGCATCCCGAAAACAAGCATATCAGCTACGATTCGCGCCACAAATCAATCCACGGCTACAAGATGGACCAACTTGCAGCGGGTACGAGACGGAGCAACAAGCAGCGTGTACAACACAAACACATCATGAATCCCATCGCGCAGGTCATACCAGTACTCTACATCTATGACCGGCTCAGGGACCGACGGCGCAGGCGGTAAGTCAGACACCTACAACACAAACAAACAACATGTACCCGCAAAATGGCACACACACACAGGGGATCCACATCTTGGCCACTAACAACAGCCCACCATAAGGGTTGCATGGCCAGCACCACTAGCACCCCTACCCATAGTGGATCTGTTGCCCATCACTACTGCCACCCACACCCATATTGACTATGTTGCCCATCACCCCTGCCGCCCCCAGCCATAGGGATTATGTTGCCCATCACTACAGCCACCTCCACCCATAGGGGACCTGTTGCCCATCACCACTGCCACCCACACCCATATGGCTGATGTTGCCCATCACCCCTGCCAACGCCCAGCCATAGGGCTTATGTTGCCCATCACTACAGCCACCCCCACCCATAGGGGACCTGTTGCCTATCACTACTGCCACCCACACCCATATTGCTGATGTTGCCTATTACCCCTGCCACCCCCAGCCATAGGGCTTATGTTGCCCATCACTACAGCCACCCCCAACCATAGGGGACCTGTTGCCCATCACTACTGCCACCCACACCCATAGGACTTATGTTGCCCATCACTACAGCCACCCCCACCCATAGTGGACCTGTTGCCCATCACTACTGCCACCTACACCCATATGGCTGATGTTGCCCATCACCCCTGCCACCCCCAGCCATAGGGCTTATGTTGCCTATCACTACAGCCACCCCCACCCATAGGGGACCTGTTGCCCATCACCACTGCCACCCACACCCATATGGCTGATGTTGCCTATCACCCCTGCCACCCCCAGCCATAGGGCTTATGTTGCCCAACACTACAGCCACCCCACCCATATGGCTGATGTTGCCCATCACCCCTGCCACCTCCAGCCATAGGGCTTATGTTGCCCATCACTACAGCCACCCCCACCCATAGGGGACCTGTTGCCCATCACTACTGCCACCCACACCCATATGGCTGATGTTGCCCATCACCCCTGCCACCCCCAGCCATAGGGCTTATGTTGCCCATCACTACAGCCACCCCCACCCATAGGGGTCCTGTTGTCCATCACTACAGCCACCCCCAGCCATAGGATGGGTGATGCGCAACACATCCAGCATACTCCAACATCCGGTATGTCCGCAAAATACATCCCCCCTAACATCATGACAACAGTGTGTAGTCTGTGACAAAAGCCCACAACAGTGATTATGGCTAAGAGCATACAATGTAAGTAACAGGACATGTGTGACCACCACATGAGTGTGACATACACAAGGCAAGCATCACCATAGCACTGTGGCAATGTAAAAAGAACACCCCCTCACTGTGTAGAACAGAAGTTAAGTGGGGGCTCCCAAAATGCAGCAGATGTCGAGCATTGTGGTGATGGGGACTAAACCCCCCTCCTCTCAGAGACCAAAAGGTAAGTGTCATCATGGTCAAAGCTGCAAATAACAAACAGCATTTATGATCCTTGCTCCCAACACATCAAACACTTCTGGGGCAAACTAGTGGTTGTGTCCCATACACACAGAGATGTGGTGAGGCTAACAGTGCTGTGAAAACATAACACACTCTCAGCTATGTGCAGACAAGCACCACACATGGGGGCTGACAATGCATACAGCGTACAATGACACAACAGCAGAAGTGACCATCACAAAGCATGCACACATCTCGAAAATAGACACACCAATCAAAACAACATGTGTAGACTGTAGGTGTCAGATCCCAAACTCACATTCCATGCCAGCAATGGCACCCAACAACCAGGATGAATGTGCACAATGATGTGAAATGACTCACAGGGACAGCATGCAAAATCACAGAAACAGCATCCAGACAAAGGCCCTTAACAGCAATACCAATGCACTGGTGCAGATGCACAAACACAAACAGGCAAACTCACACTGCACATCCGACACAACATGTGTGTGTGTGTGTGTGTCACAGTATCCCCAGGCAACTACACAACACATGACGGGGGGTGAACCACAGTGACACAGATGTGGACACAGTGCCATACAAAAGTAAACCATCAATGGGACACCCTCAGTGGGCAATCCAGCGTTGGGAGATGAGAGGGAGCACAACAGACACATGTGACACAAGCTGGAATGAACACCAACTAACACAGCAAGAGACTGACACACAACACCACTACCCCCAGGGAACAGACATTGGGGTGACACAAGCATGCATGACACCTCCACTGTGATGCTAAAGGCAGATGTTGTACAAACTGGGAAACCCAGACATGTGTCCTGTGCCACAAACGTACATCACACATACACAAACACAAATCACTCAGCATGGCCCCTCATCCATGGACAAACGGGAGCTAGGGGACCATCTATGCAAACATTCACATCAGTCCACCCTCAACAATAAACACACCCTGAACTGCAACAATGTGTATCTGTGAAGCCCACATGGACAGGTGACATTGCACATGCACCCATTAAAAACACAGGAATGTTGGGAGGAACTAAGGTGCACACACACATCACACAAGGACAGTTCACAACGCTGGAGGATGACAGACATACTGCACAGTAAGCGGTACGTGTCCATGACCTCAAAGCTCATGTAACCTTCAGAATCCCTGCCACAGTCCCAGGACAATGCAGATGCCAAGGAGAAACACAAGGCACACATGCTGACACCTGCCAGCATCGCAGCCATGAACCCGACAAGTGGGAGCAGTCACACACACATGCAAATGTCTCAATCAGTGAAAACTACCACCTAGGGACAACTACATGATTTAGCAAATAAACAGGTGCCTTGAGGAACCCTGACTGTGTCCCATCTGTGTCTGACAACATCATCACCACTCAGAACTGACAAATCCCAATGATGATACACCAATTAACAGTAGTGTGTCATGCACCCACACATGTGGTAGCCCATTGGAAAAGTAGTGGGATGAACCCAGTACCACTCAGCAAGCATCAACAACAGGAACATATCAAGGGAACACTGTCTGTGTATGAACAGGGATGTGGACACACACACATGCTCATACAACACACACCATGGGCCCAGACCATGTCACTGGACAACACACTTACTTGAGTGGACACAACTCCTGTGGGAGCTCAGCTGTGCCAAACTTATTCACCGCAAGTCCCACTCATGTCTGCAGAACACTTGGTCAGTCAGCCATCAGTTACCACACAATGAAGGCTCTGGTCACAACAGCCTAGGTACGTGAGTCTCCCCTAAGTCATCTGCACATACCCAAAACATATGTCTAGCAAGTTCCACAGAGGCCCCAGTTGCTCCTATTACAATGATGCCCACACCTGCAGGTCCAGTGTTGATGAGCACAAAATATGTGGAAGTGACAAATTGGACAATGGGAAGCACATCATATGTGCATGGGTGCAAGCCACAGATGTGACCATGCAAATGAAATGCTCACAGAGAGATGTACACAAATAGGTGATCCTGACACACCTACGTAGCTGCAAAGGATGACATGGATACCCACCAGAATAGGATACATATCTCATGGACCACAGGGAGTACCTCACATCAACACATCAGTATTCAACATTGGAAACCAAGCATTACAGGTGCAAGGGCATGTAAAACAACATCAACATAATGTGCAGCTAAATCAAGTTCACAGGTATAAAGAAAAAAGCTTTATTCAGCATATTAAAAGTGAAACGTCTGTTCTAACAAAAGGCCAATGGCCAGTCCATGTCCAAATGCCAAGGAGTGAACTAGAGTGACAAATTCAGTATATGAAAATCTAAACGTCTGTGCAAACAAAAGGCCAATGGCCAGTCCATGTCCAAATGTCAAGGAGTGAAGTAGAGTGACAACTGTCACACCTTGCTTGCCTGCACTGCTAAGGACCGCGGTCATCCCCTCGGAGGGGCATACATGGGGGCAGGCCAGGCACCGCAGGGACAGGATCAGGGCGCAGCAGAAGGAGGCAGTGAAGAGGTGGTGGATGCAGGTGAGACACTTGCAACTGCAGTGGAGCTGACTGAAGTGGTGAGTGCTGTCACAACTGGGGGGCACAAGTCAGATGGGGTGGGTGCCGGCACAACTCCAGTGGGCAGGTCAGATGGAGTGGATTGGCTCACCACTGCAGTGCCCAAGTCAGACGGGGTGGTCGTGGACTCCAAAGCAGTGCCTACATCCATGGGAGCGGAATGGGGGACAGGTGAGGTCGGCAGGGCAGGGGGGGACACGGTCTCCACATTAGTGGCACCAACTGTCTGACCAGGTGTGGAGGAGCAAGTGCTAGGGGGGATGGCCTTAGCATTTTGGGGATTGTGTATCTGTGTGTGGGGGAACCCGGGGCAGGGAGTGGCGGGGGAACCTCTGGAGTGGTGGCCTGAGGGATGGAGGACGGAGACTTTGCCTTGGAGCTGCGTGGTGGCGGAGAGGTCTTGCTCTTCTGGCACCGGGAGGCCTTGCGGGTGGGCGTCTCTATCTGACTGCGCCTGGGGGAGGGTGTCTGGGTGTGAGGGGCACTCCCTTCTGTGTGTGTGGGGTCTTCCTTTTCCCCTTGTAATCAGGATCTGCAGGATCGGTGGGGAAGAGGCCAAGGTCACAGAAGAAGAGCTTCTGGGGGGATGGGGTTGCAGGTGAGGCAAGGGAAGGGGGCTGGGAGGGAGAGGTCTCGGAGGACTGCGGAGTGGTTGTGGATGACTCTGTGTGTGTCAGCAAACCAGCCCCTGTGAGTGTGTAATCAGTCCCCTGCGCTTGCTTGTGTGCACGTCTAGACCTTGGTTTGGGGGTTTCTGTGCTTGGGACAGGTAGGGTGCTAGGAATCGTGGGTGGTGCAGGGGTAGGAGGGGACACTGCTGCCGTCAGGGAGGAGGCCAGGGACTTATTGGTCCTCTGTAGGGCAGACATGCCCGAGGAAATGCCCTCCATTAATGACACCAGTTGTGTCAACAGACCTGTGTGTGCATGGAGGACCTTCAGCATCGATGTCTGACCCTACATGGATCTGTCGAAGTAAGTCCACAGACTCCTCACTCAGGGCAGCAGGGGACACAGGGGCAGGGGGTGCGGTGCCTCGCACAAAGAAGACATGCTCACGAACAAGGGAGCCCACAGGCACCTCTGGGATGGGTGCCGGTGGGAGGGGTGGGTGGTGGTGGTGGCAGGGGCAGGGACAGCCTCACTAGCTGGGGTTTGGTGGCTGCTGACACCCGCCTCCACAAGGGAGTCATCCTCAGAGCTGCTGTGGCCCTCAGCTGGGGTGGTGGTGCTGACGACTCTTCTGTGTGGCTACACTCGCCCTCCGTGCCACTGGGTCCACCCGACTCCTCTCCTTCTGTCCCTGTAAGGCTCTGTGGCCCCTGCTGGTCCATGGAGCTGTCCCCTCCTGTGGCCGTGGATGTATCTAGATAGGAATAGGAAGTAAGAGAACAACATCAGTCACCTGCACCGACTTCACACACCACAGTGAGTACATCACAGCACAGGGCAAGCCCTGGCATCTTCAGCTGAACACAGCTCAAAGTGCCAACACTGTTTAGGATATGACAATTGTCATTCTTAACATCAACCATGGCACACATATCCCTCCTTGACTTTCACACATATGTCTGTTGCATGTTGGATGCTAACACCCCAATGTGCCAACATGCACCACCCACACATTAGTTGTACATGCAAGTGAACATGTAGGAGTATGTCACTATACACACAGCACATCTCTTGCTACTGACTCAGTACAGGTGTCCGGATGAAGGGATGGGCAGAGACTCATTCCACATGCTTGTGATGTATGCCAGCAACACACACTATGATATACTCCTGTCCTGATGGGCAATGCCACAATGTGGTGCATGGTGCACACTTGAACACAATGCAGGCTCACTCATAGCAAGTTAAATGCCATGGCACTGGGATGCCCTGAAAGTCAGTCAACACTGTCTCCTGTCACAGGGGCAGGGCATCCAGACAACAACAATATGCACTGACTCACAATCCTAGCCCTGGGGTAAAGCAAACTCAGCAGATGACCGGCGCACTTGCCCATCCCATGCAAACAACATATCCAGGACCCAGAAGACCCCACATAATGCAAATCAGACATATGAGTCACAGCAAACATTAATCCCTGTGCATTAACACATCACAGTATGCCATGCATGTAACCCAGCTGCATGAAGGACACAGTTGCATACACCATTGTGCGCTGTCAGATGATCACACACCTATATGTCACACAGGTCTTGTCTCTCACAGTCACATTGCAGATGTCATGCTGCCCCTCTGAATCATGGACACCCCAGTTGTACTTAGCAACAAGCCACACCCTAATGACACAGAGGCAGATACCTGAGGGCACATGTCACTGAGCACAACCTGCAATTTCATACACAGGAGTGGGATTACAGAGTGTTTCTAAATGCCCTTGAGGGGGCATGACTGGCCAGGACTAAGTGAAACATTGTTTGGCCCTGGACAGTAGTCAGGCGGCTAAGCAAGTGTGACATACTTGCTATACATACTCCTGAGGCCCACAAATTGGAGTCCCCTGCTGCATGGGTTTGTTTGGAATACCCCAGCCACATGTTGCGAGTCAGACCAGCAATTGGTACACATCTCAAGGGCACCCACAGATCACATGTCAGATCTCAGGCATTGTGTAAACAATTGACCCACCCATGAAACACACAACAGATTTACGGGAACTGATGCTGACCGGTACCTGAAGCATAGCTGACTGCAGGGACACAGTGCCCTAGTGACACAAGCAACAGATTGTAGGGGCCACACCTGTGGAACAGATGAGGAGGGTGCATCACAGAAATGAAGGACCTGAGTTTGGGACTGCAAGAGCTACGTAATGTGGAAGTGTGACCAGGACAAAAGACTGCTATTTGCTTGTCAGACATAGTACACAGATCAGACATGGACTCACCCCCTTCCTGCTGCTGTCTGGCCTTCAGCTTCCTATCCAGGTCTGGGAAGACCACCGCCAGGATACGGAGCATGTGGGGAGTCAGAGTCTGGTGTCCACCCCTCCTGCGTGGAGGTGACAGCTTCAGCTGGACTCTAGCTATCCTCCGGGTCCAGCCCCGAAGGTCCTGCCACCTCTTCTGGCAGTTGCGGATCCGGCACTTGTAGACCCCCACAGAACGAACAGCCCGGGCGATGGTCAGCCAGATCTCCTGCTTCTGGTGGGCATCAACCTGTGAGGAGGACAAAGTGAAAAGTACATTAAAACACATGCCCCAGATTGCTGCAGCACACATTTGGATAGACATGTCATCATCACAAAGGGAAATAAATTACACAGGTAGTGCAACCATGGGGATTTCAAAAGCACATGCATGTCTGACATGTTAACAATGCCTGGATAGTTTAAGCTTACAATAATGCACTTTAGCAGCAGGAAAACTGTTCATTGCATGTACCTACACACTTTGGGGGATGAAAGTAGCCATTGAGAATGCTTGCCAGTGGTGTACACACTGCTAGTACTGCTAGTCAGACAACATGCATAATTAGGAAGGGAGTGGACTGCACACTCACCTGCTCCCCTGGTTTCCCATAGAGCTCTCTGTACTCTGGAAGGAGTCCGTCCAGCAGGGCCTGGTTCTCCGCCTCAGGGAAGGCTGGGGCCCTCTCCAGAGTACGTGCCATAGCAGGAGCCAGAGGATGCATAGACAGCAGCAGTGGTAGCAGGGATGTGGTCCAGTAGCATGTAGTGCAGGCAAGTGAGCTCCCTGGGGGCCAGCCAGCCTTATATCTGTGCTGCAGAGGCAGAATCTGTGCCATGTGTCCCAAGTGATAGGTCCAACACGTTTGCATTCTATGAATCTGGCCAATCCATTTAAAAGTACGGCTCGTACACGCCTTCTGCATCGTTCAAATCTTCACCTTCATGGAACAATGGAAATTGCAACATGGTTGTAGGCATCCAACTGAATTTCCAGTGCACAACTCGTACAAGTTTTGACTCCGCATCCGTCTCCATGACAGTCCAGAGCCAATGGGTGCGTCCAGCTCGTTCAACTGACTGTACAATGTGTATTTTGAATATACACACGCACCCGTCTACATACGATTCAATGGTCAAGGCATACGCCTGTCTCGGACCATACCTGTCTGACGCGTATGCATGATAGTCACCCGCGTCGGACCTCATTGCATTCAATGCCAAAGCGTACGCACGGCTCGGACATGACCCGTGCAATTCATACACATTGTCACCCGCGTCGGACCTCATTGCATTCAATGACAAAGTGTACGCACGGCTTGGACATGACCCGTGCAATGCGTACGCATTGTCACCCGCGTCGGACCTCATTGCATTCAATGCCAAAGCGTACGCACGGCTCGGACATGACCCGTGCAATTCATACACATTGTCACCCGCGTCGGACCTCATTGCATTCAATGACAAAGTGTACGCACGGCTCGGGCATGACCCGTGCAATGCGTACACATTGTCACCCGCGTCGGACGTCATTGCATTCAATGATGAAGCGTACGCACGGCTCGGACATGACCCGTGCAATGCGTACGCATTGTCACCCGCGTCGGATCTCATTGCATTCAATGCCAAAGCGTACAACCGGCTCGGACATGACCCGTGCAATGCGTACGCATTGTCACCCGCGTCGGACCTCATTGCATTCAATGACAAAGCGTACGCACGGCTCGGACATGACCCGTGCAATGCGTACGCATTGTCACTCGTGTTGGACCTCATTGCATTCAAAGCCAAAGCGTACGCGCGGCTCGGACATGACCCGTGCAATGCGTACGCATTGTCACCCGCGTCGGACCTCATTAGTGTGACTATTATACGGATGCAACACACATATACTGGCCATGGACACCTGTGCACACCTGCCACACTACAGCATTGGCCACACAGTGTCCCATGGCATGTAAGGCTGCATTCCCTGGGTGTTTGGGGGGGCCACAGCTGTTTTTTTGACTGGCACTTTGTGCAGCCACTCCCAGGCTGTGCACGTGTACATGGGGGCAGAATCCTTTGTGTGTTGTGCACATTACCACTGTGATGTGCAATTGGACAGTAATGGGCATGTGTCAAGGCCACAGTGTCAGGTTGGATATGTTTAGGACATGTCACATACACCCTGAGTCCTGGGGGTGATGGCATGTACATCACAGTGAGACCTGTAGCCACAATACTGATGTGCACCCACAGTCTGTGTGCATGTTGTGTCTCAGATGTGGCTGATCAAATGTTACCAATGGGTGACAGTCTCCACATCCATGTGGTGTATGCATCAACCTTGATGGGGTGAGTGTCTAAGAGACGCACATGTAGGGCCGGCAGGAACAACAGTGGCCACTACCTGTGGGACTTACGCTTGCCTTGTGGTGTGTACGTGCTATGCCATGTCCATTGCTGTGTTGATGTGGCAATACAGGGAGCCTGGGTTTCTGCATGGCAAAGATCTGTGATGCTTGGGAGACATGAGGCCTCAATTGTCACTGTGGTGTGTTTTTTTAACGTTGCAGCAACACATAGGTTGGATGACACAGCCAGATGATTGGCCCTTGCACTACATGGGACTCATGTGGACATGTGGATTTGAGATGTGAGGTGGTGGTCTTGTAGGTGACATATGTGCCCATGCCCAACAGCACACACCTCAGTACAATGTGTAATGTCATGAACTAGCATGTGATCGTGATCGTGGTCATGGCCACATGGGTGGATGAACTGACAATATTCCTTTGTGCATCTCTGTACTGCAGGGCACCAGCTGTCCATCGTCCGTTCCCAGACCTTGCAACCATGCAGGAACGCGACTGCATCAGATGGTACCGCTTCATCAGGCCACTGATTGCGGAGTTGGCGAAGCAATTGGCACCACATCTGCTACCTTGCTGGACATACCCTACATCACTGACCCCAGAGGTGAAGGTGCTGGCAGCCCTGCACTTCTTTGCTACCGGTACCTTTCAGTACACTGTGGCTACTGCTGGTGGGATGTTGCAAACAATGTTTAGTCGGGTGCTACGCGATGTCTTGGAGGGGATGTTGCAATTCCTCGACCTGTATATCAAGTTCCCGAGCCCAGCTGAACTCCCTGATATAAAGGATGCCTTTTATACACTGGGGAGGATGCCGAACGTCATTGGATCTATTGATGGGACACATGTTGCCCTGATACCACCACAGTCACATGAGCAGGCATACCGGAACAGGAAGCACTACCATTCGATCAATGCTCTGGTGGTCTGTCTTGCTGACATGTCGATCACACATGTGTGTGCACGGTTCCCTGGTTCGGCGCACGATGCCTGCATTATGAGGAGTAGTCGCATTGCAACGCTGATGTCACAGATGCCAGCTCAGCATGCCTGGCTTGTCGGTGTGTACTGACTGTTTCTCATTGTGTGTGTTTGTCACTGTTGTATTCCGCACTCCTACAAAACTCAGCTACTTGTTCATTTTTGTGTGTGTAGGTGACTACTCCGGATACCCCAACATGCCGTGGTTGCTGACACCCCTCAGGAACCCTGTGACACCAGCTGAGCTGGGCTACAATGAGGCACATGGTCAGAGCAGGAGGGTGATTGAGCAGACATTTGGCCTCCTGAAAAGCCGCTTTCGCTGCCTGGACAGGACCGGAGGGGCCCTCCCATATGAGCCTGCAAAGGTGTGCAAAAGAATCCTTGTCTGCTGCATGCTATACAATATGGCGGTGCGGAAGGAGGTGCCTCTCATCCAGGATGACGATGACGACGACCAACCTCCGGCACCTGTGGAGGATCCCGGCATGGGCCAAGATGCCAGTGATAATGAAGATGATGGTGACGCCCGCTCCCAGCTCATCAACAACTTCTTCACCTGAATGTGAGTTTCCAGGGTTGTTTTGTGAATGTATGGAGGTAGCCTGGAATGTGTTGAGCCAGCTCTGTTGCTGTCTGAGTGTGTCTGTGTGCCACTTGACTGGATGCGTGCTGTGATGTGTCCATTCAGGTGGTGTATACTCCACAATAGGGTAGTACTGCTAACTTGTATTTGTGTAGGTGTTTTGCAACATGTTTTGTGCATGTGTTTTGCATTTCTCTCCTGTTCTTCTGTGCTTTTGACTGTATCTTGTCCGTCCTTCCCAGGGTACTTTGCCTGTTGTGTGATCAACACTGACCCCCAACACCCAGAAGCCAACACCAGTGTAGAAGTTGACAATTTCCATCAACTGATGTACCACACATCCCTGGACTTCCATTCTCCAACACATTGGGAGCGTGTGTCCACTGTTACGTAGGATTACCGTGCAACTAGTGTGGAATAAACGTGTTGCTGATGTGTAATGAACCTGTGCTACGCTTTGTTATGTGCGTTGTCTGTCATCCCACATCTGAGTGACATCTGCTTACCTCACCTGTGGACTTGTTACCACTGACTGGGCTTGGTGTTGTGTCTGTGCATGCCAATGTGTTTCAGGTCAACATCATTGGGTGTGATGAGTAACATGGCCATGGTGAGTATGTTTTGTGTTGCCATAGTGGTGTGTGTCCCTCACATGTTCACATCCCCATGACTCACCTTACGTTGGTCACATTGTTGCAGTATTGCCCTGTCGGTGTCCAGATGCTGGAGGCGTGGGTACAGGGGGGGCAGATATTGATGCTGCTGGTGCTGCATGATGGCTCACACCGGAGGGGCCAGGTTGGTCATCGTCATCCAAAGAGGACAGTGAGAGAGTCAGACCACAGAGCTCAGTGTCCACCAGAGTCTGGGACTGGGTATCCTCGTCATTTGGTGCTGGGTGCCCAGCACCCCCTGTGTTTGGAAGAGACACACAATGTGATTTATGTTTCTACATGCATCGTTGGTTCACAAACATGACATTTTCCACTTTTCAAACAGATGCCTGCCTGTACACTGCTTTTTCCCAGCTTGTCACAGACAGAGTTTGATATTGTTGGCCATTTCCCAGCTTGGCCGTGTGCTCCCCACAACAGAACCCAGTGTCAGACATCTTGTCAGTCCCTTCCCACTCCCTGTGAGGCGAGTATGGTTCAGTTTGATCTTGCTGGGCCATGTGGGTGGGTGTAGGTTGTCTGTGACTGCGACTCCCATCATACTCTTGGCTACACCCCCCTTCCTAGCATGCCCATACTTCCTCCCTCTTGACTCTGCTTCCCTGTGAGGGGGTGTGACAGCAATGGCAAGATAGCTGACTGTGAAATCCTGGTGTTTGTTTGGCTACAAGTCCCAAGTGAGCCCCTGTGCTTCACACAGCAGCTCCCAGTACGGGGTATCTTTTGCCGATATTTCAATGAGGTGTGTGTCAATGCATTGTACCCAGTGAGTTGTGTGGAGTTTGTGTTGAGGGGGGGTGTCTCCCCATGCTGATTAGTATGGTCAGGGCTGTCAGTCTTCCTTCCCATCATGAAACGTGCTTCCATTATAGGGCGTGCAAGTTGTCTTTAAGGATGTCAGTCAGTGGTTTCCTGCTTCTGATTTGCACATAACCCCTAGCAGGGCCTTGTGCTCCCCACAGCAGGACCCAGTGTCAGCCATCTTGTCAGGCATTTTCCACTCCCTGTGATGTGGGCATGTTTCTGAGAGGTCTTGATGGGCCAATCAGGAGGGTGTGCATTATCTGTGACTACAGGCCCCATCATGCTTTTGGCTACACTCACTTCACCTGCATCCCCACTATTCCTTCCTGACAGTCAGCTGCACTGTGCGGTGGTGTGTTTGCGGTGTCAAACTGTCTGGCAGGGTGTATTTGGCTTCGTGCCACTGGCTTGCTCTATTTGTTTGTAGGTTGGTGCATGTCATGACACAGTTCCCAGTCACTATGAGATGGCAGGTATTGTGTTTGTGTGACTTGCATACACATCTTGGGCTGATTATCTGTTGGTTAGTGTAGCTTTGCTTGCGGTGCATGGTTTCACTGTCCCCTTGCCACACAATCTTGGGTATGTTGTTTGTGTACTCACCAGGCTCTGGGACGTGTGTTAGGCCCTGGACGCTCTCTGGTGGTAGGATGTCCCGCACCTTCTCCTCCCAGGTCCTGAAGTAGACTGGTTTGGCAGGAGGGCCACCGCCGGTGCACTGAGTCAGGGCGTGATCTTTTTCGATGAGTTTCTTGACCCGCCTGCGCACGTCATACCATCTGTTCTGGATGTCGTCCTTTGTGCGCCTTGCTCGTGCTTGTGCGTTCACCTTGTCCACAATCCTCGCCCACATCTTGGTTTTCTGTGAGATGGGGGTCCTTTGAACAAATGTACCAAACAAATGTGGCTCTACTCATGATCTCATCTACCAGCACTTCTAACTCACTATCTGTGAACTTTGGATTCTTCTTTGGAGGCATGGTGATGGGTGGTGGTGGTGAGTGATGTGTGTGTGAGGGTGCAAGTGATGGTGGGTTGGTGTTGGTTTTGCTGTGTGTATGTGTGTGTGCTTTTGTATGAGGTGCTGATGGTGTGTTAGTTGTGTGATGGGTGAGTTGTGAGTGTGTCTGTGGTTGCTGTGTACTGGTGTTTGCTGCTGGCTGTGTCTCCTGTTTGCAAGGGATGATGGTAGTGATTGTAGTCCTTTATATAGTTGGACTTGTGGGTGTGTCTTTGTCCCATGTTTTTTTTGTGGTATTTATTGGCTTTGTCATTGCTTGTTTGGTCCTTTTTTTATCTTTTTTCCTTTGTGTTTTGTAGGCATGAAGGAGATGTTCATGTGACGGAAACAGACGCTGCTGTTGTCTCATGCGGGCTTCTCCGCCTCGTTCACACTGCCTGTCTTCTGTGTTTGGTACGCGTCGGTCCCGGCGGTCTCTATTGCATGTGTGCCCGGTTGTCTGTGCGTGTCTGTTGTGCGGCTTGGTCTCCGTGTGAGTCGGTCTGGTTTTACACGCATTGCATTGTACTGCGCTAATCGTACATCGCGGGTACGGGTCGGTCGGGTTCATTCCGGGTTCGTGTGGGTCGGTGAAAATCGCGTCGGTTTTCCGCTTGGATCACTATTTTCCCTACGGCTCGGTCGTACGGCTTGTATTCTGTACGTGTCGGTTCTAATTCACACGCGTTGCATCGTACTGCACGGTTCATACGGCGCTGGTCTGTGTCGGTGGGTATTCGGTCCGGGTCCGTGTCGGTCGGTTCGTTTTGCGGCCGGAATCGGAATCGGCCCTTAAGTGTTGATTGATGGTGTGGTGTACTGTTGGTGCAAACAAGGCAAATATATTTCTGCAGCAATTGTTTCCTGTTAGTCCATCAGCACAGCCTACTGAGTGGTTCTGTCGTTTTACTGCCTTTAGGACGACCGAACAGGCATTATCATGTCATAGAGTGATCAACTTTTCTTGTAAGGCCGAATAGCGACGAAACCCCTTTGATAGATTTTCTTTGAAGTAAGTCTTCAAAACAGCATCTTCCATAGGTGTCAGGGGTTGAATATGACCATGAGGAATCTTGGCATGTACTTTTAGATCGATAACACAATCATATATAAAATGTGGCATGAGTTCATTTGCTGCCTTTCTTCTAAATACATCACCAAATCCCTTACACTCTGGAGGGATGACAGACTGAGTGCAGAGCTGCTGGTTATGGGCCAAGTACTAATGGAATCCCTCCAACTACCCAGTGAGTCTGAGGACTAGGAAGAAGATTAGTTGAGGGATGGCAGGTTGAGAGCAAGAAGAATGTAAAGTCAGAAGACACTAGTTGAATACACCATCCATTTAGACTCAGAGTGCAGCTACGTAAACTAGACATCAAGCATGTGAATGAGAAGAACAAAGACGCAGGGAACAAATGGCAGTCAAAGCTAAGAAGTAAAGAGCCATACAACTAAACGGATGTGAGACATCAAACCACTCCTACCGACAGTTCATAATTTCATCCAGAATCTCCTGCAGCCACCAGCATTGCAAATTCTCCAATCCTCCTTCTTCCTGATCTTTCCCTGCTGTTGCTTAATCTCATTGTTCCCGTTACCCCTGATTTTACAAGTCCTCTGGATGTTAGTGAGACGCATACTTCCACTATGCACATGATGATGCCATACTTCACTTGCTTCATGAGGCTTATGTTTTAGTTGTCAAATGACTGTGATAAGTCATTGATACATCTGAAATCCGCTCATTTGTCCCCCTTTACTCTTTGATTTTTAACCTATGAATTATAATCACTGCCTCTTAATTGGGGTATTTCAAACATGCCTCGGGTCTCACAACATAAATAAATTAGCTTCCATTGTACTGCAGCTCCTCTTTGAGGCCTTAAGGCACACAATTAAGTGTCCTAAAAGTATATTTCTATGAAGTGATAACGTTTGGAAAGGAGGCAGCTACAGACTTCATTTTTTAAGCAATATGGATTTGGGAATAAGACTTCCAAAGGTGAAACATGAGTTGAGTATCTTAATTTGAGAAACACATTTCTGAAGTACTACATTCATAATTTATCTAGTAACTACAGATTACACAAAAACCATGAAAGTTGTCTGAAGAAATACCAAAATGAAGTCACATACATCCCTTTGAAGAAGATGCATTTGCCCTCCTGCTGAAGTTTGGTTTCCCATCTCAAAAGGTGAATAATGGCAGAAAGCTGAAAGCTCTTTATGATCTGATGGGGAATGGCCGTGACGTGAATAATTTGATAAAACCTTCCTTTATAACACTTTCCTCCCAGACCTTTGGGAGATTGACTGTTGCCCTGCTGAGAGAAATGTTCTTGCTGTGTTAGAGGTTTTAAAGCTTCTTGTGGCAGAAGATTATTTTAGAAGGCATTTGCCATCCTGGATGAGAGAACGAGTAGTAACTGGGTATGCCTTGACCATAAGACAATTGTCTGCTTCTGCATTCCTTACATTATAGTGACAGTTTTGGATCACTTAGGCTTGTCTTAGGGGATCAAGGATGCCAGCTTGGTTCTTTTAAAATATGTTGTTGATGTACTTTCAACTTACTGTTATGTTATTATGTAATGTTAATGAGTTTTATACAGCACGCAGCTACTCAGAGAGTGTCCTGGTGCAAACAGACATAACAGCACCTACAGAGTGTGACCTTTGCAGATTGTAGAAAGAGCCATGTCTTTATGTTTTTCTTGAACGTGGAGAGATCAGAGGAAGTACATAACTCCAAAGGGAGTTTGTTCCATGTAACCATAGGAGAAGGATCTACTGCCTGTTCTGAGCCAACGGATTTTAGAAACTCTAGCCAGTTGTTCCAAAGAAGAATGTAGGGTTCTGGGTGGGACGTAGACATGAGTCCTCTGCCTCAAATAGCCGGCTCTTGAGCCATGCAGAGCTTTGTCTATCAAGACCATGGATTTAAAAAAGATCCCTTTTATGGGAAGGCAATGGAGGGCCTTCAGATGAGAGGACATGTGTGTTCTCGAGGAAGATTGAGAGGCACATGGGCCTCAGTACAAAACGTCTGGAAAAGTCAAACTGGTAGTAATGAGATTTATGTTAGGTGGGAGCCTGTGACCTATAAAGAGTCCATGTGGCCCTGACATTTGTGATATGGAGGTCGAGAAGGGCTTTTGGACCTTGTCTGCTATCTGTGATGTTCCACATGACCTGTACTCAAGATGCTTGTGTTGTCAGATCTAGTTCTGGAAGTAAGGTGCCCGACTGAACCTTAGGAATTCAGCACCAAAATCACAAAGAAACGTGTATCTACTATTTTTTTCCCCAAATCTGTTTTATTGATTTTATGTAGCAGTACATAAGGAAGCAATTATTTGTAACACTTTTCTCATACAGTTAAGGTTTCTGAAGCAGAGCATACATATATGGTATTCATCTCTTTGGTATACGTTATCTACACCTTTCGCAACATGAATGCCTAGCAAGTCGTGACAGATGCTCCTTTCGAGGAAAAGAAGCATATGCGTTTCCTGACTTACAGTTATTTCTAGGCATTATGCAAAGCTATAAAAACGTATTTGCGTTTTCAGCATAGTCACCCAAGATTTAAAAAAAAGAACTCTGGACTCTATTTTTGCTGGTATTGGGTCTCTGTGCATTGTGACGTTGCTTTTCGGTGCCACAGTGTGCATGCTTTGGTTCTGAAATGGTATTGAAAATATTGGTTTCACTCAGGTGGTCAAGTTCACTTTTTCTGTAAGGCCAAAGAAGATCCCACAGAAAATGCACCAATTCCTTGGAAGTTAATTGTGATATGCGGGCTGAAGTGTGTATTTAGACCACCCTTGACAAAAATATGTAGCTGTGAGTAGCAAAACTGCCCTCTCTCTGGCCAGCAGTTTAAAGACACTGCAATAACACGTCATTCAATTGTGCCTTCATCATGAGGATAAAACTGTTTTTCTATATTAATAAAATCATTTTTAAAGTCTGCCTTGTTAACCAAAAGGCAGGTTGCCTAATATATAAAAAAGTGGCTCTATATATTTCAAAAGAGTGTCTTTACAATGACCAAAGGCCTAAAAGCTACGTCACGGTGTACATTCTGCTACATTTTCAAGAAGACAGGCCTTTGTGTGAATGAAATGCTTACTTTTTAAATCTCAGAATGGTAAAATCTTAGCAGAGTATCTCAAAGGTATTTCCTATTTAATTTTCAAAATCTAATGGTGAATCTGTTTTGTCATTAAACCTTTCAAACAATAATGGTGAAATCAGATTTCTGAATGAAAAATTAACTTTACAAAATGTGCTTTAGGCTTCCAGAGCCAGAACTGGCTTAAAACCGCTTCTGGCATACATCACACAACCAGAGCTAGAATACTCATTCTTGGCTGGGAGAGTTAACAACCTTGGCTCAGAAAATAATGGTCTGCCTCTGAGTCCAAGAAGGATAGGATAGTGTTAACTGCTGATCACTGATGAGGGATTAGATATCTGGGAGTGGAAAGGAACAGCTGGAAGAAAAAATTACAGCATTATTATTAAGCTGATCTAAATATGAGAGTAACTAAGAAGCTGAAGACAGGCTGTCTGATGGCAGAAGGGTTCTGCCTGATTGAAGCAGAGATCCCTGGGTAATTGTACAATAAGACAATGAGGAAGTGCTGTAAAATGAGTAAGTAAGGCTATGAGAAAATAGTAAGGGATAGGTAAAGGAAGATTTCTCCAATCACTGTACGGTACACATCAACCACCACTCCCTCAGAAAATTCCTGGGCCCTGATTGAAGATACCTGCCTCCTGAATCTGTCTAGAAGATGAGGGCTCATTCAGTACTCAAGCGCTAGTGGCTCCTGCTTGAACCAAGGGATTGGAACAGCTCTCCATGGGCAAAGTGGTTGGCCTCCATTTCGCTACCTTCAGTTATGCAAAAAACAGAAGTACCCCTGACTCAAATAGGGCTCAGCTGACCACAGAGGACTGGACCCTGCAGGATACCTGGCTGCAGAGAGACTTAGGGCATGGAAGCCTTCCCCCAGCAGCTAGAAGCTGTAGAACTGACCAGAAACAACTTTTCCAACAGTCAGAGAGAAACCACCTCTGGAGGACTAGGACACAGTGCTGAGGCTTGCCCACAAAGATCACACCACTTCGGAACTGTTTTCATGCTGAAAGCCAGTTCTGCAGGGACTCGGGTAAAGATATTTGGCATCATGAAGCCCTGCCCAGCTACAGCTAACTCACACCTAAGGAATTTGACTTCCAAAAGTGACTAAGTCCAAAGGCAAATCTTGGACTGCGACAAGACGATAAATCTATCTGATTTGGGGAAGTACCCTTTGGGCCTGATTACGAGTTTGGCAGATGGGTTACTCCATCACAAATGTGAAGGATATCCTATCTGCCCTACTATGAGCTTCATTACATCCAATTGAACATAATGGAATTAGATATACAGCGGACGGGATATCCTCCACGTTTGCGATGAAGGAACCCATCTGCCAAACTTGTAATCTGACTCTTAGTGGCCACGAAGTCCAGCTTTGTCTTGCGGTGAACTTCTGTACCAAAATCAACAGGTTCAGCAAGAATTTAATGATCACATGTCTAACTTAGAGCAGGGCCGGCTCTAGGGCGGTGCGACTGGTGCCACCGCACCGGGTGCTGACTCTTCGAGGGGGCACGGTGTTTGGAAGGATTTTATGGTTTAAAAAGCACCCCTTGCTGCATTGCTGGCCTCCTGCAATTTTCATACAACAATAAAAATGTCGAGGTAACTCCGGTGATTAATGTTCTTCCTGGAGAGAGAAGGAGTTTTGTCTTGTGGAAGTTTTATCTCGTTTTATGGTAGCACAGAGTGTTAATGTGCCTGGTGCAAAGAATGTGTACTATGCCAATCACAAAGTGCAGATAGTTTAAATAGGTCAGTGCTTTTAACAGAGAGATCCTTTGGTCACTAGCAGTGTAGATGTTAAAATCCTAACATGGAACAGAGATCTAATAACTGTCATTCAAGAGCTGCATGCAAAGGGTCAAGGTAAAGATTAGAGCATTATGATGTTTTCCTGCGTCTTATTCTAATGTTTCAAAAAGGGTTCATTTTGGTAAAAAAAATCCTAATTATTAAATGTAACCTCCAACCCTGGGGTTATGTTTTAAATTTTGAGTTTGTGCCTCTCCAAACTAATCACTCTTAAACTATACTGTCTACCAGTATGGATGACATGTGACTCACCTTGTAGTCTTCTGGCTTATGTAACATTTCCTATACCCTGATTTACACACATATGATTGATTGTCTATATGTAATGTATGTGTGTGTGTGATGTTAAGTGCCCTGACACCCTACACTGGTATAGGTGGCACTATATAACTAATTAAATATATCTGAGAGAGAGTGGTTATGGAGACTTGAGGGGGCACTATTAAAGGGTGGTAGTGAGGGAATTTGTGGGGGGGCGCCTGACTTAGAGGAACCCTTGCTGGCCACAGTTTGGGAAATTGCCCCTTCTGGATGATTGTGATTTCCATTTCACATAATACATTGAAGGTAAAACATTTGACCAGGAAACAACTGTTGTTTTTCAATGGTGCTTTATTTTTTGTAGGTAGTTTTTGTTTGAAAGGTTAGAAATTCTTGCTCCCATTCCCCTTATCCGCTTTTGAGGAACTGGTGTCATTTTACTCATTAAATATTTCTCTATTGTTCTAGATGGGTTTGGAAACAATATTGTATTGTGATCATTGCTTTAAATGATAATCTCTGGGGATTATGGAAGCTGTTGGTGTGCATTTTATTAGGAAATAGCTGGAAATGTAAATTCTACCCTATTTAGATAAAAAAAAGAGACACAGTGGCATTTATATCTCTAGTTCTAGAATTACCACTAGAAAGATAACACATAACCTGTGCCATGTTTTACAAGCATTTTGTAAACTTGACCCCCGAAGACACTTCATGAATCTTTGGTAAGAACAGCTATAGAGAACCTGACCAATTCTGAGCTGAAGGAAGAGGCAAGTTATGACCCAGGTGTCTCCCTCAGCGTGCCGGAAGATAACGTGTGTCAGGCACGGAGCAATGCAGGAGACTGTCAGGCATATTCATTTATTGTAGTGTCAGTTCTGGCAGCCTTTCTCTACAAGGGCTCACACACTAGAGATCAACACTGTTATTTGGAAAGGCTTCATTTCAAGCCGATTTTCATGCAGAATAAATGGGGAAAAAATCAGAAATCAATAAAATCATAGCAAGTGTGCAGGCAAGAAATGTAAATGTTATGACAGCGACGCTTCACCTGGACGACTGCAGTGACCTTTTTGTGCCCCACTTCCAGAACTCTATTGGACTTCGTTCTCGGTATTTGAGGATTGTTGCAGCATATTCTAGGAAGAGGTTTGAAACTACTTCTATTCCAATTGACCTGAATGCAGCCTAGAAACTCTATTTCATTTATCACCTTGAAAAAGTCCCAGACCCGTCATAAAACTTTACATGGCAAATGACATTTGATGTACCACACCATTAAAACACCTTAAAAGAAATATACTGTGTAGACTACTTTTAAATGAACCATATTTCATTCAAGTGAATTTCAGAACATAATTAACTAACCTTTACTACTTCTGATGTAGCTGTAGCTTGTGGTGCTTTAGGGGCTTGTCCCACGGATAGGCAAGCCTTCAGAGTGTAAGCGAAATCGTATTTAGGGTGGCAGAATCCTCTAGGATTATCACCCCGAAATGTTCGAGTTTACACAGTAAATATAATGAAAACTGACAACATATACATGGTGCACTTTTACATCCCTTCACGTCTAACCTGAACGCATCTTAGGTATTGCCATTATGAGAGTTAGTATTTGAATAGAGTAGACACTTTACACCTGTGCAGGTTTCAGGGCTGGCTACAAACAAGGCTAAGTTATGTGCCAGTTAACAAATATTGTATGAGCCAATCAGCGTCAGGTGACCTTGGATGGCTCATCTCAGCATCATGCTCCTATGCTGGTTGGAATGTTGAAGCTGCGCTCCTCTCAAGAGTTTTGTGAACAGGCACTATATACCATTAGAAGCATTTATTTTGAGGAAAATGAACCTTGTGATTGTGGTGTAAGGTGAGATAGATAACATTAGAAAATTTAAAGCTATTCTCCTTTCTCCTAAGCACCATCTATTTAAATGAATATATGAATACATGAACGGGAGCGTACAGTCAAAACACATGAGGAATGTATAGCATATAATGCACATTGTTGTACAATATTGAAAATAAATGCATCAGCTATTTCAAATGTATAGTGACATATGCCCTAAGCAACACTTCAATGATATGTAAGGCAAAATATATTGCACCTGCTTAAAAGTTTTCATCACTTTCTTCTACTGGAGCCGCCTGTGGATCTGAGGTAACTTGTTTTATGCACCTGATTATCTATGAAAAGCTCACACCCTGCAAATCCTTCTCTGAACAATAGCCATCCTTTCAGTGTAGCAACACATATCCGCTTGTTAATAAAGTCTGTGATGCTTCCTCCATTCCAGGGCCGCTCTGACTCGGAGGATCCCCACCGGGTAGATGCAGATGTTCCCTGAAGGGGTCGATTAAAAAAGTCTTTGGCCACTGTAATGTGTTAGATTTGGGAGATACTGGCAGAAAAGGAGAAAACTTAGCAAGGTCAGTGGCGTAGTTAGACGTACTGCCACCCGGGGTGGCCCCCAGGTTTGCCGCAGGTAAGAGGGGGGTGGGGAATTGGGGGAGTTGGCGGCCGACGGACAACATGTTCTTGGGCCGTGGGGATGGTGGTAGTCCACAGACACGACTCCCTCCCACCCCCCTAGCTACGCCTCTGAGCAAGGTGTAGACATGGACATCAATTAGGGGTCACCATGGGTGGCAACTGCAACCCCCAAGCAACCTGTGGCAATCCCTGCTGATTTGCTTGAAACCCCTGGCTACAATTGACGTTTTGTCAAGACAACAGTGAGATTATTGCCCTCATTACAAATTATTATGAATTTTATGATAACTTTTTTGTCATTATTAAAACATGTATAAGATAGCCTTGAACTCAGGGGGCAGCGGCTGCGCCAGCATGAGGCCATCGCCGAGGCGAGGGCTTGCAGCACGCGCTTACTTGTGCTCGTGCATTACGGGTATGGTGGCCGTCGGAACATCTTCAGCATGGCGCGCATTTTAAATGTTGCTACCAGCGAGCAGAGGGCCTGCTGCAGTCTCCCTCTGCATTTGTGATTTCCAACGCCACTGTTCGAGTTGGGGAATGATGTCCGACTTGGCTTGGCCTGTATGTTCCATCCTGGGTCTGAAACAGTGTCCCTGCACTTAGCTCTGGAGGTCTGTGTCGATCTGCTAATGGCATACACAGGTAGACCGTGGGGCAGGAAGATCATTTATAATCTAATTATTGTACGGAGTCTCTGCTTTAGTGTAAAGCTTGTTTCAATATCCTGCTGTCAGAAATGCCCAAAATGTCTAGCTCGAGTCTATAAACTAAGCTGTTTTTTATGCAGAACAAAGCTGTTTTTATATGCAGACAATTCAGTGTTTACAAGCATGAATACATCTTGACGTGTAGTAGTGCTCTCGCCCCAACCTGCATTTCTGTTCCCCTTTAATTAAAACAAAATATGTGTAATATGTGTTCTTGCTGCACTATTTACACACTTATCCCGTCCAATTTTTAATTGGAAATTCAGTTTGGCTTAGCATTCACTGTTGGGGGGCACTCACTACAGCTCTGAAGTTGCGACGTTATGACATTGAAGAAGTTTTCCAGGAGCAATGTGTAGAATGAACAATTGGGCCTGATGGGGAGCAGTTCACGGCTGGGGCAAGTAACCGATGCCCAGCCCAGCTCCACAGTCTGAGTTCCACAGTAAGATATGAGTGTTAGGAAGGAAAACATAAAATAACTTAGTGTGTCAGCATGCTTGTTAAGCATGTTTGTCTTAAAGGGGGGATTGGGGGTAGTGGCCGACTGCAGGGAGGTCCCCCCCCCCCCCCCGGGCGATTGGGAGGGGCGGAGGGGGGGGGAGGCAGGCCTCAGACAGGCCATTTTCTTTTTGGGCTCTATAATTTTGTAGCCCAAAGGGAGCCCAACCATAAATTTGTTGGGCTCCTGCTCCCAGCCATCATTTTAGGTTTGGTGACCTGGTGGCTGAGAGCTTAGGCGTTTTTTGGGTTTTTTCCCCTCCCTCCCTCCCCTGTTTTTTCATCCCTTTTTTCAGGGTTTTATTTTTCTTTATTAGGCTTTAGGTGGCTTTGTATGGGACAGGTGTGCAGGGATATGGCTATGTATTGTAGCTTGGAACAGGTGCAGTGCGGGGGTTATTTGAAGTTTGCCAGGGTTGACAGAGGTTTTTGGTTATTGTTGGAGTTCGGTTATCGACATGGAAAGGGTAGGCAAGTTAAGTTATAGTTAGGTTACGCATGTTCTGGGTTTGACGGTGGTAAAGAAGCAGGCAGGGGAAGTTGATTAACGGAGGGGTTGAAGTTAAGGGGTTATATTGTGTTGCATTGTTGTGTATTTTTGTAATATTGTAATGTAAGGGTGTGGGCAGGTTCAAGGGAATTTTAGGGGCGGGGCGGGGTCAAGGGTCAGGTACATGGTTATTTAGTGAGGTTTAGTTTTGTAAGGCGTTTGCCGAGGAATTTTTATGTAATGCGCACCTGTTACACACAGTACTGAGTTTGTGGTCTGCTCCCTCCCAAAGGAATGTCTAAGCATTCACACATGAAATCAGCCCCTTTAGCCTAAAGGAAGGCGTCCCAGTGGGGGGCCATGACCCTCAACACTGGAGGGGCGTGGGGGGGGGGTCAGACAATCCCAGTGGGGGGCAAAGAGATCATTAATAAGAAATGTACTTACCCGCATTTCTCTCAGCGCTTTCTTCATTGTGGAGTCAGATCGAAGGCACCTTATGGAGCCTCAGGCAACACCCTTCTGCAAATCCCGACCCTGCTCTTATGCTGCAGATCAGCTGCATGACAGCAGCACCAGGATTGGCTGGAGCGGGCTGCTTCGAGGCTCCAGCAGGCACAGGGGGAGTGTGCCTGCTCTCCACTCAGCTGTCTGTTTACACTGTGCATGTCAGGCTGGCCATCGCAAGACTGCTGGCCAAAGTGTTTCACGCAGAGTAAACTGCTTGGGTGAGCACCACGCCCCTGCTGCCAATCAGCACCATCCCCGCCCCCAAACACTGCTCAGGCTGGGAGCAATAAAAAATAAAACGGTAATTCATTTTTTTACCGTTTTATTTTTTATTTTTGCTGCACTGGCAGCAGGGGAGCGACGCTCCTCTGCCCTAGTGAGTGGGCCACCGCTGAAGCCTCCCTCTGTTCCGAATCAGAGGTTGTGCTGCACACAGTGCAGGAGGCTAGGGTGTAAGAGGAAGGAATGTGTTGCAGTGCGTGACTTGCCTTTTTACATCCCTAGTTCCTTTTAGTAGCGCTTTAAGTGGGGCGATTTTGAAACGGGTCCCTGTCAGGCAATATTTTCATATCCTAATCTTCTGAGGCACAGCAGGGACTAATTGGTTTTTAGGCAGTCACTGCAACAACCTTTAATGTAATTCATGTCAGAGTTCATACTTCACATGTTTTACTTAACCCTGAATCAGATGGATGTATTTTCATTTTTCCAGCTGCTGTTTTTCCGTAGTGTTTCATGCAACATTTAGCTTTTGTGTAGTGCATACTTTGAACTGAATCGCCCCCAGGTGTCTGGTTGGAAATTGCAGGGTGGAGGTTGAATGCAGTTTGAGGTTCTAACAATGCCTGTCTGTGGGACATAAAGGTGTTCAGACTACTTGCACATCCAGTTCTTGGCCTCTCTGCAAAGCAATGGTCACATACATGACAATTGTAAATCTTAGAAAGTTTGAAGGAAATATGCAGCTGTAGCATTATGGACAGCACCAAAAGAAAACATAATGCAGTGCCAGCAGGTGAGTGGGTGGCTTGTGTAAATGGGAGATAGTGAAATCAAGATGATGCAAGTAAGTAAACACATTGAGAAGAGAGTGAACATTTGTTACTGAAGAGGACAGAGATACCATGTGTGATATGGAGATATAGGATTTCTAAAGACGTGGGGATAAAAAAGTTGTTCAGGGGGCGTGGCCAACCATCATGGCCGCTCGGACGTGAATCCGATCTGCTCCATCCTAGGCCCTGTGAATAAAGTTAAAAACAGGGTACTGACTTAACCACTGAACCTGGCCCCAGCAGCACAAGTTAAGTCAGGAGCACCGGAATGCTATTGTAAGCCCCCAGGTGCCACTGGTTGATCGATGATGGGGGCGAGAGGAGCGGCAACCAGAGTGCTGCAGCGCATCTCAAAATGGCGGCGGAGAGCGGACCGCGGTGTGGAGAGAAGGGATACTGCTGAAGCGCTGGCCAACAAACAGGAGACGCGAGGCGAGGTCCCCAGGGGAGAGCGCGCCGCCGCCCGCCTGACACTCGCTGGCGCTCACACCAGAAGGCATTCCCCAAAGCCATGCGGCAGACCTGAGCAGAGAGATCAGAACAAAGGAAGGTCAGTGCTGTGGGGCACTCAGGCTACCAGTGGGAGATGGAGGCTTCCAGGCCCCCCCGGTTAACAGGGGAGCCCCCCACAAGAGGAACAGTGAATTGATGGGTTCAGGCGGGATGCCTGACCTTCCTCAACAGATGCCTGCCCTTAAGATGGCGCCGACCATCTGCATCGCGCTATCGACCAAGCGCAGGGGAGATCAATGAGTGAAGAGCACGTCCCCCACCCAAAGTAGACATCTGGGGCATCGAGCGCAGTCTCCCCCCCGGCTGTGGAGGAGTGCCTTGTAGGAGGAGGGGGAGCTTGGAGGTCTAGAGCCCCGGAGAGATCAGTGGGGCCCTGTTTTAAGCCCCCTAGCGAGAAGTTGAGACACAGGGCCTAGCGGACGTGTGGTCCTTTGCTGACCTCACCACAGGTGGAACTCTCTTTGTCTGCGATCTGGTGAGTGGAGAGGCGGCCCGAGCTGACCGGACTCCCGTACCCCCATATGCCACCCTAAAAGGCCACCACCAACATAGTCTTCAACTACTTTGCTCAATCTGGCACAGGGTCAGCTAAGGAGGGAGAGGAGCAATCGGGGGGCAGCATGGCTCTCACTCAGGAAGACCTGTTTGCGACCCTCAGGGATTTCAGGAAAGAGCTGAGAGAGGATATCAAGGTGGATATGGATGCCTCTTTTGATGCATTGAGAGCAGAGATGAGGGTGAAACTGGTGGCCTTACAGGCTAATGTGGACTCAGCAGGAACGTGCACCCTAGATTTGGAAGCCAAATGGCAGGAACTGGAAGAACGCATGGGGCCACTGGAGGAGTCTGCAGAGCTTCACAACCAGCTACGAGCATCTGCTCTCAAGTGTGCGGACTTGGAGAATCACTCCCGACGAGACAACATAAGTGTCAAAGACCTGGAGGAAGGCTGTGAGGGCCCTGACCTGGAGGTATTCATGGTGGACCTCTTCTCCACAGTCCTTGGAGAGGGAAGCCCAGAGGTGCAACTGGAGTGGGTACATAGAGTGGGGCCGAGACTGCCCAGAAGCAACAGGAGGTCAAGAGACATACTGGCGAAATTCAGCTCATTCAAAATGAAAGAACTAGTTCTCCAAAACGCGAGAGGAATGGACAAAGTAACCTTTCAATACGCTTCATGCTCACTTTCCAGGATGAGGCGCAGGCCACATTGTCTCGACTGCAGCAGTTCCGGCCGATCATAGAAGCTCTGCGAGAACGTCAAATAAAGTACCAATGGACCTACCCCTTTGGTATCGCCTTCCAAATGGACAATAAGCAACTTCACTGCACAGAGATGGAAGAAGCAGCAGACCTTCTGGGAATCCGACCCCTCCTCCCGACTCGAGCGTCCACATCGAAGAGCATGAAGGGCTGCAACCGAAAGAATGGGAGGTGGTGGCTCATGGCAGACGACTGGACATGGGGGTAAAAAAGCACCAGACTGAGGTTGGGTGAGCCCGGGAATTCTAGCTTAGTCCCACAAATGTAGATTGCTCAAAGCCACCACAGAGGTTGCCGTCCCATCACCAGAGAAGCGCGTCGCAGGGCCTGTCGCGGCTCAAGAAACCACTGATTTTGCCACACGGCCGTCGGGCTTTCACGCAACGTATCCAAGTTGTCGCATCGCATCAGACGCCATTTTTTCGCGTCGCACCAGATTGTCGCATCGCATCGAGGTGCCATCTTGTCGCATTGTAACCACCTTCCTGCATTTCTTTTGTTTATATTGCGTTCCGCATTCAAGGTACTTTGAGAGTAAAGTGTTGCATTTACCATCTACATTGAACTAAGCTATTTCTACCATTTGAAAGTCATATTTTTTAATACTGTATTGTAGATTTTTGTAGTTTGGTCTTGTGTTAAGTCTAGATAAAGATTACTTATTTTTCTAAACTGCTGTGTTGTCCATTTGTATTGTTTTCACTGTATTACTGTATGTGTTCACAAATGCTTTACACACTGTCTCTGAGATAAGCCTGTCTGCTCATGCCAAGCTACCAAGGGGGTGAGCAGGGGTTATTTTAGGAGTGTATCCCCCTTTCCCTGACTAGAAGCAAGGGTCCCTATTTGGACAAAGGTGCAAACCATTGCCAACTAGAGACCCCAATTTCTAACAGTGATCATAAAGTTGATGATTCTTGCGGGCCGACAAAGGGGGAGGGGGGAGTGGGGTTGGGTGAGGGGCTGTGTATGGGGAGGTCAAAATGGGAGCTACGAAAGGGGAGTCATACAATGATACATGGCAGTTAATTGCCTCTCCTAAAATGTAAGGGGGCTTAACTTCACTAACAAGAGACAAAGCCTATGGAAGTACCTAACTGACCACCAGATTCTGATAGCCGCCCTGCAGGAAACCCATTTAAAGAAAAGTGAGGAAGTTAGGTTGAAACACAAACGGTACCCCTAGAACTTTCGCTCATTGGCCCCCATGAAGCAAAATGGAGTGGCTCTTTTCTTCCATTCCTCGATCCCCTTTAACCACCAAGCTACTTAATCAGATGCGGCAGGGTGTTTCCTGATGGTTCGGGGGGAGATCAGGGGCGATCCTGAACCATTGCCATGATCTATGCACCTAACACAGGGCAACTGGATTTTCTGGGGGCTTTTTTAACACCAACAACAAGAGCGAACTATTATATGACCAATCACAGAGCAAGGAACATGTAACAAGATGCGGACGTTGCTTATCAGATGTTTGAATGGCACTTATCAAGGTAGTCTAATTTGCGGGTTGGAACTTGAAATAGACTCTTCAAAAATATTTTTTAAACAGATTAGTGAAGAATATTTTGGCTTTATGTGACCTAATTTTCATGACTACTCGAGAGGATATTGATTGGTCATATAATAGTTCGCTCTTTTGATAGCCTTGTCAAAGTCTAAGGGGAAACGAAACACGTGTTGGCAGGCAGTTCTGTTTTGGATGTACCACCAAAAATAAAAATAAAAAGGAATACATTTGTGAAGATAAGCCAGAAATGTGGAGTCTGCTTTTTGAGTAGTATTGTATACCAACATATGGGAGATCATAGGCGTGGTAAAAAATAAGCCATTTTGGATTGTGTTATATTTTGATTCTGACTGCTCTAATTAAATGTGAGGGAGTGCTACATATTTCTTTCAATTACTTTATAAAATAATGTATGACTGGTACTTGCATCCCCAGAAATTACATAAAATATTCCCTAACACGACGGACAGAAGTTGGAGGGGGTGCGAACTGTTGGGAGACTTCCGGCATATCTGGTGGTACTGCCCCTCTATCCAGCCATTCTGGAAGGAAATTCTCTCACAGATAAAACTGATACTAGGGTATCCCATCCCGGAAACCATAGAACACACCCTCCTGGGGCTCTGAGACCCGATACTGAAGCAGCAAACGTATGGAGACGGCTCTATCATGTGGCTGTGTCTAGGCGCCACTAAGATGGCCATCGCAGCGGCATGGAAAAAAGCAGAGGCCCTGTCCATTACGCAGTGGCATGCGAGGCTGTGGCGAGGATTAGCTCTGGAGAGTTTGAAGGACATAACAGAGGGTTCAAGAAAAGGGTTTGAATACATCTGATCTCTGCTAGTGGAATATATGTCAGAGGGTCTGCCCTTATTTGCATGTAACCCCAGACTGCGAGCACTTCACCTTTTTGACATATAACTGAAGGGGGGAGCGCCTCAGGCGAGCATAGGGTGTGAGAGGCCCGACCCCGGCCCCCGTCCGCAGGTCCCCCTCACCTTGGAGCTCACCATTTTATTCTTGTTCGGTTCAAACCTACTTTTTCTTTTTCTTTCTTTTTTTCTGCTTATCTTTTTGGTTTCAGTCTCTTCTCTTCTTTGCTTGCCCAGCTTAGGGTTTACAGTTTGGGTAGGAAGCACTAGTGCCCCCGAGCATAGGTCCCACATTACAGCATTTTGACAAATGAAGCACTACACGATACTAAAGGTGTAGGACGGGAAGTAGAAACACAGATACCTATGGGGCTGAGTCCTTGTTAACAAGCTGTGTGTACCTGGTAGCCATCTGTAACATTTGGCCTGAATGATGTACTTGTTGCGACCGTCATGTTAAGATGTGTATTGATACAAACTCAATAAAAATATTTTGAAACAAAGAAAGTTGTCCATGTCTAATAACAGTGCAGAAGAAAGTGGAGAATGGAAATGATTAAGACACTCAGAAGGCCACTACCCTTTACACAAACATTAGTAATGATTAATCCACTGTTATATTTTAGGAACTGTAATACTTTTAATACTAATTATTCACAACAGTTGCTGATACTCATTTTTTGATACTGCTAACAAGCATTTGGAAAGCCAATAGGTCTGGCTTTTTTCAGCCATAGGTCCATTGTTGTCTTATATGTATTGCTGCAATGATTGAAAACTCACAGAGAACCCCTCAAATACTGGGCAGCTCATCTGCTGTGTGAAGCACAGGATTTTAGGATCTTTTATTAACCATGTCCTTAATTATATTGTCATTTTGGAAAGGATCTCTAAGTTCAGTTCTTCAGCCATGCACCTTTTAATCTCACTTAAAGCATGTCCTGCTAATGCACTTTCTTGACATTCACTTATTGTATGGTGCAACTGATTAAATAAGTACTTTCTGAAGGAGAATTAATTGGATGGTGTGTAAATTATGGTGCAAAATTACAAGGTAAAGAGAATGGTTGTTGTCTCTTGTTTAGAAATTAGAGAGTGAGGTGAAAGTTCGCAAACAGACCTATAATATTCCGACCAAGTCAAACTAGTTGACCTCAGAGGTTAGCTCAAGACGGTGTGCTTTACTGGATGCTGCTGGTTTGAAACCACATTATATAAATAATAGTTTCTTAATGCGAGATCAAGGCCAGAGCACACTTATCTGCTCTGTTCATTGTCCTCCCTAGAGCCTCAGTTAGAAGCACACTGCAGGCTCAGTGAACCAAACTTTAAATTAAGAGGTTGACCAAGGGAGTTTGGGGAGAAATTTCAAAAAGAAGCCACAGCGCTCAGGCTTGAAAATGGCTTTGCAGTGCTGGGGACAAGTCAGAGGAATTGTTTGGCACAAGGAAAATTACTGACCCTCTTTCTCCCAACTCATGTCAGACTGAACCGAGCACCTGTAGCGGAACACAACATATGCCCTGCTCTAATAAAATTGTGAAACGTCTGACTCCAGCAGGGCCAGTCTCTGCACAGACACAGTTATTTCTCTGCTGCCCAGACCACCACTGAGTGCTTCATAACCATGTATTGATTTTATCTGGGAATGGTTTTTCAGTAAGATGATGTTTGTGCACATTCACTACGAGTCACTGAGTTGCTGATGAACACCGAATAGTAATTTTTAGACTTGTCTCCCACTATGCATGCCTGCCTTTTCACAGATATGAACTTGAAATGGATAATTCGGATTTTCCTATTGAAAGTTTTGGATGTCTGAATGTGGCAGTGTCACTGCTGCTCTCCTTATGCAGTATGCATTTGTTACAAATGAGCAAGCTAATGCCTTGGGAGATGATTTAGAAAATAGGCGTTTTTACCTCAGATAAAAAAGGAATGTTCCTTTCCCTCAATGCCCACCCTTCGAAACTCACTTCTGAATAAGTAGGGGCAGATTTACAAGCCCCGTATGCCATATTTACGCCGCCGTTGCGTCATTTTTTGACGCAGCGGCGGCGCAAAGCCAGCGCCATGCTGCGGGGTATTTACAACATGACACATCTAGTGAGATGCGTCACGTTGTAAAGCCCTGCGCCACATGAGGGCGTTCTGGCGTGGGGGGGCGTTCCGGCACAGGAACGCCTCCTAAAAGTGGCTGAGTGAAATCTACAAGATTTCACTCAGTCACTTTTACGGCCATGCTGCGTCAAAACCCTGAGCCTGCTTGAAGCAGGCGTAAGGATTGACGCAGCATGTTTGGCATAGGGGCACCTCGAGCCTTGCTGGAGCTGCGTCGCGCTTGCGACGCGACTCCAGCAATGCGTCACCTTCACGGCAGCAGATGCGTCACGCATCTGCCTACTCTTGCCCCATGGTGCGCCGCATTGTAAATGCGGCGCAACCATGGTGGCGCAAGAAGTGTCTGCTGTGACGCAAAATACCTGGCGCATCCCTGCAGATATGCAGGGATGCGTCAGTTATTGTAAATCTGCCCCGCAGTGTGAACGAACAAAATACCAGTTCACTCCGAAAAAAAGTTCATGTATCGTGTTGCTTCCTTTTACAACATAGGCCCAAAGGTGCAATAGAATTAGATGTGCATGTTCTGAACCGGGTAATAATATAGCAATCTGTGTTCCCTTCTTCCCTTTCCCCTTTCATTCCAAGCTTCTCTGGCTGATGTTCTGGCCCCTCTCTCCATTCACCCAAACATTTTTTCTTCTTCCTCTCTGTGTTCTGGCACTTGTATCTCTCTCCCCTTGTTATGTTATCTATATTTATGGCATGCACAGCTACTCGAAGAGTGTCCCGGCGCATGCCCAGTGAGGTTGAGAACAAAACAGAATAGCAAGTTAGTTAAAACGGAAGGTCTTAAGTCTCTTCCTAAAGATCTTCAGATCATAGAGACCGTGTAACTCCAGTGGAAGTTGGTTCCAGGATGCAACAGCCATATAAGAAAGAGAGCTGCCACCTACCCTTCGTGAATGGAACCTAGGAGTACATGCCATATGCTTTGTAGAACAGCGCAATTGGCTAGAAGGGGCCTAGAACCTAAAACGCTTTCTCAAGTACACCGGGCCAAACCCATGGAGGGCTGCATGAGCCATGACCAAGGACTTGAATGTCACCCTCTCTTTCACCGGCAACCAATGCAAGCTATGCAGGTGCTGCCTGATGCTGACCCTCTTAGGGAGGATCAGAATAGTTCTGGCCGCAGCGTTCTGAACAACCTGAAGTTTATTGATTAAATAGCCAGACAGATCAACGTACAGCGCATTGGCATAGTCAATGCGAGATGTGATCAGGGCAAGGGTAACTGTTTCCCTTGCTGAAAGCGGGAGTGGAGGAAGGAATTTATTTAGTGCTTTCAAGATGCCGAAGCACGTTCCTGCCACTTTATTAATCTGGGGGCCAAAGCATAGCTTTTCATCAAACCAGATCCCTAAGTTCTTAGTGGGGTGACTCAGCGGTGTAGGCAGAGGGGACTCATCTGGCCAAAAGGAGTGCCAGAACAGAGGAGGGAAATTACCAAAGAAAAGAATCTCAGTTTTATCTTCATTGCACTTAAGCTGAGCCGATGTAAGCCAGTGGAAAACTGCAGTCCAACATGTTTTGAAATGGTAGGTGGAAGACTCGTTCCACGTGAATAGAAGCTGAGTGTCATCAGTGTACACAATGACTTTGGCACCCAAATTCTCTGCCACCCTAATAAAGCGAGACACATACATGTTGAACAACAAAGGGCTCAGAACAGAACCCTGTCGAACCCCTGTCGTCATATTCTGGGGGGTAGCTGTAAAAGGAGGAATCCAGACTTGCTGGGTTCTGCCTTCGAGATAAGATTTCAACCACTTCCATGCAGACCCTATTACGCTGAGTTCCTGAAGACGGGACAGGAGCAGGGCATGCGGTACGGTATCAAATGCAGCCAACAGGTTCAAAAGGACCAGGGCAGCCCTGCCCCCCGCATCTAGAGTTTCACGAATGGCCTCAAAAATTTCCACAAGCGCAGATTGCATGGTATGTGAAGCTCTAAAGCCTGATTGAGCCGGGTGAAGAAGATCATGTTGTTGCACAAAGTCAGAAAGCTGTTTATTGATCAGTTTTTCACAAACCTTAGCCACAGCTGGAGGAAGCGAACTAGGGCGGGAGCTGGATGAAAAGCGGGATCCATGTACGTTTTTTAAGCAAAGGAACAATAAACGCTTGTTTCCAGGAAGGAGGGACCATGGCTAATGTTAAAGATAAATTGATCAGAGTATTCATCACTAGATTGATCACCTCAGAGGCACTGAGCAACAATTTGGCCAGGCAAGGATCGAAAAGCGAACCGGACTTGAGGGTGTTTAAAGCTTCTCCCTAACACACTTTCCCAGAGTTTTGGGCTCCATTTTGTTTCTTGTCCTTTTCTTTTTCTCAATGTATTTTCATGCTGTTAGTTTATGGCCCACCGCCTTTCCTTTCTTTTAACTCATCTCTTCTTTTACACCTGTTTCCCCAACTCTTTATTTTAACATCCCTTTCTCTGATTCTCTCCACTTCATTTGTCCATCAGTTCTACTTTCTGAAACTTGTCTCTACCAGTTTTTTTCTCTCCATGTCTTTTTCAGTCTCACTCATTACTTGCCTTTTTCTTAGGCTCACTGTTTCCGGTCTTTATATTTCACACATTCTCCTCTTTGTTATCTCAACCTCTCATTGTCTCCTTCAATCATTCTCTCCCCTGTGTGTATCTGTTTCCCACCTCTACCATCTTCCTTTTCATTTCCTTCATTTATGCCCCATTTACAGCTTCCTACCCTTCACCTCTCTCACTATCTTCCACTTGTGATCCTCTTGTTTCTTCTCTCTGTTTTCTTGCTTTCATTTTTTTCCTTATTATCTTTTCGCAGATTTGATGATGCTCTCATTCTCCTCTCACTGGCTCTTTTATACCTTCCTCCTTCATTCTGATGTGTCCTCTCATATTAGTTCTCAAACAGTTTTTGAATTGGGAAGGTAAAATCATCATTTTAATATAAAAACAAGCATTGGCATAGCCAATAGGTCTCGCCTTTGGGACCTTATAAGTGTTTAGCCATGCAACAGTTGCATAACTAAATACTTATAAGGTCCCAAAAGTGAGACCTATTGGCTATGCCCAGCGGCCGTGTGGCCACGAAAGTGAAAGTGATCGCGGTTGCGATCACCATCAAACATCAAAGTGGCCGTGCAGCCGCAAAAGTGAAAGTAATCGCGGTAAAGCACGGCGCGCGAGCCCGCGCACATGGACTGTAGCTCTAGGCTGTCCTGGTAGCACTTTTTGGAGCCCTCTCAATAAGTCTCGCCAGACCAGCGCATGCGCTGGGTCAGGCGAGACCTAATCATAAAGAAACGTTCACAGTCCTTAAGCACTGTGATGCTCAGGATGTGACCACACTTCAAGCACTAACAGTTCTAGCTCTACTGCACTGTTTACGTGTTGGGATTTGCACAGTGAACATCTGTTATTGCCTTGTAATGTGGAGCTTTGCTGATTTTAAATAGGCTTGAGAGTGGTTTAAGGCGGGTCGTTTTGCCTTATGGGTATCTGTGTGTGTGGGCATGGTCAGAGGGAACCATTGTGAGTGGTGTTTATTGGACTGCAATGTTATGGGTTGGCTGGATCAATGTGATTTTTTGCCTGCATGGAAAGAATTGCGATACTTTAACCCGTGTTGACCAAGGACCCTCACTCAAGGAGCTGTTTTATATAGACAACATTTATTTATTAACACCTGTTCATTCCTCCATTGTATTTTTTGCAAACAACATCTACCATGATGCCAAGCACTAGGCCTCCAATAGATTTCCCATCAGCTGAGCAAACTTTGCTGTCCATTAAGCCTGGGAAGCTGCAAAGGCTCCTCACCTGGGCAAGTATGTATACCAAGTTGTGGAAAAAAGGTTGCTGAGCGAACGGGACCGGCATTAAATAGCATTGTAACCTACTTTCCCAGACCGACCTTTCATTACACGGTACAAACAAATGGCAAAGTAAACTTGTGCTATGCGCTAGGTACTTATTGACTCATTATATAATACATATTTCTTAGAAGTTTATTTTAACATGATCAGCATATTTTTTCATTGTTGTACACTATTTAAAAGGTTTTTAAACGTTGTTGCGTTGGATTGTGATTATCCTTTGAAGTGGATTCTTACACCCTTCAACAAATAACCCAATTTCTTACAATTCGTAAATTTGGCTCCACTTCCTGTTTCAGAAGGTGGAGACATGAGTTGACACATTTTAGTAAACTTGCATCGTAAATGGTGACTTGTCCAAAGTCGTAATTTTACTGAAAAGTGTAAAAGTAAACCTACATGTGTAGCTTTACAGATGTGAAAGTTTGTAAATTGGTCTATATAAAGCTGTCGATGCCCGTCTTTTGTGAACAGTAATTGAAAAAGGCGAAAAATAATGAAAAATGTTCAGGACATAAAAGTTCATAATTCATATTAGAAGCATGCTATAAAACAGTTTGGAATATTTGATATCACAGTTGTGCAATTTGTTAAAATAGTGGTTACGTTTTGATATTAAGAAGCAAAATGACAGCGGTGAGGCTTTGATATAAGTCAAGAATGTTGCTGTGCCTTACAGGCAGCTGTTTCACCATTTAGGAATCCCTAAGGTACACATCCACCATTCTATAGCAAAGTCTTATTGTTTCTACAGACACGTGTGTGCTTAGTTTTAAGAAAGGTAAATTTATAGGACAGGGCATTATCCATTTAGAACAAAAGAGCACGACAAATTTAAACACGTGTTCACAGGGCTCCAACCGGCCTTACTTTGAAAATGCACACAGTTTTAATGACAGCATTCAAAGATCCTTTTGAGGCTCTGCTCCCTGTGTTTAAGTAATCCCACAAGAAAATCCCCAGATTATGATGTATAATTTGCATAATTAATAAAAGTATGCAGGAGGTTTGAACTTGTGCAATAAATTGCCCAGTTTATATTCTATAGGCTGCAGATGAATAAACCTGTGTGAATGTCTGTGTTTTTATCAAATCTACAATCCCTCTACGATGCGTGTCCACATTGCTGTTTGTGCCATTGGAAGCAGCAGGCTTTTAACGTTTTCCTAGATAGCTTATAAATTGCAGGTCTAGAATTGAGCTCGTTAGATGTGGATCAGAATGTGCGTGTACATGCATAACTGGAAGAAGCTTTACTAGCATTCCCTGAAGAAGGGGGAACATGTGACCTCTATGGTGACAGCTGGACACGGTTAGCTGAGTACACTCTTATAATAGATAGGGAATGAGTACAATTGAAGGTGATGGGCAATGCTTATAAAACACGCAGGTGCAGTTGTATGGCCTCACACCTCATGCTTAAGATCTGTGACCAGTGATGCCTACATATTTTTATGCATGTTTAGCAATTAGACAACTTAGAAAATGCAAGTTATGGGGTTGGGAGCAGAAGGCAATAAGCCACAGATATTCGCAACTTGCCCTTATTGTTCGTACTCAAGGCAGGGGAGGGTAACTGAGGGTGCACTTGCACAGGCACATATCTGCAGCATTATTTATAGCCATAGCTCACACATGAAGTGCCTAGGAGAGCGGGTTGGTGATGTTTATCAAACCTGTGCATTATTTTGAGAGGCGTCCAGCAGTGCAATCAAAGTTTGCTATACATATTCACCTGCTCTATGTTAAGACCCCGAATTCAGTGCCCTTGCTGGAGTATCTACCCAGAATTCCATGCATTGAAAGAACTGTGAGAATTATAGCCTGTGTGGGAAAAGTCATGGGACGTGCTATGAAAATTGTGCTATGCCCCAATGCTTATCTAACTCAAAATGTGTTATCTTGATGCTGATCTGTAAGAACGGGAGCGCGAGGAGAACGGAGTTCCTTGAGGCTGAGGAAAATAGATGTAACCTCTGACGGATGGCACAACTTAGAGTTAGGGACCACTGGAGGGGCCCACATCAGCAGCAGTTGGGGGGTGGGATGGGAGGGGGGGGAGTTCCTGAGGTAGGAGGGTAGTGCTATATTGAGTTGGAGGGGGAATGAATCTGTTTGGACAGAAAAGCAGAGGCTCCCATGGGGCATGATCCAGGCACCGCTATGAGGCGATAGTTGTGTTACTTTGCTTAACTGTCTATATATGCCGCCCGGCCCCCGGGATGTGGGCTAAATGGCTGTGTGCATTGCTAAACCGAGGGGTGTGATCGGAGATTGTAGGGGGTGCCGGTTGCCCCGATGGTTATTTTGCTGAAAATGTTGCAATAAAAAACATGTTTTAAAAAAAAAAATTGATGCTGATCTGTAAAATTACATGTTAATAGGCAGGTGTAGTGCTACACAGCTAGTACCAGAGCCCGACTGGGAACCCGGAGCAGCCCTAGTCATTTTGTCGACCAGCCCCCAAGGTGGGTATTTGGTGCAAGTGTAAAGCACTGC
Organism: Triturus cristatus; assembly: GCF_964204655.1. NCBI lineage: Eukaryota > Metazoa > Chordata > Amphibia > Caudata > Salamandridae > Triturus > Triturus cristatus. Next base: position 288,469,459 of record NC_140591.1, on the reverse strand, counting down.
TGCTTTTGTTACTGGGCACTGATATTACTGCACCACTGTAAAACCAGCCTCTAATAACAAAACCAGCCCAACTGCTGCAAAGATGGCCCCCACCCTTCCAGCCTCCTAGGGAAACGCTCGATGCCCGCTACGGCCAGTCCGGCTCTGGCTAATACATCAAAACAGTGTCTGCATCTATCTATGAAAGCAGAGAATCAACTAGGTGTAAGAAATACATTGAGAATTTCCTCTGGGTTTTAAATCAACACCTGTGAGGCTAAAACTCAAAGTGCAAACTTCCCGAAGATTCGGAACATGCAACGAGAACTCACAAAAGAACCCAGGATTCGTACCACTTTGGTGTGGTTTCACTATAAAAGAAGACCACAATCTTGCTGTTATCCTGCTAATATACATGGATATTCCAGCATAGTTTCCTATCATGGTTTAAAAAGTAAAAAACAACTTCAGTAGAAGAGGAACCTATGTAAAATACATCCACTTAGAAAAATAATCCATGAACACAAACATTAAACAAGGAGATGCAACAAGTGATCCTGCTAATTCAACAGCTATCTTCATCTAGGGCTTGTCTGGTAACTCAATTGGACATAATGCTGTGTTGTAGTGCGCCAGTGTGCATTTGAACGTAAACACTACTTGCATTTGGACTCAAAATCGTCATCTTGTCTGTCCATTCACGGCCACCCAAATTTCTTTCTCAATCATTTTTTTACGGCATCACAACCTAAATGACCCCTATGAGCCAAGTTCATCAAATGAACTCTTAAAACAGTAGGTGGAATAAACTTACTAGCCGGCAACAATATACCAGACTATATGCAATTCAGATGAAATCTGACACATACTATGTAACTTACCCTTCACTCTTCTCAGATCCACCCATCCTTCAACAGTCTTCTTCGCGTCTCCACCAACAACAAGTCCTTCGTCAGAGAGTTTATCTATTCGTGCCACCTATGGCTCCTTCATAGGCCTCAGTGATGCCAACAACTTCTACAACACACTCGTCTTTGGGAGCAGTCCTCATGAAACATTCCAAAAGGTCAACCTCGACAAACCATGCACGGCGACATCAGCACACATTTTAGATTGGAGGTCCAATCAGTCTAAACGAAGCATTATAAAAACCTGTCTTGCTCAATATATAATTTAGAGGCTTATGATCAAGAGACAAGACTGCACTAAACATATGTCTGGAATTTTTGTACCCCCTCACCCCGCCCATGAGCAGACTAATGCCTAACGTTCAATGATACTGTCCAGCTTTTCAGCCTCATTTAAATAAAATGATGTAAAAACAATGGTATTTTCTCCACTATTATATTTACATAATTTTGCACCAAATGCCCCCTGCACTAGCATCGGCTGTGATAAGGCACTGATGTTCAATAAAATAAAATTTTTCAAAGAAGGAACCTTAGAGAGCAACATCTTAATGTGCTCCAACACATTCTTAGTCCATGTGCATAACTCTTTTTCAACATACATTTCAATGATTTAATTAGAACAGCATATCCCTAGACGAGTCTCTAGAAATCCCTTATACCAAAGATCTGAGCTGATCCTTATCGTGGAGGTGGTGGCACCTCTAAATTTGAAGTCACCAAAGTATCCTTTGATTTGAGTTCACCAGGAGTAATTCTGTGCTCCAAATAATCCACGCTTGCAGCAAGGAATTTTCATTTACTCGTGCTTATGTTTTTTAGCACATGTTTTTCAAGCTTTTTAGACAACAGAATTTGACGTTTTTGCCACCAGGCACTAAGGACTCAGTCAATGTGCCAATCCAGACTAGAAGATCAGTTGGACTGCAGCAAAGACACAGCCCACTGAGCAGGTCCTAGGATGCTTGTTTCTGGTCTAGGGAGGACCCGGCTTGGCAGTTCGGGCTGAACTGTTCCCATGAGGCACAGGGTCAAGACTGATTTGCAGATGGCCAAGTCTAAACTGGCGTGGCATGGTGAGCAAAAGAATGATGGATTTAACCCAGATCTCTTGACTGGGGGTGAATGTTTTGATTTGTTCTGCATTCTGTCCATCAGTTGTGTGTCTTTTGCTTTCTCGCCCTAAGTGCGCCAGGTATGCCCAGATGTGGTCCTGGGCTCATTGTGCCACTGGAATCAAGCTATCCTGGCTGAAGAGGGGTGAAACCCAGAAACCGGTCATAGGATGCTTGTTTCTGGTCCAGGGAGGACCTGGCTTGGCAGTTCAGGCTGGACTGTTCCCATGAGGCACAGGGTCAAGACTGATTTGCATATCGCCAGGTCTAAACTGGGGTGGCATGGTGAGCAAAAGAATGATGGACTTAAACCCAAATCTCTTGACTGGGGGTGAATGTTTTGATTTGTTCTGCATTCCGTCCATCAGTTGTGTGTCTAGTGCAGTAACACCCTTCTTTGCTACTAGGGACTAATCTAACTCTAACAGATTAATGAATAACAAGTCTATCTTGAGTTTCCAGATGATGCACACTGTCATACCTAGCTCAGATCAACAGCACTGTTGTTCTGCCTAGATGACAAGTCTTCTATTTCTGTCACAGAGGAGCTGTGTGTATCAAAGAACAAACATGAGCACTATGGTAACCGATGAATGCCACTCGCCCTGGCACAGCAACTTTTGAATAAAATGGGACCTGGAGTTGTGCCCATCCTGTCTTGATGTCAGTAGCGCAGAGATCTCTTCGCTGACTTTTAGCCCCTTATACTCACATTTAAATTAATTAATCAGAATCCTATTAACAACTGTTATTGTGAACAATTATTTCAAAGGATCGTAATACCCTTTCAGCTATACCAAATGAATAAACAATATTCTTTAACAGAAACAACACCTGGCATGCAAGAATAAACCTTCTAGAAGCTCTGGTTGTTTAAAGCGGATAACACTGCGATTTAATTTGAGTACATTTCTGACCCCGTTTAATTTCTTCTGATGTGTTTTTTGATATAATGAATTTCATGTATAAAAATTATATATATATATAAGTATACCTTTAATGTTAAACAAAATATCATTTGTTTACGTGTCTGAATTTAATTAAGCAGATAATTATTTTACTGCCAGCTTCACCCGGGCAGCCGAACACACGGCGGGTGCTACCACAGACGGGTTGAGTTCGCCTTTGTTTCACAACAACTTCAAGAAAATTCGGAGCACTCTCTGGGTTAAAATTATTTAATTCTGCAAACGTGTTTTGGCGTAACACATTCTTTAGTGCATTAAATCATTGTCGAATCAAGCACAGTCCATGGTCCTTTAAAATATACTAATCTTGTTCCAATTGGTGGGTCTGCAATCACTAAGCAAAGGGCAATGTAATTCTCATGGCCCCAGGGGTGGGATTTCTACATCAGCTTTGATAATGCAAGTCTCTCATAGATGCCCCAAAATGCAAATATATATATATATTCATTGAAAAAACCATAGGTTTCAGGGGCGTTATAGTTAGCTGGACTTTTCACTCGTACAAAACCATAGAAATTCCCCCGTTATAGTTAGTTCAGCTAACTATAACTCTTGCGCCCACAATGCACTGCTGATGACGTCACATATTACATCACTCATGACATTACTGATGACATCTCAAATGACATCACTGATGACATCACTGATGACATCATCCAGTGAATGTGTGTTTTTCTGAAAATTACATATGTTTTATATATGTATATCTCAAGGTCGATGGAAGAATAAATGGGTATATAAGTGTCTAAATGGATGATTTGTTTTTGAAAAATTGATTGTATAACTGACTGATTAAGTGTATCTTAGTGAATACATGGCTTAGTGAGTAATGTTTAAATATGTAAATATCTGTATCAGTCTCTCACTTTGTGTATAAGTGGCTGCATGGGTTGGTGAGTAGCTACATGAGTGTCTATATAGGTTATTAGTTGGTTTTTTGAGTATCAGTATAAGTGTCTGATGTCTGTATGGTTCGGTGGGGGGTATTACGTAGTGCATAGGTGCATGAATGAGTGACTCACTGTTTGTATGTGTTGAAGACAGCATGTGTGCAGGACTGTATGGGTGGTTGAGTGTGTGCATGGGTGTGTTAGTGAGTGAATCACTGTCTCAATAGTGTCTCTATGAGTAACTACATATGTTTTAAACTAGTATATGTGACTATTGGTGTATATAAGTGAGTATATGTGAGAGTGAGAGATTGAAAGAGTTCCTGTATGAATAAGTATGTGTTTCTATAAGTGATTGTTAAAAAGACTAAGTATGTGTAAGTTTCTGTAGAAGTAAGTGTGGTGGTGTGTGTACAACTGTATATGCAGGTAAACGGATGTTTGATTCTTTATTAGCATGAGTGACTATGTGTGTGAGTAACTTTATAGATGAGTGGCGTTGTGTAACAGGATGTATAGGTGTATGAGTACATATGATGAGTGAGTACATGTATGAGTGACTGTATAGGACTGTTGGTGAATGAGTGGATGTGGATGTGGATCTTACAATTACTGAATAGGTTGTTGTAACTGGTATTGGTATGTCCATTGTTTTGAAAATTTTAATTTCTATTTTTGAATGTGTGTATCGTAGGTTAGATTAGGGGGAAAGGAGGTCTGCCACTCTATCACAAGGATGATGTCATCAGTGATGTCATGAGTGATGTCATGAGTGATGTCACTGACCATGTCATGAGTGATGTAATATGTGACGTCGTCAGCAGTGCATTGCGGGCGCGCGAGTTATAGTTAGCTGAACTAACTATAACGGGGGAATTTCTATGGTTTTGTACGAGTGAAAAGTCCAGCTAACTATAACGCCCCTGAAACCTATGGTTTTTTCAATGAATTTCTAAGGTTTTTTAAATGCCAATTCCTAGCTACAACGTGCCTGAAACCAATGTTTTTTTCAGTGAATTTCAAAGGTTTTTTAAATGCTAATTTCTAGCTATGCCTACAGAGATAGGACATGTGAAGAAAGAAGGAGAAACGCACAGAAAGAAAAAAAGAAATGCAGAAAGAAGCAACAGAAGTCCTCAAACACGAAGAAAAGTGCAGGAAGAAGTATAACGTGCAGAAAGAACAAACAGAAGAGCAGAAACAAGCCTTGTTGCAAAATCATCCTATACCCTCAACTTTTTCAGACGGATACTGGTGGTAACTGAGTCTGACTAACCAGTCCTAGAGCCAGTGCTATGTTAAAAGACACTCAGAGTACAGTGAAACCACCTACATACACTAGGGCACACTATGTGTTGGGGTCCCCCTGTGATTAGCATGACCTCCTCTGTAAGCCCCTAGTATATAATAGGGCAGGGGATTAAAACTACCTCTTAAAACGCACCACAGGGCGTGTTTGAACACGTCAACTCATGCCCCGTCCCCTCCCTTCCCCACTGTATAAACACGCCCTGTAGCCGTTTTAAGTTGGGAGATTAAGTCCCCTTGAATCCTGAGGGTCCCTAGGGTCCAACTAGACCACTAGGTACCTCCAGTAAGCGCCACAGAGCTGCGTTGCAGAGAGGTGTAAAAAGTGGCACGGCCTGCACCACCTCTTTGCAACGCAGAGCAGTGGTGCTTACTGGAAGCACCTGGTGGGCTAGTTGGACCCCAGGGTCCCTCAGGATTGAAAGGGAATTATTTCCCCAACTTAAAAACGTGCCACAGGGCCTGTGGGCGTTCTGAGTTGAGAGATTAAGTCCCATTAAATCCTAAGGGTCCCTAGGGTCAAACTAGCCCACTAGGTACCTCCAGTAAGCGCCACAGAGCTGCGTTGCATGGAGGTGTAAAAAGGGGCGTGGCCTCAGAACACCTGTCTGCAACGCAGCTCCCTGGCGCATACTGGAGATACCTGTTGGGCTAGTTGGCCCTCAGGGACCCTCAGTATTGAAGGGGAATTAATTCCTCAACTTACAACTGGCCAGGGGGCGCGTTTGCAGAGTGCTGCAAGGAGGGGGCGTGGCCTCCGGCGCGATGCCGGTCTTTTATTTATTTATTTTTAAGAAGGAGGGCTGTGTGGCCCCCTTTCTTTTTCTAATTTATTAGCCCTGGGGACCCCATCCCCCAGGGCCTGCACCCTAATTTTTTTTGTTGAAAAAAAATAATTTGGCCCTCCCAAGGCCTTAATCGGCCCCGGGGACCCCAACCCCCAGGTCATGGCCTATTTTTTTATTTTTTTATTCTTTAGGAGGGGGGCTGTGTTGCCCCCCTCCTCAGGCCACTTATGGCCCCGGGGACCCCATCCCCTGGGGCCAGCCTTTGTTTTTTATTTAAAAATATATATATATATTTATAGAAACACCTAGGACATGCTGGACAAACCGTATGTACCTATCACCATGACGATTTGCGTGATATTCATTAAAAGGCGACTATGCATACAATGAATCCACGTAGAATGTATTCACACCGCTAGTGAAGCTCTGACATCTCTGACACCCTACCGTGCCTAATCCCGGCACCCCCGCTGGTGGGTACTCTCCAAGTAGACACCCTTGTCGTTTATTTATACAAACATGGGTAGCTATTGACGGGCACATTTAATACACATGCACACCAAGCCATTCAAAGGGGATTCGACACAAATTCGACCAAACTATGCAAGAAACCCCCTCACGGTTAATAAAACACACATCCACCGCCGGATGTGTAATACTTTTTATTTTACTCTCTGGAAAGGAGACAAACCGCACTTGAGAGTCACAGCGTGCTCCTGGCTGAGCCCAATGCTGTGTTACACCCACCAGTGCCCGCCGAGTGCCACACACCTCTGTGTTGTATTCCACCAGCTAGTGCGTATGCTATGACACTCTCTAGCCCATGTGCACTGTAACACCAACCCGTGAATATGTCATGCCACACTTGCCTTCGCACGGGTTATATTGCCCCATCTAACGTGCCTTCCTCGATGCCTATGTTATAAAGCACAGCGTTATGCCATACATATTACAATCTGGGATCCATATCTTTGTCACAGTGCATATGCAATGTTACACTACCCAGCACATATTTTATATTACAACTTTAGAGACTACTTAGGTTACACAACACTGCCCTGTGCATATTACACTCCAAGGCGCATATCACATAGCAAGCGCTAGTGCCTGTGCTATCTCGCGCTCTCCAATGAATCTGTCATTGCGCACAATGTATTGCATATTATATTTCACGCCCGGTTCATCTTATATCACACTTTTTGGTGCATAGTTTATACCATATACTATATCTAGTTTTCATTTTCAATCGTGCTCTCAGGACTATGTTCTATATAACACTGCGTCCACCTACCCTTTTCACGGGCATTACATTTTGCGATGGGCGGTGGAGGGTCACGGGATGTTTCTGCCAAGTGCGCCCGGAGTCACAGTCCCAAACGTCCTCTTCTTCCTGAATAAAAGTGAGATTATGCTGCATACTTGTTCATATTTTAAGTAGTTCGCACAGACACACATTTTAAAAACAAAAAAGTTCCTAATACCCACCTTCTCTGAACAGTTAGCTTGCTGCCCCATCCACCTACTCCCTATCCTCTGCTGTCTGAATCCATGGACTAGCCTCCTCCCTCCTGCCATGCATGGTCTGATGTGCTGCCACTGCCCTGCATTTAGCATGATGTACCAGTCCACTCATCCTGCCCTCCATTGCCCAATTCTATGGCCCATCATTGACCTCCTGCTTAGCCTCTGTGCTTTGCTTGCTGCCCCTATTCTCCTTCCCCTGCCCTCCGATGTCTTTGTGCATGCCCCTGCTCCATCCTTTTTGACCACCATGTTCCATGGACCTGCCACTCCTATCTACTCTGAGTGTTCTGTTGAGCTGCCACTCCCCTACCACCTGCCTAGCATTGTCAGATGACTGTAACCTGTCCCTGCCACCTCCACCCTGCCTGTCCACATGCCATGCCCCTATCCCCTTCCTCCTGTCCTCCATGGTCCATTTTACTGCCACACCCTTCTGCCCTCCCTGGTCTGTTGTGCTGCAACTGCTCCTCCTGCCTGCCCCGCGCGGTCTGTTGTGAGGCCCCTTCCCCTGAACTCTCTTGTCTGTGCCCAGGTCCTGACCCTCCCTTCTATCCTCCATGGTCCTTTGTGCATGCCCCTGCACCCTCCTTCTTGCCCATCATAGCCATTGTGCTGCCACTAACCCTCCTGCTTGCCATGCATGGTCTTCTGTGCTGCCATGGCCCCTCCCACCTTCCCTGTGTGGTCAGCTAGCTGCTCCTGACCCCCTCCCACCTTCCCTCCATGGTCTGTGTGTATGCCATCATACTCTCACTGTTGCTCTCCATGGTGTGTCTTGTTTCTAGTGCCCATCCTGCCTGACCTCCATGGTCATCTTGCTGCTCCTGCCCTGCCATCTTGCCCCCAGCCCTCTGTTTCCATGTGCAGACCCCTATTCCCTCCCTCCTGGCTTGTCGGTTCCATTGTATTGCCCCTGATCCATCCCTCCTGCCCTTTATGGTCTGTTATGCTGCAGCTTTCTCTCCTGTCTGTCCATTATGGTCAGCTAGCTACCATTGCCTCTTTCCCCTCTGTTGTCTGTTGTCCATGTGCATGGTCCTGTCCCCTCCCTATTGCTTTCTATGGATTGTTGTGCTGCACTCCCGTCCCGCATGCCCTCTGTGGTGTATTGTGCTGCTGCAAACTCTGATGCCTGCCCTGTAGGGTCAGTTTGGTGCACCTCTCAATGTCCCTCCTGTCCTCTGTTATCCGAGTCCATGTCCCTACCCCAATTCCTCCTGCCTACCATGATCCAATGTACCACACTTGCGAACATTTTGAACTTGGTAACAGGGAGATTTTGAAATAAAACTGGGGTATTGATTTTCCCCTTTGAGTTACATTGAAAAAGAGAAGATTGTAGACAGGAAACAGATCAAGTAAAGCCCATTTGATCTTAAAAACATTGGACGTTTCCAGGCTGAAACGGGTCTGTTGGCATGTATGGTTGTATGACCACTGCCTCTTTCTTCTGCCCACAATGATCTATTATATTGCCACAGCCTCTCTTGCCAGTCCTGTATTGTTGGTTTGTTGCCCCTGCCCCCCTTTCCACTGCCCTCCATAGTCTGTTGTGCTGCCACTGCCCTTCCTGCCTGCCTAGTGTGGTCAAATTGTTGCCTCTGCACTCTCCTACCTGCCTTCAATTTTCAGAGTCCGTGCCCCTGGCCTCTGCCTCTCAACAGTATCCCAATGAACAACTAGATTGCTAACATTCTATATTTATTACAAAATTGTGGAATGCCTGACGTCATCTTGATGTAATCAAAACTGTAATGCCTAGAGCATTTCCTTTAGAAATTACATATATGAGAGGGTCTTATTTGCATCAAAATTATGGTTAGTGCTCTAAAAAACAAAAATGAGGACATATTTTCTGAGTTTTCAAATAGCGACAAAGAACTTTTAAATTATTTGTAATCTTAGTTTTTTTATCCAGTTGACCACTTGATTAAATGTTGCATCCAAGGGGAGAGGGTCATCGCACCCCACCTGCGGGACATCATCAACACCTCCTTCGACACCGCCACCTTCCCGGAGAGCTGGAAGCACGCCGATCTCAGCGCTCTACTAAAGAAACCAACAGCGGACTCCACCGAACTCAAGAACTACCGCCCCATCTCGCTCCTCCCGTTTCCAGCCAAAGTCATCGAGAAGACAGTCAACAAGCAGCTGGCCGCCTTCCTCGAGATGAACGGATCCCTCGACCCCTCACAGTCTGGCTTCCGGGCCAACCACAGCACCGAAACCGCCCTCATCGCTGCCACGATTACATCCGAGCCCTGCTGGACAACGGAGAAACAGCGGCCCTCATCCTCCTAGACCTCTCCGCGGCATTCAACACTGTCCGCCACTGCACCCTAGTGCAGCGCCTCAACAACGTCGGAATCCAGGAGAAGGCACTGGATTGGATCATCTCCTTCCTCGTTGGAAGGACACAGAGAGTTCGCCTACCCCCGTTCAGATCTGCAGCAACAGAAGTCATCTGCGGCGTTCCCCAAGGCTCCTCGCTCAGCCCCACCCTCTTCAATGTCTACATGAGCCCCCTTGCGGCCATCGCACGCCAACACAACCTCAACATCATCTCCTACGCCGACGACACACAGCTGATCCTCTCCCTCACCAACGACCCCGCCACCGCCAGAGCCAACCTACACCAAGGGATGAAAGACGTAGCCGAATGGATGACGACCAGCCGCTTGAAACTGAACTCAGACAAGACGGAAGGCCTCATCCTGGGCTCCTCGCCCTCCGCCTGGGACGACTCCTGGTGGCCCCCCGTTCTGGGCACCGCACCCAAACCGACAGACCACGCACGCAACCTGGGCTTCATCCTGGACTCCTCCCTCTCCATGACCAGACAAGTCAACGCCGTCTCCTCGTCTTGTTTCAACATCCTGCGCATGCTACGTAAGATCTTCCGGTGGATCCCAACCGAGACCAGGAAGACGGTCACCCAGGCCCTCGTCACCAGCCGTCTGGACTACGGCAACGCCCTCTACGCCGGAACCACCGCCAAGCTCCAGAAGAGACTCCAGCGGATCCAGAACGCCTCAGCGAGACTCATCCTCGACATCCCCAGACACAGCCACATCTCCAGACACCTGAGAGACCTGCACTGGCTCCCGGTCAACAAGAGAATTACCTTCCGGCTCCTCACCCACGCACACAAAGCCCTACACAACCAAGGCCCGAGTTACCTCAACAGCCGCCTCAACTTCTACGCTCCCAAACGCCATCTCCGATCGACCAGTCACGCCCTCGCCGCCGTCCCCCGCATCCGAAGAGCGACAACAGGAGGAAGGTCCTTCTCCCACCTGGCCGCCAAGACCTGGAACTCCCTCCCTCCCGACCTACGCCTGACCCAAGACCACCTCTCCTTCAGGAAGAAGCTCAAGACCTGGCTGTTCGAGCAGTAGCGGACCCCCCCCCAAGCGCCTTGAGACCCTCCGGGTGAGTAGTGCGCGTTATAAATGCCTTTGATTGATTGATTGATTGATTACTTCCGGGGCTGCAGACTTTGCAACTGGGGAACCAGGTTGGAGTTTCTGCTTCAGCTCAACATTCTGTGATTCTGGTCAAATCACTTAATCTCCCCATGTCTACAACCAAAATGAATTTGATCTTGTGTGATGTAACCAATGTTCATGTAAAGCACTCCAATACCTGACAAGTCTGCACTATATAAAACTGCAAATACACAAAAAATAAGTGTTTTGCACACTTCTGTCATTGGGCTACATTTGGGCTACATCTGGGTGATATTTGGGCTACATTTGGGCTCTTTTGTCTCTGGTGGCCATTTTAGGAGATTTATTTGTTATGAAGTTTCCTAATTTCCTCATTTACTGCAGTCTCCTCAGTAGGAAATGCTTTCAGTTTTTTACTTTGAAACCATCAAGAAGGTATTCAGATATGTCACACATTTGCCATAAATTCTGAATGTTAGCACTCTAGTTGCTCATTAGATCACTGTAGTAAAGCTACTGCTCACCACGGAAGTCTGCTGCTAGTATTAGAAGTGCATGTTTCAGTCTGCATATCAGAATCTTTTAATGAAATAGAAGAGGATTTGAGAAGTCACTCAAAATGTGCCCTAATTTTTCTTTCTTCAGCACTAATCATAATTTCTATGGCAAAATGAACTCCCTCATTGCGTTCCTTTTTAAATTAAATGTTTTAAGTGTTACCAGTTTATTCCAATTAAGATGGCTTTAGGTGTGCCATACTTTTGTCATAAGTAAGACAGTAAGCGCTCTAGTTGTTCTTAAGAACACTCTGGGACATTCTGTCATTGGGCTATGCTTGGGCTACATCTGGGTGATATTTGGGCTACATTTGGGCTTTTTTGTCTCTGGTGGCCATCTCGGGAGATTTATTTGTTATGAAGTTTCCTAATTTCCTCATTTACTGCAGTCTCCTCAGTAGGAAATACTTTCAGTTTTTTACTTTGATTCCATCAAGAAGGCATTCAGATGTGTCACACATTTTCCATAATTTCTGAATGTTAGCACGCTAGTTACTCATTAGATCACTGTAGTAAAGCTACTGCTCACCAGGCAAGTCTGCTGCTGGTATTTAAAGTGCATGTTTCAGTCTGCATGTCAGAATGTTTTTATGAAATAAAAGAGGATTTCAGAAGTCAAAAGGTGCCCTAGTTTTTCATTCTGCAGCACTAATCATAATTTATATGTCAAAATGAACCCCCTCATTTTGTTCCTTTGTAAATTAAATGTTTTAAGTGTTACCACTTTATTCCAATCAAGATGGCTTCAGGTCTGCCATACTTTTGTCATAAGTAAGACTGCTAGCGCTCTAGTTGTTCTTTAGAGCACTCTGGGAAGCTGCAGTAGAACACAAAGGAATCAACTGAGAGTCTCTGCCCTTGTTGGATGTACATGTTTTACTGAGAATGTCAGACTTCATTCTTACATGACTGACAAAATGCCACTGAGATCTACATGTCCTGTAAAATCCACTTGTCCCACCTACCCCCGTTCCACATCAAACCTGAGGGCTCCGGCTGACAGAGAAACATTAATATATTTTTGCTTTATTAAAATCAGTAAACCATTGAATGCTGTGCAATAATAATGCTAAAGAAAAACTTGTCAAGCGATATTATCGTGTCCCTGCCCCCCTGCGCCCCCTCCCCTTAACCCTGTCGGCAATTCTTTTATTTCTATTCCCCTTTTTTTCCATTTTTTTTGGCTGTGTATTTATTCCCACAAAATACGTACATTTCAAACCATACGTAATGTACTAATTTACCGTCACCCTTGGCTGTGTATTTATTCCCACAAAATACGTACATTTCAAACCATACGTAATGTACTAATTTACCGTCACCCTTGTAAAAACGTATGGGTGGGATATAGAAGGTGTCAGCCAGCGTGCCTCCTGCCATTTCCCCCTCACTTTTGCAGCTGGCCAGACGTGAGCCCTACGTTCCTTGCGAATCGGTAAGTTGTATCGAAAAAGAAACAGCAAAGTTGGGAGCTTCCTTTAATAATAAGAATCGTTTTTTCGCCAAATGTACCCTCTTTGCAACATTAATCAATTGTGTAATGTATATTTGTCGGTGTGTTTACGCAGTTATGGGCTGAAAGTTAATAGCTCACTATTCTATATTAGGACTTTAATTTATAAATTGCAAGTCACCAACGGATGTATCTTTTGAAAGCATTAATCTGCAGATCTGTTCCCATCCTATGCACTCTGTAATCGACTTCGTACATGTTCTTTGCAGCAGGCATATTAACCCTCTGCACTAACTTCACTGAGGTCACAACCTCAACTATACAAAACACGGATCATTTCGCCAAATGTACCCTCTTTGCAACATTAATCAATTTTGTAATGTATATTTGTCGGTGTGTTTATGCAGTTCTGGGCTGAAAGTTAATAGCTCACTATTCTATATTAGGACATTAAGTTATAAATTGAGAGTCACCAACGGATGTCTCTTTTGAAAGCATTAATCTGCAGATCTGTTTCCATCCTATGCACTCTGTAATCGACTTCGTACATGTTCTTTGCAGCAGGCATATTAACCCTCTGCACTAACTTCACCGAGGTCACAACCTCAACTATACAAAACACGGATCTCTTTCCAGGATGGTAATTCATCACACAAGTTTCCTACACATTTCTGTGAGGCCTGGTAATTGCCGGCGGAAAGAAACGCTGCAGCAGGTGCTTCGAAAGCTTTTAGTGCTGGCTGCGCCGTGTGCGACAATGTTTTTTTGCCCATAAGCCAAATGAGTGAAAGTGTAGGAGTCACATGTCACCCATACTGGTAGGCAGTAGTTTAAGAGTGCTTGGTGTGGAGAAGCACAAAGGCAGAGTCGAAAAAGAAACAGCAAAGTTGGGAGCTTCCTTTAATAATAAGAATCGTTTTTTCGCCAAATGTACCCTCTTTGCAACATTAATCAATTTTGTAATGTATATTTGTCGGTGTGTTTACGCAGTTCTGGGCTGAAAGTTAATAGCTCACTATTCTATATTAGGACTTTAAGTTATAAATTGCAAGTCACCAACGGATGTCTCTTTTGAAAGCATTAATCTGCAGATCTGATTTCCATCCTATGCACTCTGTAATCGACTTCGTACATGTTCTTTGCAGCAGGCATATTAACCCTCTGCACTAACTTCACCGAGGTCACAACCTCAACTATACAAAACACGGATCTCTTTCCAGGATGGTAATTCATCACACGAGTTTCCTCCACATTTCTGTGAGGCCTGGTAATTGCCGGCGGAAAGAAACGCTGCAGTAGATGCTTCGAAAGCTTTTAGTGCTGGCTGCGCCGTGTGCGACAATGTTTTTTTGCCCATAAGCCAAAGGAGTGAAAGTGTAGGAGTCACATGTCACCCATACTGGTAGGCAGTAGTTTAAGAGTGCTTGGTGTGGAGAAGCACAAACGCAGAGTCGAAAAAGAAACAGCAAAGTTGGGAGCTTCCTTTAATAATAAGAATAGTTTTTTCGCCAAATGTACCCTCTTTGCAACATTAATCAATTTTGTAAATAAATAAATAAATCCAAAATGGTCGCACACTGCTGACCTACCTGCGTGTTACCCCAAAGAACTGTGGTCCCTGTAGTCAGCGTCAGCGAGTACACCTATGCTCGTGTCGTGAGTGCAAGTGTGAATAGCGTTAGCCATCCCTGGACACGTGTTTCGAGGTTGTTGCCTCTCGTCAGCAGGGAGTAGGAAAGAGTGCAGGGTTGCTGTGTAGGCTGCTAAAATCATTATCAGGTATGTACCTCTCGTAGCAACGCAGGTGCGTAACCTAGAGCCCGTCGGCTCTCCCGGCTCAAGGAGCCACTAAATAACTAAATCCAAAATGGTCGCACACTGCTGACCTACCTGCGTGTTACCCCAAAGAACTGTGGTCCCTGTAGTCAGCGTCGGCGAGTACACCTATGCTCGTGTCGTGAGTGCAAGTGTGAATAGCGTTAGCCATCCCTGGACACGTGTTTCGAGGTTGTTGCCTCTCGTCAGCAGGGAGTAGGAAAGAGTGCAGGGTTGCTGTGTAGGCTGCTAAAATCATTATCAGGTATGTACCTCTCGTAGCAACGCAGGTGCGTAACCTAGAGCCCGTCGGCTCTCCCGGCTCAAGGAGCCACTAAATAACTAAATCCAAAATGGTCACACACTGCTGCCCTACCTGCGTGTTACCCCAAAGAACTGTGGTCCCTGTAGTCAGCGTCGGCGAGTACACCTATGCTCGTGTCGTGAGTGCAAGTGTGAATAGTGTAAGCCATCCCTGGACACGTGTTTCGAGGTTGTTGCCTCTCGTCAGCAGGGAGTAGGAAAGAGTGCAGGGTTGCTGTGTAGGCTGCTAAAATCATTATCAGGTATGTACCTCTCGTAGCAACGCAGGTGCGTAACCTAGAGCCCGTCGGCTCTCCCGGCTCAAAGAGCCACTAAATAACTAAATCCAAAATGGTCGCACACTGCTGACCTACCTGCGTGTTACCCCAAAGAACTGTGGTCCCTGTAGTCAGCGTCGGCGAGTACACCTATGCTCGTGTCGTGAGTGCAAGTGTGAATAGCGTTAGCCATCCCTGGACACGTGTTTCGAGGTTGTTGCCTCTCGTCAGCAGGGAGTAGGAAAGAGTGCAGGGTTGCTGTGTAGGCTGCTAAAATCATTATCAGATATGTACCTCTCGTAGCAACGCAGGTGCGTAACCTAGAGCCCGTCGGCTCTCCCGGCTCAAGGAGCCACTAAATAACTAAATCCAAAATGGTCGCACACTGCTGACCTACCTGCGTGTTACCCAAAAGAACTGTGGTCCCTGTAGTCAGCGTCGGCGAGTACACCTATGCTCGTGTCATGTGTGCAAGTGTGAATAGCGTTAGCCATCCCTGGACACGTGTTTCGAGGTTGTTGCCTCTCGTCAGCAGGGAGTAGGAAAGAGTGCAGGGTTGCTGTGTAGGCTGCTAAAATCATTATCAGGTATGTACCTCTCGTAGCAACGCAGGTGCGTAACCTAGAGCCCGTCGGCTCTCCCGGCTCAAAGAGCCACTAAATAACTAAATCCAAAATGGTCGCACACTGCTGACCTACCTGCGTGTTACCCCAAAGAACTGTGGTCCCTGTAGTCAGCGTCGGCGAGTACACCTATGCTCGTGTCGTGAGTGCAAGTGTGAATAGCGTTAGCCATCCCTGGACACGTGTTTCGAGGTTGTTGCCTCTCGTCAGCAGGGAGTAGGAAAGAGTGCAGGGTTGCTGTGTAGGCTGCTAAAATCATTATCGGGTATGTACCTCTCGTAGCAACGCAGGTGCGTAACCTAGAGCCCGTCGGTTCTCCCGCCTCAAGGAGCCACTAAATAACTAAATCCAAAATGGTCGCACACTGCTGACCTACCTGCGTGTTACCCCAAAGAACTGTGGTCCCTGTAGTCAGCGTCGGCGAGTACACCTATGCTCGTGTCGTGAGTGCAAGTGTGAATAGCGTTAGCCATCCCTGGACACGTGTTTCGAGGTTGTTGCCTCTCGTCAGCAGGGAGTAGGAAAGAGTGCAGGGTTGCTGTGTAGGCTGCTAAAATCATTATCAGGTATGTACCTCTCGTAGCAACGCAGGTGCGTAACCTAGAGCCCGTCGGCTCTCCCGGCTCAAGGAGCCACTAAATAACTAAATCCAAAATGGTCGCACACTGCTGACCTACCTGCGTGTTACCCCAAAGAACTGTGGTCCCTGTAGTCAGCGTCGGCGAGTACACCTATGCTCGTGTCGTGAGTGCAAGTGTGAATAGCGTTAGCCATCCCTGGACACGTGTTTCGAGGTTGTTGCCTCTCGTCAGCAGGGAGTAGGAAAGAGTGAAGGGTTGCTGTGTAGGCTGCTAAAATCATTATCAGGTATGTACCTCTCGTAGCAACGCAGGTGCGTAACCTAGAGCCCGTCGGCTCTCCCGGCTCAAGCAGCCACTAAATAACTAAATCCAAAATGGTCACACACTGCTGACCTACCTGCGTGTTACCCCAAAGAACTGTGGTCCCTGTAGTCAGCGTCGGCGAGTACACCTATGCTCGTGTCGTGAGTGCAAGTGTGAATAGCGTTAGCCATCCCTGGACACGTGTTTCGAGGTTGTTGCCTCTCGTCAGCAGGGAGTAGGAAAGAGTGCAGGGTTGCTGTGTAGGCTGCTAAAATCATTATCAGGTATGTACCTCTCGTAGCAACGCAGGTGCGTAACCTAGAGCCCGTCGGCTCTCCCGGCTCAAGGAGCCACTAAATAACTAAATCCAAAATGGTCGCACACTGCTGACCTACCTGCGTGTTACCCCAAAGAACTGTGGTCCCTGTAGTCAGCGTCAGCGAGTACACCTATGCTCGTGTCGTGAGTGCAAGTGTGAATAGCGTTAGCCATCCCTGGACATGTGTTTCGAGGTTGTTGCCTCTCGTCAGCAGGGAGTAGGAAAGAGTGCAGGGTTGCTGTGTAGGCTGCTAAAATCATTATCAGGTATGTACCTCTTGTAGCAACGTAGGTGCGTAACCTAGAGCCCGTCGGCTCTCCCGGCTCAAGGAGCCACTAAATAACTAAATCCAAAATGGTCGCTCACTGCTGACCTACCTGCGTGTTACCCCAAAGAACTGTGGTCCCTGTAGTCAGCGTCGGCGAGTACACCTATGCTCGTGTTGTGAGTGCAAGTGTGAATAGCGTTAGCCATCCCTGGACACGTGTTTCGAGGTTGTTGCCTCTCGTCAGCAGGGAGTAGGAAAGAGTGCAGGGTTGCTGTGTAGGCTGCTAAAATCATTATCAGGTATGTACCTCTCGTAGCAACGCAGGTGCGTAACCTAGAGCCCGTCGGCTCTCCCGGCTCAAGGAGCCACTAAATAACTAAATCCAAAATGGTCGCACACTGCTGACCTACCTGCGTGTTACCCCAAAGAACTGTGGTCCCTGTAGTCAGCGTCGGCGAGTACACCTATGCTCGTGTCGTGAGTGCAAGTGTGAATAGCGTTAGCCATCCATGGACACGTGTTTCGAGGTTGTTGCCTCTCGTCAGCAGGGAGTAGGAAAGAGTGCAGGGTTGCTGTGTAGGCTGCTAAAATCATTATCAGGTATGTACCTCTCGTAGCAACGCAGGTGCGTAACCTAGAGCCCGTCGGCTCTCCCAGCTCAAGGAGCCACTAAATAACTAAATCCAAAATGGTCGCACACTGCTGACCTACCTGCGTGTTACCCCAAAGAACTGTGGTCCCTGTAGTCAGCGTCGGCGAGTACACCTATGCTCGTGTCGTGAGTACAAGTGTGAATAGTGTTAGCCATCCCTGGACACGTGTTTCGAGGTTGTTGCTTCTCGTCAGCAGGGAGTAGGAAAGAGTGCAGGGTTGCTGTGTAGGCTGCTAAAATCATTATCAGGTATGCACCTCTCGTAGCAACGCAGGTGCGTAACCTAGAGCCCGTCGGCTCTCCCGGCTCAAGGAGCCACTAAATAACTAAATCCAAAATGGTCGCACACTGCTGACCTACCTGCGTGTTACCCCAAAGAACTGTGGTCCCTGTAGTCAGCGTCGGCGAGTACACCTATGCTCGTGTCGTGAGTGCAAGTGTGAATAGCGTTAGCCATCCCTGGACACGTGTTTCGAGGTTGTTGCCTCTCGTCAGTAGGGAGTAGGAAAGAGTGCAGGGTTGCTGTGTAGGCTGCTAAAATCATTATCAGGTATGTACCTCTCGTAGCAACGCAGGTGCGTAACCTAGAGCCTGTCGGCTCTCCCGGCTCAAGGAGCCACTAAATAACTAAATCCAAAATGGTCACACACTGCTGAACTACCTGCGTGTTACCCCAAAGAACTGTGGTCCCTGTAGTCAGCGTCGGCGAGTACACCTATGCTCGTGTCGTGAGTGCAAGTGTGAATAGCGTTAGCCATCCCTGGACACGTGTTTCGAGGTTGTTGCCTCTCGTCAGCAGGGAGTAGGAAAGAGTGCAGGGTTGCTGTGTAGGCTGCTAAAATCATTATCAGGTATTTACCTCTCGTAGCAACGCAGGTGCGTAACCTAGAGCCCGTCGGCTCTCCCGGCTCAAGGAGCCACTAAATAACTAAATCCAAAATGGTCGCACACTGCTGACCTACCTGCGTGTTACCCCAAAGAACTGTGGTCCCTGTAGTCAGCGTTGGCGAGGACACCTATGCTCGTGTCGTGAGTGCAAGTGTGAATAGCGTTAGCCATCCCTGGACACGTGTTTCGAGGTTGTTGCCTCTCGTCAGCAGGGAGTAGGAAAGAGTGCAGGTTTGCTGTGTAGGCTGTTAAAATCATTATCAGGTATGTACCTCTCGTAGCAACGCAGGTGCGTAATCTAGAGCCCGTCGGCTCTCCCGGCTCAAGGAGCCACTAAATAACTAAATCCAAAATGGTCGCACACTGCTGACCTACCTGCGTGTTACCCCAAAGAACTGTGGTCCTTGTAGTCAGCGTCGGCGAGTACACCTATGCTCGTGTCGTGAGTGCAAGTGTGAATAGCGTTAGCCATCCCTGGACACGTGTTTCGAGGTTGTTGCCTCTCGTCAGCAGGGAGTAGGAAAGAGTGCAGGGGTGCTGTGTGGGCTGCTAAAATCATTATCAGGTATGTACCTCTCGTAGCAACGCAGGTGCGTAACCTAGAGCCCGTCGGCTCTCCCGGCTCAAGGAGCCACTAAATAACTAAATCCAAAATGGTCGCACACTGCTGACCTACCTGCGTGTTACCCCAAAGAACTGTGGTCCCTGTAGTCAGCGTCGGCGAGTACACCTATGCTCGTGTCGTGAGTGCAAGTGTGAATAGCGTTAGCCATCCCTGGACACGTGTTTCGAGGTTGTTGCCTCTCGTCAGCAGGGAGTAGGAAAGAGTGCAGGGTTGCTGTGTAGGCTGCTAAAATCATTATCAGGTATGTACCTCTCGTAGCAACGCAGGTGCGTAACCCAGAGCCCGTTGGCTCTCCCGGCTCAAGGAGCCACTAAATAACTGAATCCAAAATGGTCGCACACTGCTGACCTACCTGCGTGTTACCCCAAAGAACTGTGGTCCCTGTAGTCAGCGTCGGCGAGTACACCTATGCTCGTGTCGTGAGTGCAAGTGTGAATAGCGTTAGCCATCCCTGGACACGTGTTTCGAGGTTGTTGCCTCTCGTCAGCAGGGAGTAGGAAAGAGTGCAGGGTTGCTGTGTACGCTGCTAAAATCATTATCAGGTATGTACCTCTCGTAGCAACGCAGGTGCGTAACCTAGAGCCCGTCGGCTCTCCCGGCTTAAGGAGCCACTAAATAACGAAATCCAAAATGGTCGCACACTGCTGACCTACCTGCGTGTTACCCCAAAGAACTGTGGTCCCTGTAGTCAGCGTTGGCGAGTACACCTATGCTTGTGTCGTGAGTGCAAGTGTGAATAGCGTTAGCCATCCCTGGACACGTGTTTCGAGGTTGTTGCCTCTCGTCAGCAGGGAGTAGGAAAGAGTGCAGGGTTGCTGTGTAGGCTGCTAAAATCATTATCAGGTATGTACCTCTCGAAGTAACGCAGGTGCGTAACCTAGAGCCTGCCGGCTCTCCCGACTCAAGGAGCCACTAAATAACTAAATCCAAAATGGTCGCACACTGCTGACCTACCTGCGTGTTACCCCAAAGAACTGTGGTCCCTGTAGTCAGCGTCGGCGAGTACACCTATGCTCGTGTCGTGAGTGCAAGTGTGAATAGTGTTAGCCATCCCTGGACACGTGTTTCGAGGTTGTTGCTTCTCGTCAGCAGGGAGTAGGAAAGAGTGCAGGGTTGCTGTGTAGGCTGCTAAAATCATTATCAGGTATGCACCTCTCGTAGCAACGCAGGTGCGTAACCTAGAGCCCGTCGGCTCTCCCGGCTCAAGGAGCCACTAAATAACTAAATCCAAAATGGTCGCACACTGCTGACCTACCTGCGTGTTACCCCAAAGAACTGTGGTCCCTGTAGTCAGCGTCGGCGAGTACACCTATGCTCGTGTCGTGAGTGCAAGTGTGAATAGCGTTAGCCATCCCTGGACACGTGTTTCGAGGTTGTTGCCTCTCGTCAGTAGGGAGTAGGAAAGAGTGCAGGGTTGCTGTGTAGGCTGCTAAAATCATTATCAGGTATGTACCTCTCGTAGCAACGCAGGTGCGTAACCTAGAGCCCGTCGGCTCTCCCGGCTCAAGGAGCCACTAAATAACTAAATCCAAAATGGTCACACACTGCTGAACTACCTGCGTGTTACCCCAAAGAACTGTGGTCCCTGTAGTCAGCGTCGGCGAGTACACCTATGCTCGTGTCGTGAGTGCAAGTGTGAATGGCGTTAGCCATCCCTGGACACGTGTTTCGAGGTTGTTGCCTCTCGTCAGCAGGGAGTAGGAAAGAGTGCAGGGTTGCTGTGTAGGCTGCTAAAATCATTATCAGGTATTTACCTCTCGTAGCAACGCAGGTGCGTAACCTAGAGCCCGTCGGCTCTCCCGGCTCAAGGAGCCACTAAATAACTAAATCCAAAATGGTCGCACACTGCTGACCTACCTGCGTGTTACCCCAAAGAACTGTGGTCCCTGTAGTCAGCGTTGGCGAGTACACCTATGCTCGTGTCGTGAGTGCAAGTGTGAATAGCGTTAGCCATCCCTGGACACGTGTTTCGAGGTTGTTGCCTCTCGTCAGCAGGGAGTAGGAAAGAGTGCAGGTTTGCTGTGTAGGCTGTTAAAATCATTATCAGGTATGTACCTCTCGTAGCAACGCAGGTGCGTAATCTAGAGCCCGTCGGCTCTCCCGGCTCAAGGAGCCACTAAATAACTAAATCCAAAATGGTCGCACACTGCTGACCTACCTGCGTGTTACCCCAAAGAACTGTGGTCCTTGTAGTCAGCGTCGGCGAGTACACCTATGCTCGTGTCGTGAGTGCAAGTGTGAATAGCGTTAGCCATCCCTGGACACGTGTTTCGAGGTTGTTGCCTCTCGTCAGCAGGGAGTAGGAAAGAGTGCAGGGGTGCTGTGTGGGCTGCTAAAATCATTATCAGGTATGTACCTCTCGTAGCAACGCAGGTGCGTAACCTAGAGCCCGTCGGCTCTCCCGGCTCAAGGAGCCACTAAATAACTAAATCCAAAATGGTCGCACACTGCTGACCTACCTGCGTGTTACCCCAAAGAATTGTGGTCCCTGTAGTCAGCGTCGGCAAGTACACCTATGCTCGTGTCGTGAGTGCAAGTGTGAATAGCGTTAGCCATCCCTGGACACGTGTTTCGAGGTTGTTGCCTCTCGTCAGCAGGGAGTAGGAAAGAGTGCAGGGTTGCTGTGTAGGCTGCTAAAATCATTATCAGGTATGTACCTCTCGTAGCAACGCAGGTGCGTAACCCAGAGCCCGTCGGCTCTCCCGGCTCAAGGAGCCACTAAATAACTGAATCCAAAATGGTCGCACACTGCTGACCTACCTGCGTGTTACCCCAAAGAACTGTGGTCCCTGTAGTCAGCGTCGGCGAGTACACCTATGCTCGTGTCGTGAGTGCAAGTGTGAATAGCGTTAGCCATCCCTGGACACGTGTTTCGAGGTTGTTGCCTCTCGTCAGCAGGGAGTAGGAAAGAGTGCAGGGTTGCTGTGTACGCTGCTAAAATCATTATCAGGTATGTACCTCTCGTAGCAACGCAGGTGCGTAACCTAGAGCCCGTCGGCTCTCCCGGCTTAAGGAGCCACTAAATAACTAAATCCAAAATGGTCGCACACTGCTGACCTACCTGCGTGTTACCCCAAAGAACTGTGGTCCCTGTAGTCAGCGTTGGCGAGTACACCTATGCTTGTGTCGTGAGTGCAAGTGTGAATAGCGTTAGCCATCCCTGGACACGTGTTTCGAGGTTGTTGCCTCTCGTCAGCAGGGAGTAGGAAAGAGTGCAGGGTTGCTGTGTAGGCTGCTAAAATCATTATCAGGTATGTACCTCTCGAAGCAACGCAGGTGCGTAACCTAGAGCCTGCCGGCTCTCCCGGCTCAAGGAGCCACTAAATAACTAAATCCAAAATGGTCGCACACTGCTGACCTACCTGCGTGTTACCCCAAAGAACTGTGGTCCCTGTAGTCAACGTCGGCGAGTACACCTATGCTCGTGTCGTGAGTGCAAGTGTGAATAGCGTTAGCCATCCCTGGACACGTGTTTCGAGGTTGTTGCCTCTCGTCAGCAGGGAGTAGGAAAGAGTGCAGGGTTGCTGTGTAGGCTGCTAAAATCATTATCAGGTATGTACCTCTCGTAGCAACGCAGGTGCGTAACCTAGAGCCCGTCGGCTCTCCCGGCTCAAGGAGACACTAAATAACTAAATCCAAAATGGTCGCACACTGCTGACCTACCTGCGTGTTACCCCAAAGAACTGTGGTCCCTGTAGTCAGCGTCGGCGAGTACACCTATGCTCGTGTCGTGAGTGCAAGTGTGAATAGCGTTAGCCATCCCTGGACACGTGTTTCGAGGTTGTTGCCTCTCGTCAGCAGGGAGTAGGAAAGAGTGCAGGGTTGCTGTGTAGGCTGCTAAAATCATTATCAGGTATGTACCTCTCGTAGCAACGCAGGTGCGTAACCTAGAGCCCGTCGGCTCTCCCGGCTCAAGGAGCCACTAAATAACTAAATCCAAAATGGTCACACACTGCTGACCTACCTGCGTGTTACCCCAAAGAACTGTGGTCCCTGTAGTCAGCGTCGGCGAGTACACCTATGCTCGTGTCGTGAGTGCCAGTGTGAATTGCGTTAGCCATCCCTGGACACGTGTTTCGAGGTTGTTGCCTCTCGTCAGCAGGGAGTAGGAAAGAGTGCAGGGTTGCTGTGTAGGCTGCTAAAATCATTATCAGGTATGTACCTCTCGTAGCAACGCAGGTGCGTAACCTAGAGCCCGTCGGCTCTCCCGGCTCAAGGAGCCACTAAATAACTAAATCCAAAATGGTCGCACACTGCTGACCTACCTGCGTGTTACCCCAAAGAACTGTGGTCCCTGTAGTCAGCGTCGGCGAGTACACCTATGCTCGTGTCGTGAGTGCAAGTGTGAATAGCGTTAGCCATCCATGGACACATGTTTCGAGGTTGTTGCCTCTCGTCAGCAGGGAGTAGGAAAGACTGCAGGGTTGCTGTGTAGGCTGCTAAAATCATTATCAGGTATGTACCTCTCGTAGCAACGCAGGTGCGTAACCTAGAGCCCGTCGGCTCTCCCGGCTCAAGGAGCCACTAAATAACTAAATCCAAAATGGTCGCACACTGCTGACCTACCTGCGTGTTACCCCAAAGAACTGTGGTCCCTGTAGTCAGCGTCGGCGAGTACACCTATGCTCGTGTCGTGAGTGCAAGTGTGAATAGCGTTAGCCATCCCTGGACACGTGTTTTGAGGTTGTTGCCTCTCGTCAGCAGGGAGTAGGAAAGAGTGCAGGGTTGCTGTGTAGGCTACTAAAATCATTATCAGGTATGTGCCTCTCGTAGCAACGCAGGTGCGTAACCTAGAGCCCGTCGGCTCTCCCGGCTCAAGGAGCCACTAAATAACTAAATCCAAAATGGTCGCACACTGCTGACCTACCTGCGTGTTACCCCAAAGAACTGTGGTCCCTGTAGTCAGCGTCGGCGAGTACACCTATGCTCGTGTCGTGAGTGCAAGTGTGAATAGCGTTAGCCATCCCTGGACACGTGTTTCGAGGTTGTTGCCTCTCGTCAGCAGAGAGTAGGAAAGAGTGCAGGGTTGCTGTGTAGGCTGCTAAAATCATTATCAGGTATGTACCTCTCGTAGTAACGCAGGTGCGTAACCTAAAGCCCGTCGGCTCTTCCGGCTCAAGGAGCCACTAAATAACTAAATCCAAAATGGTCGCACACTGCTGACCTACCTGCGTGTTACCCCAAAGAACTGTGGTCCCTATAGTCAGCGTCGGCGAGTACACCTATGCTCGTGTCGTGAGTGCAAGTGTGAATAGCATTAATCAATTTTGTAATGTATATTTGTCGGTGTGTTTACGCAGTTCTGGGCTGAAAGTTAATAGCTCACTATTCTATATTAGGACTTTAAGTTATAAATTGCAAGTCACCAACGGATGTCTCTTTTGAAAGCATTAATCTGCAGATCTGTTTCCATCCTATGCTCTCTGTAATCGACTTCGTACATGTTCTTTGCTGCAGGCATATTAACCCTCTGCACTAACTTCACAGAGGTCACAACCTCAACTATACAAAACACGGATCTCTTTCCAGGATGGTAATTCATCACACGAGTTTTCTACACATTTCTGTGAGGCCTGGTAATTGCCGGTGGAAAGAAACGCTGCAGCAGGTGCTTCGAAAGCTTTTAGTGCTGGCTGCGCCATGTGCGACAATGTTTTTTTGCCCATAAGCCAAAGGAGTGAAAGTGTAGGAGTCACATGTCACCCATACTGGTAGGCAGTAGTTTAAGAGTACTTGGTGTGGAGAAGCACAAACGTAGAGTCGAAAAAGAAACAGCAAAGTTGGGAGCTTCCTTTAATAATAAGAATAGTTTTTTCGCCAAATGTACCCTCTTTGCAACATTAATCAATTTTGTAAATAAATAAATAAATCCAAAATGGTCGCACACTGCTGACCTACCTGCGTGTTACCCCAAAGAACTGTGGTCCCTGTAGTCAGCGTCGGCGAGTACACCTACGCTCGTGTCGTGAGTGCAAGTGTGAATAGCGTTAGCCATCCCTGGACACGTGTTTCGAGGTTGTTGCCTCTCGTCAGCAGGGAGTAGGAAAGAGTGCAGGGTTGCTGTGTAGGCTGCTAAAATCATTATCAGGTATGTACCTCTCGTAGCAACGCAGGTGCGTAACCTAGAGCCCGTCGGCTCTCCCGGCTCAAGGAGCCACTAAATAACTAAATCCAAAATGGTCGCACACTGCTGACCTACCTGCGTGTTACCCCAAAGAACTGTGGTCCCTGTAGTCAGCGTCGGCGAGTACACCTATGCTCGTGTCGTGAGTGCAAGTGTGAATAGCGTTAGCCATCCCTGGACACGTGTTTCGAGGTTGTTGCCTCTCGTCATTAGGGAGTAGGAAAGAGTGCAGGGTTGCTGTGTAGGCTGCTAAAATCATTATCAGGTATGTACCTCTCGTAGCAACGCAGGTGCGTAACCTAGAGCCCGTCGGCTCTCCCGGCTCAAGGAGCCACTAAATAACTAAATCCAAAATGGTCACACACTGCTGAACTACCTGCGTGTTACCCCAAAGAACTCTGGTCCCTGTAGTCAGCGTCGGCGAGTACACCTATGCTCGTGTCGTGAGTGCAAGTGTGAATAGCGTTAGCCATCCCTGGACACGTGTTTCGAGGTTGTTGCCTCTCGTCAGCAGGGAGTAGGAAAGAGTGCAGGGTTGGTGTGTAGGCTGCTAAAATCATTATCAGGTATGTACCTCTCATAGCAACGCAGGTGCGTAACCTAGAGCCCGTCGGCTCTCCCGGCTCAAGGAGCCACTAAATAACTAAATCCAAAATGGTCGCACACTGCTGACCTACCTGCGTGTTACCTCAAAGAACTGTGGTCCCTGTAGTCAGCGTCGGCGAGTACACCTATGCTCGTGTCGTGAGTGCAAGTGTGAATAGCGTTAGCCATCCCTGGACACGTGTTTCGAGGTTGTTGCCTCTCGTCAGCAGGGAGTAGGAAAGAGTGCAGGGTTGCTGTGTAGGCTGCTAAAATCATTATCAGGTATGTACCTCTCGTAGCAACGCAGGTGCGTAACCTAGAGCCCGTCGGCTCTCCCGGCTCAAGGAGCCACTAAATAACTAAATCCAAAATGGTCGCACACTGCTGACCTACCTGCGTGTTACCCCAAAGAACTGTGGTCCCTGTAGTCAGCGTCGGCGAGTACACCTATGCTCGTGTCGTGAGTGCAAGTGTGAATAGCGTTAGCCATCCCTGGACACGTGTTTCGAGGTTGTTGCCTCTCGTCAGCAGGGAGTAGGAAAGAGTGCAGGGTTGCTGTGTAGGCTGCTAAAATCATTATCAGGTATGTACCTCTCGTAGCAACGCAGGTGCGTAACCTAGAGCCTGTCGGCTCTCCCGGCTCAAGGAGCCACTAAATAACTAAATCCAAAATGGTCGCACACTGCTGACCTACCTGCGTGTTACCCCAAAGAACTGTGGTCCCTGTAGTCAGCGTTGGCGAGTACACCTATGCTCGTGTCGTGAGTGCAAGTGTGAATAGCGTTAGCCATCCCTGGACACGTGTTTCGAGGTTGTTGCCTCTCGTCAGCAGGGAGTAGGAAAGAGTGCAGGGTTGCTGTGTAGGCTGCTAAAATCATTATCAGGTATGTACCTCTCGTAGCAACGCAGGTGCGTAACCTAGAGCCCGTCGGCTCTCCCGGCTCAAGGAGCCACTAAATAACTAAATCCAAAATGGTCGCACACTGCTGACCTACCTGCGTGTTACCCCAAAGAACTGTGGTCCCTGTAGTCAGCGTCGGCGAGTACACCTTTGCTCGTGTCGTGAGTGCAAGAATGAATAGCGTTAGCCATCCCTGGACACGTGTTTCGAGGTTGTTGCCTCTCGTCAGCAGGGAGTAGGAAAGAGTGCAGGGTTGCTGTGTGGGCTGCTAAAATCATTATCAGGTATGTACCTCTCGTAGCAACGCAGGTGCGTAACCTAGAGCCCGTCGGCTCTCCCGGCTCAAGGAGCCACTAAATAACTAAATCCAAAATGGTCGCACACTGCTGACCTACCTGCGTGTTACCCCAAAGAACTGTGGTCCCTGTAGTCAGCGTCGGCGAGTACACCTATGCTCGTGTCGTGAGTGCAAGTGTGAATAGCGTTAGCCATCCCTGGACACGTGTTTCGAGGTTGTTGCCTCTCGTCAGCAGGGAGTAGGAAAGAGTGCAGGGTTGCTGTGTAGGCTGCTAAAATCATTATCAGGTATGTACCTCTCGTAGCAACGCAGGTGCGTAACCTAGAGCCCGTCGGCTCTCCCGGCTCAAGGAGCCACTAAATAACTAAATCCAAAATGGTCGCACACTGCTGACCTACCTGCGTGTTACCCCAAAGAACTGTGGTCCCTGTAGTCAGCGTCGGCGAGTACACCTATGCTTGTGTCGTGAGTGCAAGTGTGAATAGCGTTAGCCATCCCTGGACACGTGTTTCGAGGTTGTTGCCTCTCGTCAGCAGGGAGTAGGAAAGAGTGCAGGGTTGCTGTGTACGCTGCTAAAATCATTATCAGGTATGTATCTCTCGTAGCAACGCAGGTGCGTAACCTAGAGCCCGTCGGCTCTCCCGGCTTAAGGAGCCACTAAATAACTAAATCCAAAATGGTCGCACACTGCTGACCTACCTGCGTGTTACCCCAAAGAACTGTGGTCCCTGTAGTCAGCGTCGGCTAGTACACCTATGCTCGTGTCGTGAGTGCCAGTGTGAATTGCGTTAGCCATCCCTGGACACGTGTTTCGAGGTTGTTGCCTCTCGTCAGCAGGGAGTAGGAAAGAGTGCAGGGTTGCTGTGTAGGCTGCTAAAATCATTATCAGGTATGTACCTCTCGTAGCAACGCAGGTGCGTAACCTAGAGCCCGTCGGCTCTCCCGGCTCAAGGAGCCACTAAATAACTAAATCCAAAATGGTCGCACCCTGCTGACCTACCTGCGTGTTACCCCAAAGAACTGTGGTCCCTGTAGTCAGCGTCGGCGAGTACACCTATGCTCGTGTCGTGAGTGCAAGTGTGAATAGCGTTAGCCATCCATGGACACGTGTTTCGAGGTTGTTGCCTCTCGTCAGCAGGGAGTAGGAAAGACTGCAGGGTAGCTGTGTAGGCTGCTAAAATCATTATCAGGTATGTACCTCTCGTAGCAACGCAGGTGCGTAACCTAGAGCCCGTCGGCTCTCCCGGCTCAAGGAGCCACTAAATAACTAAATCCAAAATGGTCGCACACTGCTGACCTACCTGCGTGTTACCCCAAAGAACTGTGGTCCCTGTAGTCAGCGTCGGCGAGTACACCTATGCTCGTGTCGTGAGTGCAAGTGTGAATAGCGTTAGCCATCCCTGGACACGTGTTTTGAGGTTTTTGCCTCTCGTCAGCAGGGAGTAGGAAAGAGTGCAGGGTTGCTGTGTAGGCTACTAAAATCATTATCAGGTATGTACCTCTCGTAGCAACGCAGGTGCGTAACCTAGAGCCCGTCGGCTCTCCCGGCTCAAGGAGCCACTAAATAACTAAATCCGAAATGGTCGCACACTGCTGACCTACCTGCGTGTTACCCCAAAGAACTGTGGTCCCTGTAGTCAGCGTCGGCGAGTACACCCATGCTCGTGTCGTGAGTGCAAGTGTGAATAGCGTTAGCCATCCCTGGACACGTGTTTCGAGGTTGTTGCCTCTCGTCAGCAGGGAGTAGGAAAGAGTGCAGGGTTGCTGTGTAGGCTGCTAAAATCATTATCAGGTATGTACCTCTCGTAGCAACGCAGGTGCGTAACCTAGAGCCCGTCGGCTCTACCGGCTCAAGGAGCCACTAAATAACTAAATCCGAAATGGTCACACACTGCTGACCTACCTGCGTGTTACCCCAAAGAACTGTGGTCCCTGTAGTCAGCGTCGGCGAGTACACCCATGCTCGTGTCGTGAGTGCAAGTGTGAATAGCGTTAGCCATCCCTGGACACGTGTTTCGAGGTTGTTGCCTCTCGTCAGCAGGGAGTAGGAAAGAGTGCAGGGTTGCTGTGTAGGCTGCTAAAATCATTATCAGGTATGTACCTCTCGTAGCAACGCAGGTGCGTAACCTAGAGCCCGTCGGCTCTACCGGCTCAAGGAGCCACTAAATAACTAAATCCAAAATGGTCACACACTGCTGACCTACCTGCGTGTTACCCCAAAGAACTGTGGTCCCTGTAGTCAGCATCGGCGAGTACACCTATGCTCGTGTCGTGAGTGCAAGTGTGAATAGCGTTAGCCATCCCTGGACACGTGTTTCGAGGTTGTTGCCTCTCGTCAGCAGGGAGTAGGAAAGAGTGCAGGGTTGCTGTGTACGCTGCTAAAATCATTATCAGGTATGTACCTCTCGTAGCAACGCAGGTGCGTAACCTAGAGCCCGTCGGCTCTCCCGGCTCAAGGAGCCACTAAATAACTAAATCCAAAATGGTCACACACTGCTGACCTACCTGCGTGTTACCCCAAAGAACTGTGGTCCCTGTAGTCAGCGTCGGCGAGTACACCTATGCTCGTGTCGTGAGTGCAAGTGTGAATAGTGTTAGCCATCCCTGGACACGTGTTTCGAGGTTGTTGCCTCTCGTCAGCAGGGAGTAGGAAAGAGTGCAGGGTTGCTGTGTAGGCTGCTAAAATCATTATCAGGTATGTACCTCTCGTAGCAACGCAGGTGCGTAACCTAGAGCCCGTCGGCTCTCCCGGCACAAGGAGCCACTAAATAACTAAATCCAAAATGGTCGCACACTGCTGACCTACCTGCGTGTTACCCCAAAGAACTGTGGTCCCTGTAGTCAGCGTCGGCGAGTACACCTATGCTCGTGTCGTGAGTGCAAGTGTGAATAGCGTTAGCCATCCCTGGACACGTGTTTCGAGGTTGTTGCCTCTCGTCAGCAGGGAGTAGGAAAGAGTGCAGGGTTGCTGTGTAGGCTGCTAAAATCATTATCAGGTATGTACCTCTCGTAGCAACGCAGGTGCGTAACCTAGAGCCCGTCGGCTCTCCCGGCTCAAGGAGCCACTAAATAACTAAATCCAAAATGGTCGCACACTGCTGACCTACCTGCGTGTTACCCAAAAGAACTGTGGTCCCTGTAGTCAGCGTCGGCGAGTACACCTATGCTCGTGTCATGTGTGCAAGTGTGAATAGCGTTAGCCATCCCTGGACACGTGTTTCGAGGTTGTTGCCTCTCGTCAGCAGGGAGTAGGAAAGAGTGCAGGGTTGCTGTGTAGGCTGCTAAAATCATTATCAGGTATGTACCTCTCGTAGCAACGCAGGTGCGTAACCTAGAGCCCGTCGGCTCTCCCGGCTCAAGGAACCACTAAATAACTAAATCCAAAATGGTCACACACTGCTGACCTACCTGCGTGTTACCCCAAAGAACTGTGGTCACTGTAGTCAGCGTCGGCGAGTACACCTATGCTCGTGTCGTGAGTGCAAGTGTGAATAGTGTTAGCCATCCCTGGACACGTGTTTCGAGGTTGTTGCCTCTCGTCAGCAGGGAGTAGGAAAGAGTGCAGGGTTGCTGTGTAGGCTGCTAAAATCATTATCAGGTATGTACCTCTCGTAGCAACGCAGGTGCGTAACCTAGAGCCCGTCGGCTCTCCCGGCTCAAGGAGCCACTAAATAACTAAATCCAAAATGGTCGCACACTGCTGACCTACCTGCGTGTTACCCCAAAGAACTGTGGTCCCTGTAGTCAGCGTCGGCGAGTACACCTTTGCTCGTGTCGTGAGTGCAAGTGTGAATAGCGTTAGCCATCCCTGGACACGTGTTTCGAGGTTGTTGCCTCTCGTCAGCAGGGAGTAGGAAAGAGTGCAGGGTTGCTGTGTGGGCTGCTAAAATCATTATCAGGTATGTACCTCTCGCAGCAACGCAGGTGCGTAACCTAGAGCCCGTCGGCTCTCCCGGCTCAAGGAGCCACTAAATAACTAAATCCAAAATGGTCGCACACTGCTGACCTACCTGCGTGTTACCCCAAAGAACTGTGGTCCCTGTAGTCAGCGTCGGCGAGTACACCTATGCTTGTGTCGTGAGTGCAAGTGTGAATAGCGTTAGCCATCCCTGGACACGTGTTTCGAGGTTGTTGCCTCTCGTCAGCAGGGAGTAGGAAAGAGTGCAGGGTTGCTGTGTACGCTGCTAAAATCATTATCAGGTATGTACCTCTCGTAGCAACGCAGGTGCGTAACCTAGAGCCCGTCGGCTCTCCCGGCTTAAGGAGCCACTAAATAACTAAATCCAAAATGGTCGCACACTGCTGACCTACCTGCGTGTTACCCCAAAGAACTGTGGTCCCTGTAGTCAGCGTCGGCGAGTACACCTATGCTCGTGTCGTGAGTGCCAGTGTGAATTGCGTTAGCCATCCCTGGACACGTGTTTCGAGGTTGTTGCCTCTCGTCAGCAGGGAGTAGGAAAGAGTGCAGGGTTGCTGTGTAGGCTGCTAAAATCATTATCAGGTATGTACCTCTCTTAGCAACGCAGGTGCGTAACCTAGAGCCCGTCGGCTCTCCCGGCTCAAGGAGCCACTAAATAACTAAATCCAAAATGGTCGCACACTGCTGACCTACCTGCGTGTTACCCCAAAGAACTGTGGTCCCTGTAGTCAGCGTCGGTGAGTACACCTATGCTCGTGTCGTGAGTGCAAGTGTGAATAGCGTTAGCCATCCATGGACACGTGTTTCGAGGTTGTTGCCTCTCGTCAGCAGGGAGTAGGAAAGACTGCAGGGTTGCTGTGTAGGCTGCTAAAATCATTATCAGGTATGTACCTCTCGTAGCAACGCAGGTGCGTAACCTAGAGCCCGTCGGCTCTCCCGGCTCAAGGAGCCACTAAATAACTAAATCCAAAATGGTCGCACACTGCTGACCTACCTGCGTGTTACCCCAAAGAACTGTGGTCCCTGTAGTCAGCGTCAGCGAGTACACCTATGCTCGTGTCGTGAGTGCAAGTGTGAATAGCGTTAGCCATCCCTGGAGACGTGTTTTGAGGTTGTTGCCTCTCGTCAGCAGGGAGTAGGAAAGAGTGCAGGGTTGCTGTGTAGGCTCCTAAAATCATTATCAGGTATGTACCTCTCGTAGCAACGCAGGTGCGTAACCTAGAGCCCGTCGGCT
The DNA here is from genome assembly GCF_964204655.1 of Triturus cristatus. Taxonomy (NCBI): domain Eukaryota; kingdom Metazoa; phylum Chordata; class Amphibia; order Caudata; family Salamandridae; genus Triturus; species Triturus cristatus. The sequence continues at coordinate 288,436,804 of NC_140591.1, read as the reverse complement.
CTCCCGGCTCAAAGAGCCACTAAATAACTAAATCCAAAATGGTCGCACACTGCTGACCTACCTGCGTGTTACCCCAAAGAACTGTGGTCCCTGTAGTCAGCGTCGGCGAGTACACCTATGCTCGTGTCGTGAATGCAAGTGTGAATAGCGTTAGCCATCCCTGGACACGTGTTTCGAGGTTGTTGCCTCTCGTCAGCAGGGAGTAGGAAAGAGTGCAGGGTTGCTGTGTAGGCTGCTAAAATCATTATCAGGTATATACCTCTCGTAGCAACGCAGGTGCGTAACCTAGAGCCCGTCGGCTCTCCCGGCTCAAGGAGCCACTAAATAACTAAATCCAAAATGGTCGCACACTGCTGACCTACCTGCGTGTTACCCAAAAGAACTGTGGTCCCTGTAGTCAGCGTCGGCGAGTACACCTATGCTCGTGTCATGTGTGCAAGTGTGAATAGCGTTAGCCATCCCTGGACACGTGTTTCGAGGTTGTTGCCTCTCGTCAGCAGGGAGTAGGAAAGAGTGCAGGGTTGCTGTGTAGGCTGCTAAAATCATTATCAGGTATGTACCTCTCGTAGCAACGCAGGTGCGTAACCTAGAGCCCGTCGGCTCTCCCGGCTCAAGGTGCCACTAAATAACTAAATCCAAAATGGTCACACACTGCTGACCTACCTGCGTGTTACCCCAAAGAACTGTGGTCACTGTAGTCAGCGTCGGCGAGTACACCTATGCTCGTGTCGTGAGTGCAAGTGTGAATAGTGTTAGCCATCCCTGGACACGTGTTTCGAGGTTGTTGCCTCTCGTCAGCAGGGAGTAGGAAAGAGTGCAGGGTTGCTGTGTAGGCTGCTAAAATCATTATCAGGTATGTACCTCTCGTAGCAACGCAGGTGCGTAACCTAGAGCCCGTCGGCTCTCCCGGCTCAAGGAGCCACTAAATAACTAAATCCAAAATGGTCGCACACTGCTGACCTACCTGCGTGTTACCCCAAAGAACTGTGGTCCCTGTAGTCAGCGTCGGCGAGTACACCTTTGCTCGTGTCGTGAGTGCAAGTGTGAATAGCGTTAGCCATCCCTGGACACGTGTTTCGAGGTTGTTGCCTCTCGTCAGCAGGGAGTAGGAAAGAGTGCAGGGTTGCTGTGTGGGCTGCTAAAATCATTATCAGGTATGTACCTCTCGTAGCAACGCAGGTGCGTAACCTAGAGCCCGTCGGCTCTCCAGGCTCAAGGAGCCACTAAATAACTAAATCCAAAATGGTCGCACACTGCTGACCTACCTGCGTGTTACCCCAAAGAACTGTGGTACCTGTAGTCAGCGTCGGCGAGTACACCTATGCTTGTGTCGTGAGTGCAAGTGTGAATAGCGTTAGCCATCCCTGGACACGTGTTTCGAGGTTGTTGCCTCTCGTCAGCAGGGAGTAGGAAAGAGTGCAGGGTTGCTGTGTACGCTGCTAAAATCATTATCAGGTATGTACCTCTCGTAGCAACGCAGGTGCGTAACCTAGAGCCCGTCGGCTCTCCCGGCTTAAGGAGCCACTAAATAACTAAATCCAAAATGGTCGCGCACTGCTGACCTACCTGCGTGTTACCCCAAAGAACTGTGGTCCCTGTAGTCAGCGTCGGCGAGTACACCTATGCTCGTGTCGTGAGTGCAAGTGTGAATTGCGTTAGCCATCCCTGGACACGTGTTTCGAGGTTGTTGCCTCTCGTCAGCAGGGAGTAGGAAAGAGTGCAGGGTTGCTGTGTAGGCTGCTAAAATCATTATCAGGTATGTACCTCTCTTAGCAACGCAGGTGCGTAACCTAGAGCCCGTCGGCTCTCCCGGCTCAAGGAGCCACTAAATAACTAAATCCAAAATGGTCGCACACTGCTGACCTACCTGCGTGTTACCCCAAAGAACTGTGGTCCCTGTAGTCAGCGTCGGCGAGTACACCTATGCTCGTGTCGTGAGTGCAAGTGTGAATAGCGTTAGCCATCCATGGACACGTGTTTCGAGGTTGTTGCCTCTCGTCAGCAGGGAGTAGGAAAGACTGCAGGGTTGCGGTGTAGGCTGCTAAAATCATTATCAGGTATGTACCTCTCGTAGCAACGCAGGTGCGTAACCTAGAGCCCGTCGGCTCTCCCGGCTCAAGGAGCCACTAAATAACTAAATCCAAAATGGTCGCACACTGCTGACCTACCTGCGTGTTACCCCAAAGAACTGTGGTCCCTGTAGTCAGCGTCGGCGAGTACACCTATGCTCGTGTCATGAGTGCAAGTGTGAATAGCGTTAGCCATCCCTGGACACGTGTTTTGAGGTTGTTGCCTCTCGTCAGCAGGGAGTAGGAAAGAGTGCAGGGTTGCTGTGTAGGCTGCTAAAATCATTATCAGGTATGTACCTCTCGTAGCAACGCAGGTGCGTAACCTAGAGCCCGTCGGCTCTCCCGGCTCAAGGAGCCACTAAATAACTAAATCCAAAATGGTCGCACACTGCTGACCTACCTGCGTGTTACCCCAAAGAACTGTGGTCCCTGTAGTCAGCGTCGGCGAGTACACCTTTGCTCGTGTCGTGAGTGCAAGTGTGAATAGCGTTAGCCATCCCTGGACACGTGTTTCGAGGTTGTTGCCTCTCGTCAGCAGGGAGTAGGAAAGAGTGCAGGGTTGCTGTGTGGGCTGCTAAAATCATTATCAGGTATGTACCTCTCGTAGCAACGCAGGTGCGTAACCTAGAGCCCGTCGGCTCTCCCGGCTCAAGGAGCCACTAAATAACTAAATCCAAAATGGTCGCACACTGCTGACCTACCTGCGTGTTACCCCAAAGAACTGTGGTCCCTGTAGTCAGCGTCGGCGAGTACACCTATGCTTGTGTCGTGAGTGCAAGTGTGAATAGCGTTAGCCATCCCTGGACACGTGTTTCGAGGTTGTTGCCTCTCGTCAGCAGGGAGTAGGAAAGAGTGCAGGGTTGCTGTGTACGCTGCTAAAATCATTATCAGGTATGTACCTCTCGTAGCAACGCAGGTGCGTAACCTAGAGCCCGTCAGCTCTCCCGGCTTAAGGAGCCACTAAATAACTAAATCCAAAATGGTCGCACACTGCTGACCTACCTGCGTGTTACCCCAAAGAACTGTGGTCCCTGTAGTCAGCGTCGGCGAGTACACCTATGCTCGTGTCGTGAGTGCCAGTGTGAATTGCGTTAGCCATCCCTGGACACGTGTTTCGAGGTTGTTGCCTCTCGTCAGCAGGGAGTAGGAAAGAGTGCAGGGTTGCTGTGTAGGCTGCTAAAATCATTATCAGGTATGTACCTCTCTTAGCAACGCAGGTGCGTAACCTAGAGCCCGTCGGCTCTCCCGGCTCAAGGAGCCACTAAATAACTAAATCCAAAATGGTCGCACACTGCTGACCTACCTGCGTGTTACCCCAAAGAACTGTGGTCCCTGTAGTCAGCGTCGGCGAGTACACCTATGCTCGTGTCGTGAGTGCAAGTGTGAATAGCGTTAGCCATCCATGGACACGTGTTTCGAGGTTGTTGCCTCTCGTCAGCAGGGAGTAGGAAAGACTGCAGGGTTGCTGTGTAGGCTGCTAAAATCATTATCAGGTATGTACCTCTCGTAGCAACGCAGGTGCGTAACCTAGAGCCCGTCGGCTCTCCCGGCTCAAGGAGCCACTAAATAACTAAATCCAAAATGGTCGCACACTGCTGACCTACCTGCGTGTTACCCCAAAGAACTGTGGTCCCTGTAGTCAGCGTCGGCGAGTACACCTATGCTCGTGTCGTGAGTGCAAGTGTGAATAGCGTTAGCCATCCCTGGACACGTGTTTCGAGGTTGTTGCCTCTCGTCAGCAGGGAGTAGGAAAGAGTGCAGGGTTGCTGTGTAGGCTGCTAAAATCATTATCAGGTATGTACCTCTCGTAGTAACACAGGTGCGTAACCTAAAGCCCGTCGGCTCTCCCGGCTCAAGGAGCCACTAAATAACTAAATCCAAAATGGTCGCACACTGCTGACCTACCTGCGTGTTACCCCAAAGAACTGTGGTCCCTGTAGTCAGCGTCGGCGAGTACACCTATGCTCGTGTCCTTAGTGCAAGTGTGAATAGCATTAATCAATTTTGTAATGTATATTTGTCGGTGTGTTTACGCAGTTCTGGGCTGAAAGTTAATAGCTCACTATTCTATATTAGGACTTTAAGTTATAAATTGCAAGTCACCAACGGATGTCTCTTTTGAAAGCATTAATCTGCAGATCTGTTTCCATCCTATGCTCTCTGTAATCGACTTCGTACATGTTCTTTGCTGCAGGCATATTAACCCTCTGCACTAACTTCACAGAGGTCACAACCTCAACTATACAAAACACGGATCTCTTTCCAGGATGGTAATTCATCACACGAGTTTTCTACACATTTCTGTGAGGCCTGGTAATTGCCGGCGGAAAGAAACGCTGCAGCAGGTGCTTCGAAAGCTTTTAGTGCTGGCTGCACCGTGTGCGACAACGTTTTTTTGCCCATAAGCCAAAGGAGTGAAAGTGTAGGAGTCACATGTCACCCATACTGGTAGGCAGTAGTTTAAGAGTGCTTGGTGTGGAGAAGCACAAACGCAGAGTCGAAAAAGAAACAGCAAAGTTGGGAGCTTCCTTTAATAATAAGAATCGTTTTTTCGCCAAATGTACCCTCTTTGCAACATTAATCAATTTTGTAAATAAATAACTAAATCCAAAATGGTCGCACACTGCTGACCTACCTGCGTGTTACCCCAAAGAACTGTGGTCCCTGTAGTCAGCGTCGGCGAGTACACCTATGCTCGTGTCGTGAGTGCAAGTGTGAATAGCGTTAGCCATCCCTGGACACGTGTTTCGAGGTTGTTGCCTCTCGTCAGCAGGGAGTAGGAAAGAGTGCAGGGTTGCTGTGTAGGCTGCTAAAATCATTATCAGGTATGTACCTCTCGTAGCAACGCAGGTGCGTAACCTAGAGCCCGTCGGCTCTCTCGGCTCAAGGAGCCACTAAATAACTAAATCCAAAATGGTCACACACTGCTGACCTACCTGCGTGTTACCCCAAAGAACTGTGGTCCCTGTAGTCAGCGTCGGCGAGTACACCTATGCTCGTGTCGTGAGTGCAAGTGTGAATAGCGTTAGCCATCCCTGGACACGTGTTTCGAGGTTGTTGCCTCTCGTCAGCAGGGAGTAGGAAAGAGTGCAGGGTTGCTGTGTAGGTTGCTAAAATCATTATCAGGTATGTACCTCTCGTAGCAACGCAGGTGCGTAACCTAGAGCCCGTCGGCTCTCCCGGTTCAAGGAGCCACTAAATAACTAAATCCAAAATGGTCGCACACTGCTGACCTACCTGCGTGTTACCCCAAAGAACTGTGGTCCCTAGAGTCAGCGTCGGCGAGTACACCTATGCTCGTGTCGTGAGTGCAAGTGTGAATAGCGTTAGCCATCCCTGGACATGTGTTTTGAGGTTGTTGCCTCTCGTCAGCAGGGAGTAGGAAAGAGTGCAGGGTTGCTGTGTAGGCTGCTAAAATCATTATCAGGTATGTACCTCTCGTAGCAACGCAGGTGCGTAACCTAGAGCCCGTCGGCTCTCCCGGCTCAAGGAGCCACTAAATAACTAAATCCAAAATGGTCGCACACTGCTGACCTACCTGCGTGTTACCCCAAAGAACTGTGGTCCCTGTTGTCAGCGTCGGCGAGTACACCTATGCTCGTGTTGTGAGTGCAAGTGTGAATAGCGTTAGCCATCCCTGGACACGTGTTTCGAGGTTGTTGCCTCTCGTCAGCAGGGAGTAGGAAAGAGTGCAGGGTTGCTGTGTAGGCTGCTAAAATCATTATCAGGTATGTACCTCTCGTAGCAACGCAGGTGCCTAACCTAGAGCCCGTCGGCTCTCCCGGCTCAAGGAGCCACTAAATAACTAAATCCAAAATGGTCGCACACTGCTGACCTACCTGCGTGTTACCCCAAAGAACTGTGGTCCCTGTAGTCAGCGTCGGCGAGTACACCTATGCTCGTGTCGTGAGTGCAAGTGTGAATAGCGTTAGCCATCCCTGGACACGTGTTTCGAGGTTGTTGCCTCTCGTCAGCAGGGAGTAGGAAAGAGTGCAGGGTTGCTGTGTAGGCTGCTAAAATAATTATCAGGTATGTACCTCTCATAGCAACGCAGGTGCGTAACCTAGAGCCCGTCGGCTCTCCCGGCTCAAGGAGCCACTAAATAACTAAATCCAAAATGGTCGCACACTGCTGACCTACCTGCGTGTTACCCCAAAGAACTGTGGTCCCTGTAGTCAGCGTCGGCGAGTACACCTATGCTCGTGTCGTGAGTGCAAGTGTGAATAGTGTTAGCCATCCCTGGACACGTGTTTCGAGGTTGTTGCCTCTCGTCAGCAGGGAGTAGGAAAGAGTGCAGGGTTGCTGTGTAGGCTGCTAAAATCATTATCAGGTATGCACCTCTCGTAGCAACGCAGGTGCGTAACCTAGAGCCCGTCGGCTCTCCCGGCTCAAGGAGCCACTAAATAACTAAATCCAAAATGGTCGCACACTGCTGACCTACCTGCGTGTTACCCCAAAGAACTGTGGTCCCTGTAGTCAGCGTCGGCGAGTACACCTATGCTCGTGTCGTGAGTGCAAGTGTGAATAGCGTTAGCCATCCCTGGACACATGTTTCGAGGTTGTTGCCTCTCGTCAGTAGGGAGTAGGAAAGAGTGCAGGGTTGCTGTGTAAGCTGCTAAAATCCTTATCAGGTATGTACCTCTCGTAGCAACGCAGGTGCGTAACCTAGAGCCCATCGGCTCTCCCGGCTCAAGGAGCCACTAAATAACTAAATCCAAAATCATCGCACACTGCTGACCTACCTGCGTGTTACCCCAAAGAACTGTGGTCCCTGTAGTCAGCGTCGGCGAGTACACCTATGCTCGTGTCGTGAGTGCAAGTGTGAATAGCGTTAGCCATCCCTGGACACGTGTTTTGAGGTTGTTGCCTCTCGTCAGCAGGGAGTAGGAAAGAGTGCAGGGTTGCTGTGTAGGCTGCTAAAATCATTATCAGGTATTTACCTCTCGTAGCAACGCAGGTGCGTAACCTAGAGCCCGTCGGCTCTCCCGGCTCAAGGAGCCACTAAATAACTAAATCCAAAATGGTCGCACACTGCTGACCTACCTGCGTGTTACCCCAAAGAACTGTGGTCCCTGTAGTCAGCGTTGGCGAGTACACCTATGCTCGTGTCTTGAGTGCAAGTGTGAATAGCGTTAGCCATCCCTGGACACGTGTTTCGAGGTTGTTGCCTCTCGTCAGCAGGGAGTAGGAAAGAGTGCAGGGTTGCTGTGTAGGCTGCTAAAATCATTATCAGGTATGTACCTCTCGTAGCAACGCAGGTGCGTAACCTATAGCCCGTCGGCTCTCCCGGCTCAAGGAGCCACTAAATAACTAAATCCAAAATGGTCGCACACTGCTGACCTACCTGCGTGTTACCCCAAAGAACTGTGGTCCCTGTAGTCAGCGTCGGCGAGTACACCTATGCTCGTGTCGTGAGTGCAAGTGTGAATAGCGTTAGCCATCCCTGGACACGTGTTTCGAGGTTGTTGCCTCTCGTCAGCAGGGAGTAGGAAAGAGTGCAGGGTTGCTGTGTAGGCTGCTAAAATCATTATCAGGTATGTACCTCTCGTAGCAACGCAGGTGCGTAACCTAGAGCCCGTCGGCTCTCCCGGCTCAAGGAGCCACTAAATAACTAAATCCAAAATGGTCGCACACTGCTGACCTACCTGCGTGTTACCCCAAAGAACTGTGGTCCCTGTAGTCAGCGTCGGCGAGTACACCTATGCTCGTGTCGTGAGTGCAAGTGTGAATAGCGTTAGCCATCCCTGGACACGTGTTTCGAGGTTGTTGCCTCTCGTCAGCAGGGAGTAGGAAAGAGTGCAGGGTTGCTGTGTACGCTGCTAAAATCATTATCAGGTATGTACCTCTCGTAGCAACGCAGGTGCGTAACCTAGAGCCCGTCGGCTCTCCCGGCTTAAGGAGCCACTAAATAACTAAATCCAAAATGGTCGCACACTGCTGACCTACCTGCGTGTTACCCCAAAGAACTGTGGTCCCTGTAGTCAGCGTTGGCGAGTACACCTATGCTTGTGTCGTGAGTGCAAGTGTGAATAGCGTTAGCCATCCGTGGACACGTGTTTCGAGGTTGTTGCCTCTCGTCAGCAGGGAGTAGGAAAGAGTGCAGGGTTGCTGTGTAGGCTGCTAAAATCATTATCAGGTATGTACCTCTCGAAGCAACGCAGGTGCGTAACCTAGAGCCTGCCGGCATGTATATTGGTCCCAAGATGGCTGCCAACACTTCTTGGATGAAGTACTGACAGCCAATCAGATCTCACGATGAGATGGGTGGTTAGGCTCCGCCCAGATATGTATATGATTTTACTTTTGATTTTCTCAGGAACTACTGAACAGATTGACACCATATATGCAAAAGGCACATGCCTGACCTGAGGACTACCTCTTTGCCAAATTTCAAGTAATTCTGTTCAGCCGTTCGGGCTGTACCTTGGACTAAAGGTCCCTATGGAAAATTGCATGGGGAAAATGCGTTTTGGGACCCCCCTTTTTTCTCAGCCCCCGCTTGACGAATCCCCCCGAGACTTTCAGGGTAGGAGCGGAGCGGAGCGCCCCACCTATTTTGAAAATTTCGCGAGGATTCGTCAACCGGCGCCAAAGTTATTCCAAATAGAATGTTGCGGATTTCCTATGGAAACACGGTCCTAACTATAACTATCTACTGGCGACCGCCAGTAGATAATATATATATATATATATATATATATATATATATATATATATATTCACTGAAAATACCATAGGTTTCAGGGGCGTTATAGTTAGCTGGACATTTCCCTCGTACAAACCCTAGAAATTCCCCTGTTATAGTTAGATGTCATGAGTGATGTCACTGACCATGTCATGAGTGATTTAATATGTGACGTCATTAGCAGTGCATTGCGGGGGCGCGAGTTATAGTTAGCTGAACTAACTATAACAGGGGAATTTCTAGGGTTTTGTACGAGGGAAATGTCCAGCTAACTATAACGCCCCTGAAACCTATGGTTTTTTCAGTGAATTTTTAAGGTTTTTTAAATGCTAATTCCTAACTATAACGCCCCTGAAACCTTTGGTTTTTTCAGTGAATTTCAAAGGTTTTTTAAATGCCAATTCCTAACTATAACGTGCATGAAACCTATGTTTTTTTCAGTGAATTTCAAAGGTTTTTTAAATGCTAATTCCTATCTATAAATTATCTCTAAAGATATCATGTTTAATGATTTTCATTGGTTTTCTATATTTTTCAAATTCAGTGTGTCAATTTCATTAATTATGTTTTTTTGAAATTCTTTTTTATCACCAGTTTTTTAAACTTCTTTTTTCAAATAATTCTTTTAAAAATTAAAAAATATTATTTGTTTTTATTGGGTCTTTTCAAACATATTTTTTAATATTTTTAAAAGTATTTTTTTAACTACATGTTCAAAACTTTATTTTATATATATTTTTCCATGGTTTTGGATCCGCGCACCCTATGCGCACCGTTCTCGATCCCTACGCGTTAGCATCCGTGCATGGTATGCGTTGGGTACGTGTTTAGTGCGCGATCGCAATGAGACCGGTACGCGACTCCCAGCCTATATGCGTCACGTTCAATGTACGTAACGCAACGTTTACGCGCTTCCGCGATGCATCATCTGCGTCTATGACGCGGTAGGTGCGCGGATCCCGCAAAATATTTAACATTTAAAAAAACATATATATGTATTTCATGTGAATATTAATTGAAGACAAACTCTAAGCTAGTCTTAAAAGTAATATATTTTTACATCTAATCGTATATTTTTTTTAAATTCAATTTCGCGTATGCGTGCTGGGTGCGGGTTGCGTAAGCGCAGGGTGCGCCGATCCCATGTGACCTGCAAAAAAAGAGATTTGATTGGTTCATTACACTTCCTGTTCTAAGTATTGAAAGAGCCCACCCAATTCAATCATTCTTCTTTCACCTTCTTTGGAGGAGCATCTCTTTGCAGAGAAGAAGATTTTTTAGACTAAGTTTACACTTAGCTCTAACTTTTTTCAACTAAAAATGGCTTCAGGGCAGCAACCATCACCTGCATCTCCTCATTCATCTGAGGATGAATTTTTGGAGGAGGCACCACGCCCACAACGTTTTTCTTCAGTGGTGTGGACATTTTTTACTTTTCCCGAGGGGCAAACAAAGACCAATGCCACCTTGGTCACGTGCAAGATTGGCAAAAGAGTGCTGTCGCGAGGGGATCCTGCGCCTTTCTGAGTTTCTTTTCTTTTTCTTTTTTTTCTTGCATGATTTCTCTATTTTAACGTTGAAAAACAGTATCTGTAAAAAAGAATCACAAATAAATGTATATTAATAACTTTCAAATTTATACTATTCCATTACTGTACAAACACATTTTATATAAAAACTGACTAAGAAACTATAGCCCTGAACCAGAAGTGTCACAATGGTTAAAACACTACATGCATAGTGCATACTACTTTGAAGCAGTTCATGCCCTAAATCCTACCTCACTAAAAGACTACATGCTAACTGACTCAGTACTATAAGGAGACACACTGGGTGAGTAACAGGGTGTTTGCTAGAAGTGTATGAATACTGACTGGGGAATTGAAGGTGTGAAAGACAACTGTGTAGGTGGTTAAGAGGACTGCATATATAGTGGATAGGCGTTTGAAGCAGTCCATGTGCTAACTAAGGCCTGGCTCACTGCATGAGTACTTGGGTACTGACTGAATGATTAGAGTACAGCAAGGAGAGTGCCTGGGTGAATTTATAAGTGGTTGGCTTTTGGCAAAGTGAATGGATTAGTACTTGGTACTGAATGGGTCACTAGAGGAGTGCAAATGGAGTGACAGGATGTTTGCTGGACTGTATGGATACTGACTAGGGAATTGAAGGTGTGAAAGACAAGTGTATAGTATGTTAGAAGACTGCATGCATACTGCATAGACATTTGAAGCAGTCTATGTGGTAATGTATGGTTCACAACATGAGTACTTGGAAACTGACTAAATCATCAGACTATTGCTAGGACAGTGCCTGGGTAAAACTTTTAAATTTTCAGTTCTGGCACAGTGAAGAGAATAGCACATGGTACTGCACTTTAGTGTCAAACCCTGACTCATTTTATCAATGCATAAGCAAAGACTAGCTTCTAATGCTACTAAAACTTGACAACATGACCGGTTTTAAAACAGTTATCTGTCAGCAAATACACGATGTTACCAAATGCTTCTCTCACAATCCTTACCCAAATGCACACAGACTCACAGTGTGATTTGAGACAAGCAACACTATCCTAGGAGTTTACCAAAACTCATTCACTAGTCTAGAAGAGGTAAGGGTACTGCACACAATCTACATATTTAAGTACAGCACCTTAGTGTCAAAGCATGACTCATGTTATCAATGCATAAGCAAAGACTGGCTTCTAATGCTACTAAAACTTGACAACATGACAGGTTTTAAAACAGTTATCTGTCAGCAAATACACGATGTTACCAAATGCTTCTCTCACAGTGGTTCCCAAATGCACACAGACTCACAGTGTGATTCTAGACAAGCACCACTATCCCTAGGAGTTTACCAAAACTCATTCACTACAGTGGAAGTGGTAAGGGAACTGCACACAATCTACATATTTCAGAAAGAACTGTGGTCCCTGTAGTCAGCGTCGGCGAGTACACCTATGCTCGTGTCGTGAGTGCAAGTGTGAATAGCGTTAGCCATCCCTGGACACGTGTTTCGAGGTTGTTGCCTCTCGTCAGCAGGGAGTAGGAAAGAGTGCAGGGTTGCTGTGTAGGCTGCTAAAATCATTATCAGGTATGTACCTCTCGTAGCAACGCAGGTGCGTAACCTATAGCCCGTCGGCTCTCCCGGCTCAAGGAGCCACTAAATAACTAAATCCAAAATGGTCGCACACTGCTGACCTACCTGCGTGTTACCCCAAAGAACTGTGGTCCCTGTAGTCAGCGTCGGCGAGTACACCTATGCTCGTGTCGTGAGTGCAAGTGTGAATAGCGTTAGCCATCCCTGGACACGTGTTTCGAGGTTGTTGCCTCTCGTCAGCAGGGAGTAGGAAAGAGTGCAGGGTTGCTGTGTAGGCTGCTAAAATCATTATCAGGTATGTACCTCTCGTAGCAACGCAGGTGCGTAACCTAGAGCCCGTCGGCTCTCCCGGCTCAAGGAGCCACTAAATAACTAAATCCAAAATGGTCGCACACTGCTGACCTACCTGCGTGTTACCCCAAAGAACTGTGGTCCCTGTATTCAGCGTCGGCGAGTACACCTATGCTCGTGTCGTGAGTGCAAGTGTGAATAGCGTTAGCCATCCCTGGACACGTGTTTCGAGGTTGTTGCCTCTCGTCAGCAGGGAGTAGGAAAGAGTGCAGGGTTGCTGTGTACGCTGCTAAAATCATTATCAGGTATGTACCTCTCGTAGCAACGCAGGTGCGTAACCTAGAGCCCGTCGGCTCTCCCGGCTTAAGGAGCCACTAAATAACTAAATCCAAAATGGTCGCACACTGCTGACCTACCTGCGTGTTACCCCAAAGAACTGTGGTCCCTGTAGTCAGCGTTGGCGAGTACACCTATGCTTGTGTCGTGAGTGCAAGTGTGAATAGCGTTAGCCATCCCTGGACACGTGTTTCGAGGTTGTTGCCTCTTGTCAGCAGGGAGTAGGAAAGAGTGCAGGGTTGCTGTGTAGGCTGCTAAAATCATTATCAGGTATGTACCTCTCGAAGCAACGCAGGTGCGTAACCTAGAGCCTGCCGGCTCTCCCGGCTCAAGGAGCCACTAAATAACTAAATCCAAAATGGTCGCACACTGCTGAACTACCTGCGTGTTACCCCAAAGAACTGTGGTCCCTGTAGTCAGCGTCGGCGAGTACACCTATGCTCGTGTCGTGAGTGCAAGTGTGAATAGCGTTAGCCATCCCTGGACACGTGTTTCGAGGTTGTTGCCTCTCGTCAGCAGGGAGTAGGAAAGAGTGCAGGGTTGCTGTGTAGGCTGCTAAAATCATTATCAGGTATGTACCTCTCGTAGCAACGCAGGTGCGTAACCTAGAGCCCGTCGGCTCTCCCGGCTCAAGGAGCCACTAAATAACTAAATCCAAAATGGTCGCACACTGCTGACCTACCTGCGTGTTACCCCAAAGAACTGTGGTCCCTGTAGTCAGCGTCGGCGAGTACACCTATGCTCGTGTCGTGAGTGCAAGTGTGAATAGCGTTAGCCATCCCTGGACACGTGTTTCGAGGTTGTTGCCTCTCGTCAGCAGGGAGTAGGAAAGAGTGCAGGGTTGCTGTGTAGGCTGCTAAAATAATTATCAGGTATGTACCTCTCGTAGCAACGCAGGTGCGTAACCTAGAGCCCGTCGGCTCTCCCGGCTCAAGGAGCCACTAAATAACTAAATCCAAAATGGTCACACACTGCTGACCTACCTGCGTGTTACCCCAAAGAACTGTGGTCCCTGTAGTCAGCGTCGGCGAGTACACCTATGCTCGTGTCGTGAGTGCCAGTGTGAATTGCGTTAGCCATCCCTGGACACGTGTTTCGAGGTTGTTGCCTCTCATCAGCAGGGAGTAGGAAAGAGTGCAGGGTTGCTGTGTAGGCTGCTAAAATCATTATCAGGTATGTACCTCTCGTAGCAACGCAGGTGCGTAACCTAGAGCCCGTCGGCTCTCCCGGCTCAAGGAGCCACTAAATAACTAAACCCAAAATGGTCGCACACTGCTGACCTACCTGCGTGTTACCCCAAAGAACTGTGGTCCCTGTAGTCAGCGTCGGCGAGTACACCTATGCTCGTGTCGTGAGTGCAAGTGTGAATAGCGTTAGCCATCCCTGGACACGTGTTTCGAGGTTGTTGCCTCTCGTCAGCAGGGAGTAGGAAAGACTGCAGGGTTGCTGTGTAGGCTGCTAAAATCATTATCAGGTATGTACCTCTCGTAGCAACGCAGGTGCGTAACCTAGAGCCCGTCGGCTCTCCCGGCTCAAGGAGCCACTAAATAACTAAATCCAAAATGGTCGCACACTGCTGACCTACCTGCGTGTTACCCCAAAGAACTGTGGTCCCTGTAGTCAGCGTCGGCGAGTACACCTATGCTCGTGTCGTGAGTGCAAGTGTGAATAGCGTTAGCCATCCCTGGACACGTGTTTTGAGGTTGTTGCCTCTCGTCAGCAGGGAGTAGGAAAGAGTGCAGGGTTGCTGTGTAGGCTGCTAAAATCATTATCAGGTATGTACCTCTCGTAGCAACGCAGGTGCGTAACCTAGAGCCCGTCGGCTCTCCCGGCTCAAGGAGCCACTAAATAACTAAATCCAAAATGGTCGCACACTGCTGACCTACCTGCGTGTTACCCCAAAGAACTGTGGTCCCTGTAGTCAGCGTCGGCGAGTACACCTATGCTCGTGTCGTGAGTGCAAGTGTGAATAGCGTTAGCCATCCCTGGACACGTGTTTCGAGGTTGTTGCCTCTCGTCAGCAGGGAGTAGGAAAGAGTGCAGGGTTGCTGTGTAGGCTGCTAAAATCATTATCAGGTATGTACCTCTCGTAGTAACGCAGGTGCGTAACCTAAAGCCCATCGGCTCTCCCGGCTCAAGGAGCCACTAAATAACTAAATCCAAAATGGTCGCACACTGCTGACCTACCTGCGTGTTACCCCAAAGAACTGTGGTCCCTGTAGTCAGCGTCGGCGAGTACACCTATGCTCGTGTCGTGAGTGCAAGTGTGAATAGCATTAATCAATTTTGTAATGTATATTTGTCGGTGTGTTTACGCATTTCTGGGCTGAAAGTTAATAGCTCACTATTCTATATTAGGACTTTAAGTTATAAATTGCAAGTCACCAACGGATGTCTCTTTTGAAAGCATTAATCTGCAGATCTGTTTCCATCCTATGCTCTCTGTAATCGACTTCGTACATGTTCTTTGCAGCAGGCATATTAACCCTCTGCACTAACTTCACAGAGGTCACAACCTCAACTATACAAAACACGGATCTCTTTCCAGGATGGTAATTCATCACACGAGTTTTCTACACATTTCTGTGAGGCCTGGTAATTGCCGGCGGAAAGAAACGCTGCAGCAGGTGCTTCGAAAGCTTTTAGTGCTGGCTGCGCCGTGTGCGACAATGTTTTTTTGCCCATAAGCCAAAGGAGTGAAAGTGTAGGAGTCACATGTCACCCATACTGGTAGGCAGTAGTTTAAGAGTGCTTGGTGTGGAGAAGCACAAACGCAGAGTCAAAAAAGAAACAGCAAAGTTAGGAGCTTCGTTTTATAATAAGAATTGTTTTTTTCGCCAAATGTACCCTCTTTGCAACATTAATCAATTTTGTAATGTATATTTTTCGGTGTGTTTATGCAGTTCTGGGCTGAAAGTTAATAGTTCACTATTCTATATTAGGACTTTAAGTTATAAATTGCAAGTCACCAACGGATGTCGCTTTTGAAAGCATTAATCTGCAGATCTGTTTCCATCTGCGGTATGAAGGCTCCGGACCTGCGATGTTAAACCCGCGTTGCGATGGCACCGCGTGAATCTGAATTCGTTGTAATGGGTGTTTCCCCCATGAAGCGGTGGTAGCGCAGCGCGCCTGCTTGCGATACGCTTTTTTGACGTCCTCATCTGAGACGCCGAGGCGGGCCAGGCCTAGGCTTTTGTACTAATTAATCTACCCACGCACGGTTGCTAAAAATATAAATAAAAGAAAATCGCAGCACCTCCGTCACAATATCACACAATTCAAGCGGGCAAAACTGCTTATTTTACCTGAATGCTTATTGCAAGCCTCGTGGCGGCCACGGACTACTGCTTGCAGAGGCTGAGTGACGTTTCACTCCCCCAGCCAATCACTGGCTAGAGCCCAGTCATGGGCTGCTAGCCAATAAGATGCCGCCAAAGGCTCTCTGCAAGCTTCAGATTGGCTGTGAGCCCCAGAGTGCCCACAGCCTGTTGTTTTAACGTTATTAAAACGTGATTAATGTCTACATGTCCTTCGGACATAAATAGACAATAAATCTTCTTGCCCGTCAATATAAACAACATGGTTCGGGCGTTGGGCGATATGATTCCCCCACCCCTGCCTCTGTGGGAAAAGTATGAGAAAATAGTTTTCTCTCAAACATGGTTCGTGATATCACAGCAGAAGGCTTTTTCACATGGTAAAATCACCTTAGAACACACCACAATTCCTAAAATGAGTATGGTACCATCAACAAATGATTTATAATGTAACTAAAGTCTTAAAACCTTCTATTAACTGCAAGGCTTTTTAATGAGGTGCTATCATGTATATTGGTCCCAAGATGGCTGCCAACACTTCTTGGATGAAGTACTGACAGCCAATCAGATCTCACGATGAGATGGGTGGTTAGGCTCCGCCCAGATATGTATATGATTTTACTTTTGATTTTCTCAGGAACTACTGAACAGATTGACACCATATATGCAAAAGGCACATGCCTGACCTGAGGACTACCTCTTTGCCAAATTTCAAGTAATTCTGTTCAGCCGTTCGGGCTGTACCTTGGACTAAAGGTCCCTATGGAAAATTGCATGGGGAAAATGCGTTTTGGGACCCCCCTTTTTTCTCAGCCCCCGCTTGACGAATCCCCCCGAGACTTTCAGGGTAGGAGCGGAGCGGAGCGCCCCACCTATTTTGAAAATTTCGCGAGGATTCGTCAACCGGCGCCAAAGTTATTCCAAATAGAATGTTGCGGATTTCCTATGGAAACACGGTCCTAACTATAACTATCTACTGGCGACCGCCAGTAGATAATATATATATATATATATATATATATATATATATATATATATATATATATTCACTGAAAATACCATAGGTTTCAGGGGCGTTATAGTTAGCTGGACATTTCCCTCGTACAAACCCTAGAAATTCCCCTGTTATAGTTAGATGTCATGAGTGATGTCACTGACCATGTCATGAGTGATTTAATATGTGACGTCATTAGCAGTGCATTGCGGGGGCGCGAGTTATAGTTAGCTGAACTAACTATAACAGGGGAATTTCTAGGGTTTTGTACGAGGGAAATGTCCAGCTAACTATAACGCCCCTGAAACCTATGGTTTTTTCAGTGAATTTTTAAGGTTTTTTAAATGCTAATTCCTAACTATAACGCCCCTGAAACCTTTGGTTTTTTCAGTGAATTTCAAAGGTTTTTTAAATGCCAATTCCTAACTATAACGTGCATGAAACCTATGTTTTTTTCAGTGAATTTCAAAGGTTTTTTAAATGCTAATTCCTATCTATAAATTATCTCTAAAGATATCATGTTTAATGATTTTCATTGGTTTTCTATATTTTTCAAATTCAGTGTGTCAATTTCATTAATTATGTTTTTTTGAAATTCTTTTTTATTACCAGTTTTTTAAACTTCTTTTTTCAAATAATTCTTTTAACAATTAAAAAATATTATTTGTTTTTATTGGGTCTTTTCAAACATATTTTTTAATATTTTTAAAAGTATTTTTTTAACTACATGTTCAAAACTTTATTTTATATATATTTTTCCATGGTTTTGGATCCGCGCACCCTATGCGCACCGTTCTCGATCCCTACGCGTTAGCATCCGTGCATGGTATGCGTTGGGTACGTGTTTAGTGCGCGATCGCAATGAGACCGGTACGCGACTCCCAGCCTATATGCGTCACGTTCAATGTACGTAACGCAACGTTTACGCGCTTCCGCGATGCATCATCTGCGTCTATGACGCGGTAGGTGCGCGGATCCCGCAAAATATTTAACATTTAAAAAAACATATATATGTATTTCATGTGAATATTAATTGAAGACAAACTCTAAGCTAGTCTTAAAAGTAATATATTTTTACATCTAATCGTATATTTTTTTTAAATTCAATTTCGCGTATGCGTGCTGGGTGCGGGTTGCGTAAGCGCAGGGTGCGCCGATCCCATGTGACCTGCAAAAAAAGAGATTTGATTGGTTCATTACACTTCCTGTTCTAAGTATTGAAAGAGCCCACCCAATTCAATCATTCTTCTTTCACCTTCTTTGGAGGAGCATCTCTTTGCAGAGAAGAAGATTTTTTAGACTAAGTTTACACTTAGCTCTAACTTTTTTCAACTAAAAATGGCTTCAGGGCAGCAGGCATCACCTGCATCTCCTCATTCATCTGAGGATGAATTTTTGGAGGAGGCACCACGCCCACAACGTTTTTCTTCAGTGGTGTGGAAATTTTTTACTTTTCCCGAGGGGCAAACAAAGACCAATGCCACCTTGGTCACGTGCAAGATTGGCAAAAGAGTGCTGTCGCGAGGGGATCCTGTGCCTTTCTGAGTTACTTTTCTTTTTCTTTTTTTTCTTGCATGATTTCTCTATTTTAACGTTGAAAAACAGTATCTGTAAAAAAGAATCACAAATAAATGTATATTAATAACTTTCAAATTTATACTATTCCATTACTGTACAAACACATTTTATATAAAAACTGACTAAGAAACTATAGCCCTGAACCAGAAGTGTCACAATGGTTAAAACACTACATGCATAGTGCATACTACTTTGAAGCAGTTCATGCCCTAAAGCCTACCTCACTAAAAGACTACATGCTAACTGACTCAGTACTATAAGGAGACACACTGGGTGAGTAACAGGGTGTTTGCTAGAAGTGTATGAATACTGACTGGGGAATTGAAGGTGTGAAAGACAACTGTGTAGGTGGTTAAGAGGACTGCATATATAGTGGATAGGCGTTTGAAGCAGTCCATGTGCTAACTAAGGCCTGGCTCACTGCATGAGTACTTGGGTACTGACTGAATGATTAGAGTACAGCAAGGAGAGTGCCTGGGTGAATTTATAAGTGGTTGGCTTTTGGCAAAGTGAATGGATTAGTACTTGGTACTGAATGGGTCACTAGAGGAGTGCAAATGGAGTGACAGGATGTTTGCTGGACTGTATGGATACTGACTAGGGAATTGAAGGTGTGAAAGACAAGTGTATAGTATGTTAGAAGACTGCATGCATACTGCATAGACATTTGAAGCAGTCTATGTGGTAATGTATGGTTCACAACATGAGTACTTGGAAACTGACTAAATCATCAGACTATTGCTAGGACAGTGCCTGGGTAAAACTTTTAAATTTTCAGTTCTGGCACAGTGAAGAGAATAGCACATGGTACTGCACTTTAGTGTCAAACCCTGACTCATTTTATCAATGCATAAGCAAAGACTAGCTTCTAATGCTACTAAAACTTGACAACATGACCGGTTTTAAAACAGTTATCTGTCAGCAAATACACGATGTTACCAAATGCTTCTCTCACAATCCTTACCCAAATGCACACAGACTCACAGTGTGATTTGAGACAAGCAACACTATCCTAGGAGTTTACCAAAACTCATTCACTAGTCTAGAAGAGGTAAGGGTACTGCACACAATCTACATATTTAAGTACAGCACCTTAGTGTCAAAGCATGACTCATGTTATCAATGCATAAGCAAAGACTGGCTTCTAATGCTACTAAAACTTGACAACATGACAGGTTTTAAAACAGTTATCTGTCAGCAAATACACGATGTTACCAAATGCTTCTCTCACAGTGGTTCCCAAATGCACACAGACTCACAGTGTGATTCTAGACAAGCACCACTATCCCTAGGAGTTTACCAAAACTCATTCACTACAGTGGAAGTGGTAAGGGAACTGCACACAATCTACATATTTCAGGACTGCACTTTTGTGTCATAGCCTGACTCATTTAATCAAAGCATAAGCAAAAACTTGCTTCTAATGCTACTAAAACTTGACAAGACAGGTTTTAAAACAGTTATCTGTCAGCAAATACACAATGTTACCAAATGCTTCTCTCACAGCAGTTCCCAAATGCACACATACTCACTGTGTGATTCTAGACAAACAACACTATCCCTTGCACTATACCAAAACACATTTCTTCATCTAGAAGGAGTACTACATTTTAGTGTAGAAACATAGCTCATTTCACAAATTCATAAACAATGACTGGTTTCTAATTCAACCAAAATATAACAACAGCACAGTTATCTATCTACAAACACATGAAAATCACAAATGCTTATCACAGAATGGTTTCTACATGCACACACACTGTCAATAAGATTGTAGAGAACAAAAGTACTCCCTACACTTTAGCAGGAGAAATACATTAGTCTGATTAAAATCAAAATAGTCTACACACATCCCCTCTCAATTAAATAACTCACCTTTCAAGTTGTTTTGTAGAATAAGAAGTATATCAGTCACACACCAGATATCAGTCACACACCAGATTTTCTTATACAGAATCTCAGCACTGTGCACCTCTCAGAAAAACCAGAGAATGGCAAAGTTTCCCTTTCATTTTCCACACATATACATGTAAACATCAAATCACATTCCTTCACACATAAATTCAAAAGCAAACACACATTTCTATTGGTTAAACATTTCAACCCTTTCCAAATGACATAAATTTGAACCCTTCCCCCAATCTGCCTTCTGCCTGTTACCATAGAAACATGTCATGGAACACTGTACTGAGCACACAGGTCACAAGTTCAGCACACAATGTTGCTAATCAAGACAGCAAGTGTGCTTGACTTTTCAACATATCAGCTTATCATATATATTGTTCCTTACAATCAGTTTTTGTTAACCAATAACAATCATGCATTTAAAAAACAGAAATATACACCCTACCTTTCAGTGTAGAAGGTTGTCAAACAACCAATGATTTCTTGTCTTTTTTAAAAACTGCATCTTAGCCACCATTTTAGAAACATCTTACTTTCCAAACTGCCATTTCATTTACAGAGACCATCTGAGTGCATCCAGACCTCCTTTCAAGATGCTTAGAGTGTGGATTGTGGGACAGAGCTATATTTTCTGGAGCCAAAGGTATGCGGAAAACAAAGGCATTCACAAAGACCTAGGTTTGCCAAATGCAGACATTAAATGGATTGGACAGAGAAGGTTAAAGTAGCACCAATTGATGCCATTGATGAAATCCTTCATGCATATCCAACACCCTGACCTCATAATAGTGCACTGTGGTGGCAATGACCTAGGCACTTTGACTGGAGTAGGTCTGGAAATCCTTATGAAGGACACCTTTGCAGAACTGATTTCACTTTTCCCCAAAACCGCCTTTGTGTCTTCTAACATATGCCAAAGACAGAAATGTAACTGGTCCGATCATTTTTGTCCACAAATTGAGAAGGCTAGGAAACATGTGAATAAATATGTTTCTGCTTTTCTCCGAGACTATAGAATGGGGTCCATTTACAATAACAATCTGCGCTTTCAAATGCAAGAGATGTATAGGAGAGATGGAGTACACTTTACTGATGAAGGAAACAGAGTCCTCCTCAACAATTTTAGACTCTGTATAGGTACTACTTATAAGTACCAAAAACTCTCAATGAACACAACGGCTCTTTTTAGAGCCACTCAAGAACATAACCCTTAAGCTTCATCTTTATCTCCCAAAAATGTACATCTTTTTTCCTTGGATCCGCGCACCCAACGCGAGAGAATCCGTGCACCCAACGTGTTAGGATGCGCGCACCCTGCACGCATTTCGGCGTTTTTTTTTTTTTTTTTAAAAAGGGGGCCCCAGGGGGTCCTTCTGGGACCCCCTAAGCACCTCTAGAGGGTCAGAGTATTTCCACTCTGCCCCCTTTAATATGTTTTACACACTTATTCCCCTTGCTTCTTCAGCCTCGCTTCTACCGAGGCAGAAAATGGCCGCCAACAGTTCCTGGTTTCGAATGTAGACAGACACTCGACAGCCAATTAGCATTCAGCGCATGATCGGGAGGGTGCACGCTCGGGAACTACTGAACAGATTCACACCATTTATGCAAAAGCCACGAGTCTGAACTGAGGACTACCTCTTTGCCAAATTTGGTGTAATTCCGTTCAGCGGTTCGGGCTGTAGCTGCGACAACAGATCCTATGGGAAATTGCATGGAGAAAACGCGTTTTGGGACCCCCCTTTTTTCTCGGCCCCGGCTTGACGAATCACCACGAAACTTTCAGGGTAGGAGCGGAGCTGGCCAAGTTTGGAAAATTTTGCGAGGATTCATCAACCGGCGCCAGACTTATTGGGAATAGAATGTTGCAGATTTCCTATGGAAAATAGGTCCTAACTATAACTATCTACTGGCGACCGCCAGTAGATAATATATATATATATATATATATATCCCAAAAACTCCAACATCTCCTATTGCGTTGAAAAGGTATATAACAAGGGTATAGACGACAATACATATGACACACATATGTTATACAACTTAGAATTGATGGTTAGGCATGAGAGCTTGACAGTGCGATGAAATTAGCTATAAATGCAGCATTGAATGTACATAAGATTATCCATATGATAGGAATGGATATCACAAAGAATAGCTAAAGTGATGTCATATAGGAATGATGCATTATGTATATCCTCTTTACCCTTCAAAATCTGTTTTTACTTACACTAATAGCACTTGCACTTTATTTGTATTCAATCATTTTTAATGAATTCTGTCCTAAGGTAAACATATTTTAAGATGGTCGCCATTGTGGCAACAAATAAGCAAGTTAATTGTCTGTGTTTACTAGGACCCCGTGAAGCTTCATGGTTTAAAATGGTCAAACTTTATGCACAACAACTAACACTGACGAAGCCAGGTGGCAAAAAACGTTTGTTAGAGGGGTAGGGGGTCTGTAATAAACCACTTTGGAACCGGAGACCTGTGTGCTTTCCTTTTCAATGCAATAAGATATGTTGGAGCTTTTGGGATGAATCGCGGTTCACCACCGCAGGATTGAAGCACCCGGGACCTAGGCGGTGCAACGGCGGTGACTTTCAGTGCAGAAAAAAAGGAAAAAAAAAAAAAAAATATATATATATATATATATATATATATATATATATATATATATGCAACCAGTCCTGCTATCAAAATTCAAAACAGGCGTAGACTCCGTGAGAATAAAGCATGAAGGAATTTATTTTCGTAAAGATACCAAGACGCGTTTCGACGGCAAGCCGCCTTTGTCAATATCACACCAATGGCAGCCATTAAGTACTGTGTGTCATAGAAAAATCGTCATGGCAACGGTATACAATTGACATGGAAAACAACAACTGATGTAGTTTCAGCCCAGAATTGAAAGACAGACTAATTTGTTTAACATATAGGTTCCTTACTGCTGAGAAAAATGTGTTACAGTTAAATTCACAATTATACAAAAATTTAAATTTTAAACAGTGTAAATTCAGCAGAAACCGGAACATGAGCCAAATTAAATCATTAATTATTTAATTATAGAGCCCCAGTGGGCCTAAATTGTAGAACCTCCCTAAAACAGTCTTTGAATTTATAACTTGTTAAACAGAAAATAGTCTGTTAGCTACATAATTCTGAAACATCCAGACTGAAGGGAGGAAAAGGGCTCAACTGAACTCATGGATAGGTTCACAAAAAACATATCGTCTGTCGTCCTGGGCTGGGGATAATAACTGTCCAGACACATAGTTCCAAGAAAACTAAAAGTGCAATAGGGTGAACCTGGGATAAAAAACGGAGTTAGGGTACGGTTAGAGACAGGCAGAAATAGATTCATAAATGTACGGATAAAGCCTCATCCGTATTTAATCCAATGGGTATTTTGGTGTTAAACAGAATGATGTACTTGAATTCTAATCTACGCAATGTTTGCTGTCTATTGTCTCCTCTTGGGTTCTTAGGCACAGTATCAAGAACACAGTAGGAAAGGTCAGATGATTTTCCACTGTGGCATTGGTTAATGTGTCTGGCCACCGGGTAATTGGGGGTCATCATCGTTGATTGCCCGCAAGTGCTGCAGTATACGTACATGAACAGGGTGAATGGTAGACCCTATATAGCGTTTGTTACATGTACATTGCAACATGTACACTGCAAAATCACTTTTACATGTGAAACTTCCCCTTATAATAAAGGGAGAGTGTCTGAGTGGAGAGCTGATTTCTTTCACATTAATACCATGGCGGCAGGCCTTACATTTGGCACATTTTCTAAAGCCATTGTTGGTTTTGAGCCACTCAGAACCCTTGTTGACACTAGGTGCATTGTTGACTAATTCCTGTCTCATGGATTTTGCACGTCTAAACGTTAGGGATGGCGTCCTTGGCATTTTTGGACCTAGAACAGGGTCATTGCGCACAATCTGCCAATGTTTATACAGAGTCTTTCTCAAAACGTCATGATAGGTGTTGTATCCAGTTATGAATCTTGGTATGCCAGATATAGACTTTTTATTTTTATTCGTTAGTTTTTCTGAGTTGGGAAAAAGAAGTTCCTTTCTGGTGACATTTTGGACTTTGGCATTAGCTTTATTTAAGGTGTCTGCATTGTAACCTCTTTGTTCAAGTCTATCAAACAGAGTGTTGGTGGCTTTAACAAGACTACTCTCAGTGCTGCAGTTTCTCTTCATACGAAGACATTCTGCGTATGGGATGCTTTGTTTTAAGGAGGTGGGGTGGAAGCTACTGTAGTGGAGAATGGAATTTCCTGATGTAGGTTTCCTATAGGTTCTGGTCTCTATTTTGGAATTCTCCACAAAAACCTCTAAATCCAAGAATTGTATAGATGACTTGTTGATGTTACATGTGAAAGATAAATTGAGAGAGTTCTCATTGAGTGCTTTAGCAAAGTTAAGAGCAGATTCTTCTGTCCCTTGCCAAAGGAAAAACAAATCATCTATGTATCGAACATACAGCACCACATTTTCAGTCATTGCTTGCTCATGGTCAACCATGAGTACCTGCTCCTCCCACCAGACCATATGCAAATTAGCATAGCTGGGGGCGAAGCAGGTACCCATGGCAGTCCCGCACAACTGTTTGTAAAATAGTTTGTCAAATATAAACACATTATTGTCTAGACACCATTCTGACATCTTTAACAACATGAGAGTATGATTAAATAGTTCAATGGATCTTTTGCCCAAGTAATATTTTAGTGCATTAAGTCCATCTCTGTGTTTAATACTCGTATACAGAGTATTGACATCAAGTGTCATCAATAAAGAATTTTCATCACAGTGCAGGTCATAGATCTTTGTCAGAAAGTCCCCCGTATCTTTAATAAAAGACGGGAGAGTCTGAACATATGGCTGTAAAAAAGAGTCAATAAATTTAGAAGTGTTTTCAAAAAGACCTCCTATAGCAGATATAATTGGCCTTCCAGGTGGATTTGTGGTGCTTTTGTGGATCTTTGGTATTAGATACAACTGTGGAACAATAGGATAGTCTGTTTTGAGAAAGTCAAATTCCTGTTTAGAGATCAGGTTGGAACATCTCCACTGGTATAGGTCTGCGTGATATCTTTCTTTTGTACTTGCTAGAGATGTGGGGCTTACCCGACAGTAACATTCTGGGTCTTGGAGTTGTTGATGCGCTTCCAGATTGTATTGATCTAATGGCCAAAGGACAACATTCCCACCTTTGTCCGACCATCTCACCACGATGTCTTGGCGTGTTTTGATTTTACTTATGAGTTTCTCATACTCAAGTCTCTGATTGTGATTGGTATGGATGAACCTTGTACTGGATGAGGTGAATAGATTTTTGAGGTCTTTGATCATATTTTCAGCGAAAATATCTATGTTGTCTCTTGGCATAATTGGAAGGAAGACTGATTTTGGTTTGTACGGAGTAGTTTTCCTCCCGTAGATATCCAATCCCATGTTATGTACTACTTGTTTTAAAGGGGTGTCTTCACCAGATTCCAAAGCTGCCATATCTTGTAGTAGCTCCATGTCAGACACTTTCAGGTTGCCCACTAGCGCATTAACATCCATTAGATTCGATGCTGAAATTTCTGTTTTGTTAGTGGAACTAAAGTATTTCTGCAATTTTAGTTTCCTTATAAAGTGAAAGAGATCTATGCGAGTTTGAACATAGTCAAAGTTGGTAGGTGCGCACCATGATAAGCCCAATGTCAATATTTCCTGTTCTTTTTCCGTCAAAATCATGTTAGTGAGATTTATGACTGTGTTGTCTCTGGTGGTATTTGATCTTACTTTCTCTTTGTTCGTCTGTTTGTAGTTTTGGATGAGTTTTCTTCTCCCTCCCCATCTCCGGTCTTTTCCGCCTTCTCGTCTTTGATTTTTTGTCTTGTTTGCTTGTTCGTATCGAGGCGGGTGGGGTCTCAAATGCATGGAACGTTCTAGCCGTAAAAAATCAAGCTCTTGAATTACGGATGGCGCAGTACCAGATACGGTATCTTCAATGTCTGATTCAACCTCCGAGCTAAGTTCCGAACCACTAGGCTCTGTTGATTTCGTTTGAGAGATGTTGGCTGAAGATAATTGTTGTCTTCGGATATTTTCGAATTTTTTCGAAAACGTATATATTCTGCCATTGAGATAATCTCGTTTGTCTCTCTGAAATTTCGTTGCTTTTCGTTCCTTAATTGATTGCTCATGTTTTGTCAGTCTCTTTTTCATCTCGATTTGAGCTTTACTAAGTTCTTCTTTGTCGGAGAATTTATCCAATTAGAATTTCTCAACATACGCCGTGATGAAATAGCGCTGTTCTCTGCCCACTCTTTCAGCATATTTGGATCTGGATTTTCGTAAGTTGGTGCAACGAGAACTCGTAGTCCTCTCGGTATGCGACCTACATCCAAGTACCTCTGTAATGATTTGCATTCCCACCATTTAGAAATTTCCAACTTGCGTAGTTTCTCCAAGTCATACATAGTCTGTTTTAAATCTTTGTTTTTGTTCGTAGCCTCAATGCTGTTAGTTGGCTGTGTCTGAAAGTCCGTTGATTCATCATTGAATATGTCCAATGCTGCCTCTTCTCTCTCTCGAACCCACTCCTCGGCCATCTTACGAATCGAAAATCTCCCTTCTTGCTTCTCACTGCCCGAATAGTTATCTCGGGACTACCTCTCCCATCAGCCACTATAATACCACACTTAGAACCAAGTATGCGAAGAGATTCTTACCAGACAAACAGACCGCCCTCCGGCTATCCTGTGTGTCCGCAAGGAAGGTCAACGCGATACAGTGACCGTCGTGGATTAATTTCTGCTGCGGGGGGCGCCGCGTTTTCAACGCTGAAGTAACCACAAGGTCCCGGTTACGCGGTGCTCCAAATCGAGGAGGGTCTACCAGAAGACTCCGAATCGTCTTAAACATGCAACCAGTCCTGCTATCAAAATTCAAAACAGGCGTAGACTCACGAAGTGGATCAGCAACTGCGCGGACGAACTCGCCCCACTGAGGACCCCGCCCAGCAGACCCGGCAGCAAGAAGGCCCCATGGTTCACCGACGAACTCAAGAGCTCCAAGAAGAACTGCCGAGCCCTCGAGAAAGCCTGGAGAAGGGAGCCAACTCCGGACAACATGACCACCCTCAAGCTTGCCACCCGGAAGCACCACCAACTGATCCGCGACACCAAGATAACTGCATTCAAGGACCGGTTGGATAACAACGCACACAACAGCAAGGAACTCTTCAACATCGTGAAAGAGCTCTCCAACCCCAACGCCGGAAACAACGACATCACCCCATCGCAAGAACTCTGCAACTCCCTCGCCTCCTACTTCCACAACAAGATCGCGGACATACACAACAGCTTCAACACCCTACCGACGAACGCCACATCCAACCCGACCGAACCACCGCCCCCCACCTCCACCCTCCGCGCCTGGACCCCGATCTGCACCGAAGAAACCGTCCGCATGATGAACTCCATCCACTCCGGATCTCCGACCGACCCCTGCCCTCACCACGTCTTCAACAAAGCCGACGCCGTCATCGCACCCCACCTGCGGGACATCATCAACACCTCCTTCACCACCGCCACCTTCCCTGAGAGCTGGAAGCATGCTGAACTCAGCGCTCTACCAAGAAACCAACAGCGGACCCCACCGAACTCAAGAATTACCGCCCCATCTCGCTGCTCCCGTTCCCAGCCAAAGTCATCGAGAAGACCGTCAACAAGCAACTGGCCGCCTTCCTCGAGACGAACGGATCCCTCGACCCCTCACAGTCTGGCTTCCGAGCCAACCACAGCACCGAGACCGCCCTCTTCGCTGCCACCGATGACATCCGAACCCTGATGGACAACGGAGAAACAGCGGCCCTCATCCTACTAGACCTCTCCGCGGCCTTCGACACCGTCTGCCACCGCACCCTAGTGCAGCGCCTCAGCAACGTCGGAATCCAGGAGAAGGCACTGGAATGGATCATCTCCTTCCTCGACGGAAGTACACAGAGAGTCCGTCTACCGCCGTACAAGTCAGAGGCCACCAAAGTCATCTGCGGCGTCCCTCAAGGATCCTCGCTGAGCCCAACCCTCTTCAACATCTACATGAGCCCCCTCGCGGCCATCGCACGCCAACACAACCTCAACATCATCTCCTACGCCGACGATACCCAGCTGATCCTCTCCCTGACCAACGACCCCGCCGCCGCCAGAGCCAACCTTCACGAAGGAATGAAAGAGGTAGCCGAGTGGATGTCGACCAGCCGCCTGAAGCTGAACTCGGACAAGACGGAAGTCCTCATCCTGGGATCCTCGCCCTCCGCCTGGGATGACTCCTGGTGGCCCCCCGCCCTGGGCACCGCACCCAAACCGACAGACCACGCACGCAACCTGGGCTTCATCCTGGACTCCTCCCTCTCCATGACCAAGCAAGTCAACGCCGTCTCCTCCTCATGCTTCAACACCCTGCGCATGCTACGGAAGATCTTCCGGTGGATCCCCACCGAGACCAGGAAGAATGTCACCCAGGCACTCGTCACCAGCCGACTGGACTACGGCAACGCCCTCTACGCCAGAACCACCGCCAAGCTCCAGAAGAGACTCCAACGGATCCAGAACGCCTCAGCCAGACTCATCCTCGACATCCCACGACACAGCCACATCTCCGGACACCTAAGAGACCTGCACTGGCTCCCGGTCAACAAGAGAATCACCTTCCGTCTCCTCACCCACGCACACAAAGCTCTTCACGACCAAGGCCCGAGCTACCTCAACAACCGCATCAACTTCTACGCTCCCAAACGACACCTCCGATCAGCCAGTCACGCCCTCGCCGCCGTCCCCCGCATCCGAAGAACGACAACAGGAGGAAGGTCCTTCTCCTACCAGGCCGCCAAGACCTGGAACTCCCTCCCGACCGACCTGCGCCTGACCCAAGACCACCTCGCCTTCAGGAAGAAGCTCAAGACCTGGCTGTTCGGGTAGCAGCAGCACCCCCCCCCCCCCCAGCGCCTTGAGACCCTCCGGGTAAGTAGAGCGCTCTATAAATGCCTATGATTGATTGATTGATTGATTGTAGACTCCGTGAGAATAAAGCATGAAGGAATTTATTTTCGTAAAGATACCAAGACGCGTTTCGACGGCAAGCCGCCTTTGTCAATATCACAGGTAACACCAATGGCAGCCATTAAGTACTGTGTGTCATAGAAAAATCGTCATGGCAACGGTATACAATTGACATGGAAAACAACAACTGATGTAGTTTCAGCCCAGAATTGAAAGACAAACTAATTTGTTTAACATATAGGTTCCTTACTGCTGAGAAAAATGTGTTACAGTTAAATTCACAATTATACAAAAATTTAAATTTTAAACAGTGTAAATTCAGCAGAAACCGGAACATGAGCCAAATTAAATCATTAATTATTTAATTATAGAGCCCCAGTGGGCCTAAATTGTAGAACCTCCCTAAAACAGTCTTTGAATTTATAACTTGTTAAACAGAAAATAGCCTGTTAGCTACATAATTCTGAAACATCCAGACTGAAGGGAGGAAAAGGGCTCAACTGAACTCATGGATAGGTTCACAAAAAACATATCGTCTGTCGTCCTGGGCTGGGGATAATAACTGTCCAGACACATAGTTCCAAGAAAACTAAAAGTGCAATAGGGTGAACCTGGGATAAAAAACGGAGTTAGGGTACGGTTAGAGACAGGCAGAAATAGATTCATAAATGTACGGATAAAGCCTCATCCGTATTTAATCCAATGGGTATTTTGGTGTTAAACAGAATGATGTACTTGGATTCTAATCTACGCAATGTTTGCTGTCTATTGCCTCCTCTTGGGTTCTTAGGCACAGTATCAAGAACACAGTAGGAAAGGTCAGATGATTTTCCACTGTGGCATTGGTTAATGTGTCTGGCCACCGGGTAATTGGGGTCATCATTGTTGATTGCCCGCAAGTGCTGCAGTATACGTACATGAACAGGGTGAATGGTAGACCCTATATAGCGTTTGTTACATGTACATTGCAACATGTACACTGCAAAATCACTTTTACATGTGAAACTTCCCCTTATAATAAAGGGAGAGTGTCTGAGTGGAGAGCTGATTTCTTTCACATTAATACCATGGCGGCAGGCCTTACATTTGGTACATTTTCTAAAGCCATTGTTGGTTTTGAGCCACTCAGATCCCTTGTTGACACTAGGTGCATTGTTGACTAATTCCTGTCTCATGGATTTTGCACGTCTGCAATCCTCTGCTGATGACGTCAGATATATTACATCACTGTATTTAGACACTTATTTACCCATGTCTTCTTTCATTAATCTTTAGCTATACATATATTACAAATATTTATTTTTCAGAAAGACACATATGTCATCAGTGATGTAATATCGGACGTCATCAGCAGAGGATTGCGGTCGCGTGAGTTATAGTTGCCTGCACTAACTATAACGGGGGAATTTCATTGGTTTTTTACAAGTGAAATGTCCACCTAACTATAACCTGTGTGAAACCTATGGTTTTTTAAGTGAATTTGCAAGGTTTTTTAAATGCTAATTCCTAACTATAACGTGTGTGAAACCTATGGTTTTTTCAGTGAATTTGTACGGTTTTTTAAATGCTAAGTTATGTTTTTATTTTTTTTATGTGTGCGCTCTGTGTGCGCGGTGCGCGCGTATAGATATTGATATGCTTTTAAATGCTAATTTCTCAGGAAATACTGAACAGATTTACACCATACCTGCGAAAGGCACTTCCTTGACCTTATGGCTACCTCTCTGCCAAATTTCAAGTAATTATGTTCAGCCGTTCGGGCTGTAGCTGTGTCTAAAGGTCCTATGGAAAAATGCATGGGGAAAACGCGTTTTGGGACCCCCCTTTTTTCTCGGCCCCCGCTTGACGAATCACCCCGAGACTTTCAGGGTAGGAGCTGAACGGAGGGCCCCATTAGTTTTGAAAATTTCGCGAGGATTCGTCAACCAGCGCCAAAGTTATTCAAAATAGAATTTTGAGATTTCCTATGGAAACACGGTCCTAACTATAACTATCTACTGGCGACCGCCAGTAGATAATATATATATACATATATAAATATATCTACAGCAAAGTTTGCCTGTTGAAGAGAAAGCCGCACTACAGGTAAGTTTATGCCAAACCATCTTTAATTGAAGGATGCTGCGAGGATTTCGGCTGGAACAGCACAAAGTGTTCGTCCAGGGCCTGACGCGTTTCGTGTGATACACTTCCTCAGAGGCGTGGACTTGCAAATTCAAAGGCACGGCAATTTTGGCGATGTTTTATCTTGCTTTCCCCGCCCTGAGTGGGCGTAGCCACCCCCGTGGCTTTCTGGTCTTAGTAGTGCTGTTTCTTGCTTCAGTGAGCTGACATGCCGTTGATGCAAAATAAAGTTAAATGATACCGCAGTGGGTTTGTGATGTCAACCTCAATACTTCGCTGCATTCTTTGCCCTTCAACAACTGGCACCTGCTCCATAAGCAGCGGCGTCGGTTGGCGTCGCTGCAGGAATGCAAACTGCATCAGGGCGTTCTCCGTGGCTCAGGCGGGGCCACTAACATCTACAGCAAAGTTTGCCTGTTGAAGAGAAAGCCGCACTACAGGTAAGTTTATGCCAAACCATCTTTAATTGAAGGATGCTGCGAGGATTTCGGCTGGAACAGCACAAAGTGTTCGTCCAGGGCCTGACGCGTTTCGTGTGATACACTTCCTCAGAGGCGTGGATTTGCAAATTCAAAGGCACGGCAATTTTGGCGATGTTTTATCTTGCTTTCCCCGCCCTGAGTGGGCGTAGCCACCCCCGTGGCTTTCTGGTCTTAGTAGTGCCGTTTCTTGCTTCAGTGAGCTGACATGCCGTTGATGCAAAATAAAGTTAAATGATACCGCAGTGGGTTTGTGATGTCAACCTCAATACTTCGCTGCATTCTTTGCCCTTCAACAACTGGCACCTGCTCCATAAGCAGCGGCGTCGGTTGGCGTCGCTGCAGGAATGCAAACTGCATCAGGGCGTTCTCCGTGGCTCAGGCGGGGCCACTAACATCTACAGCAAAGTTTGCCTGTTGAAGAGAAAGCCGCACTACAGGTAAGTTTATGCCAAACCATCTTTAATTGAAGGATGCTGCGAGGATTTCGGCTGGAACAGCACAAAGTGTTCGTCCAGGGCCTGACGCGTTTCGTGTGATACACTTCCTCAGAGGCGTGGACTTGCAAATTCAAAGGCACGGCAATTTTGGCGATGTTTTATCTTGCTTTCCCCGCCCTGAGTGGGCGTAGCCACCCCCGTGGCTTTCTGGTCTTAGTAGTGCCGTTTCTTGCTTCAGTGAGCTGACATGCCGTTGATGCAAAATAAAGTTAAATGATACCGCAGTGGGTTTGTGATGTCAACCTCAATACTTCGCTGCATTCTTTGCCCTTCAACAACTGGCACCTGCTCCATAAGCAGCGGCGTCGGTTGGCGTCGCTGCAGGAATGCAAACTGCATCAGGGCGTTCTCCGTGGCTCAGGCGGGGCCACTAACATCTACAGCAAAGTTTGCCTGTTGAAGAGAAAGCCGCACTACAGGTAAGTTTATGCCAAACCATCTTTAATTGAAGGATGCTGCGAGGATTTCGGCTGGAACAGCACAAAGTGTTCGTCCAGGGCCTGACGCGTTTCGTGTGATACACTTCCTCAGAGGCGTGGACTTGCAAATTCAAAGGCACGGCAATTTTGGCGATGTTTTATCTTGCTTTCCCCGCCCTGAGTGGGCGTAGCCACCCCCGTGGCTTTCTGGTCTTAGTAGTGCCGTTTCTTGCTTCAGTGAGCTGACATGCCGTTGATGCAAAATAAAGTTAAATGATACCGCAGTGGGTTTGTGATGTCAACCTCAATACTTCGCTGCATTCTTTGCCCTTCAACAACTGGCACCTGCTCCATAAGCAGCGGCGTCGGTTGGCGTCGCTGCAGGAATGCAAACTGCATCAGGGCGTTCTCCGTGGCTCAGGCGGGGCCACTAACATCTACAGCAAAGTTTGCCTGTTGAAGAGAAAGCCGCACTACAGGTAAGTTTATGCCAAACCATCTTTAATTGAAGGATGCTGCGAGGATTTCGGCTGGAACAGAACAAAGTGTTCGTCCAGGGCCTGACGCGTTTCGTGTGATACACTTCCTCAGAGGCGTGGACTTGCAAATTCAAAGGCACGGCAATTTTGGCGATGTTTTATCTTGCTTTCCCCGCCCTGAGTGGGCGTAGCCACCCCCGTGGCTTTCTGGTCTTAGTAGTGCCGTTTCTTGCTTCAGTGAGCTGACATGCCGTTGATGCAAAATAAAGTTAAATGATACCGCAGTGGGTTTGTGATGTCAACCTCAATACTTCGCTGCATTCTTTGCCCTTCAACAACTGGCACCTGCTCCATAAGCAGCGGCGTCGGTTGGCGTCGCTGCAGGAATGCAAACTGCATCAGGGCGTTCTCCGTGGCTCAGGCGGGGCCACTAACATCTACAGCAAAGTTTGCCTGTTGAAGAGAAAGCCGCACTACAGGTAAGTTTATGCCAAACCATCTTTAATTGAAGGATGCTGCGACGATTTCGGCTGGAACAGCACAAAGTGTTCGTCCAGGGCCTGACGCGTTTCGTGTGATACACTTCCTCAGAGGCGTGGACTTGCAAATTCAAAGGCACGGCAATTTTGGCGATGTTTTATCTTGCTTTCCCCGCCCTGAGTGGGCGTAGCCACCCCCGTGGCTTTCTGGTCTTAGTAGTGCCGTTTCTTGCTTCAGTGAGCTGACATGCCGTTGATGCAAAATAAAGTTAAATGATACCGCAGTGGGTTTGTGATGTCAACCTCAATACTTCGCTGCATTCTTTGCCCTTCAACAACTGGCACCTGCTCCATAAGCAGCGGCGTCGGTTGGCGTCGCTGCAGGAATGCAAACTGCATCAGGGCGTTCTCCGTGGCTCAGGCGGGGCCACTAACATCTACAGCAAAGTTTGCCTGTTGAAGAGAAAGCCGCACTACAGGTAAGTTTATGCCAAACCATCTTTAATTGAAGGATGCTGCGAGGATTTCGGCTGGAACAGCACAAAGTGTTCGTCCAGGGCCTGACGCGTTTCGTGTGATACACTTCCTCAGAGGCGTGGACTTGCAAATTCAAAGGCACGGCAATTTTGGCGATGTTTTATCTTGCTTTCCCCGCCCTGAGTGGGCGTAGCCACCCCCGTGGCTTTCTGGTCTTAGTAGTGCCGTTTCTTGCTTCAGTGAGCTGACATGCCGTTGATGCAAAATAAAGTTAAATGATACCGCAGTGGGTTTGTGATGTCAACCTCAATACTTCGCTGCATTCTTTGCCCTTCAACAACTGGCACCTGCTCCATAAGCAGCGGCGTCGGTTGGCGTCGCTGCAGGAATGCAAACTGCATCAGGGCGTTCTCCGTGGCTTAGGCGGGGCCACTAACATCTACAGCAAAGTTTGCCTGTTGAAGAGAAAGCCGCACTACAGGTAAGTTTATGCCAAACCATCTTTAATTGAAGGATGCTGCGAGGATTTCGGCTGGAACAGCACAAAGTGTTCGTCCAGGGCCTGACGCGTTTCGTGTGATACACTTCCTCAGAGGCGTGGACTTGCAAATTCAAAGGCACGGCAATTTTGGCGATGTTTTATCTTGCTTTCCCCGCCCTGAGTGGGCGTAGCCACCCCCGTGGCTTTCTGGTCTTAGTAGTGCCGTTACTTGCTTCAGTGAGCTGACATGCTGTTGATGCAAAATAAAGTTAAATGATACCGCAGTGGGTTTGTGATGTCAACCTCAATACTTCGCTGCATTCTTTGCCCTTCAACAACTGGCACCTGCTCCATAAGCAGCGGCGTCGGTTGGCGTCGCTGCAGGAATGCAAACTGCATCAGGGCGTTCTCCGTGGCTCAGGCGGGGCCACTAACATCTACAGCAAAGTTTGCCTGTTGAAGAGAAAGCCGCACTACAGGTAAGTTTATGCCAAACCATCTTTAATTGAAGGATGCTGCGAGGATTTCGGCTGGAACAGCACAAAGTGTTCGTCCAGGGCCTGACGCGTTTCGTGTGATACACTTCCTCAGAGGCGTGGACTTGCAAATTCAAAGGCACGGCAATTTTGGCGATGTTTTATCTTGCTTTCCCCGCCCTGAGTGGGCGTAGCCACCCCCGTGGCTTTCTGGTCTTAGTAGTGCCGTTTCTTGCTTCAGTGAGCTGACATGCCGTTGATGCAAAATAAAGTTAAATGATACCGCAGTGGGTTTGTGATGTCAACCTCAATACTTCGCTGCATTCTTTGCCCTTCAACAACTGGCACCTGCTCCATAAGCAGCGGCGTCGGTTGGCGTCGCTGCAGGAATGCAAACTGCATCAGGGCGTTCTCCGTGGCTCAGGCGGGGCCACTAACATCTACAGCAAAGTTTGCCTGTTGAAGAGAAAGCCGCACTACAGGTAAGTTTATGCCAAACCATCTTTAATTGAAGGATGCTGCGAGGATTTCGGCTGGAACAGCACAAAGTGTTCGTCCAGGGCCTGACGCGTTTCGTGTGATACACTTCCTCAGAGGCGTGGACTTGCAAATTCAAAGGCACGGCAATTTTGGCGATGTTTTATCTTGCTTTCCCCGCCCTGAGTGGGCGTAGCCACCCCCGTGGCTTTCAGGTCTTAGTAGTGCCGTTTCTTGCTTCAGTGAGCTGACATGCCGTTGATGCAAAATAAAGTTAAATGATACCGCAGTGGGTTTGTGATGTCAACCTCAATACTATAAATATATATATATATATATATATATATATATACCCAGTCTCATTTATAGGGTTTCTTAATATAGTTATGTTATTTTATTTTATTTTATTTTATAAAGCGCACAGCTACTCCGAGGAGTGTCCCGGCGCGAGGGGTAGGAAGAGTTGAGCTAACTACAACCAAACAATGCAAGCATGTTTGCTCAACAAATTCTCTAGAACATCCTTAAAATGCATGAACTGTTGAATAGTATCTGTTCTGAGCACTATACCAAGTTGACACTCGTCAACATAACCCTCAATCTCTTGGCCTTTTGGAAATATATACTTTTATCAAAATCTTGAGGTCTTTAAACAATTTCCCAAAACACCTAATCTCTTAATATTATGCCCAGCATATGCTATAGCTCAATTATCTGACGGCTTCAAAATTATCTGCACCCAAAATTTGTCAAATGTTACATCAGAAATCACAGTGACCTGTGATACTGAATGAGCCATGACCTTAAAACCCATGTTACCGATCATCACAATTCAGCTATATTTACCAGTAATAACAGCAGCTTTTTCAACACCAACACCCACAGGTAAAACAACTTTGGGTACACGTGTTTCCAAACTGTTCACCTCAATTAAACAATACACTGTTTGAACTAGGCAAGTTAAGACACACATAAGTAAAGTGACTCACTATTTTACATCTATTACATTTTTTCTCTAATTGCAAGACAATCTAGGCAATTCCCCAGATGATAAAGGTACTTATCCATTGCAAGAAAATCACCCAGTAATTACATGGTCCCTGACTCTGCCATTATCCCTATATCTCTACATCCTTTATTTTAACCCTGGGCGTAGTTTGCCTAGTGGCGCTACGTGTAACTACGCGAAGTGCACTTCGCGAGATACGCGTAGCGCTACGCGAACTGCGTAATGCGCTGTTCGGGATGATTGCACAGTGCCGGATGCTTGTCAACACTGTGCAATTATTGAAAACGGCATCTCGCACAGTGCGAGCTGTTGTTTTCTGCCACTCGAGTAGATTTTTACTCGAGCGGCAGCTTTCTCAACGCGGACTGGTAGTTTCTCATCGCGAGCGGTCGCGAGCATACGCGACCACTCGCAATGAGAAACTTGACCTCCCCGCGTTGAGAATCTCACCGGGAGGTTTGTTTTCAACGCTCACAAACGCCAACTTGATATTGCTGATCGCGAACGAGGAAAAAGTCTCGCCGGTATGTCTTTTTGCTCGCTCGCGGTCGTCAACTTGACGTTGAGGACCGCGAGCGAGCAAAAAATGCCAACTACGCTAAGCGTTTTTGCACTGTGCTATGTGCAATTCACGTAGCGCGAAGTGCTACAAACTACGCAAACTACGCGAGCGTAGCGTAGCGTAGTTGGCTGCCCAGGGTTACTTTATTTATGAAATTCACAGAAGGACAAACAACAATGTCACATTCATCAGCAAGCATATGTGCTAAACCAACCAGTGTCTCAATTCCTTTCACAATTGTTTAGCTTCTCCCAGAGAAAGATTGGTACAGCACATCAAGGGCTCATATGATAAATATAATTCTATAATTTTTTTGTTGAGGGGCGCACTCCCTGCTTTGTGTGTTTAATTCAATCTGATGTTCACAACTATTTCTCAGTTCCTGGGGTGCGACATAGGTCCCGGGAACTGCCTGTCTCCCTGTAGAATGATTAAATAAAAAAAGTTCAGGAACAGTGGATATTTGGTTTATTTATTCTTTGTTCTTTAGTTGCCCCTGAGGAAGGGACATTGGGTCCCGAAATGCATAGGGCGGGCAATGACAGACACCAAAAGAATTGACACTTGAGTTTACGGAAAATGATCATGATGTGAAAATTCCAGTTGTGTCAAAAAACAATTGAAAAGAAAATTTGTTACATATGTTGTATTGGTTATTATGGTAATGTAGTGATTGAAAGTGTAAAAATGATTATGGCGATGAAATAATCATAAAATAAGCAAACAAAATGGTATTATATGAATAAATAATATGTTGATTTAACTCAAATTACATTTTGTATGTTAAATACGACAAGGGCAGTGCATATAGGTCGTTGCAGGCTCCAGTGTTCCTGAACGTTTTTAATAAATATAATTCTACCACAATATCAGGGCCTAACTTTCAAAGGCAAAAATATCAAGAAGGCAAATGCATATCATAAGCATAGATTTACTATTCTTAAATATACATCTACGTACCTTGACAATATATACTGACCTTTATCTTTAATTGATAATTTTGTCTTTAATATTGTGGTATGACACTATTTACCACTTGATATCCCAGACTCACACAAACAACTATTGATCTCAATTAGATCATGTATATATTGATCAACACAATTCTCAAATTCATATAGCTTACTAAAATCTGTAAAGAAGCTACATGTTCATCTATGCTCTGAACACTTGATTATTTCATGAATAACAATTGTATCTGTCAACTACAAAGCTTGCATTTTTTGATTCTACTTCAGGTAGATCGAAACCTTTCTGTGCCTTAGTACCAAGATAGTTGAACAATAAAGCTAATTTCCTTTAGGATTTACATCATTTTCATCTATTGGCACTACATAATTCTCAAAAACACATAGCCATTGTCTCCATTTTAGTACTGGTCTGCCAGGGGATTTCGTAGAAAGGCTGAAGGAGGTTGGAAAGTGTACAAAATGTAAAAAAATGTAGAGGGATGTGTACACTGAGCAAGTATGAAATTGAAGAATAATAGAGGCTAGAAAAAATAGCTTCTCCAGGACAAATTGAGCTTGGAATCAGTAAGAAATTGCTCCAATTAATCTGCAACACAAACTAAATATATATAAAGGAAAAATAAAATATGACAATTCGCTAAGGCATGAAATAATACAGAAACATGGGGACGATTCACATTTTAGCAATCGTAATCTGACTCATTGGGGACAATGGCGTACAGAAAGGAAGCAATTCAATTGTAGATGTGAGCTCTCTTGCCAGATTGCCTGTAAACAATCTTGCATTATCAATAGACCTGAATCCCCACATTTTTCAATGATTCTCTCTCCCATTTAAGAGATGTGCCCAACTGGTCCCAGTCTTCTAAAAGAAGATTTATCTCAGGGAAAAATACACAATTTCCTCTAGTTAATCTTTAAGCCAGAGACCTGGACAAAGTCTTGGAGTGGTGTTACCACGGCAGGAACATGTACGAAAGAGTCTTTTAGAAATAAAAGTACGTCATCTGTATACAATGCCATTCTTGGATATCTGGCCGGGAGAGGATTTCCAGATTAGTATCATGCTTTAGGCGTCTCATAGCGTAGAAGTGGAGATATGAAGCTTGCTATCAAGTACAACATAGACCCTTGCATTCCCTGTTGTGCAACAATAACTATGTGAGGGGTTCAGTTAATTGTATCTGTCCCACATTTGGGGCATATACACTAGTAATTCTAAAGGGCATCCCTCCAGGTTGACACAAAATTTTGTCACAACAAAAGGTATTCCAGGGGCAACCCAGACAAGGGTATCACTTATGAACGAGCAGTGGTTAGCACCCCACAATAAGCCTCCCCAGCTGTCTGTCAACACATACAAGTCCGCGCTTAGCAAGTGCGCTTCCTGAAACACAATTTATGTTCATTCCAGTGCTTTAGACAGGAAAAGTATGTTATATGTTTTGGACAATACATCTATACTTTTCACATTCCATGAGAGATATTTGTGGGTGTTATGTACTGAATAAGTATACTAGTACCCGACTCCTCATTGCAGCTGCCCTCTAGATGTCTCTCGGTTATAAGTAAAAATATGACAACCACCATATCTCTGCATATTTGGGCTACTCTTCTGCCATTAGAAGGATAGTCCAGCATAAGTCACCCCTCTGCTTAAAATCCAACTTAGTTACCACAACATTACAAAAATATCAACAACATCAAACCAGGTAAACAACAGTCTGTCTCAGATGGAGCAATACAACTTTGTCATCATTGGGTGGGGAAAAAATGTACAGTCACAAAACAGTTCCATCAACCCCTGCAACTCTGGGACTGAACTCATTTAGTATAGGCCACCCCAGTATGAATATCAAAGCCTTCATCCACAAACATACCCATATCATTTCACCTATGTCAGCCCCTGTAGCATCTATAGATCTTACAGTTTCATGTAAGATTGTCTGCAGTCATAGGAGTAGCCTCTGGGCATTAGTTGTTAAGTCCACAGTTTAGGATGATGGCTTGTGTGCTAATCAATAGTCCTGTCCTGCAATTGGATATGCAGTTCTACCTCCACCACAGCCTTGCCTGCTCCTCCTCTACTTACCAATGGGCCCCCGTTGATCCTGCGGGTTCTGTTGTCTCTTGAATGTTATTTCCCTCTGTTAGTCTTTGTTCATTCTTCTCTGTCAGCAGGAGACACACCATTTCAAACAGGTGCCAAATTTGATCTTTGATCACCCCAGCTTGGCAGGATACATCAAAGTGTATTTAATGTCCAGGCCTGGCCATCAGGAAAGAACTCCATAGCCTCTGCTTCCTGGTAGTTTAGTTCAGAAACAGATGAACATGATTGTCCTCTACTACACAGGAACCATTGTGCAGAGTCACCTGTAGGATCTGGACTCTGTCCATGACGTTTAGGAGAAGATACCCAGGTACCAGGTTACAACCAAGGGACCGGGTTCGGATCCAGAGCTTGGCGCACCCACTCAACCACAAAAAAGGGTGGGGAAGATCCATCAAAAATCTGAGTCAGCAGCCATGACTCCAAGAACAGCTCGGTGTTTTAGCCCTCTATCTTCTCAGGCAATTCCAATATGCAGATGTTGTTTCTCAGAAATTGACTCTCTAAATCATCAGCCCTGTCCTTCAGATGTCTCACAGTGTCAGAATTTTGTTTACTCGTGCCTGTAGCTCACAAACTGAATGCCACAGCACAGTTAATGCTGGTTTGTTGTTGCTGTTAAAAAGTTTATCATGGTCTGCACGGAGCAGACCCACATCAATTTTCAGTTTGTTGATTTTATTCTCTAGACCCCCCTTCATATCACAGATTGCTCTCAAAATGTTCTCAAAGTATTTGTTGTTGTCTTCACTTTACGAAGGGCCGGGTTTTTGTCTCCAGAGGCAGGTTGCAAGGGATTCATCATGGGCCTCATGGAAGAAGCCCTGTTGACTCTTGTTAAAATCCTGGAGAGATCAAAGGGCCATTTAGCAGCAACAGGATTTGTAGTCCACTAATATACAGAGAGAATTTGAGTGCATTCACCAGTGCAGATTAACAGTATTACATACCTGGGTCGGAGTGGGAGGGTTCGGAGAGCCACAATACTATTTTGAATTATATAAAACTGTTCCACTACTTTTTGTAAAAAGACAACCATCACAGGACTGTTAATTCCATTTTTTTAAATGCTTCAGCTGTAGTGTCATTCAGTGAATCTCCTGCGCTGTGAAACCCAAGCTGGGCAGACAGCTAAACAAGCCTCCCTGCCACGGTGCATGCTTGCCTGGAAGAAATAGGGAAATGTAAAGGATGCTTGGGAGCTCGTACTGTCTTTAATTGATCGAATCAGTCAAAACTGCGATGACAAAGATTTATTCTTTTTGAGTGGTAGTGCAAAGAGTTAACAACTGAGCTGAGAAGTTTGTGCTGTTTAATTATAATTGTAAGTATATAGAGCTTACTACCCCTGATAAGGTGTTGAAGGGACAGTTATGTACAAAAATTGCATTACTTACAGTCTGGGTATTACTAAAATCTATATTTTAATAGCATCATTTTATCTCAAAACCTTTTGCACATTTTGCAGCACCCTATATCATACTGTGTGTAATGCAAGTTTAAAACAATGACTTACATATTCACAGTGCTTCCTGTCACAGGCTGTGACCTCGTAGCAGTAAAAATACACAAATCACTATTTTTCAGTGCACCAACCAAGATTTAACTCTTAGGCTCTCTGGTTACAGACACAGACCTCTGCAGTGCATTAACTAATAGAGGTTTCATAATATACGATAGAGCATTTCCCACTGAGTAACATCTTTTTAAATGTATTTTTCATTTAAGCGGCACGTTATTTTATATGTATCTACCTGACAGGGAAGGATGTACAGAATATTTTGTTTTTTTAGTCACACTTATGCCACCACCCCTGCGCTCACTGATCACGCCCCTATTGAATGCAAAATCACAGTTCCAATACTATTTTTAATCTACTTTGACCGCTGATTACATATCAGAGGTTTATATTGCCCAAACAGCCTGGTCACCCTTATTGCACAATATTATCTTCCACTGAACCCACCATAAGAGTGCCACCCAAGAACAACAAGTTCAGCTGCCAATTCAAGAACAAAAATGCAGCTATTGATTTGCAGACAGTTACACGTTACACCACAGCAACAGCAGAGTCACAAAAGACAGAAAAGCTGGATCATGTGCTACTCCATACTATTGTCTGTGTTTGCATGAGGGGCGCATGGGGTCCCATTCGTTTACTGCTGGGCTGTACTCAGAGAGGGTCAGGGCACAAGTCAGGGGATACATGTGGGTATACGGCATCCACCCACTAATTTCTCAGCCTCCACTTTCTCGCCACCCTGCCAAGAAGTTTGACCCCACAGAAATATGCTGAACTTGTCTCATTGTAATTTTCAGACACTGGGTCACATTCAGCGTAGTGTGACCAGCTTCTTAGACTGAAAAACCGGGACAGCCATAGATGTAGAAATAGGACTACATGTTTTCACTCCCATTGCCTTTGTCGTACTACAATACATATTAATCAAAATATTCCAGAATGATTATGTATGTATATATATATTTCTTCTGGGTACACGTACGCGTAACAGAGGCATCACAAATATTTTGGGGAGAGAAGAATTACTAAGGCGCATTTGCTGTTTTGAACGCGCTTAGCATTTGACGGCAGAGCGAGGGGAACTTGAACACACTAACAGCAATATTTAAACGCTTCTGATCATGTTCAGTGACGCGGCGCGCCGAGAGGCAGCAGAAGATATTTTTAAAAGAAAAAGAGGTATACAGAGAATTGATAATGGAGTGAAAGCTCCAGAAGGGGACGATTTGAAATCGAAGTTCCAACAACTGGAGCGTCTCTATGAAAGAGAGACACGTAAATGGTGGGAAGCCACATCCCTTCAACAATACATTGACATACAAAGAATACTGCGCGGTCTGAGAATATATACGGTTCCAGCCTACGAGAATCCAGATCCCAGGCTACTCGAAGAATGGGCGGAACACACAGCCCACTCTTCCCAAGGCATGTTACGGATATTAGTCAAATTCTCATGGAGTGATCGCACTCGAGCCCTGGAGGAAATTGGAATTCTTGAAGGCGAACTGGCCACTCATGCTGATAAAAGCAAAATTGACAAATTAACTGAAGATATGAAAAAACGCCTTATCAAATATGAACAAAAAATAAGACAACGTAAACAGGACAAATTTGAAAGAGATGCACGCGACTACGAACTAGGTCGTGTTTTAACATTTGCGAAAAAGTTTGAAGTCCCACGACGACTCCTACATGACAACAGGAATCAAAAAGTAGTGGAGCAGGTGGTTACTTCGGAATCCGATGAGACTGATTCTGAGCAGCCCCCAGATCGCAGGGCCGCACAGCGAGAAAGCATTGAACAGCCAGCCCCTTTTCACGAGGAGATTCTTCTAATCAGACAAACATTGGGAAGAGGGGGCAGAGGCATGCCTCCAGACGCAACCAGAAGATACTCCCGAAGAGGAGGACGAGGAGAGGAGGCTGGCACAAGCACCAGCAATGCATCGCCCAGAATAACAAGGAGCAAGAGGGGGGCGAAACGTCCATAAAGGTTGCTGATAATCTAACAATTGTAAATCTCACACCTAGAATTTTGACGGAAGATGAGAAATCATTTTTACAGCTTGGCTTATCTTTCTGTCCCTCAAGGAAAATGGAACACACTCAAACTAGAATTGATCTCTTCAAATTTGCCAGAAAGATCAAATTAGGTAAATTTTTCAGATTACAAGGACCCAAAAATACTATCAGAATGGCACCTTCTCCGGACACAGGAATGGATTCACTGACAGGGCATGACCTCGAGAC
Organism: Triturus cristatus; assembly: GCF_964204655.1. Classification (NCBI taxonomy): domain Eukaryota; kingdom Metazoa; phylum Chordata; class Amphibia; order Caudata; family Salamandridae; genus Triturus; species Triturus cristatus. Next base: position 288,392,637 of record NC_140591.1, on the reverse strand, counting down.
AGTGTTCATCCTGGAAGAATTACAAATGGAGGGTCTAACTTCCACACAGGCTGACAGTAACAGCCGGACTTTTGCACATGATATGGATAGTGGGCTGACAAATCAAGAAAGCCCCAGGAGCCCTTTCAAACCAGTCTCCAAATTCATCCCTCAGATGCCTCATGATGCCATCGATCTGTTTACGGATCAAGTTATCAAAGGCCTCATGCAATTCCGACATAAAGAAGATCGCCAAGACACCTGTAACCTCACACAACAACAAAGTAAGGCCATACAGGACCTACAAGGAGATCACACTATCATTTGCAAACCCTCAGACAAAGGGGAGAATGTAGTCTTATTGTCTTCCGAGTACTATGTCAAGGAAGCACTTAATCAATTGAATGACGACACTAACTATAAACGGATCTCAATGAAAGAATACACTGCAAGCATTCAAAATTATGAAAAGTTACTGAGCAAGTGGAAATATAAAGGTACGTTGGACAGTAATGAATTTGCATTTCTTACCTGTAAACATCCTGTCATCCCGACCTTTTATCACCTTCCTAAATTGCATAAAGACAAGGTTAACCCTCCAGGGCGTCCAATTGTATACTCGAAGGGATCCTTCACTGAAAATTTGTCAACATTCATTGATTTCCACCTATTCAATTTTGTGATCGACCTGACCTCCTATGTCCAGGACACTAAAGACTTCTTAAAAAGAATTGAGGGCATTACCTGGGAATCCGATTTTGTCATGATCACTCTAGACATTTCAAGAGTGTACACCAGTATCCAACATGACAAAGGCCTTCAAGCAATTGAATACTTTTTGAAAGGCCGTTCATTGAAGTACAGAGATCATAATTCTATGATTTTGGAATTTGTTGAATACTGTTTAACCAACAATATCTTCCTTTTCCAGGAGCAACTATTCAGACAGCTACAAGGCACAGCCATGGGCACCTGCTTCACCCCCAGTTATGCGAATCTTTTCGTAGGCTGTTGGGAGAGGCAGGTGGCCTGGTCGGATGCCAATGAGACGTGGACCAGCAAATTAATCAGCTGGAACCGCTATACAGATGATCTTTTTATCATCTTTAGTGGCACCATAGAATCAGCTAATGAGTTTGTTAGCAGTCTGAACAATAACGATTTGAACCTTAGGTTTAGTGGTGAAATCAGTGAACTGTCTGTTAACTTTCTGGACCTAAGGGTATTTGTCTCTAATGGTAGATTGTGTACGACTTTACATAGAAAACCAATGGCGGGCAATTCCGTTCTGCATTCCGATAGCTGCCATATGGATAAACTGATTCATAGCATTCCATATGGTGAGCTCTTGAGAATTAAGAGGAATTGCACCCGAGAATGTGACTTTTACTCAGCCGCAGCAGATAGCATAGCTAGATTCCTCACGCGGGGATATTCAGAAGCCACTCTACGTAGCGCTAGATGCAAGGTAGACACTAAGGACAGAATAGAATTAATAAGTGGTCCTTCTGCGACAAAACAGAAGAAAGAACAATCTACTCTGTTCTCCAATATGGATTGCAGAATGATTACCAGTTATTCGAGTAATCACAATGACCTTAGACAAATACTTAAGAAGAATTGGCACATTCTTAGATCTGATCCGGTTATTGGGGAAGATCTAACCAGAGCACCGCAATTATCCTTTAGGAAGGCCAGATCATTACAAGATCATCTTGTTCAGAGCCATTATTCTTCACAAAGAAAAGACTCACGTCTAGGTCCAATCAAAGGATTCTACCCGTGCCGAAAGTGCAAGGCATGTAAAAACAGTGACAAGATTCTAATGTATGAGGTTCCAGGCCTCAAGTACCCCAAGCGAATTGGAAAATTTATGAATTGCAATACTCCTTATACGGTGTACTGCTTAACTTGCCCATGTGGTCTCAGGTACATTGGGAGCACCATACAGCCTACTAAAATCAGGATCTTGGAACATCTGCGAGCCATCACCACATGTGATGTTAATTATCTGGTGGCCCGCCATTTTAAAAGTCATCATAGCAGTAACAGGGATCTGTTACGGTTCTTTGGCCTTGATCATGCACCCACGAATATACGAGGAGGAGACAGGCTTCTCAAACTCCGCAGATTGGAGTCTCGATTCATAATCGATTTACAAACCAGAATACCACAGGGCCTCAATAGCAGTGAGGAATTAGCTATACACCTTTAATCTACGGAACACATAGGACTGGTTGTCAGTACATCTATATGTGTTGTGTAGTATAAAAATTGCTGTAAACTTTTGTATGTACTAACTGTGGCCAAGTAGGATATTAAGCCCTCCCCCTACATTTTCAATCTTCAATTTCTCTGTAAATAGCCCCCTTCATCATTTTTGCTTGGTATTTGATTTGCCCTGATTGTTTGCTCCATTAGTGGGTTGTCTCTCTTTATAGGTGGTTTTGTTGATTTCAGATTCACCAGATTGAGTTAGACAAAGAACGCCCATTTTTGGGCTTTATTGCAATTACTACATGTTAGTTTGGTTCTCTATATCTTTTACACCCACACCGATAGGGATTATACAATAGAGACAAAGCCCATACAGGGCATAATAACACAGATTAATTGTCTGAATGAATTAACAACAAGATGTTGATGTGTATATTTATACATATTTATGTTGTTTATGAAATGTTTCAATTTACAATGAATTTGCACTATGATTTCATTTGCATGTTCAAAGATGGCCGAAACTTTTCTCTGTTCGCATCTGTCAAGTCCCTTGTTTATGTTTGTGCAACTGGGAGCCAAATCACCAATCATTGTGAAGTAACTGGTTTAAATTACATTGCCCCGGGACGCTGTGTAAAATTGACAAAGGCGGTCGCCGAAACGCGTCTTTTGTGTTCACTTTAACCAAATAAATCTGGTTATCAACTCCCCGCGAGTGCTGTACTTCGTACTTTGAAGCAGTGATATATATATATATATATATATATATATTTCTCCAAACGTTAGAGTGATTAACAAAAACGTGGCGCACACATTTCTAAGATAGTTATGTTTTTTTATTCCACTCCAACGGCAGACAAACGCGTTTCGGCCATGCTTTACAATGACTATATACACGTCATTCCAACCACGCCATCTTTGATTGAGATAAACAGAGGACTATACAACCTAATCTCTTTCAAATAATACCATTCTTCAAGGCAGTCTTTTTTAAACTGAACAAGAAAGTAATCATTCTGTATCTCGTGTTCAGAAAATATGCGAAGGACATCCCATGCATTATTTTACAGGGTTATTCTTATTTGATTATTTAGAATTCCCTTTCCCCCTTGAATAAAATCTCGCCCGGAATGGGCAATTATAGCCTCGAAATCTCAAAAGATATGAAAACAGTTTTTCTCCTACTGGTTGGAATTTGACGTTAATTAAAAACAATCAAGAACCACTATAAAATATAAATTTTTCAGGAGGGGATCCTATACAATTCTACGTATTGCGCAGACAAAACTTTCATCCAATGTTTTATCCTCATTGATACTCCTCCAATATTCATCGGATATCATGTTACTATCAAGAAGGCAAGCAATATTTCAAAACAGTATTTCAACTAATTCATTCATAATTCATTAGACCATCAAAGAACACATGGCTATGATTCTTATTCCATTTCTACCTTCATTTCCATAATTGCCATGGTTATATTATTTTCACACTTCTTCATTATACTAATTTCTTCATTTTACTTCATCCAGTCTCTTTTCTCATATCTTATTCATTCATCTAGTTGCACTATAATAGATCTAAGAAAAAAATAAATATATATATATATATTGCGTGAACTCCGCTGTATGGTCAAAAAATCCTCCCATAGATACAGGCACAGACCCAGTTAGGTGCTTCAGTAGTGTTTATTCACCCATTGCCATTACGCGTTTCGGCTCAGCAGAGCCTTGATCACATGACATGGTTACGAGGGTTAGTGCAAAATTTAAAGTGAACAGTGCTCACAATCAGGATGTCACATGGCAATGGATATAGAAAACATTTCTGTATTGTTTCTGGCCTACCTACCACTCGTTATTGGCAATGCATCAAAAAGGGCAATATAAAAGAATTAATTCAATACCCTTGAGTTATTTTAAAATTGCTGCAAAATAACATTACAATGTTTAAAAGCTTATTACTGGTAAAATACCGATTCACTTTCAAATATCGTATTTTTTATCCTTTTTTCAAAACGTAATCTGCGGATAAATCCTGTCCTTTTAAAATAACAATGCATAAATACTATGCGATGGTCATATCCTGATTGTTGTACCGTAAAATCTAACTCGTGCTAAAGTGCAAAAGTGCAAAGTGCTATTTCAATAGTTCTTCACTTATATTTTTTCATTTGTATTTTTGTATTTTTAACCTGATTCCGTGGTTGACTCATAAAGCTGTCTCATAGCTAAGCTACTCAATCCTCAAGAATAATGAGCAAAATTGATGACATTTCACAAGCATAAATATTATGATCATACCTGGGCTTTGTGCAAATAACAACTGGACCACATAAATATACATAGATTCCAAACAACATATAAAACCCACATATAAATACTTAAATATGTTTGTACATATGTATATAAATAAATAAACATTTTACCAATAAATATAAGTAAAATACTAAATATCTCATTGGTTACAAATCCATACATGTATATTGTCAAGCACCATTCTTCCCTTTCTATAAAAGTTCATATCATAAATAAGTAAACATTTTGTTTTCAACATAGTAACAGAGATGATATTGTGGTGAACACCTCAATTGTAAACATCTGCGCTATTCATCCCAAACATGTTTACAAATCCTGAGTGGCATTTAATCCTGACAGAAATTTGGAATCTAGTTGAAGAATGTATCTTGTTTCGAACTTTCTGAGTTTGTTAACGTGGTCCCCTCCACCTTTACTTGGGGGGACTGTATCCAAAACAAAATATTTGAGGTCTGTACTGTTGGAGTTGTGTTTTTCTTTGAAGTGGCGCGCCACAGGATAGGTGTTATCTTGGTTGTTAATGGCGTGCAAATGTTGTAGGATGCGTTTGTGTACCTGCAGAACTGTGCTGCCTCTGTACCGCAAGCCACAAGGGCATAGCAGCACATAGACAGCAAATTCCGTTCTGCAGGTCAACAATTTGGTGATCTTAAATTCTCTGTCACTGAAGGGTGTTTGAAATGTGCTTTTATTTATTCTATGCGTGCATGCCTTGCATGTTTTGCATTTGTAAAAACCTTTCCTCATCTGTAGCCAACTCCCTCTCTCAATTACCTCTTGGCTTGTTCTGACTATCTTATCTCGTGTGGAGGGTGCTCTGCTATAAGTGATGGACACCCTCTATGGGAGCAGGGGTCCAATCACTGGATCACTTAGTACCATGGCCCAATTCTTCTGAATGATTTTTTGTAAGGGTCTGTGTTGATTGCTGTATTTCATAATCATACAAAATGTGCTGTCTTCCTGTTTTTCAGCCTCATCCTGTTTTTCCTTTAAGGCTTCTACTCTGCTTCTTTCCACAGATTTTGAGATGGCTTTGTCTATTATTTTCATCTGATACCCTCTCTCTAGGAATCTTGCTTTGCTGTTCTTTTGAGCTATGGCTAAATCCCCTTCTTTGCTACATATACGCCTAAGTAGTAGCATCTCTCCATATGGTATGCTATTTATAAGATGCTTAGGATGCATGCTACTTGCATGGAGAGTTGAGTTCCCTGCTGTTCTCTTTCTAAATAACCTAGTTTCAATCTTGTGATCTTTGATGTAAACTTGGGTGTCCAGGAATTGGCCTGAAGTAGCGCTGATAGTAGCAGTAAAGTTTAAGTTAATACTGTTGACATTTAGTGCATGCACAAAATCAATAGCTTCTTTCTCAGTCTCTTGCCACACTACAAAAAGACCATCTATGTAGCGAAGCCACGTTTTCACACTGTTAGTCATATAATGGCCATGGTCACCCATGAGGACCAGCTCCTCCCATCTGCCCCTATGCAGACAAGCATAACTGGGTGAAAAGCTGGCCCCATGGCAACACCTCTGATCTGCTGATATAGCAAACTATTAAACATAAAAATATTATTGTACAAGCAGAATTTTATCATTTCGATGAGCATGTTGCTTGTATGAATCTGGCCTCCATGATAAGAAATGCTCAATTGCCTTGATACCATCTGTGTGTTCTATGATAGTATATAGCGATGTTACGTCCAAAGCCAAGAGTAAGTAGTCATCCTGCCATTTAAAATTAGAGCTGTGTCTTAAAAAATCGCTGGTATCACGTACATATGTGGGCAACTCCTTAACATAGTCCTGTAGGAAATAGTCAACGTATCTAGTGGTGTGTTCTAGCAGCCCATCCCTTGCAGAAATGATCGGCCTGCCAGGGGGATTTTATGAATCTTTGTGTATTTTGGGAATAAAATACAATGAAGGAGTAGTCGGATCTTCTTTTTTTAAGTATTTGTATTCATCATTCGTGATAAGGTATGCGTTTTTCCATGCGTTCAGTTTACCATAATATTCTTTATATAATGAACTGAGGTTTGTTGCATTGCTCCGGTTGTAGCAAGACCTATCATTAAGTTGACTGTATGCTTACTTGTCATATTGCTGTCGAGACCAGAGCACAATGTTGCCTCCTTAATCACTACTGCGGACTACAATGTCTTTATTATCATTTAGTTTTTTAATAAAGTTTTTGTATTGTTGATCCTTGTTATTAACTTTATTCTCTACCATTACAGTTTCATGAAATATGTCGATGGAATCACGAATCGGGATCGGATTAAATGAGGACTTGGGTTTAAACGGGGTACGCTGTGTATCTTTCGCAGATGTATGCTTCTGGGGATTTGTCCTGATAGCATTTGTATCGCCACTCGCATTCTTCTCCCATAGGTCTTCCATGGTTCTGAGAAGTGATTGATCAGCTTGACATCATATATATATAAAACCTACTGGCGGTCGCCAGTAGGTAGTTATAGTTATGACCTGGTTTCCATAGGAAAAGCATTTTTTATTTGCCAATATCTTTTCCGCCGTTTGACAAATCTTCACGATATTTTCAAAACAAATGGCCTGCTCAGGTCAGCTCCTGTCTTGAAAGTTTTATGGGTGATTTGTCAAGAGGGGGCTTAGAAAAAGGGGGTTCCCAAAAACCAGTTTTCTCCCTGTTAATTTCCATAGAAAACTTTAGACAAAGCTATAGCCCCAACTACTGAACGGAATTATACCAAATTTGGCAAAAAGGTAGCTCTTGGTTCAGAAAGCATGCTTTTTTTAAATGGTGTAAATCCGTTCAGTAGTTCCTGAGAAATAAAAAAAATGAAAAATATTGATATCTGGTGGCCGAGGAGGATTTGCGAACCCTCCTGAGCACGAGCTTCATTTTGATTGGCTGTCAACACTCCAAACCAAGGAGTGTTCGCAGCCATCTTGTGACTCGGTAGAACTGAGTCACAAGAAAAAAGGTTAAAAATGAAGAAAAGGGGCCGGGTAGAAACACCATGACCCCCTAGCCCTGCTCAGAGGGTCCCACGGGGTCCCACAGGGCCCAAAAAGGCATTTAAAAAAAAAAAAAGATTCACGGGATTCGCGCTGGGTGCGCGAATCCGGCAAAAAAAAAATGGAAAAAAAATGAAGCACTGGCTCCTGCGCTTCTTTTGTTTTAAGCCCCTACCCGGGTCTTTGTTGATAAAGCGGGGAAGCACACGGCCCCCCTGCAGCCCCGGGGACTGCAACCTCCAAGGGGCTTTATGAAAAAAAATTAAGTGGGGGGCTCCTCTCCCCCGCTGCCCCAGGTACCGCCACCTCCCCAGGGATTAAATTTAAATAGGTTGAGGGGGCCTTGCAGGCCCCCCCAAACCCCAGGGACCCCCACCTCCTCGGAGCTTTGTATACAAAGGGAGGGGGTTGCGCGGCCCCCCTCCGGGAACCCTAGATGGCCCTGGGGACCCCAACCCCCGAGTCATTGCAGTTTGCAATGACAGGGCGGTGATGGAGCAAGGACTCGTAGAAAAGACACTTGCTCAGAACCAATCTCCATATTTAACTTTTTTTTGTAAAAGATGTTTTTATTAATAAAAAACACAGAAAGGAAACACAGGCGACAATTCCACACAACTTCCCTCGCAGGGGGACACATATTAGGAGGGGAGGCCTGGAAGCCAACCCAGCAGGTAGTGTATCAACCATGTCAGGCAGTCCGCCATGCAGCTAGGAAGCACCCCAAACTAGGACCGATATAGCAAGGAAAATGTCAATGACAGGGTTACGCTTCCACCCCGCAACATGCCCCTGAAAAGACCCTAGTATCGAGCCAGGCTCGGCATTCGAGAAAGATCCAGCACTCCCCTCCGCTGCCTGCCCTCGCCCAAACTAAACTCAGAAGAAAAAAGAAAGCCCCCCGCCCCGCAACCTCCCCAACTCTCCCAGACCCACCCACCCTCCCCCCAGTGGTGGCAGCTCTCAGTCGTACGTGGGAGCAGCTCCAATCGACAATTACACCTGGAACAGGTGAAGGGCTCGAATCGAAGAGGGACACACCGCTGCCGGCAACCCCCTCGAGAGAAAGCGCACTAGAGGACCCCAGCGGAAACTGAAATTCTTAAAGGACCCCAGAAAGACATCAGCCATCCGTTCCATGCTCAACAATTTCCACAACCTCGCATGCCACAAAGAAATCGCCGGGGCTTCCATCTTTTTCCAAGCTGCCGCCAGAGTGATCTTAGACGCCCCTATGCACAGCCAAAGAATCTTTTTATCCACGCGTGTCTGGTGTTTGAGGAGGGGATCCCGGAGGCCCAGTAACACAGAAGCTACAGAATCCGCGATGGGATAACCCAGGATCTCTTTAATATGGGACAGGATCTCCTGCCAGTAAGGGCGGATGACCGGGCAATCCCACCAAATATGGCGGAAGTCCCCCAAGAAGCCACAGCCCCTCCAACACCTCTCCGATGAGGCAGGAAAAATACGATGCAGTTTGGCGGGAGAGAGGTACCAGTCCATCATAGTCTTGAGGTGTGCCTCGCGCAGCTCCACTGAATGATTGTGGCTGGTCAAATCACGCCACAGATGAGACCATTCTTCATCCGCCACAGCCCTCCCCAGGACGTCCTCCCAGAAGCCCATATAGCGCGGCCGCGGCGAAAGAACGGTGGCTAAGAGATGGCCATATATAAAGGAGATGGTACCCCGCATCGTCGAGGTGCGTGAGAGGAAGGCCTCAAAAGGGGTGGGTGGCCTAATTGCCGCCTCACGGACCGGTGGGGACAAAGCCCAGTGCAACAGTTGGGCGTGGCGGAACCGCTCTGTCTGAGGAACCCCATAATCCCGACCACAATTGTCAAAGGTGAACGGGGCGGAGCCATGGAACAAATGCGTAAGGGCGAAACAGCCCCCGCTTCTTCATGCGTCAAACGGGCCCTCTTGGAGCGCCGGCGGGAAGGCCGGGTTGAAATGTATGGGAGTAAAAGGTGACGGGAACGTAGTCCAGCGCTCATCCCCGGAAACTGAATCTCAGACCTTAAGGATGGTGCCGGTAGGCGTGCTGATGTACGCATTCTGGGGCCTGTCCCCCTTGGGTTTCCATACCAGGTCCCAGATCGTACGCCCCGCCACACTCCTGTCCATGTGGAGCCAGTGCTTCTCTGAGAGCAGCTGGGTCCACTCCACCAAGACCCGCAACTGCGTGGCTTTATAGTAGAGGTGCAAGTCCGGGAGGCCCACCCCTCCCTCTCCCCGAGGGCATCGAAGAGTGGCAAATCTAGCTCGCCCCCCCTGCCATATGAATCAGAGCATTAGAGACTTTACGCGGCGAAAGAAATCAGTGTCCAAGACAATCGGGAGCGCCTGGAATAGGTATAAAAGCTTGGGCAAGAGCGTCATTTTATTCGCATGTATCCTACCCAGCCAGGAGATGAACAACGGCTTCCAGCGGTCCAAATCAGCCCGTAGCGCTGCCATAAGAGGGGGGAAGTTGGCCGAATATAGTTTCCCCACCGTGGGAGTCAAGTGCACACCCACATACAGTAGTGAGGAGTGTGCCCAAGGCAGGGGCGAGAGCGGTCGGAGGCGGTCCACCTCACCCGACGAGAGTGTGAGATTAAGGATGTAAGATTTGTCGTAATTTACCTTAAAACCCGCCACCGCTTCAAAACTCGCCAGTGCCATTTGCACGTGGGGGAGAGATTGCGCCGGGTCCGCAAGCGAAAGCAAGACGTCGTCCGCGAACAAGGAGATCTTATGCTGTTTGCCCGTAAAGGGTATTCCTCGGATGTCCGGGTGTTCCCGTATCGCCAGCGCCAATGGTTCAATACTCAGAGCGAACAGCAAGGGAGAGAGTGGACACCCCTGCCTCGTGACCCGCGTGTGCGGGAAGAAAGGTGAGAAGTAGCCATTGACCGCGACACGTGAACGGGGCTCGTTATAGTTGGCCCGAAGCATGGTGAGGAATCTGTCCGAGAACCCAAACGCTTCCAAGGTACGGAAGAGGAACTGCCAGTCCACCCGATCAAACGCCTTCTCGGCATCCAGGCCTAGTAATATAGCTGGAATATTAAAGCGGTTGGCCTTCTCGATGAGGTGAATCACCCTCCGAATGTTGTCATGGGTTTGTCGCCCCTTAATGAACCCCGATTGATCCGGGTGGATTAGCACTGGCATCAGATCCTGCAGGCGGGACGCAAGAATGGAAGAGTAGAGTTTGGCGTCGATATTGAGCAGGGCGATAGGCCTGTATGAGGAACAGACAGCGAGGTCCTTACCGGGCTTAGGGATGACTGAAATGACTGCCTCCGCCATTGCATTAAACAGATGGAATAAGAAGTCACTGATGTCAGCGGCAAAAGTTTGATAAAAGAGGGCCGTAAATCCGTCCGCCCCTGGCGCCTTGTGAGGCTTCAGGGCCTTGATGGCCCCCAGCACCTCCTCCCCAGTGATGGGAGCGGAGAGCAGCTCATTCCAGGCCGCAGATACCTGAGGGAGCGGGAGAGCACGCAGGTAGTCTCCCTGGGCAGCGGGATCCAGGGAGTCCCCCGCGTATAGCGCCGCATAAAACTCGCCAAAGGCCGGAAAGTACCACCTGCGCGGAACCTCCCCCACCGGCGCCCACTGTAGTCCCAGGGCAAACAGGCTATGGTCAGAGACAGAGAGGGGAAAAATCCGGGCCTCACTCACGGATCCCCGAAGGGATTGGCTGTAAAAAATATGGTCTAGGCGGGAGTACGATTGGTGGACATGAGAGAAGAAAGTGTAGTCCAGAGAGAGGGGGCGCAAGGAGCGCCACCCATCTAGCAACCCCAGTTCCTCGATCCGCCGGCGCAACTCAGCAGAGAAGACACCAGTCTCAGCTCGACGGCAGTGGGAGCAGTCCAAGTCCGGATCCCAAACTAGATTGAAGTCCCCCATAACGAAGAGCGCCCCCTCTACAAAGTCCTCTACCGTGCGCAAAAAGTTCAAGAGGAATCTATTTTGCCCCATGTTGGGAGCGTACAGCACAAGGAAGGAGCAAGTCCTCCCGCGGAGCACCCCCTTAACCAGGAGCCATCTACCCTCCTTGTCGCTTCGGACTCCCAAGGGCTGGAAGTGGAGAGTCGAGCGGAACTGCAGAGCTGCTCCCCTATGTTTAGAGATCGCAGAAGACTTATATATAAGGGGGAACCGCTTATGCTTCAGCCGGCCCTCATCTTGCCGAGCCAGGTGGGTCTCCTGGAGTCCCACCACATCCAGGTGATGGTCAAGGACATACTTCCAAACCTTTTGGCGCTTCTGAGGCGAATTCAACCCCTTCACATTCCAAGGGCCTAGGGTAACAGGCATTCTTCACGTCTCCCAACTCTCAGCTCTCTCAAGTCAGTCACAGCCCAAGCGCCGCTCCCGTCCCCGGGACAAAACCCGTCTAGAAAGGCCATGTCAGAAGTGAGCCCACACCGCACCCCCGGACCACAGCTCGTCAACCACCTTAAACCATCTCTCCGAAGGCGACCGTCAGCCCCCACACAGCCAGGGCAGCGGCACCTCCCTCCTCCTCCACCCCCCCCAGGACCAGGGTCCCCTCTAAAGCAAGCGTCACTCCCTCCCTGCCAATCCCGGGTGACCCCCTCTACCCTCTCAGGTCTCCTCCCCAGAGCCCCCACTGGGCGCAGCCCACAAAGCCGTCCTCGCAGCCACTCCATGCTACCACCACTGGATCCTCCCCTCCCCACACCCACCCATCCACCTCGCCGCCCCCCCTCCCCATCCCCAAGATCCCCTTCCCAAAAACACAACAGAACCCCATAAACACCAAACACAGGAGCTATCCGCCCCCACCTAAAGAAAGTCAAAAAGAGAAAACATTGCAACCAAGAGGGCTGGCGTTGAGACCCTCGGAGAGCGGGATCGCAGGCAGTGGGGGTGTCCCACCCGCTCTCCAGACCGGGGTGTCTTCCCCCAAAGTACATAGTTACCCCCGGTACCTGAACAGGAGGAAGGCGTCCCCCCGCCACCAAACAGCCTTCCCTTTACCATCAAGCCGCTGAAGAGCTGTCCCGCGGCGATGACACCGTCACAGTCACTACGGAGGCCACAGCTCCATCTCTTTCCTGCTGACTGGCCACGGTGTTCGGCCCAGTCTGTGCCGCCAGTCGCCCAACTCTGTGCCAGGAGGAAGAGCGCCGTCTTCGCCGTGATGGTGAGCGCCCCCCCCCGGCAGAATCCGCAGCATCAGCCAACCCCAGGAGCTCCTTGGCAGCCTGCAATGATCGAACCTGGACCAGCCTGTTTTGCCACCTGAAAATGAGTCGGAAGGGATGACCGCAGGAGTAAGCCACATCTTGAGCGCGCAGAAAGGCCGTCACAGGCTGGAAGTCACGGCGCTTCTGCAGCGTAGAGGCTGCCAGATCTTGGAAGAGCTGGGGATGGTGATTCCTGAACAACAGGTCAGCCATGGACCGCGCCTTCTTAAGAATATGTTCCTTGAGTTGGAAGTCATTGACGCAGACCAGAATGTCCGGAGGGGGGTCCCCGGAGCCCCTCGGTAGGCCCACTCTGTGGACCCTGTCCATCCTAACTTCGTGGAGGTCATCGTCACCCAGGATTTGCAAGAAGAGGGTCTCCACATACCCACGGAGATCTCCAGCCTCGCCCTCCCATGGCACCGCTCGGATACGGATGTTGTTGCGCCGAGACCGGTTTTCCAGGTCTTCCGCATGGGCCTGGAGATCCAAGTTCTGCTCCGTTAGTCGGAGGACATCCTGTTGGAGCTGATGGACATCCCCCGCCAAACCAAGATCATGCTCTTCCAGCGTCGCCACGCGCTCACCAATGCCATCCACTTCTCGTCGCACGTCTCTGAGGTCTGCGGCGAGCTGGGAGCGGAGATTCGAGATGTCCTCCTTGATGGCGGAAAATAGCTCCAACATGAAGGCCTTGGTGGCCGGCGCGTCATCGTCCTTCCGCTGGGGGGAAGCGCTGGTACCCGGGGGCGTCGTCGGCGGCACCCGCCTCAGGGGCCCCTCTTTGCCCGATTTTTCCTTACGGGGCCTATTCGACATCTCGACCTGAGTCCCCCGCCGCCGACCAGGCCAATGTCTGCCCTGCACAAAAGTCCCGGTTCCGCAGGCCCCCGGCGGCAAGGCGGCCAGACAAGCGACGCCGTCAGTCGCAGCCCAGGTGGGGAACGCGCGTCCCTCCGTTCGTATGCAAGTCCACAGTGGCAGTGGCAGAGGCGTCCGGACTCCCCCCTCCGTGAGCCGCAGCGGCCGCATTGCCCCACAATCGGCCCCCAAGAGGCCTCGGGCCCAATGAAAGTCCAACCGGGGGGGTCGAGGGGGGGGAATGAGGCAGGAGCACACCGGCGGGCGCTAGTCCCAGCCCATGCAGCAGGGCCCACTTCAGTGGCAATTATTCCAGCTCGGCCGGTGCATAAGCGCGTCAGGGCACTCCACGGGGCCGTGCGTAGCAAAAGTTCCCACCAAATCACCAGCGCTGGCCCACCACGAGACCGATCAAGTCCAGGACCCCAGGGATCGATCCACGCCGCAGCACAGGCTGCACCCCTCGGCTTGGGTGCCGCAGCTCTGCCGACCAGCACCCCCAGCCAGCCCGAGCACACCGGCCCCCAGGCGCTCCTCTCCAGAGCGGGGGTAAGGGTCAAGGATAGGCCCCGCGCCGGACTCCCATGCAGGGGCACCACACCGCGGCCACACAAATCCAGCCAAGAGCTCTTCGGGTGCCGCTCCTCCGAAGCCGCGGGTCCACTCGAGGTCCAGGCCTCCAGCCACCAACGCGACACCCCAGGCTCACCTCCGCCACGGCGCGGCACTCTGCTCTCTATCCGGCCACCCGCAGGCCCGGCAATGCGCTCCGCACCGGGGGGATCGTCGGGACTTCGCCAGCGGGACCCGACCGCCGCTCCGCAGGCAGCAGCACTGTCCCCGCGGCGCCGCAGAAGGCTCCGCCCCCAGCCGCACCTCCACGCGAGGCGCCCGGCTTCAAATGCTCGGCCACGCTACGGGCCACGGGATCGGCTCCGCCGGCAGACCGTCCCCAGAGCAGTCAGGGGGACAGCGCTAGCCTGAGGGCCCCCGACAGGGCAAGGGAAGGCTCTTGATCAAAGCTAATGCATTTACGGCGGCGGAGGGATTGAAAACACGTCTTACTCCGCCGCCATCTTGGACACGCCCCCCATATTTAACTTTTAACGTTGTATTAAATACGTATTGTATGAAACTAATACGCACCACATTGAAAATAAAAGACAGAGAAGCTTGCGTATGTGTTTACTAATATAAGTAACTCCAGCGAAATTCTAACATGGCTGCTAATGGGAGATCTTTATTGCGCATGCGTCAACTGCATCTACGCAGCATGACGAGCTATCACTTGGAGGGGTTTTCTCGCGCATGAGTAGACGCTATTAAAATGGCTGCTTGAAAGCTCACATGCTTTGCATCTGCTTTGCCAGAACTAAATCTAACTATTTTCCTAATGCTAACACAGGGTAAACCATATTGATTAAAGGGGGTTAGAGTAGAGATGGGTGGTATACAGTGAAACCATTTATTTTTGGAATTAACATTTGTTTTTCTGACTCTCTTAATAGTGCATAATTTGGGCCTCTTGAGTGAATCCAAAGTCTGTTAGTCATGTTACCCCCGCGCATGCCTGGAGAAATTGAGCTGGGTGAGTGACAAGACTCTTGAATTCGGTCCAAGGACGCAAAAGATGCATACCCTGGGAACTAGCACTGAAAACCTCTGGATGAATAGATGTTCAAGAAAATTAAAAACATTTGTTTCTAATAAGATGTGAATATGGGTGGGAATAAAAATTTTGAATAAAAAGTAAGGGGTTGTATTTATGAACAATGAAGTGATAGACTAAGGTTGACATGTTAGCATGGTGTGATGATCGACCCCCCTTGCCTGTCCAATCAGAGTTAGTATTTTTACGAAATTGAAACATTAATGGGAGGTACATGAATATAGAAAGGTATAATTGAGGTAGTCTTAGTTAGTTAGTTTTGACGTATAACATAACATTTGTAAAGCGCACGTTCACCCAAAGGTCTCTTGGCGCTGAATAACAGATGTTTATTGATACCCGACTCAATGGTACTCATTTTATTGACCTCAGATGGATGAAAGGCTGAGTGGACCCACCAGGATTTAAACCTGTGACCATGAGGTCGAACACAGGCCCCTGCAGTGGATGCAGTGGCCCACTGAGCCACCAGAACCGGCTATGCAGTCGGAGACGGAGAGTGATGCTGATGAAGAATCGAATGCTGAACCATCTATCTAAACCTAATTAATTTAGAAGAAGATCGTGGAAGAATCTCGAGGAGGAAGAAAGTGTCAGAGAGGGGTGCTACACAAGCGTCGGTGTTGGAGAGGTCATCTATCGTTTCCTGAGTCCTGTCCTGAAGTCTTTGTCGCCTCATCTTTCCCGGGGGACCCTTCCCAGCTCCTTGGCCGGGAGGTTGGTTTTCACACCATCCTAGGTAAACATCATTTCTGTGAATGTGTAGATGTTCTTTCCTCTCTATCCTCTCCCTTCTGAGCATAAGTCATTGCAAAGTATATAGAGCCCGATTCACAGAACTAACTTAAAACAAAAGGCACTTACTCATTTTGCTAATCACAGAAGGCACTTCCTCATTTTGGTATTCACAGAAGTTAGGAGGTCTAACTTTAGGACTCCTAAATGCCTTCTGTGAATACCGAAAGTCTTAAAGTTAGGATTTTTCCCAGTTTAGGAGTAGTAAAGTTAGGACTCCTAACTTTAGGGACTCCTAAATGCCTTCTGTGAATACCGAAAGTCTTAAAGTTAGGATTTTTCTCAGATTAGGAGTAGTAAAGTTAGGATTCCTAACTTTAGGTCTCCTAAATGCCTTCTGTGAATACCGAAAGTCTTAAAGTTAGGATTTTTCTCAGTTTAGGAGTAGTAAAGCAGTTCGGGCTGGACTGTTCCCATGAGGCATAGGGTCAAGACTGATTTGCATATGGCTGGGTTCAAACTGGAATGGCATGGTGAGCAAACAACGATGGATTTAGGCCCAGATCTCTGTACTGGGGTGAATGTATGACATTGTACTGCATTCTGTCCATCAACTGTTGTTTCTGCATTTGTCACCCCGAGTGGGACAGGTATGCGCAGACGTGGGTCCCGTGCTCTCCGTGCAACTGGACTCAAGCTATCCTGGCTGAAGAGGGGTGAAACCTCCGAAACCGGTCCTAGGATGCTTGTTTCCAGTCCAGGGAGGACCTGGCCTGGCAGTTTGGGCTGGACTGTTCCCATGAGGCACAGGGTCAAGACTGATTTGCATATGACTGGGTTCAAACTGGAATGGCTAGGTGAGCAGAAAAACAACGGATTTGGGCCCAGATCTCTGTACTGGGGTGAATGCATGACATTGTTCTGCATTCTGTCCATCAACTGTTGTTTTTGCATTTGTCACCCCGAGTGGGACGGGTATGCCCAGACGTGGGTCCCGTGCTCTCTGTGCCACTTGAATCAAGCTATCCTGGCTGAAGAAGGGTGAAACCCCGAAACCGGTCCTAGGATGCTTATTTCCAGTCCAGGGAGGACCTGGCTTGGCAGTTCGGGCTGGACTGTTCCCATGAGGCACAGGGTCAAGACTGATTTGCATATGGCTGGGTTCAAACTGGAATGGCAGGGTGAGCAAAAAAACGATGGATTTAGGCACAGATCTCTGTATTGGGGTGAATGTATGACATTGTTCTGCATTCTGTCCATCAACTGTTGTTTTTGCATTTGTCACCCCGAGTGGGACGGGTATGCCCAGACGTGGGTCCCGTGCTCTCCGTACCACCGGAATCAAGCTATCCTGGCTGAAGAGGGGTGAAACCCCGAAACCGGTACTAGGATATTTGTTTCCAGATCAGGGAGGACCTGGCTTGGCAGTTCGGGCTGGACTGTTCCCATGAGGCACAGGGTCAAGACTGATTTGCATATGGCTGGGTTCAAACTGGAATGGCATGGTGAGCAAAAAAATGATGGATTTAGGCCCAGATCTCTGTACTGGGGTGAATGTATGACATTGTTCTGTATTCTGTCCACCAACTGTGTTTTTTGCATTTGTCACCCAGGGAAGGGGAGCCAAGCGTCCCCCCTCCCATGATAATCCCCCAATTAATTTTTTTAAAACAAGGCAAGGCCCCGGGGGATGGGGTCCCCGGGGCTAATAGTGGCCCAGGGAAAGGGAGCCACGCGGCCAATAGAAAAAAACAATTTTTAAAGCTAGGCCAGGCCCTGGGGGTTGGGGTCCCCGGGTCTCACAAAATATTAAGAGAAGGGGGGCCACACAGTCCCCCTTCTAAATATATCAAAAGAAAAGAAAAGACGGCATCTCGCCAGGGGCCCCGCCCCCTCCCTGCACCACTCTGCAAATGCAGCTCCTGGCACGTTTTGGTTTGGGGGTTTAAGTCCCCTTGAATGCTAAGGGTCCTTAGTGGCCAATTAGTCCATTAGGTACCTCCAGTAAGCCCCACACAATGGGATTGCTGATGGTGGTCCGAGGCCACGCTCCTTTTTACAACACTCTGCAAACATGCCTCTTGGCTTATTGATAGTGGTGCGAAGAGGTCCTCTTGTGTCCTGAGGACCTCAGGACTAAAGTGGACTTTATCACCAAAGCAGCAGTGCGCCAGGAAGCACGTTTGCAGAGTGGTGTAAAAAGGGGGCGTGGCCTCAGAACACTCTCAGCAATCCAGCTGTGTGGGTCTTACTGGAGGTACCTGGTGGGCTAGCTGGCCCCCAGGGACCCTTAGGATTCAAGGGGACTTTATTCCCCAAACAAGAATGTGCCAGGAGGCCGATTTGCAGAGTGGTGGAGAAAGGGTGCGTTGCCTGTGTCCACCTGTCAGGAATCCCACTATCTGGGGCATACTGGAGGTATAAGGTAGGCTAGTTGGCCCCTAAGGACCCCCAGCACTGAAGGGGACTTTAATCCCCATCCCAGAGCACACCAGGAAGTGCTTTGGCAGAGAGGTGGGGAAAGGGGGCGTGGCCTGCAATGAGAATTTAGCAATCCTGCTGTGTGGGACATACTGGAGGTAATAGGAGGGGTAGTTGGTCCCCAAGGTTGACCTTGGGTGCCAACTACCTTTCCTGTTATCTCCAGTAAACCCCACACAGTGGGATTGCTAAGAGGTCTTCGGAAGCCATGCCCCCCTATCTCCACCAGGCACACTACGGGTTGGAGGATGAAGTCCACTTTTCTCCTGAGAGGCTTTGGAGGCCAAGAAACCCTCCTGGTACCTCCTGTAAGTCCTATGCAGTGGAATTCCTGAGCACTGGTCGGATGCCCAGCCCCCTTTTTCCACCACTCTTAAAACGCGACTACCAATTAAAGAAGCATTTGCAATGCAATAGGTCTCGCATTGCAAATGCTTAGAACTATTGGCATTGTAAATGTAAATGTTTTTTACAAATTGTTTGGGGAGCGGAGTGGATGTATGCTGTGTGTAGTGAAATTATGTGGTATGTTGTGCAGTGAAATTATGTGGATAGAAAGTATGTGGTATTTAGTGTATAGGAATTATGTAGAGTGGGATTATGTGTTATGAAGAGTAATTCTATGGTATGGTAGTCTGTGTTGTGGACTGGTAACCTCTGGTTTAGTCTTTCTCGTTTCCATAGAAGCTAAACTATAAACTCAATGAGGCAAAAAAAAGAAGGAACCACTGACGAGTACTTCTGGACGTAGTCAGAAGTATGAGTAGGGCCACTGCAATTATGCGACCGTTTGGCTGCACCAACTTTCGCACTATTATACATTTCGCGCATTTGACACATAATCCATCATCTGCTGCAGAATTGAACAAAAAAAACTTGTTTCTAGCTCAAAGGACTCAAACATTACCAAAAATGCAGCGACAAGTGGTATAGCGTGGTGGAAGGCCCTTTGCAAACCTAGAATGGTCACCTCCTACTTATTGCTAAATATGGGTGTTGGATTGGAGCTAATGGTGTGTAAACCACTCTTGCATGTTTCTGCGCCTCCCTTGCCTCTTTCTGCATTTGTTTTGCACCTTTCTTCCTATTTCTGCACTTTTCTTGCCTCTTTCTGCACTTCTCTTGCTTTTTTTCTGCACCTCTCATTTCTTTCTGCAACTCTGTTGCCTCTGTCTGCACTTCTCTTGCCTGTTTCTGCACCTCTCTTGCCTCTTTCTGCACTTCTGTTGCTTCTTTATGCACCCCTCTTGCCTCTTTCTACACCCTCTTGCCTCTTTCTGAACCACTCTTCCCTCTTTCTGCACCTCTCTTTCCTTTTTTCTGCACTCCTCTTCCCTCTTTCTGCACCTCTCTTGCCTGTTTCTACACCTCTCTTCCCTCTTTCTGCACCTCTCTTGCCTCTTTCTGAACCCCTGTTCCCTCTTTCTGCACATCTCTTTGTGTTGTTCACTCCTACTTTCCTTTGAAGTTGAGCTACCTTATCAGTCAGAACGGCAGTTGTGTTTTTTGGATTCAACATATCCCTTTGCATTTCTGTGATTACTTTCAACAGCTCATCTAAAGTGGCCATGATAAAGCCTCGTACAGACCAGGAGGAATTAACATTTGTGGGCTCACTATTCTGTCAAGGCGCCACTTCCTCGGAGTCTGTACGTTGCTCTATGAGCCAACCTCTCAGTACCTCCAATTCAGGATGCTATTACAGCACTGAAAGTTAGAGTGACCAAGTGGGGGGAAGGGTTTGGGGAAAGGAACGCTGGGAAGGAGACCTGTAAAACAAATAAATACACATACAAACAATAACAATTAGCATATATAATTCTCAGATGCTGGACTCAGCTATGCGGAATTTGTAGGCTAAAGAGTCTATATATGACTTTATCACGAGCCCGTGATACCAGTTATACAGGAAAGACACTTCCAACAAATGTGTTACCAACACACCTTCTTATTAGCAATATTCAACAATGTTCGTAGCATATGCTCATAGTTTTTACACAATATACAAATGAGCCCCAAAGCGCTTGCCTGAGCGCTTGAAAAGACAACATGCAAATGACCTCCAAAGGGCTTGTCCGAGCGTTCCACATACACCATGCAAACGAGCCCAAAACACTTGTCCTTATGCTCGACAACTCAATATGCAAATGAGCCCAGAGCTCTAGATTGTAATCGCTGGTCCCTGTACTCAAACACAATATTCAAATGAGTTCCAAAGCGCATGATCATAAGAGTACCAATACAATATTCAAATGAGTTCCAGAGCGCAGGATCGTACGTGTGCCAATACAGCATGCAAATGAGCTTCGAAGCGCGCGATCGTATGTTTGCCAAATTCAGAATTCAAATGAGCTCCAAAGCACAATCGGATCCCAACAATGTTCAAAATGAGTATCACAAAATAAGAGCAGAAATGAAGATTCTCTGCTGCCTTCAAAACAACAGAGGCTTACCTGAAAGCCCAAGATAAAAAGGAATTAACTCACAACTCTGCAGAGGAGACCGAGGCTGCTCCCACTCGGAAGGATTCCAGAATAGTGAGCAACACCCAATGGGGCGTGGCTCCTTTTATAGGCAGACCACACCCAAAGTGACTGCTGTGTGGGGATTCTGGGATATGTAGTCCCCTATAGTTACATCCGGGAAAAAAAGGAAAACACATGAAAGAAAATGGACAATGAAAGGAAAATACAAGGAAAACATATTGCGTTGCTAATGTACACTTGTAGAACACCGCAGCCACCATCTAGCATCAGGAAAATGTAGTTTTCCACATTGTATCGTGGTAGTGCCATAAGTACGATGGCCACGGAAATCCAAATGAACAGTGGGGGCGGGCACTAGAACGCGCGCCCCAGAGGCGATGCTAACAGTACTCCCCCCCTCCCAAGCGTGTTCTAGGGCCCCGCTTTGAAGGATGGAGAAGATGAAAACGTCGATGAAGACGAGGTGCATGCACATCTCAAGCAGGCACCCAGGAGTCATTTTCCGGACCGTAACCTTTCCAGGATACGAAATACCACACGGAGTTGTTCCATCGTGTAGCGTCCAGAATGGCCTTCACCTCATACTCCCATTCTCCCCGAACCAATAGCGGGGAAGGAGAAGGGCAGCACCGTTGAGGGGACTTTTTTAACAAGGAAGTGTGAAATACAGGATGAATATGCAAAGTGTGAGGTAAGGCCAACTTGTAAGTGACCGGATTCACCTGTTTTATCACACGATAAGGGCCTATAAATTTAGGATGGAACATGTGCTTATGTTTGAAAGCAATATATTTGGTGGAGAGCCACACTTTTTCACCTGGTTGATAAATTGGACCAAGACAATGACGTTTGTCATATTGTTGTTTATAGCGTTTCTTGGCTTTCTCCAAATGGCTATATATTTGTGACTGAATCCGCTGAACGTCTTGCAACGTAGTTTGTATGGCAGGAGTACTGTCCATTGTAGTAGGTATGCTGATTGGCAAGGTATGTGGATGATGACTATATAGACCAAAAAAAGGAGCAGTACCTGTGGATGAATGATAAGCGTTATTATAGGCTAACTCAGCTAACCAAAGAAGATTCACCCAAGAGTTGACTGCTTCATCAGCATAGCAACGGAGATATTGTTTTAGCATCTGATTCAAGCGCTCCGTCTGACCATCAGTTTGTGGGTGATGACTCGTTGACAAAGTGGATGAAACCTTAAGTACCTTACACCATGTCTGCCAAAATTGGGAGGTGCATTGCGATCCCCTATCTGAAAGGATGATTTTTGGAAGGCCGTGTAAATGTACCACATGTTGCAACAAAAGAGTTGCTAATTGGCTTGACATTGGTAAACCTGTACAAGCAATGAAATGAGCGTATTTTGTTAGACTATCCACTACAACCAGAATGACTGTGCAACGTTGCACCTTTGGTAGACCAACAATGAAATCGAGAGTGATATGTTCCCATGGTTTCGTAGGAGTCGGAAGTGGTTGTAATAATCCTCTAGGTCTTGAGTGATCCGCTTTATTTCTAGCACATGTATCACAGGCAGTCACCATAGTTCGGATGTCCTTGCTAAGAGTTGGCCACCAAAAGTATCTCTTTACCAACTCCACAGTCTTTGGAACTCCAGGGAGTTCGGCTACAGGATTATCATGCAACCATTGAAAAAACATTTTCTCTAAATTTAGGGTGGGAATGTATAAGCAATCCTCATGTAAAGGTAATCCCTGTTTGATTGCACACTTGGGGTTATTCTTGAGCCATTGTTGCCAATCTGTTACCTTAAAAGCATCTCAAACTTGATAATAAAATAGTTCTGTTTCTGTCACACAAATCACCTTTGAGGGTGTTATAATGGCTTGAGGAGGTCCTGTATTGGGCACAAGCGAAGAATCTTGTCGTGAAAGAGCATCAGCTTTTCGATTGTCAGATCCAGGTCTAAAAGTTACTACAAAATCAAACTCTGCAAAAAAAGAGCATCCATAGCAATTGCCTAGGTGTAAGAACTCTTGCTGAACTCATGAATTGCAAATTGGGATGATCTGTGAAAACAGTTATCGTATGTCTTGCCCCTTTTAAATAGTGACGCCACTCTTTAAAAGCGTCTCGTATTGCTAGTAATTCTTTTTCAGCAATGACATAATTTTGTTCACTATCGTTTAATTTGTGGTACATACACGCTACGGGATGCAGTTGTCCAGTAGCTGGATTTCTTTGAGAAAGTACTGCTCCTATAGCAATATCGGATGCGTCCGCTTCTACGATGAATGGTTATTCCATGTTTGGATGTGTCAATATAGGAGCTGAAGTAAAAGCCGTTTTAAGAGTGGGAAAGGCTGTGTCTGCTGCTTTTGACCAGTGAAACACCTGTTTTTTTTTAACAGTTATTTATAGGTGCCACAGTATTGGACAATTGGTCAAGAAACCTTCAGTAAAAATTAGCGAAACCAAGGAAACATTGTACATCTTTTACCGAAGTAGGTGTAGGCTAGTCTGTTAATGCTTTAATTTTCCATTCCACCATTTGCATTTCCAAAGGAGATAGCGCTACACCTAAAAATTCAACAGTGTTTACATGGAACTCACACTTGGTTATTTTACAATAGAAGTGATTCTTTCAGAGAGCAAACAGAATTGTATTTACATGTTGCTCATGTTCTGACACACTATTGGAATAAATAAGTATATCATCTATATAGACGATTACAAATAAGTCCAGATAGTCTCTTAGAATGTAGTTTAAAAAGAATTGAAATGCGGCAGGCATATTACAGAGTCCGAATGGCATCACAGTGTATTCATATAAGCCATATCTGGTCTTAAAAGCAGTCTTCCATTCTTCGCCAGAACGGTATGCCCCTCGTAAATCTAATTTTGTATAGATTACAGCTGTTTTAACTTGATCCAGAAGAACTGGAATCAAAGGTAGGGGGTATCTATGTTTGACAGTGATCTTATTCAATGCCCTGAAATCTATGCAAGACCTCAGATCACCATTTGCTTTTGGAATAAAAAAAAGTGGTAATGCTGAAGGGGATTTAGAGGGTTGGATGAATCCGTTAGCTAAGTAACGATCAAGGTATTCTCTCAAATACTGATTCTCCTGCTCGGTGAGAGCATAAATCCGACAACTTGTGACGATGGAGCCTGGTACTAGATCAATTTGACAGTTATACTGTCGATGAGGCGGTAAAACTTCTGCCTCTTGCTCATCAAATACGTCTGCAAATGTTGCATATTGCCAAGGTAATTCAGTGTCTTTTTCTGCCGCAGTTGCTACGTGTATAGTAGAAAGCGTGACCATTTTCTTTATACAGTTTTCATGGCAAAAGGATGAGGTAAAGTGCATTATTCTCTTGGCCCAATCGGTGTGAGGATTATGAAGCGTTAAGGGGTGGGCGGAATTTGCGGAATTAACCTTCGCAAATTATCGCGAGAATGTTTAAAATTATCGCAAACAAGCAGAAATATCGCGAAGATGCGGAAGTTTTTTTCCGGCATGTTCGCGCGATTTTCTGCATGGTTGCGGGTCGCCAACTTACCCATGTGGCTGCTTGCGGGCGCGGCCATCTTGTTTTGAGTTGTTCTCGCGGTGCATGATCGCGAGAAGAAAGACGTGATCGCGCGACGCATGACGTCACTGCGGGCGCGAACTGTCGCGAGACAGCGCAAATGGCTAAAAACAATACAACATCTCATGGAGAACGCGACCGGATCAAGAAAACTTGTCGGCGAACGCAGGGATTCAGGTAAGGCGATCGCGCGCGCGCGAGAATGTATCATTTTACAGCGCGAGCAAGAAACAAATTATCGCCAAGCTGCGGAAACCGGAATTTTTGACATTTTCGCGCTCTCCGCGGAACGCAAAAATGTCAAATTATCGCAATTTCCGCGAACGGAACGAAATTTTTGCCCAGGCCTAGCGTTAACCATGGTGTTCCAAAAATAAGGCCGTACTGTGATGCCTGAATGATGTTGAACATGATTTCCGCTGTATTAATGTTGTTTGCAAAGACACGGGACCTCCTGACAGTATACTACCATCTACTGCTTGCACGACCTCAGGGGTTAGCTTCTTTTTGCAAAGAATCTGCAGTTGTTTTGCTGTGGACTCAACTATGAAATTTCCTGTCACGCCAGAGTCTATTAAAGCACTCATCTTGTGTTTATTTGTCTGGAAAAAACAATCCACCTCAATTTGGAAATGTGCTGTTTTAGGAATGTTTAAAATGGTACTCATTGTCTGTGAAGGAATGGTAACGACACCCAAGTGTAAACCTTCTTTACTTCTTGGATGTGTTAGTTTTCCTTACTGTGTTCCAAACTGGCTTCACTCTTAGTGGAAGGTGGTCCCTTGCCTTTTGGTTTTACCGGACGTTCTTTTACAAAGTGTCCTTGGCGAACACAGTATAGACACCGTCCATTTTTTTTGCGTAACTCTTTTTCTTCTTTCGCCAATGGTTGATGCAATGTCCCAATCTCCGTAGGTTCTGGTGCATTATCTCTAGGACTAGGACTAGGACTAGAGAAACATCTTGTTTTGTCAAAACGCCACATTGTTTTCTCTGTTTTTTTCCGATCTCCCTTTCGTTTGGATAGGCGATGATCCAAACGGAGTGTTAAGATAATGAGATCAGAACAAGTAGTGGGTTGTGGATCAATCTGCGCCAAAACATATTTTAAGTCATCTTTTAGTCCCTGATAAAATATTGCTGACCTTTTCTCTTCAGGCCATGCTGTTTCTGCGATTAACCTGGTAAATTGTGATAAATAAACAACCAAATCTTTGTTTCCTTGCTTTAACTCTAACAATTCTCGGTCTGCTGAAAGAGTCACCACTATCCTGTCAAAAACCTTTTTAAATTCTTGTACAAAGAGTTTCCAGTTATATAACAATGCACTATAGGCAGACCACACCCAAAGGCGGCCCTCTCTTCCACCCCTAACTATTTTCTCTACTGAGGAGGGAAGTTATCCCGAAACCCGAGCCATGTCTCGGGCGATATTTTAAAACCCGGGACATGTATCGGATCTAGAGATTTGCTGTTTAACAAGTACTTACTTGCACCCACTGGGGTGAACCACTCAAGATCTTCATGTACCAGCTTCCCATGGGGTAACCCGGAGGAGGAGCTAGCGGTGTGCGCTCCATTGCGGATGTTTAGATAAATGGCTCCCTTGAGCTTTTGAGCTGACGAGCTCCTGGATGACGCACCTGCGTGCCTGTGCGGGCACTGAGGCCCTTGACGGTTGCTTGGCGGCCCTCTCTTCCACCCCTAACTATTTTCTCTACTGAGGAGGGAAGTTATCCCGAAACCCGAGCCATGTCTCGGGCGATATTTTAAAACCCGGGACATGTATCGGGTCTAGAGATTTGCTGTTTAACAAGTACTTACTTGCACCCACGGGGTGAACCACTCAAGAATTTCATGTACCAGCTTCCCATGGGGCAACCCGGAGGAGGAGCTAGCGGTGTGCGCTCCATTGCGGATGTTTATATAAATGGCTCCCTTGAGCTTTTGAGCTGACGAGCTCCTGGACGACGCACCTGCGTGCCTGTGCGGGCACTGAGGCCCTTGACGGTTGCTTGGCGGCCCTCTCTTCCACCCCTAACTATTTTCTCTACTGAGGAGGGAAGTTATCCCGAAACCCGAGCCATGTCTCGGGCGATATTTTAAAACCCGGGACATGTAACGGGTCTAGAGATTTGCTGTTTAACAAGTACTTACTTGCACCCACTGGGGTGAACCACTCAAAAACTTCATGTACCAGCTTCCCATGGGGCAACCTGGAGGAGGAGCTAGCGGTGTGCGCTCCATTGCGGATGTTTATATAACAATGGACTGTCTCTTTGAACCAATGGAACTGCCCATGTAGCAGCGTCTCCGGGCAAATATGAAATTAAAAATGCTATCCTGGATTGAGGGTCAGGGAAAGCGCTTGGTCTACAAGTACAGTGTAATTCTACTTGAGTAAGAAAAATGTGAACCTTATTTGAATCCCCTGAAAAACGCTCTGGAGTGGCTAATGGTATAGGAGTAGGAATGGTTACAGCTATGTTCGTAGGTGTAGATTCTGGAGGGAGCAGAGTTTTGTTCCAAACCCCCCGTAAGGGAGTTGTTCACTCCTACTTTCCTTTGAAGTTGAGCTACCTTATCAGTCAGAACGGCAGTTGTGTTTTTTGGATTCAACATATCCCTTTGCATTTCTGTGATTACTTTCAACAGCTCATCTAAAGTGGCCATGATAAAGCCTCGTACAGACCAGGAGGAATTAACATTTGTGGGCTCACTATTCTGTCAAGGTGCCACTTCCTCGGAGTCTGTACGTTGCTTTATGAGCCCACCTCTCTGTACCTCCAATTCAGGATGCTATTACAGCACTGAAAGTTAGAGTGACCTAAGTGGGGGGAAGGGTTTGGGGAAAGGAACAGCTGGGAAGGAGACCTGTAAAACAAATAAATACACATACAAACAATAACAATTAGCATAAATTATTCTCAGATGCTGGACTCTGCTATGCGGATTTGTAGGTTAAAGAGTCTATATATGACTTTATCACGAGCCCGTGATACCAGTTATACAGGAAAGACACTTCCAAAGAATGTGTTACTAACACACTTTCTTATTAGCAATATTCAACAATGTTCGTAGCATATGCTCATAGTTTTTACACAATATACAAATGAGCCCCAAAGCGCTTGCCCGAGCGCTTGAAAAGACAACATGCAAATGACCTCCAAAGGGCTTGTCCGAGCGTTCCACATACACCATGCAAACGAGCCCAAAACACTTGTCCTTATGCTCGACAACTCAATATGCAAATGAGCCCAGAGCTCTAGATTGTAATCACTGGTCCCTGTACTCAACGACACAATATTCAAATGAGTTCCAAAGCGCACGATCATAAGAGTACCAATACAATATTCAAATGAGTTCCAGAGCGCACAATCGTATGTGTGCCAATACAGCATGCAAATGAGCTTCAAAGGTCACGATCATATGTTTGCCAAATACAGAATTCAAATGAGCTCCAAAGCACAATCGGATCCCAACAATGTTCAAAATGAATATCACAAATAAAGAGCAGAAATGAAGATTCTCTGTTGCCTTCAAAACAACAGAGGCTTACCTGAAAGCCCAAGATAAAAAGGAATGAACTCACAAGTCTGCAGAGGAGACCGAGGCTGCTCCCACTCGGCAGGATTCCGGAATAGTGAGCAACACCCAATGGGGCATGGTTCCTTTTATAGGCAGGCCATACCCATAGGCAGACCACACCCACAGGGAAAAAAGCAGACCACACCCATAGGCAGACCACACCCAAAGTGACTGCTGTGTGGGGATTCTGGGATTTGTAGTCCCCTATAGCTACATCCGGAAAAAGAAAAGGAAAACACAAAAGCAAATGGACAATGAAAGGAAAATACAAGGAAAACATATTGCGGTGCTCAATATACACTTGCAGAACACCGTAGCCGCCATCTAGCAACAGGAAAATGTAATTTCCCACATCGTATCGTGGTAGTGCCATAAGTTCGAAGGCACGGAAATCCAAATGAACAGTGGGGCTGGCTCTAGACCGCGCGCCACAGAGGCGACGCTAACAGTTTTTGCAACTCTCTTGCCTCTTTCTACAGTTCTCTTGCCTCTTTCTGCATCTCTGTTGCTTCTTTCTGCACTTTCCTTGCCTCTTTCTGCACCCCTCTTGTCTCTTTCTGCACCTCTCTTGGTTGTTTCTGTACCCCTCTTACCTCTTTCTGCACCCCTTTCCCCCTTTCTGCACCTCTCTTGCCTCAGTCTGCACCCCTCTTGCCTCTCTCTCTACTTCTGTTGCTTCTTTCTGCACTTCTCTTGCTTCTTTCTGCACCTCTGTTCCAAATGTCTGCACCCCTTGTGCCTCTGTGTGCACCTCTCTTGCCTCTTTCTGCTCCTCTCTTGCATCTCTTGCTTCTTTCTGCTCCTCTCTTGCCTCAGTCTGCACCCCTCTTGCCTCTTTCTGCACCTCATATGCTTTTTTCTACACTTCTCTTGCCTCTTTCTGCACACCTCTTGCCTCTTTCTGCACCTCTGTTGGTTCTTTCTTCATTACTCTTGCGTCTGTCTGCTACTCTCTTGCACATTTATGCACCCCTCTTACCTCTTTCTGCACCTCTGTTGGTTCTTCCTGCACATCTCTTGCCTCTTTCTCCACTTTACATGCCTTTTTCTGCACAACTGTTGCTTCCTTCTGCACTTCTCTTGCCTCTTTCTGCACCCATCTTGTCTCTTTCTCCACCTCTGTTGCTTCTTTCTGCACCCATATTGCCTCGTTCTGCACCCTTCTTCCTTCTTTCTGCACCTCTCTTGCTTCTTTCTGCACACTCTTGCCTCTTTCTGCACCTCTCTTGCCTGTTTCTACACCTCTCTTCCTTCTTTATGCACCTCTCTTTCCTCTTTCTGCTCCCCTGTTCCCTCTTTCTTCACACCTCTTGCCTGTTTCTGCAACTCTATTGCCTCTTTATACAGTTCTCTTGCCTCCTTCTGCACCTCTGATGGTTCTTTCTGCACTGCTCTTGCTTCTTTCTGCACCCCTCATGTCTCTTTCTGCACCCCACATCTCTCTTTCTGTACCTCTCTTGCCTCTTTCTGTGCCTCTGTTGCTTCTTTCTGCACTGCTCTTGCCTCATTCTGTAACCTCTTGCCTCTTTCTGTACCTCTCTTGGTTGTTTCTGGACTGCTCTTGTTTCTTTCAGCACTCGTCTTGCACATTTCTGCACCCCTCTTGCCTCCTTCTGTACCTCAGATGGCTCTTTCTGCACTTCTCTTGCTTCTTTCTGCACCCCTCTTGTCTCTTTCTGCACATTTGTTGCTTCTTTCTGCACTTCTCTTGCCTCTTTCTGTACTTCTCTTGGTTGTTTCTGGAATGCTCTTGTTTCTTTCTGCACCCGTCTTGCAAATTTCTGCACCCTTCTTGCCTCTTTCTGTACCTCTTTTGCTTTTTCTGATCTTCTCTTGCCCATTTCTGCACCCCTCTTTCCTCTTTCTGCACCTCTGTTGGTTCTTTCTGCACTGCTCTTGCTTCTGTCTGCCACTCTCTTGTATAATTATGCACCCCTCGTGCCTCTTTCTGCAGCTCTGTTTGTTCTTTCGGCACCTCTATTGACTCAGCCTGCACCCCTTATCCCTCTTTCTGCACCTCCTTTCCTGTTTCTGTAACTCTCTTGCCTCTTTCCGTACTTTTCATGCCTCTTTCTGCATCTCTGTTTCTTCCTTCTCTTGCTGCTTTCTGCACCCTTCTTCCCTCTTTGTGCACCTCTCTTGCCTTTTTCTGTACCCTTCTTGCCTCTTTCTGCACCCCTCTTTCCCCTTTCCACACCTCTTTTGCTTGTTTCTGCAGTGCTTCTTTTGCCTCTTTCTGTACCTCTCTTGCCTCCTTTTGCACCTCTGTTGTTTCTTTCTGCACTGCTCTTGCTTCTTTCTGCACCTCTCTTGCATATTTCTGCACCCCCCTTCCCTCTTTCCACATCCCTCTTGCCGCCTTCTGTACCTCTGTTGGTTCTTTCTGCACTGCTTTTGCTTCTTTCTGCACTTCTTTTGCCTCTTTCTGCATCCCTCTTGCCTCTTTCTGCAGTCCTCTCGTATCCTTCTGTACCTCTGTTGCTTCTTTCTGCAATTCACTTGCCTCTTTCTGCTGGGTCTGTTGGGTCTTTCTGCACTGCTCTTGCTTCCTTCTGGACCTCTTTTGCCTGTTTCTGCAACTCTCTTGCCTCTTTCTTCAGTTCTCTTGCTTCTTTTTGCACCTCTGTTGCTTCTTTCTGAACTTCTCTTGCCTCTTTTTGCACCCCTCTTGTATGTTTCTGCGCCTTTGTTTTTTTTATTTTTTTATTTTTATTTGCATTTCCAACACAGAACATAATAAGCATGTCACAGTGAATCATCCATCACCTACCACCACCCACTGCCCCCCTCCCCCGCCTAGCGCCAGACACCTCGATACATTGATATAGAAGCACCCACCATCCATGGAGGCCTCTAGCTGCATCCAAGTCGTTCCCATCTGCAATAAGGCTGCCAGCACAGCCCTCTCCACCCCCTCAGAGCCCCCCATCTAGGCCATGATACCGTCGCCATTTCCCCCATACTCTGGAAAAGTTCTTCGGGCAGCCCCGTGCTTTGTAAGTAACTCTTTCGGCCGCCATATACATGTCCATCCCCCTCCTCCAGTCGTCGAGCTTCGGGGGGTTCGGGGCTCCCCATTCCCATGCCTCGTCCCTCTTGGCCACCACTAACGCTAATATCAGGAAAATGAGCTGGGATTGAGTCAGGTCTATATCATTCGTTATCCCCAGTAGAACTAATTTGGGTTCCAGGGGTAGGGACACCTCAAGTACGTTCCCGAGTTCTCCCACTATCCTGGCCCAATAATTTTGGAGGACCCCACACTCCCAGATGGTATGGTAGAAGTTGCCTTCGGCATGACCACACCGCAAACAGCTAGGGTCAGTGGCCCTCCCCATCCGGTGTAGGCGGAGACGATCATAGTAGACTCTGTGGAGGATCTTAAATTGTATGAGTCAGAGTCAAGATTTTATTGCCACTTCCCTAGGGTGCATCAGGGCAGTTTCCCAGTCAAGCGTGTCCATTTCCCCTAAATTCGCTTCCCACGCACTCTTCAGTTTAACCAGACCGTCCGGTATGCTGTTAAGTAGGTTTTTATAAGTCAAGGAAACTAGCTTGGCCTGCACCTGTTCCTGTAGTAGACGGCCCTCCAGCGGCGAATATTCCCGCAATGGGACCGACAGCGCCGCTTCTGCCTGCCATGCGTGGCGTAGTTGTGCATATTTTAGGAACTGGGAGCAGTGCAGGCCGTACTCCGCCCTTAATTCCTGGAAGGACTTCAAGGCGCCCCGGCGCTGGAGGTCAGCTTGCCTGTTTCTGCAATTCTCTTGCCTCTTTCTGCAGTTCTCTTGTCTCCTCTGTACCTCTGATACTTATTTCTGCACCTCTCTTGCCTTTTTCTGCACCCCTCCTGCCTCTTTCTTCTCTCCTCTTGCCTCTTTCTGTACCTCTCTTGCTACTTTCTGCACCTCTATTGCTTCTTTCTGCACTGCTCTTGCTTCTTTCTGCACCCCTTTTGCCTCTTTCTGTACCCCTCTTCCCTCTTTGTGTAAATCTCTTGCCTCTTTCTACATATCTGTTGCTTCATTCTGTATTCCTCTTGTCTCTTTCTGTACCCCTCTTGCCTCTTTCTGCACCCCTTTTGCATCTTTTGGCACTTCTCTTGCTTCTTTCTGCACCTCCGTTGCTTCCTTCTACACCCCTCTTGCCTCTTTCAGCACCCCTCTTGCCTCTGTCTACACCCCTGTTCCCTCTTTCTGCACCTCTTTTGCCTGTTTTTCCAAATCTCTTGCTTCTTTCTGAACTTCTCTTGCCTCTTTCTGTACTCAAATGGGAAGTGCAAGCTGTCAAGTTTAAAGGTCTGCGTGCTCTCGTGACTGTGATTTATGTCTACTTGTATATGTATTCTTACATGTGTTATGAATCTGAAGATGGTAGCTTAAAATGCAGGTAAATTCTCTTATAGATGGTGAAATCTTCTCAGTTCAGCTCTGCAATTCGGTTGCACAGGCAGACATGTCTTATGTATATATGTATTATAGAGCACCTCCAATATATTATTGAATAGCCATGTGCCCTGTATTGTGAGCAGAAAGAAATGCATACACCATTTTTTTACTCAAATTTACAGAGTATGCTGTTTGAAACACAGGTATTCAAATGCTTGTATATGTATTTGTATTTAACATGTCACTAGGTAAAAGCATAGACACGGATACAGACCTTCACAAACTTGGTCAGACTTACAACAGTGATATGCTTAGGATTGCAGTTTTATATTTGAAGGGCCTAACATTCTGATCAGTCCATTAATAGTAAACCTTCAAGAGAAAAGTGAAGTTTAAGACATTTTTGGAGAAGGATTAGTGATTAGGGTACTTTGTATGAGTCTGTTGAAAGGTACAGTCAAAGTAGACCTCTTTCTGCACCTCTATTGGTTCTTTCTGCAAATCGTTTGCTTCTTTCTGTACCTTTCTTCCTCTTTCTGGACTTCTTTTGTCTCTTTCTGCACTTCTCTTGCTTCTTTCTGCACCTTTCTTCCTCTTTCTGGACGTCTGTTGCCTCTTTCTGCATTTCTCTTGCTTCTTTCTGCACCTTTCTTCCTCTTTCTGCACTTCTCTTCCTTGTTTCTGCGCCTTTCTTCCTCTTTCTGCACATGTCCTACCTTTATAGGCATAGTTAGAAATTAGCATTTAAAAAAACCTTAGAAATTCACTGAAAATACCAGAGGTTTCAGGGACGTTATAGTTAGGGATTAGCATTTTAAAAAACCTTAGAAATTCACTGAAAAAACACAGGTTTCAGGGACGTTATAGTTAGGGATTAGCATTTAAAAATCTTAGAAATTCATTGAAAAAAACCATCAGTTTCAGGGATGTTATAGTTAGTCAGACATTTCAATTATAGAAAACCAGAGAAATTCTGCTGGTATAGTTAGCTGAGCTAACTATAACTCGCGCCCCCACAATGCACTGCTGATGATGTCACAAATTACATCACTCATGACATGGTCAGTGACCTCACTAATAACATCTTAAATGACATCACTGATGACATCATCCACATGATCATCTGATGCACCTCCTCACACCCTAATATAACCTTTGATACATCCACTCTAAAATACAGACTACCAATCTCGAAACCATCGACAGACTAATACCAGTTAGTACATACCTGCTCACCAATTCATATGTCTATACACACATCCACTCACTAACCCATACAGTCACTCATACATGCAGTCATTCATCAATACAGCCACTGATATATCCACTCATACACCCATGCAGACACTCACACACCGCCACTCACCAAAAGAGTTACTCAAACACCTAGTCAGTCACCCAAAGAATCAATCCCACTGCCACTTACTCACTTATACAGTTATACACACACACCACCTCACTTTTGCATATACTTACTCGCTTCTATAATCACTGACATAAGCACACAATTATCCATGCAGCCACGGTCACAATCACTCACTGTCACATTTAGTCACTTATATACTCCAACACTCAGATATACTTCCTTTCACATATGTAGTTACTTACACATATACCTCTGAGACATCCATTCACTCACCAAAGAGATATACGCACACTCACTCACTCATACAGCCCCTAACACACACTCATGACCCCATACACCCAGTGAATCACCCACTAACACATCCATGCAGGGAGTAACACCCACCCACACAGACACTCAGGGACCCATACAGGAATGGGATAACCAATCATTAACCCATATAGACACTCATGTAGCTACTCGCCAACCCATGCAGCCACTTACACACCAACTGACAGACTGATACAGACATTCACACAGATTAGTAATTCGCCCATGCATTCACTAAAATACTTTTAATCACTCACGT
The DNA here is from genome assembly GCF_964204655.1 of Triturus cristatus. Taxonomy (NCBI): domain Eukaryota; kingdom Metazoa; phylum Chordata; class Amphibia; order Caudata; family Salamandridae; genus Triturus; species Triturus cristatus. The sequence continues at coordinate 288,358,193 of NC_140591.1, read as the reverse complement.
ATACAGTCAGTCCCACACCCACTAAATGATCCATTCAGACACTCATACACCCAATCATTCTTCAATAGTCCATAGCATATTATATATATATATATATATATATATATATATATATATATATATATATATATATATATATATATATATATATCTCACATTCGTCACCTTTTTGAAACACTCATAGTCACTGGATGATATCATCAGTGATGTCATCAGTGATGTAATTTGAGATGTCATCAGCGATATCATCAGTGATGTCACTGACCATGTCATGAGAGATGTAATAAGTGACATCATCAGCATACACCCAATCATTCTTCAATAGTCCATAGCATATTTATTTATATATATATATATATATATATATATATATATATATATATCTCACATTCGTCACCTTTTTGAAACACTCATAGTCACTGGATGATATCATCAGTGATGTCATCAGTGATGTAATTTGAGATGTCATCAGCCATATCATCAGTGATGTCACTGACCATGTCATGAGAGATGTAATAAGTGACATCATCAGCAGTGCATTGCGGGACGCAAGTCATAGTTAGCACAGCTAGCTATCATGGCTGAATTTCTCTGGTTTTGTGCGAGTGAAATCTGACTAACTATAACGTACCTGAAACCTATGGTTTTTTCAATGAATTTCTAAGGTTTTTTAAATGCTAATTCCTAACTATAACGTCCCTGAAACCTGTGTTTTTTTGAGTGAACATTGGAGTCATCAGTGGGTACAGTAGGTAGTTATAGTTAGGATGTAGTTTCCATAGGAAGAGTGTTTTTTGTTTGCCGATAATTTTGGCGTCGCTTGACGAATCCTTGCGAAATTTTGAAAACTAGTTTGACACTCAATTCAGCTGCTGTCTTGAAAGTGTCATGGTGATCCATCAAGCAGGGGGAAAGAAAAACAGGGTCCCAAAACTCGTTTTACCCATGGTAATTTCCATAGAAACATTAGACACGGCTACAGCCTGAACTGTTAAACGGAATAACATCAAATTTGGCAGGAAAGTAAACGTTTGTTTAGGTTAAGTCCTTTTGTGAATTGGCGTAAATCTGTTCAGTAGTTTCGGAGATATTTAAAGAAATTTCCAATTGTATATCTAGGGGCATTGAGGATCCTCAACCCCTACTGATCTCATGCTGAGATCTGATTGGCTGCCAACACTTTAAACCAGGAAGTGTTGGCAGCCATCTTGTGACTCGGTTTGAATCATAGAAAAAATATTGTAAAAAAAAGAAAAGGGGCAGGGTAGAAACACCTTGTTCTTCGAGGCCTCTTTAGGGGTCCACAGGGACCAAACAGGGCCATAAAAGCATTTGTAAAAAAAAGATTTTTGGCGGGGGTTTTGCTGGATCCCCAGATCCGGATGAAAACAAACCCAAAAAACAGAAGTGCAAATTTCCGTGCTTCTGTTCTGAAGCCTCTGGGTGGGCTAGGTCCCAGGGGCATGTACAAAATATGTAGGGGGATGCACGGGACACCCTCCTAGGGCTCATATGGTGCTGGGAACTGCCACCTCCTTGTGGCATTGGTTTATAAATTATGTGGGGTTGCCCCGTGCCCTGGGGACTGCCACCCTCCCAGGGCAAATATTGAATTAATGTGATGGGGTTGGTGTGCCCCCTGTAGACCTGGGGACCGCCACCTTCCTGGGGCAAACATTAACAATTAACATCGGGGCTTGCACGGCCCCCTGCAGCCCCAGGGACCGCCACCTCCATGGGCCCGGCTCCTGCTATGTCCCGGGGTGCCCACCCCCAGTCATATCTTTTTGCTATGGCTTGGCGGGAGCTTTACCGCTCCCGTCAAGGCATAGCAAACTGTTCTCGCTTTCAGCAAGCAAGAGCATTAACAATGCTCTCCATTGCTGAAAGCAGAGCACAATTGCTTTTATAGAGAAGGAGCTGCATGTTAGCTCCCACAGGAGACGGGGAACCGGCAGGGACCGTGGGGGCCTTGAGGCTTCCCCTTTAGTCCTCAACAGAATGGGTGTCCTGCATTTAATGATAATTCTTTTTTTTAAATGCACCTCCTGTCGCAAAACTGGTTGGGGGATGAAGTCTCCTGTTACCTCCAGTAAGTCCCACACAGTGGAATTGCTGAAAGGTCTTTGGAAGCCATGCCCCCTTTCTCTACCACTCTGCAAAAGCACCTCCTAACGTAGTGCTGGTGAGGGTCCTTTGGGGCCAATTACCCCTCCTGCTACCTCCAGTAGGTCCAACAGAGCACGATTGCTGTGAGGACTTTGGCGGCCACGTCCCCTTTCTCCACCACTCTGCAATTGTGCCTCCTGGCACGCTGCTGCAAGGAGAATGAAGTCCCCTTTGCTCCAGAAGGTCCTTGGGGACCAACAAGCCCTCCTGCTACCTCCAGTAAGTCCCACACTGCGGAATTGCTGAGAGGTCTTCAGAGGCCACGCGCCCTTTTTCCACCACTCTGCAAACACGCCTTCCGGTGCATTGTTGCTTGGAGGATGAAGCCCCCTTGGATGCTGAGGGTCCTTGGTGGCCAAGACCCCCCTCTGTTACCTCCAGTAAGACCCACACAGAGGAATTGTTGAGAGGTTGTCGGAGGCCACGCCCCTTTTTCGACCACCCTTCAAACACGCCTCCTGGTGCACTGCTGGTTGGGGGATAAAGTCCCCTTGGCTCCACAGGGTCCTTGGGGGTCAACTACCCATCCTATTACCTCCAGTAAGTCCCACAGAGCACGATTGCCCTGAGGACTATATGGGCAACGTTCCCTTTCTCCACCACTCTGCAAATGCACCTCTTGGTGCTCTACTGGTTGAGGGATGGTGTCCCTCTGGTTGCTGAGGGACCTTGGGGGCCAAGAAGCCCTCCTGTTACCTCGAGTATGTCCCTTAAGTGCTCTGAGGTACCGACCACTCTGCAAATGCGACTACTAGTTAAAAAAACATTGAATTCATTTAAAAATCCAAAGGTTTAAGGGACGTTATAGTTAGGAAATAGAATTTGAATAACCTTAGAAATTCACTGAAAAAACACAGATTACAGGGATGTTGTAGTTAGGAAAAACAATTAAAAATACCTTAGAAATTCACTGAAAAAAGTAAATGTTACAGGGACATTATAGTTAGGCTAAGATTTTACGCGTACAAAACAAGTGAAATGCAGTTATAGTTACCTGAGCTAACTATAACTTATTCCGATGAAATGCACTGCTCATGACCTCACATATTACATCACTCATGACATGGTCAGTGACCACTGCTACACATATATTTATATATATATATCCATTTTCCAATGGCGAACGTAGGCGTGCTACCTGAATGGCAGGGGTGCCTTCAAAACAACACATCTGCTTTTGCGCTAAACATCTAACACCCTCTGTCTCCTCCTCCAGACAGGAACACAGTAACTTTTAAGAATCCACAATTTTATTCAACATCAAAGAAAATCAACATGTTTTGGTTCCCAATCAACCTTGGTCACAATAATGTGCCATATTGGATCTTGTGTTTTTATTCACTTCATTCTACCTAGGTACAAACAAAATCAAAAAAGGACCAAAAACCTATTGAAAAATATTGTACAATGGGTGGCCAGTTTGAAATGGTTAAAACTGTATTATCACCATTAAAAAAATTGCATTAATGAATCTCGTCCATTTTCTCCCTCTTCATATTCTTCATATTCTAATATTTCAACATTACAATTTCCAAAACAATGTGGTGGTGTTCCACGCTAAATTCATGAACATTATATTGTGTTATCAAACATATGAAAGGTAGTTCGAATTGTATGTACCCAATCACATGTCTCTTGAAATAGTCACTGTAGCAACATATAAGTATACAAATACTCATGTTATTTTAAAACCATGCTTATCCTAAACATTTATAAAACATATTTACTGCTGTAATATAAGCAAATTGTTAGGCAAAATAGGTACTTCCCATTTACATAGTAAAATGAATTTAATCTTGGTATATAGCCGAAGTGGCCATTCAATAAAACAATACACAAATCAGTTCTAGAATGCAAGACGAACACTATCATTTGTTGTTATAGTATAAAACTTAATTACCTGGCATAATACCCAAGTGGACTCATGCTTTGTTGCCCATAAAGCAACAAAAGGACCTTCCTATGCCTCATCTCATGTAGAACAACCCACACCTATTAATAAGAAAGGACCTGTAGAGGTAAGGTAAAAATAACAATAATATTAATAATAACCCCAAAATGACCCTACTGAGAAATATCCAATCTACTGTCCTTGTATGTAAGTGCATGCGCTGTAAGAATGTCAGATGTGTTGGTCTGTCCCAGTACTTACACAAATAATTTAAATAGCACTATTTTATTTCATTTATAGTGCTACTCGTCACAATGCAGGGTGTCAGAGCACTTTATGTAACATACACATTATACATTGACAATAAATTGTGTAAATGTGTAAATCAATGAACAAGATGTGTTACATAAAACAGTGAGGGTTACAAGGTGTAGGAGTCATATGTCCTTCATAACTCACTGTTCTACATCAGAAGGACTGCAATTTATGAACTGCAAGTAACAAAAGAATCTCTGAGTTAAAAGTGGTAATTGAAATGAAAAGGAAGTTTTATAAAGCGCAACTGTCACTCCTGACGGAGCCTCCTGGTAATTCACTTACCTATCTACATAAAATGTAATTTGTCATCTGCATGTTACATGATGTGCTTTGCAGGAGACACATTAGCCTTCTACACTACTTTGATTCAAATCTGGGACTACACAAAACACAGATCTCTCCAGCAAAAGAATTCACCTCCCCATAAGATATTTTAAAAAGCAGACTGTGCAACCAATTAAGCAGAACAGATCTACTGCTATGCTTCTCCTTGTTGCCAATTTCTTTGTGGCAGGGTTTAAATAAAAAAGAATGTACTAGTTTAGGACCGGATTTTGCATCAGGGTTGTCCACTTTTTTGTCACAACCTGAATCAAAATCTCATTTGTTAAATCGCGTAATGGACTTAAATGTGATCATGATATACCTGATAAACATATGTGTGAGATCTTAATATCTGATGTCACTTCCTGTGATGTCACGTGCAAGGTCATGCGCTGTGACATTATGCTTTATGATGGCATGTATCATGATGTCACTTGCATACTGCCTAACTTTGTTAGTCTCCCCACTTCTGTTTTTTAGGATTTGTGCCCTGGTCAAGAATTTGCATGTGCCACAATAATTTCTACAGCTGGGCCCATATTTGCAGTCAAAACTTTGGACCGGGTCCAGTCGTTGGCCCCAAACACAGACAAGAAGAACTAACCAGCCCCAGTAGCCAGGTCACAACAGTAACTTTGTGCCCGTGGTGGTGCATGGTGTTAGGGTCCTGTAACACAGTAGTGGACGCTTCAGTTACTTACTGTCTTACCCAGTCCTCGACCTCCTGGCCTATAACCAAGGTGAAATATTTGCACAGTGTAGGTCCTCTCAGTGCTCCCGGGGTCTGCTGCAGGGCAAATAATTTGTTGTCAATGCCCCCGTCTTGAGTATTTCCAACAGTCTAGGGAATAGTGGAGCACATAAATTTCAAACCTCCAGCGAAGCCTTCATCTTGGATATCAGTGCTCCACGACTTGGAGTCCAGCCTGTAGTGAAGCCTAGGTATCACCGGTCCAAGAGGAGGACACAAAACAGAGCCTGAGCCTCTAGGGGTCAGGCATGGCTGCAAGGTGAGATCTGAGGTGCAGTGGGCAGCAGGAGAAATCGCGAGCCTCTGGAGCTCAGTGAAGGTGCAGCCGCTCACATCCCTGCTGAAACCATCCCCCTAGACCAAAGAAAGTCTTCTTATGAAACACCACACACAGTGGTCCACTTTTGTGCATATGTGCTGCAAAAACAATAGCTAAGTAGATGAGCCAAGATCGCTGCACGTCACCTATGTTTGTTTCATAATTGCGTAAGCATGGTTCTAATGAACGTTCACCGCAATGTACCATTATAGCAGAAGAAGATACTCCACACTCACCAGCATGTCTATACCAAAGCACTGCAGGACGTGTATGTCATACGCACAATGCTGCGGTAAAAACTTGCTTGACTACCACATAGACACACCATGAATGAAACAGTGGCACAGGTCTAGAACTATGACTAATCTGCAGTTAATTCCTAATCAAGGACGATCTCTCTAATGAGGCCTTCCTGAACTGCAGTACGTGCGGCTTGGACTCTAGAACACCGAAAACTCCCTAGCTTGCACGGTCAAATTGGGCTAACAGCAGGGGTGGCTGGCATCTACAGGGGTTGTGGGTGGTGGGGCGCGTGCGCACGCAAAATTAACATAACAAAATCAAACACTTACCTGAGCACGACGTCCTCTGCTCCAGACCTCTTTTTTCACCCACGGAGGAACTGTATGCTGCATCTCCCTTGACCAATCCTGGTGCTGCTCACATGAAGTTGCAGGAATCTGCACATACACAGAACTATGCGTGGGAAAACAGGACCTTAGTGAATAGGGATGTAACAACATTAGTACCCAAAATCCCAAACCGACTAGCTATAGTGTCTCATTCGTTCTCCTCCAAATATCACAGAGTTACAAATGATTAGACAACCCAGAACACAACACTCCCGACTCTCTAGAATAGCGGGAGCAAGACGTACTCTTTTGCTCACTCGTACTTGTCAACAATGAGAATAGGCAGAGTCACTGAAATAGTTCAAAATGTTTATTTTAACTATCGTGCTCTACAATGCAGTATACGTGCCACTACTAGCAGTAAAATGCATAAACTCAACACAGTTATCTTTGTGACAATTCCATAGAATACAAAGGGAGAAGTTATTTTATATTAAGACTGTGGAAACGAGGGCTTTTAGGCCTGACCACCCTCCCCTTGACTATAAGAAGTTTATTTTTATAAAAAGGACGATCTCTGGGCTGTGACAGCAGACCCCATACCTTAAAGCATGGATGTAAGGTTTACATCCTAGGAACAGCGGAGCTCTTCTCCATGGAACTGCTTTCTCCAAGTGTGTTAAAACAACATGCAACAACAAAACATCAAAGCACGAGTTTTCAGTACTGCAGCTGTGTGTGGCATGTTATGTCTAGGTGCTAGGGACTGACCAGAACAGAATAACAAGGGGCATTATTTATCGACCTTGCACATCGTGTTCAGACTAAACTCCAGGAAAGACAGAGAACGCGAAAGCAGCCCGTTCTCATGTGAAAAACACAAACTAAGTCTTGCAAAAACAAAGTCATGTAGTAACGTGCGCAAAAGCAGCATCATGGCAGCAAAGCTCATGCTAACTTAGCAGTGGCGGCTCCCCCATTGGGGCGTGGGGGCGTCGCCCCACTGCTTTCTCGCGGTGCGAGAAGGCAGAAACATAAACGGTAAAAAATACCATTTATGTTTCTGCCTTCTTGCATTGTGAGAAAGCAGAAGTGCCTCTGTGCCAGGTTGGGGGTGGGCGGTCCTGCTCGAGTGCAGGGGGGGAGTGGGTTGCCCACTGTTGTGGGTACTGACTGTTTGGTCAGCTCCAGGGCTGATCAAACAGTCAGTACCCACAACAGTGGGCAAGCCACTCCCCTCTGCACTCGAGCAGGACCGCCCACTCTCCCCTTTTCTTTACATAGAGAAAATGTCCCGGCTGGGGCGTTCTCCTGCAGCGCCTACCAATCACAACACTGCCATTGCAGCGTTGTGATTGGCTTGCGTAGGGGAGGGAATCTGCCTGCTGAATGCAGGAGCAAGAAGCAGCCACTAACTGCTTCCTGTTCCTACAGCAGGAACACGGGGACCCATCTGCCGCTGCACAAGTAGTACAACGTGACCGGCCAGGAGCGGAGACGGTGCTGTACCCGGCACTCGGGTACATTTAATTTTCATTGTTTTATTCCCCTGCTGCTCCCCCCCTCCCTCCCTCGAGCATGCCCGCCGCCGCTGCCCCCAGTTCCTAATGTCAAGGACCTTGGTTTACCCTTTGAAAAGACAGTCCGGTGGAACAAGTAAGCTCTGTGACTTCTGCATGTTTTCACCTGATGAGACATATGAACATACATATCCTTCCTTTCATCCCTCAGCACCTATGCACTCTGGTGGAGGTAGCGGCCATCTTGTCTAGAAAAGACTATGTTGCAGTTGATCCAGGATACAGTGGTTAAGTTCGTGTTTAATGTCTGCAAAAATGACGATGTTTCTGACAAACGCCGGTCCGTACATTGCTCCCTGTGCAGCAGCATGTCAACCTCACAGCTCTTTGCTTAGTGCCCTGGGACTTTATGAGAAAGAGCATACCTGGAAAGTTGTAAAATGTGATTAAATGTAATGTTTTTGTTAGGAACCCTCTGACCGTTTTATTCTTCTTGAAACAGTCCTAGCGCCGACAGGCCTGTAGGTGAACGCTGCACTCGCTATCACGCACTCACACTGATGTTATACTACGACGACGAATATCCAACCACTTTATATTCACTTTAAAGGAGGATTGAGCCAGGTGCCTGCAACATCATGTACAGAAACTCTTCCGACCTCCCTCTTCCTAATGTTAGCACCAGAAGCACATTCTTATTATCCTGCCGTGTATGCACTAGTCTACAAAGCCCTGCCAGAGACGCGATTTCAAAAGTACAGTCTACTAGGAATCCCGGAAAGAATAATTACTTGTTTCTTGGACCGTTTCCCTGTCAGTGGGCCAAAGGCCCCGGCCTGTTTGGGGGTCATTTTATGGCTGTGGAGAAGACTTTTGCAATCTACATTTGTGATTCCGGTTTGCAGGCTTGTGGTATTTCACTCGTGGGTGGGTGCACAGTGAGAACTATGGATTGTATTTAACTACATTCACGTAGTTGGTTGTAGTTTAAACATCGTAGTTTGAAATAAAACACAGCAAAGATCGTATTAAAAGCTAGTTGTGATTATTGTGAAAATAACGGTGCTGCAGTTCCGGGTGCGGGAAGAGAGAGTTGAAGCAGCTGGCGCACACCTGCAATATTTCACCAACCCAGGTACGTGACCACAAAGCCCACGCCAGCCTCTGTGCCCCAATGAGAGGCGGCACGCGGACTGTACTGCAGTGTCTGGAATCACCTTCCTTTGTTACGGTTTCCATTATTAGTGATAATTGGTAATTCCCCACCCTTCCCTGCTACCCCCCCCCCGCCCTCGATCCCTATTACCTTGCTAAACGTGTGTTGGAGAGGTGCTTGTAATGTGTGGAATAAATTAAAGGCTTGGGATGATTACGGGATATTTTACGATTATCACAACCTTGTGTTAACTAATAATTTGCACTGGTCGGACAACCGATTATAAAATATAATCGGGCTAGAATGGCTAATACATATGCAAACAAACGATATTGACGTTCGTTTCTGCATGTATATGCATATATCTGTTTGTGCATTTATATTTTTCGAAAAGGCCATCGTGGCTGCCCTGAAATTTGGCAGATGGCAAAAGTTTTTATAAGGCATATGTGTAATGGAGGGGTCTGATGCAAACAGAGCACTTGCCCCTTTTCTGCTGTTAGCAAAATGATTGTAAGGATTTTTGCAATCATTGACCCGCCGTAAAATCCAAGGTCACAGCTTTTGACCCGTAGGTTGGGCACAGATTTGCGCAGTAAGCGCACTAATCCACTGAGTACCTTTGTTAGCAGGAAAGACGATATGAATCACGGGACTGAGAATGTCATTTGTAAGACAGAATGTGAGTTGTACAATTTCTGGCAAAGAAATAGGCAGTTAAAAGTGAGAGAGTGTACATTAACTTGCTAGAACGTTTTACATCCATGAAAATGCAAATAATACCATCAGACCTCTTACAGATGGTGCTTACCAAGAGGCTTTACATAGTGCAACGAAATGACTAAGTAATAGATGCACAGAAACATGACCGTCGATGACATAACTCAGTTGGTTGCTTGTGCACTGCAGAGTCTTGGGCCTGAATTGAACGACCCAGATTTAAATGATGATGGGTTGACTCAGACTTTCATCCGTATCAAATTGATGAAATGGATAGGTACTTTTGAGCTACAGAAGCGGCCGAGGGATAGCATCACCGAGAGAAGCGAGGCTGAGCAGAATAGAGAGATGTAGAGGATGAAGAGAAGGATCTTTGTAGATCAAAGGGCAAGCAGAGTTTGGAGACAGAAATCAAGACGATGGAAAGGAGTGTGGGGTAGCTGTGTTCAGAGAGAGAAATCACAAGAAGGTGTGAAGAGAAAACACACCTGGGCTCTGAGGAGGTGAAAAAAGGACTAGCGTGCTGGTGAGGGATCAGGCTTGTGGTACTGGGAAGAGAGTGCCATAAATCCATAGTGCGCTTTCCCTGCCAAATCTCTGTTTCACCTACCCTATATGTAAAGGCAGGCCGCAAGGATGCATACTGAAAAGCATTTCTGTGCATCCTACCAAATTATTGCACTCCAGAGCTTACATGAAGATAATTGTGATTTGACTCTAGTTCATCCAGCATTAAGCAGCCCGTGGGGAAAATGAGCAGTTATCTTAGCATGGTAATGTCAGATGTACATTTTGTTATTCCCTTCCGCCATGAGCAGGGCAAGTCAGGCTCGCTTTCTACGCTCGCTCGCCATAGTGCACTCAGCCACAACTTGTACGCTTCACCACTTTCAAATGTCACCAGCCGCCACTGTAACTTAGCCATGTCGACAATGTCCCAAAGGGCCATATAACACCCTAAGAACCATAGAACAATGCTTTTAACCAGCATGTGAGCTGCACCCTAATTGGAGGGAGCGGCCTCACTCGGCACTCCCCAGCGTGCTGGAGGCCTGCACTTGCTCTATCTTGAGAGGTTTAAAGTGCACATGTCTGACTGGCCGTCACAAGATGGCCTGCTAAAGAGACATGCACACTTTTAACAGTGCAAAGGCAGCCCTCTGCCCACCACTCCTCCCTGCTGCCACTCAGCAGGCCCTGTCCTGTCCTGCCACTTGGTTCAGGATAGGACGATGAAATCTAAAATGGCAAAAAATTACCATTTTATTGTTCATCTCTGGGCTTTAAGGGGAATTTAAGTGGGGCGACACTGCTCCGCTCCAATGGAGCTATGTCACCCCTGGCTAACAGCAAGTTGTTTGATTTTAAAAAACTTGTTACTAAATATGTAGCAAATAGTGAGCGAAGCAGATGAACCCACACACAGGAGACAGTAAGTAGAAGATCGTATAGATCTAATGGTATAAGAAAGAAGAGCCCAGAAAGAGACATTCCAACACACCAGACTCGATGCTCCAAATGCCAACAGACATGGGACCTCGAGCCAAAAATCCACTGATGACATTGAAACACTTTACATTAAGCTAACAAAGCAGTGGGAGGCACAAAATAATAAATGTAGTAAACACGACAAAATAATAGGATGCAAAGGACATAACATAGAGATCAGCTACAGGACACTTTCAGACTCATCCCGAGTCTGTGGTGAATCTGCAATGTTTTCGCCAAATTGCATCTTTTGAGTTGGGAACAAATTGTAAATAGGTGTCTGTACTCGTGGCGGAGGCCCTGCAGTTATGGGGGAGTCTACTCACCTGGGGCTAAATCTCCCAATGAGAATTCTCATTACAGAGATTCTGCAAAAGTGCAGAGACTCATACATGCGTGCAAGGCCTCTGCCACAAGTGCAGACGCCCTTATGTGAATCAGGCCCAGTAAATCTATACTTACCTCGTTGCACTTACATTCTTGATATTTTGGTCATTGATATTTTTGACACAATATTCTGTCGACATAATATCTGCTTCCCTGATATTCTGCCACACAACCATAATCATATGCAGACGAATCCTTGAACACAAAAGCGTTTTTTCAAACCTACAAGGAGTTAAGCTTTGAGTGGATACAGTTAAATTCTTCTGAACCAGGGAACAATTTAGGTTACATTGTTTCGAGCATGGAATTGAGATAGCTCCTACAAAGGTTGAGGCTCTCACACCAGCACTTCCCCAGTCTGAAATAATTCCAGAGGTTTTTTTCTAGAACTGCTATGAACATTTCTGGCAAGGCTTCATATTACTCCCAAATCTGCCCACTGAGGATAAAACCGAGAAGAAACACAATACCATAAGATGAAAGATATCATGGAGCAGGGCAAGAGTGCCATTACCATATACTATCATACTCTATGGTTGTCCCTGGCTGCCTGTGACAATTGAGTAGGTGGAATCTGGGCCTTTTAAAGATCGTGTAGTTTCTGTTCAGGTTGCCAGCCGTGAATGCTCTTCCACTTCAACAAGGAAATATTTTTATTTAGCATTAGGAAATATCCCTGCCTATAATGATATTAATTATACTATTATTACAACTACTACTACTACTGGTACTATTAATAAGAATAAGAATGAGAACAAGAACGATATTAAAATGGTGTATGGCTACTGCTTATATTCCCATTCCAACACCCATTCTTGCCCTCTTTGCCTGGCGCATGTTGTCATATGGATGACTGGGCCTTATCTGATCCTCCCCCTTTTTCACCTGCTCACAGCATCCCCCTGCCTCTATGGCTAGGTTGGTGTTGTTGTGCAGATGCTAATATATTTAACTCCTTATTGCAATTATAATGTGTCCATCTATCTCTCAGATACCCACATCCATCACACCACCATGCTCTGCCCCCTATAACATGATAACACCAACCAACTCTGTGGTCATAACACACACAACATGAAAACACCTCCCACATTGACACCCAAAAAATCAACACCCTTCCAGCCACACCTCCTACATGATGAAGCTTCATAACCTTGTGAGTAAGAACATAGGCGCCCATGTAGGACAAGTAAGGATTATGCAAATGCCACAATACATTTGCAAAATGTTGCACCTGTATGGTTGGCATTAACTTCTCTTGAGTACTCCTCTGACATTTTCCTGGGAAAACCTGCATTATGTAACAGTGGTGTGTCGTGTGTACGCATGCATAGATTGCGATATTTCTTAAACGTAAATCATGCTCACAGCCGTAAAACGCTTGGCGAGTCAATCCACTATGAAAACATTTGTAGGGCATCAAGTGTCCTCTATTATTCATTGACATGTTGTTGTTATAGGAGAATTCATTATCTGATGTGACATGACCAGACTTTGTCTTTCAATTAGTCCTGGGAGAAAAGATATTCTTACATTGTTCTTACATTTGAGAACAGGACCAGCAGCAAAACATAATGGCGACGTGACTTCAGAAAATGGGCAAAGGCATAAGGACCAAATTAAAAATAAAATAAAAGATGGCAGGTAGTGAAAGTTATCTTGGGGGCTATCGAATCCAGGCATTGTCAGTTTCACCATCCTCCAGAAGATATATCGGCTTGTTTAAAACTTTAAATCTGTTGTGCTTTAAATGGTGAGTCTGTGATGTTTTGACATACACCGTTCCCATCAGAGTAGCCGGGCCTGTGGATCGCCATGCCAACAGGAAACAATGCTAATATTGTTCAAGTGATGTGGCAATGTTCAACAGAGCGATGTCTTGTTGCCACTTGAAATCTGTCTTTCCCGCTAGAATGCCTGCATAATAGCACATTAGTTCGCAGAACTGTGTTGCTCAACAGCGTGAGCATGATTTAAGGTAAAAATAATCGGCAACATGCGCGCCTGTTCCCTGGATGATTCATGAAAATCAACACTATCTGGATAAGAATAAAATGAGTGACTTCATTTGTAACAAAAACTCTGCTGAGTTTATTTTTAAGACTGCATTGTTCGCTTCCTTCTTAAGGAAGGGAGCTGCAGTTTTGATCTCTTCGGCCCGATTCACAGAACTAACTTAAGACAAAATCCTAAACTTACTACCATTTTGGTATTCACAGAAGGCACTTACTCATTTTGGTATTCGCTGAAGGCCTTTACTCATTTCGGTATTCACAGAAGTTAGGAGTCCTAACTTTACTACTCCTAAACTGAGAAAAATCCTAACTTTAAGACTTTCGGTATTCACAGAAGGCATTTAAGAGTCCTTAAATTAGGACTCCCAACTTCTGCGAATACCAAAATGAGTAAGTGCCTTCTGTGAATACCAAAATGGTAGTAAGTTTACGATTTTGTTTTAAGTTAGTTCTGTGAATCGGGCCCATACTCAACAAGGAAGGGAACTGTGTAGTCTTGAAAGCTAGCGACAGAAATTATTTTATAGTTTGTAAATAAATCTACATTTCAGCAATTTCGCATGTTGTGTGTTTTTTGCTCAACTCGCTGAAATATCCTGTTCCTATCAAGGTCTAGTGAAACCCGAGTCAGAATTGTTTTAGGGAAAACATTTGACATTCTTATGGAAACAATGGCTAGCCCTAATTCACAAAGATATTTTCGACCGTAAATGCGTGTTTACAGACGACAATGGCGAGATTTACCTTGTTAATTCATAGAGTTAGGCTGTCCCAGCAAGTGACAGTAAGCACTGAGAATAGGCAAGTCATTATTTTCAAATTGAATTGCATATTGGATAAGCTAGACATCCCCACACAACATAGTGCAGCGAGGCAAGTTGTTGAGCTGCGTTGGGTGAATGGGAGAGAACTGACAACAGCCATATCTACTAAGATAGGGTGCTGTTCAGCTCTCTCTCTGCGCTGGTGCACATGTGGTTGCCTAACGCCCCATGGTGCAATGGTGACTGAGTTATGGGCAGGATTTTTTTGTCCAGGAAGGGATACCTTTGTGCACGCAACAATGCTTAGAGGCGTATTCCTCTTTCTATGTGTAATGGAGAATGCAGCCAGGGCCGTACTGTCCGTAGCCGGCACCGGGCGTTTCCCCAGTGGGCCGCTAGGGTGGGGGCCGGTTTTGGCACCCTGGGGGCCGTTTTTGTTACCGGGGGCCGGCAATATCGGCCCCCTGTAACAAAATCGGTCTAAACCGTCCCTAGAAAACAGCTCGGCTGCACTCCCATCCCCCTCTCCCGGGCGCTGGCCGAGCAGCTTGCCAGGGCTGGTTTTCGGTTCCCAGTCCGGCCCTGAATGCAGCACACATGGAAAGAGGAAAAAACAAGAGGAAATAAGGATATTTCTACTCGTTATGCATCACTGGGGAGGAGGAAGCATTTGGATGCATTCCCAGGTTTACTAGCTTTAGTAAATCTGGGAATGCGACAAAATCCATGGGTGCATGCATGGAAACGAACGCCCAGCTCCATCCATGGAAGGCCTTCTCAACACACGGTAACATAAGGCAGCACTATGCATTGTGTTACGTTGCTTTGCATGGCTTAGTAAACACCAAAAATGATTTTGAGTCAGGTCTGCACCACAAAAGTGATGGAACCCGAAACAAAATCATAGTAAATCAAATCTGGCCTGTAGTGCATAAAATAAGACAAGTGCCTTAAGAATATATGTGGTGGTAATATGTAATCACACTGTACCTAGTGCAATTTATTTTACGTGTTCATTAAAAAGAACACTCCAGAACACCGTTAAATTAACTCTCAAAACGAATAAATGTTTGTCATCAGAAAATTCAAATGGCTCAATTGATTTGGACCTAAACTGGCTTTCAAGACGCCTTTACGTTTGCTGATTAAGTAATTGCACACATTAACTTTTGGGTGTTTGTTTCCTCTTTGGCTGAGCTTTCTGGGGCATATTCTCAAGGAGCTAACGCCGAGTTATTGGCACTTTAGCGCAGCCAAAGTCGTGATAAAATTACCGCCCATTCACAAGCTGGTGCAAACAGCCGATACCACCATTTTTCCGGCAATAGCATCCTCAAAAAAAATCGCCACGGATGACCCCTGCAACTATCGCTAATGAGATGCAGAGTAGACGTTCCCGAGAAAAAAGCCGCGACAACACCACTCCATGACATTCTCAACGACCAGCCAGATCTGCGATAAGAACACAAAACAGGTGATAAGGCGCATTAGCAGCAGGAAACTAACACCTGCTCTGACCTGGTGGAAAGTCGGACGACAACCGGCAGCAGCCAAGGGAGCACAGCACATAGCCAAACAGGAAGAACAACAGATGCCCCAGAGCAACTGAACATGCAGCACGGAGCCCCACTAGGGCAACAACACCCACCGCCACCCGCCCCGGACCCCACCCCCCCACGCTCCCTTTCGACAAAGAGAATGCAAATCAACTCCATGAAACCATGACCCTAACAAATCGCCTGAAGTCGCACAACCACAACACCTAACATACAGGTGTGGCCACAAAAATGGAAACACACATCCACATCATATAACCAAAAAACCCATTTATTACAGATAACACACAAAAAAAAACAATCATGAAGAGGTATGGCGGGTCTTCTCCGGGAATTTCATGAGTCACAGCCTGCAAGACAGAAAGACAGATAAGAAGGTGTGACATGCGCCCATCAAAGGACAGAGAGGGAGAGCGACAGAGAGAGAGAGAGAGAAAGAGAGGGGGAGAGGGAGGAGTGGGAGAGAGGGGAGAGAGGGAGAGAGGGGCAGAGAGGGAGAGAGAAAGAGAGAGGGGGAGAGGGAGAAGAGGGAGAGAGGGAGAGAGAGAGAGGGGGAGAGAGGGAGAGAGGGAGAGAGAGGGAGGAAGAGGGAGAGAGAAAGAGAAAGAGAGGGAGAGAGAGGGAGAGAGGGAGGGAGAGGGATAGAGGAATGGAGGGAGAGAGGGAGGGAGAGAGGGAGGGAGAGAGAGGGATAGAGAGAGGGAGAGTGCGGACACTGCGGACCCAGGCCCCACTGCTCACCTGTAGCCACCGGTGTGTCTCCAACCACGTGCCGGTACACACTGTAGTCCCCCAGTTCACTCATCTGAAACAGTTGTCAGAGACATCAATTGCAGACTCCATACAGTAGCACACGCCATCATTGCTTGCCCACCCCAGCGCACACAGGCCGCTGCACCCCAGCCCCTCCCACCGCCCAGCAGAGACTGCCCACCCCTGTGCGACCAGGCCTCACTGCTCACCTTCCGCCACCGGCGTGTCTCCAAGAGGGCCCACCACGTGCCAGGGGGAGCTCCAAGCCAGGGCCCATGACCATGGCACCCACCACATCATGTAGCCATGCACCGCGGGCCACCAGGTCACACACCTGATTGTGGGTCTTGATTTCACTATGGCAGAGAACATATCAGTGCACATGGCCTCATCGCAGGCTGCACACCTGCTCAGCCCAATAGGTGCCACTAACTCTGTGAACCGTGAGGCAACGCCACAGGGTGGTAGGCCCACACTGCCCACTGGCTTAGGCCTACACTGTGGTCCATCAGGGCTCACACCAGTGCCACCATTCTGGACTGCCCGGATGGCGCATCATCACAGGCTGCACACCCGCTGAGCACTGAAGGTGCCCCTATCTCAGTGCACTGAAAGACATCATCCCATGGCGGTGTGCCTGTTCCTGCCACAGTGTATACGGTGCCACCAAGCCTGTGCACTGCAAGCCATGGACCCTTTATGATTGAGTCCCGTGGTGCGGACGCCATTATGTCACCACCGGCACTGGGCTATGTGCTGTGGCAGGGCCCTAGGCCCTCATGCATAACGGATACCCACACGGAGACACCCATTTGGAGAGTGGAAATGGCATCCAGCACATGCGCCAGGCACTTTTTATTGGCAGGGTCACATGTCCTGTGACGCCAATGCCGAATGGGTGTGGTGTGGGTGTGAACCAGCCATGAGGAAGTGGCTGTGGCATGCGGACAACTAGACCTGTGAACCTGTGAGCAGCAGATCCCTACAGGGAAGACCTGTTGTTGTCCCCCACTGTGAGCGTGAGCGGAGTGGGCTGGCCTGGCGTATGCCAGTCCAGTGTAAGTGTGTGAACAATGACCCCGGGGCTGTGGGCATGCTTCCGTTCTGGCCTGGACAAGGAAGTAACGAATGCGTGTTACCCCGTTCTAGTGTCGTCGCCACCCGGCACGCAATTGGCAATGTGTCACCCTGTGACCCAAGTCCCATAACATAAGCAACATGAATGTAAGGTGAAACAATTGACCCTACATGCATCCATACCTCCACACTTGCAAGATCATAGACATGACACTCCGTTGTGTCAATGAATGTTTAATGCACATTCGGTGGAGTGTTGCAGCTGGAGCAGTACAGGGCCATGCAAACCCCACCTTTCAACACTGGCCCGTGGAGGGCCAGCCAGTGTCCTTGAGGGAATGACATGTACATCAGCAGTGGAGGAGTTCAGTCCGCAGTCTGATATCTGTGTCCTTGGTGCCAAAACAGAATATGGCAGTCCACGTCGAGGTCCAAGGTGAGTGCCGCAGAGTGCATCGGTGGACAGTGGAAGGGGATGATGCTGAGGACAGAACCAAGCAGAAACAGGCCATATCATGGACATGAATGTTACCACTTTCTTCTGACCACGGGGGCAGATTCATCTGCATCTTCGTCCTCAGCTGTTGCATGTGCCTCACATGTGGGTGGTGGTGTTCTGTCTCCAGCACTGTGAGGCAGTGACACAGCAGCGACCGGAGGTGGAACGTCCGCCGCACTGTGTGGCACTGACACATCAGGGGCCGAAGATGTGGATGGAGTGGTAGCAGCAGCATGCATCAGCGCCAGGCCTTGTGGCAGCAATGCCATGAGGATGGTCTTTAGGGCATTGAGGGACCCAGCTAACTCTCACTGGTGTACAGTCATGTCAGCTGCTTTTTACACATGCTGGCGCTCCCTGTCCTCCATGAGCCACCGCATGAGTCCCAACTCCCGTGCGAGCTTGCTGGAGCCACTATGACTGGCCAGTCATTCTTGCCTCTGAGTCAGGACCCTGGGGATGTCAGCCATGGTTGGTTGGAGAGCATGGAGTGGACTGTCGGTGTTCGTTAGGGACTGTGAGTGGTCCCTGATGGGACTTAGACACCCACGTATGGCGTCTAGTTTGGCTGCCATGCCGTCGAACCCCACCTGCATCTGTTCGGCCAGCTTCTCCTAGCTCCCCAACACAAGGTGTTGGAAGGCCTTGTGTTCATCGTGGGGGTCCTGGGAGGCAGCCGTGGTGGTGGGTGCTGCCTGTTGTGTGTACTATGCAGGGGGTGGGTTCTCCTCGTAGCAGCTGGGCTGCCCTGCTCCTGAAAGTGGGCTGCGAGCAGCTGTCCACGAGCTGTTGGAGGACGTCGGAGTCGAAGGTCTGGTTGTCCTCTTTGTCATCAGAGAAGAGAGGTTGGGACTGCTCTGCAGGAGGAGTTGAATTTCCCTCTGCAATGTGAAGGGGAGATGCAGTTTAACATTGTGTTCACATGTATGTTGACGCATTGTTCATGTTTACATGCAGACTGAATGACAGTGTACATTGTTACTGTTTGTGGTGAGCTGCCTATGTGATGTGGGACAGTGGACATTTCGACAACTTCACGGATGTGTGTTTGTACTTGTACATTCTCAACTCACATTTCCCTGCAAGGCCATATGTGATTGGCCAGTTACTGCACACAAGCGGGACCAGTTGTGTCCCCTGTTCTGTTGTGGACGTGTTGCGGATTGTGCCACATCGTTGTCAATGTTGATGTGCTCTGCATGTGATGTGTGTGCCGCTTTTTGGGGGAGTCGCCCCTGCCGCTCTGATTCGGCTGCTCCGATCCCTTACATGCGGTATGCCTTTGACTTCTGTGCTTCTACAGTGCTGGGATGTTGCATTCTTGGGTGCATTGTTATCTTAGTGGGAGTTTGGGGTCTGGGGCATGGTTTGTCTGAAGATGTGCTATGCTTACTTGTGCATGTGTGCCATTGTGCCCATCTCTCCCCTTCCCCCAGTCTCTGGTCATTACTCACCCTGTTGCTGTTGTGTCCGGTCCTGTTGAGCAGTGTCCGGTCCCCCAACTCCTGCCACCGTCCCCCCACTGATGACTGTGGACACCATTTCCTCCATCTCGTCCAGCTCTTCCTGTGGCGCTGGACTCCCACCTCCAGTCTGCATTGCTGCCTTCTTGTTGTTTGCGAGTTTCTGCTTGGTTTTGCGCTTGACATCATTCCAGCGCCTCTTGACCTCGTCCATTGTCCTCTTCAGCACTCCGACTGCATTCACCTTGTCCACGATGGTCTGCCATATTCCATTTTTAGTTGCCAGTGACACAGTGGAGGTGACGAACTGTAGTTGATGGTGTTCTATCACCTCCGTTATCAGGATCCTGTTTTCCTGCGGACTGAACCTTTTCTTCCTACTTTTCTTCTCCTTGCCCTTCCCTGACCCCGAAGTCCCAGGCTGGTCCTCTGGGGTGCTTGTGGGGTTCTGGTTGTCCTATGCACTTGCTCCGGCTGACTCCATTGTGCTTCGCTGTTGTTTGGCTTTTGTATGTGTTTTTTTCACCTTTTCTTGTGCATTTTCCTACATGTCGGGTGGGGATTGCAGGTCTGTGACTGGTTTTCGCAGATATTTGGATCGCGATTGGCATCATCGTTGCTTTTCTCACGTTGGTGTTTTGCATTTTTGCGGCGTTGCGTTGATTTTAACGCGTTGGTTTGATGTGTTGTTGTGGGACTATCGCATGGTGCCGCCGGCTTGGGAATACCACGTTGACACGGAGTTATTTTCTCGCGATGGACTGCGATATGAAGAGTTGCGTTAAGTTACTTTTGCGGTAGTTATCACATGTTTTTGTAAATATCCCCCTCAGTCTCTTACTCGGCTACACTGCGCAGACCTGTTCCCTTAGCTTTCACCCAGAGACACCACATGGTCGGTATGAGTCGCTCAGCGACGATTGTTTTTTTACCAATGGGTACGCCGTTCCTCATAAATCGCGCCCACTTTCAGCTCTGGCTGTTGTGAATCCTCTTCCAAAGTTGCAAAAGGAACGGAAAACTCTCAAATTTGGTAGGAGGAGTTTCTCCATGGAAATAAAATGTTTTCCTCGTCAAGAAAAAAAGAAGGAAAAAATGTACAGTTGCGCTCAGCACATGGATTGTCCAGTGCGGAACTGTACTGTGAACAGTTCTGTAATAGGAAAATGCTATTGCCTGAAAAAGTCACTTGACCTTCGCAGGAGTACGCCTGGAAACTTGAGACTGGCACACCTATCCAGGTAAACTCCTGGAAAGGTTTTCAACCGAATAGCAGGTATAGAAGTGCATTCAAAGGTAGTTGTAAATTTCCAAAGGCACTTTTCACTTAATTTTGTGAATGAAGCACATAGCATACACGTGTGTAACTCATATGTTGAACACAAAGCAAGAAATGCCTAGGTTTTAAAGTAAAGTATGAAATATGTATGCATAACTTACTTATGAAAAAGATGCGAGTGAATGTGAAGGGTTAAGAATTTCAAAGGGGTAAAACATAAACAAGGTGAATGTTAGAGTGGCCAAGGACAAGCAGTGCTCATTTTGAGTATGCCCTCAGAGTAGTGGTCTCAAAGAGACATTCACAGAAGTCTTGCAATGCATTTGTACCAGTTTTAAGAACACTTTAATGTACACCTAGACGAGCCGAGCGAAAATAGTGAAAATTTGAGTGAATTGCACAAACTGGTTTGAAAATTACAAAAAGTGTTTACAAAAGTTTGGCTAGGATGGTGTGGAGTTGCAGCCTTCACAACTTCGTGTATTATTTTTAAACATTACCAGGTTCGGAATATGCGTAGCTGACAAAGTTTTTTTTAAATGAAGAACTAATCAGTCCCTGTGCAAGAAGAGAAACAGGTTTCCCCTTGCACAGGGGGCTGCAAGCTAGTGCTCTCTTTAGCATTCCACCATTACCTTTCACCATCAGTCACCAAAGGTTTCACAGCTTAGGAGGATGAAAGGCTGAGTAGGCATTACTAAGTTCTGAGCTGGTAATTATCACAAATGCCAGCAACAAGCATTAACTCACTCAACCATCTTGCTAGCAAGAGGAGGAAATGCGACCAAGTGAATAATTTGCTGTCATTGACATCCGAGACCTACTTTCCAATCTGAGCTTTGACTCTAAGCCATCCGACGATATCATCATGTCCCTTAAATTAAAAATAAGTGTTATGTAAATATGGAAAGTATATTATTATATATCACCATTCAGCACAAATCACTTTAACCAAATTTCTAAGTAACCATTCCCCTAGCTATGACTTAATAATACTACCACATTTCTCTGTTCTCCCTTTAAAAATGATTCGCTAAAAATAAATGCATTAAAATTTAATAATGATATTATTTACTGATGGGGTCTTTCCACCCATCAGTACTAGTGAAATAGGGCATGCAGAGGTGAGGCACAGACTGCAGGGAAGAATACAGCACCCCAGTAATTTGAGTGATTAGGGTAATCTTTTGGCATATCACCCACCTGTTACAGCAAGAACCACAGTACATCACTTGAAAGAAAACCTAGGACGCTGGCAAAACGTGGGCAGCTTCTCTGCACTTTTGCTGCTTTCTAATTGTAAATGTTATTGTATTTATATAGTGCCTACTACTTCTGACGAGGCTTTGAAGCATTCCATGAAGAGTAGCATGCTACTCAAGTCTAATGGTTAATCTAGTGGTTATTGTTGACTATTGCAATTAGTCATGTGCTCGCAAGAGAAAATTGCATGCATTTACTTCAGCTACTTTGTGAAATATTATATTAATACAAGTTAGGTGTAATCACTAGTAGGGGCGATGTGGTTTCAGGTGAATGGTTGATGATGCAGATAGGCTGGTAGAGATTAGGTAATGTTAAATTACAGGGATAGGGTTTTAAAGAGGAGAAGTTGTGATCTATGAAATGAGATATCAGCAATTGTAGAATTACTGTATGAAGGATTGAGGCAGGCAGACAATATAACTAATCTTTTTATACCCTAGAGAAAACACAGCTATCTCATTTGTTTGAGACATTTTCGGGATGCAATTTATGTTCTCGCTACATGTTCGTCATGTTTGGTTTTGCTCTTATTGTATTGGGGTTGGTTCACTACAAATGTTTAGGATGTTTACTTGCTTAGTGACTGTTGGAAAATGAGGCAGTATCTGTGAGGCCTGCACAAATAACATGTCGACATTTGTCCTTCATTGGAAACCAAACACCCCATTGTAGCACTTGACTCTCAGAGGGTAGTGTTGCAGAGCAGTCTAAGGCTTACTCAAGGGAAGTGGTGTGGGCTAGTAACCGCCATTTACCAGTATGCAAAAATAACACTCAATACTTGATTTTCCAGCCTGTACTTTGCTTTATAAAAGGAAGAGTACATTTATTACACACACACACACTACTCCATACTATGCATCAATTTACAAATGTACATAAGCTGTTGGAATTACTTCGTGACATTGCATAACATACCCACCCCTCCCGTAGGGGGGGTTGGGTCTAGTACCACCTCTCCCATTTATGCACACCATCTTTCCCCCTAAAGCAGTAGGTTAATCATATCCTTGAGTGAGGTCCCTGCCCATTGGCACCATCCCAGTGGCGACCCAACCCACTATCTCAACAAGCATTTATAACGGGAACACCTGCCATAGTGACACATAACCCTGACTGAGCATCTTATACTGACCATACAGTATACACCCCTGAATCACAGTGGCTAACAATCTGGGTTGTTCATTACTTTATGCAGTAGCAAGAATACATGTCTAAGCATCCCATTAGAATGGCAGGTACTTATCATTTCTGATAACAGTTATAATGCATTGCAATTAAAGCCTCAAGAAAGGTATCACATTTATAATCACAAGATTAAGCATGCACAGCCAGGCACCCTAGCAGGAATGTCCAGCAACATAACCCCACTTTGCTTATGATTTCACAATACACATGTGACATCAAGTCCCTCAAAAGAAACAACATCATATAAACGCATCTCTTGTGCAATTGCACCTTTTCACTTCTAGGGGATGCACTTCTCAAGACATCCCCAGTTTAGCCCTTCACATCTTAGTGCAGTCTCAAACACCCACACTCAGCTGCAGAACAAAAGTTCCAGCCAAAGCTTGATTTTGAAAAATGACTGAATACTGGATGGGTTGTTTCCTGCAAGTCCCGGAGTGACTTAGGGAGGGACTTTCCTCTTTTGTGCTGGGGGAGTCTGTGTTGCTCCTGCAGGAAACCCCTGCACCTTCACACACCAACAGCAATGGCCCCATCCTTCTGGGGCCACCACACGGTGAAAAAAACTGATTTCCCTGCAGGCTTCCGTATGCCTTGCAAGGCATTATGGGGCGCTCCCTGCACTTTACGTGCCTATCAAAGTAGCAGCTCCCCCGCCTCTCCGGGGAGATCCGTGCTGCCTTCTCTGGCGGCCTCACGACGTGCTCTGACTTCTCGGGGGCCGGGTCCCACCCAGGCACCCAGCGTCCAGGTAAGGGTGATGAGCCGTTCTGGGAACCCACCCCCAGCAGCTCCCGCCAGCTTCCCAACAGGCCAACACCCTTGCGTGCTGCAGCGGGAGCCGGCCTTTCATTCTGGTCTGCCCGCTCCTGTGGGCAGACGCAGATGACGCCGCCGGTCGGGTGGGGCCTCGGAGGAATGCAGCAGCACTCCCCCACCTTCCTCCTGCTTCTGGGAAGTGCGGCAGCACCCTCCTCTTCTCCCCTCACACCGGGGTCTGGAGTTGGGGATACCGGGCCCCTCCAAGGACATCTTCACTGGGAGCGCGACGGCGCTCCCCGACTTCCGCCTTTGCTTCGGGGCCCAGAGTTGAAGTCCCGGGCCCCAGTGAAATCTTCACGAGAAGCGCAATGGTGCTCCCCGACTTCCATCTTGGTGACTGGACCGGAGCTGGGGTCCCAGGCCCCTGGGAAACCTTAGCAGGGAGCGCCACTGCACTCCCTGGCTTGTCTTCTCCCGCCAGGGGAGAAGTGCATTGCCACTCCCCCCTCCTCCTCACCGCAGTCACCGGGGCCCGGAGTTGGGGATCCCGGGCCCCAGAAGTCTCTTCACGGGGGGCGCGACGGCGCTCCCCGACCTCTGGTGTTGTCGGGGGCCAGGGTAGGCTCCTGGCATCCCGTTTTGGGCAATTTCACGGGGAGCGTGATGATGCTCCCTGACTTTACTTCCTTCTGGGGCAGCCCCCGATACCTGACCCACCCCGGGGGCACATCCAAGACTGGCGGAGGAGCACCACACGCTTCGTTGTTGGTCAGGGTAGAGGTCAAAGGTCACCTACCTTCTTGGGGGCATATCTCAGCCATCAGAGGACCGATGTTTGCAATCTTGGCCTCTTTTCGCTCCTGATGACCAGCTCCAGCCACCTGGAGCACTGTTCACCATCCTCCTGGCTCCCAAGGGGGTGAAATCAGCATGGAGCTGTCTTCCTAGCCTTTCACCTGGTTCTCCTTCTGGGACTCTCTTCTCCTTGCGCAGAGGCCCAGGCTTTTCCTCCCTGGCCCTGGACTCCCTCCAAGGCGCATCCAGGGTCCTGGGAGAGACAGGGGGGTCCGTCTTCCAACTTCCCATAGTGCCAGGCTCCAGCACCAGTCTACCTCAGCCAGACCACACCCCAGAGAGAGCTCCTTTTCCTGTGCAAGACTTAAATTTTTTTGAGGCGGCTGGCAGGAAGGCACTTCAACCCTATCCTGCAGCGACACATCACCTCTCTGCCCCTGCTCCCTCCTTGCTGCACAGGCCTCTGGGATAGTTGAAAATGGTGTCGTCCAGGGGTCTCATGCCACATGGTCTCTGAAAAGCCCCCTTCCCACCTTGCTGCCTTCATGGCCTGGGCCCGGCGCAGACCTGGTGCCTGGCACTGGGTGACAGCTGCTGATGGATAACCTGCAGCTCCACCCCATCTCTCCCTCTTGGAGAGAAGACCTTCGCCCTTGGAATGCTTGCAGAGAGGGGCTAGGCCTCTGATGCTACAGCTTGGGGAGGAAGGTAATTAATCCAGCCTGGCAGGGTCACACCCAGCCAGGCTCTGGTTATGAGCTGAGTCAAAGGAATATGACATTTCTGGGTGACCCATAAGCAGTACAGATATGGCTTTGGACTCAGCAGAATACTTCTTTTTACACAACTTACTGTGTACCTTGGTGCGTGTCTGGAATCTGTAGGCCCTAGGGAAGTGAAACTACCCCATGTGGTACCCATCTTCATAGGAGAGTACTGGAGTGTTCCTACAGTGAAAACAGTAGATCACACTGACTTTCCCTCACATGTGTCTCCCCCTATTATTTAAGCCTATTCCATGTCACCACCCAACTCTGCATAATTCCTGCCACACCATTCTATCGGTACCTGCTCCTGGGCTGCGCACAACAGGAATCTCCCCGGCACAGCCCTTACACCTTCTAACAGTGACTAATCGTATCCTTTTGCTGATGTACAGTGTTCTGAAACCCTTTTCGGGTCATGTTCGCACTATATAAAACTTTACAAACAAATAAGACAGACAGGAGGCTATACTCAACATTAAAAGGCATTCACGAGGTGAAAGTAAGAAGAGGTTCACTCTAAAGAAAGAGAGGAGAGGAATCAAGTGGAAGTAAGTCAAAAAAACACCATTATACATAGTCCTCCATGTCCAAGGCTGCTAGCTTAAACATGTGATTCAGAGTGTTCACTTCATTTAAACATTAGGAGCACTAGCCTGTTGTGTGTCGAGATAAGAACATCCCTTTTTTAAACATAGTCTGGAGTACCCCAGCTGTACACTGCACAGATAAAAGAAAAGGTCTTGTTTAAATATCTTAACTCACTATTCTATAACTAAGGTTTTTTTCACTCACTCTCTAAAAATAAGTTATTTGACACTAGCTCAGAGTGTCTTGCCAATGAGTAGTCAGATTTATGGCTTGCTTTGTCACCAAACCCCATCCAAGTGTTCATTGAACGTGTTTGTGTATGTGGCTTTTGTAGTATATCCATTGTACGTATAAGCAAAGCATAGTTATTAAGGCCTGTGGGTTCCACTTTGGAAAGTCCCAGGCATGTTCCTATGCACAAGATGGGGGTGATGTTGTTTTCTCACACAGTAGAAGTGTATCAGGAGTGATGTAGGAGGAAAGAGAACTAGACATTGAAGTGAGGACAAAGGGGACAAGGCTCTTAAAGAAATCTGAATAGGTACTTGCTCTAGCACTGCCATTTGGTAGATGGTGAGATGAAGGGGCTGCAGATTCTGTTGTTCAGAGTGGGATGGGTATTTTAGGTAAACTCGCCCTTTTGTCTTTTTCCTGCTCACTGTTTTTGTGGCTGTTCGTACCTAGGTGCAGGAGCTAGGTGCCTCTGTTGTGGGTACTCCAGGCTGGAAACTACCCTTCTGTGAGGAGCATCACTCCACACAAAGGCTGTGTCTGCAAAACTGCATAGGGAGGTACTTAAAAAAGGAATCCACAGCAAACCAGTTCTCCTGAAAAAAATTATCACTTCCCAGTTTTTTAGATAAGGATGACGGAAAGCAGGGGGAAGTACATTATTTGTGTTTTAAGGCAGGACTAGCTAGCAGCTTTTGCCAAAGCAATGCCTCTGAGCCATGATTGTATAGGAGATTTATAACATAACACTATAACACAGTAGTTCTGTGTCTTTGTCTTGTGTTCCAGCTTATTTGGAGCCAGAGCTAGTGGACAAGTAACCCACCATCTCCTTTCAATCTGCTGCAGAACCCACTGGCTGCCTGATTATTTTTGTCAATCATGTGGGTTTAATTATGCTTTGCTAAAAGGAAACATATCTCAGCAACACACAAGCAGGCATGCGGCTCCTCCAGACTTCCATGGCATATATAGCACCTAGATGAGGTGACGGAGCATGTGTTCACCTATGCCCCTGACAGTTTATCATTTAATAATCAGCAACCAGAGCCATAAAACAGGCATGTGTCTCAGGCCCTAGAACCAGGGCACCTCATAGAATGCCCTTCTGCTTCAATAATCAGTTTTCATGATGATATAATATTGAGTGTAGAGAAATGTGACCGAACTGCGGCTTTATCTTTTCAATATAGATTACAATGATATGCAGGTAAGAGTGATATATACACACATACTCACATATAAACATATATGAATAAACTCACATACATACATACATACAACCACGTATAACGGTAAGCCGCAAAATACAGGTAAGCTTGCGGAACAAAGCAACAGACAGGTCTATGGGTGACTCCTATGGATGTTGATTACAACACAGGTAATGTTTCTGTAAATTATATAAAAGTATTGGGAATGCGTGGCTGCTATCAAACCCTGTGTGGGCAGAAAACAGAAATGTATTATGGGATTCTGAGGCTAGCAAGTTGTTGTGGACACGTTGGGTAAACATGCTCTAGAGAAGAAATTTGTCTGAATTACAGAGTTGTCTGGACCCTCGATGAATCCCCATTACGTACAGAAGTAACAAAGGAGAAAAGAAAACATTTTCCCAAACGCAGATGACGGAGTTGCTGGATCACTTATTATTGTAAAAAATATTGTTGACAAAAATATTGTATCAAAAATATCATGCTCCCATATATGGTAAGTACCAAAATATCGGAAAAAATATTGTTAACACTAATATTGTTCAAAAATATACAAAAATATAGTTTTTTTTAATAGAAAGAGTACATGTTAAATATTTTAATATATACATTTAATATAATGTAAATAAGTCCATTAGTAATCAATACTATATATAGATATATACTTATATAAATGCAGATACATAAATGTGTTTGTGTTTATTTACATACATATATATGTAAATATATATATATATTCACTGAAAAAACCATAGGTTTCAGGGGTGTTATAGTTAGCTGAACATTTCCCTCATACAAAACCCTAGAAATTCCCCTGTTATAGTTAGTTCAGCTAACTATAACTTACGCCCCCGCAATGCACTGCTGATGACGTCACATATTACATCACTCATGACATGGTCAGTGACATCACTCATGACATCACTGATGACATCACTGATGACATCTCAAATGACATCACTGATGACATCACTGATGACGTCATCCAGTGACTGTGTGTTTCTGTAAAGTTTAAATATGTTTTATATATTTATAGTGAAAGGCCTGTGGAAGAATGAGTGGGTGTACAAGTGTGTGAATGGATGATTTTCGAGGTGCGTAACTGACTCTATAAGTGAGTCATTAAATGTATCTTACTGCAGACTAATGACTAAACTGTGTGAATGTCTGTATGTGTCTGTGTGTAGATGTATAAGGGGCTGCATGGTTTTGTAAATAGCTATATGAGTGTCTATATGGGTTATTGATTGGTTGTCTGAGTATCTGTATGGGTGCCTGAGTGTTTGTGTGGGTAGGGTGTGTGTGACTCTATGCATAGATGTGTGAGTGGGTGATTCTATGGGTGCATGGTTTTAAGAGTGCATCTGTGATGAACTGTATGGTTGAGTGACTGTATGTATGGGTGTGTTAGGGATTGAATGTATATCTCAGTGGTACATGTGTGACTAACTACGTATGTGAAAGGCAGTATATATGCGTGTAAGAGTATATAAGAAGGTATATGTGAGAGTGTGTGATTGTGAGAGTGGCTGTATGGATGAGTGTGTGCTTGTATCAATGATTTTATGAGAGCGTAAGAATGTGGTACTATTTTTATGAGTAAGTGAACTTGAGTGTGTATAACTGCTTAGGTGAGTAAATGGGAGTGTGATTAATTATTTGCATGACTGACTAGGTGTGAGAGTACCTCTATGGATGATTGGTGGTGTGTGAGTGTCTATGTAGGTGTATAAATGCATATGATAGTCTTGTACTGAGTGACTGTAAGAATGAGTGACTGTACAGGTGAGTGAGTGGAGGTGTATGTAGACCTAAGAGTTAATGAGTGGGTATGTAGTTATTCGTATTGGAGTATCTATGGTTTTCAAAATGGCCGTCTGAAATTTTGAGTTGGTGTATCAAAGGTTATATTAGGGTGTGAGAAGATGCACTAATTTATCACATGGATGACGTCATCAGTGATGTCATCAGTGATGTCATTTGAGATGTCATCAGTGATGTCATCAGTGATGTCACTGACCATGTCATGAGTGATGTAATATGTGATGTCATCAGCAGTGCATTGCGGGGGCGCGAGTTATAGTTAGCTGGATTAACTATAACAGGGGAATTTCTAGGGTTTTGTACGAGGAAAATGTCCAGCTAACTATAACACCCCTGACACCTATGGTTTTTTCAGTGAATTTCTAAGGTTTTTTAAATGCCAATTCCTAGCTATAACGCCCCTGAAACCCTTGGTTTTTTCAGTGAATTTCAAAGGTTTTTTAAATGCCAATTCCTAACTATGACGTGCATGAAACCTATGGTTTTTTCAGTGAATTTCAAAGGTTTTTTAAATGCTAATTCCTATCTATAACTTATCTCTGAAGATATCATGTTTAATGATTTTGATTGGATTTCTATATTTTTCAAATTCAGAGTGTCAATTTCATTAATTACATTTTTTTAAAATACTTTTTTATCACCATTTTTTAAACTTATTTTTTCAATTAATTCTTTTAAACATTAAAAAATATTATTTGAACTTAATGGGTTTTTCAAACATATTTTTTTATATTTTTCAAAATATTTTTTTAACTATATGTGCAAAACTTTATTTTATATATATATTTTTTCAATGTTTTTGGATCCGCACACCCTATGCGCACCGTTCTCGATCCCTACGTGATAGCATCCGTGCATGGTACGAGTTGGGTACGTGTTTAGTGCGCGATCACAATGCAACCGGTGCATGACTCCCAGCCTATACGCGACACGTTCGATGTACGTAACGCGACGTTTACGCGCTTCCGCGACGCGTCATCTGCGTCTATGACGCGGTAGGTGCGTGGATCCCGCGAAATATTTAACATTTAAAAAAACATATATATATATGTATTTCATGTGAATATTAATTGAAGACAAACTCTAAACTAGTCTTAAAACTAATATATTTTTACATCTAATCCTAGAATTTTTTTTAATTCAATTTCGCGGATGCGCGCTGGGTGCGTGCTGCATAAGCGCACGGTGCGCGGATCCCATGTGACCTGCAAAAAAAGAGATTTGATTGGTACATTACACTTCCTCTTCTCACTATTGAAAGACCCCACCCATTTCAATCATTCTTCTTTGACCTTCTTTAGAGCACCATCTCTTTGGAGAGAAGAAGATTTCTTAGACTAAGTTTACACTTAGCTCTAACTTTTTTCAACCAAAAATGGCTTCAGGGCAGCAGGCATCACCTGCATTACTTCATACTTCTGAGGATGAATTTTTGCCGGAGGCACCACTCAAAAAACGTTTTTCTTCAGTGGTGTGGAAATTTTTTACTTCTCCCGAGGGGCAGAATAAGACCAATGCCACCTTGGTCACATGCAAGATTTGCAAAAGAGTCCTATCGAGAGGGGATCCTAACAAGAAATACTCTTGCAGCACGGCAAGTGTGATGAAGCACATGAGGACCCTTCATCCAAACAATCTTGCACAAGAAGGGTGCCGACGGATGAGAAACACTCCTGCTCCTGCACCATCCACCTCATCGCAGCCGAGCACATCAAGAGTGCATCCATCAGCCCAAACCTTGGACATCCGTCCTCAATTTCAATTTTTAAAAGTGCTCTGCACTAAGTGCAATGCGACTTTGTGCTATGGTGAGCAGTCGATCGATCTAATCTGCCGCCGCCAAGAAAGTCACATTTGCTAGTTTTTTTTTTTTTTTATTGTTCCCTGAAGTTCATTGTGTGGTTTCTCCTGTTTTGTTTTTTGGGGTTTTTTTGCAGAAAAACCAAAAAAAATTAAAAATTGTTCAGAAAACCCCCAAACAATTATAAAAGAAGAAAGAAGAAAAAAAAAAGTTCTTGTAAGAACTAACTTTCCTGGTTTAAAAAAGAGCTAAATTTCTTTGTTAGTGTTAGTTTAGATGAATGTATGTGTAGTATGTAATTGACTGAATTAATGCATTAGTAGCGTATGGTGAATGTTTAAGTGCAGAACTATGAGGAAGTGCTGCAGCATCACACAGTAACCTCTTTAACTGCAGTGTGCTGTAGTACTTCCGAAGCACAGGGATGCAACATATGTACATAAATATGTTGCAAATCTATGCTTCTCTCTGCACGACTGCTGAAACTGCAGCCATGTGGTGACACAGGCACCCTTGCACCATAGTGCAAGGATATCTGTGTCATGTGCTGTTTGTTTTTCTGCAGGAAGACACACCTTCCTGCACAAAAACAATGATAAAATGCATTTTTGTCCTTCAATGTATGCTAAACATTTCAGAATGCATTGAAGATATAAAAATGTGGAGAAAAGAAAACAATTCTCCTTGTTGTGCTTTCCTACACCAATTTTTGAATGGTGCAGCATTCACACACATATCGAGATTTATGATTTATGATAAATCTAGACATGTGTCTTGTTCTATGAGTATTAAGTGCAATCATGCACAACAACACTTATAGAACACCCTTTCAACACAAAGTGGTGTGCATGATGAGGTTATATTCACATGGAGTATAAAAAGTGCACAGAGTGCCTTTTCCTCTCTTTGTAAATATAAAAGAGTATCTTGCACAATAACTATGTTACAAAAAGTGACATATTTCCGTTTTTAAATTTCCTTGCGAATGATAGAAGGTAAGCACAGTTTTGTCTGCAAAGATGTTCAAAGAAGAATGATTGAAATAATTGTGGTCTCTCAACAGCTAAAAAGGTGAAATATTATGAACCCCTCAAATCTCTTTTTTTGCAGGTCACATGATATCTGATTATGGTCAGATTTAAAAACTACATAAACAGAGTGTTTTTAGAAACGTGTTTCAACTTTTTTTCTGTTTTTCATTCAAATATAAATTCATATAAATTGCTTATTTTACAAATTTGGATCTGTGAAAGAAAAGGAAAAAAAAATAATAACATGTAATAATACATTTTATACAACACAGCATAATTTCCACAAAGTAATTTTTTTGCCTTTTTTGCTGTTCTCAGAATATATTAAATTTCACTAAAAATAGTGATTTCAATAGTACTCATCACTTAACAGCGGGCAAAAAAAAACACAATCTCAAAGATTGTTAAAAAAAACACAACATGCCATTCTCAAAATACAAATCACAGAAATATAAAATGCACACAGCTAACACATTTTTTTAACTTTAACTTACAAAAACTGTAAATGACGTCGCTATAAAATATTCACCAAATCTAAAGTTGAATTTTTGGAGGATGCACCACGCCCACAACGTTTTCCTTCAGTGATGTGGAAATTTTCTACTTTTCTCGAGGGGCAAACAAAGACCAATACCACCTTTCTCATGCACAAGATTTTCAAAAGAATTCTGTTACGAGGGGATCCTAACAAAAAATACTCATGCGGCACAGCAAGTATGATGAAACACCTAAGGACCCTTCATCCAAACAATCTTGCACGAGAAGAGGGCAAACAGATGAGAAACACTCCTGTTCTGTATCTGTAAAAAAGAATCAAAAATACATGTAAATTAATAACTTTCAAAATTATACTATTCCATTACTGTACAAATACATTTTATATAAATACTGACTAGGAAACTATGTCCCTGAACCACAAGTGTGATGATGGTTAAAACACTACATGCATAGTGCATACTACTTTGAAGCAGTTCATGCCCTAAAGTCTACCTCACTAAAACTCTACATGCTAACTGACTAAATGATTACAGTACTATAAGGAGACACACTGGGTGAGTGACAGGGTGTTTGCTAGAAGAGTATGAATACTAACTAGGGAATTGAAGGTGTGAAACACAACTGTGTAGGTGATTAGAGGACTGCATCCATACTGCAGAGGCATTTAAAGCAGTCCGTGTGCTAAGGCCTGGCTCACTGCATCACTACTTGGGTACTGACTGAATGATTAGAGTACAGCAAGAAAAGTGCCTAGGTGAATTTATAAGTGCTAGCCTTTCCGCACAGGAAATGGATTAGTACTTGGTACTGAATGTGTCACTAGAGGAGTGCAAAGGCAGTGACAAGATGTTTGCTGGACTGTATGGATACTGACTAGGAAATTGAAAGTGTGAAAGACAAGTGTCTAGTTGGTTAGAAGACTGCATGCATAGTGGATAGGGGTTTGAAGCAGTCCATGTGCTAAGAACTGGCTCAGTGCATGAATACTTAGCCACTGACTGAATGATTAGAGTACTGCAAAGATAGTATCTTGGTGAATTTATAAGTGTTTGGGTTTTGGCACAGTATATGGATTAGTACATAGTGTTGAATGGGTCACTAGAAGACTGCAAAGGGAGTGACAGGGTGTTTCCTGGAAGTGTATGGAAACTGACTAGGGAATTGAAGGTGGGAAAGACAATTGTGTAGGTGGTTAGAGGACTGCATGCATAGTGGATAGGGGTTGGAAGCAGTCCATATACTAAGGCCTGGGTCACTGGATGAGTACTTGGGTACTGACTGAATGATTAGAGTACTGCAAGGAGAGTGCCTGGGTGAATTTATTAGGGTTTGGCGCAGTGAATGGATTAGTACATGATGCTTAATAAGGTCACTAGAGGAGTGCAAGGGGAGTGACAGGGTGTTTGCTGGAAGTGTATGGATACTGACTGGGGAATTGAAGGTGTGAAACACAAGTGTGTAGGTGGTTAGAGGACTGCATGCATAGTGGATAGGGGTTTGAAGAAGTCCATGTGCTAAGGCCTGGCTCAGTGCATAAATATTTAGGCAGTGACTGAATCATTAGAGTACTGGAAAGAGAGTGTCTTGGTGAATTTATAACTGTTTGGGTTTTGGAACAGTGAATGGAGTAGTACATGGTGTTGAATGGGTCACTAGAGGACTGCAAAGGGAGTGACAGGGTGTTTCCTGGAAGTGTATGGATACTGACTAGGGACTTGAAGGTGTAAAAGACAAGTGTATAGTATGTTAGAACACTACATGCATACTGCATAGACATTTGAAGCAATCTATTTGGTACTTAGAAACTGATTAAATAATCAGACTACTTCTAGGACAGTGCTTAGGTAAAACTTTTAAGTTTTCAGTTCTGCCACAGTGAACAGAATAGTACATGGTACTGCACCTTAGTGTCAAACCCTGACTCATTTTATCAATGCATAAGCAAAGACTAGCTTCTAATGCTACTAAAACTTGACAATATGACACGTTTTAAAAGAGTTATCTGCTAAAAAATACACGATGTTACCAAATGTTTCTCTCACAGTGGTTCCCAAATGCACACAGACTCACAGTATGATTCTAGACAACAACCACTATACATAGGAGATAACCAAAAATCATTCACTACAGCAGAAGTGGTAAGGGAACTGCACACAATCTACATTTTTCACGACTGCACTTTAGTGTCAATGCCTGACTCATTTAATCAACGCATAAGCAAAGACTGGCTTCTAATGCTACTAAAACTTGACAACATGACAGGTTTTAAAACAGTTATCTGTCAGCAAATACACGATGTTACCAAACGCTTCTCTCACACTGGTTTTCAAATGCACACAGACTCACAGTGTGATTCTAGACAACAACTACTATCCCTAGGAGTTTACCAAAACTCATTCACTACAGTGGAAGTGGTAAGGGAACTGCACACAATCTACATATTTCACGACTGCACTTTAGTGTCAATGCCTGACTCATTTAATCAACGCATAAGCAATGACTGGCTTCTAATGCTACTAAAACTTGACAACATGACAGGTTTTAAAATAGTTATCTGTCAGCAAATACACGATGTTACCAAATGCTTCTCTCACATTGGTTCCCAAATGCACACAGACTCACAGTGTGATTCTAGACAACAACCACTATCCCTATGAGTTTACTAAACCTTATATACTGCTATGGAAGTGGTAAGGGAACTGCACACAATGTGCATATTTCAAAAGTGCACTTTTGTGTCAAAGCCTGACTCATTCAATCAACGCATAAGCAAAGACTGGCTTCTAATGCTACTAAAACATGACAACATGACATGTTTTAAAAGAGTTATCTGTCAGCAAATACAAGATGTTACTAAATGCTTCTCTCACAGTGGTTCCCAAATGCACACAGGCTCTCTGTGTGATTCTAGACAAACAACACTATCCCTTGCACTATACCAAAACACATTTCTTCATGTACAAGGAGTACTACATTTTACTGCAGAAACATAACTCATTTCACAAATTCATAAACAATGACTGGTTTCTAATTGTACCAAAATATAAAAACTGCATAGTTATCTGTCTACAAACACATGCAAAAAAACAAATCCTTATCACAAAATGGTTTCTACATGCACACACACTGTCAATAAGATTGTAGAGAAAAAAAAGTACTCCCTACACTTTAGCAGAAGAAATACATTAGTCTGATTAAAATAAAAAATAGTCTACATACATCCCCTCACAAATAAATAACTCACCTCTCAAGATGTTTTGTAGATTAAGAAGTATATCAGTAACACACCAGATATCAGTCACACAACAGATTTTCTTATACAGAATCTCTGCACAGTGCGCCTGTCAGCAGAACCAAAGAATGGCAAAGTTTCCCTCTCATTTTCCACACATATACATGTAAACATCAAATCACATTCCTTCCCACATAAATTCAAAAGCAAACACACATTTCTATTGGTTAAACATTTCAACCCTTTCCAAATGACATAAACTTCAACCCTTCCCCCAATCTGCCTTCTGCCCGTTACCATAGAAACAGGTCATGGAACACTGTACTGAGCACACAGGTCACAAGTTCAGCACACTCAATGTTGCTAATCAAAACAGCAAGTGTGCTTGACTTCTCAACATATCAGCTTATCATATATAATGTTCCTTACAATAAGTTTTTGTTAACCAATAAGAATCATGCGTTTAAAAAACAGAAATATGCACCCTACCTTTCAGTGTAGATGATTGTCAAACAACCAATGATTTATTGTCACTCAAGAACAAAACAGTTAAGTGTAATCTTTATCTCCCAACAATTTCATTTTTTTTCCCTTGGATCCGCGAACCCGCCGCGAGAGAATCCGTGCATCCAACGCGATAGGATGCGCGCACCATGTGCGCATTTCGCCGTTTTTTTATTTTTAAAAAGGGGGACCCTAGGGGGTCGTTCTGGGACCCCCTAAGCACCTCTAGAGGGTCAGAGTATTTCCACTTTGCCCCCTTTATATGTTTTACACACTTTTTCCCCTTGCTTATTCAGCTTCACTTCTACAGAGGCAGAAAATGGCCGCCAACAGTTCCTGGTTTCGAATGTAGAGAGACACTCGACAGCCAATTAGTATCCAATTCAGCGCGCGATCGGGAGGGTGCGCGCTTGGTTCAGGGAGGGTGCGCTTACGGTGCGTGTACGGTCCGCGGATCCTCCGCGGTCATAGATATTTATGTACTTTTAACTCTAATTTTCTCAGGAACTACTGAACGGATTCACACCATATATGCAAAAGGCACGAGTCTGAACTGAGGACTACCTCTTTGCCAAATTTGGTGTCATTCCGTTCAGCGGTTCGGGCTGTAGCTGCGCCAAGAGATCCTATGGGAAATTGCATGGGGAAAACGTGTTTTGGGACCCCCCTTTTTTCTCGGCCCCCGCTTGACGAATCACCACAAAACTTTCAGGGTAGGAGCGGAGCGGAGCTGGCCAAAAGTTTGGAAAATTTTGCGAGGATTCAACCGGCGCCAGACTTATTGGGAATAGAATGTTGCAGATTTCCTATGGAAAATAGGTCCTAACTACCGCCAGTAGATAATATATATATTATCTACTGGCGGTTGCCAGTAGATAGTTATAGTTAGGACCGTGTTTCGATAGGAAATCTGAAAATTCTATTTTGAATAACTTTGGCGCCGGTTGACGAATCCTCGCGAAATTTTCAAAACTAATGGGGCGCTCCGCTCAGCTCCTACCCTGAAAGTCTCGGGGTGATTCGTCAAGGGGGGGGGCCGAGAAAAAAGGGGGGTCCCAAAACGCGTTTTCCCCATGCATTTTTCCATAGGACCTTTAGTCGAAGGTACAGCCCGAACGGCTGAACAGAATTACTTGAAATTTGGCAGAGAGGTAGTCCTCAGGTCAGGGAAGTGCCTTTTGCAGGTCTGGTGTCAATCTGTTCAGTATTTCCTGAGAAAATAGCATTTAAAAGCATATAAATATCTATACGCACGCACCGTGCGCGCACTATGCGCGCACGGTGCCGTGCGCAAGCGAAATTCTGATTGGTTGATAGATGTCAGTAAACATTCGAATCGGTCGAAATCAGGAAGTGTCGGCCACCATTTTGTCTGTCGTACTGAAAAGGAAAGGTGGAAAAAAGGTGGAAAACGTGAAAACGGGGCAGGGAAGAGAGTTCCTGACCCCCTAGCGTTTGTCACAGAAGGACCCCCAAGGGTGAAAAAAACATTTTATTATTTTTGAAAAAAATCGCGGGGTGCGCGCACGATGCGCGCAGCGCACCGTGCGCCCAAAGCACGCGCACGGTGTGCGCGCACGGTAAAAACCTTGAAAAAAAACAAAAAAATTAACAAATAAATAACTTAGCATTTAAAAACCGTACAAATTCACTTAAAAAACCATAGGTTTCACACACGTTATAGTTAGGAATTAGCATTTAAAAAACCTTGCAAATTCACTTAAAAACCATAGGTTTCACACAGGTTATAGTTAGGTGGACATTTCACTCGTAAAAAAACAATGAAATTCCCCCGTTATAGTTAGTTCAGATAACTATAACTCGCGCGACCGCCACTCTATCACAAGGATGATGTCATCAGTGATGTCATGAGTGATGCCATTGACCATGTCATGAGTGATGTAATGTGTGACGTCATGAGCAGTGGATTGCGGGCGTGTGAGTTATAGTTATCTGAACTAACTATAACGGGGGAATTTCATTGGTTTTTTACGAGTGAAATGTCCACCTAACTATAACCTGTGTGAAACCTATGGTTTTTTAAGTGAATATATATATATATATATATATATATATATATATAGTGTAACATAATAAAAAATATATTCTTTTCATATTTAAAATGCATTACTAAGAATATATATATTCATAGTAATAAATGTAAAATATTTTTTTAAAAGAATATAACAAATAAATATTTTAATTAATTATGTATATATATATATATATATATTCACTGAAAAAACCATAGGTTTCACACATGTTATAGTTAGCGGAAATTTTACTGATAAAAAACCAATGAAATTGCCCCGTTATAGTTAGTGCTGGCAACTATAACTCACGCGACCGCAATCCTCTGCTGATGCTAATACTGTATTTAGACACTTATTTGCCCATGTCTTCTTCCATACATTTTTAGCTATACATATATTACAAATATTTTTTTTTATAAAGACACATATGTCATCAGCAGAAGATTGCGGTCGCGTGAGTTATAGTTGCCAGCACTAACTATAACGGGGCAATTTCATTGGTTTTTTATCAGTAAAATTTCCGCTAACTATAACATGTGTGAAACCTATGGTTTTTTCAGTGAATTTGCAAGGTTTTTTAAATGCTAATTCCTAACTATAACGTGTGTGAAACCTATGGTTTTTTCAGTGAATTTGTACGGTTTTTTAAATGCTAAGTTACTTTACGCCATTCGAGGCGTGCGCGCCCACTTAGCGCAGCGCGTTCCGTGCACGGTTTTTATCAACTTTAATAAGCCCTGTACATTTGGTGGCCTTCGGCCACCAAAAGCACAGGGGGTGGGGTCAATGTGGATAGTGTTTTTTTTATTTCTATTTTTTACCGTACGCTTACGGTAAGCGTACGGTAAGCGTACTCGGCGAAATTGCCGAAAAAAAAATAAAACCGTTTTTGCTCTTGGGGGATGTTTGGGGACTCCCTCAACATGACTATGTGGGAGGGAGTTGTCAAAACAGCCCCGTAACATGTTTTTGGGCATCATGTTTGAAAAATAACACTCAGTGCGAGAGACAAAATGGCGGACGCCGCTTCCTGGTTTCGGCCGATTCGAATGTTTACTAAGATCTAAGAGCCAATCAGAATCGCGCTCGCGCACGCCACCGTACGCGTACGGTAAGCGTACGGTAAGCGTACCGTAAGCGGGCTCAGATATATATATTGATTTAAAGGCTATTTTCTCAGAATCTACTGAACAGATTTACACCAAACCTACAAAAGGCACTTCCTTGACATAGGGACTACCTCTCTGCCAAATTTCTAGTAATTCTGTTCAGCCGTTCGGGCTGTAGCTCTGTCTAAAGGTCCTATGGAAAAATGCATGGGAAAAACGCGTTTTGGGACCCCCCTTTTATCTCAGCCCCCGCTTGACGAATCCCCCCGAGACTTTCAGGGTAGGAGCGGAGCGTAGCGCCCCACCTATTTTGAGAAATTCGCGAGGATTCATCGACCGGCGCCAAAGTTATTCAAAATAGAATGTTGCGGATTTCCTATGGAAAAGGGGTCCTAACTATAACTACCTACTGGCGACCGCCAGTAGGTAATATATATATATATATATATATATATATATATATATATATATATATATATATATATATATATATATATATA
Source organism: Triturus cristatus (assembly GCF_964204655.1). Lineage (NCBI taxonomy): Eukaryota > Metazoa > Chordata > Amphibia > Caudata > Salamandridae > Triturus > Triturus cristatus. The sequence goes on along the minus strand of NC_140591.1, from coordinate 288,317,832 downwards.
TATACATATAAACCAGAAACAGAGAATGAGGCAAAAGATTTCGCAACTCTGTTGTTTATGTCTATGATTGCACTTGTCACTTTTAGAAGAAAATAACACAAAAAATGGAATAAAAACCTACCTGTCACTGTGATGCGCATCATGTGATCAAGGCCCTCAGTGATCGAAACACGTCATGGCTGTGCATGGGAAGAGCAATTAAACACTGATTCTGCACCAAATTGTAGTCAATGCTCCGGTGTTTTCGAGGCGATCGCCGAAGGAATGGTGGGGTGTTCTTTCATGTTTATAGCGGTTCAAACTCCTCCGGCTACACACGAACCCCCTCCGCATTCAGGGCTCTGCTGCCATCAAAGAAGTAACAGCTTGGGAGCAAGCTTCAACCAAAGAAATCCTGGAGGATTAATGGCAGCGAGGCCCCCCAGCGTTTGAACACTACGACATCTGCTCTTCGCAACCACCAAGGTAAGCGGACGCGGGTCGGAGGAATTGGAGGACGCTCTTCCTACAGTGGGGTGTGAGGGTGTAGCCAGTAAAAGACGTTATTGCTGGGTTAGGAGCTGTGCAAGATACTCGGGGCTAAGGCAGCACATGGCGGCAAGCCTTGTCCTTTATATCTAATTATTTGAGCAAATACGATTGCTCAAGACCAACACAATGTCAGCGGACGCGCTGAAAGAAAGGGAGGCGGCAATGGCAGACATGTTCGATGATGATAGAGGTCCCAGAGAGGACTCTATTACCCAGAATGCACCAACAAGCACACGCAACACCAGCCTGAAAGACAAAATTAACGTACTTGAAAAATTGATGAAATCAGAACAAAATAAATGGTGGGAGGCCAAGTCCCTTCAACGTTACCTGGATGTAGGGAGAGTGCCACGAGGCCTACGCATATCAATAGCTCCTAGTTATGAAAGCCCAGATCAGGAAATGATGAAAGAATGGGCAGAAACCAACTAGGAGACTGTTAACAATTTTAGCCAAATATGCGGACAAAGACCGTACAAGATTACAGGAGCAAATAGACCTTTTTAATACCGAACTTAACAACATGGGGCAAACTGATGAACTGACCATACTAAAAGACAAGATGATTGAAAGACTCAAAAAAGAGAGAAAAGAGAAAGAAAGGCCTTCAAATTTCATCGTGACCGCATGGATTATGAATGTGGTCGCATTTTCACTTTCGCAAAGAAGTATGACTCACTGAAGGTGTTGAGATTTGGTGAAAAACAAAGAGCCAATGCTAAATCTACAGGACAAATGGAAAGACCAGATGAAACATCCAATTCGGATCTCTGTTCGGCTCTGGAGAGCGAAGCTGAGTCAGAGGCCCGCAACCAAAGGATGAAACAAATACCTCCAAAGATTTCATTAGCACAAGAGGTGGATTTTTTAGTTCAAGAGCGCAAACTCTGCGCCCCAGGAACCAGACGAACAGACAAACAAAAACAAATCCACAAAGCACCGTGAAAGGCAACAGGCCAAATGGAGAAGGGTCAAATCAACAAACCCGACAACAGAAGAAAAAATGGAGACGTTAACACACTGTGAAAAGACCAACAATCAAACAGTAATGAACTTAACTGACGTTGATCTCAACAAAGCTGGAAAACAATTACTGGCACTGGGACTGTCATACTGCCCCGAAGTTCATTCAATTATGCAGCCACCAGAATGGACATTTATAGGGGTATGCGGAAGTTAAAATTAAAGAAATATTTTATTCAAAATAAAGCCAAGGCGAATCACCCGGACAAACATTCTGAATCGATGCCAACTTATTCTCCTCCTTTTAATTTCACAGCGTCAGATATGCCTCTGTTAAAGGATATGCAAGAACTGGCAAAGGGAAATGCGGATAGCATACAAAACACTGATGTGACTCAAATAGAGAACAGGATGGCTAAACAAAACATGAAGGTGAAACCATTTAAGCCCTGCTCAACATTTAATCGGATTATGATAAGAGACAGCATAGATGTATTCCACAAGCAGGTAACCTTGGGCTTAAAACAACTCAACTAAAAGATGCTCAATGTTGAAAAATGAAAGACAAACAAACAAGAAATGCAGTACCGTCTATTGATCAATAAGCTCAAAAAGAACAAGGAAATAGTCATCCGGAATTTGGATAAAGGGGGTAACCTGGTATTATGGAACATGTCGGATTATATTGATGAAGCAATGACTCAGCTTAACAATAGAGAATGATATCACAAAAGTGACAAGATATCCCTCAAAATCATGTATAACAACTATTGCATGAAGTTAATAGCATGGAAAAATGCAGGGATGATCAAGAATATACATTTTTACAAAATGACAATCCTACAACACCAATTCTATATTTTATACCAAAGCTCCACAAGGACTCTAAGAAATCCCCAGGAAGGCCTATCATTTCGGCCCAAAACAGTCTCCTGGAAGGAACCTCTCAATATATAGACTTTTTCCTCCAGGACTTTGTACAACAACTTCGCTCGTATATTAGGGATACGGGTGACTTTTTATCCAAAATACAAGAAGTTCAATGGGATGATGATTGGTTACTAATTACATTAAAGGTAACCTCATTGTAGACGTCAATTAACCATCAAGACGGTCTTAGAGCACTACAACACTTCCTAGCTTCAAGACCATTTGAATGCTCACAACATAGCAAAATGCTTTGTAACATGGTAGAGTTTTGTCTAAGCAATAATATTTTCCTATTTCAAAATAACCTGTACCAACATCAACGAGGAGCCGCAATGGGGGCCAGCTTCTCTCCCAGCTATGCCTGTCTACACATGGGCTGGTGGGAGGAGCTGGTCCTACATTAAGAACATGCCACCTTCGTCAAAAATAACATCAGACTATATCTGAGATATGTAGATGACTTGTTTTTAATATGGCAGGGTACCAAAGTGGAAGCTGAAATGTTTATTGAAATGCTCAATATTAATAACCTTAATCTGCACTTCACGGCTTCCATCAGTTCACAGTTTTTAAATTTCCTAGATGTTCAGGTATTTATTAGAAATGGGAAAATGGAAACTACACTGCATAGAAAGGCAACCGCTGGAAACTCAGTATTACACGCAGGGAACTCACATCCACAACATCTAATACAAAGCATATGGAGAGATGCTCCGGCTCAAGCGCGTCTGCACTTATGATGACGATCTAAGGGCGGCCCAACTAGCTAGTAAACACAGGTTTTTAGCAAGGGGGTATTCCAGCAAATGCATTGACAATGCTATTAAAAAGAGCAATATGGTCACAAGAGAAACTTTGATAAACAAACCCACACAGATGAAGGAAAACGTGTCTATAATTATAAACTATGTATTTTTAATTATTTTACACACACACACAGATATATATATTTTAGGTCCCAGGGATCCCATCGCTGGGGGACTGAATGCTATTTTTAAGATGAGGGGATTTGTGGCTCCCCCAGGCTGTTTTTTGCACTGGGGACCCCATTCCGCAGGGCCCACTGTATTTTTAAGGGCCCTCATTTTCAGGTCACATTTGAATGCGGGTACCCCATCCACTGGAGCCCACTGTAGGAATTCAAGGGGAGGGGGGCCACAAAGCCCCCCTCCCCAATGCTTTAAATGGCCTTGGGGACCCCTTCCCCCAGGGATGCTACTATTTAATAGGGGAGGGCGGCCGTGCAGCCCCCCTCCCTGACCTTCTATGGCCTGGGAACTCCATCCCCCGGGGCTTGCTCACTAGCTTTGTCCTGGTAAATCCACCTCTGGGACACAGCAGTTTCCCTGCTCAGACTGGAGCAGGCAGGGAAATCTGCACTTGCTCCCACCTGACAGGAGCGTTTTTTAATCTCCTGCCATGAGGGAGCAAACACAAAGTCTGTTCCAAGTGGATAGGAGCTTTGAAAATGCTCCCACCAGCTGGGAGCAGACGTATGATCTGCTTCCCTGCCTTCACTGGGTTGGGCAGAGAAAAAAATCAACAGATTGCCCTCAGTCAGAGGCCAGCTGCTTACAGCGGGTGGGACCTATACTGGCTCCAGCAGCATGCAGTGAGCTGGCTGGGGCCATGGGGGCCCCAGGTCCCTCCCGTGGCCCCAAAGTTGAGCATGATGGGTGCCCTGGGTGGGCACCCACCTTGAGATAATGCAAGCACTGGGTAATGGATCCCTGGGGCCGAAAACAGCTTGTGTGTGCAGCCCTCCCGCATCTTTAAATGAATTAGGCAGCCCTGATGGATGGGGGCCCCAGGGCCTTTTAAAGGCTTGGGGAGGGGTGCCATGTAGACCACCTTAAAAATGCATAGGGCCCTGGGTGATGGGCAAACATGTATATTTGTAAGAAAGGAGGTTATTAGTGGAGAGGGGTGGAAGCCCTAATCAAATAATGAACACATTCCTTGTCAGGGTGAACCCCAGAAAGTCATTAAATTAACCTGTGCTTAAGCCTCTGATAGCTTGGCACAGAAGCAGTCAGGCTTAACTTAGAGACAATGTGTAAAGTATTTCTGCTGCACTCAAACAGTAATAAAATTAAAACACAAGCTAACTCCCGCACCAATTTAGAAAAGTAGAGTACATTTTAATAAATAAAATATGTCACCAAAACAAATCAATCCAATAAGTAGAACTGAATGTATGAATTTTTAAGGTTTTTAGTGAAAAATTACACACAAAAAAGCATAGCATCAACCGTGGGTATCTGATCGTGCAAGACCTTGACAAAGTCAGAAGCTAAGGCAGAGCACGGTGGAGTGCTGATCAGATACAGCCACCAGGATTTCCCCAGTCAAGAGTTACCTTAGGACTTAGAAGAAATTCTGAAGATTTCCTGGAGAAGGCAGTGTCCTTAGCGGGCCAGGCAGCAGGCTGTAGCAGAGAGGATGTCATCGACAATGGGGAGCCACTGGACCAAGATTTGGTGACGTTGTCGACAATGGCTGAAAAGCTCTGAGCCGGAAAAGCTGGATTTTCAGGCCGAGGAGGTCGTCGACACTGATGAGGTGCTGGTCGCCATTGAGCATGGTGAAGATTTCTATCTTCGGACTTAGACGTTTTTCTGGAGCTTGAAATACCCCATCGGGATGAGGCTGAAGGCTGCAGCCAAAAAGGGCTCCATGAAACCGGATACCTTTGTTGAGAGGTCCCATTGAAAAGGATTTGCTGCTGCTGAGAAGAATGAAGTGGGAGATGTGGTAAAGTCAATCACACCAGTGAAGCACCTTCGGCGTATTGGCTTACAGTGGGCCCTGGACTCCTGGTGGTTGTCAGAGCAGTTTTTGCAAAAAAATCTTTCCAAGTACCAGGTTTTGGATTTTGTTAGGAGAAGGCCACTTAAGCATCACACCAAGGGTCCGGTACCTGGGGGAGGCACCACATGAGAACTAGGACTCACTACAGCAGGGACCAGGAGCAGCAGGCAGGTAGGTTGCAGGGACTCTGGAGCTTGTTGGGTCTCTGTAGGTCACAGAAGAGACAAGCCAGCAAACCCTTAAAGTCGTTTTTACAATTGTAACTTAAAATCCTACTTTACTATAAAAGAGGATTTTAAATTACAGTTCAAAAGAGACAAAGAAGTATTTTTGTACCTGCCCCAATCCAAAGTTAGCACTTATTCAATGTAATACAGCAACCCAATGTAAGTCTATGGGAGAGGTCGGTCTTTCTATAATTTAAAACAACTTTCAGAGTTTTTCCCTACCAGGACATGTAAAACTTAAACCCGCATGACTGTGCCATTGGGGCAGAGCACAAGACTAGGCTGAATGCCAAAACTTTACCATGAGCAGTCAGAAAAATTTGAGTACAACTAGGAGTGCTTCCTATCACTTGTTTTGAGATTTCATTTTTTCTATCCCTTCGATAGTTGCACACTGACTTATAAAATGGATAAAGATGATTTTCACATGTGGCGTCTGCAATGGGACATCATGGTTAAGGACAAGGAGCGCACCATAATGGTGGTTACATTGAGTGTGGGGTGGCATTTAAGTTGCCGGCCACGGCTTTAAGATTTTGCAGGTACAGATTAGCACTAAGTGGGGATTCTGGTGTTCTCGACAGCACTTTATTTACGATGGGTGTTTTTGTTTGTAGAATTAGGTTGATTCATTTTTGTTGTACGACTTTTCACAATAATGGGTGGGGTGAATTGATTTATGTTGGAATTAGTCATTGCATAATATAGTGGCAATTATTTACTAGATAGCACGGTTTAAAATGAGTTTATGATTTTAAGAGTTTAGTTGGAACCTGAGAAGACTATTGATGTTTCCTTTTAACAGTCCAATTTCACCTGACGAAAGGCTGTAGAGCCCGAAATGCATTGGGTGAAAAGGTACCAGGCTGCCCAGGATGAACTGAGAATTCCTACGTGCCACAGATAAGGCCTGGATGGGCATGTATGTGGCATTTGAAAAAGTGTGGAATAACGTTTGTCTTTGAAGTGAATGGATAAAGTATTGAGGAAGTATGGAATAAAAATATGGATTAAACATGGACTATTTTATGGAAATTGGATTATTGTGAATAAGAAGACTTTTGTTCAGAAGACTGTGCGACTCGCAGTTGGCGCGTGAGGATGTGCCTCAAATTCAGAAAAGGTTTATTTTGCCAGGTTGAAATGGCAGCGTAAGGCTGCACTACAGTCTGCGGTGTCAGGCCTGAGACATATCTAAAGGAGCTATTTTAGTGGGTGGCACACTGGGTGCTGCAGGCCCACAAATAGTATCTAATTTACATGCCCTTGGTACATGTAGTACCATTTACTAGGGACTTATAAGTAATTCAAATGTGCCAATTAGGTGTAGGCCCAATTTACCATATTGTGCACTTTAGCACAAATTAACAGAGGTAAAGTGCACAGAGTCTTAAGGTCAACAAAAAACGAATTCAGCGAAACAGGAGGGGTGAAGGCAAAATGTTTGGGGGGCTATCACCCACGGGTGTCAGGTCTAGCAATATTTAATTGCTGAAGGCTTCAATCTATTCATTTCATTATGTTAGTAGTACTTTCAAGTTATCACAGGCCAGTGGTGCAGATGAAATAAAGTAGGATTTGCATTGTTTACCCCAGTAGAGTGTTTGGTAACCCTGGTGTGATATTCCCTATGAGAGGAGAGACTTGGAGAGAAGCTGGCAAAAAATTGATTCAGGTTACAGTACTCCAATTAGATAATTTAATTTTAATGAATTAAAGGTTTCCATTGCTTAAAAAAAACCTGTGATTTGTGCTTCACTTGAAAGAACTCGACCTTGAAGTAAGGTTTTCCAGTCTCTAGAGCTGAAGATTAATTTAACTGTCAATATAAACTGCACAGAAAGCAAGGCTACTATTCATGAATGCCAAAACAGAACGGAAAATGCTATCTTATAATTATCTTTCTAAATGCTAATAAATGAAATACGTATTTTGATTTTAATTTTATTTTAAGCATCATTGTAAGTCTACACAGTGAACTATTACTATTTTTTTCTTCAATCTTCAATTTGGAGAATACAGAAAGAATCAGAAGGACATTTTTCAGATGTGCACAGAAACAAGGAAATATTATTTTAATTCAAACATAGAACAGAAGGTGTTACAAATAATGCTTTTTAAAATAAATAGAAGAGTGTTACACCTGGCATCCTTGGTGTGGTTTCCCCTGACTTTTGCCTTCAGACCTGTTTTTGCTGACTCCATTCTTGCTGGACTTAGGACTCTGGGCACTTTACCACAGTTAGCCACTGCTAAAGTGCATGTGCTTTCTGCTTAAAGCATGGTAACATTGGCTTATCCACAATTGGCATATTTAATTTACTTTTCGGTCCCTAGTAAAGTGCACTACGTGTCCAGGGCCTGTTAAGTAAATGCTACTAGTGGTCTTTCAGCACTGAGTGTGCCACCCAGTTTAGTAGCCCTTTAAACATATCTCAGTCCTGCCATTACAGACCCTATGTGGCAGGCAAATTACTCTTCCTGCCAGGACCAGCATGCAACTCACCTCTAAGATGGGCCTGGACAGTCCAAGGGCAGGGTGCAGTGTATTTAAAAAGAGGGAAATGTACTATTAACTTTGAAATGTCCTGGTATTCAAAAACTCTTTTCACTACTGCAAGGCCTACCTCTCCAATAAGATACATTAAGATTAACTTATTACATTTTTAAGTGTGATTTCCGAATGGGAAGAGATTGGACCCCCAAGTTTGGTGTCACTAGAATCACAATTTAAAAGCACAACTTATGGTGAAGTCGAATTTTAAATTGTAATTCTGAAAATGTCACTTTTAGAAAGTTGCCATTGTCTTACGTTAGCCATTTGCTGGCACATGCATCAAGCAAAAATCCAGTCGGTAAAATACCGAATCGCTAAAATCACCCGTTAGCGAGTATCAAAACCCGAATCCCAATGCATCAACCCAAATTGTGAGCAATTACCCACTCGCTAAATAAATACCGGAATAATACCGAATCGAAAATAACAAAAATGCAATAATACAGAATCGCTAAATACCGAATTAGCAATCACCGAAATCACTAATAGCTCCCGGCAAGTGCCAATGGCTAATAACGATTCGCTACCCAATGCAACACCAGTCGCAAATACCGAAAATCCCAAAAATCGCTATTTAGCATGAGCAAAATAAGGGGAATCAGAACCTGGAGGTAAAGTTAAAAAAAAAGTTTTGTGAACAAAAAAAAAAATTCAAACATGTGCAACTGATTGTGGTAATCACCAAACCCTTAAATGTGGCCTATGAGACCCTGTTGGCTAGCACAAAATGGCAGCCCTCTACGTGCTTGCAAGGAGGATGCGTATCAATGCGGCAGGACAGCGCAGGAGAAGGGTCCAGGAGAGAGTATTCAGACTGCGCATCACCTTGCTCGGACAGAATGAGGACGAGGTGTACGAGAAGTATCGACTGAATCGTGCCATGATCATGCGCCTCATTGCAGACCTGGAACCACTACTGCAGTACCAGACACACCGGACCAATGCAATCCCTGCGCACGTCCAGGTCCTATGCAGCCTGCTCCTACTGGCCTCAGGAAGTTTCCAGGGGGTAATCGCCGTAGCCGGAGGCGTATCGCAAAGCGCACTCTCACGCTTCTTCCAGAAATTCTTAGATGCCATGCTGACAATGATACACACCCACATCAGCTTCCCCACAACCCCACAGCAGTTGGACCGCATCAAACAGGCATTCTACCAAGTGGCACAATTCCCCCATGTAATTGGATGCATCGACTGTACGCATATCCCCATCTGTCCACCCTCAGCAAATGAGTACATATTCCGTAACCGCAAGTCATACCACTCAATCAACGTGCAGGTTGTGTGCGATGCCAATCACATCATAATGGACCTAGTGGCACAATTTCCGGGGAGCACACACGACTCCAACATATTCCGCCACAGTGGCATCCACAGGCGTCTACTCAACGGAGAATTTGGAGAGGGACACCTGCTTGGTACGTACACATACCTCTTCCCCACATGAACACCACACATGTATGAACATCACCATTGCTAAGTGTTTGCTTCTATCTTCTAGGTGACAGTGCTTACGCCCTGCGTGAATTTATACTCACCCCATCCATCAATCCAGCAACCCCACAGGAACAACGTTACAACGCGGCACACATAAGCACTAGGAATGTCATAGAGAGGACATTTGGGATTCTGAAGAGTCGCTTTAGAATCCTACATAAGACTGGCGGCGCCTTGCTATACAAACCTGATACCTGCTGCCGGATTGTTGCTGTATGTGCAATGCTGCACAACATTGCGACCAGAAGGGGGATACCCATAGAGGTGGACAGGAATGGCGACCACCGGGATGACCAACCACCCGCCCAACACCGACAGGCACATGTCCCTAACACAGCAGAGGGCCATAGGAGGCGGACATACATCATACAACATCATTTCTGAAGCAGGTAAGAATGATACATTACTATTTCATTGGTGGTGCAACTGTTTAATGCACAGTAGCACTGCGGTATGTGCAACCAAACAAGCAATGAAAATAATGCTCCCCATGCAAAATGTAAGAACAAATGTGCGTTTAAGTCACGGCTGTGCAGCGTCAGGAAGGGGAGGACCATGGTTGCCCCACCACGGTCAGGTATGGATGAAAATCAGTCTAGTGGCGCTTGCCACGTACGCCAAGCCTCCTCTCCAGTGTCTCCGATGCCTCACCAAGGCCTGTCCCCGTGGAGCCCCGTGAACTGCGGCGCCTGGTGCTGGTCTCTGCCACAGGCACACTGCTTACACTCGAGGCAGCCTCACTGCCGTCTTCCCCTCCCAATGCACCAGCACTGAATGTGCCGCTCTGCAGGTGTTCTACTGCAGCGGTCATCTGCCCTAGAGCCTTGGCAACATCCCCGCAGAAGTGTCCAAGGTCCACCTGCAAGGACACCGAGCGGCGTGCCAACACTGCGGTGCTATTGCTCATCCTAGTGATGGCCTTTGTAGAGGCCGCGGACCGCACCAAGTTCTGACGGTGCCTCCTCCTCTCGCACTCATGGCCTTCCCTCATGGCACGGGTGAGCTCATGGATGTCCTCGCTCAGGTGCCCATTGCCCTCTGCCACCACAGTGCTCATGTCCCTCACCGCCGCAGTCATGGCACGCATTTCCCTTGCAAGGCGCGCGATGTTTGTGCTGATTGTCGCCATGTGTCGTCCCTGCAGGCGCTGGACACGCAGCATCCTTTCCTCGATTGCAGCATTTTGGGTGTTATCAACGTCGCCTGAGGAGAGTGAACTTGGGCGAGACCTGCGCCGCTGTGGGAGTCTGGAACGTGCAGGTGGTGCAGCAGGCGGTGTGATGCTGCGCAGACTTTGTCCCGAGGGTGTAGAGGGTGTTCCCATCACCTGCAGGGCCGGGACTTGGGACCTGCGCCTCGGCGCTTTAGTGGATGTTGTAGGTGGAGCTGGTGTAGCTGGTGCTGGTGGTGGTGGGGTCGCAGGTGGAGGTGATGTATGCGCATCCTGCGCTGTGTCCATGTCGGAATCCGCAGGAGTCTCCGAAATAATCAGCCGCTCACTGTCGTCCGAATCCCCAGGAGATGCATCTGTGTGTGAAACAGTGCATGGTTAGTGGGATAGTTACACCTACGTAGTGTTGTAAAAATACAAGTCCCTCTGTGATCCACTAAATAAACAGTCTCTAGCCATGTTCAACTGATGTGGTGATTTGTAATTGTATTTCATCCTGTACATGCACACTGGGCTGACTAGACTACAACTCCCATGATGCACTAGTGTTAAGAGTAAAGCTGTGTGGGCCAAAGCTGCATGCACACTGTGATCCTGCTGGGGGCATGGGAATGGATTTAAGCTATGCTGGGTATGGGCACAGGCATGCATCTTACCTTGGGCACTTGTGGCTGCGCCGGAGGTATCCATCTGGGTTACTCCCACGACGGCCTCATGCTCGATCGTCCCTTCCACCAGCTCCTCCAGGGCAGTGTTGGCTTGAACTGTAGAAGGTCCGCCTCCCGTTCTGGATGCCTCCCGGAGCCTCTCCGCAATCCTCTCCTTAGCCCGCTTCCTCAGGTCGTACCATCTTTTTTTAAGATCGTCAATGCTGCGGGGCGTCACACCAACAGCATTTACCCTCTCCCGGATGCGCTGTCATATGCGCCGCTTCTCGGGCTCTAGCATCTTGATGGACAGCTTACCAAAAAGGCGATCGTGCTTGCTGCTGACTCCCTCTATCAGGTACTCCAGCTCCCGGTCAGAAAACTTGCGTTTCCGCTTGCGTGCAGCCTCAGCGCTGGATGGTGCTTCCTTCTCCATCTGGGTAGTGTTTGAGGGTAGCTCAGTTGGTGTTGCTTCAATCTGCACAGCCAGTCTCCAGTCCCAGCTCCTGTTTGCTCCTCTGTCGAGGAAATGAGGGTGGGGCAGCAGTATTTCCTGGTTGGTGATGTCATAAACACGTTCCCGGAGCGACCCGATATTTGCCGATTTCGCTAATACCGAATTCGCTATTAGCTAATTCGGTATTACCGAAATCGCAATTAGCTATTTCGGTATTTCCGAAATCGCTATTAGCTCCTCGGTGTTTGCATGCCCCGCTATTGATAATTCGGTAAAAATAGCGATTTTTAGGGAATCGCTATTATTTACCGAATCTGTTGATGCATTCACAAAAGCGATTCCTTAATAACAAATCCTTATTTTTCGCTAATAAGGAATCGCTTTTGGTTTTGTTGATGCATGTGCACCTTGGTGCCTTCTGCCTGTCTCTGAATACATGTCTGGGGTGGGTGATAGCTGGGCTTTTCCCTCTGAACAACCACACACTAAGGGAGCTTAGGTGTGACTCATGGGCCATTCACATACTGATAGGCCATCCTGGGCAGAATGGGAGGTAGGAGCTGACACACCTGAATAGGCTGTGTCCTGTCCCCACAAAAAGTACTGCATACCCCCCTGTTGTGAGTCTGGAGCCAACGCAGAATCGTCAGGGACTCTGTGAACTTCAAAGGACCTGTGGATACTCTGCCAGAAAGAAGGACTGCTGTGCTGCTGGACGGACTTCCATTCTGGCGGACTGCTACTCTGCTTGACTCCTGCTCTGCTGTGGTGACCTCCTCTCTGCTGCCATCTTGCCTGGGAGTGAGAAGGACTGGACCTGCATCTCTCCAACTCAGAACCTAAGTGACTCCTAGGGCTCGCTGACTGGCCGCCTGATTGCAGTCTCAGGAACATAAAATACTTCAACTCCCCTTGCTACAGCACCTAGACTCTTCCATCTGAGAGTCTTGCCCTGCAAAGTGGTGCCAATCCAGTCTTGGACCCTTGGAAGGTGGTATAAAGTGCTACTTCAGCTTAAGTCCATGCATCAACACCATTGCGTCACTCGGAACTGGTGAATTTCCATTGACGCATCGCCACTCCTGAGAGTATCTTGTGCATCACATCTCCATCGACACCGATGCATCGCCATTGCTTCAAGGATCGAGTGCATTGCATCCCCATCGACGCATTGTGCTGCTGCAGGAATCGAAGATGTTGCACTGCCGACGACGCAGCGCATCGCCTCCAGTCCTGACGCATCTCCGAATTTGCACGGCTCGGAGCCAATGTATCACCTACATCCTAAGGATTGTCTCCATTGATCCTCGCATCTCATCCTCAATGCAACCGCAAACCAAGGTACTGTTTCAGCGGGCTAAGGCTGGTCCCTGTATAATAACCACGCTCCATCGCGGTCGGACTGAACTTTTGGATTTGACCCGGCCTAGTACAACCAGATATCCCTGATTGTCGCTTTATGTTTTTAAGCACTACATTGTAGTTTACTCTTTAAAAATTCATAACGTATTGGATTTTTGTCATTTTGGTCTTGTTTTGTTCATTAAATTAAGTTTTATTTTTCTAACCAGGTGTGGTATCTTTTTGTGTGATGTTTTCACTGTTGTACTGTTTGCACATACTTTACACGTTGCTTCTTAAGTTAAGCCTGACTACTCTATGCCAAGTTACCAGAGGGTGAGCACAGATTAATTTATGGTGTTTATCTGACTTACCCTGATTAGGAAAGTGGATCCTGCTTAAACAGGGTGCATACCTCTGCCAACCAGAAACCCAATTTCTAACAAAAAAAAGCAATTTAAATATAAAGTTTCCATGATAGTTGAATCACATGGAAAACAGGTAGAGCTTCAATATACAATCAGAAAACATCAAAAAGGCTAGAGAAAGCCTGCACCAGGAATTACATGTTCTCCTTATTAAGAAATCTCTAGATTGAAACGGTTCTAAATAGTATTTAGTATTCATTGAATGTGGATCAATGCACAAGCAAGAGCTTTACTGAATATTCATTATGGTGTCGTTTACATGCACTCAGATGTTTTGTAGAAACCTCCCCTTAGTTTAGTTCATCCTATGGAGAGAGGGATTAGGAAAGCTAACCCTTGGAGTAGCTGAGAGAGTCAGACCCCGCTCCTGTTGTTACATACACACAGCCCTATATATTGAAGGGGAAAGCCCTAGGTGGAGTGGTGAAGTTGGCTGCTTTGTTAAATAGAGATACCCACAGAGACTTCGCTGACCACATACTCGTAGATTGGAAGACGGACTGCACATATACCTCTAACCCAAAGAGGCAACATATGTAATTACTTAAGAGTGGCATTCACTGTATGGGAGCTTTAATCCTGGAAGGTAACAAATAATAAAGTATGGTAAGAACGTAGGGCCCCATTACGATAAACGGGACCGACCGCCAGAGGTGTGGCAGTCCTGCTATGTCAATTAGGATGCGACCTCCACCCTGGCGGTCGCCTCCCGCACCTTTTACATTCCGGTGGGCGATGCTGTAAGGAGCACCCGCCGCAATGTAAAATATGCATGTTGTACATTGGCATGCACAACGTGGCAGGTACCGTGCGGTGCCTACCACCTTGTGCATGCCAATGAATGAGAGTACCATGGGTACCCCCCAAGTGCAGCCATCCACCCGCCACCCCCCCGGGGGCCCGCAACGGACCCCCAAAGTCATATTGTGTGCATTTCCGCCCGGCCAGCAATCCGACCGGTGGAAAAACGGCAGACGGTCTTTCCATCCACCGCGGTGCCCCTCGCCATACTAATATGGCGGTGGTGAAACAGGTACATTTGGCGGGCAGATCGCCACCGACGGGCCGGCGGTGGCGATCCGCCCGTGATCCTAATAGGCCCCTAAGTTAGATCAAATATGTGTCACACTCAATGATGTCCATTTAAATGTAATGATAACAATTTTATCACAGCTATCTATGGGGCTAGTAACACAGGTAATGACATAATAAGGTCCTCACAAACACTATGCTTTGTGTCAGTGGTCCTATGTCACGTTTGCCTTGAATGGCTGCTGAGTATCCATTATAGTTTTTGGCCATAGAGTAAGAGCAGCTGGGCAATCTGTTAGAGATGAGCCAGATAATCAATGGTTGGAGTAAATATTGAGTGCACTCTGTAGGTGATATTTTCATGGCACATGGAGTTAAACAATCTAAGGGGGATTTTTGACAGTAGATGTTCTTTTAGGTTAAGATGAAAGATGGAAAAGCTAAATTCATGTTAGTGTATTGGCTCTCAAATGATAATACACCTCACACCTCAAAACATTAGCACAGCAAGACTGGTTTGACAATGTATGATACTGTGCATATTTCAAAACATTAAGGACTATGCAGGCCTCTGCATGGTTAATAATTAATTGGAAAAGTGCGCTGTGGGAGGTGGCTGCTTGTAGTTTGCAAATGGGGATTTGTGTTCTATCATGTCTCCTACCCAGAGCACATAGAGTTGCACCACTGATTTGAAACAGGGTTCTCGTGAGGATCCTGTATCCACTTGTGTGTGTGTGTGTGTGTACAGACGAGCATTTAAAGTGAGTGGATCTTCTGTAATTATCAAACTGTTGAGAAAGTCTCACACGGTGCACAGTATTCAGAATTAAGAGCAATACATACTCTCAGACAGCCAGAGCCAGCACTTATCTACATATAACTCGTGAACTAATACAATTCTGCCCACATGGCAATGTAGGCACCTGTGACCCACAATATATTTGGCGCCACCAAAGACAAGCAGCCATATACTCCATCCCAACTGGATATTAGCATCAAATTGAACACTGGTAAAGATGAGTTATGTACAACATACATAATAGCGCAGTTGTATGTAAACACATCGACTGTGTCATCTTGTCTACACATCCACATAGAGGATTACAAAATTCCAAATATTGTAGCTAGAGTCTAGCTCAATAGAGTTCTCATTGTCTGCTAAGAGAATTGTAGAACCTTTTCCTCATACATTGTTCGTAATAGCCCTCATTGTCTGCAGTCTTCAGAAGTTCATCGTCGGACTGCTGATCGGCATGCATGTCTTTTGGATCAGGCTGCCTGCAGGAAACAGTCTTATTTCCCTGCTTGTTAGTCGAGAAACCATTTTTATAACAGTTCAATAAAGAAAACCATGCATAAGGACATTTGCTATGGGCCTTATTACGACTACAGTGGTCCATGGGACCGCTGTAGTCGTGATGGCGATCCGACCACCGCCACACTGCGGGACTGCCCACAATATTATAGGTGTGGCGGTCGGAACACCACTGAACCACTGCTACCACCGCGGATCAAGGATCCTGCAGTGGTCTGGCAGCGGTTTGAGGCTAAAATATGTTGGCGGTGCTGCGGCTGCACCACCGAGCATATTTTGAGTTGCCTCACTGCCACCCTTTTCATGGCAGTCGTGCCACCATGAAAAGGGTGGCGGTGAGACAGCAAGTAGGGCCCACTTGTTCCTCTGTGCACGGGAGTGCATGCAGGGGGCATATGTTGTGCCCCCATGTAGTTATGCACCCCCAGTTCCTGCACAGGAAGGAATGCACAACATGGCGCATTCCTTACCAAGCAGGAATGTGCACTAGCCACCGTGGCGGTGCTGTTTAAAGCAAGAATGAGCCTTTTAAACATACCACTGCAGGACTACCACGTTGCCCACCCTCCAGACCACAAAATTACTTGTAATTTGGCGGGCAGGTGGCGGTAAGTTTCGGTCGTCCTGGAGCGGAGTGGTGGAGTGTCGCCCACTCCAGGACCGCCTAAACTCATAAGGCCCTACGTCTCTTTTGACGTAACATGAAAAAAAGGCTTCATGGAAAGGACACCTAGGGAAACTAAGATGGAGAGTTATCCAAACATACGTGTGTTTTATTAGGAATACATGCTCGCAGTACAGGAGCAGCAGCTGATGTGTACACAGCATTTCTTGGTAAACAAAACATATAGCATAAACTCGTCTTCATATATTCACAAAGTGCATTAGAGTATGTAATAATGCAGTGTTTAGGATTCATAGTCAGGAGGTACATATGTCATGTATTATAGCCAGGGCCATTGTAAGTATGAGATTATGCAGCTGCGCTGTTTTTCTCATAATTATGAATTTGCTGCATTTGCCACATAATTATTCATCTGCAGCAACATTTCTAGATTTTAACAAAAAACAAAATTTTACGGTCAAACGGATTAAAAGTTAAAACAATGCAACAACTCGTGTTGCTGTATCATTGAAGTTCCTTCGCAGAGGTTGACTGATCACCTTTCTGTGGCTTATTGCTGTATTTTAGTGTTAAACTGCGGTAATAAGGTGAATTATTTGCCCAGACGGTATTAACATGTAAAAATGAATTTTTTTTAAAGTATTACTGTCACAGAATGTGCTGCATTGCCACATAATTTAGTTAATCTTTCCGCAGTTAGTTTAACTTGTCGCATAATTCTATTGGCTCTCATTAAAGGTCAGGGTCACGTGGGGGTATAGAAACATGTGGCACACCAACCACAAAGTCAACACTTAGAAATTGATCAACCCCGAAAACAAATCCTAAGGTAGATGTGGTCATAACTGTCCTACAGTCCTACAGTGAATGCTTGTGAGTAATTAGTGTATCATCTCTAACAACCAGTACAACATGTGCCTTCTTTGTGGAAAGCACTGCTGTTAAAGGGAGGCAAGCTATTATGTGTTTCCTAGAAACATCCTGCTTGTAGATTGTCCAGGGTTATGTGCAGTTGAAAAATAGATACATGAGAAGATGAGGGATCTTACTTTCCCGTTTATTACATTTAATTATATCTGTATGCTTCTCAAACCTTCTTGGAGTGCTGAGCACTTGACATCCTAGCAAAGATTCCTTCTTGACAAATAGTGTAGGAATATATTACTTTTGTTTCATAGGTAATCAAGAGCAAATAGACAATAGGTGCTTCAGATACAGGGAAGCAGTAATAATTCCATATTTAAAAAAATATGTACATACTTCCAATAACAAGGGACTGATTTATTTATTGTCTGATGGAGTAAGTTTTGTCACCATGGGGGAGTACTTTACTCCCACCATGGCGAGGGTACTCCGCCTGTTACGGCGTTTCTTGGAAATGCATTGTAAATTTAACGGACAGCTCCGTCAACATGACGAAGTCGTACATCAAACTTACAAAACTAATAAATCCCAAAGCAGTATTTTCTTTGTGAAAATAAAAAAGAATAATGACCCCCTCACCATGGGAGTGTTATCTCATGGAATTGGGGTCTTTTAAAAGTTTTCACTGCCCCTTTCCGCCATGTTTTACATGGCAGTAATAGGCAGTGAAAACTGCCCATGTCTGCCCAGTCTAAATACGACAGGCAGACACACAGCCAAAGATGTGTGTAGGCGGCAGGGGAGACTGAGTAGACTCCACTGATTAAACACTTAAGGTCCAAATGACTCTAAATGAGGCTGATGGACCTTCAGGTTGGCGGAAAGGGTACTCTGTCGCCGGTGCGATGGAGCACCCTTTCCACCAACATTTAAATCAGCCCCTGAGTGATAAATCCATAGTTCTGAGAATAAGTGTACACATCCAAGAGTTGTTTTGTCTCTATATTTCAAGCAAGCAGCAAGAAAATTCAATTGTATGTCAGAATTATTGGACCATAGATGATGGTGGTGTAAATATCTGCTAGAAAAATGTTTTATCTGCTGTGCCACAGCATTTATGAGATTTACAACAGTAAAGATATAGAGTTATTCCTAGTGGATTTTCAGAGTTTCTGTCAACCCTTGTTATATAGTGGTTGGCTGGAGTCAATATGGGGAGCTAGAGCAGTACTGTAATGGAATCCTGACCACTGTTGGTAATCCAATTGATGTGCCTAAGTTGTGTGGCGTACAGTATGCCATATTCTTATTGCAGCAAAGCTTTCTATGGTTTTCTACTGCAACGTGTATATCTCTCTTTTGAGTGATCCCGCTCTGAGGCACCCAATAGCTATCATGGAAGAAAAATGGGGGCCACTTAGATATGAAGTAGAACCCTTACCATCCCCGAATAAAACCTTTAGCCATGATATATTGATGGATAGATATATTTAACAATTACAGTGGGATTTTCTGGTTGCTCTTTCTGTTTTCTGAAAATGCATGTATATATTTCAGGTACACAATACACTGAAGTTTTTCTAACAGTTATGAAGCAAAATGTATCAGTGGAAATTGGCACTGTTGGACACAACATGATGTTAGGGACATTAGTGCAAAGGTCAGAGAAATGCACTGAAGGCCAGATTTACTATTCTTTCGTGCAAAGCAACGTAGAAAGGCAATGCTGCATTGTGTGAAAGGGAGAGAACTCAAATGCATCATATCTACAAAGGTATGTTGCACTTCTGCTCTCTTCCAGCGCTGGCACACTGTACCACCTAGTGCCAATGCAGGCATGCTTGCAGCATGGTGGAAGGGTGCCTGTGGTACGGGCAGGATTATTTTTGTGCAGGAAGGAATACCATCCTGCACAGGGCCGGACTGGGAACCAAAACCGACCCTGGCAAAGTGCTTGGCCACCTCCCCCACCCCCTGGTTTTCGGCCGATTTTGTCACAGGGCCGATTTTGCAAAAACGGCCCTGTAACAAAAACGGCCCCCAGGGGCCCAAAACCGGCCCCCACCCGTGCGGCCCACCGGGGGATTGCCCGGTGCCCGCTACAGCCAGTCCGGCCCTGATCCTGCACAAAAACAATCCTCAGTAGCACATTCCTCTCTCTATATGTAATGCAGAGAATGCAGCTGACCTAGAAAAAGGAAGTAACGAGAAGAAATAAGGATATTTCTCTTGGGTGTGCCTCTGTCGGGTAATTGTACAATTTTGGGGAAAATCTACATGTACAAGGCTTTATACATCTGCGTTTGCATCAAAACACATTGGTGGATGCATGGGATAGCCCATGCTCCATAGACGTAACTCTTAACCAATGCAAGACAACACTAAACGCTGCATTGCGTTACTTTGCATTTACCAAACCACGCAATGTCATGCAAGTTGAATTTGCGTGACCTGTTAAATGCCCCAAAATATTTTTTTGTCAGGGCTGTGCCGCATAAGTGATGATACTCTGATGCAAAGTCTTACCACATCTGGACCTTAATCTGCTGTGGCAACTGAGACAATTGAACACTGTGGGCAACTAACACAATTGGACATATAAATTGTATGTGGAAGTGGGGTATATTTGTTTCTATACTGTACTCGGGAGGCGGGTACTCCACTAATTCTCCCTCTTGACTCCCATGTTTTAGAACTCCAGGTGCCTTATTATAGATTGTGATCCGGGGGAGCAAAGGGCATATGTGCTCAATTTGTGCATCCCCAGGACAGAATGGTATTACAGAAGGGGTTGCAGATGCTTGTGTATCTCTTTCTCTTATACTGATACCTCTGGGGTGCATGTAGAACCAGCACTATCATGAGAGGGCATTCCCTCATTTGCATGGGGGCGTGGCCCAATGTGAATGAGAGAATCTCTTTTCCCCTGTACCCACACCATATTATAGATGCAGGTGCAAACAGGCCATTAGGAGCCACAGTCACAGTGCTCCACAAAAGGTGGTGCACTGTCAGTGCACCTCCTAAAGGAAGCTCTCTGGAGGGGGAAAGGAGATTCCATGGAACCCCCAGAAATCCCCTTGAAGGTAGGTGCCGTCACTCACTGCTCCGTGTTTCACTGAGTGCTCTGCCTTCAGGGCAGCATGAGTTTGTGGCTGCCTTGGGGCCAGCGCATTCATTGAAATAGGGCACACTGTCACTGTTTGTAAATAGCGCACTTGTTTTAAGGTACACTTTGATGCAAACAAGGACAGTGCCCCCCTTTCATAATACAGACCTAGGTCACCTACACTGACTGTGCACACCTAACGTTGGGAAACAGAGCTCAGATCACAATAGAAGTACCTTACAGTGCCTCAAGGATCAAATCACTGGCCTCATCTCCTGACCTGGCACTCTGGTCAAATCTTACACCTTTCACCTCCATTTATTCTTCCCTTTCTTTTTCATGACTTCACCACCTTTTCCCTTTGGTCCCTGTTGGATAAACATACTGCCTTTCCAAAGCAGGCAATCAACTACGCTGCTCCAAAATCATGAAAAATTGATAAAGCTCAAGTCCAGCTTTCCCCTAATGCAGTGAATTTTTAGTCTGCCCAAAAAGGCACTACTAACACGATCCCTAAATCCCACACTGCTGATTGGAAGTTGTCATTCAAACTAAATAACAAACTCCCTATCATTGTGATCACACAAGGCTAAAGGTTTGCTGTGATCTCATGAAAGGCCGGTCACATCTTTCTAAATTTAACAATCTACAATAACAGAAGGGTCACAGCTAGGGGTGGGCGGAATTCGCGAAAATGTTTAAAATCTCCACAAACACGAGGAAATATCGCGAAGATGCGGAAGTTTTTTTCCCGCCCGTTCGCGCTATTTTCTGCGTGGTCGTGCCTTGCCAACTTACCCATGCGGTTGCTCGCGGGCGCGGCCATCTTGTTTTCACTCTTCTCGCAGTGCATGATCACGAGAATAAAGATGTGATCGCACGACCAATGACATTACTGCGGGCGCGAACTGTCGTGAGACAGCGCAAATGGCTACCAACAATCCAACATCTCGTGGAGGACGCGACAGGATCGGGAAAACTTGTCGGCGAATGCGGGGTTTCAGGTAAGGCGATCGCGCGCGCGCGAGAATGTATTATTTTACAGCGCAAGCAAGAAACAAATTATGGCTAAGCTGCGGAATGCGGAAATTTTGACATTTTCGCGCTCTCCGCGGAACGCGAAAATGTCAAATTATCGCAATTTCCGCGAGCGGAACGGAAATTTAGCCCAAGCCTAGTCACAGCACAAGCTAACCAAATCAGTCTAGCAGCCTTAAGGCACAGGTTTAATCCCAAATCAAACTTAATGAAGGAGCACAGTGATCAAATCAAGTTGGTTTGGGAGTTGACACAATAGCACTTTGAAACAAGCATTGGCAAAGCCAATAGTTCTCGCCTATGGTTGAGCTATTGTCTTTGGCAATCGGGTGGGGGTAGTGAATGCGAGGGCAGGTGAGGGTTGCGAACAGTAGGGTGGATTAATTAATGATAAGTGTGCACACACTTAATGGAGCATCCTCAAAACAATTTAATTTAATTCCAGTGCTAGGATGTTTAAATCATTTTCAGAGCAACACATACATCCTATAACCTGCCAACAGTACGCACAGGTGTGCATTTAGGCAAGCACACATGTGACCAGTTGGTACACTTTCAAAGCAAGAAACATCTTTAACATTAAAAAAAGAAACAGGAACAAGGGAAAAATTGCCAATGCTAATGCAGTACAATACCTTGTGAGAGATTATGCAGAACCTTTTTTAACAACCTACATTATATTTAAAAGGTTTAGTGCGATGAAAACCCTGGCATCACATGCTGTAATTACACTGGGGCAGAAGGTCAAAATATAGTTGAAGGATACAGGTGCCCTCTGGGAAACAGTGTCTGACATTTGATCACGGTCTTTGAATGAACAGTGAAGGCGACAAGATAAGAAAATGAATTACAGCCCTATTTAGAGAAAAGCTCACAGTGAGTGAAAACACAGAGAGCTTGTGTCAACTTCTCACATGAAACTGTGTTGAACTGTTTGAAAAAAAGTGAATCATAGGTTAAGCAGAGCATTAATCTATTAAAGTTATGGAAGCAAACCCTGCACACCTGTGTTAGTATCATTTGAATCATATTGTCCACTCTCCCTTCTTTGAAAGCAGGAAGCAGTTTGTGTACGTGTGCATGCATACACGTGATGGCTGCTTGTGAGCGACTGTGCCTGTGTGTCTTTTTTCATGTGTGACCCAGTGTTTTCACGTTCCTTTGACTGGTGCTGTGTGATGTTAATTTGGATGTGAGTCTTTATATAGCCATTGCTTGAAATAATTTATCATAAATACTACTACAAACAAAAAAAACATATTTTTGAGTTAAAACATAAGAGACGGAGCTTTCATTAATTAGCAAGCAAAGCAGCAAGACACTGCTAGGATGTCAAAATCATTTTGAGAAGCGACGTATACAACCTATAACCTGCACAAAGCACAGACGTACATTTAGGCAAGCGCACAAGTGACCAGTTGGTACACTTTCAAAACATATAACATCTTTAACATTAAACAGGGACAAGGGAAAAATTGCCAATGCTAATTCAGTCCAACACCATATGAGAGGTGATGAAAAATGTTTTAAACAACCTACATTACATTTAAAAGGTTTGGTGCAATAAAAACCCCTTCAATCATCTGCTGTAATTACATCGGGCAGATGGTCTAATGATAGTCAAAAGGAAACAAGCGCGCTCGTGGAAACAGCCTCTGACATTTGCTATCGGTCTTTAAATGAACTGCAAATGTGACGAGATAAGGCCAAGATTAATAGCCCTGTTAACAGAAAAGCTCATAGCTACTCAAAACACGAATGCTTTTGTGAAGTGCTCTTTGCAAATTTAAAAAAAGCTCCTATGGCAATAACTAAAATAAGAGATGTGGAAGGCTACAAGTAATGGGGAGCGGCTCCGTGGGAGTGAACAGCCAATGAAAAGGAGGGACAAATAGGAAATATTAACCACTTGGAGGCAAGAATTTTTAAAGGACACTGAAAGACACAAATGCAAAGCAATGGGCAGGCTGTAAGCCCACAAAGTATGTACAATATGTCTCAAAGAGACAGTGCAGGCGCTGTCTAGACTCAACCTAAAAATGAAGTTTGAAGGATGCAATGAGCTTTCCCATTTCAAGCAGTTTCTTTTTTTAATGCAGACTCAATTAAATAAATAGCTTTTTATATCCAAATAATGGAAAAATATATGAATCAAGCCGATACGTTTATGTGTCGCAGCTATCGCATTTCTATCTCTGGGGCAATATTACTTGAAACTGTCATGTTGTTTCTTTTGACATGCGTGTCTCCTAATGTAAGAATTTTTGGGGGGGTCTGAAAAAGAATTTTTTTTAAATACCACAATACAAATCATGAGTGTGAGTTTGCACATTTGAATCTGTGCACCCAATGGAAATATATGTGACTCAAATATGATGCCCTTCCAGGGGAGTTGTTCATGTAAGCCACTGCTGCTTGATGTGCAAATGATGAAAAAGAGCCTGCAGAACTGCTGCCCTGGCTACTCAATGTGCCAGAGTTGTTGCTCAAATATGTCTTGGATTGCCAATGTGCCAGTGGTAATGGAATATCTAAATGTGCTAAAAGGACTTGTGACCACTGGAGAGTGGAAACACATTGTATGTTAATGGATAGTGCCTACTTCATAGATAGTACAAGTGCAGGTATATGGAGTGGTTGGCTGTGCGTAGCAACCCTTGCTCATGGTATTTTGCATTAGTACTAGTGCACTTTGTAAAACAGCTTTTTGATCTCCACCCTCTCATTGTTCTTTTCTCTCCATGAGTAGTTACCCTCAAGAGGGTGAACCTCATTTTAGTTTTGAATTCGTCAAAATTGACGAGTTTTTCTGATCCTCACAAATATTCCTACATTTCACTGGAAGGCCTAGATGGACCCACATTTCCATGTCAAATAATGCGATGGTTATGACGTCGATTACCTGGACAGACTGTGGAAGTGAACAGTAGGAATAATGGCCATAGAAGTGAGGGTGTGATAACGCTGAAACTCAACTCCTAACTTAGGCTATGGTACTTGTCATGCAGCATGGCAGGTAAGGAACTCTTCAATTCACCAACCCCAGAAGGGGAAATTCCCAGGAACTCAGCTCCACAACCTGATTGTCATTAGTCAGTTTTATTGTAAGTTTTGAAAAAGTTTCAGATATATCAATCTTAGCATGATAGTATAAAAGTACAGATAAAACAGGGTGAAGTCTAATCTCTGACACTGATTCATCCTATCTTAGAAAAACAAAACAACTAATTCTGTTATTGCTAAATATGTAATTAAAAGACAAAAATGTACATTTGATTGCATCAGACTCCTAATCTAAGCAAGTTCAAAGGAAAGCTTAAAGGTGTCAGTCGTCAGAGTCTTCTGAAGAAGTAACTCCAACTATGGTCATGCAGCCTAAGCCACACTCGCCAAGAGAGGTCTGTACCGCAAGGTGTCTCTAGCGGAAGTGTCAGTTGTCCCTAACTTTGCCATTACAAAATCAATCACCAAATACAAGCACCTTCTACAATTGTTGAGTAACTTTCCATCACGTCCTTCTTCAGCTCTTTCTCCACCTCCCGCTTGACACGGTAAAACACCCCACACATCCTTGATGCCTTCTCCATCTCCCATGAGAACTCATCTTTCCTTTGTTATCGCATTCCTTCCAAGGCATCTCTATCAACTGAACAATGGGCCCTTCTCTAAAATAATGATTTCTTGTCCACGTGCAGTAGGAACACAAATGTATGCAACATTTCACAGTACAAGCAAAATAATGTTATATGCTAGTCAGGGAAACAAGTCTGAAATGCAATTTGGGCCTACTGCCTTGGCTAAATTAGCATTACACAACTTTCTATGCAGCTTCTTCGTGCCTCATAAAACAGGTAAATTCAACATCCACAACGTTATGAATACCCTATTGCTACTACACTGTTATGACAATGATGTTATAACTATTTCACAAACAATTTCAATAATAGTTTATTCTTGTGTGTTAATCTGATGTCCGAAGTAATCGGATACATTTGTAATACACATAACATACATTGTAA
This sequence comes from Triturus cristatus, assembly GCF_964204655.1. Lineage (NCBI taxonomy): Eukaryota > Metazoa > Chordata > Amphibia > Caudata > Salamandridae > Triturus > Triturus cristatus. The sequence goes on along the minus strand of NC_140591.1, from coordinate 288,292,267 downwards.
GATGAAAGAGTCTACGATATCTTGAATATACACCCCTTTAGCCCTAAATTAGTCACACAGAATAGACATGAGTGCGGCCTGCTCAGGATTATAACGCACTCCTACAGTAATCTTTTAGGAGAAGATGGAAGTAAAACATAAAGCGTAAACTACGCTTCTCCACATGTCAGAGAACTATGACGAAATAGAGGCTTGGGACATATGCAGAAAGGTACCACGTTGCAACCAGGAGCATAGAAATGCAGAAATCAGTGTACCATGAAATAAAGGGGTTTGGTTGTGTACAAATGAAAGTAAAGAGTATTGCTGATTAGTGGTTCATCACGTTGGCTATGAATGGTTCATAGGACCTTCACTGTGCTTCAGCGCTGTAGACAGCGCTGTAGACAGCGCTGTAGACAGCTCTGCAATGAGGATTAATGTCTGAATGACACTGCTGGAAAAGAAATCTTTGGGTCAGCCATACAGAAATGATCTCTGATTGAGTGCAGTTTTATAGGGAATACGTGGCGGCAATTGGATCAACTTAAAAAAAAGGGTGATGAGCTCCAAAATGGCTTATGTTTTTTATTTAATTGTCAGGAACTTTAAAATATATGTTTTGATGAGCAAGCAGAACCTTTAACTTGTCACATTTGTTTTTTCTCGGATCAAAGTGTGTGATAGGTTAAACTGATTAATTGCCTTTTATTGTGCAGTGAGTGAATGAAGGTTTAATCGGCTAAACAAAATGCATAGAGCCTCCACCTGTGCAGTCAGCCTGCAGCCACCTCACAAGTTTGTGTGCCCCCTGCGGGCTCTACAGGCCCTTGAAAGGCTCTCCTGCCCCCCACACTCCACTGCACTCCTATCCATAGACCTGCTCTTGTCTCTGATTAACCCCTAACCTCCCCCATGTCTTCTAATTTTTTATGTAACCGTAACCATCTCTACCACCCCTCCACCCCCTCACTCTTCCCGCGCCACTGCTGCCCTGCGTGCACAGGTTGTCTGATGCCACAAAGAGATGGTGTCATATTGTATTCTACTCTCTTTTCGGTTTGCTTGATTGAAATTCATAGTTTTCATTTACTTATTTTGTTCTTTGCCAAACAAAAAGTGTTTAAGTGTAAAACAATGTTATGCACGTTAATGATTCATCAGACACCCTCCGGTTCAAGGCGCTGTGCTGCTGGAGACGCTGCAATGTTACAGACTGACATAGTACAGCCTCTAGCAGTGACAGAGCACAGGCCTTCAGTATTTTTGTGGTATAAGAACAGTGGGTCTGCTACCTCAACAGTTATTTCTTTTTTTAGTCCCCCTCAGGTGGGACCCACACCAACTATTAGATTAGCACAACACTGAAGCAAAAAGACAATTGTTTAGCAAAATATGTTGATATATTGAAAAAATCATATGTTTGAACACTCTATTAAACCAAACACATATCCGACAAACACAACAAACATAAGTGATTATCTACAATAATAACATACAAAGGTGATAGATTGTCACAACACTAAAGAATTTACACAAAAACCACAAAAACATCATTTGGTCTTTACAATATAATTGTAATCCTAGCAACAGAGAACACCCTAGCAAAACCTCCTTTTTCTTTAATGGGTCTTGTTGGCAAAAATTACTAAACCATTAACGTCGAAGTTTCGACCACTGTTACATGTGTGCATAACAATGACATCACTGTGGGCTCGTCTTCAGGACAAAAGAAAGTTGTGTATGCTCTGTTTCAAGAGAGAAAGGAAGTAAGGCTTATATAGAATTCAGTGTGTGCAAAAAAGGGTATATGTAACCATGAAAAATCAGGTGTCCGCGCTCACCTTTCTGAAATTCGGTATAGAAGCTCACCCGGGCTTATCAGGAATTATCAATACACTGGAAAATTCGTCCTCCTATCAGGATTATAGGGGCCTGTTAGATTTATCATAAAGGAACAGGTCCACGAGTTATAAAATTATATTAATAGGGCCGGGATCCTACCTTGTGATCACTGTCGCACGAGTTCAATATAGGTTCCACTGTCCAAATTTTGAATATTCAATAGGTAACAGGGGCACCTGCTCCCCGTGAGCCTGTGTTAAAAACATAATCTCTTTTAAAAGAAAGTCTAGGATTAACCGTTCAGGAAAAACCTTTTGGCTTGAGCATATGATTTTTTCAATATATCAACATATTTTGCTAAACAATTGTCTTCTTGCTTCAGTGTTGTGCTAATGTAACATTTGGTGTGGGTCCCACCTGAGGGCGACTAAACAAAAGAAATAAGTGTTGAGGTAGCAGAACCACTGTTCGTATATCGTATTAATCCCCAGGTTCTGTGCATTACTGGGTTACCCCATTGAGATTAACGGTTTTCAGTAGTTTTTGTGGCAGGCACACTGCAAAAATACTGTGAATTTGTAGGTTTTGGGCCACAAATTCTGCTTTTTTTTGCCGCAGAATTTGCCAACCGAAGCCGCAAAATCCTTGGGGGTCTGACTAGTGCTACTAGGCTTCCTTCAACAGTTGGTGAACATTTTACCACAGAATATTCCTAAAGGCAATCTATGTAATTGTTTGTATCTGCCATTGACGCTAGGTATTCTCGCCTGTTAAATTGGGAGAGGGCACACTACTCTTGATGCAACGAGGTCTGAGCACCTTTTGCATTTCATCTGCAACAAACAATGTGAGCAAAAACTGATTTTGAGAATTATTTGTTTGACACTCACATCCAATAATTCTTCACGGCACGCGGCCCCAAAAAAGCACAGCTTGTGCCACAGTGTTGGATGAATGCATAATATTTGTCTACACTTCTTTCTCCTAGATTATAGAGAGTCTTTTTTATAAATATGCATTGCTCTGTTCACTTCTGCATAATTGCACTGTAGTTAAACATTAATTTTATTCTCTTTGACGCTCTCTGTTGCCTTTCATGCTAGGTCTGCATTATATTAATATGTTCATGATAATGCAGTCATTCGCCCTTTCCGAGGCCCTGTGCCAACATGAGATAAAGACAGCTTTGCAAATGACTCAAGGTTATCAGTTCCCTTCAACGCGGGGTTTATACATCACTTGACAATGATAATTGTTTCAAACATTGATTTTCCCTTTCAATTGTAGTTCCTTTTCCTCTTTTCTTGGCAGGAGGAACTATTAACCTGGACTTTACACTCCCCTGACAGGTGGTTCCCGGTGCATTAGGTAATGGTTCATCTTTTCATTGTGGCATTAGGAGAAGGCACAGGAAGCTCGGCTGACATTCGGACTGTTTACCACCTGCAGACGTGTATGGAGAAACCAAAGGGGCACTGACGTGCTGTCTGCGCTAATGCAATGTTTTCATTTTCAATGATTGAAATTCGTATTTTTCATTTACTTAATTTGTTTTTTGCCAAAACAAGCTTTGTTTTAACGTAAAACAATGCAATGCACGTTAATGATTAATTTAAGTAAATTGCTTTTATTGGCAACTAGCTGAACAATATTTGGACGAAATCGAGATGTTTATGTAAGATATCTGTACAAATGACTGCGCTACGGCGTTGACATTTCTATCTATGGAGAGATCTAACCAGTTGTCACCTTGTTCATTCCGACAGGCGCGCCCTTCCCTAAGCGCCTTCCAAGTGATACTGCCCCTGGGGCGTAGCTTGGTCGGTAAGATTGGGGAGGGGGGGGCTTCATATTTCCCTACAATCATGCTGGCATATCATGGTAAAATACATATTACGACAAGCAGGGCGCATGAGAGGGCCTTAAGGGCAGTGGAAAGAGAGAGGAATGCGGATTGCTAGTAGCACTAAGTGAGAGACACACAACATTTTGTAAAAAAAACATTTTTGAGAACTGTCAAAGCAGAGATGAGAGCGTGTGGGTGTTTTTGTCAGTGTGTGCTTGCAAAAATCCCAGCTGAAATCAGACAAACACCTCACAATACCAGACTAACAGCACCTGTACCCATCTAGTTAATCAGAAAATAAATGTACTATAAGGGCTAACATCGCTCAAAGACCCCCCTGAAACAACCCCCCCTGGCTGCCCCCACCCGTCTCACGGCTGGGGCCGTCTCGCAGGGACAGTCCAGTAGGCTGCGGGCGAAGGCACAGGTTCCAGGTTGCAGAGTCTGCTCTGTCTGCTGAAATCACATTGATGCTTAATAATAAACCAAACACACTAATGTTTGTAAGAAATAAAAAGAAAAGAATTTTTCATCATATATCTTCGTCACCTTTATTTAGGATGGCCATACTACAACTCTGCATCGGCGAATAGATTCACCCCACGCCTTAGCTGCGTTCCCAGCTCCCTGCCTGCCACGTGCCGCCAGTCTGTTGACGCAGCCGTCTGCCAACAATGATGTCATTTTCAGAAGCAACAAAAGCCAGAGGTGGGTGCCTCAGTGTCCTCATTCATGCGTTTTCGGATAAGCCGCCTGTTGTTACACCCTGTGACTCACGCCAGCCTCCCTGGGTGTTCCACACAATCCTGCCTCGCCGACACCAACAATCTGGGCTGAAGACGGGGGAGGTGGATAACAGACTTAGAGATGTACACCAATGCCCTTGGTATTGGAAAGCAAAATAGCTGCTGTGCCTTCTCATGCATCGTGTTGGCACAGGATCTAGAGACATTCGCTTCCAATTTGAAGAAGGTGAAGCCAACATGCATGATAAACTAAAGAAACTCCTGACGACTTAGTTCTTTCAAAAAAAGAGTATGGCCTATGAGCGCCACACATTTTTTTCCACCATGCAGAAATAAGTGGAGACAATTCACTTATTTTTCACCGGGTCGAAAAAACTAAGTAGTTTAATAATTATATCTTTGAAGAGCACTGTGCTCTCCCAAACTTAGGCTGTAGAAAACACGTGTCGCAGATGTGGCAAAATCGACATTGTAAGAGATTTTGCGGACGTCGCAGTCGTCGTAAATCTGTGCAACAGCCTTTTATTGCCACCCAGATCATCAAATCAACCCTCAGATAGAAATAAACAGGCATCTAGATCACACCATTAGAGAAAGGGCTGCTGGATCTGGCTCTTTGTCCTCATCACTTTCATCTGAACATGTATATTATAGAGATACCTAGGTGTTCTCCATTTGTGGAGGTGTTCTCATTGGGTACAATGATGAACTTACAAAACATACTCTCAATGGTGGTGCAAATGGAGAAACTATACCTTTACTTAGAACACAGATACGACCTTCAACATCATGACTGAGGTAGAATTTACAAAACTATAAGGAAGCCCTGTCCTTCTGCCTCCACATGTTTGCATCTCTGCTTATGACTCAACGACGAAGGCCATCAATTGCTATCCACTGCTCAATCACACTCTGGGATGTGATGTTTACGTGGTTGAAGCAGCCGAAGGCAATCGATCTCTCCTGAGCTTCCGGTCAAAGATTAAAACGGGTCTCCTTCAAGACGTGTGCCAACTAATTGCCTGCCAGACTGTCTCTGATGAGTCAAATGTGTTAAGAATGCCCCATAGCCTATTCCACGGTGCACGCAAAGTAAAAAAATAGACATATTCACTTAAATATTACTGAATCAGGCCTCTGGCCCAACATTTCAGGGGCATCCACTTCAATATTCAAAAACAGGTCGAAGAGGATATCTTGCTAAATCAAGGTATCATTGAACATGCCAAAACAGCTGTGCTCTGAGGTTTGCTGATAGTTACCATGCTTAAGCATCAAGCAGGAGGAAACAGCAGCTTCTGTGTTGACACTTGGCTCCCTGCAAATGTTGTCTCTCGATTCTTGCTCACTACATGCAACACACTATCATTTGTTGCTGAGTCGTAGCCTGATTTCATAGTTGAACAAGCTCATCCAGCTGCCCGGAGCAAGGAAGTAATCATCAGAGCTTTACTTGTGGTCCTACTTCAGATCTGTCTCCCATTCAAGAGAGTCTCAATGTGGAACAGACTTAAGTGCATTTCAAATTGAATTGTTCAAGAAGAACTAAGTTGTTATAAAAAAAAAGAACTCAAATGGAGAGGCATACTACTAGTGATTCCTATGTGTCTACAAAGGCGAGAAGCAGAGTTGCACACAAGGGCCATTGTGACATTGTTGCCACCATTGCGCTGCTTCGTCAGAGAGTGCGGCTTTGTCTCCTTGGTGAGCTTGTTGAGAAAATGCCAATAACCTGCCAAGTGTGACAGAGCTGAAAGGAATGATGGTTCAGCCGAATCAATCTAGATGACTCATCTGCCATCCATTCTGAAGCAAGGTAGCCATCAACTTCATTGGACCCATCAACACAGGTGAACACATTTCAGTTTTCATTGATGAATTCTCTCCTTTTCTGGGAGCTATGGTAGTCACCAATGTAGCATCCTCCCCAGCCTGGGTACTCACTAATGAATATGCTGCACATGGAAATTATATAACATGTCTGTATTCTTCTGCGTGTAACTGAGAGCTCCACATTCTTAACCTGCTTTGCTTCATTACGCTCTTACGCTTACATCATAGTTCTCTGGAATCCATCAGGAACCACTAGGGTTCTGTCATTGCAAATTCACACGGCACTACAAACAACACATAGGCATACGTTGTAACACCTGCTTTACACAAGATCTTAATTTTTGGATTTCCAGACATCGTAAAAACAGACACTGGTATTTCTTTAAGTGGCAAGGACTTCCATAATTTTGCCTTAGTTTTAAATATCTTAAAATTGCACGTTTACGGCAACAGGCCAATTGCATTGTGTAGTGTCTCATAGCAACTCTAAAAAAGGGGAATCAAATTTCCAAGGCGACAAACCTTTATGCCTCTGAGGTCACACGCTAAACTCTCTGTGACTACTATGGCACTCTTTGCAGAATCACAAGTGTCTCTGTGGCTGAACTCAAAAGTAGAAAATAACTTTAGAAGCAGATACCACACATTTCAGATTACGAAAATCATCCACTATATAAAAGTATGCTTCAGCATGAGCCACTCCAAAAGAAGAAGGTGCAACAATAAGCTGGTCATATGAGAGGGCCTTGTCAAATCTAAAACACTCATGAAGATGACCCCAACTTTGATTCACAAACCTATTAACAAACATTAAAGGAACTATGATCACTGCATGGTAAAATGGCAATTCTATAACTCATAATTCTTCATTCTTTCACACCCTGAAATTATATGTCTGTGATCTGTCATCTACAAAGGATGAATCTATAACTTTCTACATTTTCTGATAATATTGGATGTGAGATCCAATATCCCTCCCTCAACTTCTGCCCAAGACCCTAGTGATCTTCTGGCCCCTTCTTCTTTTTCCCCTGCTACCTTCACTGGCTATCCCTATAGGAACCTTGAGCCTCCCAAGAGACTCATTACTGTTGTGAATTAGCCTCATGTTAATGTTTACTCTGCAGGGGAATGTCATGTTGTTCTACCTGATGTACACCTCCTCGTATTCCAGAGGGTCAACTGCAAAATACTCAAAATATTTGACTCAAAATACTCAGAATACTCAGACTTTACGACATTAGACAATTCAGGTAAAATCAACAAGCAGAGTGTTAGACCTTAGACCTGTTAACCTTAGGGTGGTCTTCCCCCAAACATTTTGCCCTACTCTTCTTATTTCTGTTGGCTTTAGGACTCTGCACACTTTACCACTGCTAACCAGTGCCAAAGTGCTTGTGCTCTCTCCTTTAAACATGGCGAAAATGGCTTCCACCTCAATTGCTTTAATATAGTGCACACTTTAGTATTCTCATTTATTCTTATGTTTCCCAGTGCATGTTCTATGCTTGTATGTGTTTCCCTTTGATTAACACCATGCTGATGGAATCTTACATATTTAGTTGGGTCAGTTGCACCTGGCTCCTCCTGGTTAATGGATGGGACTTTTCATTCTCAGGATTAAACTTACTTTTTTCTACAATGGTCTCCTCAATGATTTGGATTACTTAATTTTACACTGGCAACGAGTTGCTGAAACCAACCCTGCGTTTTCAGATGAAAAAGGATTAGTCCCAACATCGCTTTCAAACCAGCTTCACATCACCTATTCATGCTTCTGAACTCAAAATAAACCTTTCTGTAAACAACCCATCACGTGAGTGTCTTTCAAATTACTCTTGAGAACTGATCATTCACCACATGCCTCACCTTTTATCCTTTATTAAATTTGGAAGGGTTGGGAGGCTTCGATGTGGGCTCTTTACAGCTTATCTCTCTCAATACTCTGACTTGGTCCTTTTCAATACACTACCAAGGGAAGAGTAGTACATTTTGAGGGTAGGCAATTTTCCTGTGTCCTTGAAGATTAACTTTCACGTGAAATTATCTGTGCATTTGGGGAGTTAACTTATTTAAGTGTTCACGGCACTTAAAGGATTCACCTTTGATGATGCGCTGTGGAAGAGTCAAGTTACTTCATTCCTGTGACTCTGCAACGTTTTGAATGCTATGAGCTCATCATTTTGGGGAATTTTACCTGATTCTACTTTTCCTCTTAAGCGCTATACATTTTATCCACACGTACTTCACTTATTTAAATTAGTGCGATTGAAAATTTGTTTGAAGAGGAAGCGCTCTTCTTCTAATTCATCTGCAGCGCTCTCAATTGGTGTGTACTGCGTTTAAAAAAAAAAAAAGAAGACTGCGCTGGTCACTTTCAAATATGTGTTCAGTACTTATCTTTTGAATGTACTACGCCATGGTTTGAGTCAGTGCTGGATTTGCGCATTAACTGATTTTTGAATACGCTGTGACTAAGATTTGAAAGTAAATAAGGAATCTCATCTTCATAGAACAACATTTCTTAATTGCCGAGGCCTGCTCACGTTCAGCGCCTCAACTTGGAACCTTTGCTCTGCTCGCGATCGGCGAAGCTTCTTGGAGCTCCTGTATCCCTCCATTCTTGCACCGCAACAACGCTTCTGGCCTTCCTGGCACGACGTACGTCATCACGTTACGTAACGTGCAACGTGACGTGACGGCCATCTTGGATTTCTCCTTGTTTATGCTCTAGTTCTTATGGTCATGTTTACGCGCTCCTCGCGTTGGTGAATTTTCACCTCAGTTACCGATCTTCTCACCGTCAAGCACCGTCAAGTATTCTGTGACTCCGTATTTACACATAACATTTACTTGACAGGATTCTGGACTTCGCTTGTTACGTTTTGGTATTTATTTTCCTTTTTATTTTATTTTCTTGTTTTGCCTCATTCATTATTAGGACTGCTGGCTTCAGATTTATAGAGTCTTTCCTAACAGGAATAAGATTTCAACTTGTAAGAAGAGAAAATAATCATTTTACCTTAACTCATGCCATTTACTGTACAAGCATTATTTTACATTCTTCTTTTTGGGGTAACATTATAGCTTACATTTTCTTTACTTTATTTTTAAGTAAGTAACTGTTGATACTGGCATTAACTTATTGTTCTTTACAGTTTACATTATCTCATTAACGGTGTGTATATTTCACCTCTTGCTTCCACAGATAAACCACTCTTTTATTTTCTGGTCTTACTATGCAAAACGTTGCCACACCTCCTTTCTTTTTGTCATCACTGGGTGATCCACCCATCAAGTGGCAAAAGTGGAAGAAGGTATTCGAGCGATATGCAAAAGTATGTGGTACTAATTTAAGTGCAGAAAGAAGGACTGCATTATTGTTACATTGCCTAGGATCTGAAGGTCAAGAGGTTTTTGACCACCTTCCAGACATTGATGATTCTAGTTTGAATGAATATGAAATATGTATCACCAAATTAGACAAGTATTACTTACCTAAGGTAAGCACGATTCTAGAAAGATATCATTTTGGTAGAAGAAACCAAAATGATGGTGAGACAGTGGAGAACTACATCACTGCATTAAGAAAATTAGGGTCATCTTGTAAGTTTGGTGCTCTAATTGAGGAAAGAATCAGGGACCAATTCATGCTAGGCTGCAATATACAAAAAGTTAGGGATGACATTTGGCAAAAGGATGAACCCTCTCTAGATGAGGTAATCACAACTGCCAAGCAAATAGAACATTCCCAGAAATGTTTTGAGATCATCACAAAACGTGAGAATAACAGTGAGGTGGTTCATGAAGTGAAGGTTTCTACCAAAGGTAATATCAAGAAAAAGGGTGTTAAATCCAATCCTGAACCTAGCAGCATTCGCTCTTTTCAAAAAAGTGGTTTTCAACCCAAGTGTTTTCGGTGTGGGAATCTTGGTCATTAGGCAAATGACCAGAAGTGTCCTGCACTGAAAAGCACGTGCAGTAATTGTAAAAAAAATGGTCATTACACTGCTGTTTGTAGAACAAAGAAAACCAAGGCAAAAGTAAACTTAGTTTCTCAAAGTTGCTGCACAGAAGATGATTCAGATTCAGACTTTGATTGTGGGCAGATTGTCTCTTAGGTTTGTAGCATTAGTAAGAAGGGTCCATTTGATGAGGCGATGATTGAGGGAAAAGGCACTCGCATGTTATTCGATTCCGGAAGCCAAAATTTCAATCATCTCTAAATAATTGTATTCCCTTTGTTTGAAAGATAAGGTTAAAATTGTTAAAGCAGACATCAAACCACTAGCTTATGGTGGTGAACCTATCGAACTTATAGGCTATTTTGTAGGGTTGATAGAGGTCAAAGGAAGGTTTATGTCTCTTGCAAAGGCGATAGCATTTTGAGCTGGTTTCACGAAGAAGATCTTGGTGTTCTGCTAGATCCAAATAGCAATCCTCCCATATTGTTAAAGGGAAATTTCAAAGTAAACATTATTGACAGCAATGTTAGTGATGATGACTTCATCTTCAACCTCAAGAAATCTTTTCCTAAGGTGTTCAGCGGTGAATTGGGCTGTCTTCTGGATTATACACATAGAATCAAACTAATTCCAGGAGCAGTGCCTGTCTCTAGTAAAGTTCGCAGTGTACCTTTTTCAGTGAGGGAAGAAATGGGAAAACAGCTGGAAAAACTTAAGTCAGACGGCATTATTGAAGAGGTTGAAGGGACCCAATGGTTGGAGCCAGTAGTCGCAGCACGCAAATCTGATGGTAGTTTGCGTCTATGCATAGATTTGAGAGCTCTGAAAAACAAGTCATTGTGGACAGGTACCCTCTTCCAAAAATTTCTGACATGCTGATGTTGTTGAAGGATGCAAAGGTATTTACTACTGTAGACCTCAAATCAGCATATCATCAGATTAAATTAGACGAGGATTCGAAAGATTACACCGCCTTTATCACACCATTTGGAACTTTCAGATTCTTGAGATTACCTTTTGGTTTGGTATCGGCGGCTTTAGTGTTCCAAAGGACATTAGAAAAGGTTTTGCAGGGTCAAGCAGGAGTAAAGATTTATCAGGATGATGTTTTAATTTATGGAAGAGATGACAAAGAACTTGATTTAAGGGTGAGGCAAGTGTTGGAGAGGTTTAACCAACACAATCTCACCATCAGATTGGACAAATGCAGGTTTAGAAAATCTTCCATAAACTACCTTGGACATACCATATCAGAGAAAGGCATAGAACCAAAACAGGAGTTGATTGAAACCATACAAAACTTAGCACCCCCATCTAATAAGGAAGAGTTGATGAAATTCCTTGGTATGACTGAATATTATAGTAAGTTTGTACAGGGGTTTGCTGAGAAAAGTGTCAACATGCGAAAGTTATTGTGTAAAGGAGTTGATTTCATATGGTCATTACAATGTGAAGAGGAATTTAACAATTTGAAGGCTCATTTAAGGAAGACTCCAAACTTAGGAGTTTTGATCCTTCTTTGAACTCAGTGTTTATCACAGATGCGAGTATGAAGGGTCTCGGAGCAGTTTTACAACAAGAAAAAGGTGATAAAAATAATGTGATTTTATTCCTCTCTAGGAGTTTGAAAGGAGCAGAGCTTAGATACTCTGTAATTGAAAGAGAGGCGTTAGCAGTGCATTGGGCTACAAAGAAATTGAAGAAATTGCTTTGGGGAACAACATTTATTGTAACGACTGATCACAAACCTTTGTGTGAGGTGTTTAACAAAAAGGGTATTGATGCTATTTCTAGCAGAATATCTAAATGGGTTGTGGCTCTCCAAGGTTACAATTTCCATGTTGAGTATCTACCTGGTGCGCGAAACTGTATTGCAGATACACTCTCGAGACTGGTACACTCCAACGAAGATGATGTGAATTCCAAGGATAATGAGATGACTGAATGCGTGTGTAACATTGAACATGATGGAATAAAAGAAGATAGATGGAGAGAGGAATGCAAGACAGATGAGGTTCTTATGGAACTGGGTTCTTTAATCAAAAAAGGGTGGAATAAAAAAACTAATGGTGACTTAGATAAGTATTGGAATGTTAGGAATGAATTATCTGAAGTTGATGGTCTCATCTTCAGGGGTTCAAAACTAATTCCTCCTTTGGTTTTTCATGGGGAGTTGATAGAACTGGCTCACCAAGGTCACCAGGGTTTGTCCAAAATGAAAGAAAGACTGAGACTCAATTATTGGTGGCCAGGCATTGATCTTCAAGTTGAGCGATCAATTAGGGAGTGCATACCTTGTACCCTTAGTGAAAAATGTCTCAAACCTAGGGTCCAGCCTATGGTTATCAGGGCGCGCCCTAAAGGTCCCTGGCAAGAATTAGCTCTAGTTATATTAGGTCCAGTTGCTGGTGATGGTTGTGAGACATATGTGTTTGGCCTAATCGACATGTACTCAAGGTGGCCGGAGATCAAATTTACAAAATGCATTGATTCTAAGCATGTTATTTCTTTTCTTAAAGAAATCTTTGCACGAGAAGGCCTTCCTGCATGTTTATTGACTGACAACGGTGTACAATTTGTATCAGGTGAAATGGAACACTTTCTACAACAATGATCCATCAAGCACAAACGGTGTTCACTTTATCACCCGGAAACGAATGGTATGGTGGAACGCTTTGTTCGTGTGCTTAAAGAGACAATTTCCATGTCAAAACAAAATGGGCTCGATTGGAAAAAGGAAGCAGACAAGAAGGTTGAAGTCTATAGGTTTTCTCCTCATGCAACCACTGGTCGTACTCCTTTTGATCTTCTTAAAGGGAGACCTCCCAGCACCTTTATGGCACCCTTCTGGGTAAATGATATTGAGTGTCAAAGAGAAAATGCATCTTCAGATGATCTCTGGAAGCACAAAGAAAAAGGAAAAGTGGTGGCACAAAAAAAAAGGTATGATGTCAGGAAAGCTGTTAAAACTACGGTGGTAAATGTTGGTGATTTTGTAATGATCAAGGCTCCCCTAGGGCGCAAGGCGTCTGGGCTATTTTTGAGACCTCATAAGGTCATCAAAGTTTTAACTAATGCAATTAAGACTGAAGATTCTCGTATATGGAAGCTTAATAGGGTTGTTGTCGTCAAAAACACTTCTCTTTTAAAAAATTGTTCTGTGGTGAAACCCTCTTGTGATCCCTCTAGTTTCCCCACTACCCTTTGTAGGGAGAAAAGTACAAGAAACAAGACTAAACCGACAAGATTCAAGGACTTTGTAATGAATAAAGGAGGGAAGGTATGTTTTAAGGAGGGAAGGTATGTAATATAGTGCACAATTCAGTATTCTCATGTATTCTTATGTTTCCCAGTGCATGTTCTATGCTTGCTTGTGTTTTCCTTGGATTAACACCTTGGTGATGGAATCTTACATGTTTAGTTGGGTCAGTTGCACCTAGCTCCTCCTGGTTGATGGATGGGACTTTTCATTCTCTGGATTAAACTTACTTCTTTCTACAATGGTCTCCTCAATGATTTGGATTACTTAATTTTACAGTTGCACATTAAATTTACTTGTAAGTCCCTCATAAAGTGGTGCTACATGTACCCAGTGACTGTAAATTAAATGACACTCATGGGCCTGCACCACTAATCGTACCACTTGCTGAAGTAGCCCTTATAAACATATCTCAGACCTGCTATTCCAGCTTGTGTGTGCATTTGAAACTGCAACTTCAGCGTGGAAAAATTTTACTTTTGCAAAGTCTATACTCCATTTTTAATACATATAAGTCACCCCTAGGGTAGGTCCTACACAACCCATAGGTCAGGGTGCAGTCTATTTAAAACGTTGGACATGTACCTTGAAGGTTTACATGTCCACGTAGTGAAAAACTCCCAAATTCATTTTGTCACTCCTGTGAGACCTACCTCTCCTATAGGATGACATTGGGTTACCTTACTACATGTAATAAGTGATAACTTTCAATTGGGAGCAGGTAGAAATACTGAGTTTGGTCTGTAAAGAATTGTAACTTTAAACCTTCTCTAATGGTAAAGTTGAATTTTAAGTCATAACTCTGAAAATTCCCCTTTTAGAAAGTTGGCATTTTCTTTTCCTAACCATTTGGTGCCTGGAGCCTGTATCCTGGGTCACATAACTAGGCTAGCTGGCAGCTGGTCTTTGTGTATTACTCTCAGACAGCGAGACAAAGGGGGAAAGAAGTGTCTACAGGATGGGGGATATCTGACTTGATAGGGGGTCGAGCTGTCATCTACCACACTTACCCACCACAAAGGCTCTGCCTCAGTACATTAACAACGGGGTTCACAGTAGCCTTTTGTGCCCCCAGACCATCTGGGGCCACAGCAGGGAGGAAATTCCAAACACCTCTATGGGTGGAACCGTCTAGAAACTTCTCCTTCTTCAAAGCTGGCTTCAGGCATAAATATTAGATCCTCAAAGCCAACTTTTCAGTACACATCAGGACCTGTGGAAGACTCAGAAGAAGGACTGCACTGCTGCTCTGCTGCAAGAAGAACTGCCACGTGGTTGCCCTGCTACTCTAGTTCCCAGTTGTTTGAGTGACTGGACCTGCATCTTAAACCCAGGACCACAAGAGTGACTCCAAAGGATAGTTGGCTGGCCTCCTGATTAGAGCATCAGGTCGGAAAAGGCTCCAACCACCTTGAACCCTGCACCTGGACTCTGTCTGCTGTGAGTCATGCCCCCCAAATGGTGCCACCCTAGTCCTGGACCCTTGGAACTGGGCCTGAAGGTGCTCTGCCAACCCAGCTGTGATCCTAGCAGAACCGATGCAGCACAAGGCATCACTTTGCAGCTCCATATTGGAACCGTCTCTGCGTGACACATCTCGGATGCAAGATCTCGCACCGCAGCTAGCAGATCCTCGGAACTACAGCTGCACTAAGAATCCTCATCGCAGGACCTAACATTGCAACCTGCAACTCCTCAAGACAACCACTGCATGACGCATCCTCAATGTAGGACCTTACATCACACCCTGCAGCTCCTCAGAACCTCTCATGTGCGATCCATCCTCGATGTTGGACCCTGCAACGGTCCACATCCAGGATTTAAGGTCCTTTGACCAGCAGGCCTAACTTTGTCCCTGTATCTTGCCTTCACTCTATCACAGTCGGCCTGAATTTGTGACTTTGTTCTGGTCCGGGGCAACCAGATAACGACAGTTGGCGCATTGTGCTTTTACCTAAATCTTTAAAACTATCTCCGATTCTCGGTTCTACCAATTAGATGTTTGTTGTTTTAGTGTCAAAAACATGATTAAAATAAAATTGGTGTGGGATTTTCCTTGTGTTGTGTTTTAATTCTATTACTGTCTGTGTGCTGCATAAATACTTTGCCTATAAGTTAAGCATGAATGCTTCTGTGCCAAGCTACCAGAGGGTTGAGCACAGATTAATTTGGGGTTTGCTGGTGTTTTACCCTGACAAGAATTGTGGTTGCTGCTTGAGTAGGGTTTCACACCCTAACCTTAATCCAATTTCCTACACAAAGCAAAATCAACCTTGACCTAAGCAATTTCTCAACAACCCAGGCCCATATTTATGAAGCCTTCCAATTGTCCTTGCATCGAGCAAGCCAATGCAAGGACAATGCAAAGGCTTCAGTAATATTTACAAAGCCACGCAAGGCCTGATTTGCGTCGTCCTGCATGGCTTTTTAAAGAATGTAACACAACTCAGCTGATTTTTCTGCCTTATGTTAAATTACAACTTGGAAGGCAATCGCGGGGTGGAGTATGGGGTTTCCCATGTATCCACACTTGGATTTTGGCCCAATCCCAGATTTACAAAGACATGTAAATCTGGGAATGTGTTAAATTGCTATCCCTTCCCAAGTGAGGTGTAACAAGGAAAAATATGTTTATTTCTCCTTGATATTTCCTCTTCACACATGTGCTGGATTCTGCAGCACACGTAGAAAGAGAAAAATACACTAAGGATTGTTTTTGTGCAGAGAAGTGTCCCTTCCTGCACAAAAACATTCCTGCCTGTAATGCAGGCTCCCTTGCACTATGGTGCAAGGGAGCCTGCGTTGTCATTAGGCTGCACACAGTGCCCCAGCGCAAGGAGAGAGCAGAAATGTTCTATATGTATATCTAAATATGCTCTCTTCCTTTCACACAACGCAATGCAGCAAATTTGCTTGTTGCCCAGTGTTGTGTGAATGTTTAGTAAATGTGCCCCAAACTGTCGAGAGAGGTATGGACAAACTAATGGCCGGGGTCTAGTCTCTTCAACATTACATATGATCACCTCAATTAACTAGTGTTCTATCAGTCACCAGTGACAAAGTACCAGGGCTTTTTCCCTTTGACCTCTTCTCAAGGCTCTAGCATTTACATACCATGACTAGAGAGGTGTGGTGTAGCAGCCAGGGCAGCTGACTTCAGAGCCCAGGGTTCACAGTTCAATCCCTGGCTGCGGCAGCTCAGCACCATGTGACTCTGGGCAAGAGCTCACTTAATTTCCACAACAGCCCCCAGCGCCTTGAGACCCGTAAGGATGAGTAGTTCGCGCTTTACAAATACGGATTTATTTTACCATGCTGGGTGGCCTTCTGTAATGTTTTAATTTTTTTTTATTTCCATGGTTAATTAAAACCTTTGCATCAATAAAACCGTAATGTTACACTGACGTAAAATGGTTCCACGGAACGAAGTACAATGGGTAACATTTAGGAGTGTCACTACCAATAAATTAACAAGCATTGGCATAGCCAATAGGTCTCGCCTTTGGGACCTTTTAAGTGTTTAGCCATGCAACAGTTGTTGTTGCACCAAGAATATTGTGCTGCAAAACTAAATACTTAGAAGGTCCCAAAAGCGAGACCTATTGGCTATGCCAATGCTTGTTCTCTTTTACCATAGGTACATCAATCACCTCAGAACTCACTGCTGACTCAACTCCATTTGTGTATAGTGAGAATAAAATTCTTCCAATGCATATCAAGTCTGCAAGTTCATTAGTCTAATTTAGAAAGAGTCTTAGTACTTGGTTATTCCAGAATTAATGCATGATCTTTTGGGCTTACTTTAGTTCTTTAGCGCCAAGACAACTCCGGGTATTCGTGCGCTCAATAAGTAACATTAAGATTAACATAGGTCAAGGCCTTATTGGTGTCTTAAATTGGTGTCTTAAAAGAAAGGATTAGCACCAAAAGTTACACGTGCACAGCCACCAATAAAACAATCTCATAATGAAGTTGACACAGTGTGTGATCTTGTGTATACGGAGCCCAGTGGAGAGTTTGAGACTTGCCTTGAGAACATACAGCGCAATATATTGTCTTGGTCAATAAAGAAGTCATAACACTTGTAGCAGAGTTTCAGTAACTTATATTGCACAACTACTCACAAAACCACGAATTACAACAAAAATTTCTAACCACATAGGCAAAACCGAATACATTTACCAATGCTTGTTATTTTTGAAGAAAGACAGATAATTTTCAGGGAAGAACAATAACTACAAGAAAAATATTGCAAAAAAAAGCAAGGACGAACTGATTACAGCTGGCATAGAAACGCCGGTGATCGATACTGCAGCATTTTCGTTTGACGTACGAGTGTAGGCCACAAAAGCAGTAGAATAAAGCCAAAGAATTTGCAGCTTCTAGAGAGACCAGTGTGATAAACTCAAGCACCTCGGAAGAAATACACAATCCACTCACCCACCCCGTGTAATTCGAAGGGAAAGGAGAAAACTATCAACGTAACAGTCCTGACTCCTAAGGCAGTGGAGAAGCCGTCTTGAAAAAGACACGTAGACATTTTGAGTAAAAATAAATCGGAGAAAAAATGAAAGGCGATATTGGTGTATGATTAATTTAACACTGTAGCAAGATGAGCCGTAGCACACATCACGTTACAGGTTTTGTTATACATAAAAAATGTATTATTTGATAAATGGCTTCTGTAAATCTAACTGTGTTGCTTAAGGGACACTCGCTTTCAGTGGAGAGAGGGTCTTCTTTAAGTGTCAGTTGTAGTGAAAGTGAAATGTTCCCATCCCAAAATGGTTGCCAGGCGAGACGACACCTACGGAACTAGTCTTGTTTCTATGTCTCTGACTCTCTCACCCGCTTCCTGGAGGCCGGGTAGTTGGGACTACTGCAGGTCTCCCATCCCTTGCAGAGTACAGGACCCGGTTACACTGGCATTATGAGAAACGCAACCTTCTGGACTTCGCGCTTTCTGCTGCTTTTGGTGAGTGTATCCCCGACGACTTGTCGGTTAAGGGGCTATAGGGCTTAATTCTAACTCAGCAATGAACACAATGAAACGGAGTTAGAAAATGAAACCAACATAATGAATGTGAGTGGGAGCCTCGGATAGCCAACTTGCGTGGGTTAGAGTGTCGCTTCCTGCGGGTGTCTGTGTTCGTCTTGCACTTGGATAGGAAGATATTTATTTGCCTGTGCCTGTGCCTCGTGGTTAGTAGTGACAGCAGCGTGTTGGGGTGTTACTGTAGTCCTTGATGCACAGTGTAACTTTAGATGACACTCCCTCCAATATCCCAGACTTCGTTTTGTGGCAATAAAAACAAGCGCTAGTAATGTTGCCAGTTGTGGGTGTTCCGGCAGAGAAGGCTGGGTCTGCGCAAAATTGAAAGTGATCGCGATCGCGATCAAAGCGGCGGTGCGGCCGCGAAAGTGAAAGTAAGCGCGGCGCGTGTGCCCGCGCACATGCACTGTAGCTTTAGGCTGGCCTGGTAGCACTTTTTGGAGCCCACATACAAAATGTCTCTTCGAGCCAGCGCATGCGCTGGGCTCAGCGAGACCTAAAAACAGGATTCTTATTTACACAGTAGAGCCTTCTGCAATGTGGTATGTCACAATATAAAGATTTAATGTTCCAACATTAATTTTGTTTCACAGGAGAACACCTATCTATATGTTCCATATGAAGTGTTTGTAAATGAAAGTATGGAGCACAGTCTTTTTTCATTTTTTTTTTTTTGCACTTTTATATAACACGTTCCATGCTCAATGGACTGCCCGAGTTCTAAACATGGGTGGCAAGTCACTAGCCGATACAGAGCGCATTGCTGCTAAAATCATTAGAAGTGTACATTAGAATTAACTTTGTAATCACTAGGGAAAAGAGTGAAGTTCTCTGTCATTCATGAACCTCCTCCATAAATACCTGGTTGTCACCTCAGGCAATTCAGAAAAGGCTCCCACGTCTGTGGCCTTCTATACATCAGCATCATTGTTGAGGATGCGGCCAAAACGCTAGATCTTCAGCAGCGGATGCCCGATGGTTCTGGGTCATGACCCTGTCCCCCCTCCATTGGTGGAGTCCCATTTCCCCCCCTTTTTCAGCAGAGGTGCAGGTCCTAATTTGGATGGACCGGGAGGCAACAAGCTCTAGGGTAATATTATGTGGGTCAATATGTGCTGCTCATACAGGAGCCAGTTTTGACTATTTTAGTCCCTTATATAAGTGGAAAGTTCATCCTAAAGCCTTTAGGGATTCCCTCACCTGCACAGTTGATCTGGAGTAGAGGCATATATGTCATATGGTTGTTTGCCATAATGAGGAATTAACCTTGGTCAATACAGATGAAAAAGCTCAATGACATAACTACTCACAACTCTGCAGACTTACTGGAAGAATGTCTGGAATCCCCCAGATTGAGTCTCATTATGTCTTTAAATCCCATATTGATTTCACCTGAAGGTTTCTGTGAAGGTTTCTCTCATCAAACAGTAGAGAACGCACCATTTTATGCAATAAGAAATTAGTTTGAATAATGATTAAGCTTGTGTGTTTTTTCTATTTTAGTACAGTCTTTACAGAGTTCATATCCTCGATTCAACTTTTAGAAGATCACCAATCTTAGGTAGGGTGGGGGATCTCCCTCACTCTATCTTGCAGAGTCGTGCTGCAGATTCTGTAGGCCTTTTACCAACTTCCATTTCTTGCCTGCAGGAGGAACATGGAACTATGAGAAAGAAACCAGTCATGGGATGGAGCACCCTGTTATTGATGTATGCATTCCTGTCTTTTAGTTAATCTGAATGGCTGAAAGGTTTCATGAAAGTAGCCAGCACCAAACAGGCTGTTTTAGACAGGTACCATCAATCCTAGTAGCAAGCCCACAGGGACCTATCATACCAACCATGACAAATAGCAAAACGAGATGGGACCTCTACATTGTAGCTGTACTGCAACATGGGGCATATAAAAACAAAGAGAAGGTCCTGGACATCCTAAGTTCATACAATGTAGTAGCTCAGACTCTCACCTGGGAGGGAGATGAAGCTGTGACCAAAAGCTTCATGAAGTATAGTACAGTGGAAATCGGATCTGTTCAGGTCGTCTTGACGCAAGGCCTAAAGGAAGTGAGTAGAGAGGAAACAGATTTGGAATGCTGATACATGCCCACAAGTAAAAAACATAGATTAATGCATTTTGGAACTTAAGAAATATCAAGCTGAGATACTTACATAAAAAGAAAACGGGACTTGGAAAACCACTCTAGATGGAACATCATTAGCATTACAGGGGGTTGAAAAGGAGCTCAGGTCAAACACATGAGGAAACATGCACAAGACCTCTTTAATACCATTTACCCAAATAGATGTTGCTCATAGAAGAGCCGCAGGGCACTGGAGAAGGTGCTTCTGCCATACTTCGTTATGTATCTCCATCACTTTAAAGAGAAGTAGCGCATCGCAAAGAATGTGCAAAAGGAGTGGACCTCTGACTCAGAATAAGATCAATGAAGCACCCAAGATAGACTGAAAGTTTCAGACAGAGCCATCTTTCCTAGGGAGGGAGGAGGAGGGTGTGAAGGCAGGGAGAGGATTCACTGTGGTAATTAAAGTCATGATTCATCCTGCGGTGGTGTGGGAAGAGGGCTAGTGGCCAACTCAGGATGTTCCCTATTGTTTTAAAAGTGAGCACAACAGTTTTTTTTATGGGATTAAGGTTTAGAGCAGGGGTACTCACAAACTTTCTCTCGGGGGCCATATTTACAGTGTGGTTTGTGGCTGAGGGCCGCACCTTGGGGGCGGGGTCATTGGGGGAGGTGGCGGGGCTAGAGCAACAAAAAAAAACTGTGACCATGAGGTGGAACACAGGTCCCTGCAGCGGACGCCTTCGTCTACTGAGCCACCGGACCCGGCATACACATATCTCTCTCTCTATCTCCCTCCCTCCCTCCTCCATCTCCCTCCCTCCTCCGTCTCCCTCCGTCCTCTGTCTCCCTCCCTCTCCCTCTGTCTCCCTCCCTCTCCCTCCGTCTCCCTCCCTCTCCCTCCGTCTCCCTCCCTCCTCCATCTCCCTCCCTCCTCCATCTCCCTCCCTCCTCCATCTCCCTCCCTCCTCCGTCTCCCTCCCTCTCTCCTTCTATCCTTCTCTCTCCCTCTCTGTCTCTCTCCGTCTCCCCCTCTCTGTCTTCCTCTCTCTCTGTCTCCCTCCCTCCCTCTCTGTCTCCCTCCCCCTCTCTCCCTCTCCCTCCCTCTCTCCCTCTCCTTCCCTCTCCGTCTCTCTCCGTCTCCCTCCGTCCTCCATCTCCCTCCCTCTCCCTCTGTCCTCCGCCTCCCTCTCTCCTCCATCTCCCTCGCTCCTCCCATTCCCTCTGTCTCCCTCCCTCTCCCTCCGTCTCCCTCCCTCCTCTATCTCCCTCCCTCCTCCATCTCCCTCCCTCCTCCGTCTCCCTCTCTCCTTCTATCCGTCTCTCTCCCTCTCTGTCTCTCTCAGTCTCCCCCTCTCTGTCTCCCTCCCTCCCTGTCTCCCTCCCTCTCTCTCCCCCTCTCTCTCTCCCTCTCTCCCTCTCCCTCCCTCTCCGTCTCCCTCTGTCTCCCCCTCTCTGTCTCCCCCTCTCTGTCTCCCCCCTCTGTCTCCCTCCCTCCCTGTCTCCCTCCCTCTCTCTCTCTCTCCCTCCCTCTCTCTCTCTCTCCCTCTCTTCCCCTCTCTCTCTCTCCCTCTCCGTCTCCCTCCCTGTCCGTCACCCTCCCTCCCTCTCCCCCTCTCCCCCTCTTCCCCTCTCTCCCTCCCTCTCCCCGTCTCCCTCCCTCTCCCCGTCTCCCTCCCTCTCCCCGTCTCCCTCCCTCTCAGTCTCCCTCCCTCTCAGTCTCCCTCCCTCTCAGTCTCCCTCCCTCTGTCTCCCTCCCTCTCAGTCTCCCTCCCTCTCCGTATCCCTCCCTCTCCCCCTGTCTCCCTCCCTCTCCGTCTCCCTCCCTCTCCGTCTCCCTCCCTCTCCCCGTCTCCCTCCCTCCCCATCTCCCTCTCTCTCCCCGTCTCCCTCTCTCTCCGTCTCCCTCTCTCTCTGTCGCCCTCCCTCTCCGTCTCCCTCTCCGTCTCCCTCTCCATCTGTCTCTTTGCCTCTCTGTCAGTTTCTTCCTCTATCTGTCTGTCCCTGTCTCTGCCTATCTGTCTCTGTTAGTCTCTATCTCTATCTGTCTCTGTCTGTTTCTGTCTCTCCCTACTGCCCTCTGTCACCCTCTGTCCCCTTACCCGACTCTCACACCCTGCTGTTCTCCTGTCATCTCTCCCCCCCTCCCCTGCCCCCCCCCCCCTTCGCTTGTGTGGCAGGGCACACACACAACCCGAGTACTTCACAGGTCTTTAAGAGACCATTTGCATGATAACAAGGCTTTGTTATATTTCAATTCTTAACGCCCCAGCAGCTCCACTCGGACTAGCGCTTGAATCTCCGGGCCACCACAGAGCAGAGTCTGTATTTGCTGACACTGTTAAAAAAAAAAAAAACACCGGCACGATGTCTGCAAGGTCCGCGGGCCGCCAAGAAAGGCTTACTGGGCCGCTGGCCGCCCGCAGGCCATACTATGAGTACCCCTGGTTTAGAGGAAGAAGATGGAATAGATTCACTATGTTGGTATTCATGGGTAATGTTGGGGAGGGGATTAAGTGGTACACTTTTACTAGTCTGGGATCAGAGTTTTTTTTACTAGGCCCAGGTCACAGAAAATACATATGTGTTTAGGAGGAGAATAGAGAGCCATGTGCCAACGACTAGCATGCATCCTGTTGGACATCTAGCGAGAAATGAGGTTCACTAATATGTCTTAAAATATCAGGGATTTGGAAAACCCATTACACCGATTGACCCAGACAGACAAGGATGTAGGCCTTACTTAAGAGATGCACCTTCTAAAGGGGGACCAATTCCGCCTTCACTCACCTAATTCCTCAAGTTTGTTTCATTAGCTAATAAAAACATAGCTGGGTTTGCAAGTCTGAGTTTAGGGTTCCTGGCCATTAGAATGATCATAAAGACAGGTGGCTGTTAGTAGGGGGAACATACCATGAGGCTCATAAAATAATAGCATCAATGTGTGATCCTAGTCAGGGGCACAAATAATTTCTTCTTGATATGTTACATACTTTACCAGCTTGAGTTCCCTGTCTCTCTAAAATTACCCTTTCTACCATTGTGATGCCTTGGTTGGAAGCTTCTGGAATGATTGATAGTTTACGATATACACACTGTCCAAAAATAGGCATCATGGTATTCAGCAGTCCATAAAAGTTATGCTCACCTGGATTACAATTTCCTGTATTAATGGCAGTAGGAGGAGATCAGGGAGGAGGTCAAACAGCAAATGACCCTATTGGGCCATGGCCTTGTCACATGCACCTTAGAGGGGTGTGGAACTTCCTCAAATGAATGCAGTGGTTCTTGATGCTTTAACAGTGCCCTTTTGTATCACCCGGTAGTGCTCCAAAATATACAACAAATCATTTTAGAATATCATTCCACTAATGAAAAGGGGGAGGTGGACACAGCCATGTTGTGGGAAGTCCTTTAGATGATCCTTAGGGAAACACTTTATAACTGCACCAACACATCTAAAGATGATGAGGCAAGCTCTGCTTAAAGGCTGTAGAGCAATCTCCTTGCTTTTGAGAAATTCCATGTGCTTTCACAGTAACAATGTCTATGAAGAAAGGTGATTGATTTGAGGGGGAAGATTAGAACTCTGAAGCAGACATGGCAAATTACCACCTTCCTGTAGGAAATTGGGTTACTAGTTGAGGGGGGTGAAACCGTTCTCAAGCAGGAACCAAAATTCTTCCCAGGGCGAGGTCACAAGCAAACCCTCAATTAATCTGTGTTCAACCTTCAGGTAGCTCAGCACAGAGTAGTCAGGCTTAACTCAGAGGCCAAGTATAAAGTATTTGTGCAACACTTCAAACAGTAACACAGTGAAAACACACCATAAAAGAGCCCACAACACATATAGAAAAATAGAATAATTTTTAATAAATAAAAGAAGACCAAAATGACAAAAATCCAATTTGTAGAATCGTAGACATTACATTTTTAAAATGTTTGTGAAAATAGCACCAAAAGGTGTAAAGTGCCAGCTGTAGGTATCTGGTTGCGCCGAACCAGGACAAAGTCACAAGTTCAGGCCAATGGTGATGGAGCATGGACCAGCTGCACAAACACCCTAAGGCCTGCTGAACAGAGCACCTTAAATCCTGGTTTGCAGAGCGTTGCGAGGATCGGCATTGAAGATGTGTTGTGCAGTCTGAGCGATGCATCAGTTCCGAGATGCGGCAATGATGTGGTGTGAGTTCCTGATGCATCGATGTTGAAGATCCCATTGAGGAGGGCTTGTGATGCACAGTAACGGAGTAGAGGTTGCGTCGTGCAGTCGGGTGATGCATCAGTTCTGAGGAGCTGCAAGACTGCGATGCAGAGTCTGGCCTTGTCATCGATGAAGGATGCGAGGGCCTATGCCCAAGATGCGTCGCCCAGGGGCGGTTCCGATGTGGCGACGGGCTTCAATGCGATGCGAGTCCTTGTGGTGGTTCTGATCCACACATCAGCGATGATGCGTGGGTTCTGCTAGGGGTTGCACCCACAGCAGAGAAGATGCGTTGGTTTTGCTGGCTCCACGGAGGCTGGCAGGGTGCCTAAGGCCCACTTCTTAAGGTCCAAGACTGGAGTGGCACCACTTGGCAGGGTAGACTCACAGGTGGCAGAGTTCAGGTGCAGGAGCAAGGTTGATGGGGCATTCTGTCCCTGAGGAAGCCAGCCAACTAGCCCTAGGAGCCACTTTGGGGTTCTGTGTTCAAGAGATGCAGGTCCAGTCCTTCTCATCCAGGCAAAAGGGAAGCAGGTCAGTGTTAGAAATGCTAACAATCAGCATAGCAAGGCAGCAGTACAGCAAGGCAGTAGTCCAGCATTGTAGCAGTCTGGCAGAGTGACAGACCTTCGGCAGCTCAGCAGTCCTTCTTACTGGCAGAGTATCCACAGGTCCAGAAGTATACTGAAGTGGTGGTGTTTGAGGTCCATTATTTATACTCAGTTCTGCCTTTGAAGTGGGGAAGAAGTTTCTAGAGAGTTCCCTTTAAAGTCCACAGGCATCCTGCCTTCCCTGTCCTGGCTCCAGAATAACCACAGGGGGTATGCAGTCCTTTTTCTGGAGGCAGGACACAGCCTATGCAAGTGTAAGTGAGGCTGTGCCCAGCTCCTCCCTCCCACCCTGCCAGTGATGGCCCATCCAGGCACACCTAAGCACCCAATTATGTGTGGATGTCTAGAAGGAATACACAGAGATCAACTGTCACCTACACCCAGTCATGTGACCCAGGTACAGGCTACAGGCACTCAATGGCTAAGGTAGGAAAACACCAGCCTTCTAAAAGAGGCATTTTCACAATTGTAATTTTAAATCCATTTTCACCATAAGCTACGATTTTTCAGTACACCAGACATGACCTGGGTACCTGCTGCCATTTGGAAATTACAGCTTATTAAATGTAATAAAGTAACTCCAAGAATAGTCCATGGTAGAGGTAGGCATTGCAGTAGTGAAAAACAAATGTAAGTCGTTTTTTCCTGCCAGGACATGTAAAACCTAAACGTACATGTCCTACCTTTTAAATACATTGCACCCTGCCCTCTCGGATGTCCAGGGCCTACCCTAGAGGTGACTTATATGTATGAAAACTGATGGTTTGGGCCTGGCAAAAGGTTCACCTGGTCAGATCAACATGGCAGTTTAAAACTGCACACATGGGCTGCAATAGCAGGCCTAAGATATGTTTAAAGGGCTACTTAAGTGGATGGCACCATCAGTGCTACAGGTCCGCTAGTAGCATTTAATTTACAGGCCCTGAGCATTAAGTAAATTAAATATGCCAATTGAGGATAAGCTAATGTTACCATAGTTTAAGGAGTGAGCACATGCACTTTAGCACTGGTTAGTAGTGGCAAAGTGTGCAGAGTCTTAACCCAGCAAAAATTAAATCAGCAAAAAAATGGAGGAGGATGGCAGAAAGGTTGGGGGAAGACCACCCTAATGCTGACAGGTCTAATACTTACCAAATTAGAAAAATGCTTGCTTGAGAGAGTTAACAAGCCAGGCAAGTTACTGGCTGATCTGCTCCAAGCAAAGCAAGCACTATCTACATAAATTATATCAAAAACTAGGATAGTTCCACAAACGCAGGGAGACAGAGAAAGCTGAGTACATTCAATGCTACCATGGGGACATGTATCCTCAAGTCCCCATGGACATGGTGGGTCAGTGAGAATAGTAATCTAAAGTGGTCCTGCCCATTAGTCAGAAGCTGACACGCAAAAATTTGAACTGTTTACATCTAAAAAGGAAATCCTGCAGGTCAGTGATAGCCTCAAAGAATCCCGGGCACATGGGCTGTATGGCTTCACATTAGCTTTAAAGAAAGCATTCAGCATGCAGTTGCTACTAGTGCTCCTAAGGGTCTTCTGAGAGGTGATCCGGAACGGGGTGAACACTCCATCAATGTCAGAGGCCCCAATTTTCTCATACTTAAACCGAACAAGCAACACACCAAGTGCACTTCCTAAAGACAGATCATACCACTCAGTATTGAGGTAAAATTAATAACAAAGAGTCTTGAATCCTTATTCCAAGAAATAGTGACATAATTTTTGCATCCCAACCAAGCAGGGGTTATTACTGGTAGGCCAGCAAGGGGAACTGCCACTGATAGGCAAACAAGGGTCAACACAAAAAAAGTGTTGCAACCTAAGATCATAGGGTGTAGAGGCAAACAGAAGTCAGTATTAATGTTCTTATAGGATGAAAAATAATACAGAAGTGTTGACTGGGATTTTATGAGGGGGTGCTGTTCCTAATGAGTTCTAGAAAGTGTGTTTTTTGGGCTGCATGCTAATAGGATGTCGAGCACCAGGATCTTGTGTGAAGCTCAATGGTAGCTTATCGCAATAAATGCACATAAGGAGTGTTACAAAGCACGGTTGCTCATTCGCTCCTCCTCTAAAGTAGGCAGAAGAATTTGTGACCTTAAACTAGGTGGTGATGAGTTAAGCTCACCATGTTTCCAGACAATAAGTTATTATTAATGATAGACCTTGTGAATTGTATCCCATGCTAATACAATAACTACAACCTTATTAAGGATAAGGACAAACCTTCTCAATATAAGGTATTTCTGGTCATTCCAGCAGTCCTACACTTTCTAGTCGAATTGGATATACTCCTCATTTTAACTTAATGTAGGCTTCTCCAGCAGGTGTAGCTCATCTCTCCGGGATCCACTCGCCATTCAGTCTACTATTGGTGAGCCAATTGAATAAAACAGGTGACGGTTTTCCTCTGTTCCACCTCCTTTCTCCATCTACTCTCTCAACTTTCCTGTATCATCTTTTTCCCCCAAATACTCCCTTACCTCTATTGCCCTGGTGCTTCTCCTCTGTGTGAGTATTTTGCCAATCTAGTAAGCATTGAAGATACAACATCACAATTGAAAACTGTATTCCAATGTATCACTGTATTTAATGTGTGTTTTTTTTCAATTTATGTTTTGGTTATATAATTTCATTTATATGTGTCTCCTCTTTTTTGTTTTTCCCATGACCTGTAGTAACCACTGTGGCTTATATTGATTAGAGTCCTGATTCATGATAATGATCCCATAATTCTACTGGATCAAAATGCCATCAACGATATTGATGGGCCTGTATAAATATAAAAAAAATATGTAATTTATGGGCAGCTTTTATGTAACTCAAGTGTGATACACACATTACTAAATTCACATTTAAATATCATGACTGCCTGAGCACCAAGGAAGGTTTTACACATCACTGAAATTCCTTTTGCAATTATTAGATTGCTTAAAGTTTTATTTTGATTTTTGTATTACTAAATACTCTTTTGTTTTCATTTTCTCTTTCATTAAAATATAGGGACCATTGTTCTATATAATCTATTTACTTAAAATCTGATCACAGAGATGGTGGTGGTCTTTCTGACATCCCTGTGATGGCATCAATCATCGTGAGTTGCAATTTATGACCTACCTCATGAACATTGATTATGATAGGTTCCCTTGTGACCTTCTATGATTCAAACTTTTGTGGACCAACCTGTTAGTACGGGTTGGTTTGCAAATTTCCTTTCCATTTGCAAAACGTTGGTGCACCATTTGTGACCACTTGAATTGAATGGAAATCTCGTACATCATGCCCTAAGAGCTTTGTCATTGTTAACAACTGTGGTGGTGGACAGAAGGGGAGCCAGGAGGAATGCACCTGGGGCATGGGTTCCATAACTTCCCGCCACCTCCACAACGCCACTGGCAGTGTGAGAAATGTGTGCATATCTTATTCAAAGGTCTTAAACGTTTGATATCAAGACTATGTCTACAACCACTGTTGAATGAAAACGTGTCTCTGGTTCTCTACAAGCAGCAGTAACTCAAAAGGTTCTGCTTTTTTTGATAGTCTGCCACAGTTATCAGCAGGTGTATGGCTAGAGGCAACTTATGCCCAGAGTAGGCTCTTGACAGCATTGCACGAATGTTCAGCAAAGTGTGTACCTCTGTGCATTATCTGGCGGCAGTATATCGTGTTCTTGCCCCGGTGTGGAGCAAGAATGAATGAATAAATTAATGAATGATCGACTTATAGAGTGCAAACAAATGCCCAACGCGTCATGGCGCTGATAGCGGGAAACCGGTCAGGGGGAAAGAAATGTCTATCCTCTAAAAGGTTAGAGGGCAAAGAGCCAGGTCTTTAATGATTTATGAAAGAGAGGATGTGACGCTTGGCAAGAAATTGATGTAGGAACGGTATACCAGAGTTTGGAAGCAGTCACAAAAAAGGCTCTTCCTCCCCACTTTGACCTCCTAAACCTAGGCACTACTAGACAATTCTTGTTAGCAGATCCCAGCTGTCTGGCAAGGACATAGCGTTGGAACAGGTGTTTAATTCCTTCTGGGCCTGAGTTAAAGAGAGCCTTGTGAACAAGACAAAGGTCCTTAAACAGAATTTGCTTTTCGGCAGAAAGCCAATGCAGTTTTCGATTGGCAGCAGAGATCGAATGGGATTTTGGAAGGTCTAAAATCAGTCTTGCTGCAGCATTCTGGACAAGTTTCAGCTTATAAATGGCTCCCCTGTTAATGTCCAGATAGAGGGCATTGCAATAATCAAATCTGGATAGAATCATGGCCACTGCTGCGTGTTTTCAGGATGAAAGAGATAGAAATGGAAAGATCTTCTTCAGGGTCCTAATAACCCAGAAGCAGGATGAAACCGTTCTGTTGACATGTGGGTCAAAGAGAGCATGTTATCAACTATGACCCCAAGATTATTTGCCGAGGCAACAGGGCAAGGGAATGATCCAAGCATTTCTGGCCACCATGGGTCCATAAATATTGTTGGTGGCCGAAGACCAGTACCTCGGTTTTGTCCTCATTAAGTCAAAGAAAGTTGTTTGCCATCCAGGAGGCAACAGCCTGCACGCAGCTGTTGAAATTAGCGACAGAGGTCTTTCCATTTATTGTGATGGACACAATTATTTTTGTGTCTTCAGCATAGGATAGTGCCTCCAACCCAAAGGACCTGATCGCCTTGGCCAACGGGGAGACATGTATATTAAACACTGTACGACTTAAAGAGGAGCCTTGCGGGACTCCACAGAAAGTAGATATGGGATCAGAGTAAAACAGGTCCAACTTTACTTTCTGTGACCTATCAGCAGGAGCATTGTCTGCTCACTGTGGCAGCAGCATCAGTGGTTAGAGGTGGGGAAATTGTCAGCCTGCAGTACACAGAGCTTGATTGCATCCCAGCTACAGAGCCTGCAGTACACAGAGCTTGATTGCATCCCAGCTACGGAGCCTGTTGTACACAGAGCTTGGTTGCATCCCAGCTACGAAGCCTCTTGTAGACAGAGCTTGGTTGCATCCAAGCTACGGAGCCTGTTGTACACAGAGCTTGGTTGCATCCCAGCTTTGGAGTGCAGCAGGGAGTATGCTTGGAGGCATTGTCGGGGCACAGCATTCTGTGGCGTGCAACTAGACTCACACCAATATGCAGGAAAGTATGTGGTTCGAGTTTATTGCTTGCCTACAAAACGTGGTAGTGTGGTGGCAGTCTATCTCAGTGTGTATTTGGATGCGTTGTTAAGTTCAACTCAAAAAAGGCTGTTGAGGGACACCTACAAAGATTTTTGCCCAGGGCGCCACCAGTGCTAAAATCAGTTCTGGGTGAAGGAGTACTTAGGGACTAGTTGTGACGGGCCCAAAGAGGTGGTCGTAAAGAGCCATCTGCTGAGAAAGGGCAATAGGGAGATTGATCGTTATAGGGAAGGAAGAGGTAGTCCCATTGTGTGGAAAATTGTTATGCACATACAAATTTTGTAAAACTGAATAAAACATACTGAAACCTAAGTTAAAATTTGGGTTACAAAAGACAGGAATGATGTGTGTAGAAGATTGAGCCGAGGTCACTTTATGGCGAGTTCATTGGAGCACTGTGTATATTGACGGGGCAAGGACTGTGATTGGTGTGTATTCAAATGATATAGGCATGGGCACTGGAATTATGCGATGTTTGCATAATAGAATTGCTTTGACACATTTGCCACATATGTCATCATCTGCTGCATAATTTACAGATTTTAACCAAAAAAATGTGTTCCTAGCTCAAACCGTTCAAAAGTTAACAACAATGAAGCTAATCATGTCGCTGCACAACGGAAGGCCCTTTACAAAGGTTGACTGGTCACATTTCTGTTGTTTATTGCTGTAGTTGGGTGTTAACATGGTACTAATGAGATGCAACCAATGCCCAGAAAGTGTTAACAAGTGCACAAAAGACAAAATAATGAAGTAATAGTGTCACGAGATCTGCTGCTTTAAGCCGCATAACTTACTCAACCCTGCCGCATAATTTGGCCCTCCCCTGCCGCATAATTCCAGTGGCCTGAATAGAGGTAGGGGAGTTGATTGTAAGGGTGGGTGAGATTGAGAGAGGCCTATTGTGAGGAACTCTTTCTCTCTTGTTTTTATATGGGGCACAGGGTGTGTAAATTAACTTGGTATGCTCACTAAGATGTGGCAATATTGTCTGTATCCCTATAGTCAATACGGGCTTACATGTGCATTGCGTAGCCAGCCTGAGATATGGAGTTTGATTTCTCATGTATTTCAGAGCCATATTTGGTGTTCTGTCACTGGAGCAGAAAGAAAGTGCCACCTGAGCCATAAATGCTTTCCAAGCACTAACAGATTTTTGTGCTAAATACATTGTACTTATTTTAATTTCTCTTACTAAATCTAATCCTTTTTATGCAACTAAAACATAGAAAGATTGAGTCAGGATACTTGGAACCAACATACAGATATCCTTTATACAGAACAATTTCAAGCCATGACATGAACCGTTTCCATACAACCATGAAAAGAAAACTATAGAGTCCTGTCACTGAAGCTGTGTTTACAAACCTCGCATGCTGCACCATGACTCTGCAGTCCAAGGTCTGCGGCCTATCTGCCAGCACCTCCTGAAAGGGAGTCCAACATTCACAGCATCATTAAAGGTTACAAGTTCCAGCTTGGAAATGTCCACTTGAATCAGTCTCTTCCACAGCAGTAAAAGACTGTAGGGAGGTTCTGACTGACACTCAACATTTAGAAACAAATGAGCAGCAACTAGAATCTGAAAATGATCTAAATGGCCTTTGACTGAAAATGATTGATAATTGAACACTACAAAGCATTTGAAAAACATGCACGTTTGCCAAAGAATATATATTAAGCATGCTTGTGAAATTAGTTAAACTATCTAGAAATTGCTTGGGTTACTAAACAGAATGTCAGAATAATCCATCCATCAGAAGGGAGCCATCTTTTCATTGTATTTAAAAATATTATTTAATGCCCTTGGCAAATCACATTATACAAACAAAATAAAAACTATACGTTTGTGACTTCATTTAACAACCTTATTCTGTGCAATACAGCTTTGGACCAAAAATGAAATATTGTTTTGTTTTTTATCTAATATTTCTTCTGTAACAAAGAGAAAAATAAAGTTTGTCATTGTCAACATGCTTAAAGCGTAATGGTTTACAGTGAATTTTTTATATTTTAAAACATGCGTGAAGATATTGTCAATATTTTATGCCTGGAATCTGAGTATTATTTTATTCTAATAAATGTGTATTGCTTGTTTTCTATTGGAAGCTTTTAAAAACTGTTCACAAAACTTGATCCTTTAGCTACAATTAAATAACAGATGCAAATTCATTTTGAGTGCAATTGTTTTTTGAAGCCTTAGAGATGTATAGTTTCATCACTGAGAACAGAGGTCATGAAATGGTGTGATGAAAGGCATTGTGTAAGGCATGGTTGACTGTGCATGAGTGCACCTGTGGTGACCATGGATTTGATAGCGTTAAGGACTAGATGCTGTTAAAATCTTGCAATTTTCATTTGTGATTGCCTGAGGATGGGGGACTATTCGCAGTTTATATTGATTGTAATAACAAACGGTAGACTTATAGAGGCCTGAACTGAGACTTTACTAAACACACAGTATGGCAATACCCCAGTGGCGGCTTCCCAAGAAGCACAAGAGGGCTTGTGGATATGGGAACTTTCCACTAGCGTGTAATAAGGAGGCACTTTTAGAAGCAGCTTCCTAAGATTGGACCAGTGGTGGTGGACATGTTTACAATTTGTTGAGATCCGCTGGTGTTGGATCAAGACTAAATGCTTGATATGTTGTTCTGACATGTTAAGTCGATGTGTACCTTTTTGTTTTTGCTTATTGTTTTAACCCCTTCCCCGCTCATGACGGAACCACTCCGTCATGAGCCACGGTTGCGCTGTGCTCATGACGGAGTGGTTCCGTCATGCTGTGGCCGTTGGCGGCCGCTCCGCCCACGCGGCGCTAATTCCCCGCCTGTGCGGGCGATTAGCGCAGTGGGCGGAGACGTGACGGAACCACTCCGTCATGAGCACAGCTCAACCGTGGCTCGTGATGGAGTGGTTCCGTCACGAGCACAGCGCCACCGCACCTGCCCCCAAACCCCCCCAGCGCCGCGGCGGAATTCCTGCCGCAGCGAAGGGGTTAAAAGCAATACAAATATTTAAAAAAATATATGCACCTGAAAGGTTTTTAGTGTCTCAGTAAGGGAGTTGAAAACAGAGGAAAAAGCTACAAAGACAGAAAAAAAGTCTTAATTGTATTAATAGTTCTTCATTTAAAATGAAGAATAAAGCAGGTGTAAATTTACAAGACACCAAACACTCCCTGGATCAGTCTAGGGAAGTGAGCACAGCAAGGATCCTCCAGGAACAAGAAGTCGGATTTAAATCTAGCCATAGAAAAAGTGAAGCAAAAATCTGAGACAAAATGGCAGTCTGTTGTTGAAGACCCAGGGGGATATGTACAATAGAAGTGGCAGAGTGAGGCATTAGCGGTCATGGCTTAACGCCTCACTCGCCACTTCTGAAACGCAAGGCTGCACCATATTTACAATGTTAAGGTGTAGCCTTGCGCTTCCCCCTGCGATGGCGCTACACTTACACCCATAGTGCAAGGGTGTCTGCGTTCAGGAAAGGTTTGTTTATGTGTAGGAAGGTGTCCCTTCCTGCACATAAACAATCCTGAAATGCCATTGTGTCACTTTCATGAGTGCTGCTTAATGCAGCACACATGAAAGTCCCCAAATGGCAGTTTTTTTAGATTGTTGATGTCCTGGAAGGCGCACCTTCCTGTACATAAACAATCCATGGCATTTTGCTTTTACTAAATGTGCTGCACAATGCAGCACACATGGAAAAAGCAAAAACGAGGAGAAATAATGCATCTCTCCTCATTTCGCCAACTTAAAACCAGATTTTTCTGGTCTTAATTTTGGCGCTGCCTCCTATGTATGCTGCCCTTGTACATAGGGGGCAGAGTCAAAATGGGTGGTCCGGTGGAACGCCCACACCAACACCCACCGCCCACCCCTTTCACGCTAACCATAGCGTGAAAGGGAGACTTTTTTACAAGGCAGCGTTAAGCCACGTTAAGTGGCTTAACGCAGGTGGCTTCGGAGCCGTTGGCGATGGCCACCGATTTTGGGAGCTCCGCGGCGACGTAGGCGGCAGGGAGTCTCCAGGCTTCTCTTTCTCGGGGGCAGATCGTGAAAAACGGCTTTTTCAACGTCGGAACACCTCTGCTACCGCTGGAATGATTTGCGGAGCGTTTCCAGGTTGTTAAGGTGACTTTATCTCTTCAAATGCAGCTCGTCAGAGCTGCGGCCGCCATTTTGTTTTCTTCTTTGCTGTTGTTTTCCTGATGGATCCTTCGCCTTTCTGCCACTGCTACTCTTTCCAGAATTTTTGCTGTCAGTATCTACGCAAAGGTTTTTTCCTCACCTTTTGAAGGCAATTTTTCTTGAATTCGTCGTAATATTTACTGAAGTGCTCACTGCAGCCTCTTTTTCTTCATTTTTATTTTTACTTCACATAAGCATTTCCTTCACGGACTTACTTTGATATTGAACATTGTTGTTATTCGAACCTTCTTTTCTTCGTGACCTTCTCTCACATTTTTCAAAGGGGAATTTTGTTTCCTTTTCTTCATGGTAATGCCTCGTGGTGCTCGTATTGGGGCGCAGCAGGCTAGCAACCCTCCAATGGCTGATACTAATCCGTTCAATGTCCTTCGTGACAATATGATGAAGTACCCCTTGAGTCCTCTGACTCTAAAGCTTCGACTACTTCAGGCACTCGTCCTAAACAGGTCTCCAAACTACCAGCGGCTTCTCCATCCGGCAAAAGGGTAAAAATTAACCCTCCTTCTCCCACTAATCCGCCATCTTCAGTCTCTATGGAGCTTCTCCTTGAGGAAATCCGTGCTCTGAAGCCATATATGGAAGAAACTAACTTGCGTTTACAAAGCCTTGAAGACAACTGGTCTCACACTATTCAAAGGGTTGTGGTCCTTGAACAGAGAGTTGACGCATCAGAAGAATCCATGAATCAAGTCCCCATTTTACATAAAGAGATTAACCATCTCAAGCAACAAGTTGAGCAATTGGAAAACCGCAATAGGCGCAATAACCTGCGTATTTATGGTTTGGGTGAAGGTCTTGAAGGTTCTAATCCAATTTCATTTTTCCAATCATTTTTACCGTCTCTTCTTGGGCTTCCTGAATCTCCTCCTTTAAACATTCAACGTGCTCATCGACTTGGTCGGGTCTCTAGTCCCTCCTCACCCTCGGCGAGACCCAGAGGTGTTATTCTATATTTTCTGGAATATACTGACCTACTCAAGGTACTTCAAGCTGCCAAGCAAAAAGGAAAGATTTCATGGCATGGTTCTAATTTATTTTTCACTCAGGACTATGCCAAGGTGACTGCAGACCGTCGGAAAAAGTTCCTGGAAATGAGACCTGCTCTTCGAAATCTCAATGCTAGATATGGTCTTTTTCACCCCTGTCTTTTTAAGGTGACTTATAACAATAAGACTACATCTTATGAAGATCCAACTGTACTTCAGCAATTTTTGACTACTTGTCGTAATGATCCTATGGATGTATCCAGATCGTAATTGTTTTGTTCCCCTCATATTGGCTACTTGATGTTCTGTTCTGTTTTATTTTGGCATTAAGGTTATATGATGTTAACTTATGTGTTTTGTCTTTCTCTCCTTAGATTTGGATATATGGCCCCTTGTATGTTCTATCCTTCAGTCTTCCTGGATGACGCCCTTCTTGTCGTTGTTGCTCTGCGGTTTCCCGTTCGGCGTTCCCTCTCCCTTGTGTGGTTTCACCACCCTCATCCTTCTTGTCTTCTTGTGGTATGTCTTTTGCTATTGTGTTCTCATTGTTACTTCAATGGTTTCTTCTGACTTGTTTTCTTCTCTTTGTCTTTGTTTTGTTCCCCTCTTTTGCTTTTCCTAGTTTCTTTTTCCCTCTCTGTTTAACTACTTTTCTCTCTGTTTTTATTCCTTGCTCTTTTTCTTCTTTGTTTCTCTCTCCTTTTATTCCTTTAATTCAATCTATTTTCTGGCTCTCTTTTTCAACCTCTTATCTCCATTCCCTTCACCTTTTTCAATCTCAGATTTTTCTTCATTTTTTGATTTCCTTCTCTTCTAAATATAATGTGTTTATGACAGTTTTTCAGTTACGTATATGGTTATGTATTTTATTTCTTTTTAGTTACATTAATGATTCTTCGGCCTGCACTGTTTTGTTTTTCCTTCTTTTGCAATTGTATCAGTTGTTTTTCACTCCTTAATTACTCATACTTTCATGTTTTCTCTCAATTTGCATTTTAACTTTTATCCTTAGATGTCTTTGAATATTTTATCTTGGAATGTTAAGGGTCTAGGTTCACCCATTAAACGTCAACGAGTATTGTCTCATATAGCAAATTTAAAAGGGGATATTGCGTTATTACAAGAAATTCATGTTAAAGATCCTGAAATTCCTAAATTACGTCGTCATTGGGTTGGTCATGTCTTTGCTTCACCTGGTTCTGGGAAGCGTAATGGTGTTGCTATTTTATGCCATAAGCGTTTGGATGTTCAACTTGTTAAACAAGATAATGATTTAGAGGGTAGGTGGGTAGTAGTCTCTTTGTTGATTAATAAAATTCCTCTAACTATTTTTAATATTTATGCTCCCACTGGTCAAGATAAACTCTTTTGGCCCCACATTCTATCCCTGCTCATGCAACACACTGATGATTATCTAATTTTGGGTGGAGATTGTAATATGGTTATGGACCCATTTTTAGATAGAAGGTCTGACTCTAGGTTCTCTCCCTCCCCTATGCATTCTTTATTTACCTCTACTATTTCTCAAAGGGCACTTGTGGACTCTTGGAGACTTTGTCATCCTACCCTTCAAGAATACACCTTCTACTCACCCCCTCATTCTTCCCAGTCCCGGTTAGACTATATTTTTATTTCCAAAGCCCTTACTCAACACATTACTCACTCTGATATAGGCTCTATCTTAATTTCTGACCATGCCCCAGTCTCTTTAAGTTGAGATTTAATCCCTCCTGTGAAAGGCACTAGGAGATGGAGGTTTAATAACTCTCTTTTATTGGACCCGAAGTTTACACAAGCCTTTCTTGATTTTACCTCTTCATTTTTTGATGATAATGACTCGTCTCACTTAACCCCTTCCCTTATTTGGGACACCTTCAAAGCTACTTCTAGAGATTTCATTATTATATTTGTGGCACGGAAACGCCGCTCTGCCGCTCAGTCTATTCATCTACTTAGCACACAGATTAAAAGGTTAGAACATTCCTTTTATATTTCTAAGAAACAATCTGACTTAAACAGTCTTATTAAGGCTAAACTTTCCTTTAATAAACTTTGTACTGATTCTGCCAATTTATTTTTGCTTAAGTCTAGTGCTAAATATTACAGCGCACAGAATAAAGCCGGTAATCTTTTAGCTAGGTACCTCAAAGTTAAGAAAGAGCGTACAAAAATTGAATCCATTGTTACCTCCTCTAATGCTATGGTTCATAAAGATGAAGATATTTTAGCCGAATTCACGGACTTTTATCAACAATTATACACCCCTGAATCCTCCCCTTTATTATGTGATATCACTCGCTATTTGTCTTCCATCCCTTCACCTTCCTCTTCAGATGTTGACTTTTCCCCATTAGAGGCTGATATAACGCATAAGGATATTCTGGAGGCTATTCAAGTTCTAAAAAGGGGTAAAGCCCCTGGCCCAGATGGGTTTACCATAGAATTCTATTCCCACTTTTCCTCTCTACTTCTTCCTCGAATTTATCAACTTTTTTCATTCTTTATTGCAACACAGAAATCTGATGGTTCTTTTCAGGAAGCTCTAATTTGTCTCCTTCCTAAAGATAACAAGGATCACACTCTCTGTAAAAATTATAGGCCAATCTCCTTAATTAATCTAGATTATAAAATTTTTGCAAAAATTCTTGCGCTTCGTTTGGAAAAATTTCTCCCCCAATTAATTAGTAAAGAGCAATGTGGCTTTATCAAAGGCCGTCATCTTTCTGATAATACTCGTCTTTTCTTTAATGTCTTAAGCAAATCTCATTCTTACAAGGCTTCATTGGCAGCGGTTGCACTGGACGCTGAGAAAGCTTTTGACAGAGTCAACTGGCAATTTATTTTTTATTCTCTTTCTTGGTTCGGTTTTGGTCCTAAATTCCTTTCATATATCTCACTACTTTATTCTTTTCCTAGGTCTTTTATTTTAGCTAATGGACTTGTCTCTTCCTCTTTTCCTCTTCTTCGTGGTGTCCGGCAAGGATGTCCGCTCTCTCCGCTCTTATTTATTTTAGCATTAGAACCTTTCCTAACAAAAATTTGTATGAACGATGAGATTTCTGGTTTCCCCTATGGTGATAAACAGCTAAAGATTTCTGCGTACGCAGATGATATCCTTCTATTTATCTCGAACCCTCATACTTCTCTCCCGAAATTTTTATTAGAGGTCTCGGATTATGCATCAGTGTCAGGTTATAAACTTAATGTAGATAAATGTGAAATCCTTCCGCTAAATAAACTCTGTTTTCATGCTGACTTTTTAACTTCTTCCTTCCATTGGAGTCCAACTAAAATCAAATACCTTGGTCTCTGGTTCACACCTTCTATTAAAGATACTGTAGCATTGAATCTTAAAAATTTATTATCGTCACTTACTGTCTCTACGAACAAATGGAATCCTTTGTTCTTATCCTGGTGGGGTAGATTGGATTCTATCAAAATGATGTTAGTTCCAATAATCTTATTTTTCTTATCGAATCTTCCAGTCAATATTCCCAAATCTTATTACAAAAATATTTATTCTATATTATCAAAATTCTTATGGCAGAACAAACCACCCAGAATGTCTTTTTCTAAACTTAAATCTCCTAAGCATTTAGGTGGTGTCAATTTTCCTGACTTCTTCTCGTATCACACCTCCTTTTGCCTTACTCACTCTGCATCTTTCATTTCCGATCATATCTCTGATCCCTTTTCTCAGCCTTTGTGGGTAGAGGTTGAATCCTCCTTTTTTCATCCCTTTACGTTTGAAGAGATTGTTTCCTTGGCGCGTGCTCCGGCGAAATTTTCTCTTCCCATCCTTCAACATGTTCGCAAAGTCTTTCGTCCTATTATTTTACATAATTTAGATGATCGTGCCCGTTTTTTACAATCTCCTATCTGGTACAATCATCTTATCCAAATTAAAAATAGATCTATTTTTTGGAATGATTGGTTATCCCTTGGTCTTAAATGGACTTATCAGCTTTTTCAAGAGGGACTTTTTATTCCCTTTTCTGTTCTTCAAACTCGTTTTTCTCTCCCCCTATCTTTTTATTTCAAATATACTCTATTGAAAACAGCGGTTCAAACTGCTTATGATGCTCTTACTTGTGCCTCCATACAATATAATTCTTCTCCCATTCCCTTAACATTTTTACATTCCTCCCCCTCCGCCTCTCAGATCTACAAAAAGTTTCGAGACGCGTCTGCTCATCGAGAGAAGTCGGCTGTGGAGTGCGCCTGGGAATCGGATTTAGATGATTCTTTTCCTACTTCTACCTGGGATAACATCTGGATCAAAATAAGGAAATCTTCTAGAGCAGCAAATACAACCCAAACTTTATTTTTCATATATAATAGACTTTTAATCACCCCTTCCAAATTACATAAAATTGACTCTTCTATCCCATCTCGCTGTTGGTCTTGTTCGGCCTTGGTAGCCGATCTTAAACATATGTTGTTTACCTGTCCTGCTGTTCATCTTTTCTGGGGTAAAGTATGGCACCAAATTAATACCATTTTCTCTTCCAACTTCCCCTTTTCTATTTCCTATATTTTTCTTGGTAGTATTTCGCAAGTATGGTCCTCCTTTAGTAATAACACTTCCATTGTTGACCTCCTTCTAGCTGTGGCATTTCAACAAATCACGAAAGCATGGAAGGATACCTCCCTTATTTCCTATCAAGCCTGGTGGTATGGGGTTTGCTATAATCATAGACTAGACAGGGCTTATGTCCATCCCATTAACCTTGCTATTAAACGAGATTTATTGTGATTACCCATTACTACTTTTTTGAATTTGTCTGCCCAACCTACTCCACTACATAGTCCTCGCAATGAGGAAGTTTCTAAGCCCCCTTGAAATTGTTATTATTAATGATTGTTGATTATCATTTCTGTCCTGCCGCATGTTGAATTATTAATTTCTTAATCGTGAAATTATTTTTGTTCATACTGCTAGTTTTTAAGATATACTGTTGTAATATGTTTACGATGACATTCCCCTTTCTCTGTCCCCTTTCTTCTTTTTCTTTTCCTTTCTTTTTCCTTTCTGAAGTTTTTGACAATGTATTCTTTTTACAAAATGTATGCTATTATTGCTTTGGACTTTCTTTATTTCTTCAATAAAATCTTCTTTAAACTTAAAAAGTGGCTGAACGCTGCCTTGTAAATAAGGCTAAGTCCCTATCGCCACCACAACGTCAATAAAAGTGACGTTGGGGTGGTGACAGGGGCTTGTACATATGCCCCCCATTGTCTAAAATACCATATACAGAGTGGCTTAGGGTCAACCCTTGCTCGTGATTTGATGGTGTGATTGTATCTCTCACATTTGTGCTTCTTGTTGGATGTTTTCCTCCTTATTTTTCTTTTGGCCCCACCCCTTGAACATAGCTTTTTTGCCATCATTTTGACTGTCTGCTTGTATCCTTCCACTACTGATGTCAGGGGACTACATTTTTATTTCTATTTCAGTTGGAATCATATGCTGATCTGTAACACACTGCAGCTTGGGACAAATGCAGGCGGACTGTGCTCTTGGGGTGATTTCCTTATTTCTGGTCACTATATCAGCTCAGGGACTCCACATAATGCATGTGACAATGTTTGTAACATCACGGTCCACGTACAAATGTGAACTCTTTTTCAGAGATGAGTGAGTTGGCCTTGGGTACGCAGTTTCACAATAGCGGTTTGCGACAGAGTTTACTTCAGATTTTATCTCTTGCTCATGGAAGCAGGCGCATGAGTTCTTTTGTCTGTCTTGGGGAATGGAGAAAGAACTACAAGAGCTCTGGAGATTCTGTTCTTGGGTTTGTGCAGAGTAGTAACAATAGATCTCTGCTCTTGAGAAATCCTTCACTTGGTGAGTGGTCCTCAGAGCAGCATTTCAGACAGCTGGGACCTGAGCTTTTTTAGGTGATGTAAGGCTAGTTTCAAGTAAGGTTCAAAATAGCACAGCTGGACATCTTAGTCCTTTGAGTCTAGTCAAAACTGTGTAATAGGATAGTCAAACCTACAACCCCATGTTCAATCTTTACTTTGCTTTGTCTGCCTAACTTCTGATTAATGTCAAAGGTGAACATCAATAGCTAGCTCACTGGCCGCCTTGGACTCACTAACCCCGGCAGTTGTGGTCAGATGAACGTTCAGCTCCGAACTGGTGTAGCAATCCAAAGTTTGGAGGCAACCACTCTGGTTCAAGTTCATCTCTCTCCGACCATTCCATATCATTCTCTTTGTCTCCGATTACATGGTGATGGCATTCATCCCATAACACTACCATGGGATATTATTTTTTTCTCAGAAAACACTCCAGGCAATCAGGGCTACTATTGGGACTCAGTTCTCTTCTGGCAAAGTTGTCCTAGAGGGTAAGATGAGAATTCAGTATGGTTTATATTTTTCAGAAGACAGCAGTACACTGCTTGTAGCCCAATCTTTGTGGAGGTGATGATTTTTGCAGGCCACCTTCTGACCTGTCCACACTGGGTTGATACAGTGAGAGGAGCACCATGAGCTTTTTTTTCTGATTCATAAAAAACATAGTCACCCTAACCCAAAAACTCAACAACCTGGATGCAATGGCCTGTGTGTTAAGGCATGAGCAGTAGTAGGGAGGGTGGGGGAGCGGAGAGCTGGGGAGAGAGCTATCTCACGGCCTATGCTGTCAAGCATGACAAGCCAACTTCTTTGGGCACCATCCAGGCACACCGAACACGAGTCTTCTGTGCAGAGAAACAAGTTTAGCCAGTCATACATGTTGAAATAAACAGCAAGGTGTGAGACTGCTACTGTGCCAGGAGCTTTCAAACCTTGAAGAGATCAGAATGAACCAAAGAACGATGGAAATCAGGGACAAGATAATAGGCCCGGTCACCAGAATAAAAGTGGCCCTAATTAGTGAACCAGATAATTTAAAAAAAAAGTGGCCCACGTTTGCAAATCAGACCAGTTTTGACCTTCTTAGCTGTATGGGTTTTGTGCAAAATATGGGCTATTGCATGCATTTCTGTTTGCTGCAGCGAAGGCCTCTGTTAATGTCAGGGAAATCAACTGTAAAACACGGCCCACCTAGACACTAAACAGGCTCACAAACTGCAAGAAAAACGTCCCACACACTGATCTGTCAGCCCAGCCCATTGGGCACTGCTTCATTGCCCTATAGGGCCGTCCGATACTAATGGAAATGGGTAAAGATCTAGGAAAACTTGGACAATTGGGCTTAGGGATCATTGAGAGGTTTTATTCCTATTAAGTGTGTGGAACACCTTCTTCTAAAGCACCCACTGTGATGAATGCTGTTGTACGTTAAGCGTCAGTTTATTTATTGGGGGCCGTCATGATGCCCACAGAGTGGCATTATGGGCACTAGTACGGACACATGACCTTATCAGGGCCCTTGGCCAAATAACATTTAAAAAGTGCACTCTGGGAAAATTAGAAAACATATTGGTGTTAGTGCAAAGTGTGCTGAACACATGCAGAGCACCCTTGCATAAAAGTGTGCAGAGGAGCTAAGAGGTGTGGAGGGCACAAACCAAGTGACATCTCCAAATCATCTTCAGACTTTGCATGTTCCCTCACATTTCCTTCATAGTCATTAGCTTTAGTTTTCCACTAGACTGATGCACAAGAGCCAGAAGGCATGCAGGGGACAAATATTCCCTTGTGTGCTTTATCAGTTACTGTTTTCCAACACTCAAGAGCATTATCGCTGGTGTATATGCAATCATTCCTCCCCCTAAAATATAGTTCGAAATAAAATAATGGATATTCAACTGCTGAACAAGGTGAGTTGACATTTCTGGCATGTGGACATCTGCAGGAGACTGACCTTTCCGCCTCCCAGGTTTGCGCTGCCACCCCTCCCCGTGCTCTTCTCATTGGCTCAATCAGTACCTTCATGTGGCACAGGTCACACATACCTTGGCAACGAGTGAACTATTGTCACCCTGGTCCTCAGTGGCTAATAATACTCAACAGGCCATTTGGAAACGTACTGGTGGTCTCAATATGGAAAATGAACAGTGTAAGGAAGTGCATTATTCTAGTCTTAGGGACATAATGTGTATAATATGGGCTGCGGTGAGGTGGAGAACATTGAGACCCTCGTCCCGAAACATGGCAGTGATTACTGACCCTGAGCTGTGGTCCTGAGTTCAAGAGAAAGCGTGGAATTCCCTCTCAAGTTATTGAACGGTGGAACAATGTGACATGAGTAGTCAGAGCCAAAACAGTCTCAGCTCCAAGATGGCGGGAATTCCTCCTCAGAAATCTTATAAGCGCAGCATAATGTCACCGCTCTTCAAAGAGTAGCTGACTCTGCTTTTCTGGAGAGCTCTACACCAAAGTGCAAGAAGCCGTTCATCTGGAAATGCTTTGAAGTGGGGTGACTCCTCCAGTCTGGCGGTGTAAACTCCACAATCAGCCCCCACTGCGCCACAAACCGAGGGCGTGAAGACTGACGTCGGACAAGAGTAGCCAGCTGCTGGCTGTCAGGCGCGAGGATCTTTCTTCCGGTTTGACCCGCCTTCGAGCTTGAAGACCAGACATTCATGTTAAAGTCTAGGACAGTCTGTAAAAACCTGTCACAGCCAGAATGCTCACTCGAGGAGAAATCTCACATCT
Organism: Triturus cristatus; assembly: GCF_964204655.1. Lineage (NCBI taxonomy): Eukaryota > Metazoa > Chordata > Amphibia > Caudata > Salamandridae > Triturus > Triturus cristatus. The sequence goes on along the minus strand of NC_140591.1, from coordinate 288,247,853 downwards.
GGAATTACTGTGTGCCTTCACTTAGGGGTGTTATATGTTATGCAGGGCTGACCGGCTAAGCGTGCAGGGCATAAGAAGACTCAATGGGAATTTATCATGAGCATATAATGATGTATGTGGAAGCTGCTTCTTGGTGAAGGCTTCAGATTGAACCGAGGGTCCCCTGAAGGGAGCCCCAACCCCAGGGCTACAGGGGCTTGCATTACGCCCCTGCTTCTGTAGTGCAACTTGGCGGTGAGCTCTGTTACAGCACAATTGTTCTTTAACTATAACCAAACCCATATTATAAGTAAGACGCAGTTCTCTTGAAATATAAAACAAATATTTTTTGTGTGCATTGATTTTTCTTTAAAGAACATAGACGGGTACACTGCACAAGTTCACATCTTCAGACCTCATGCACAGCATACGGCATTTCCTTTGTACTGACTTTGCCTTTTTCTTGAGTGCATGCAGTAGGGCAATAGGCAGGAACCCAATTCGTTTACCCTCAGCAACATATTTTATCAAAAGTTTCCTGGCTATATCAGTGTGATTTGATTTTGATTTAGTTTTTATAAAGCGCAAATGATTACCCGAAGGCGTCTTGGCACTACTGATGACCGGAAAGGAACAAAGGAAATTCACAGACTTTCAAGATAACTAGTTAGAAATTCAGAGTGAAAAGCCAGGTCTTTAAAGCCTTCCTAAAACTGAGCAAAGAGGTAGCACTTTTCAGTTAGCGTAGTAGACGATTCCAGTATAGTGTTGTAAAACATATCAAGCTCCTGCCTACCCATGTAGCCAGCCTGCGGAAGGGAACAGTGAATTCTCGTGCAGAGCTGGACTGAAGAGTCCTGCTTGGAAGATACCATCTAAACCTATCTCAGTGGTACACAGGGCCTTGGCTATGAAGAGCCTTATAGGCTGTACAAAGGTCACTGAAGATTATATGTTTTCTCACTGGCAGCCAGTGAAGACTGTTGATGACTCGGGAGGCTGAGCCATGTCTAGGAGTCTTCATAAGAAGTCGCAATCTGCAATTCTTTCAAATATTTATTTGGCAGATTTTAATTTAGCCCCTTGCAATAGTCTATTCTCGAAAGAATTAATGCGATAACCACTATCTTCAGCATGTCAGGCGTCAAGAGACAACTCTATTTACTTGCTCCTTATAAGGTAGTCGATCGTCAATCATGACTCCCAGTTTTTTTTACCTCCTGCACTGGTTTTGGCAGGGTACCCAGTTCTACCGGCCACCAGAAGGTGGGATGATTTCCTAACAGGATGACCTCTGTCTTTGTTGAGTTCAGTTTTAGGCAGTTTTGGTCCATCCAAAGACCGATGGTACTCATGCAGTTTTAAACATCTTGCTCATGTCTGGACCTTTGTCCGATAATGAAACAACAATTTGGTATCACAACAATGATGATAATAAGTGCGGGAATCATCATAAAAATATTTGCAGGTCCGGCACTCTGCTGAGACGCATTCTAACTGCAGCAGAGGGACATGGTCAGAGGAGTTTTAAGGCATGGGGGAAAGAGAGTAGGGTGCAAGATGGGTATTGCCTTTGTATGGACCTGGTATTTAATATTACCTGGCATATGCTGACGATTAATTGAAAATGTGTAAGTCTACTGTTGAAATGTGCTTGCAGGGTAGACCGAAAAGTGAATAGTGACAGCGGCTGCTCGTTCAAATGGAATAACTCTCCCTTCAAGAGGAATCAGCAAACCTGGCCAAGCTGTCTTTGAGGCCCTTCCGATGGAAATCATTGGATTCACTAGATGACAAGCAATGGCAAGGCCAGAAGGTCTGGCTTTAACATGCTGATGCACATAAATAGCATTGAACATACCTATGTTTGTATGGGTAGCACACTAAAGCCTGGCCAACATCCTAAGATGGCCTCTCAAGGATGGAAGGATGTAGCAACCGACCATATGAGCCATTGAAGCCAGTGTGAAGGAATACTGCCGTGCCTTTGGTCCTACTGCACCTCACCCAGCACTCTCCTGGAGGGTAGGGGCACTGTCGACCATGGAAATCCATGCAGAGGAGTGAGGTGTAGTGAGCCACCAGATTTGATGGGGGCGTAGCAGGTCACCAAGCTAATGAGCAGGCTCGGCTGTCACTTGCTTCTGTGTTTGCTTCAGTAATGTGTGAACAGGGGTGGGCATTCTGGTATGGGTACCCTTGACTATCCATGATCAACTGAGGACTACAAATCCTAGAATGCAAAGTAATGATTTGGACTGGACACAAAATCATGTATGGACCTGACAAAATTTGAAAGCGCTACCTTTGCTTTTTGTTTGGTGCTTTATGAAGGCTAACTCTGGTGCCAGACAAATGAATCTTAATGCCTGATTGTTTCTATCTGTCTGCATTTTCTGTAAATCAGACACATATTTCTTCACATTTAAACAGAAATTGCTATTTCTAGAGATGTCATCTGTGCCTAGATGCAGTACTGCCATAAGGAAGCTCGCAGAATGAAGATAAGCAGTAAGGAGCCGAGGCATTACCTCCTCTTCTGTCTTCCTCTTCCCTGCCCTTATTGGGTTGGATAGGGCCCAAGCAGAGCCAAGAGGCTGTTTGCCACCAATTTAATCTTACATGATGCTAGACAGATAACATTTATTTTCGTCTAAGATCAATACATTCCAGCATTGGAATGAACTGCCTCTAAAACCTTTCACCAAAGACAGTTGAAACCCCACCATCAGCCTGTAAATGATACTGCTTCATATATGTGTGCAGGGAGGCCCAGGAAGCTGCCATGTACATATCGTTCATGGAGGCCCCTGGAACAGAGCCCAAGATGTCACCATGCCTCTTCGAGACCTTCCTTGGAATTTACCCGGTAAGGGCATAGAGTTCTCAAAGGCTAGGATAACCATTTGCTTTACAGATCGCTTTTATTAGTGTAGCAGAAGAAGGCCCCAACCTCTGGCCAGACACACCAAGCGTAACAAGAGACTGCCCTTTCGTGAAAGATGCTGTCCTTCTAACATAAACAGTCAATGCTCTGTGTAACGTCTCTTCCTCTGAGGTGGAAGGATTAGGAAAATAACTTGGATGAACCAGATCTTGAGATACATGGAACTTCGATGGAATATTGCACACAAAGGAAGGCTTCAGTCTGCAAAGAAACGAAGAGAAGGGTCAAAACAAAGCAATGCCCTTAATTCCACATTTCTTCGACTTGAACAAATAGCAGACAAGAAAAGCATTTTGTTGGAGAGAAATGTAAACTTCACTGATACCAATGGCTCAAACGGTGGAAATTACAAAGCTCTTAAAACCAATGGTTCCATTTTTGGCAGATGGGTTGACTTTTATGTGCTGACAGAAACCATTTGCTCATCTCTATAAAAATCCTGTAACAGAACTGAAGACGCTGTGATACCGAGCCTCAAAGCTCTTTGCACGTGTAAACCCGATTTACGCATCTGATTAGCCTTTTGATTCAATGTAAAACCACCTTGGTGATTTGCATAAGTCAAGTATGCACTTGTGAAAGAATCTATTGATACTGATGTTTCGAGGGTGCACATGGCCTGAATGTTTGTGACTTCTCACAAATATACACATTTGTAGGTATTCACAAATCATTTTCCAAACTTTGACCATCCTTTAAATATTCAGAAAACAACTCCTGTCAAGGGCACTAATAAATTCCTTTCTAGGGAGGGAAGGGGAAAGGAACACCCCCACCCCCGCCCCCCAATATTGGCAAAGGTATTGAAGGAGTTGCTGTCTTTATGGAAAAATATTTCCCCCATAGAGAAAAAAGAGAAAAGTTAGCAAGTGTATTTACACTTGCTCTGTTTTTGTTTGACTGAAAAAAACATGCACATGTATATTTTCACTTGAGAAAAAGTAATTCACCAAACCATACCTGGAAAGCTGATGTTGGTGCAGGGTTCGAGGCATAATCAAAAGAAAGTTCTGTATATTTCAAACAGTCATAAATCTACCCTTATGCGAGGTGCAAGACCTGTGGGTGCAAATTTATGACTTTGGTTTTAAGAATAATACGGTATCCCTCTAATGTATTTGCAACTGCCAAATAAAACAATAGAATATATGAAATAACGTTTGGAGGAATTACTTCTATAAGCTAAAAGAACAGGCTTTAATAAGACAATTGAATCCACCAGTCCTGATCTCGTTTCCTCTTGCAGAACCAGCTGATGGCTCTTCGCTTCAAGCAAGACCTAGTTGTAGTAGAGCCATCTGGTATATCATCCTTGCCAGAAAAAAAACCTAAAAAGATAACTATTCCCTCCAATAGCCATGTAGTCTCCTGCCCTCCTTGTAAGAAATGGTGGTCTCTAGTTGGCAGTGGTGTGCACTGTGCCCAAGTAAGGAGCCCTCCTTCTAGTTAGGGTAAGGGAGTTACACACCAATGATGACCCCTGCTCACCCCCTTGGTAGCTTCGCAGGAGCAGTCAGGTCGATTTCAGAGGCAATGTGTAAAATATTTGTCCATAACACACACAGTAACACAGTGAAAAGATTACAAATGGACACCACACCAGTTTAGAAAAATAACCAATCTTTATCTAAACAAAACAAGACCAAAACGACAAAAATACAGCATACATAACTCAAAATATCACTTTTAAAAGGTTTAAGCAATTCTGTCCATAGAACTCTATGGATGCAGTGGCTTTACCCAAAGTACCTTGGATGTGTCAAAATCCACAAGGAAAAACAACTGCAAAGGAAGAAGCGTCGAAAAATGCCTCAATTCCTGAGTCCCTGGGGAAGCGATGCATCAGTTCTGCTGCTCACAGGAGAAGTGTTGCGTTGGTTCCGGACTGTAAGGGGAAGCTATGCGTCGAAATCCGAACACTGTTTTGGTTTGCGGGTGGTGCCATGGAATACTTGGCCCACAGGTGCAATGTGTGGAAATCTAGACGTGCTGGAGCTCGAGGCGCTGGCTGCAAACAGTCGATGCATCAATTCTTTCAGCCACAGACCAGTGATGTGTCGATTCTTTCAGCTGCACAACTGGGACTGCATCGGAGTCAGTGCGGTGGTCTCGGTCGGGGGAGACACGGTGCACTGGACTCGGTCTGCCGCGGTTCTTCGGGCCGCGAACAGGCACTGCGTCTATTTCTTCTCCCACTCAGTGGTGCTGTGTCGGAAAAACAGGTGCTGGAAGGACAATGCGGGGAGGATGTGGAGAGGGGAGAGGATGTGGTCCGTCGGCTAGACTGCTGACTTTGGTGCTGGAAGCCAAGGTTCGAGCCTCGGGGTCGCGTCAACATCCTGTGATTCTGGGCAAATCACTTAATCTCCCCATGCCTACCAAAAGAAAACGACAAATGAATGTGTCCTTGTGTAACGTAACCGGTGCTCATGTGAAGCGCTCCAATACTTTCGGGTCAAGTTTGCGCTATATAAATCTGCAAAAAAAGAAAAGCGTCAATTTTGCAGTCTTTTGCAGCAGGAGCAACCTTCAAGGGGCCAGAACTGGAATTGGCACCACTTGGCAGGTCAGAACTCCCAGCAGTTGAGTTCAGTGATGCTGCAGGTGAAGTCTTTGATGGCCCTGAGACTGCCAGCAGGAGGCCTGCACACACAAACCCTTGGACGACCATGGAAAAGCAGGATTCAAAAGCAAAGTCCAGTTCTTTCACTGAAGATAGACAGAAACAGCAACTGCAGGCCAACCCAGCAAAGTTACACACAGCAAAGGGGCAGTACACCCCCTGACAGCTCTTCAGCTCTTCTTCTTGGCAGAGTCCTTAATCCAAGTGTTCTAAAAGTCTGGGGTTTTAGGTCCAATACTTACACCCCTTTTGGTCTTTGAGGGAGGCATACTTCAAAGGAAAGTCTTTATTGTCCACAAGATCCTGGCTTGCCCTGCCTCGGCTCCAGACACACTACAGGGGGGCAGAGACCAGCATTGTGGGAGGCCAGACATAGGTTATTCAGTTGTCAGTAACTTCTCCCACCTCTCTAGCTCAGGGAGGCCCATCAGCCTGGTGATGGGCCATCAGGATATGCAGGGCACACCTCAGCTCCCTTGTGTGACTTTCTAAAGTGAATGCACATACAACCCAGCCGTCAGTCTAAAGCAGACGTTGATTCCACAGGCAGGCAGAGGCACAGGATGGTAAAGCAGAAAAATACCCACTTTCTAAAAGTGGCATTTCCAAGCACACCATTTAGAAGCCAAATTCACTAAAAGATGTATGTTTAAATTCGGAGCTCAGAGAGCCCAAACTCCAATTCCCAATCTCTTCCCAGTTGAAAGTTACTCTGGTAAGATATTACAAGGCAGCTCCAGTGATTACCTGTGAGAGAGCTAGTCCTTACAATAGTGAAAAACAAAATTGGTAGTATTTTACTATCAAGATATACAGCACACCAGTACATGTCCTACCTTTCACATCACTGCACCCAACTCATGAGGCTACCTTGGGCCTACCTAAGAGCAGCCTTACATGTAAGAAAAGTGAAGGTTTGGGCCTGGCAAGTGGTTGCACTTGAAGGGAAAAGTGAAGCGATTGCGCACTCCAACTTCGGACGCACTGCTAAAGGCCGACAAATATATCATTGATACACCAAATTGTTCAAATGTTAAATCCATTTATTCCAAGTATTCCAAACTGTTAATCTTCGTTCATCAAGTTACACGGTAATCAATCGTATAGTTAGCTTTTAAAACGGCAGATGTGCCACCGGCTTCTTTCTGTTGCATGCTTTATACAATATTCATATCCTTAGTGATTGTTCTCCAATGCATTTCGAGCTTAACTTATAGCTCTTCTTCAGGGATTCACTAAAAGTTTAAAAAGACATGACTATTAGATTATACATCCCAACTGTATTACATATTTCAACAAATTACTCATGTTTCGTGACTCGGACCTTTTAATTGACGATTTCCCGCTATACGTGCTTAAACTAAGCTCCCCTCTAAGTTCCCAACCGTTGTTATGCCACTATGTCGTACAAACACATTCTATCACATTTCGATAACCAATTTCTTCCCGCAGCTATATTAGTTAAGTTAAAAACGATTATTCCCCTTAAAAAGATAGATTGGACTGTTTTAGCGTCTTGTAAGCAAAAGGCAGATGAATCGGTCTCTGATTTCTTTACAGGCTTTGAAGAAGCATTCCACGATTTTAGTGGCCAGTCATTGACAGATGACATGGGCAGACATCTGTTTGTCGATAAATATGTCGCAAACCTGTTGCCAGGAATAGCTAGTCGCCTAAAAGCCAGTGAGAGTTCATGGACTACCTCTTCTCCGGTTTCTCTCTTGACTATGGCTCAGTATTATGAACGCCAGGAATTAGAAGCAAAGGGTAATGAGGATAAGAAGACTAAAGAATTAAAAACGAAGGTTATGTTGGCTCAGGCTTATGGTCCGCCTTTTAGAGGTAGTGATAGAGGTGGACGTGGATCTTATGGTTCGTCTTTCCCTTCTTATACTCGTTCGAATTTGTCTGTTGACCAGTGCGCGTACTGTAAGAAATTTGGGCATTGGGCTTCAGATTGTCCAGCACTGTGTGCTCAGCAGTGTCCACGTGGTTGGGGACAAATGAGAAATCGTTCAGGATATTCAGGGCCTAGAGGAAGCACAGGTGATCGTGCTAGGTTTGATGCTAATATACGTGGGCAGGATGGGTTTAACACTTTTGATAGAAGGAACCAATATCAAATGTCCGACTATGTGCCGTCTGATTTTCAAGATTCTGCTTTTGCATAGGATTGCCTAGGATGGGGTAAGGTAACAGTTCGAAGTTCCAGTAGATCAGAGGGGTCCCTATGTTACAGCACATGTTTTGGGTTCTACTGATCAGTTTCTGGTTGATACAGGAGCTACTCGTAGCGCCTTGTCTAAACAATTGGTTCCAAGGGCTCCCCTGTCTGGCTTAACCATTACATCGATAGGTTTCGATGGAACCCCTTCCGTTAGCCCACTGTCACAACCACTTGCATTCCATGTGGATAGATTTACTGCTCCATGTCCATTTTTGCTTTCCCCGAATACACCAGACGATATTGTGGGTCTTGATATGCTCAAGTATTTCAGGGCTACGATACGATGTTCTCCAGAAGGTGTACGTGTTATCTTGAATGACAACCATCCTGTGACGGAGAGCGCTTGTCTTGTTAAAGAGGATATTGCATTAGCTTCACTCCCTAGTACTTTGTGGGCTACTTCAGACACTGATGTAGGGCAAATGGTTATTCCACCAGTACATATTAGTGTCAAGGAGGGCGTTGTACTGCCACGTTTGCCTCAAAACAAAATTTCACAGGAAGGTGAAGAAGCACTCATACGTATTGTCCATGATCTCATTGAAGTGGGGGTTGTTGAGGAAGTTCCTTACAATGTTTGTAACAGTCCGATTCTTCCTATTCTGAAAAAAGATACTGACACTAGGATTTACCGATTCATTATTGATTTGCGAGAAGTTAACAAGATTGTAGAACCACAAAACCCCGTGGTTTCTAACATAACGACACTTCTTACTTTGGTTCCTCCGACAGCAACTACATTCTCTGTGATAGACTTGAAAAATGCTTTCTTTTCGATCCCTATTCATCCTGGTAGCCGATATTTGTTCGGTTTCACTTTGAATAATCGATCATGTAGATTTTGTAGAGTGCCTCAAGGCTATACTGAGAGTCCTAGTATTTACAGTCAAGCATTAAAAAGACAACTTGATTCTTTCGTTTTGCCTGAAGGTGTGGCTCTCATACAATATGTCGATGACATCTTGTTGGCAGCCGATACCCCTGAACAGTGTGAAAAATGTACTTTGTCCTTGCTTTCTTTTCTTGCTTTCCATCATCACAAAGTGTCACGAAAGAAATTGCAATATTGTAGACCGAAGGTAACCTACTTAGGTCACCTTCTGTCTAAGGAGGGACGTGCACTCACACCAGATTGCATTCAAGCTATTTTAGACACACCAGTGCCCCGTACTCAGAAAGATGTCCGTGCATTCATTGGTCTTACTTCTTTTTGTAGGCAATGGATATTAGGGTTTTCACATATTGTTAAACCCCTGTTGGCTCTTTTGACTAAAGATACTCCAATGCCCCTTCCATGGACGACTGAATGCCAGAATGCTTTCCAACAATTGCAACAAGCCCTATGTTCTGCACCAGTATTAGGCACCCCGGATTACACCAAGGCTTTTACACTCTATGTACACGAAAGAGATGGTTGCGCACTTTCAGTTTTAGTGCAGACACACGGTGACAAACAACGTCCCTGTGCATATTTTTCAGCAGTACTTGATCCTGTTGCTCGTGCGTTGCCTGGATGCTTCCGTTCAGTTGCAGCAACAGCTGTGTCAATACGTCAGAGTGAAGGGATAGTTTTGTCACATAAGCTGTTGGTGCTAGTACCCCAAGCGGTTGATGCCCTTTTAAATCAGACGAATACGCAGCATTTAACTAGTGCTCGTCTGACAGGATATGAATTGACATTGTTGGCCCCTCACATTACACTGAAGAGATGTGCAACACTAAACCCAGCCACTTTGTTGCCATACCCGGTGACTCAGTCTCAGTCACAGGAGTCTCATGATTGTATATTCCTTACTGAGGAACAGACAAAGGGTCGTGTCGATTTGCAAGACACGCCCCTTTCAAGTGTTGATGGGGAACTGTGGGTTGATGGGTTCTGTTTGAAGTTACCAGATCGTACAACGTCAGCTGCATATGCAATTACAACACTTCAGACGGTAGTTGAGACAGCTCGTATTCTACAGAAGTCAGCTCAGGCAGCTGAGCTAATAGCTTTGACACGAGCGTGTGAACTTAGTACTGACTTATCTGTGAACATTTATACAGATAGCCGCTATGCTTTCGGAGTGGCTCATGATGATTTTGGGCTACTCTGGAAGGAGAGGGGCTTTCTTACATCCCACGGGATGCAAATAATGCATGGAGAATTAGTACATAATCTCTTGACTGCTTTAACATACCCGAAGAGAATAGCAATTGTTAAATGTAGCGCACATAAGAAAGTAATTGATAAGATAGGACAAGGCAATGCTTTTGCAGACCAAACAGCCCGTGAAACTGCCATGCAGCGAAGCACCACGTCTATGTACGTAGTGAAGTCACAGGCTGAACGCTGGCATGATACCAGACAGGAAGTGCTAGATATGCAGAGATCTGCTTCTGCAGAAGAAATTGAGCAATGGTCTAAGGAGGGAACATTGGACGATGAGGGCTGTTGGAGGAATAAAGAGATGAGCAAGTGGAGATTGCCTACAGCCTATTTACAACCTATGATTCATATGGCACATGGGCCGGCACATGTTGGAGCCTCCTCGATAACGAAATTTCTCACGCAAGTTTGGGAGCATCCAGAAATTGCCGGCACAGCTAAAAAGATGGTGCAGTCTTGTCTGATTTGTCTTCAGCATAATCCTGGTAAAGGGACAGGAACTCCTACAGGAGGGTTTGCTACGCCAACCGCACCTTTTGAAGTTTTGCAAATGTATTACATCCAGCTTGAGGGCTGTAACAACTTAAAGTATGTTTTGGTAGTGGTATGTGCCTTTAGTAAATGGATAGAGGCATACCCTACGAAGGACAATACAGCTCTCACTACAGCAAAGGTACTTTTGAAGGAATTCTTCCCTAGATTTGGTGTTTGTAAACTTTTATGGAGTGATAACGGACCCCATTTTATTGGGCAAGTTGTCGAATATGTCCTGAAGGGATTAGGGATCAAGCAGAAATTGCATGCTGCTTTCCATCCACAATCAGCAGGGCTAGTGGAAAGGTATAACGCCACACTTAAATTGAAACTGGCTAAAATACAGGCTTCCACGTCTTTGAAATGGCCTGATTCACTACCCTTAGCACTGTTGTCCATTAGATCAGTGCCACATTCGCGATCTGGTCTTACACCATATGAGGTGGTATTCGGAAGGCCTATGAACATTTGGGGAATTCCTAAACCACGTCCCATACATGATGTATCATGTGTATTGATGAGTGACTACCTATCATAATTGACTGACAGTTTTATTTCTATTCATCAACAGGTTCGAGAAGCTCTTCCTGATAGGTCTGTAGGTGAAGGCCATGGACTTCGACCTAGAGACCAGGTGATGATCCGATCATTCCAGAGGTCAAGCAGCTTGGAGCCAAGGTGGGGCGGCCTGGAGCAGGTGCTCCTTTCAACGAGAACTGCGGTCCGAGTAACGAACAGGAGGAACTGGGTGCACTCCACCCACTGCAAGAAAGTTCTGTCTACCTTGGTGGATCCTGCTGCCTTGATCGACCATCGGGACATCCTGGATACAGAGAGAGGCCAAGCCATATCACCTGACGAACCTGAGGAAGTCTTTCCGGACCACACGATTCCTGGAGTATCCCGATGCCAACTGAGACAACGGAAAGAGACTGCATCGTCGAAATAGACTGGTTGAGCAACCGCCCTGGGTTAGTGAAATGGAATGCCGATGTGGCAAGGGGGGGGATCAGTCCTGTATAGTGTAGCAACACCTGTCTTGACCCTCGGTGAAGAAACCAACGGCTGCCCAGGGATAAGAGCTCCAACGATTGTTTCCAACGACAAGCTGATCATGTCCACAATGAGATCAACTGTTGCTAAGAGAAAGATCATTTGTGCTATAGGATTTGTAGTTGCTATGGTGGCTGTAGCAGTAATAGCTGGTTCGTTGAGAAAGTGGCTCCTGCTCAAGAGCTTTTGATCGCCACTACTCCAGTATCAGTTGAACACCACTACTTTACGCTTCCCTACCATGAGCAGAAGCATCGACAATCCTACTTAAATAATACCTTTATCCAGATGTTGCATCATACTCATAATGCCACAAATACTACCAACTGTTGGGTGTGTGGGATGATACCTGCACATCAAAAGAAAGGAGGAACACCTTTTATTCCTCTTCCCTTTTCTCATAATGGTTCTTATCAAGCTTGGTATGCGCTTTTGTTTGCATCTGGAAGACGTACAGTAGGCGGGCTTCTTTTTCGCCTTAATAAAGTATGCTACCAAGATAAAGATGGTTATCCTCAAGCCAAAGGGACCAAATGGGAATGGGAAGAGTATCAACCGGACAATATTTCAACACCATATGTCTTCACAAATATGAGAACTTTTACCAGTAATGAACAATTTGTGATTTCTGTTAGTAGAGCTAAAGCAGATCTATGTATAAGCAGTATTGGGAGAATTCCAGTGGGGAAAAGCGAATGTACTGTAATTCTGACTATGGAAGGTGTAAATATCAGTAGTTTTATAGCCTCACATAATACTTACTTTATCTGTGGTAGCCAAGGACATTATCAACTACCTGCTGGGTGGTCAGGTGTGTGCTATGTGTCCTTTCTATTGCCCCCTGTGTTTCTGGCACCTGCATCATACCACCGGGACCTTAAATTATTCGACAATATCTCTAGAAATAGATACAAAAGAACAATAAGTGCTGACGAAGTAGACCAAACTGATACCACTCTGCAACAATATGTCGATTTTAATCTAGGTTTGTTCTTCTTTGTGGGTGCTGCATTAAACAGTAGGAAAATAAGACGATTAACTAGAGTTGTGGAAGCTGTTACCTATCAGACAGCTATGGCACTTGGGAACATTACGGAGGAGCTGAAAATTGCAAGGATTGCAGCTCTCCAGAACCGAATGGTTCTAGATGTGGTTCTGGCTGATCGAGGGGGTGCATGTCGCATCATCGGTAGCAGCTGTTGCGTATTCATACCGACATTCATCACCTTCAGTATATGACGCAATATCAAAACTGCAGAAATTCATCCGGAGACTGGTACTTGGACTTTTGCTGGATGTTTTGGACTCTTGTTTCTGCTTGGGGCTGGAAGCTACTGACTACCCTGTGTGTAATGATTATGATACTTTTTACATGCTGTGTATGTATCCAATGTGATCCAATGCTTTGCTCCATTTGCATCTCTGTCTGTATACCTGTCAAAAGGAATGTTGCAGAAACAAAGGCCCAACAAATGTTAAATAAAGAGGTGGCCGAAATAATGCTAATAGATGTATGGGATGCATATTTAGATTACCCCAGAGGAACCAATGTCTTCAGCTAATGCTAAAAGGGTCGTCTGTTGTAAATTGGCAGCAATTGGGTTAGCATTAGTGGAAGCCATCTTGTATTTAGAGGCTATCTTGTCCATTTTGTGGAATCCATTTTGTATTTCTGGCAGCCATTTTGTTTGCCATGTGCTGCCACGTGCTCACCATGTGCTCTATCCTCCCTCAGTGTTGACTGCTCTTGTAATCTGCCTAGAAACTAACTATATTTAGCATCTTCCACCTTTGCACATGCCCAGTTGAGTTTGCAGCTGTCCTTGCAGCTGTTAGTAGTATGTAACTGTCAGGATGTGTTTACTAGCATTGGCAAACTGTTAACTCCTCCTACTTGTCAACTGTGCATTTCTATATGACCTTCTATGTACATAAAACCTTCTTCTGTACTTGTACCGCCTTCTTTTGAGCCCCTGTGTGGGTATAAAAGGACCATGCTCCTTCTGTTCGGTGTGCTACTTCATTCATTACCGAATGGTGCTGTGTGAATGTAGTTCCACCACATGAGGTTTATTAAACTTTGTATTTTCTATTCCAGTTTCTGTGCCAACTTCTTCCTATTGGTCTGAGGACTCTGTGCAGAGAAGGGCGAACCCCTTGCACTGGTAGGCCTAGCTGAGGTCCACTTCTACAGGTGGCACAATCAGGGCTGCAGGCCACTTGTAGCATTTGATTTGCAGGTCCTGGGCACACACAATGCACTTTACTAGGGACTCACCAGTAAATCAAATATGTCAATCATGGATAAACCAATCACCATTACAATTTAGACAGAGAGCATATGCACTTTAGCACTGATCAGCAGTGTTAAAGTGCCCAAAGTCGAAAAGCCAACAGAAAGAAGTCAGAAAAAATAGGAGGAAGAAAGCAGAGAGTCTAGGGATAAACCTGCAAAAGGGCCAGGTCTAACACTCGTACTATACTTCCTTTGCCACTTTCACTTATCAAATTGCCTACAACTTCTCCCTCCCTGACATCACTCTACTGTGACACCCCCTTTAAGTCCCTTTATGGATGTCTATACCTCTCTCTTCCAGTTTTGTCTTTCCCTTCATTGCTCCTTCTCCTGATAGGAAAGACTGATGTTGGAGATGGAAGCACCCCCATCCCCAATCATTGTGTGGCAAAGCATTGTGCCTGGCCTCCGGCCACTCATCATGCATTGAGGCTGAGGGAATAAATTGTAATGACCAAGTAGATGTTGAAGAGATGCTGAATCTGTGAAATGCATGCCATTCACAGGTAGTCCTCTCTCACCCCTCAACTTCGTGGCCATTTTTGGTGAGGATTCCTAAACTGATCATATAAAAAATCAACTGTATTTATTCCTCAAAGCAGAGAGGTGAATTTTTAAAAATGGACACGAAAGCCGCACACGTTAATTGTAGACAATGACACATCTTCATTAAAAACTTCTGTACTGTAGACAGGACAACTGTAGCCAGCTTCACAAATCCTCACAGTAAGTAATATGAAACTTTGATACCTTCTAATTGTTGGCAGGAGTGTTGGTAAAAGTACAGCTCAACAATTCTGTGAAATCATAAGGTCTGACTCTACAGCAGTGACAAACCCTCTTTCAGCCTCCTGTTTTTTTATAAGAAACACCTTTCCCTCTGCACTTTGGTCACAATTCAGACTTCTGCCCAAATCATCTGCAGTTGTGTAACGCAAAATGATGGGGCTCTCCTGCAGAACGTAAAGTGGGCCCCTTAGTTCTCCCATATCTCACAGATACTCATTGTCCTTCGGCTGCCTTGGGGATCTCTTGAAGGGTTGGGGCCCCTGAAAAGTTGGGGGCTGGTTGCACCGCAGGATTTGCAGGGGCTTGTGTTATGCCCCTGATCATCCTCTAAGCTTAAGACGCAAGGTGGTATGTAGCTGAGGTATTGCAAGTTTTCAATGCTGTCTTCCTGCCATAACCAGAGCGTTTAATACACATCATGAAGTGCTAAAGTCCTCCTGCAACAGCCATATTTGAAGTTTAATAAACTGATTATTACCTTCATGCACAGCAATCATATTAATGCTAATATGGTCATCTAATTACTCTTTCTTAAGTTTCAACATGGCAATGTTTGGATTTCTATCACCTCATTAGAATAAACTACTTATCCTCCTTCTGGACTAACAACTTGCACTCTACTTATGAATACTAATGGATGAGGGAATACAAATCCAGACTTTTTGATTGGCCTGGGAGGTAGAGTAACAGATATGGAATATGCACAGTTTATTCCAATGAGAGGATAGACATCCAAATGTTTGATTGGCCCCGGAGGAAGCGGACCAGATAGAGAACTTGCATTTAGCTTATACATACTAATGAATAAGGGGATCGAAATCCAGACTTTTTGATTGGCCCGGGAGGTAGTGTAATAGATAGGGAATATGCACATAGTTTATTCTAATGAGAGGATAGAAATACAGATTTTTGATTGGCCCCAGAGGGAGAGGACCAGATAGGGAACCTGTAAGTAGCTAATGCACACAGATTTGTGATTGGGTAACTCAAAAGTATAAAAAGGGATGAGTGGAGACTATGGCTCAGCATTTAACTAGTTAGATACTGGATGAGCAGCAGTCAGGAGCTCTCCATGGACACGTTGTTGGGACTGACAGCACGGTATGTGAACAGGAAGAGGGAACTGTTTGTGGGGCAATTGTGGAGGATTTGCTGGAATGTATGGTGGAGGGAAACTGGAGGGAGATTGGTAGTTTTGATGGGTTTATTTAAAGAAATAGGTACAGTTGGAGAAGAGGCAAGGAGAAGGATACCTTTAACATGGGCATGGAAGAGGGCTTGAAGAATTTGTCGAAATGATTATTATTTTTGGCCAAAGTAAATGGAGCATTCTGGCATGTATATTTATCGACTCAGGTTAATAGACAGTGGTTGGATGTAATAAGAAACCAACTGGGTCTGAAGTGGTGTCTCTTTTATTATAGAGATCAATGAGAACAGGATATGAAACATTTATGTGAATTGCGCTGCACCTTGATAGACACAACAGAGGAATTAACAGAGTCTTCTGACTGAATCGTGATATTGGGGTAATATTACATGTTTTTTGCTCACGTTAGAGATGGAACTTTTGAATCTTTAAAGGGAGGGAGTGCAGTATTTCAAAATACACAGATGGGAGGTTTTCTTAACATTACAGGGTGGTATACAGGAGGTTTTCTGAACATTACAAGGTGGTATACAGGCATTGAGGGTGTGGCTGGAAATGAGAAAGCACATCAATATTTAGAGATGTTCAGCATGCATAAATAGGGGGTATCAAGATAAATAAAAAATAAAAACCTTTTTGATATGTCACTAAGATGTTATTGGACAGAATGTCCACAGCAGAGTGTATATAGGCAGGGAGTCTTGTGGGGAGATTTTTGGGCAATGTGTTGTAATAATGGGAATAATGTTGTATATTTGTAAATATGTAAATTATAAAGCCAACTTCATATGATTGATACATATGTTTTGATTTACAGCCTTGATGATGTCCGTAGGGCCGAAATGCATTGGCTGGGCTGCGTTGACTGCTTTTGATGAAAAGCATTTATTGAATAAAAAAATGTGGATCCATTAAGAAACACAAGACTCCCAAGTAATTACTTTTTTAATAGACTGATGAAAATTAAGGAATGAACAGTATTATTCTTTGAATTTTGGAAAGACAAATCAAGGATGGACTTTTACACACTCCTTTTCTTCTGAAATTGGATTTCCTAACTTACGTTAAGTTATTAACATCAATGAAACAGAGTCGCATCTCCTATGAAGTCATAAACCACATTCTAAACCCACTTTTCCCACACAATGTTTCTTCATTAACACAAGCACTATGGGTGTATATTAAGCTTGAAGGCATTACAGCTTCATTACAACTTCCTGCATTGCTTAAACAATGCTAAGCTCTACTGACCCACAATGAATGTAACCAAACAACTAACATCAAGTCTAAAGCATCAAGCAATTAACAGGAATGAGTCCCTCCATAGCACGATATTCCTTCAAAACGTAGAAACCACCCAGTGCTATCAGACGCATGTCCCTTTGTACATATATTTATATCATATTAATTGGCCTTTTAATATGACACATTTACCAAGCACATAATATATGTACGTACTTTGAAAATATAAATTCAGGTATGTAGATTTGGAGTTAAGAATAGTAAATCCATACTTATCTGTATATACTTACCCACTCAATATTTTTGCAGTCGATATTCAGGTCACAATTTATTTTGTAGAGTGACACTTTTTCCTTTGAAATCCCAATGTACAACCAGGACTAAACCGACAAACAACTAACACTTGGAGAATGAAGAACTTCATAATTAAAGCAGTTAAAAGTTCCACCTCCACAAAGTATATCGTGGCTACTGATCGAAGAGTCGCTTGTGCAAAGAGTTTCCCTCAAACTCCTAAACACTGACAAAATCACTCCAGTCCTGAAAAAAGCCAATCTGTACCCAAATATATAAATCAATTCAGGCCTGTTTCTTACTAACCATGGCTGGAGAAAGCAAAAAAACAATGAGTCTCACCCAGACATATAAACAACAATGTCTTGCCAGCTGACTACTACACTAGACTCTGATCTGGATTTAACCCCGATTCCTTTGTGATATACACAGCATCCTACATGAAGAAGATATTCAGCACCTTTTGAAAAATAAATGGACCATCACTATATGTTATCAATGCTACAATACAAAATTGGCTTTGAAGTCCAAGTTCCTTATTTAGAGTTTGTGCAATTAAGTATTGTCCACTGGGATGGGAGAGGACATTACAGCCACCATTTCAAGGGTACTCCACCCGCCAAATTTAGAGATGAGCTCCAGCCATCTCTGTACATTGAAGGAAACCACCATTATGTCATTTTTTTTCATAAACAAACTCTTATAGTGGGAGTTTGTTTCTGTGTAAAACAAAACACTGGGAGGTTTCTCCCATGGTGGTGGGGTCACTATTGTTTTTTCCTGTCCCTCACTGTCAGCCGGTGAGGGATAGGAAAAAGGGTACTACAAAATCCACCCTAAAAAGGGCAGAAGGTGTAATGTTCTGCCACCGGTAGCCCCATTCTGTTGGGCCAACGGGGACTCCATCATCGGAATACCTAAGGCTCACCTGTCTTTAAATGAGGCAGACGGGCCGAAGGTTTGGTGGGCACGGTACTATCGCGTTTTTAGTTTTCCTCCAAACTCTAAATTAAAACCAAGTCTTGGAGCATTTCCTCTCCCTTCTTTCTCATTGTGATCACATAGTAAAGATCAGTAAGCACATCTCAAGAATCTAACCAATGCTATTTGACCTTTCTCAGGGATATTTACTATTACTGACATGATTTAATACTTACCTACAACCGTCACTTTAGACCTGACCGATTCAAGGCTCACAGTCTATCAAAATGCAAATGAGACGCAGTTATGTCTAAAGACATCCTCTATCTCAAACATTCTCATCCTTCAATCTTATCTCACAAAACGTCAGCAGTAGATGTCAGCTAATTTCCTGATGTTGAAGCACCAGAAAACAATTCCTTCTTGTCACACCTAAACTGAAAAACAAATTTAACCCAGCACTCATTTACAAACTCAAGTTATAGGGTTTCTACCCATCCTTGACCTCTGTGGTAAAAGTATTGGTCTTCAGAATTAACTATATCTTCTCTTGGCTCCCCAAGCCTTCCCAATCTTCCGACTTTCTGTCCCCAAGCCAAGTGAAAATCGCAGCACGAATTCTCTTCATTTCTCTTTGAGATTAAAGCAACACCATGCTGGCAGGTTGTTGTATCCTTCCCTCTTGGTTCGACCCCCGCACCCCTCCTCCCTCTGACCTGATGGGTCCTCCTTAGAACGTTGTAGGGAAGGCTCTCCTGGAATGTTGAGAGTGAGAGCCTGACGAAGACTAAGCGCGTGTGGCAAGCTGTAGATGTAGCTGTTTTAACTCATGAATAAAGAAGATCCTACTTACGATTTGTCTCCGTGATTACTTCATCAATTGGCGACGAGTACGGGATTGCTGTGTCAGGGACAGCGCTGCATCTTCCCCTGGGTGATTCGTCTTGCCAGCTGCCGGTAGCTCCATTCTCATAAAGGACATAATCAGCCTGGAACCACTATTGCGATACGGACCTCCGATACAAGTGAAGGAGGGTGAGTCGTCTTCAAAATAACCTGCGCCTATTACTGCACCGAAGCTTCTTTCACCCATGACAGTCTGATTGTGTGAGAAGGCGAATGTTCCTGTCAAGATCGGAGTGTAGAGGCAGCGCCGGTGTTTGAGTTGAGGTTCTGGTGGTCCCTTGCACTGTCGGAATCCTTCCTGGGACAACGGAACGGGCGTGTTTCTGAGGGAAAATTCTTAAGTTTTCCAGTCACGCTTCCAGGGCTGGTGTTTGTAACTCTTGCCCGAGGTTTCTTCAGGGCATTTGGCAGCGCTCAGGCGGGGAACGTGGATGTGGTAACCAAGGAATCTCTGTTGTAGAGGTGTGGCTGAATATTTCACCACACGAACGACGAGGTTCCGGATTAGCGTTCGTTTAGGTAAACAAGGCTGTGGGGCTCAGCAGCAGATTCACAGAACTGAACTTGGTTAAGGAGGCTGTACATCGTATTTCTGTGAGGAAGCAATCGGAATTTTTAAACAGAAACACTACTTTTACATTGATTCTCTTCACGTAATCCCGGCAGCTGAAGGAATTCTTCATTTAAAGAGAGACTGTGGCTAATTTGACGACGGAACATCTGGTGTTTTGAAGGTCCACGTGGGTTCGGAGAAAAACAACTAGCATATTCAAGCTATTGTGAGAGTAAAGTTTTTCATGAGGAGTGTGATCCATTTAACCCCTTTCTTCTCAGATGGACAATAAGGGTAGTGTTATGCAAAGTTTTAATTTATATATATGTAAAAAAAAAAAAAGGGGACATTTCACAGTTTATATAGGAGCACTTCTTTGGGTTTTCACATTTAGCGTAGCATATTCCGAGGAGGAGTGTGTATATTTGCATCAAGTGAAGTTTGGTTTTAGTCATTTTCTCAAGTGAAGATGGCAGGGGCAGGCATGAGTCAACCACCTGCGTTTTTGAATGAAGTAAGGGAATCCAGATGCGAAGGAGGCCATTCTGGAGATTTCCCTAAAAGCGGTTTCACAAAGCCAATGGGATCTCCATATGGAACAAGATGGTACCATTAAGTCAGTAAAAAACTATGTGATTAAGGGGTGGCCAACCAAATGCAAAACACTTCCTGAGGAAGTACATCCCTTTTGGAATGTTAGAGATGAGTTGTCGGTGGATGGGAACTTTCTTTTAAAGTCAGGGAAGTTAGTTCCCCCTGGTGGGCTCAGGAACCACATTATAGATCTCTCGCATGAGGGACACTTAGGGAAAAGTCTGTGTAAAACGAGACTAAGATCAGACTTTTGGTTTCCATACATCGATCAATTGATGGAGGAGAAAGTAAGTGAATGTGCGGCATGCAGCATGAGTGACAAAAGTAAAATAACTAGGCGCATTCCTTTGAGACCGGTAGAGGTACCTGAGGATCCCTGGAATAAACTGGGTTTGGACATAGCAGGCCCCCTGCATGGGTTAGGTCCACAGGAGATGTATCTGTTGGTCCTAATTGATTACTATTCCAACTGGATAACACATAAATTTGTGAGTAAGATCAACACAAGGTCGCTCATAGAGTTTTTGACTGAGGTGTTTTCTAAAGAGGGTATTCCGACCACTATCGTGACGGATAATGGAGTACAGTTTGTATCTGACGAAATGAAAGAATTTCTTGCAGACATGTCTATTGCTCACATACGCACACCTTTATATTGCCCTAAAGCCAATGGGAAGGTGGAGAGAGCTAATAGATTGTTAAAAGGTTGCATTCAGTTGGCTGCCACATCACATAAGCCAATTGAATCGACTGTTAGAGATATGCTATGGTCATACCATACCTCTCCCAACCTGGCCACTGGGTATTCCCCGTTTGAGCTGTTGAGGGGGAGGAAGGCGGGCTCAAAGTTATCTCCCAACTGGTTGCCTCAGAGAAAAGAAGTGGGGGTCAATCCAATTGAGTTCAGAAAGAGAGTTTCAGACAAACAACAAAAATACAAGGAGTGGTATGACAAGAAATGGGGTACCAGGAACAAGTCCCTAGTCCCAGGACAAAGGGTATGGATTAGAAAACCCTGTGGCATGGGCAACAAAGAAGACAAATTCTTTCCTCCGGAAAAGATCAAAGAGGTTAAGAGTAATGTGGTCATACTAGAGAATGGGAAAATGTGGAGTATGGATAGAGTTGCCACGTGTCCCGTTGATTCTAGCACTAGAGAAGTAGACAAGTCACAAGGTTATGGTAGCGGACTTGAGGAGGAGCAGGAGAGAAGGAGACAAAGACCCAGAAATTCTCCCCTTTGGCACAAAGACTATAAGATGTGTTGAAGGGCAACATTTACCCCATGACTTTTCTCCATTTATCGTATGCCTGCCACCCAGGGTAGGGTGATGGATCCATGTTTCCCGCCCTTGTCACGTTATCTCCTATCTTTCCCTCCTCTTCTCCTTTCCTCTTTTCCTTTCGGGGAGGAAGATGTTTTGTATCCTTCCCTCTTGGTTCGACCCCCGCACCCCTCCTCCCTCTGACCTGATGGGTCCTCCTTAGAACGTTGTAGGGAAGGCTCTCCTGGAATGTTGAGAGTGAGAGCCTGACGAAGACTAAGCACGTGTGGCAAGCTGGAGATGTAGCTGTTTTAACTCATGAATAAAGAAGATCCTACTTACGATTTGTCTCCGTGATTACTTCACAGGTATTCCTCAGTCATCTCTGATCCCACTTGAAGATATTGTTATTTCCAAGGCGAGATCCACCTCTACCAAAGAAACTGTCATTGCTTCGACCCAATGCTGAGAGACCTACCACGGCTACCCTTAAAGTAAGAATCAAAATTAAAATCTTCACTCTCACACACGAGGCCTTCCACCTAAAATCCATCATAGCTGGAGGAACTACTTGCTTTCTACAATCTCAGGCAGACAAAAGTCTCTGAAAAGCAAAGACTCACTACAACTGCAAACCCAAATATTCCAACCACTGCAATGAATGAAGCGATCGTTCACTGGCAACCAGCTCAAACCCTATCCTTCTATCCCACCAGCAACTACTAAAAACCCACTTTTAGTCTGTATTTAAACTAATCTGTTTGTTCATAGTTCTTAGGCTTCCTTTAAACTTGCTTTTTAATTCAATGATGTAAGTATCTTTGTTTAAATATTTAATGTGTGTGTTATTGTCTTTATAAAGCACACTCACATTGATCGGTTCCGTTTTGTGATAGCAAACTGTAAAGCAACAAAAGCACTAAAGGCCTTGAGAGACCTACTGTGACGAATCAATGCTCTGGCAAATCTCGACCTATGTTTAATCAATGTGTATGTATTTGAATACTGATTCCCTCATCTTAGCTGCATTCAATGCTCGCTGCTCCCCAATCGGAGCACAACTGGCCTTCCTGAACAGCATACAAACAAGAGCATTGCCCTCCTTTGCAATGCTGCACTCGGTTGTATGTCGGAAAAACCCATGCCGTTGCCATGCATGCCGTTACTCCAGAGTCTTCACAACAAACACATTTTTACCACGCATATCGTTACAACGACATGCCTTAGGAGAAGCGCTGGACTTTGGAGCGGTATAATTTACTATTCCAACTCCAGTCTGCGCAACAGTAGGGAAAGCGTTGGACTTTGGAGCGGTATAATTTACTATTCCAACTCCCAGTCTGCACAACAGTAGGGAAAGCGTTGGACTTTAAAGTCCAATGCCTCTTACCCTGAGGCATGTTATAACTATATGGGTGCTAAAGGTATACGTGGTAAAGACGCATTCGTTGTAACACCTGCATTGTAGCAGCAGGGCGTGGTTCGCGCCGCGTTGTAAATGCTGTTTCCCCTGCACACAGGTGCATTCAGAATCTGTACAGCGCCTCACACCCTGAACAGCCTTCCCTCAGTTTAGCATTACCTATACTTGCTGTGCAATGACTGGGGCATATTTTTGGCATTCTGTTATGTCGCCTACACTCACACACAGCCCACCTTTAACATCTACACTGATGAAAAAGCCTCCACACCAATCACCCATTGCTACCCTAAGACTACCTACCTTTTAACTCCACTACTCCATTTACTGTCAGACAGCCGCGGCCCGTGGAGGGTGTTCCGTGGGGTGGAAAGGCGGGGCGGGGGAGGGGCAGGGTGGGGGTTCTAAAAACTGGAATATGGATAATTGGAGGTAAGTAAACAATTAATTAAATAAAACGAATTTCGTAGCGCGCGCTGCATCGCAATTTGCGATGCAGGGCGCGCTACGAAATTCGTTTTATTTATCTAATTGTTTACTTACCACCAATTATCCATATTCCAGTTTTTAGTACCCCCACCCTGCCCCGCCTTTCCGCCCCACGGAACACCCTCCACGGGCTGCGGCTGCTGTCAGATACGACTGGCTCGCTACACTACTACATTGTCTATACTACAAATATACCACTACATTGTCTAAAGTAATAATAGAACGCCTCTCCAATAGCCACTAAAAATGCTCCCCCCTTCATATAGACTACTATAATCATTCTGAAGAATACATGGGTGCATATTCATGCCTCTGAGGGCAAGGTAACAAGGGCCTCACTTGTAGTAGGAATGTGCTATGTAAATAACAATGGCAAGAATTCTCATACACAAACACACACATACAATCTGTGACAGTCACAGCCTTGCAGGAATTTTCCTGAATTTCTTTGAGAAGTCCTCACAATGCCGGTGAAAGTCCACACGGGTGAATTCCGGACATTTTAAAGGGCCCTTTCGTGAACCAATCCCATTCATGGAGGAGGGAGGAGCTAAGACATCTGCGGCGATTTGCATGCCCTCCATTCTAATGCCATTAGTGACATTTTAAGATGTGCCAAGTTGCACACTTTTGCATCTGCAAACATCCCAAACTTTTAGCAGATATAACCGTTACTACCTGTGTTTTGCAAAGCTTTGTGCATGCGGGTTTTCATGTTTAAATTGGGGCTTTGAGGACCTCTTACATTTTTCAGACGCAAACCATTTGGTTCATAGATCACGAGGAAGGTGGTGTTAATGTTTACCTTCGAGAAAATGACACATCTATTTTCAGCGCCAACTAGCAAAATATCGACAGTCTGCGAGCAAATGCAACCGCGTGCTAGGCTTAGTGGGGAAACCCCGCGAACTACAAATAGGTTAATGATGGAAAATTGCTTGAAAGTACAACATGTGTAATAAAACCTTTGCATAATGACATCATCCATGCAACTTATCATCCATACTCAAAACAGTTTACATTGGCTCGTGGCAGCCATGTGATGGTGCCTATATGTCCTTAGCAGAAACCTTAGGAATTATAGGCCCCTAGTGAGCCCTTTTATAGGCCCCTAGCGAGCCCTTCGCCTACGGAGGAGTAAGGTAAGTCCCATCCCTCTCAAGCTATCAGCAAACAATCATGTTCTCTCAAAGGTAATAAATAAAAAGACATTGATTCATACCCACAGATAGGTCCGGAAAATAGCCACCTCGAGGACTCGGCTCCACAGCTGGAGCTTAGCAGCAATGCCAGCAACATTCGTCTGTGTCATGTCTGAGGTGAAGGAATTTAAATGTTCTGAATTGCTTCCAATTCTGGAAGACTCACACATGTGAGTAATAAAAGAAGACCTGCTGACAAGTGAATTGCTGATTACATTTTGGAAAAGATTATCTTTTCTTTTTGTTTTTTTCTTTATTTTGGCAGGTGCTGCAGTTACTTTTTTTATGCACTGTCAAAACACAGATCTTTGGGTGGGGTTGATGTTTTAGGTTTTATTTTCTCAGGATACTTTCTTGGCCTGTTGCTAACTGTAAATGGATATTTAAAGTGTGAGTCTCCCGTCTGCCCTCTCCACCACCTTAACCCGACATATTTCCATGTGTTTTATAGATGTCTCGAACAAATATATGAGAGTGGGTTAAGTCAGAAGACAATGTTCATGTTAATCTTTTACACATTGTACAAACTCTTCCAGACTCCTCCTTCAGTCACAAAGCCAGCTGTCTAAACTGAGTAAGGGCGGGGTGTAGGCGCTGGTGAAAATATTTTATTTTAGAAAGAAGTTAACACACACACCCACACCGACACACACAGAGTATATGGATACCTTTGGTGGTGGGAACTGACTGGGGTCAGAAATATGACACGCATCATATTTTGTTGCAATGCTCATCTCGCTGCCCGAATCGGTTAGTAGGGACAACTTCACAGTGCTTTATATTCTTGTTTGGACAGAGAAATGTTATCCTTGCATGGGGAGTCACAGACTGACGATGAGCAAATGTCACAATGACCATAGCAATGGGCAGCTCTTTGCACATGGTGTGTACATCGGTAGAACTAGAGTCAATCAGAAGCTAGTCCTCACTCATGTGGAGATGGTTGTCAGACCCTATGCCTGGGCGAAGCCCCAAAGCCCACTTGGTACAGACCACTGCTGACATAGAAAAAGTAGTAAATAAACGTGCCCAGCCAGCTTGCAGTGCCAGGGAGCTAAACCATTTATCTTGAGTGGGCCTGTGTCTGCCCACCATGCCCCTTCATGCAGTGACTCAATGGCGAGAGCCCCTTTCACCCCACAACAACCTGGCAACAAGGGCCCCGGCTTGCTGGCCGATAGTTCAGGCACAGAACCACCACTGCCGCACTGCCCCAGGGATGGTCAGGGTACGTGGAACACAGACGGTGCAAGTGGAAGATCCAGGTAAATGTAAATGTATGTGTCTTGTAAAGCGCACTGCTGCCCTGAGGCGTCATGGCGCTGTAGACCGCTGGGGAACCCGTCCTGGCTATCCCTGTGAGATGGTCCCTCCTGGGTATCTCCAAGGTGAAACCAGGCATCCCCGGCAAATGTGGGGGGCCATTGTGGAGATGAGGCAAGCTAATGCCCAGAGTTGCCGAGTGTGATCCCTGGTTAGAGTAGGCACCGAGGCAAGAATTATCAAGTCCGCTGGCCCTGGTCCACGACCCTGCCGCGTCGGGAATTGAACCCTGGTCCCAGGCCGTCCTCTGCTACCGGGTCTGCTGCCTCTAACTAGTGAGCCACACCACTCCAGGTAAATGCCCCGCAGGAAATATGCCCATGCCACTCTGCACCCACACATGGCAGCATGGGAACTTGTAAGGTGCCAGTGCACACCCAGCCATCCAAGTTGCCCTCCTCGAGAGTGGAGCCTGGTGTCCACAGGTGCACGAGAGGAGGAAACGTTGTCTGCCTCCAGAGTTCAGCACAGGAATGCCAGTAAGTGAGACACCAGGCCCAAACAGGCAACAATCTAAATGACCAAATCCTGACACATACAGAGACTCTGAGAGTTGTACAAGCAGTGCTACTCATCAGGGACCCAAGGTCTTTATTTTACATCAAAATACTATACTAGCCATGGTGCCCAGATAGAAGCTACCTTATTGCAGTGAGGAAAGAAAAGGAGAAAAGGAGGGGTCAGACTATGTGACACACCCTACACGAAAGAGACACTGGTAGCATCAAACCCCACCACTGAACAGACCTCGAAACTTGTGCCCTGCACCCAGTTACCATGTCACCCGAACCAAAAGCCAACAGAGGGTAATCATGCGTCACAATGCTGCCTGCACAACGGCTCTGTTTCTCACCCTAATCGCAAAAGGCAGTCACGCCTCTCTCCGTCTAGCCCCTGGTACTCTGGCGCATTAAGAGAGCTCAAACTAGGGTGTATGAAACTGGGACGCCTCTGGCACCTGGAGTATTCACCATCAGCAAAAGCTGCTCTGCGGAAAGCTCAAAACATCTATTATTCAGCCATTAAATTGGCTAAGAGTAGCTTTTTTGCTGAACGTATTGCCAAAGCAAAAAACAATGGCAGAGAGATTTTCTCCATTGTAAGAAGCTTTCTAACACCCTGCGCTGAACATGTAGCTGCCCTCACTTCATCCCAATGGTGTGAGGAGCTCTCCTCTTTTTTCATCGAGAAAATACAAGCTATTCAGGACAGCCTGCCAAAGGGTTCTTGGGGATCCGAGACCAACTGCCCTATTCTCCCCAGCCGTCTGGATCATCTATTTGCCACAGCTTCTCTCCTGCTATGGGTTCAGATATACTGGCCATTCTTAATACTCTTAATTCAGGCTCCCCTTCGGACCCCTGTCCTGCCAGAGTACTGGCCGGAGTAGCCGAGGTTATTTATCCGGAAGTTACCTCAATCATTAATCTGTCTCTGTGCACGGCACGGGTCCCTCTGCATTGGAAACAGGCCAAACTTTTGCCATTCTTAAAGAAGCCTTCACTGGATCCATTATCAGTGGCCAGCTATCGACCCATCTCTCTTCTTCCAGCCCTGTCTAAAGTCTGCGAAAAAATCATCTTCTGACAGCTGGACACTTTTGTTGAAAATTCTGGTGCCCTCCATCCGCCTCAATCCGGATTTAGGAAAAGCTATAGTACCAAATTGGCTTTAGTGGAAATGGCTGAATCCATTAGAGAGTGTCAGGACGCAGGCGGCAGAGCGGCTCTGGTTCTTCTGGATCTCTCTGCTGCCTTCGACACGGTACCCCATCATTTCCTACTTTCGCGTCTGGCTAGCATCGGCATCACAGGCTCTGCTCTGGAATGGCTGAATCTTTTTTTGGAAGGCCGTTCCCAGCAGGTCTGGTCACCTCCCTTCTCCTCAACTGCTAGGAATGTGGCTACTGGTGTTCTTCAAGGTTCTACCTTGAGCCCACTACTTTTTAACATCTATTTGACACCCCTTATTTACTTGGCAGAGGAGCTGGGGGCGAAAGTAATCGCCTATGCTGATGAAACCCAGCTTCTATTCACCTGGAATGATGGGGACCTGTCCACTTTTCAAGCGCAGAACTGCCTCTCTTCTGTGTTCCAGTGGTTGGCATGCGCCCAATTGAAATGTAACGAGGATAAGTCTGAGGTCTTGCTATATGGCTCCTTTCCTCCTGCCTTTTATGAAAATTTGTGGCCAAATGACTTTCCTCGTCCAAAATCCGTGGGTGCGCCTGCTAAAAACCTAGGAATATGGTTTGGGACCGATCTCCGTTTCACGGTTCAAATTAGGAAACTCACCGGTGCCTGCTTTGGCATACTTAAATCTCTTAGAAGATATTTTTCTCTTCTTCTCAGCCAAGCAAAGGAAACAGTTGCCCGGGGACTCATTCTTTCCCGCTTAGACTATGCTAATGCCCTCTATTGTGGCATTCCTGGCTATCTGTTGAGTAAATTGCAAATAATTCAAAACGCCACCGTCAGACTTCTTTTTAACATCTCTAGAAGGTCTAATGTGAGAAAGCATCTGCGTGTTCTGCACTGGCTTCCAGTGGCGCAAAGAGTGCAATTTAAAGCTCTTACGGTGGCCCATAGAGCGCTGCATGGTCTGGGTCCTGCATGAAGAGGTTCAGCTTCAATGTCCCCAACCGAGCCTTAACCTCAGCCTCCCAACGCTTAATGATCATTCCTCGTTTTCGCAGATCTCGGCTGGGAGATCAGTCTATCTCAGTCAAAACGGTTTGGTCTGGAATTCGCTCCCTCTGGCTATTCGGAGCATTCAGGAGCTCCGCCCTTTTAAGAAACAACTTAAAACTTTCCTCTTTAACTAATCCACTCAAACTCTCCGTCTCTCAGGCTCTCTGATAACTGCTCGCGCCAGGATACTCTCGAGTAATTGAGCGCGCTATAAAACCTTTTATAACATAACATAACAATCCAGCCATTCAACATACTCTCTGTGCTATCATCGGTCGCTGTAAGGTGCAAGAGACTGACCCCGCAGAGGAAAGGACCCTACTTCTGCCTATGGTTGGCAGAGAAGTACATAAGATGTTCCTAACACTGCCTAACACTGGTTTTGACATGGACTAGAATGTAGCCCTGACTTCGCTTAACCCCTTCGGTGCTCATGACGGAACGGTTCCGTCATGAGCCACGGTTGAGCTGTGCTCATGACGGAACCGTTCCGTCATGACCACGCCCGCGCAAGATTCCGTCAGCACAGCGGCGGAATCTGCGCAGCATGGAAGGGGTTAATGACCAAGTCAGCAATCAAGGAAATCCAGATTACAAGTGCTTCATACTAAGCCAAGTGAAATTAAACCAGACAGAGTAAATAGGCACATTCTATTCCTGACTACCCTGCCTGTCAAGTGTGGGCAAATTTGCCAATGTCAATGTAGAGATCAGAGCTCAAATAATTCAAGAGTGCTCCTCTTCACACCTAAGGAAGAACATTTAACAATCTGCCAGAATGCCATTGATGCACATGGCTACATTTGGGGTGATCCCAAAAACTAGCCAATGCCTAAGCTTCCCATATCATAGAGTCATCCCTGGCTACCAAACCCATCAAGACCGTACCTAATAAAACAGGATCAGAAGAACATACAGTAGTCAAGAAGAACTCAAATAAGAAGGCAATTAGAACCTGTGAGTACTATGGAATCCAGAAACACTGAGGCACTCACTGCCCAGCAAAGGGGAAAACATGTACTGACTGTGGCAAAGTGACCACTTTGCCCGACTATGCCAGACCGCCTGGATGCCAAAATTAGAGGTCCTGCAGGTATTAGCCAAGACCAGCTGTGAAATGTTTGAAGATTCAGATGGCACCACGACTTCAAGACATGATCTTGTTCATCTGATAGCACCAGGAGAAAGTGTAGCGGCGAAATAAACGAAATAAACGAAGTTGAAACCATGCTGTGAGATAATATTCCACGAGTCTCATTAACAACGGCTCAACTGTGTGCGTTATGTCGCGGAAAAACTTTAAGACACCACACTCCATACCACCTTTAAAACCATTCATACTTGGATTTACGTTTATGGGAGGTCCACCCTGATTCAAATCGCGGGTGTGTTTAAAACACAAATACGTAAATTATTAGAATGCACACCCCATTT
Source organism: Triturus cristatus (assembly GCF_964204655.1). Taxonomy (NCBI): domain Eukaryota; kingdom Metazoa; phylum Chordata; class Amphibia; order Caudata; family Salamandridae; genus Triturus; species Triturus cristatus. The sequence goes on along the minus strand of NC_140591.1, from coordinate 288,217,773 downwards.
TTTTCATGCTATTCTTCATCTTTAACTTTTTCTCTCTTTTTCTCTCTATACGCTCTCAAGGCAAAAAGCTCTGGCGTGCAACCCTGATGCACGTTCTGCCCATGCATGCATGCCAATATAGATATATAACACCAGTGAGTGAACACTACACCAGTTCAGGGTGCACAGCCTGCTATGGGCCCTTTAAGCCAATATATTTGTAACAATCTTATTCGTATCTGCAATTTCATCCATTTTAGTCCATGTTTATCAAAAAGTAATCCAGTTGAGCCAGTAGTATTCAGGTCTTCCATTTTGTCGATTGCAATATAAATGTCCTCAGTAATCATGTGACCCAATGCATTTCGGGAAAGCTCCCTTCCTCAGGGGTAAATCTTGTACATATTCAAACTGTAATCATCCAACATCCAGAGAAACCGGTAAGCCATTTTAGTATATCGCATTCTTGTTAAAAAGGTTAAAATAGCCGTGGAAACGGCTTACGCTTCAATCATGCTGTTGTAAATTGCAACTTCGATGTGATTAAGCATTTACCAAAGACATGAATTCTCCCCCCTTACACATGTTCCTTTTTGTTATGTTGACTGAAGTCTGGACTCCATTTTGTATTGTCATGTCTCCACGTGCTCAACACGAGGAGAGTCTTATCTTTGTGTTAGTTGCTCTTGTAATCTGCCTAGTAACAGTCTATAAATAGTTCCTTTGTCCGTCTGGCGCATGCCCAGACTTGACCACATCTGTTATCAGTTAGTCCTTGCTTGACTATGTTTTCGCGGGCTCAAGGAGTATGTCAGCTCCGCCCACATATCGATCTTGTATTGCAAATGTCCATAAAAGGTAACATTCCTCGTCTCATGTCGTGCCCTCCCACTTATGAGCCCCTCTGTTGTGTATAAAAGGGGACCGTGTATGCAAGTTCTTTGTGCTACTCTATGCAATACTGAAGGGTATTGTATGGATTGTAGGACCACCCTTAAGGGTTAATAAACCTTGTCTTTGTACTTTGCAGTTTCCGTGCCAACTTCCTTATAGATTCCATTGCAGGAGAGCGAACCCTTGTGTCCTGCGGGCCTAGCTGGGGCCTGTACTCATCAATTGGCGCCCGTCACGTGGGGCTCATCGGCGACTCGGATGCTCGAAGGATTGGTCGCGACGAAGGTGAGGAATTTGGCCGGGGATGTGATCACTGCCAGAGGCACTTTAGTCCTGGCATCCCGAGGTTTTTCTTCCTTCCCTTCCGAGCTGACCATCTGGGTGGCGCCGGTCCTCGACTGAGACCTCTTCTGTCGGTTCTGCCGTGACAGCCGTTTGGGCGAATTTCGGAGCTTGGCAGTTGGAATCTGGACTCTTGATTGGTAAGAACCGTTGTACGGTACTTGCTCCGAGTTCTTGAAGCCTGGGTTGGCTATTTGAGTTTGATTTGTGATGACCGGTCATATCTTGTATTGATTATTGTGAGAATATATGCGTTGCAACACATATAGGCAGGTAATGTGGAGATATTTCTCCGGAACTGTGTAACTTTGACCAGCACAACGTTTAAGTGCCATTTTTTTGATAATACTGCATATTCTGCATTATTTTTGAGCATGCCTGCTTTTAGCGCACTCCGTAAGTGGTGCTGCTGCTTTGGAAACCGGTTAAACCTCGAGGAATCTGCTCCAGCTCCCCCAGAGGGGACTCCTAATAGGGATATGTATGTGAAGCATGGTCTTTCCTCCATAATGTACAGCACAGTATGGAGGAAATATACCAGAAAGGATCCTGAGTTACGGTGGCCGTTGTATGGGTCGTTTGATATACGTAAGATTGAGTATGTGGAACAGTGTATGTGTAGATATGTTTGAATGTGTGCGACTATGGGTGAAGGAAGTGCGTGAGCGAGAGAAACGCGAGAAAGCGCTGTTTGATAAAGAGCAACGAAAGAATGATCATGTGAGAGCGCAGGAAGCAAAGCGTCGGGAGGAAAGAGAACAGACGGAGAAACAAGAGAAAGAACATAGGTTACAAGTCTCGGGTCAATATGCTGTTCGTCAGCCACTCTATCCTGTCCTTAATAATCATGACGATGATTTTTATTTATTAGATCGTTCTCCGCCTCCTTATGTCGGCGCGTCTGCCCCGAGGCCGCAAGATTCTGGATCGGGTTCGAGTAAGGTAGACACGCGATCCATGTTATCGGCTGAGCGAATGGGTGAGCTTCGGCAGGTTTCTTATCGTGCATGTAAGGGCAAGTTATCCCTTGATGAACTGTTGGCTTCTTGGGAACCGTGGCAGGATAGAGAAAGGTTGTATTTCTTGGGACACTTTTCTGATGAAGTGATTGGCGCCTTTCGGAAATATTCCAGCGTCTTTGAACCTGACGATGTGGTATTGGATGCTAAAGCATTGCGTAATGGTGTTTTCTCTCCCTCTAAGGCGCCTGAAGCGGTTCGGCGACTGTTTGCGTTGCGGGATGCGGCAGCAGACCTTAAAGAGAAAGCGCGCCAACATCTTGAGGAGGAAAGGCGGTCGGATTCGCGTACTGGAGGCGGCCATTCATCCATCTCTCAATCAGATAAGAGCGATCCAGTGCATGCTAAACCAATGCGCGAGGCGGCGCCTTTGTATGTTCCTCCTAAAGGAGCGGGGACTAGCTCGGATATTACCTCCGCTGATGCTAAGGGATATTTTGTGTATAATTGGGTTTATACTCCCTGGCACAGGGCTGACGTCATGGCATTAAAGAATGCGTTGCCTGATCCCCGCAAGAATCCAGCGGCCTTTTACGAAGAAGTCGAGGGGGCCTTGAATTCTTGTATTATGACCTTAGCGGATATAGATTTGTTCTTTGGGCTTATTCTACCACCAGATATGTGGCGATCCGTGCGAAAGGTAGATGATGTTGCCACTTTTAAGGCTCGATGGTCTGAACTGGAGGATGAGGATAGGGAGAGAAAGCCCGCGCAGAAACCACCTCAGATTATCTTAGATCTCCCCGCTGCTATTCTGACTAAGTTGAAGACCATCATTCCTCCTAAAAAGATTGACTGGAATATGCTAGCCTCGTGTAAGCAGAAAGCCGATGAATCAGTTGCAGATTTCTTTACGCGCTTTGAGGAGACGTTCCATGATTTTAGCGGTCAGTCCCTTACGGATGATACGGGTCGGCACCTTTTTGCTGACAAATATGTGGCGAATTTATTACCGGCAATTGCAGCTCGCCTCAAAGCGAGTGAAAGTTCTTGGTCCACTACGACCCCGACAGCCCTTCTGACTATAGCTCAATACTATGAGCGCCAGGAGCTAGAAGCGAAGGGGCAGGAGGAAAAGAAATCAAAGGATTTAAAAACGAAGGTGATGTTAGCACAAGTATATGGTCCGCCCCGACGGGGTGTAAATAGAGGTAGGGGAGGATTTTATGGTCCTCCCTCGGGCCGATCTGATCTGAATAGGAATCAATGTGCGTATTGTAAGCAATCAGGGCACTGGGCCAGAGAATGCCCAGCGTTGCATGCTTCACGGCAGGGGCACGGTCAGGGACACACTCAGAGTGGCCCAAGAGGTAGAGGGGGTTTCTCGAATTTTAGAGGGAATTCTAATGATCACGCTCGTTTTGACCTTGCTGGGCAGCAACGAGATAGGTCTAATGTTTTTGATCGACAAAATCAGTATCAAGTGTCGGGGATTGACCGGTCTGGGTATCATGATTCTCAGCATGCATAGGAATGCGTTGGATGGGGGTTAGAATCAGTTGAGGTGCCAGTTGATCAGAGGGGTCCTTACGTATCAGCTGAGGTTTTGGGCTCCACTGATCAGTTTCTAGTGGACACAGGAGCGACTCGTAGTGCGCTGTCTAAACAATTGGTTCCGAGGGCTCCCCCATCTGGCTTAATGGTTACATCGGTAGGGTTTGATGGAACACTCTCCCGAAGCCCTCTTTCGCAGCCCCTTGCACTTCGGGTTAATTCCTTTTCTGCACCCTGTCCGTTTTTGTTAGCTCCGAGCACGCCGGATAATATTATGGGCCTTGATATGCTGAAGCACTTCAGAGCTACGATCCGGTGTTCCCCTGCTGGAGTGCGGGTGATGTTGAATGACAATTATCCCCTGTCTGAACGGATGTGTGTGGCTACAGAAGATGCTGTGTTAGCTGCCCTCCCCCGTGCTCTGTGGGCCACTTCGGATACTGATGTGGGACAGATGGTGATTCCGCCTGTTCACATTAGTGTCCAGGAGGGGGCGGTGTTACCACGCCTTCCACAGTATCGTATTTCGCAGGAGGGGGAAGAGGCTCTTATACAGATTGTGCAGGATTTGATTAAGGTGGGAGTGGTGGAAGAAGTTCCCTATAATGTTTGTAATAGCCCGATTCTACCCATTCTGAAAAAGGATACGGATGCTAAAGTCTACCGGTTTATCATTGATTTGAGAGAAGTAAACAAGATCGTGATACCCCAGTACCCAGTGGTTTCGGATATCACGACGTTGCTTACTTTGGTCCCACCTACGGCGACCACGTTTTCTGTTATTGATTTGAAAAATGCCTTCTTTTCAATTCCCATTCATCCCGATAGTCGATACCTTTTTGGTTTCACTCTCAATAATAGGTCTTACCGATTTTGTAGAATTCCCCAGGGCTATACGGAAAGCCCTAGCATCTACAGTCAAGCCTTGAAAAGACAATTGGACTCTTTTGTTCTGCCCGAGGGTGTCGCCCTCATTCAATATGTCGATGACATCTTGCTGGCGGCTGACACCCCGGAGTTGTGTGAAACGAGTACGTTGTCTTTGCTTTCATTTTTGGCATCCCACAATCACAAGGTCTCTCGGAAAAAGTTGCAATTTTGTAGACCAAAGGTGACTTATCTAGGTCACCTTTTGTCTAAGGAGGGACGTGAACTCACACCAGACCGTGTTCAAGTGATTCTGGATACACCGACGCCGTCCACGCAGAAGGACGTGCGCGCATTTTTGGGTCTTGTCTCTTTTTGCAGGCAGTGGATATTAGGGTTTTCGTATATAGCCAAGCCATTGTTAGCCCTTTTGACAAAAGATACACCTATCCCGCTCCCCTGGACGAATGAGTGTGACACTGCCTTTCAGAAACTGCGACAGGCCCTCTGTTCAGCACCAGTATTAGGAACACCTGATTATACCAAGCCTTTTTCGTTGTATGTGCATGAGAAAGATGGATGTGCATTATCAGTTTTAGTGCAGATGCACGGCGATAAGCAGCGCCCTTGTGCATATTTTTCGGCTGTACTTGATCCTGTTGCCCGAGCATTGCCTGGTTGTTTTCGCTCGGTTGCGGCGACAGCTGTGTCAATACGCCAGAGCGAGGGAATTGTGTTATCTCATAAGCTGTTGGTATTAGTCCCCCATGCTGTTGATGCCCTGCTTAATCAGACAAAGACGCAGCATTTGACCAGTGCCCGTTTAACGGGATATGAGCTGACGCTTTTGGCTCCTCATATCACGTTGAAGAGGTGCGTGACGCTAAATCCTGCCACATTGTTGCCATACCCCGAGACTCGGTCTGAGGCACGAGAAGCACATGATTGTATCCTCACGACCGAGGAACAAACGAAGGGTCGTATTGATCTCCAGGATACGCCCTTTTCAGATGTAGATGGAGAACTGTGGGTGGATGGGTCATGCCTGAAGCTACCAGATGGTACGACTTCAGCAGCGTATGCGATTACCACATTGCAAACAATAGTGGAGACAGCACGCATACCACAGAAATCAGCTCAAGCAGCGGAACTGATAGCATTAACACGGGCATGTGAGCTCAGTACAGGATTGTGTGTGAATGTTTATACAGATAGCCGCTATGCCTTCGGAGTAGCGCACGATTTCGGCCTGCTCTGGAAGGAAAGAGGGTTCTTAACGTCGCATGGAGTACAAATAATGCATGGGGAGTTAGTTCATAATCTTTTAACTGCATTGACATATCCGAAGAAAATTGCTATCATTAAATGTAGCGCCCATAGGAAAGTAGTCGATAAAGTTGGAGAAGGGAATGCGTTAGCAGACCGAGTGGCGCGGGAGACTGCGATGCAGCCCGGTGCTACTGCCATGTATGTAGTGAAGTCACAAGTAGAAAGATGGCATGATGCGAAGGAAGAAGTGCGAGAAATACAGAGGACCGCTTCTGACAAAGAACGGGAGCAATGGTCCAGTGAGGGAGAATTGGATGATGAGGGTTGCTGGAGAAATAAGCAGATGGATCGATGGAAATTACCCACAGCTTTTGTACAACCTATGGTTCAGATGGCACATGGGCTAGCACATGTTGGAGCTTCCGCAATTGTAAAATTGCTTACCCAAGTTTGGGAGCATCCAGAGATTGCTAGCACGGCAAAGAGAGTGGTGCAGACCTGTATGATCTGCCTGAGGTACAACCCAGGAAAGGGTACTCGAACCCCAGCAGGAGGGTTTGTAACACCTACTGCACCCTTTGAGGTTTTACAGATGGATTACATTCAGCTCGAGCGTTGTAACAATTTGAAGTATGTCCTAGTAGTGGTGTGTGCCTTTAGCAAATGGGTTGAGGCCTACCCTACGAAAGACAATACTGCAATGACTACCGCTAAGATGCTGTTGAAGGAGTTCTTCCCTCGATATGGCGTTTGTAGACTTCTGTGGAGTGATAACGGGCCCCACTTTATAGCGGACGTTATAAAGTATGTTCTGAAGGGTCTAGGCATCACCCAGAAGTTCCATGCAGTATTCCACCCTCAATCTGCAGGACTAGTCGAGAAGTATAATGGTACACTGAAGCTCAAGATCGCTAAAATTCAAGCTTCAACGTCTTTGACTTGGCCAGACGCTTTACCGCTGGCATTGTTGTCAATTAGGTCGGTCCCGCACTCTCGAATCGGTCTTACACCGTATGAGATTGTCTTTGGACGTCCAATGAATATTTGGGGTCCACCAAAACCCAAGACTGTGTATGATGTACCTTGTGTGATGATGAATGACTATCTGGCACAGTTAACGGATAACTTGGTTTCCATTCATCAACAGGTCCGGGAGGCGCTCCCTGATCGGTCCACCGGCGAAGGACATAGTCTCCGGCCTGGAGACTATGTCATGCTGAAAATCTTCGACAGGACGAATAGCCTGGAGCCGAGATGGGTGGGCCCTGAGCAAGTCTTGCTGGCAACAAGGACGGCTGTGCGAGTTTCCAACAGAAAGAATTGGATCCATTCCCTGCACTGCCGCAAAGTGCCGCCCGGATTGGTGGAGCCCGCTGTACTGACCGATCAACGAGAGATTCTGACCACAGAGAAAGGCCGTGCTGTGGAATCGAACGACGCTGAGGAGCTCTTTCCGGACCACGCGACTCCTGGAGGAAGGCGATATCATCTGAGGCCAAGAAAGTGAATCCTTCAGTAGCGGGACATGTTGTCAGAACGGCCCTTGGGTTAGTGAAACGGAGAGCCAGTGAGGCAAGGGGGGGGGATCAGCCCTGCATTAGTGTAGCGACACCCGTCTTGGCCCGTTGGTGAAGAAATCGACCGCTGCCCAAGGGGAAGAGTTCTGACAAACTTTTAGTTTCAGGAAGATATTGATTTTCTATTTTTAACATGGAGAAGAAGAAGATCCTCTGTGCAACAGGTTTTATGCTCACAGTAACTATTGTTGGGATAACCACATGGTTTGTGGAGAACGTGACTCCTGCCCGAGAGTTGCTTGTATTGACCACTCCAGTGCCTGCTGAGCACTATTTCTATACCCTTCCGTATCAAGAATTGAAGCATCGTCAGTCCTATTTGAATAACACTTTCATTCAGATGTTACATCATACCCATGTTGCCACCAATGCTACGAACTGTTGGATATGTGGTATGATGCCAGCTCATCAGAAGAAGGGAGGAACGCCATTTATACCTCTTCCTTTCTCTCATAATGGCTCTTGTAGAGCATGGTACACTTTGCTTTTTGCCACTCGGAAACCCACAGTGGGACGATTACTCTTCAGACTCAATAAAGAATGTCATCAGGATAAAGATGGATATCCGCAAGCGAATGGGACAATTTGGGAATGGGAAGAGTATCGACCAGACAATGAATCGATTCCATATGTTTTTACGAACACCAGAGACACTGTGGGAAAAGATAAATTTGTGATTCAAGTGGCACAAGCTCAAGCGGACCTGTGTGTCCAAAGTGTGGGTTATATTCCCGTCGGTGTTAGCGATTGTATTACCATATTAAACATCGATGGATTGAATAACAGTACTTTTTTAGCATCCCATAATACGTACTTTGTGTGTGGAACTAAAGGTTATTACCGTTTACCAGCCGGTTGGTCTGGAGTATGTTATGTATCATTTTTGTTACCTCCTGTATTTCTGGCACCTGCATCCTATCATAAGGATTTAAAGTTGTTGAATAATGTGACTGTAAATAGGTATAAACGTACTTTATCAATTGATGATGTGGATCAAACTGACACCAGTTTACAGCAGTATATCGACTTCAATCTAGGATTGTTTTTCTTCGTTGGAGCTGCCCTAAATAGTAGGAAAATTCGAAGATTAACACGAGTGGTAGAGGCTGTGACGAACCAAACCGCTGCTGCTCTTGGGAATCTTACGGAAGAATTACAGATTACCAGAATTGTTGCATTGCAGAATCGTATGGTGTTAGATGTTATGTTAGCTGATCGAGGTGGAGCTTGTAAAATTATCGGAAGTAGTTGCTGTGTGTTTATTCCTGACCACACACCTTCAGTCTACAATGCAATTAACAGGTTGCATAAAATTGCAGCTGAAATCCATACAGAAAATGGCACTTGGTCCTTTTCTGGATGGTTTTGGGCATTGATCACTGCTTGGGGTTGGAAGGTTTTGACTGGTCTCTGCATAATTATAGCAGTTCTGTTTTCTTGCTGTATCTGTATTCAATGTGGTCCCTTGCTCTGTTCTGTATGTGTATCATTTTGTATCCCCGATAAGAAAGCTATTGCCAATGTCACTTATCAGAAACGTTTAGCTAAGGAAGTAGAAGAGATGATGATAATCGATATATATGATGATTATTCTAACAAGTCGGATGTCTTCAGTAAATGCTGAAAGGGTCGTCTGTTGTAAATTGCAACTTCGATGTGATTAAGCATTTACCAAAGACATGAATTCTCCCCCCTTACACATGTTCCCTTTTGTTATGTTGACTGAAGTCTGGACTCCATTTTGTATTGTCATGTCTCCACGTGCTCAACACGAGGAGAGTCTTATCTTTGTGTTAGTTGCTCTTGTAATCTGCCTAGTAACAGTCTATAAATAGTTCCTTTGTCCGTCTGGCGCATGCCCAGACTTGACCACATCTGTTATCAGTTAGTCCTTGCTTGACTATGTTTTCGCGGGCTCAAGGAGTATGTCAGCTCTGCCCACATATCGATCTTGTATTGCAAATGTCCATAAAAGGTAACATTCCTCGTCTCATGTCGTGCCCTCCCACTTATGAGCCCCTCTGTTGTGTATAAAAGGGGACCGTGTATGCAAGTTCTTTGTGCTACTCTATGCAATACTGAAGGGTATTGTATGGATTGTAGGACCACCCTTAAGGGTTAATAAACCTTGTCTTTGTACTTTGCAGTTTCCGTGCCAACTTCCTTATAGATTCCATTGCAGGAGAGCGAACCCTTGTGTTCTGCGGGCCTAGCTGGGGCCTGTACTCATCAATGCTGTCCATGAAGCCTACACTACACAGAATGTGTTCACCATTACATGACCACGCCAAACACAAATACAACACGAAGGCTGTTTGATAGCTGCATAATTCTTTGTCACAAAAGTGAAAGTGATTACACTTGGTACACTTATGTGTTGTAGAGTGATGAAAGTACTGAGACTCATCACTTTCGCATTTGGGGTGCTGATCAAACAGTTGCACACATGGTAGAAGAATATGCAACCATATGGGTAAACATCGTTTACCACAAAACCGGAACACTGCATGCCATTACAACGCGGTCGTTGCAACAACCGCGTTGTTACAGCTCATGCCATTACTCCGCAAGTCAGAAAAACGACTTGCTGTAGGGGTCAGAAGCTGTTGGATTTAAAATCCAACACCTTCCCTACTGTTGCACAGACTGGAGTTGTAATAGTAAATTATACTATTCCAACATCCAGCGCCACCCCCTAGAGCAAGTCGTTGTTCCGACTTGCGGAGTAACGGCATGCGTTGTTACAATGCGGTTGTTGTAACAACCGCGCTGTAATGGCATGCGTAAAAAAAGCATGCAAGGTAATGTGGCATATTCCATTTTTAAAGGATTTGACAGTAAAGTTGCATGTAGACTCGCCAGAATAGCGTGTGGTGCTACAGCACTTACGAATACTGTTCCACATTAAGAACAAAGTAGAAAAGGAGTTGACCAAGCCAGAGGAAGCTGGCATTATTTAGTAGATTGAAGGACCCATACCGTAAGTATCTTCAGTAGTGTTCGCCAGAAAACCAACTCGGCATGACAAAGTACACATATGTGTAGACATGAGAGTGCCAATTAGGGTGATTAAACATGAATATCACATCAAACCAGCTGTAGATGATACCATTACCACAATCAATGGCACCAGATGGTTCTCCACGAATGATTTCAAATCTGGGTATCACCAAATCAAGCTTCATGAAGGATCCAGACACCTCACAAAATTCTTCACCCAGGTGGGATTAAGATGATGCCTGAACTTAAACATCTCGAGCACCACTGAGGTGCTCTAATTTGAGTTGCACACTTCCGATCTCATAAGTAAGGCCTCCAAACGGGATTTGTAAAGAGCAAATTCGATTTGGAGTCTATCTTTCCGTCCAAATTGTCCCTCGCTCCAAACGGCCAAGTACGATGCGAGTATCCCGTACGTGCCGTGCAAATCGTTTACAAACGCAAACCTGTCTGTCCGACATGATCATAGCCAAATAGTGACGCACAATGGAGCTGTTTTCCGACCGAGCGAGTACGGTGCATGAATCGGACATCTGTATGGACTCGGTCTCATCGAGACGAAGTGGCTGTCGGATTTGGACTTCGGGGGCCCATAGCAGGCCCCCCTTCACCCGGAGCCCTCCGATTCGGTTACAAGGGTGCACATTGGTCCCCACGATCCAGGCATGCACAGTGTGGCAGGCAACATGGGGTGCCCACCACAGGGTGTATGCTATTCCCCGCCCACCCCTTTCTTCTATGGGAGCCTGTGTACGCGTCGGTACACAAGCTCTTATAGAGTGCTATGGGAGTCCGAGCGAGCCGAGTCCATAACAGTGCAGTTGCATCATACTCTCTCAGTCGGACAGCACGCAAAAGAGTTGTTTGGAAAGCATTCCTGATCCGATTAGTTTGTAATGCTTTACCAACAAGATCGGAATCAGGCCCATAGTGTAAGCAATGCCATTCTGGTATATTCTAGAGCAGCATAATGAGAGACTCCGAGATCTCATAGAACGGATCTGAAGCAGCTGCCTCACACGCCGCAAAGCAAAGTGTGAGTTTCTCATGGACAACACTGAATTCTTCAGATATCAGTTCTCTGTGGAAGGAGTCCTTCAAGACCACAAGGAAGTGACAGACAACTAAACCCCCTTCGAATGTACTGGAAGTTTGCAGTCTTCTAGGTATGGTTACAAATTGCAGCTGGTTTATACCCAACCTAACGCCCTAACCAAACGACTGCACAACCAGTTAAAAGTGAACACTGTCTAGGAATTGACAGAAGAGCACAAAAAGTCATTTGAAAACACAAAAGGAGCACTGTCTGAAGACACCACAATGAAGTTCTACGATCCGACAAAGCCCACTGGTTGTAGATGATTGAAAACGTCAGGTCTTATTAGCACAGGAAAATTGGCGCCTGTCTGAAAAGCGTAGTGTATTTTATTTCCAGTAATCTCGCGGTGTAAAGGTGAGGCAAATCACCCTAGACCCCCAAAAAAGTAGGACCAAAGATCCCGTCAGTAAACTAAAGCTTGTCCTGTGCACACGCTTAGGTATTCAATGGGAGTGCATCATAATATTTTAAAGAACCAAGTGCAAACAATAAATAATGTCTCTTGAAGTCCTTTCTTTGTCTTTTATTTAGAAGAAAGGAATGCCCAGTCAACACCTGTTTCGTCGTTGGGGATTACCCCACGACTTCTTCAGGGTTCTCTGTGTAAATATTGCACGCCTCTCTGCCGGTTATACTTCCGACCCGGCTGGTCAATGGTACGACTTCTATGATTGTTTAGTATCACTCTTCAAGGTTGTATCAGGAATCTTATATTCTATAACAGTAGTATATCCGCAGTTTTGTGGCCAGTGAGCAAAGACCCACAGTATATGCCGGCATGGGATGAGACTCAGCGTACTCGCTTCAGATATCTCGTTTTACCCGGACCATCAGAGCATTGTGAACGTGAAAATGAGGCTAAGTATAAAAAAGGTGGTTTCCAAACCTAGATGCACTGGGAACAAACCATCAACAACTGCTTGCCATGCCAGGAGGTAGGCCAGTCTGACCTGCCAGAGTCGGCGTGTGCTCTGACTGTAGAAAATAGGCCTCAGCTAGGCCTACCAGTGCAAGGGGTTCGCCCTTCTTGCACAGAGTCCTCAGACTATTAGAAAGAAGTTGGCACAGAAACTGGAATAGAAAATACAGAGTTTAATAAACCTCATGAGGTGGAACCACATTCACCCAGCACCCTGTGGTGCTGAATGAAGGTAGCACACAGAGTAGAAGAACCATGGGTCTTTTATACCCACACAGGGGCTCAGAAAAGGGCGGTACAAGTATACATGAGAAGAGTTACATACATAAATGGTCATACAAAAAGGCACAGTCAACAGTAAAGGAGGAGCTAGCAGTTGCTGACTCTGGTAGAAACAACCTGATAGTTACAGACTAAAAACAGATGCATGGACAGTTAGATATTCCTGCGCATGTGCAGGGTAGCAGAGTCTAAGTATAGCCAGTCCTTTAAACAGAGCACAAGGGAAGACAAAATGGCTGCCAGAAATACAAAATGGATTCCACAAAATGTACAGGATAGCCTCTAAATACCAGATGGATTCTGCTAACGCTAATTTAATCGTAGCCAATTTACGACAGATGACCCTTTTAGCGTTAGCTGAAGACATCTCCCATAATCCAGTAGGAAAATGAAAAATATGCAAATTAATTTTTAATTAATTTTTTTTTCTTTTTTTTTCATAAATATCCTAATTCATTGCTAGGTGGGCATTTCTCATTCTAAATATGGCGAGTATGCGAGTATGTATAAGGTATAAACAGAAGTACAAAGGGAAAAGAGAATTGGGTCATACAGATAGCAGGAGAGAGTAATTACTATTATCAGAAACAGCTTTCTAGTCCTAAGCAAATCCTAGAACCATCCAGTAAAAACATTTTCAAGGCTCCTATGCATTTCAGTTACCATCCATTTCAACTTCAAAAACATTTTCGCTAGACTTTTCCAGTGTTTCCTTTATGAGGGCTAGAGTATCTATCATTATACCCAATACAAACAGTAAAGCAGTCAGACATATTATTTACAAAAAATGATCCTGGATCCAGAGGACCAGGAGGACTACACAGGACCATGAGAATTAGGACGAAGAGCTGCAAAGGGTTGCTCCTCCTCAAAAATGGGACGATCAATGGGGTACATTCCCAACAAAAAAAATAAAAAGAAGTCCTTGGGAAATTAAAGCCGCTGTACAACCAACCAGAAGGGAGTCTTCTCCCTGTGTCCGTTTGAGCCTCACAGGCAGGCTCTTGTTGTTCCCACGGTGGAGCTGCACAACTCGCAACTCAGGAATCATGGCCTAGTTTCAAGGGAAAAGTTTCTTCTTTCAGGATAGGGCAATCACCCAACAGGGCAAATGCGCTCAGCGATCCTGTCCAGTGTCTCAGGCAGTGCACCAGTTTTCTTCATTTCAATCTAACAGGCACCAGAGACACAGCACCTGTACCCTGAATTCAAGTCCTTCCCTAACTCCTGTATTGCTCTGCTGGCACACTGCTCTTTCGTTGGGGCCATATCTCTTGGCCAACAAAGGTGAAAACTTTACAGCCACTTTAGGACCAGGATTCAGAGGCCTGATGCTAGGATCTCTGAAGCAACCCTTGTTTCAAAGGGGGTTACCTCAAGCAAAAACTCTCTCGCTTTCCTGGTCGGTCTGTGACTCTCGGCTGGGCATCAAAAGCTTGATCCACGATTTCTCCTTTCTGATTTGTGACCCCGTCTTTCACCCAAGATAGAAGCAGGGGTACACTCATCCCAATACTTCCGGCCTTCTACCTTCACTGAGGTCCTGGTTGCCAGCAATGCCTGTGCTGGTTACCTTCACTTTGACTTCAAGCTGGACTGGTGCTGACTCCTCAAGCTGGATCTGATGTCTGCGTCCCTCTGGCAATGGTTGTAAAGCAGCAAATATCTATTGGTGGACAGAACAAAAGGTCTTTAGACAAGGCACAGAAATAATCTATCAACAGAGAGGATAGTCTCAGAATACTTCCTAGTCTAGGGACGCCCCATATATTAACAAAGCACCCTAGAACCACTTTCATATATGTGAGAGTAAATAAAACAACAGCCTGGACCTATTGGCAAGTATAAAAGGAACTCTTTGGTGAACTGACAAGAGTAATACGTCACCCAATCCCAAGCAGTCAAGGAAGTCTGTGTTCATTTACCAAATTCTGAGGAAAAGAGAAAAACAGTACAGACATACTCCAAATTTTTACATATGTATATTTCTATCTTAATCATCTAAAGACCCTCAAGAAAAAGGAAATGTTATACACTTTTACTCATAAACTTTGCATTACTTGTACAGGACTGCAGACACTTCTAATATGATTTTTCTTAATAAAAGCACCTACATTGTATACTCAGGACCATGCTCTCATGTTATAGGAGCGACAGGAAAATCTAACACTGCTAATTTAACAAGGATTCCTATTACATAAAGAACTAAAAACTTCAACATAATGGGTACACGTTCTCCAGTAGAACATCTTGTGACTAACAGACTCCTATAAAACAATATTTTCCTCAAAAATGTTTGCTAAGGATCGCATAGACCCCTTCCCTGCATTCTACTTTTTCACAATCCATCAGTTCTAGTAAGGACTGTCAGTTTATTTACACAGACTAGCTAATAAAAACTAGCAATGCCCTTGCAAAACTGTATGTAGCATGAGAATAACAAACAATTGTGGTGTTGTCACTTGAGAATTTTCAAACAAAAACTGCCCACAGCTAGTTCCGCTTAAAGATCAAATAAGGAAGCAGCAATCTAGACTACTCATCCTCTCATAATTCCATCAGAGAGGATGAGAGGATGGGTAGTAACATAGCAAAATATATTTATTCATTTTATTAATGCTAATAATGTTTAAAACAGTATTACTGAATAGCCAATTAAATGTCTCATGGCTATTTCACAGACAGTTTAGACTTGAAAGAAATTAAGAAAAAGAGAGAGAACACATAAATTTGCCTACCCTTAATTTGTAGAGGAGCTAGCCTCCTCCCCCATTTTTGACAGTAGGAAACCTGTAACAGGTTTCATTCTGTCAACACTATCAACCCCAATTTGTAGCAACTGGGCATAAACAAACTCTGAGGAGCTAAATAGCACATTTCAGCTAGCTAAAGAACATATTCCTTTAGTAAATGTGCAAGTGTAACACGAGGGCACATGAATTCAAACTAAATCCCATTACTTCCCCATTACTTCCTGAATTCAGCCCTAAAAGCATTTGTACTATATATATGGCAGAGCCAGTATCTTTTAAAGAGAGGTCACATATACCATTATACTATGTTCATTGAGTGCACACAAAAACTTGCTTCTACCAAAAAAAAAGGGAAGCAAAACCTCTTTCTTTCCCTGCCATTTTGTCTTTCAAATGTCGAAATGTCAAAACACATATTGCGCTGAGCCCTGCCAGGCTTCTAAATGTAGGAGTTCGGCCTTTAACCTATGCAGCTGTTCCATCTTGTATGCAAGGTTGTCATGCGGTGCTCCCAAGTCAAAGTGACCCTAGAGACCGAAGGCGAAACAGCAAAACCCACTCTAATCGTGTTCACCAGCAATTTCAGAGGTAAACTTAATAACTTCTGCCAGTTTTTATACATAGTGATATTTAGAAGCAGTGTGCTGTGTGCTTGAGCAGTATAGATGTCAGCTATTAAGTCTATGCTTACATATGTGCATTTACTGGAGCCTTAGACAGTTTAAAAGCTGCTCTGACTGGAGAAATCTCATTTAAATAGTGAATTTTTACTCAATTTTGATTTTGATCTTTAGGGCACTTAAAAATGAATATCCTACAATGTTTTTGCATAATAGTCATCCCCAGAATGTCCTCTACATATCCCAGAGATGTAGCATCAGAAATGTATAATGTATACCCTTATAAAAATAAGTTTTGTAGCCTGGATAAAGTGACATTTTCACATGTAATTGACCCCCTATTGCTGTATAGCACGGCTTAAAATCAATTTGGATGCTAGGGGGTCACAGCATCATGATGCAGGCATTATGAATAGTAAAAAAACGAATTTAATGCACCTATGTTAGATAACATTTTTAATATAATCATTTTAAGTCTGCGCCACTTTTAAAAGACAGTCATTATTATTTAACATCAAAAACCACTCTTATCCTTATTTTAAAAGGCATTAACAAAAGAAATCCCTACTGTCAATCTGTCCTCTGTTTATCGAAAATAATGAAACTACATTTCTAACCTTTAAAACAGCAGTCTGAAATGCAGGATGTTTTTTTAAAGGGTAGTAATTCAGCTGTTTTCTGTGACCGGAGTCAGAAATAGACGAATTCGTGTTGACACAGCTGCTTGACACATAAAGGCGTCGGATTCACACGCCTTTCAAGCCAAGCTTTCAAGCCAACACAACTCTGTCGTTCTGTATAATATGAATGCCTTTGAATACCCTATACAAAAGGATAAATGCTGTGACATTTTGTATCTGAATTTAATCTATTGTAAAACACACAATTTCGTTTTTTTTTTTTTAGGCCTTTTATCCCCATATAAAGAATATGAAAAAGGAAACCTGATTTCATTTAAGGGATCAAAGGCATACTTATACACTTCCAAAGAAACAGAACAGGATTTAGCTAGTGCGATATTTTAGAAAAATTCAGGTCACCTTTTTGCAGGGGCTACAAATCATAATGGTTCCATAATATCCAATCAGTATACCAAGCACAGAAAGCATAGACAAATTACAATAGCATATATAAATGAGCAGTGATGCGCAATTACTGAACCTACAGCTCAGAGTCAAATATTCTGGCCGGCTTAATTTGTCAGGCTTAAAATCAATAACTGATTTTCTTGCCTTACTCACCCCCATCTGACAGTAGGTCATCTTTATGATGACCAGCTGTCAGATGAACTGACTGTGTCGCTTCTGACACACAGGCCATCTTAATTTTAACTTTCTAAAAGTAAAATTACTTATCTAAAATTCCATGTTAGCTTTGGGCCACAATTTCCACTGAGAAAATTAATTCTTAATTGGAAAATCGTTTTTATATAGGCATATAGCCCTTAAAATTTCAAGCAAGAGCATCATTTTACTTTTTGTCTAGGATTAATGCAACAGTTTTAAAAAATAAAAACAGTTTTCTATGGAAAGTCTAACTCGTTCCTCAGCTGCCCTGTCTTATCGGAGAAGCTAAAAATAGCCCCTCAGCGCAGAACCGGGCCACAGCGACTACTCCTGGCCCCCACCTCTCTCCAAAGCTCTCCTGCTGCAAGCATCACACATTTTCATGTCAGAGAAGCTTTCTAAGCAGTGATTTCACCTCCTGGTGTACTCGCTCCTATTTCTAGCCCCCACCTGCAAGGTCAAAATCTGCCTCACACAGCCCTGAAGCTGTCAAAGACAAAAAGCCTTCCTAATTTTATCTAAACTGCAATAATTGGCCCTATGGAAAAAATTATTTTGATATACAATTTCTTTTCAGGGGTCATAAGTTTATTTTCAATTTTCAGATTAGCAGGTTCAGCTTCAAATTAGAACCTACAACCCTGTGGACCCAGCACATTGGCTCACTGAACCACCAAGAACACAAAGCTGCATAGGAACAATTTGCAAATTCGAAATACCCACAATTTTCTCAAGCTAAACTTTTAACCGGTCCCTAATTACTCTTCATTAATACTTTTGTACATTAAGGGTGTCATCAAATCACAGGGGTTGCTCTTTCTCTAGCTACACCCCTCTCAATTTCCTTTTGTGATTTATTGATGGTGATGAGACCAAATTAAATTTACTCCTTAACAATTTCACTTCTCAGAGTTCTTTCACATATTCACAGTCATTCAATCACATGCTTTCCAGTGCTAGCAACATCCAAAACACAATTTACCACACCATAACATTTAAACACACATTTAACCCACAGATCAACACTTAAGACAGAAACAAAAGACAGCCCACAGACTGTACTTAAACCAAACCATTTGTAAATACTATTTGCAAGTCATATTCACTAGATTTGGCTGGCAGAACACCAGAAAAAACGCTCCGCATCTCATCACTTATGAATGTTACTAAGTGCACAGACCAGGATCCTTTTATGTACATTTTTAGTTCCTCGGGGTACTAGTCACCAAAGAAGAAATACTTTTATATACCTAAACCTAGTTAAGTATCCCCTCTAGGGGAGCCGGCTAATTATATACAAAAGAAATGATACTTCCAAGAAAGCAACACATTCATTCATTCACGTACTTTTTCTCCCACATTCGTACACAATCAAACATCTTTTGCCTAGTCTTTTGCTTAAACATACATTGTTCCACATACTCAATTTTCCAAAAATCAAATGACCCATACATAGGCCAACGCAACTCAGGATCCTTACAAGTGTATTTATTCCATAATGCGCTGTACATTATAGAAGAAAGACCATACTTAATATACATATCCCTATTAGGTGTCCCCTCCGGGGGGGGCCAGTTGTGCTTCATTAAGTCTCAAATTGGTACCATTCCAAAAGCAACACATCCTTTGAAGTGTGCTAAAGACAGGCATGCCAAAAATAGTGCAGAATATGCAATATTATAATCAAAGTAGCACTTAAGGTACCTTTAGTACGATGTGCCGTTCAAATCAATTCAGTTAGAGAAAATTCTCCTCATTACCTGCCTATGTGAATTGCAAGTCACATATGTCAAAACAAACCAAGTTGGCCAACACAAAATATACCATACTCAAAGCCACAGTAAGCGTTACTAAACTACCTTACCAATCCCAGGCATCAAAACCAACAGCAAGCGCCGCAGAAGGACACTTACCAATCACTTGGTGTCCAGATTCATCCTGCCAAGTTCTAAAATCGACCGAATGGTCACTGCACGGTGAATCAACAGAAGAGATTTCAGTCGAGGACCGGCGCCACCTGGATGGTCAGATCAGAAAGAAAGGAAAAGCCGCCGTGGATGCCAAGACTCGGGCCTTATCGGGCAGTGATCACATCCAGAGCGAGAATCCAATCCTTCATCGTGACCAATCCTTTGGGCATCCGAGTCACCGATGAGTCCCACGTTGAGGCGCCAATTGCAGAAAATAGGCCTCAGCTAGGCCTACCAGTGCAAGGGGTTCGCCCTTCTCTGCACAGAGTCCTCAGACTATTAGAAAGAAGTTGGCACAGAAACTGGAATAGAAAATACAGAGTTTAATAAACCTCATGAGGTGGAACCACATTCACCCAGCACCCTGTGGTGCTGAATGAAGGTAGCACACAGAGTAGAAGAACCACGGGTCTTTTATACCCACACAGGGGCTCAGAAAAGGGCGGTACAAGTATACATGAGAAGAGTTACATACATAAATGGTCATACAAAAATGCACAGTCAACAGTAAAGGAGGAGCTAGCAGTTGCTGACTCTGGTAGAAACAACCTGATTGTTACAGACTAAAAACAAATGCATGGACAGTTAGATATTCCTGTGCATGTGCAGGGTAGCAGAGTCTAAGTATAGCCAG
The DNA here is from genome assembly GCF_964204655.1 of Triturus cristatus. Taxonomy (NCBI): domain Eukaryota; kingdom Metazoa; phylum Chordata; class Amphibia; order Caudata; family Salamandridae; genus Triturus; species Triturus cristatus. Next base: position 288,197,769 of record NC_140591.1, on the reverse strand, counting down.
TCCTTTAAACAGAGCACAAGGGAAGACAAAATGGCTGCCAGAAATACAAAATGGATTCCACAAAATGTACAGGATAGCCTCTAAATACCAGCTGGATTCTGCTAACGCTAATTTAATCGCAGCCAATTTACGACATGACCTTCCATTGCTACTGAACAACCAAAACCTACTAGTCATGGTAGATAACTACAGCAGATAGTCCAAAGTGGAAATGGTGAAAATTATGTTGGCCGAAGTCATCCCAAAACTAGAAATGTTTTTGAATTTCATGATTTGCTGCGCAAAGTCAGAACAGACAATTGACCACAGTTTTAAGGCCAAGAATTATCTGACTACTTCGCAGCCCTGAACATAAATCACCCCAAGATCACACCAAGGTACCTCCAAGCTAATGGAGCGATGGAAACGTTCATTCAAATGCTAAACAAAGAGCTTTGCATTGCAGAATTAGGTTGAGAATGTGTCAAATGGACAATGTACACATTCCTCAATGACTATAGGTACACCCTGCTTGCATCAACAAAGAATTCCCTCTTGTGTAGCCTTAATTGAACCAGACAAAGGTACCCTAGAAAGGAGGAAGAAAAACAACAAAGTGGATAGCAAAAGCTGAAAAGGACAACACTAACAAGATAACCTAGGTGACCCTGCACTGCTACTGAGGTGACAGAGAAGTAACAGGTTCAACCCTTGGTTTATTACCTGACTATGGACAGTCATAGAGGCAAAAGTGACCATGATAACCATCACTCAAGGAGACCTGAGGACCACTTGTGTCATCTCACAAATCAGGAAACTAAACCCAGCAGCTGCAGGGAGAGAGCAGCTTCAAGTTCAAGTGAGAATGGTATCTCGCTCAACCCACAGTATGATGACCGGGTGTCCACCCAACTCCCGGCGCCTCAACAACTACCAATGCAAGAGCCGACTCCAAGCACTCTATGATCACCTACAGTCGGGATACCAAGATCCCCCCTTGCAAACTGGCAGTCACCAATAATTGCTGAGCCTGAACCCCTCACCATCACTGCAATACAAGGAATATGAAGTATAGACTCAAATAAAAGCCATGCACAGCTTTTGTCTTATTTCAGCATCTGTGTCTGCTTCTGTTTTGCTAAAAAAAAATTGTATCTAAATGTTAAGAGGGATGTAGTGTCCTCTGCTGAGAAACACCCACCCCATTGCACACTTGGTACAGAACAGGTGTGACATAGTGAGAGTAATAAATAAATGCATCCTCCTGCTCGCACAGCCCATGGCTCAAACACTAATCCCAAGTGTGTCTGAGTCTGCTTGCCACGCCCCTGCATGCTGCACATCTATGGCAAGGGCCTCACGCACCTCACCACATTCAGGGACAGCAAGGTTCCACCTAGCCTGTGTGTGTGTGGAGCTGCTAATAATCTGGCGAGACATTTTTATCTGAAAGGGTTTGTTGCAATGTGAAGAAGGGAGGAAGGGAAGTGAAGCAATGCTTGATCCTCACCCTCCCAGCAAGCCTGCACAACACACCCAAAAACTGGAATCACGTTCGTATTGTTGAGTGATATTGAGTACTTATGTGCCGATGGAGCGATGTACAGCATCAAAAAGGTTGGTTAAGTCTTTCTTACTCCCAATGTGCATTTCAAGGATGCAATAACTAGGGCTGGGAGAAATTTGCGTAATGGTGGTGTAATTAGCATAATTTCAGTAATTTCATGTTCTCTAGCAACACAAAATTCATGAAATTACTCTATTACTTCACTGGAACAAATGTAAGGGATCGATGCTGAGACAGAATATCGAGTTGGAAATGTCGACTTACACAAATATCGAGTTGGAAATATCGTGGTCAAAAATATTGAATTTAAGGTAAGAAATATTGTTTTTTAAAATATAGACGTAATTAATATTGTTTGCAAAAATATAGATGTTTAAAAGATCGATTTTTTAATTGGTGTTATGTATTTTAGTCCATATTTTAAATGTATGTGATGTATGTTTTTTTGCATAAGTATTGTTTATGTTTTTTAATATATGTGTTACATTTTTAGTAGTTATGAATTTAATTTTTATAAAATGTTGCATTTTTTAGTTCCCTAGAGGGTTGTGAGTTGATAGGGAATAAGGTGGGAAGTCATTTAATTATAATACATTAATGATTAATTTTTATGTATTTAATTTAGATTTTATAGCTGTAATAGTGGGAAGTAATTTATTTGTAAATAATTATTAATTGGTTGTTAATTAATATTAATTAATTAATTGATCATTAATTATGGTAATTGTTTAATTATTTTAGGTGTGGGTTGTGGGGTTTATAGGGGTAAAGGGTGGGAAGTAATTTATTTTTGATTAATTAATAATTAGTTGTTAATTAATATTAATTATTCGATTGAAAATTAATTATGGGAATTGTGTTATTAATTTTAGGTGTGGGATGTCGGGTTTATAGGGTTAAAGGGTGGGAAGTAATTTATGTTTAAATAATTCATAGTTAGTTGTTAATTTATATGAACTAATTAATTGATAATTAATTATGGTAAATGTATGATTTGTTTTAGGTGTGGGTTGTGGGTGTATGGGGTAAAGAATGGGAAGAAATGTATTTTTGATTGATTAATAATTAGGTGTTTATTAATAATAATTAATTGGTAGAAAATTAATTATGGAAATTGTGTAAATCATTTTAGGTGCTGGTTGTGGGGTTTATGGGGGTAAAGGGTGGGAAGTAATTTATGTTTAATTATTTAATATTTTTTGTTGTTAATTTATAATAATTAATTAATTGCTCATTAATTATGGTAATTGTGTTTTTTTTTTAGGTGTGGGTTGTGGGGTGTATGGGGTAAAGGGTGGGAAGTAATTTATGATTAATTAGTAATTAGTTGTTAATTATTATTAATTCATTATTTGAAAATTAAATATGTAATTTGTGTAATTAACATTAGGTGTGTGTTGTGGGGTTTAAAGGGGTAAAGTGTGGGAAGTAATTATTGTTTAATTAATTAAAAAGTAGTTGATCATTAATACTATTAATTAACTTATTTATTTTTTAATTAGGGTATTTGTTTATATTTTTTGTGTGGGGGTTTTTATTGGTATAGGGGCACAGTGTGGGGAGTAAATTAATGTTACTTACTTTATAATTAGTTGTTGTATACTATTACTTATTTAATTGAAAATAAGTTTTAATTGTGTAATTAGTTTTTTATAGTTTAGCTTTAACTATGAGTTATGGGGATTCTGGGGTAAAGTGTGGGAAGGTAAACCATTTTTATTAGTTTATATTTTTAATTAACATTATTTATTTAATTAGTAATTAATTATGTTAGTTGAGGAAGTACATTTATTTTATTTAGATGTGCGTTGTGAATTCTGTGGTGTTATAAGGTAGGAAATAAAAAAAAATGTATGTAATAATTAATGTCTGTTTCTACATAATTGTTGCATTAAAAATATTTATTTGTTTGGAAATTGTTTTTTATTTTATATAATATTTATATGACTACTTTAACCAGCGTGCAACAGAAGGAACTATTAAAGGGCACACCGGAGGCCAATTAAGAAATGAAAGAACGCAGAGGGTAAAGCAGTCACGTAACCTGAAGCTACTCATGGGGGCCTCTGAGGAAGGGCAAAGGATTCCCTGAAACGCGTAAGGCCGGGGACATTCAATCAGGATATGATGCTGCATGTTTTTCAAATAAAGGTGTTACCTTTCTGCTACGGAGTGCGTCCTCGAATCTGGTGAACTCTTTGTGAAGGCATTTAATACACAGCGTCTCCAGGCCGTGGAGTTGATCGCACCGCCCGGATGATTGAAAGTGGTCCGTGTGGGGGAAAATCATGTTCCTTCAAACCCGGCGTAGCAGAGGAATTCATTGAGCATACAGCATTCCATCTGGAGGCTCAACAAGGGGCTGCTGAATGTGTCCTGAAATCGATATGAGTAACTTAGCCCACTGGAGGGTAAATCATTATAAATTAGGACTGCAAGAACCAGCGTGCAACAGAAGGAACTATTAAAGGGCACACCGGAGGCCAATTAAGAAATGAAAGCACGCAGAGGGTAAAGCAGTCACGTAACCTGAAGCTACTCATGGGGGTCTCTGAGGAAGGGGAAAGGATTCCCTGAAACGCGTAAGGCCGGGGACATTCAATCAGGATATGATGCTGCATGTTTTTCAAATAAAGGTGTTACCTTTCTGCTACGGAGTGCGTCCTCGAATCTGGTGAACTCTTTGTGAAGGCATTTAATACACGGCGTCTCCAGGCCATGGAGTTGATCGCACCGCCCGGATGATTGAAAGTGGTCCGTGTGGGGGAAAATCACGTTCCTTCGAACCCGGCGTAGTAGAGGAATTCATTGAGCATACAGCATTCCATCTGGAGGCTCAACAAGGGGCTGCTGAATGTGTCCTGAAATCGATATGAGTAACTTAGCCCACTGGAGGGTAAATCATTATAAATTAGGACTGCAATAACCAGCGTGCAACAGAAGGAACTATTAAAGGGCACACCGGATCCCAATTAAGAATTGAAAGCACGCAGAGGGTAAAGCAGTCACGTAACCTGAAGCTACTCATGGGGGCCTCTGAGGAAGGGGAAAGGATTCCCTGAAACGCGTAAGGCCGGGGACATTCAATCAGGATATGATGCTGCATGTTTTTCAAATAAAGGTGTTACCTTTCTGCTACGGAGTGCGTCCTCGAATCTGGTGAACTCTTTGTGAAGGCATTTAATACACGGCGTCTCCAGGCCGTGGAGTTGATCGCACCGCCCGGATGATTGAAAGTGGTCCGTGTGGGGGAAAATCATTTTCCTTCAAACCCGGCGTAGCAGAGGAATTCATTGAGCATACGGCATTCCATCTGGAGGCTCAACAAGGGGCTGCTGAATGTGTCCTGAAATCGATATGAGTAACTTAGCCCACTGGAGGCTAAATCATTATAAATTAGGACTGCAATAACCAGCGTGCAACAGAAGGAACTATTAAAGGGCACACCGGAGGCCAATTAAGAAATGAAAGCACGCAAAGGGTAAAGCAGTCACGTAACCTGAAGCTACTCATGGGGGCCTCTGAGGAAGGGGAAAGGATTCCCTGAAATGTGCAAGGCAGGGGACATTCAATCAGGATATGATGCTGCATGTTTTTCAAATAAAGGTGTTACCTTTCTGCTACGAAGTGCGTCCTCGAATCTGGTGAACTCTTTGTGAAGGTATATATATATATATCCATTCACAAGGTGCCTGCAGAGGAAGAGGCCCACAGCGAGTGAGTAATGTCCATAATGGTTTATTCAAGGCAGCAAAGCAAACGTCAGCAGACAAGCCCACAAAGTTCATTTCAGGCCCAACCCAACGCGTTTCGTGGTCATCACTTCATCAGGGGTGCTGGGCATAGAAGTCAAGCCATGGTGATTTTGGCGGCGACTTAAATATCAAACTACCCGCCTCAGTGGGCGTGGCCACAACTGCGGCCCTCTGGTAGTTGTAGTGCCACCATGTTGCTGCAGTGAGCTCCCAGTCTTGAAGTCTAAAATTCTTGCCAAATCAAACTCCATGTGGAGTGCGGTGCGATGTTGTGCTGTTTTGCAATTGCTGGTTCTCCTCAAAAAACGGCACTCGCTCCCTACGCGGTGCCGCCGGTTGACGACATCGCAGGGCTGAACACAGCACGGGGCTCTCCTCCGCGGCTCAGGCAAGCCGCTAAACATCCATTCACAAGGTGCCTGCAGAGGAAGAGGCCCACAGCGGGTGAGTAATGTCCATAATGGTTTATTCAAGGCAGCAAAGCAAACGTCAGCAGACAAGCCCACAAAGTTCATTTCAGGCCCAACCCAACGCGTTTCGTGGTCATCACTTCATCAGGGGTGCTGGGCATAGAAGTCAAGCCATGGTGATTTTTGCGGCGACTTAAATATCAAACTACCTGCCTCAGTGGGCGTGGCCACAACTGCGGCCCTCTGGTAGTTGTAGTGCCACCATGTTGCTGCAGTGAGCTCCCAGTCTTGAAGTCTAAAATTCTTGCCAAATCAAACTCCATGTGGAGTGCGGTGCGATGTTGTGCTGTTTTGCAATTGCTGGTTCTCCTCAAAAAACGGCACTCGCTCCCTACGCGGTGCCGCCGGTTGACGACATCGCAGGGCTGAACACAGCACGGGGCTCTCCTCCGCGGCTCAGGCAAGCCGCTAAACATCCATTCACAAGGTGCCTGCAGAGGAAGAGGCCCACAGCGGGTGAGTAATGTCCATAATGGTTTATTCAAGGCAGCAAAGCAAACGTCAGCAGACAAGCCCACAAAGTTCATTTCAGGCCCAACCCAACGTGTTTCGTGGTCATCACTTCATCAGGGGTGCTGGGCATAGAAGTCAAGCCATGGTGATTTTGGCGGCGACTTAAATATCAAACTACCCGCCTCAGTGGGCGTGGCCACAACTGCGGCCCTCTGGTAGTTGTAGTGCCACCATGTTGCTGCAGTGAGCTCCCAGTCTTGAAGTCTAAAATTCTTGCCAAATCAAACTCCATGTGGAGTGCGGTGCGATGTTGTGCTGTTTTGCAATTGCTGGTTCTCCTCAAAAAACGGCACTCGCTCCCTACGCGGTGCCGCCGGTTGACGACATCGCAGGGCTGAACACAGCACGGGGCTCTCCTCCGCGGCTCAGGCAAGCCGCTAAACATCCATTCACAAGGTGCCTGCAGAGGAAGAGGCCCACAGCGGGTGAGTAATGTCCATAATGGTTTATTCAAGGCAGCAAAGCAAACGTCAGCAGACAAGCCCACAAAGTTCATTTCAGGCCCAACCCAACGCGTTTCGTGGTCATCACTTCATCAGGGGTGCTGGGCATAGAAGTCAAGCCATGGTGATTTTGGCGGCGACTTAAATATCAAACTACCCGCCTCAGTGGGCGTGGCCACAACTGCGGCCCTCTGGTAGTTGTAGTGCCACCATGTTGCTGCAGTGAGCTCCCAGTCTTGAAGTCTAAAATTCTTGCCAAATCAAACTCCATGTGGAGTGCGGTGCGATGTTGTGCTGTTTTGCAATTGCTGGTTCTCCTCAAAAAACGGCACTCGCTCCCTACGCGGTGCCGCCGGTTGACGACATCGCAGGGCTGAACACAGCACGGGGCTCTCCTCCGCGGCTCAGGCAAGCCGCTAAACATCCATTCACAAGGTGCCTGCAGAGGAAGAGGCCCACAGCGGGTGAGTAATGTCCATAATGGTTTATTCAAGGCAGCAAAGCAAACGTCAGCAGACAAGCCCACAAAGTTCATTTCAGGCCCAACCCAACGCGTTTCGTGGTCATCACTTCATCAGGGGTGCTGGGCATAGAAGTCAAGCCATGGTGATTTTGGCGGCGACTTAAATATCAAACTACCCGCCTCAGTGGGCGTGGCCACAACTGCGGCCCTCTGGTAGTTGTAGTGCCACCATGGTCCTCTTCTGCCTTGTGAAGAATAAAGCTGCTTTGATGATCGAGTGGGCTCGTGTGGATTCTTTTCTGGCTTGGAATCAACTGTTTCGAAAAAAAAAATATATATATATATATATATATATATATATATATATATATATATATATTACCTACTGGCGGTCGCCAGTAGGTAGTTATAGTTAGGACCACGTTTCCATAGGAAATCCGCAACATTCTATTTTGAATAACTTTGGCGCCGGTCGACGAATCCTCGCAAATTTTTCAAAATAGGTGGGGCGCTACGCTACGCTCCTTCCCTGAAAGTCTCGGGGGGATTCGTCAAGCGGGGGCTGAGATAAAAGGGGGGTCCCAAAACGTGTTTTTCCCATGCATTTTTCCATAGGACCTTTAGACAGGGCTACAGCCCGAACGGCTGAACAGAATTACTAGAAATTTGGCAGAGAGGTAGCCCTCAGGTCAAGGAAGTGCCTTTTGTAGGTTTGGTGTAAATCTGTTCAGTAGATTCTGAGAAAATAGCCTTTAAATCAATATATATATCTGAGCCAGCTTACGGTGCGCTTACGGTACGGTGGCGTGCGCGAGCGCGATTCTGATTGGCTCTTAGATCTTAGTAAACATTCGAATCGGCCGAAACCAGGAAGCGGCGGCCGCCATTTTCTCTATCGCACTGAGAGTGATGTTTAAAATCTAAAGCACAAAAACATGTACAGGGGCTGTTTAGACAGCTCCCACACACACAGCAATGTTGAGGGAGTCCCCAAAGATCCCCCAAGGCCAAAAACGGAATTTTTATTTTTTCGCTAATTTCGCCGATTACGCTTACCGTACGCGTACGGTAAAAAATTATTAAAAAAAAAAAAATTATCCACACTCTCCCCACCCCGTGTGCACTTGGTGCCTGAAGGGCACCAATTGTGCATGGCTTATGAAAGATGAGTTAAACTAAAATATTTAAAAAAAAAATAATAAAAAAAAAAATTATCCACACTCTCTCCACCCCGTGTGCAAATGTTGCCCGAAGGGCACCATTTGTGCATGGCTTATAACATATACAAAAAATTAAAATATTACCTTTCAAAACGAAGTGCATCATATGTCCTCCATGTGCGCACGGTGCGCGAAGCGCATCGTGCGTACATGGCCCATCTAGCGTAACGTGGGCACGCGGTGCGCGTAGCGCACCGCGTGCCCACCGTGCGTGCACGGCACTAACTGCGTAAAGTGGGCGCGCGGTGCGCGAAGCGCCCCGCGCGCACCGTGCGCGCTCGGAACGAACTGCGTTAAGTGGGCGCGCATGCCACGAATGGCGTAAAGTAACTTAGCATTTAAAAAACCGTACAAATTCACTGAAAAAACCATAGGTTTCACACATGTTATAGTTAGGAATTAGCATTTAAAAAACCTTGCAAATTCACTGAAAAAACCATAGGTTTCACACATGTTATAGTTAGCGGAAATTTTACTGATAAAAAACCAATTATAACCAACTATAACTCACGCGACCGCAATCTTCTGCTGATGACATATGTGTCTTTATGAAAAAAAAATATTTGTAATATATGTATAGCTAAAAATGTATGGAAGAAGACATGGGCAAATAAGTGTCTAAATACAGTATTAGCATCAGCAGAGGATTGCGGTCGCGTGAGTTATAGTTGCCTGCACTAACTATAACGGGGGAATTTCATTGGTTTTTTATCAGTAAAATTTCCGCTAACTATAACATGTGTGAAACCTATGGTTTTTTCAGTGAATATATATATATATACATATATATATATATGGGACGACGAGCCGAATTCAAGGGCGGAGTAATGGCAGGAATCCAGCCCTGTTCTCTTGCAGCAAACCCACTGGGGTAAGACATTGGAACATTGTAGGGGGTATGGCAGCACCCACATGGGTTTAATTGACAATACGGACTACGCTTACCACAATGCACAATGCGCATACGCCCACAAGGGCGGAACATTTAATTATGCGCAGCTGGTCTGTGTGAGCTGCCATATCCTCGTGTAAGTGCGATTGAACAAGGGCGGTTGTTTGCCCGAAACGCGTCTGCCGGCTTTATTGTTGCTGCGGATGCGAGGCTGGTAACTCCTGCAGTCCCTGGATTAAATGGTCAAAACTCGCCGGGTGTGGTGTTTTCATTGGAGGTGACTAGTTGTTTTTGAGATATATATATATATATATTGAGGGGTGCACTCTGGACCGGCCGTCCTTTGAAGATTATTATACCGAAGACAGTATTTGAAGAGATACATAACTGCGTTATTCCGGACTCGCAGAGGTAAGCCTGCTTGTTACTCGTTCGTCCCTAGTGGGGGTGACGGTTTTTCACGCTTCGAAGGAGGCAAGGTAACAGAGCTTTCCCGGGGCAGCGACGAGTTAAGTAGGGACTGCCGAGTGTTTTGTTTTATTTCCCGCACAAGGTACATTCATTGGATTTCTCTCTGTCTCAAGTATACAAAGGATATAGCGCTCTAACGATACTAATGTATTTCTGTAGGATAGCGGATAACTTCATCTGTAGCAAGTGAGATCGTTGCAAAACGTGCTCTATATCCTATTTCTGTACGTACACTCTATGGACTATCATAACGAGTGTAAGTACTGATTCACACAACGGAAAAGGGAACTTTCCATTTCATGGGAAGGGGAGGACAGGTAAAAAGTACCATAAGAGTTGGCCCAAGTATTAGCACAGAATGGCGGAGGAAGCAGAAAGAAGAGCAGCGGCTCTTACTTTATTTAGTAGGAAAACGGGAGCAATGAACAAACAGGATATATCCAGTAGAGCAAACCCTACAACCCAACCTTTAGAGGATAAAATAAGAAAATTGGAGAAATTAAAACAGACTGAGATATCTAAGTGGTGGGAGGCCATCTCACTACAAAACTATGTGGATCAGGCCATGGCACCGAGAGGGCTAAGAATATTCATCACTCCTACTTATGAAGCCCCCAATCCCAAAATGTTGGAGGATTGGTCTCAACATTCAGCATCTAGCTCTAGAGGAATGATGGAAATACTTATCAAATATGCCTGGCAAGATAAGGAGGAGTTACTTAAACAGATCAATGATATTCTTACCGAATTACAACAAGTATTGGAAAGCGTAGCTCTCAAGAAAATACTAGACTCCATGAAAGAACGGCTTACCAAATATGAGGAGGAAATCAAGGCAAGAAAACAAAGGAAGATGAATAGAGAATATGCTGATTATAAAAGTGGTAGAATACTGACCTTCAGCAAAAAGTATGACCATCTGTACAAAGCACAAGATGCTGTAAAGACACCACCTTCTGCGAATAACAACATTATAACAACTGATAATTCCACCATAAGTGATACAGAATCTGACATTTCTGGAGGGAATACATCTGGTGAGGGCTGTAACTCAAGGCAAATCAATTTTTTAGACGAGTTTTGGGTCCTACAGAAGGATCGACATTCTACAAGAGAGAACCAAAGACCGCCAATACGGGGACGTGGACGGGGAAGAGGCAGGGGAAATGTCGCAACAGAAAGAAGAGACTCAAACAACATTGGCAATACAGGCAAAGCAAGGGGTGCAGTGGGAAATCGCAGAACACGCTCCAACAAGAACTACTAATGGATAAGGACACGGTAAATAAAACAGTAGTGAACCTGTCCAAGAGACTTATGAGTGATGTAGAAAAAGGAACTCTTTGCTTGGGTCTTTCCTTTTGTCCCTCCTCTTAAGAGGCATATGTTTAAAAGATTAGGTCAAAACCAACCTAGTAACAAATGTAGCAGCACAACTGACAATAATCTCATGATCATTGACATTGACACTCTTATCACCTTGGCTGAATTGGCTCAACACAGTGAGAGTAACATTGTAGAATCTAATACCAAGCAGATTCTTGATAATATGGAGTTAGATCAGGGGGCTGTGGCACACACTCAGTTTAGGGTAAAGTCCACTTTTGTACCCCTTCTCCCGCATGATAACATTGATACGTTCCATGAGTGTATCATCAAATCATTGATGGATCTGAGACTTAGTATTCTTAAATGTCCCAATGATACTCAAAAAAATCTTTCTTTTGCCCAGAGACAGTCACTTAAAACACTAACTGAAGACAACAGCATTGTGATCCGCCCAGCAGACAAGGGGTGTAACGTGGTTATACTAGATATGGAAGACTATATCAATGAGGCTTCAAGCCAATTGGATGACACTAATTTCTATGTACACGTCTCTCTTGATGTTTATAATCAAAGCATCACTGACATCTGGGAGAAACTGACCACATGGAGAGATAAAGGTCTCCTTGAGTGGGAAGAATTTTGCTATTTGAAAAAAGATCATCCCAGACTCCCCATACTTTATCTCCTACCGAAACTCCATAAGGATAAGATCAAACCACCGGGGCGCCCCATTGTCTTGTCATTTGGGTGTGTCACCGAACATATCTCCAAATATGTAGATCACTTTTTAGAGATTTTGTTATACAACTACCGAGTTACCTAAGGGACACCAAAGACTTTCTCTCTAAGATAGAGAACCTCATGTGGAATCCCAACTATCTCTTTATTGTCCTTGACGTACAATCTCTCTACATGATAATTGACCATCAACAGGGACTGGAAGCCTGTGAACACTTTCTTAAGCATAGACCTTTGAAATATCGTGAGCATAGTCAGATGATAATTGAGATGACTGATTTTTGCTTGAAAAACAATATCTTTTCCTTAAATGGCGCCCTCTACAGGCAGGTGAAGGGTACTGCGATGGGTTCTTGCTTTGCTCCCAGTTTTGGTAATCTTTTCGTGGGCTACTGGGAGCAAGACATCTTTGATAGTACCACTCTTCACGAGGACCTCCAGAAAGTCATTGTATGGCTGCGTTACATAGATGACTTATTTATAGTCTGGAGTGGCTTGAAGGAAGAGGCTGAAGATTTCATTGTGAAATTGAATACTAACAAGTATAACATCTTACTTTCAGGAAACATTCATGCTAGCAAAACTTAGATGTTTGCTTAGAAATCAAACAGGACAAACTCTGTACATCTTTATTTCGAAAGGAGACAGTTGGCAACAGTATCCTACATGCCCTCAGCAGCCATCCGGAAGCCCTTAAATGGAGCATACCCTACGGGGAGCTGTTGAGGGCTAAAAGGAATTGCAATAATCTTGAAGCTTTTTCTGACAAAAGGTGCATCATCATCCATAGATTTCGGGAAACATCGTTTACAACGCGGGGATTACATCGCGATGCTATTACATCGCGGTTTTTACAACGCAAGTCGTTACAACGACTTGCGCTAGATGGCGCTCTAGGACAAGGAATAGTATAATTTACTATCCAACACCTTCCCTACTGTACGTAGACTGGAGTTGGAATAGTAAATTATACTACTCCTAAGTCCAGCGCCCTCCAACGCAAGTCGTTGTAACGACTTGCGTTGCAAAAACCGCGATGTAATGTACCACGATGTAAATGTACCCCTAATTGGGTCCTTAAGAAAGCTAGAGATCGTGTAGATGAGGTACAGAGAATTGACACCTTAAAAGATAAACCTATTCTAGAGGGAGATGACGACAAGGCAGGCACACGGATGATTTTAACCTTTAACTCTGAGGCACATCAAATCAAACGCATATTTGCAAAACACTGGAGCATCTTGAAATCTGATGGGGTCTTGGAAACATCCTTACCTGATCGACCTACAATAACATACAGAAGAGATAGAAACATACGAGATCTGGTTGTCAAACATGATATTACCCAATATCCTACGAATGCAGGTCATGGCCTCATGGGATTTTTTCCATGCGGTCATTGCAAAGCATGCAGACATAGCAAATTCAAGGGAACTCTTGAATATAATGGTATTTCTAAAAAGATCACTCAGTTTCTGACCAGTAGTACGAATTTTGTCATTTATGCTTTCGAATGCACGTGTAAACTGTGGTATATTGGGAGTACGACCTGTCCTGCCAAAAAGAGGGTTCTTGAACATCTTAGAGCCATAGCGAATAATGACCCGAAATATCCTGTTGCTCGTCATTTCAATGAACATCACTTTGCCAATGTTTCTGATTTAAGTTATATGATTTTGGAACACATTCCTAGAAATCCTAGCGGTGGGGATAGGGTCCTTGCTTTGAGACAACAGGAATCTAGATATATCGTTAAATCTCTAACTAAGAGCCCGGGAGGATTGAACATGGATGAGGAATTGTCCATTCATCTGAAAGTATGACTGCTAATCTACATAATATGGATTGACCAGCTACATTGTAAATGTTTTGAGCTTTGGCTGCTTTTAACCCGTTCTGTGCCCATCACGAGCTGGACTCGTCATGGAGCACAGTCCAGATGTGCCCATGACGAGTCCAGCTCGTCATGAGGCATTCCCTGGGGAATCCCTCTGGTGCGGGCACCAGAGGGATTCCCTTTCACTAAAAATAGCCTTGAGAGCTGGGGAAGAGCTTCCCCAGCTCCCGAGGCCCCCCCCTGCTTTCAGTGTAATGACGATCGTCGCGCACGTCGCGCCGCCGTCATTACACTGAAAGTAAAACTGAAATGAGCCAAGAGGCTCATTTCAGTTTCACTTTCTACGTGCTCAGGGGGCTATCTCAGCCCCCTGACCACGTAGAAAGACGGGAGAGGTATCCCCAGTGGATCCCTGCTTGGGGATCGCCACAGGAGGGCGATCCCCAAGCAGGGATCCACCCACTAGACACCAGGGAGGGGGGAGCGGCCCCTTGGGCAAGGGCCTTTGCTCCCCCTATATATAATTGGCACCATTGAGTCATTTTGCCCCCCATGGGGGGCAGATGGGGTCAGTAGCCCACAATCTGCCCCCCCGGGGGGGCAAACAGCCCACTAGACACCAGGGAATTATTTTAAAAATAATAATAGGGGTGGGGGCAGATGAGGCATTGGGCCCTAATCTGCCCCTTCGGGGGGGCAGAAAGCCCACTAAATACCAGGGATTAGTTTTTAGGTTTTTTTTAGGGTGGGGGCTGCCCGAAATGGGCATGCCAATACCCCCACCCACCCGCCATCATTACAGCCTTTCTGCCCCCCCTGGGGGATAGATGGGGCATTGGCCCCCAATCTGCCCCCCCCCCGGGGGGGCCAAAAGCGAACTAGACACCAGGGAATTGAAAAAAAAAATAGGGGTGGGGGCTGCCCAAAACGGGCAGGCTCATGCCCCCACCACACCCCCCAATTACGACAGTCTTTCTGCCCCCCGGGGGGCAGATGGGGCATTGGCCCCTAATCTGCCCCTTCGGGGGGCAGAAAGCCCACTAAATACCAGGGATTAGTTTTTAGGTTTTGTTTAGGGTGGGGGCTGCCCGAAACGGGCACGCCAATGCCCCCAACCACCCACCACCATTACAGCCTTTCTGCCCCCCTGGGGGGCAGATAGGGCATTGGCCCCCAATCTGCCTCCCCAGGGGGGCAAGAGCCCACTAGACACCAGGGAATTTTTATAAAAAGTAAAAATAGGGGTGGGGGCTACCCAAAACGGGCAGGCCCATGCCCCCACCCCCCCCCCAATTATTACAGTCTTTCTGCCCCCTCGTGGGGCAGATGGGGCATTGGCCCCTAATCTGCTCCTTCGGTGGGGCAGAAAGCCCACTAAACACCAGGGATTTATTTTTAGATTTTTTTTAGGGTGGGGGCTGCCCGAAATGGGCATGCCAATACCCCCACCCACCCGCCATCATTACAGCCTTTCTGCCCCCCTGGGGGGCAGATGGGGCATTGGCCCCCAATCTGCCCCCCCGGGGGGGCCAAAAGCGCACTAGACACCAGGGAATTGAAAAACAAATAGGGGTGGGGGCTGCCCAAGACGGGCAGGCTCATGCCCCCACCCCACCCCCCAATTACTACAGTCTTTCTGCCCCCCGGGGGGCAGATGGGGCATTGGCCCCTAATCTGCCACTTCGGGGGGCAGAAAGCCCACTAAATACCAGGGATTAGTTTTTAGTTTTTTTTTAGGGTGGGGGCTGCCCGAAACGGGCTCGCCAATGCCCCCAACCACACACCACCATTACAGCCTTTCTGCCCCCCTGGGGGGCAGATAGGGCATTGGCCCCCAATCTGCCTCCCCAAGGGGGCAAAGAGCCCACTAGACACCAGGGAATTTTTATAAAAAGTAAAAATAGGGGTGGGGACTACCCAAAACAGGCAGGCCCATGCCCCCACCCCACCCCCCCAATTATTACAGTCTTTCTGCCCCCTCGTGGGGCAGATGGGGCATTGGCCCCTAATCAGCCCCTTCGGTGGGGCAGAAAGCCTACTAAACACCAGGGATTTATTTTCAGATTTTTTTTAGGGTGGGGGCTGGGGCTACACTACGTTGTGGGCCCTTGCCTGTCGCGGGTACTTGGGCCTCCCACACGAGTGAGGCACCGTTTTTATTGGGAGGCCCTGGGGAATGCTGGGTGGTAGGAAATTTGTGTCAGCCCGGTGATGCCACAACTTTCCCACACAAAAATGTGTGAAAAAGGGGATTTTTTCAGCTAAATTTTAGGTTTGCAGGGCATTCTGGGTAAGGAAACGTTGGGGGATCCACGCAAGCCATACCTCTCTGGAATCCCCGGGTATCTAGTTTTCAGAAATGTATGGGTTTGGTAGGTTTCCCTAGGTGGCCGCCGAGCACCGGGCCAAAAACCCAATTGACCTCCTTGCAAAACCAGGTCGTTTTGAGATAGGCAATTTTCATGTCGCCTCACTACGTTGTGGGCCCTTGCCTGTTGCGGGTACTTGGACCTCCCACACGAGTGAGACACCGTTTTTATTGGGAGACCTGGGGGAACACTGGGTGGTAGGAAATTTGTGTCAGCCCGGTGATGCCACAACTTTCGAACACAAAAATGTGTGAAAAAGGTGATTTTTTCATCTAAATTTGAGGTTTGTAGGGCATTCTGGGTAAGGAAACGTTGGGGGATCCACGCAAGCCATACCTCCCTGGAATCCCCCGGGTGTCTAGTTTTCAGAAATGTGTGGGTTTGGTACGTTTCCCTAGGTGGCCGCCGAGCACCGGCCCAAAAACCCAAGTGACCCCCCTTGCAAAACCAGGTCGTTTTGAGATAGGCAATTTTCATGTCGCCTCACTACGTTGTGGGCCCTTGCCTGTTGCGGGTACTTGGGCCTCCCACACGAGTGAGGCACCGTTTTTATCGGGAGACCTGGGGGAACGCTGGGTGGTAGGAAATTTGTGTCAGCCCGGTGATACCACAACTTTCCCACACAAAAATGTGTGAAAAAGGTGATTTTTTTCAGCTAAATTTGAGGTTTGCAGGGCATTCTGGGTAAGGAAACGTTGGGGGATCCACGCAAGCCATACCTCCCTGGAATCCCCCGGGTGTCTAGTTTTCAGAATTGTGTGGGTTTAGTAGGTTTCCCTAGGTGCCGGCAGAGCTAGGGTTAAAAAACTACAGCTAGGCACTTCATTTTTCACTGCGAAATTGAGGTGTGTCCACGATGCGTTTTGCGCCGTTAGCTGTCGCGGGCACTAGGCAGACCCACACAAGTGAGGTACCATTTTTCTTGGAAGACTTTGGGGAACACGGGGTGGGTGTAATTTTGTGGATCCACGCAGATTCCAGAACTTTCCACCACAGAAATGTGGGGAAAATGTGGGTTTTTTGGCAATATTTTAGGTTTGTAAGGGATTCTGGGTAACAGAACCTGGTGGGAGGCAGTCAAGTCACCCCATCCTGGATTCCCCTGCGTGTCTAGTTTTAAAAAATGTATAGGTTTGCTAGGTTTCCCTAGGTGCCGGCAGAGCTATGGTTCAAAAACTACAGCTAGGCACTTTGCCAAAAAAGGGTAATTTTTCACAGTGAAATTGAGGTGTGTCCACGTTGAGTTTTGCGCCGTTTCCTGTCGCGGGCACTAGGCCGACCCACACAAGTGAGGTACCATTTTTCTTGGAAGACCTTGGGGAACGCGGGGTGGGTGGAAATTTGTGGATCCACGCAGATTCCAGAACTTTTCACCACGGAAATATGGGGAAAATGTGTTTTTTTTGATAATTTTTTAGGTTTGCAAGGGATTCTGGGTAACAGAACCTGGTGGGAGGCAGTCAAGTAACCCTATGCCGGATTCCCCTGGGTGTCTAGTTTTAAAAAATGTATAGGTTTGCTAGGTTTCCCTAGGTGCCGGCAGAGCTATGGTTCAAAAACTACAGCTAGGCACTTTGCCAAAATAGGGTCATTTTTCGCTACGAAATTGAGGTGTGTCCACGTTACGTTTTGCGCCGTTTCCTGTCGCGGTCACTAGGCTGACCCACACAAGTGAGGTACCATTTTTCTCGGAAGACTTTGGGGAACGCGGGGTGGGTGGAAATTTGTGGATCCACGCAGATTCCAGAACTTTCCACCAGAGAAATATGGGGAATATGTGGTTGTTTTGGCAATTTTTTAGGTTTGCAAGGGATTCTGGGTAACAGAACCTGGTGGGAGGCAGTCAAGTCACCTCATCCTGGATTCCCCTGGGTGTCTAGTTTTCAAAAATATATAGGTTTGCTAGGTTTCCCCGGGTGCCGGCAAAGCTAGGGTTAAAAAACGACAGCTAAGCACTTTGCTAAAAATGGGTAATTTTGCATTGTGAAAATGTGGTGTGTTCACGTTGGGTTTTGAGCCATTTCCTGTCGTGGGCACTATGCCTACCCATACAAGTGAGGTACCATTTTTAATGGGAGACTTAGGGTAATTCTGATTTGTAAAGGAACTGTTATTACCTATTGACTTTCGATGCATTTCTGCCTTCCAAATGAAAGACAATGTGTAAAAAAGAAGTCATTCTAAACAAGCATTTGCAATGCAATAGGTCTCGCATTTACGCGAATTTGAACTATAGGCATTGTAAATGACAAAGCCTTTTATTTATGTTTTGGTTTTTGAAACATAAATAAAAGACATTGCCATTTACAATGGCGATAGCTTAAACTTCGTAAATTTCTAGACCTATTTCATTTCAAATGCTTGTTGTGATTCGCTATCAATCTGTTCAGACATTTTTTGAGAAATTAAGATTACAAAAAACAGAAATGTCTAGACAGTTGGTTAGAAGACAATAACCAACTGCCTCTCTTTGTGAAAATATGGGGGTGTTTACTACCTGAAGTATCTAGACACCAATAGGGGCCCCTGGCCGGGCGGTGGATGGTGGGGCACATAAGAATGGACAGAACAAGCCAATAGATGTGGTGGGAAGATTGACACAGACAATCAAGTATAGGCACTTAAAATAAGCTTCACTAGTGTTTACAGAGTTCTTGCACTAGTGTTCACCGAGGTGCATAAAACTGGACATTTACTAGCGATGGGACAGTCTAGACTGCCTGAAGGATTACTCGTATGCCTACACGTACACATTTGAGCGCACATAGAGCAATCATAATACCCGAGACGGCCCTGTCTCTCATTTGACAAAACACCAGGACCAGAGCCTGGTCACACTGGGTATGAGCTGACCACTGCTGTTCATCTCTTTAATGGCTGAGGCTCTTGTTTCGTGCATCCATCCTTCCAGTTTACCTTCGCTGTCTCTTCTTTATCAGTGTGTGCAATACATCTGATTACTACGTGATTTGCCGTCTGCTCTTGGAGGGGGTTAGCGCCTTGAAATCCTACATCACAAGGCACCACATAGCCCGTGTCACTTGCAGCTGGCACCGCGGAGTTTCATGCGGACATTTACTGTCGCGCACCCCTGCCTCTTCTGGATAGATTCATGTGGCCGTGCCAAAAACTGCGTTGTGTTCTCATTTGCGGCCTAATTCTCATTCTGCACTGCATTGACATAGAGGTAATGAACGCCATCAATTAAGTGCACCAGCAAAACTAATTAAAATTAAGAAAAACAGGTCATTTAATAAACCATAACATGCTATGCCAACACTGCGGCGCTCTCCTCCAGGGCCATTAATCAGCACAGTGGCACGGGCGCACCTTTTAAAGACCGTCAGATTAAATGACCCACAGCAAATGTCAGGGGTGCCCGAGCTATCTTACACCACAACATTGTGTTATTGCGACAATCTTATTACTGAAATCTACTGGGCTCCCGCGGTTGTAATTCACTGCTGGCAGGGGTCGTTGCGAAGGGTGCAGGTGCTCCGAGATTACTGGCGTCTGGTGGCCAGCCGGGGGAAATAAAGAGACGGATGTGATTTGAAATTCAATTTGCATTTTTTACACCGATAGGGCTTAGATGAAGAGACTGTTGGTCTACGCGGTGAAACAAGTACCTTTAAATGCATTTTCCGCATATTTTGCGGCTGCTTCTGATGTGATCGGCATGAGGGAGACATGGGAGGGCTACAACGTGCCGATTTCCTCGCCTACTATATGCAGTTTTAACTTCCTACTTAATGTGATGTAGGTGGAACACTTTGAAGATTTCCCGCATTTCATCAGTTTAATTGAACAGGGCAAATCATGTCCCTGGACGTGCTGCAGAGAATGCCAAATGCAGTTCTCCAAAGGCACCTGCCCGTTTCTCGCACATAAAGGTGGGTCTCCGAAAATGCCTCGGTTTTTAAGATTCGAAGACGTGTTCTTTTTCATTGTGTGCAATCTTATCGCAGCAATAATACATTATATTTTGGCTTCTTACTTATGACCTTTTTTCCATGAACTATTTTTTATATGGACCTGTGAGCACTGGTAAACAAATCTAGAAGACTTCATCACGCCTGCCATCTAGCGGTGGGAGGCGGACTAAGTAATAACAAACAGGTTCATCATTTCAGGTAGCCGCGGCATATTCTAATTGAACACATGATAGGGAGCATCCTATTGAGTGATTTCGCTTGTACAGAACGGATGCTCTGTATTTGGCACTAATTATTTATGAAAGGTTTTTGGAGCCCAAATTTTAACACCTATTGTACATGATAATTTAAATCCATTGTGAGACGCTTTGAGTGACATTTCTTAATCCTCCATTGCATTTCAGTTGAAGGGATTTATTTCTCGCAGAGCAGTACAGACAAAACAGTCTTTTGCATAAATAAAAGGAAAATGTCACTTCAGCAGGAAGCAATTTAGGCAGGCTAGAATAATGTGATAGCACTAGCCCGTGCAACCCAGGGGTAGGTTAAACATGATTAGGTGGCCGTCAATCAATATGACAAACCCACTGATGAAGTCTTTCAACATTATTAATGTGTAATGAACGTAGTTCCTGCCAACGACCTTTGACAAATTAACTTAAATAGGTATCGCAATAAAGTGATGTGATTTTGGAGTCCACATACCTGAGTACTGAGTGAAGACATTCCAGATGCCTACACGGCGTGTGACTCTCTGCTACTGATTCGTAACTGATCACCTTTACTTTATAGTAACCGCGGGATCGTGACCCACGCCTGTGTTGTCAATTTCAATTAAAAGAAAAGAAAACACTGTTTGGGTGCCGAGTACACAACAAAAGAAATGCACGTGAATTAAAGCTCAGCAGGAGGAGGCTGTGGCCGGCGGCCGCCACTGTGTCAACAAGCTTTGGCAACGCGGCCGCGACGAAAGTGAAAGTGATCGCAATCGCGATTACGATCGCGTGCAACAGAGGGCGCGCGTGCACGTTCACGTGCACTGTAGCTTTAGGCCACGGCAGCACTTTGAAAAAGCCTCTTTACAAAATGTCTCGGCCAGACCAGCGCAAGCGCTGAATCAGGCGAGACCTAAAAATGACTGATAATTCTCATGCTAGTATGAGTATCCCCAATTTCGGAAATGTGCAAATATCTACTGTTTCTAAACCCCTATATTTTGTTCTCATTTCAGAAATACATAGGTGTCTTTCATACCGATTTTTCCATGTACACATTTTTACCGAATAATTACTATATACCCGGTACATAATAAAAAAACATTGCAAGTTGCTGCTCAGTTTTTGGCTCTGGGTTCGTCGGGTTCTTGGTGAACCTACAAGTCCTATATATCCCCACAACCAGTAATGTCCAGTGGATGTAATGGTATATTGCTTTCAAAGAGCTGTCATAATTAGAAGAAGTTACAGGTGAAAACGTTGACACAAAAGGCTTTTTTTTTCAACAAATTTTCAATTTATCCTATATTTAACTGTTAGTTTCTATAAAGAAACCTTGATGGATCTACACAAATGACCCCTTGCTGAATTCAGAATTGTGTCTACTTCTCCAAAATGTATAGCTTTCCAGGATATTGCTTTTGTACCCATTTCTACCATTAACTGGAAGGAGGTCGAAAGCACAAAAAATAGCAAAAATAGGCTATGTCCCAGAAAAATTCCAAAACTGTGTAAAAAATGTTGGATTTCTGACAAAAGTCTGGTATTCCCTAAAAGCTGGGAAAATGGTGATTTCAGCCCCACAAACCCTTTTTTGATAACATTTTCAGGGAAAAACCCAGATGCTTTCATTTTCAGCCCGTTTTTCCCATTTTTCCCAAGAAAAACTACATTTTGCTGTATTTTGGCTCATTTCTGTGACCCCTCCAGGGGAATCCACAAACCCTGAGTACCTTCAGAATCCCCATGATGTTGGAAGAAAAGGACGCACATTTGACGTGGATACCTTATGTGGTCAAAAAGTTACAGGGGCCTCAGCGCGCACTACCCCAAATAGCCAAAAAAGGGCGTGGCACAGGAGGGGGAAAAGGCCTGGCAGCGAAGGGGTTAATTTGAATGCTTACATTGCATTACAGTGTATATATATTTTTTCTTAAACTTTCTGTTTCCTCGGTCTCTATGATGTGCTTTGGATTGTGTATATATGTGATTCTAACTGAATGTTTTTTATGTTTCATGTTTTTCAACAGGAGCGAAGGAAGGAGCCCTTTCACATGCACTCACCAGCACGGGCATCCTACCCTTTCCTCCGAAATTGTTCTGCACATCTGCACATGGTATTGGTACATTATATAATTTTTCACCAGTTGTCAACTTGAGATTGTACTGGTCTCTAGAACAGACCTTTGATGTCAACTAATTTTTTGGAGCCTTAACTCAATTGAGTGGCACTCTATTATGGGATTTGTGAAAGCACATTGGATGAGTAAGGAGTATTTTATACTGACATTCGTCTAGGGGTGCAATAGGGCATTTGCCCTGCCTGCATTACACTAGTTTAGTTATTAGCG
The DNA here is from genome assembly GCF_964204655.1 of Triturus cristatus. Lineage (NCBI taxonomy): Eukaryota > Metazoa > Chordata > Amphibia > Caudata > Salamandridae > Triturus > Triturus cristatus. The sequence goes on along the minus strand of NC_140591.1, from coordinate 288,175,222 downwards.
GATACTCTTGCACTATGTCTGGAATGACTTTGATAGCATGCTTCAATAATCATTTGCATGTTATAAAGAGGGCGCGCACTTTATAGCAGACGATTTTACACATTATCGCTTTTTGCATTTAGGCAATGATTTTGTGATATATTGGGCGTGTTTTGATTTCCTCTTCCTCTTTCTCATTCTTTATTAATTGCTGTCCTGTATTGGTGCACCTTACGAGTTGGGGCGCAATGGAGCAGTGCTGTTAATGGAACGTTTATTTTTATGTTTTTTTTAATGTTGGACTTATCAAATGTAATCTGATATGTATTGGAGCAGTTGCGTTATTCAGCATCAATTTGCATATCATACTGGGTCTGATGTTCAATTTTGAATCTGTACCACCCTGAACGAGTAACTAACTTTTCTATCATATGTATATTTCACGATTAATTTGTACAATTTAAGAAATGTATTGACATGATTTAGTGATGTACATCAACTTATTTAAAGTTTTACTCACTTGAATCTAAGAATACAGTTTTTTACACAGTATGTGATAAGATGCAACACTGCTTTGTCATAAGATACTTTACATATGACCAATCCAAGATGGCGACCATGAAGGGTGTTAACATTTGCTGTATAGTCCTTCGTTCACTTTGTTGACAAACTGGTCCATGTGGAAACTTTATTTAATGTCTGTTGTGGAGTGTTCACTTTACACGTGATCAAGGCTTTCTGCCGAAACGCGTTGTGTAAATTAAATACTTGGACCCTTATACGTGGTTTCTGTGCCTGCTTTCCTGAGAGCGTACTTTATTTTGGGAATTTGTGTATATATATATGGTCGTTTTTGTTACCTGATGCACTTTGCACTTTGCATGTTGAAAATCTAAGAAGAGAAAAAAAGCAAATAAACACGAAGTGAGCAACTTGAAACTAACCTGGATCTGCTGTTTGGTGTGCTGCCTCTCTGTGACGCTCCGGGACTTGGTGATCATTTCTGAGGGCTTTACACGGAAAAATTATTTATATATATATATATATATATATATCCAATTGCCGCTGGTGCGTAGAGGAAGCAATGGACATCACTCGCTCCAAAATCACTAGCGGACACAGACATTCATTCAAGTGCGTATTTATTTCGTTGGGATTGTCGTCATAACGTTTCGGCTCAGCAGAGCCTTGATCACATGACAACGTAAGTTCAATACAAGATCCAATAAATAGCCAGAGCATAGAGTTCAAAGTGCATAATTTCAATCATGTGACCTTTGGTTTCATTGACATAGAGAAAACACTACTTCACTCATTTGGTAATGTACAAAATGCAGAAATTACTTGATCCTAAAATATCGAAGGGTTAAATCATTTAAATTGTGCAAATAGTCGCTGTTATTCAAATTTTAAGACAATAAATAGATAAATAAGTCGATAAAAACAAATACTCTATTTACATTAATACATATCACCCTCATTTGGTTTGAAAAAACAATCAGGTTGTCATGGCGTAAATGCCAGGTAAATAATACCTACAGTCCTAAACCAAGATATTAAATGCTACGCAGTTCAAATACATTGGATGCGACAAATAACGGCATAAATGCCTAAAGCATCCACCTACCACAAGATAGAAGAGTTATACTCGTTGGGGTAAATGTAAAAGGGATTTAAATACATATAGTCTATGTCTAAAAACACGTGTTAACGTTATCGGTCATAGATATGAAATGTATTAATGCAGATCTCATGGTGTGTGTCTAAGCTGAATATGGATCCACTAATAAGTGCTAAAAAAATTGTTGCAAAGTTTTGGAAGGAAAAAGAAAAACCCCTAGCATATCCAACTCTGGCGTGTGACGAGACATTATTGGATAATAACCATCAGAAATTCAACAATGCACTAATAAAGTAATCATTGGATCAGGAAAAAATATATCACATATTGAATTTGAAGTGATGAAGAAAAGTGCAGCAAGTATAATAGTAGACATCAAAGAGAGATTAAACTGCTCATGTGCATTTCATCATAAATGCTTATCACACTACTGAATACAAATGCTTGATTCATCCCTTGCATAGTATTCAAATGATGTAGTTAAAGATGCATCATTTAAAAATCAATTGAAGTTAAAACATCCTCGCATGGTATTGGAAAATTATTAAACATTAATTGTTGTTCACATTATTTTCATCCCATACCTAGTTGGACAATCATTTAAGGTAAACAGGTATACATGTCCTCAGTTATGTTAAGCCCTTTCGGGTGTTTAGTATCTAAACGTAATATGTATTGAGTTTCCAAATGCGGAGCTTCGCTTCCCTATTCCCTCCTCGTCTGCTCGCATTGATAGCGTCAATGACATAGAACTTAAGAAGACGACTATCACTGTGGTGGAACTCCCTGAAATGTCTGGCCACTGGGTATGTATTGTCATGATTGGAGATCGCTCTAAGGTGCTGAAGAATTCGCTTATGCACCGCCAATTTGGTGCTGCCCACATACCTCAATGGACATGGACATATTAAAATATAAACTGCGAATTCCGTTTTACAGGTAAGTAACTTGTTGATCCGATGTTCCAAGTTACTGAAACCATCCTGATAGGATCTCGTATTCACTCCTTGGAGGCATGATTTGCAAGTTTTGCATTTATAAAAACCCGTGTTGGTTTGTAGCCAGGTTGCTCTTTCGATAGTCTCAGGATTAGTATTCACAAGAGAGTCCCTCATAGAGGGAGCTCTACTGTAAGTAAGCGAGGCTCGTGTTGGTAATGTCGCGCCTATAACTGGATCATTGAGTACAATGGGCCAATTATGATTGATGATTTTGTAAATATCCTTATGTTGCTTACTGTATCCTGTGATGATTCTAAAAGTATTGGCCGTTACAAGGGGGGTGGGAGCTAGGCTTACATTCGCTATAGTCTGGCTGTGGGTATAGGTGCTCAGAAGTTCCTCTCTAGTGTGTTGCATGGATTTGCAGATAGCACTCTCAATAGTTTTTTGGGAATAACCTCTTTCCAAAAATCTGATGCTGCTAGAAAGTTGTGCAGAGGCCAAGTCAGTGCTATTGCTGCATACTCTTCTGATGCGCAGCATTTCCCCATAGGGGATGCTAGCTATCAGGTGGGCAGAGTGCGAACTTCTGGCATGTAACAGTGTGTTGCCTGCTGTCTTTTTTCGGTATAGTCGTGTTTCCAATACTTCATTAAGGATGTATACCTCAGTATCTAAAAACGTCACTGATGTCTGGCTCATAGTGGCAGTAAAAGTTAGGTTATAGTCATTGCTGTTAATGTCTCTAATGAAACTTTGAGCTTGGTTCTCATCACCTCGCCAAACGATAAATAAATCATCGATAAATCGATACCATGCTACCACAACATTTTCCATTTCTTCTTTGTATTGCCTTTTGAGGACCAGTTCCTCCCAAGCACCCATCACTAAACAGGCATAGCTTGGTGAAAAACTGGCCCCCATAGCTACTCCCTGAAGTTGGCGGTACAAAAGATTATTGAACATGAACAAATTGTTAGTTAAGCAATATTGTAACATTTGCAATAACATTGTGTTATGTTCTTTGTCATGGTCTCCCCTTTGGCTCAAATAATGGGATACTGCATTAAGACCAATCTCATGTTTAATACTGGTATAAAGAGCTGTGACGTCCAGAGCAAGCATCCAGTAGCCGTCTAACCACCTGATTTGTTGTATCTTACATAAAAAGTCTCCTGTATCCTGGATGTAAGAGGGTAGTTTCTTGACAAAAGGCTGGAGAAAAAAGTCGATATACACAGAAGTTTTCTCCAAAAGCCCCCCTCTGGCTGAAATTATAGGTCTGCCCGGGGGTTTATTTATATCCTTGTGTACCTTTGGAATAAAATAAATGATTGGGGTTAATGGGTTGTCAACTCTTAGAAACTTGAACTCTGCTTCTGTTATAAGTTTTTTGTTCCTCCACTTCGTGAGTTTCGAATGATAATCCTGCACCATGGTTTTGAGATCGCTCGCATTGGATCTCATGTAGCACTCTCTGTCATTAAGTTGGGTATAGGCTTCCTTCTCATATAGTGATCGCTCCATAAGTACCACATTGCCACCTTTGTCGCTCTGACGAACCACAATATTCTTATTTTTCCCAAGTTTTTTCATTAGGTTGTCATATTCAAAAGATTGTCTGTCATATTTTTTTCTCTGAGTTGCTGTTTTTTTGTAAAGTTTTTTTATTTGACAGACCGTATTCTCATGAAAAATTTCAATAGCATCTCTTGGCATAATGGGATTAAATAACGATGGAGGTTTAAAAGGTGTTGTTACTTGCTTGATCTCCGTTGTGCTGTTTTCATAGCCAGTTCCATCCGTTTCCCATAATTCTAAGAGCTCAGCCGTTTGCGACAAGTCACAAGAGACAATGTTTCCCTGAGGCTGACTGCTGGATTTCGAGCTGTCTGTTGTTTTGTTGAGAGCAAAATACTTACGAAGTTTTAATTTTCTCACCGCTTTATAAATATCACATCTGGTCTTAGTATAGTTCATGTTGCTTTTAGGGACAAAGGAGAGGCCCAGTTTGAGGATATCTTCTTCCGCTTTGGTTGAAATACATGAACTAAGATTGATGATGGTTTTGTCATTCGTGTTCGCGTTTATTCCTTGGGCAACCAATGACCCCTGCCTCTCCTCTTGTTTGGATAGGCAGCGCCTCTTCCTCGCCCTCTGCCTACGCCTGCATTTGTAATTGGCGTGTTTCCTCCATATTGTTTTTGGGTCCGAGGTCTGAGCGTCTGGAGCCTCTCCCGGTTTAAAAAAACAATTTCTCTGCCAGGGGACGCCTTGTTGCTCTGCCTTAATTGTGCCTCATCACGCATTTCAGATTCTGACTCAGTGCCTGTTCCTGAGCTCAACTCTGATACTGATGTTTCTGCTTCGTTGGTTTTCCGGGTATTCCTCATTCTTATTTGGCCTGAATTGTTAGGATTTCTCAACGTATCAAACTTTTTTGAGAAGGTGAAAATTTGGCCCAGGTCATAATCGTTTCTATCTCGTTGAAATTTGTAGGCTTTCCAATCCATAATCCTAGCCTCCTCCTTCTTTAAGCGTGCATTCATTTCATCGGTTAATTTGTCCTTCTCTTCCTTGGTGCCTAAAGTTTCAATTTGCTCTTGAAGGGAAGCTATCTCCGCAAGTAGTTTGGCTCTGTCAATTTCAGCATACTTGATGAGGATGAGCACTAGTCGGCGAGAAGCGTCCAGATTGCTTTCAGCCCATTCCCTCATTAGGTCCGGATTTGGGTCCTCATAGCTGGGTGCTATCATTATTCGTAGACCCCTTGGTTTGCAATTCACTTCGATATAGCCTTGTCAGGAATTAGCTTCCTACCATTTTGCTTGCTCACTTTTAAACTTCTTCTCCAAGGTTTTATAAATATCTTTAAGTGGTTTGTTGGTGGTATTTGTCTCGTCATTGGTCCTTCCACGTATGTTTTGGGGAATTGGGAGGCTGTCTGAGAACATCGAAGACGCCGCTGTTTCCCGGTCCCTCACGTTGTCAACCGACATCCCTTAATTCGAATAGATTTGGAAAAGGCGACTTAAATTCAGTTAACTCCTAACGTTCCCGAAATGCGCCTATGCACTGGTAACTCTCCTCCCCCTCACTCAAACCCGCTTACTTCAGTGTCACGGTTCCTTAAAACCTCCTCCGTTGCGCTGCGTCCTCCGACTCGGTTCTCGTTGGCTGTTCTCAGTTTCCGAAAGACTACCGATTGCCAGGTGCTGGGGGGGGTCAAACGCCTTACTCCTTCCGGAGTGAAAATTCCACCAAGGAACCTTGGATACAGCTTCAGTTGACGGCGTTGACCGTTGCAGGAGAGGGTCCCGTGTTGTGGCTTCCTGAAACCAAACTGCCACAAATATCCAATTGCCGCTGGTGCGTAGAGGAAACAATGGACATCACTCGCTCCAAAATCACTAGCGGACACGGACCTTCATTCAAGTGCGTATTTATTTCGTTGGGATTGTCGTCATAACGTTTCGGCTCAGCAGAGCCTTGATCACATGACAACGTAAGTTCAATACAAGATCCAATAAATAGCCAGAGCATAGAGTTCAAAGTGCATAATTTCAATCATGTGACCTTTGGTTTCATTGACATAGAGAAAACACTACTTCACTCATTTAGTAATGTACAAAATGCAGAAATTACTTGATCCTAAAATATCGAAGGGTTAAATCATTTAAATTGTGCAAATAGTCGCTGTTATTCAAATTTTTAGACAATAAATAGATAAATAAGTCGATAAAAACAAATACTCTATTTACATTAATACATATCACCCTTATTTGGTTTGAAAAAACAATCAGGTTGTCATGGTGTAAATGCCAGGTAAATAATACCTACAGTCCTAAACCAAGATATTAAATGCTACGCAGTTCAAATACATTGGATGCGACAAATAACGGCATAAATGCCTAAAGCATCCACCTACCACAAGATAGAAGAGTTGTACTCGTTGGGGTAAATGTAAAAGGGATTTAAATACATATAGTCTATGTCTAAAAACACGTGTTAACGTTATCGGTCATAGATATGAAATGTATTAATGCAGATCTCATGGTGTTTGTCTAAGCTGAATATGGATCCACTAATAAGTGCTAAAAAAATTGTTGCAAAGTTTTGGAAGGAAAAAGAAAAACCCCTAGCATATCCAACTCTGGCGTGTGACGAGACATTATTGGATAATAACCATCAGAAATTCAACAATGCACTAATAAAGTAATCATTGGATCAGGAAAAAATATATCACATATTGAATTTGAAGTGATGAAGAAAAGTGCAGCAAGTATAATAGTAGACATCAAAGAGAGATTAAACTGCTCATGTGCATTTCCTCATAAATGCTTATCACACTACTGAATACAAATGCTTGATTCATCCCTTGCATAGTATTCAAATGATGTAGTTAAAGATGCATCATTTAAAAATCAATTGAAGTTAAAACATCCTCGCATGGTATTGGAAAATTATTAAACATTAGTTGTTGTTCACATTATTTTCATCCCATACCTAGTTGGACAATCATTTAAGGTAAACAGGTATACATGTCCTCAGTTATGTTAAGCCCTTTCGGGTGTTTAGTATCTAAACGTAATATGTATTGAGTTTCCAACTTGCGGAGCTTCGCTTCCCTATTCCCTCCTCGTCTGCTCGCATTGATAGCGTCAATGACATAGAACTTAAGAAGACGACTATCACTGTGGTGGAACTCCCTGAAATGTCTGGCCACTGGGTATGTATTGTCATGATTGGAGATCGCTCTAAGGTGCTGAAGAATTCGCTTATGCACCGCCAATTTGGTGCTGACCACATACCTCAATGGACATGGACATATTAAAATATAAACTGCGAATTACGTTTTACAGGTAAGTAACTTGTTGATCCGATGTTCCAAGTTACTGAAACCATCCTGATAGGATCTCGTATTCACTCCTTGGAGGCATGATTTGCAAGTTTTGCATTTATAAAAACCTGTGTTGGTTTGTAGCCAGGTTGCTCTTTCGATAGTCTCAGGATTAGTATCCACAAGAGAGTCCCTCATAGAGGGAGCTCTACTGTAAGTAAGCGAGGCTCGTGTTGGTAATGTCGCGCCTATAACTGGATCATTGAGTACAATGGGCCAATTATGATTGATGATTTTGTAAATATCCTTATGTTGCTTACTGTATCCTGTGATGATTCTAAAAGTATTGGCCGTTACAAGGGGGGTGGGAGCTAGGCTTACATTCGCTATAGTCTGGCTGTGGGTATAGGTGCTCAGAAGTTCCTCTCTAGTGTGTTGCATGGATTTGCAGATAGCACTCTCAATAGTTTTTTTGGAATAACCTCTTTCCAAAAATCTGATGCTGCTAGAAAGTTGTGCAGAGGCCAAGTCAGTGCTATTGCTGCATACTCTTCTGATGCGCAGCATTTCCCCATAGGGGATGCTAGCTATCAGGTGGGCAGGGTGCGAACTTCTGGCATGTAACAGTGTGTTGCCTGCTGTCTTTTTTCGGTATAGTCGTGTTTCCAATACTTCATTAAGGATGTATACCTCAGTATCTAAAAACGTCACTGATGTCTGGCTCATAGTGGCAGTAAAAGTTAGGTTATAGTCATTGCTGTTAATGTCTCTAATGAAACTTTGAGCTTGGTTCTCATCACCTCGCCAAACGATAAATAAATCATCGATAAATCGATACCATGCTACCACAAAATTTTCCATTTCTTCTTTGTATTGCCTTTTGAGGACCAGTTCCTCCCAAGCACCCATCACTAAACAGGCATAGCTTGGTGAATACATATATATATATCTCCCCAAACAGTCCGTTCTTAGTGGGCTTTTTGCACAGCAGGGGCAGATGTCGAGGTTGGACTATACCTCGCACGTATCTCTCACCAAAGATACACCGCACTCCAGGAGAATCTGTTTTCGTAAATTGAATTTATTGTGACAGCACAATTACCACCACCACCACCAACGCGTTTCAACCAAAAAATGGTCATGCTCATGGTATCGTGAGTCCATCCTCTCTTTTTCTATTTATTGTTAAACCATGTTAGCCCATTATGAGGCATAATGGGACTAGTAGTTTCCATTGCAGTCACATATAGTTTTCATTCGTTATTAGTAATCGTTCTTGTTTACCATGGGGATATATTGATATATTGAATGTATTCATAAAGTGGATCACAGATTTCGGCATAGTCCCTCCAATAATATCAACTTAATTTAAAGCTCATTGCTTTGACTTTTCAGTTTATCGGAATAGATTTTATAATTAGTTAGTCAATAGATTGTTAATATCAATTGCAGGTTTCATGAGACTTAGGGATTCATTACGATGGTGGAAAAATAGCCACCGCCGGGCCGTCGGTGGCGATTGTTCCGCCATCATCATGAGATTTACCCCTACTACATTATGATGGCGGTGGGAATAGCGGCGGACGGAAAGTTTGTCCGCCACTTTTCCACCCGTAGCAATCGGCATGATTGCCTGGCGGATCGGTCAGCATGTTCATAATGGCGGCAGAGCCTAGCAGGCTTCGCTGGCACAATTAGGATGCCGGCGGAAGTCAGCCTTTCCATTGCGGTTGAACCGCCATTGAAAGGCTGGCGGAGAATGTCAAAAGGGGCCTGTTGTGGGCCCCCCCTTGTTTTGGGGGGAGGTGTGGGTGCACTAGGGTGGTACATTTCAACGCACCAAGTGGTAGGCACAGTGTAGTGCCTGCCATGTAGTGCAGTGAAATGCACAACATGCTCTTTTTAACATCGCAGCGGTGCTGCTGTCAGCAGCCACTGTCGCAATGTTAAAGGTGCGGAACCAGACCGCAGCGGTGGCGGTCCCATCATAATTGTATATGCGGGACCACCGCACACATGGCAGTTGGACCCAATCACCCCTATGGTGGTGGGTGGACCAAGTCCGCCCGTCATCGTAATGAGCCCCTTAGTGTTTTTCTCATTTCATTTATTGATTCTGCCATCCTGGCATACTGCCAATTCTTAAGATGGCTTGATTTTAAGATGGAGATCCTTCATTTTATTCATCCATCATTTTCCTGGATGTTACAAGATGAGGCTCTATTCCATTCTGGTGAGCGATCCTTTCTCAGTTGGGTCTCATGTTTTCATGAATCTCCTGTTCTGTATAGGTTTCCTTAACTGGAGTGATCTCCATTCAATGACTCAGTGTCGAACAGGTTGCCGTACTGCTACCAATTAACCTCCATATTCTTGCTATGCCCAGGGCTCAGCATGTTTCTTTATTATTGAAGCTTCAAATCTGATTATGCCCACTATGCTAACTTATAAATGAATATATAATTCTTCGTCCCCATTAAGGCCATGCGGAGTCTTTGTTTTGAATCTGATGATTAGTCTTGATTCAAGTCTTCTCCGTTTAAGAGTTCAACTTCCTCCTCTTTCGCTCTTGGGAACCGTTACAATACCAAAGTAACTGATGTCCTGTCAGTTTGTCTTGTGTTGTGTATGTAGATGTTTGGCGATTGCATAGTTCATATCCTCATTCTGGATCACTCTAAGATGTCCTAAAATTATTTTCTTTAGAGGACATGTGGTGCTTCCTATGTATCTTAGGCCACATGTACATTTGATGATATAGACAACATAAGAGGACTCACATATTATTCTCTCACTGATTTAAAAAGTTCTCCCTTTAAAATCCTGGATCTCCTTCATTTTCTTGCCAATTCTGCATGCTTTACATTTGTCACAGTGTACAAAGCCCATTTGTTGTTTCGTAAGCCAGTTGCTTTGCCTGTTCATGGCAAAATGACTTCTCACTAATTTGTCCTTTAACGAGGGTACTTTACTATAGGTTACCATTGGTCTTGTTGCCAATGTCTGGATCCTCTGACCCTGTTTACCAGGCAGGTCGCTCCCCGCACTGCCACGCAGCCCCCTGTGTGTCCGCTTGCCGCTGCTGTGCCCTGACTGCCTGTGCCTGCCTCTAGGACCGAGTGCCAGTGTCCTTCTCTCTCTTCTGTACCCCGAGTGAGTGCCTGTGTCCACATTTGTTTGTTTCATGTGCCACCCATTTACTTGTTGCCCAGAGTTGCTCCCTTACGTTCCTGCCCCGTTTGTATTCCCCTTTTTCTTCTGTATCCCGTACTCACCGCGTCACCCCCTCGCCGCCCGCTTCCCGCCGCCGCGTCCCGTTAGCTCTGCCCCCTCGCACCCCATTGGCCGCCCCGCTCCCACCTCCCATCTGCTCCTCCCTCCCTCTTCCCCTCATATGGAGGCCGCGCAGCGGACGCACGCAGCGGGCGCGCCGCTGGCGTGCCGAAGGCGCGCCTAAGGCAAGCCCATCTGCGCCCGTCCGTGCCTGGACCGCGCCAAGCGCCAGAACCCCTGGCCCCCGCAGATGCCAGCCCACCCGCCAGACCTACGACGCCGTCACCCTCAACGCACTCAACACCGGTCGGATCCCCGGCTGCTGCCGCGCTGCCCCTAGACGCACCCATGGACCCTTCACCTGCCAATCCTGCAAGTTCTCCTGCATCCGGACCCATACCGCACCCACCAAGCCAAGCACCAGCAGCAACCACCTGAAGTGCATCCTGCTCAACACCCGCTCCGTCCACAGACACGCCGTGGAACTCTGGAACCTGCTCGACACCACATCCCCAGCGCCCGACATCGCCATCGCCATCCCGGACGGATACAAGATCACCCGGAGGGACCGCGACAACCAGACAGGAGGAGGCATCGCCATCGTCCACAAGAACACCATCAGCATCACGACCAACTCCGACGACACCCTCACAGCCGCCAAACATCTCCACTTCCAGATCCACACCGACCCCAAGACCACACTCAGAGGCACCCTCATCTACAGACCCCCAGGACCCCGCACACAATTCAGCGAAGACATCGCAGACTTCATCAGCCCGCACGCCCTCCCCTCCGCTGACTACATCCTCCTAGGGGACCTCAACTTCCACCTGGAGAACAACAACGACAACAACACCACCACCCTGCTGGACAACCTCGCCAACCTCGGACTCAAGCAACTGGTGAACACCCCCACCCATTACGCCGGACACACGCTTGACCCAGTCTTCTCCTCCAGCAAGCACATCTCCTTCAGCCACTCCACCGGACTCCACTGGACCGACCACAGCTGCGTCCACTTCAGCTTCAGAAGAACCACAACTCACCACCACCAGCAACAGGTCCCCCGCAGTTGCTGGAACAAGATCACCACCGACCAGCTCTCCACAGCACTGAGCCAGAACGCTCCCGCCAACTCAACGAACCCCAACCAAGCAGCCATCAACCTCACACAGTGGATCACCAACTGTGCTAACGACCTCGCACCTCTGAAAAACCATCCCAACAGGCCCAAAAGCAAGACAGCCCCCTGGTTCAACGACGACCTCAAGAACTCCAAGAAGAACTGCCGCACCCTCGAGAGAGCCTGGCGAAAGTACCCGACTACAGACAACATGAACGCCCTCAAGCATGCCTCCCGTAAACACCACCAGCTGATCCACACCACCAAGAGGACAGCATTCAAGGAACGACTAGACAACAACGCACACAACAGCAAGGAACTCTTCAGCATCGTCAAAGAGCTCTTCAACCCCAGCGCTGGAAACAACGACATCACTCCCTCACAAGACCTCTGCGACTCACTCGCCTCGTTCTTTCACCGCAAGATAGCCGACATACACAACACCTTCGGCGCACAGACCACGCACCCAACCACCGAACCTACGCCGCCCACCACCACCCTCCGCGCCTGGACCCCGGTCAGCACCGAAGACACCATCCACACGATGAACACCATCCACTCAGGGTCACCAACCGACCCATGCCCCCACCACGTCTTCAACAAAGCCGACTCCGTCATCGCACCCCAACTCCGGGACATCATCAACTGCTCCTTCAACACCGCCACCTTCCCAGAGAGCTGAAAGCATGCCGAACTCAGCGCCCTCCTGAAGAAACCATCAGCAGACCCCACCGACCTCAAGAACTACCTCCCCATCTCGCTCCTCCCGTTTCCTGCCAAAGTCATCGAGAAGACCATCAACAGACAGCTTGCCGCCTTCCTCGAGACGAGCGGATCCCTCGACCACTCGCAGTCCGGCTTGCGAGCCAACCACAGCACCGAAACCGCCCTCATCACAGCCACTGACGACATCCGAGCCCTGCTCGACAACGGGGAAACAGCGGCCCTCATACTCCTAGACCTCTCCGCAGCGTTCGATACTGTCTGCCACCGCACCCTAGTGCAGCGCCTCAGCAACATCGGAATCCAAGAGAAGGCCCTAGAGTGGATCATCTCATTCCTCGCCGGAAGAACCCAGAGAGTCCGCCTCCCCCCGTTCAGATCCGAGGCCACCGAAGTCATCTGCGGCGTACCACAAGGATCATCACTCAGCCCCACCCTCTTCAACGTCTACATGAGCCCCCTCGCAGCCATCGCACGCCAACACAACCTCAACATCATCTCCTACGCCGACAACGCCCAGCTGAGTCTCTCCCTCACCAACAACCCAGCCACCGCCAGAACCAACCTACACGAAGGGATGAAAGACGTAGCCGAATGGATGATGAACAGCCGCCTGAAACTGAACTCAGACAAGACGGAAGTCCTCATCATTGGACCATCTCCCTCTGCCTGGGTCGACTCCTGGTGGCCCCCTGCCCTGGGCAGCGCACCCAAACCAACGGACCACGCACGCAACCTGGGCTTCATCCTGGACTCCTCCCTCTCAATGTCCAGACAAGTCAACGTCGTCTCATCATCATGCTTCAACATCCTACGCATGCTCCGAAAGATCTTCCGATGGATCCCCACCGAAACCAGGAAGACGGTCACCCAGGCACTCGTCACCAGCCGGTTGGACTACGGTAGCACCCTCTACACCGGAACCACAGCCAAACTACAGAAAAGACTCCAACGCATCCAGAACGCCTCTGCACGACTCATCCTGGACATCCCCCGACACAGCCACATCTCCGGACACCTGAAAGACCTGCACTGGCTCCCCGTCAGCAAGAGAATCACGTTCCGACTCCTCACCCATGCACACAAAGCCCTCCACGACCTGGGCCCCAGGTACCTCAACAACCGCCTGACCTTCTACACTCCCACCCGCCAGCTACGATCGTCCAGCCACGCCTTCGCCGCCGTTCCACGCATTCGAAGAGCCACCATGGGAGGAAGATCCTTCTCCTACCTGGCAGCCAAGACATGGAACTCCCTCCCCATCCACATCCGTCTTACCCAAGACCACCTCTCCTTCAGGAAGCATCTCAAGACCTGGCTGTTCGAGCAGTAGCGGACCTCCCCTTCCCTAGCGCCTTGAGACCCTCCGGGTGAGTAGCGCGCTTTACAAATTTCTTGATTGATTGATTGATTGATCTTTCTTAAGGATACTCCAGTATTTCCTTAGAAAATTTACAATTTTATAATTTTCTTTGCTGTATGTCAGTATCAGTCTTATTACACTATCCTCTTTATTTTTCTTATCTTCCTTGTCTCTGTTAATGAGAGTACTGGCACGAGACATCGATCTTGCCCGTTCTTGCCCTTGTTTGATGTCTCTGTGTCTGTAGCCTCTTTCCATGAATCTTTTTTCAGTCTCTTGAAAGGTTTTTTCCACCACTATTTCATCTGGGCAATTTCTTCTCATTCTGATAAATTCCCCATATGGGATAAGTTGGGCGGGGTGAAAACTTGAGCCATGTAATATACTATTAGCTGATGTTGGTTTTCGATTGATTTTGGTATGAATTTGATTGTTTTCTATTTACAAGGTTACATCCAGGAATTGGATTTTCTTCCTGCTTATATTGTAGGTGAATTTGAACCCCACAGTATTCTTATTTAGGATTTCAAAGTATTCCTTGAACTCTTCAATGCGCCCATTCCATATTAGGAAGAGATCATCTATATATCTAAGCCAAAGTTCAATCTTTGTTGTATATTTTTAATTCTCCTCACTCCAAGCTATGAACTTTTCCCACCAACCCATGGTGAGGTTGGCATAGCTCAGAGAAAATGAAATCCCCATGGCAGTCCCACACATCATGATTGAGGAGAATGATGTTGTTTCTTAGACAAAGCTCAATCATCTCCATCAGCATTCTAGTATGTTTGAATTCCGGAATGTTCCTTTGTTTGAGGAAGTATCCCCCAGCATTCAATCATACATCATGACTGATAGAGGTGTATAATGATACTACATCGATGGTTATAAGATGGAAACCATTCTGCCACCCTGTATTGGTTAGTGTCCTCAGGAAATCACCAGTATCCTTTGATGTATGAGCTCAGATTTGTCACCATTGGCGCCAAGAAGTAATCAACATATATAGAGATGTTTTCATAGAAGGAATTGCAGCTGGATATGATTGGTCTCAATTAAGGTATTGTGTACCTTAGGAAGAAAAGACATAGGTGGCATTACAGAACTGTCATTTTTTAGGAACAGTGCTTCTTCGTCACTCAGGAAGCCTTCATTCTGCCTAGTTTTGATTTTATTTTCTAATTCAATGGGTAATGCATTAATCGGGTTAGATGGTAATCTCATATAGTTTTTGTTCTCATTGAGTTGTCTCATTGCTTCCCGAATATAGTCCTTATTATTTTGTAGCACCACATTTCCGCCCTTGTCGGCTGGCTTAATTATTAGGTCTTCATTTTTCATAAGCCCTTCTAGTGCTATTCGTTCCTCCTTAGATAGATCGTCTTTTTTATTCATATTGGTTTCGTTCTCCATAATTTCCAGATCAGCCAACCAGATCATGGAACATATCAATTCTGTTGCCTGGGCTCAGTGTGGGGCAAAATTTAGATTAGGTTTCATTTTGGAATTTATACAAGTGTCTGTGGTGATACTCAGATCTTCCTGTACTTGTGACTCAGTCATTTCATCGCCATTTAAATTGAGCATTAGTTCATTAGCTCTGTTGCATCTTCAATGTTCAAGTTTGTTTCAATATGTTGAATTCTTCTACTTTGTTTTTCGGTGTTTTCTGATTTCGAGAAGAATTTTGCTAATTTTAATTTTCTCACATACTTGTAGAGGTCAACCCTAGTTTCTACATGTTTCTACATCTTCAATTTAAGAAAACGGATACACAATTCGATATTTTGTGTAACTATATTTTTTACATCAAATTTTTTTTCTTCCATATTTTTGTACTTACCTGTTTAAGTATAGGGAGTCGGTATTTTTGCATTCTATATTTTTACATCGATATTTTTAACTCCTATATTTTTAACTTCGATATTTTGTCAGTGAACCGGTGTCCTCATACCCAAAGTGTTCTGGGGATCCATTTCGTGCTAAAATACAATGCCAAATGACAGTTTTGCATTTTGCATAATTATCTGAAATTTTTAAGGAATTTCACATAATTACCCAAAAATAAACTATGCGATTTGCACACACCCTAACAGCAAGCCTAAGAATTGCACTTCATCTATTGGGATACACATAGTGTTCATCATAGGTCTATCGAAGAGAAGGTTGTCATATGTGTTAATCATTACAATGTCATGCCATAGGTGAACATAGAGTTCCAGCATGATTTAAATCTACTTCTCTTGCAGTCACGTGATCATAATTCCTGGTAAACAGCTGACATGGAATTGAAGACTAGCAGATGTGCGATGAAGTTGCCATGTGCTGAATCCAGAAAGGTGAGGTAAACATGAGTGAAGCAACCCTGGCATTGCTGAGAATTGAGATGCTGCCAGCGTCAGTGTTAGTGGGCCAAGTGCAGGGTGGGGGAAGTATTACATATGTAATTGATAGCACTTGGCACTTTAGGAAAATGGGCTATTGAATAGAGATACTGGGTTACGTTGTATATGCTGCAGTAATGGTGGCAGGGTGATATGCTGGTGCACTCAACAGCACTAAATTGGTGATACATGTCAAACTCTGCGAGTTACTTGGCTTTGAGGTACCACCATGCTTTCAAACTGTTTCTCTGGAATGATCAAGTGGTCAGGAAGTGCAGCCAGTATTTCAACATTGGCAGGCTGCAGTCTGTAGAGGAAGTGAGGCCCTTCTGCATCCATGTTCTGGGTCACATCATGAACAAGCATTGGCATAGCCAATAGGTCTCGCCTTTGGCACCTTATAAGTTTTTAGCCATGCAACACTTGATGTTGTTGCACCAAGGATATTGTGCTGGATAACTAAACACTTATAAGGTTCCAAAGGCGAGACCTATTGGCTATGCCAATGCTTGTTTACAACTGTTACTGGTAAGGTAATATTGCATATTCCTGTCTATTCAGAAGCATAGCTGACAGCTTGACCCAGGTCATGTGTAATTCCTTCAGTCAGTCCTAGTTTTTTTATCCAATAACATGTTGCATTCTGAGTGCTTGATTACAAGTATATGTGATATTTATCGCACCTGTTATATAAGGATACCAAAGAGTACTTTATTTATCAGTGCGATAAATAGCTCCTTGTACGAGTTTCTGGGGAATAACAGGGGTTTTGGTGTTTAAGGCACAAAAATCAGCATGATACTGTCAATATCGTATACTTTCCCCTGCTATTCGGCGGGCTGGACCTGACGAAATTTTAAATAAAGGTTGAGTTATTATTTAACGCATCCGATAATTTTCGAAAACATTAGATACCTTCACACTTGCATACATGCCAACATTTTATAAGAGGTAAGTGGGAGATTTTAAGATAATAATCGAGTGAATGTTTTCCTGCCATTGAGTTCTATTGAAGAGGAGGCTGTGTCAGGCGGAAGCCAAAATAAAGCCATTTTATGCACTCTTAATTACAACCCATGTCGTACAATTACGACATTGGCATAGCCAATAGGTCTCGCCTTTGGGACCTGATAAGTATTTAACCATGCAGCACATTATCCCCCACTGGCATGCTTATAGGCTCTCAACATCTTCGGATTCTGCATAATTAGCAGTGTGTCTAACAACTATCATACCATGGGTAAGGGGAGGGCAGAACATAACTGGTACAGAAGAACCAATTTAAAGCCTCATAAACAGCCTCTCATATCAGTCTTGTATTAAAAAACAGTAGGACCTGAACAGCATGTGCATATCTTTCAGAAAATGCAGTCCTTCAACTATGTATGTATATGGTGAATGCATGTATGATACGTATTGCCCAAATCTAGTGAAAAGGCACCTCAGCACTGCACATGGTTAAAAAACGAGCATAAAGTCAACACGCATTAGGAGATAGTGCAGTAGTATATGGTTGCTGAACAGAAGCAGGGCCAGCCCACTGAGAACAGTGGAGTCAAATTGCTAGAGGTCTACCTTTGTCCAGCAAGTTACAACAGGGGCTTCTCTGGTGGTCAATGTACCGCTGTTATAACTCAGTGAGTCATGCACTTGCATTAAAGAGCTGCACATAACCTGGAAGGCATACATTTGGAACCTTGTAGGTTTTTTCTGTAGATGTTATTATAGTAATGCTGCTAAAATGTATTCATTTGGGTAGCTATACCAACCACTAAAATGATCTCACATTTAAAAGATGCCAATTCTGTGAGAATGCAACATAGTAAATTGCCCCAAAACCATTTCAACACACTACGGATCAATGGTCAATGTATAAATGGCACAGATACAGCTGTTATATCTTGGCATACAAATGCTCCCACTCTTGTCGGACAAAGGAAGCTGCTGATTGCCCTTTTGGGGGGTCAAACCGCACTGCTAAATAAAGCTGGGGTTTACTCTGATGGCCTGGAGGTATTGCAGCATGCATCCCGGTGTTTACACGCTGCACCAGGGCCCAGTAAGATGCACTCGGGATCGAATTAGATCAGTCATAAATAAGTGCTGGAACCAAGCACTACTAACGAAGCAATCTCAGCCTGTGAATAAGTGTACAAGCTGGGATCATCACGTTCCGGATTTCCCCAGACAGTAAAGTTTTTTTTTTTAAAATAATGCCTCACATCCCGATATTAAAGGCTCGGCTGAGCGCACAGGGTTCAATTTGTGCGTGCTCATGTTTTTCCGCCCCACCGTTTATGCCGCCTTTTATATAAAAGTGCCAATTAAGTTTGCGACAGTTTTTTTTACTTAGGTAGCGTAGCTTCAATAGCAACACCAACCTTTGACTGAGTAGCCGCACCATTAGTTACTACCAGCGAAGGAATGCTGCGTGCGCGATGCCAGCACCAATTACCAATGCACAACAGGATATACGGGAGTACAAAGAATGCCGCAATCTAGGTTTAATAACACATTTATACGGGTGCTAATGTCCCATGCATTGGGGTGTTTTGCACTCATTTATCTCAAGGATCCAAATGTCCAGAGCCCACATGCCTATTCTAAGCAGGTTTTATAACATCAGCACCCATGGCTTACCTTAAATAAACAAGTTGTGGACGGAGTGCCCACACGTTGGACTTCCCCGAAGCCTTTGAGTACGTACTGTAACATACTCCCGTAACTGATGAGGGACCCAAGCTGCGCCTTACATTTGGATTGAAAGCGGCGACACGCAGAAATGAAGAAACAAGAAAACAAGAGAGAGAAGAGGAGGAAGACGAAGAAGGAAGGGAAGGCGAGTGAGAGCAGGGGAAGGGCGGTAAGGAAAGGTAGTGCCTAAGAGGTAAGCAGAGATAGGAAAGAAGTAGGGGTGAATGCAATAAAACGAAGAAGGACATGAGCTTCAGGATGCGAGGGGGGCAGAGAGAGAACAAGCTTTCGCCACTTTCCTCGGCCACGAAAGTGAAAGTGATCGCGATTGCGATCGCGTGCTGCCGAGGAAAGACACATGGCGCTGCGCGCGTGCACGTTCACGTGCACTGAAGCTTTAGGCCACGGCAGCACTTTGAAAATCCCAACTATAAAATGTCTCTCCGAGCCAGCGCAAGCGCTGGGGCTCAGCGAGACCTAAAAAGTGGTCTAGCACCAGTACATCTTCCTCAGACATACTAAAAAGGGGGATCTTCTGCTGAGAGATCCTATATTTCCTCCTGTTCCTTAGAAAGAGGGAAAGTGCGGCAAATGTAGGCATCAGCTTGGGATGACAAATGACTCGAGGATTTTTTTATTTGTGGATCAAGTTGTTTTCTTTGTGTACTTTATGGGCCTAGTTGCGCTACGCTTTTTAAAACAGTCAGGGAATACTGTGACTGCCTTATTTTAGAGATTTTTATTGTGATTAGCTAATACCGCTCTCCGGTCCACCATGGCTCGCACCAGTGCCGATTGAGTGGAGAGAGTTGGCCACTACACTCACTTGTGGAGTAGAGCGTGCTCAGCCGCCATTTTGAAGCGGTCAGCGCTCTAGTCATTGCAACCACATCACGGGGAGGAGTACTTAAACTCCCCGGATGCGGACACGCAGCGGAAGACTGCAGTCTTGCTAACAAAAACTGTCATTTCTTATTTCACTAAAATGTGATATTTTGCACTGCTCTTTTGCACAGAATGAAATGTATGGTGATTTTATGGGTCTAGTTGCGCTGCGCTTTTTAAAACAGTCAGGGAATACTGTGACTGCCTTATTTTAGAGATTTTTATTGTGATTAGCTAATACCGCTCTTCGGTCCACCACGGCTCGCACCAGTGCCGCTCGAGTGGAGAGAGTTGGCCACTACACTCACTTGCGGAGCAGAGCGTACTCGGCCGCCATTTTGAAGCAGTCAGCGCTCTACTCATTGCAACCACATCATGGGGAGGAGTACTTAAACTCCCCGGACGCGGATGCACCTCGGACGCACGCAGCGGGCATGCCGCTGGTGCGCCAACGGCGTGCCTAAGGCAAGCCCATCTGCGCCCGGGAAGCGCTCAGCACCAGCCGTGCTGACGGTTTTGGGTCAGGAATGCCAACCTCGTACTCTTATACCAGAGGTGAGCTCCTTGATGCACTTCACCAGAGTCAGAAATGTTCTGGACCGCGGCTGGGAGGCTTCCAGGACACTGGGGATCATACTTCTCCGATTTGTAAATTGAAATTAACTGATATAAAAGTCAAGTGTCTCTCTGACGAGACTGCTATGGATAGTCAGAACGGCCCTCAGGTGGGAACAGGGAGGGATCTCAATAACCATAAGACAAAAAAAAATCTCAAGGACTATTATGTGCATTGTTAAATGCACGGTCACTGATTAAACACAAGCACGAATTTGGCCTTTTTTTAATTTCAATGACCTAGACCTTATTTTTGTCACAGAAACCTGGGCGGATGATTACTCAGGCCCAGACCTGGCGATAGCAACCCCACCTGGATTTGCAATAGCTAGGAAAGACTGTGTTGGCAGAAAGGCAGGGGGGCTGGCGATAATTTATAAGGATTATTTAAAAGCATCTTTTAAAACGATTCCGACAGATTCACATGTAGAGGTGCTCTCTTTTAGGATAGCGGTCAATCATGTCCTCTCGTTCAATGGGCTACTAGTTTACAGGCCCCTGGGGCCCGTAAATCATTTTCTGCAAACCATGGGCGATCTCTTGGAATATAAAGTAAACTCTCAAAACTTCACCATTTTAGGCGATTTCAAATTTCATTTAAACATGATGTCTGACAAAGACTCACTAGCCTTGATGGACCTAGTGACAGGCGCAGGTCTAGAACAGATGGTAATAGGACATACTCATACCGCGGGCCATCTCCTGGACGCTGCTTTTTCCAATTGTCCTCTGCTTAAATTTAACAGCAACCTGCAACTGCCGTGGTTAGACCATTCGGCAGTTATGCTAACCCTCGATATACCGCCTGTAACATGCTCTAAACATGGGCAAGCAAGCAGCGTAAAAAGCTACTTGTGGCAGCGGTTCGATAAAAACACCTTTACTGATCAACTAAACCATAGCAAACCATGTCTTTCTACAGATTCAGAAACGACATCTTTACAATATCATAACTGGATTTCAACAGCAGCTCATATAACTATCCCACAGAGAACTGGTACAGCTAGCAGGACTGTACCCACGGAACCGTGGTTTTCCGAAGAATTAAGATCATTAAGGAGACTTTGTCACAGCCAAGGAAGATGCTGGCGCAAACGTTATGATCTTAAGGAGAAAGAAAAATACAAGTCAAGACTAGCACAATATAAAGAATTGATTAAAAACACTAAAATCAGATATTACTCAGAAAAAATACAAGGGGCACAGAACAATTCTAAGGAGCTATTTGCTACAGTTTCGAAACTTAGCCATTTACAGGAGACCAGTCAAACCACAGCAGATCAAGCGTTCTGTGACAATTTGGCCTCATATTTTTGTGATAAAGTCTCTGCTATTTATAATACATTCATGACCCACTCGGTAACTGCTCATGCCCCACAAACTGTGCCGGAAAAGTCATGTTCTGACCTGTCCACCTTTGTCCGCGATCGCATTCCATCCGGTCTTTTAAACTTTACATTAATATCTCATGAACTAACCGCCAAGATTCTGGTAACAACTAGGTCGGGATCCCCACTGGACCCTTGTCCTCCGAAAATAAGCCATATATTAGTCAAGACACTCGCCTGCCCTCTCACGGAGGTCCTAAATACCGCCATTGAAACAGCAACTTTTCCCTCGCTATGGAAAAAGACATCCATTCTACCTTTATTAAAGAAATCCAATCTAGACAAAACTGATGTAGGAAACTACCGTCCCATCTCCTGCCTACCCCTACCAGCTAAGATCTTGGAAAACCATATGAATCAGGAACTAGGTGCCTTTATTGAGAATAATCAAGTCCTAGATCCTACTCAGTATGGTTTTAGACGCCAACATAGTACTTAACTTGCCTGGCTTACCGCCACTGACGAAATCAGAATGGCAGTTGACAAAGGAGGATCGGCAGCTTTGATACTGCTAGATCTGTCAGCTGCCTCTGACACGGTAGACCACGGCATTTTAATTGGTCGACTTTGTGAGGCAGGAGTTGGTGGCTCGGCCCTCGCACTCCTTAAGTCATTCCTGCATGGCAGAGAACAATTTGTTGAAATAGGAGGTTTTAAATCAAAATGCTTTAGACTCCCATGTGGGGTTCCCCAGGGCTCATCCTTGAGCCCCACCCTTTTCAATATTTATGTTGCTCCCCTGGCTCGTATGATCAAAAATCATGGTTTTGAATTGGTATCATATGCAGATGACACACAGATTATTATATCAATCTCAAACAAAAAGCAGGACACTGCACTAAAATTCAAGGATTGCATGAGAAGTGTCAGTGAATGGATGGCCGAAAACTGCCTTATGTCAAATTCAAATAAAACAGAGGTTTTACTTTTTGGAAAGGACACAACATTCTGGTCCGCAGACTGGTGGTAATCAGAATTGGGAGTTGTCCCCCCACCCCCAGCAGCCAAAGCTAAAAATCTTGGAGTTATTATGGACCCCACCCTCTCCTTCTCCCTGTACATAAAAATAGTCACTTCATCTATCTATTTCACCTTGAAAATCCTAAGGAAAGTGCTCCCCTTCATTCCAACAAACCTACAGAAAACTGTGGTGTCAGCCTTAGTGTTATCAAAACTCGATTATTGCAATGGCCTTCTGGCAGGAGTAAGCAAATCGGTTCTAGCTAAGCAACAGGTACTCCAGAACTCCGCCGCAAGACTGTTATTCGGATTGGCCAAACATACATCAGCAAAACATGCCCTTAACACTCTACACTGGCTACCTATGGAAAAGCGCATAATGTTTAAGGCCCTGTGCATATCCCCCGACTAACACTTCGGTCGTCCTCACTGAAGTTAATTACCGAGCCCACGTTCCGTCTTCAGAGATGGGGTGGAAAAAGCTTCTTTAGCATTACTACAAGATGGTGGAATAAGCTACCATTTGATTTGAGAAATGCCTCTGATCTGTTATTCTTCAGGAAGGGTCTAAAGACATGGCTTTTTACGCTGTAACCCCGCGTAAGGTCTGGGAATGTGACAGTCAATGTTCACCATGTGTTGATTCTTCAAGCGCCTTGACGCCTCCAGGTAGATGTGCGCTATATAAATACTTAAATAAATAAATACTCTCTGCCAGTGAAATGAAGGACCAAATGTGCATTTAGCAACTTTGCCAAGGCCGGTCCCAAGCCCAGATGAGAAAGGAGGAGGGTTACATGTGGGGCTAGCTACCCCACCATGTAAAAAAATCTTAGCTACAAAAATGTCAACCAAAAGATATCCCAGCCTTGGGGAGAGAGGAATCCCCTTCACGGAGAACTACGACTTGTGGTGAAAGCCAGAGATTCCTGGACACCACAAAGCCTATCCACTTGCTTTAAAGGAAGAGAGGAAGGCCAAGAAACATCTGATGCTGAGGTCTTGAGGCTGACTGCAAGGAGATGGGTTACACATGGAGTCAGATTGAAAGAAAAGCCCAGGACAGAGGTGGAAGGAGAGTCCTGGTTGATGGCCTATACCCCAGGAGGGGTAGTAGGCATAAGTAAGTAAATAAGTTAAGTACATTTGGTAATTCACTATATCACAGGATTTTGACTGCTAAAGGGCTTTTTCGAAGGTAGTAAACCCATTTTTTGATTCGATAACAGGTTACCGAATCGCAAAATGGGTTAAGAAGTCTCTAATTGAAAGGGTGTGTAAAGGGCACTTTGGGGCACATGCATCAAGCATTTTTGTTTTCGCAAACAGGCCGATTTGCAGAATCGTCCCATTTGCGAACGTAATAAATGCTTTTCAGATGCAGCAAACCCTATTTTGCGATTTGGTAACCTGTTACCGAATCGCAAAATGGGTTTGAGATTCACTATTTGGAAGGTGCGTGTTTAGGGCATTCCTTCCTAATACCAAATCGCATTGGTATGCATGAAAGTTTTGTGACCGAAATGCGGTCACAAAACATTTGCAGTTTACCACCTACTTCAAGTAGGTGGTAACCCATTCGCAAATGGGAAGGGGTCCTCAAGAGACCCCTTACCCTTTGTGAATGTTTGGAAAAGCATTTTCGCAGCAGACCACCATCCCTGTGATTTTTGCTAATCTTAGGGGGGTCGCAATTTGCGACCTACCTCATAAATATTCATGAGCTAGGTCATTTGCAATCCCCTAGGAATCGCAGAAGGTGTTCAACACACTTTCATGCATTCCGTTTTGTGATTTCCTAATTGCGCATGTTGATGCATCTAGCCCTTCATGTATCAATGTTTTGCAACCGAAATTGGTTGCAGGTCATTGAATTTTTACTGACTCCAATCAAGCCATTTGCAAAGGGAAGAATTCCTTTTGTGAGCAAGTTTACTATAGCAGGAATTTCGACCGTCCCACGCACTTTATTAGGGGACCCCTTGGAAGGTAGGGGTCATAGACAAATGTCCACTTTGTTCATGCCTTAAAGAGTCTTTGTAATGAATACCCATACAGGGCATCTTTATGCAGATTCTTGCCACGAGGCGACTAGTGATTGGAGGGGAGAATGAACAGAAGATATTGAAAAGATGAAAGTTGTGTTTTTTACTGAAGGTGAAGTGATTGGCTTCCGTGCAGACTGCCATAGTGCTAGCGACCTATAGTCAAGCGTCTGACTTCCTAAGGGCCCCCCTCTCCCTTGCCAGGTTGCAGCGTGTTTGGAGGACCTTGAGGTGTTTTTGTTGGATAAATGCAGGTAAAGTCCGTAGGTGTTATCTTATAAGATAAATTCTCAAAACAGCTCTTCGGTAGCTATTGCCTGACTCTCTCACAGTCTCTGTTAACTTTTCTGATCCCACATTTCCAGAGGCATCCATTTTTAAACAGCTATGAAGCTGTTTTTTTCTGCATTGTATTTCGGTGCGTGAGTCTCAGAGTGAACGTTTTGCCGTTTACTGGCTGGCACTGAAGTGCACCGGGCGCAAGAGCTGGTGTAGGCGGTGGCCTTACTGTAGAACCACGACTCTCCTTTCTCCCCTCTCTTGTTGGATGTTTACACTCACATGGTCAGTGACTGGCTACCGCCCTCCCCCTATGACCACACCACCCCCGGACACAGCACCCAGACGTGGTATCTTTGGAAGGCGGGGGGTCGCGAAACCCCCCGGCCGTATTTATTAAGTACAAAAACAATAAATTTCAAATTTGCATGATAAACGGTTATACAAAATTCAGCAGGACATTAGATACATAATTGTCAACAGGTGTGAGTGTCTATCCTTAACAAAGACTCTAATACAAATTGTTTCCTAACCGAATCTAACATCCTCCTCTGCAATTTTGTATACTAACATTTCTGGGCCATATGGCAAGGTCGCTAACCGGTGTCAGGTCCTACTAGCTGCGCCTCCCCTACAGGTGTGCGCATGCGCAGCCGGGCCCGGTAATTACCCGGTCCACGCCGTGAACTTCATTTACCCACTAAAGGAGGGCCCTTACTCTGCGCCATCCGGTGACGTCATGAGTATGCGCGCGCGGGGTGGCTACCAGCCTAAGGAAAGCGTGACTCCCCAACCCGCGCCCCTTTGAAGCACCAGTTACCTTGCCCCTGAAGTTCTAGGAGGGGCCAATGGCCCCTCCCCCTGGGCGGGCACCTCCGTAGGATGATGCCCGCCCCCTCAGACCTTCAAATAGTTGCTCACCGGTCATGACCTTACCGCATGCCCCTCATACCTAATAAATACGACGACCTAAGGGAGAAAATTCTAAAGGACAACTACACTGACTAAAAACACAGGTCATGTATAACATCATAAGGCTACTAGGGAAAGAAAAGACCTAAACACGACTGCAACAGTTTACACATAATCCAAAATCAATCGCTACCTTGGGAGAAAAAGGCCTACAAAAGCATAGTCAAAAACATAACTGCACAATACCATATTGATCACTACAATGGGAGAAAAAGTCCTAACAGAACAACCTCATCAGAAACTAACATTTCATGACAATTACCCGCGCCCAAATGCCCGCTAGTTGGGCTAACAACACATCAACCACGTACTCCAGGGATGGTGGGTGGGGAAAAGTTATCTTCCCCGAGCGCCGGGGCACGTCCTATGTGGGGGAGCGTCCAGGGAACAAGGGGGTCACCTGGGCGCTCCCCACCGCTTTATCCCCCCCCCAGTGGCCCGCCCCCCTCCCTTCCGACCCGGATGTCGATTAACGACATCCGGGTCATCCAGGCAGCCAATCGGCGGTAGGGCGCGCCCCCTAGTGACGCGCCCCACCACCGAGTAGTCCAGGGGGAGGTCGCCGCACAGCCATGCAGGCGGGGGGGCCAAAAGCCCCCCCTTTCCACATGGTCAGTGACTGGCTACCGCCCTCCCCCTATGACCACACCACCCCCGGACACAGCACCCAGACGTGGTATCTTTGGAAGGCGGGGGGTCGCGAAACCCCCCGGCCGTATTTATTAAGTACAAAAACAATAAATTTCAAATTTGCATGATAAACGGTTATACAAAATTCAGCAGGACATTAGATACATAATTGTCAACAGGTGTGAGTGTCTATCCTTAACAAAGACTCTAATACAAATTGTTTCCTAACCGAATCTAACATCCTCCTCTGCAATTTTGTATACTAACATTTCTGGGCCATATGGCAAGGTCGCTAACCGGTGTCAGGTCCTACTAGCTGCGCCTCCCCTACAGGTGTGCGCATGCGCAGCCGGGCCCGGTAATTACCCGGTCCACGCCGTGAACTTCATTTACCCACTAAAGGAGGGCCCTTACTCTGCGCCATCCGGTGACGTCATGAGTATGCGCGCGCGGGGTGGCTACCAGCCTAAGGAAAGCGTGACTCCCCAACCCGCGCCCCTTTGAAGCACCAGTTACCTTGCCCCTGAAGTTCTAGGAGGGGCCAATGGCCCCTCCCCCTGGGCGGGCACCTCCGTAGGATGATGCCCGCCCCCTCAGACCTTCAAATAGTTGCTCACCGGTCATGACCTTACCGCCACGGGCCAGCATTGTTAACCGACGATCTGGCCTCCCCCTCTACCCAGACATAAACCAGGAGCGCGCCTATTTTTTAAAAACCCCTCCAACCAGGCCCAGACATTATTAGACCACAGGACATTAGCTGCCTTGGTCAAGTGCACCCCGTCCCTCAAGTAAAAATGCTCGCCCCAGATACACCCATGTGGAATCGTCTGCAACTGGGGGGTCCGAAATAATTTGTCCAACTGTGTGTTGACCCTCCGTACCGAGTGATTCAATGCCCTGACCGAGACCCCCCCTCGCCACTGCCACCGAGGAATAAGTTGCGACCAAACTACTGTGGAACCCGGGCAAGCCCTGGCCACCCACCCCGCAGTGGAAATGATCTCCTCAATGAGCACGCGCCTCCCCAATTTTGCCAAATCATTCTCCCCCAGGTGAAGTATCACCACTGACGGGGGGGGCCGCTGCTGAGCTAAGATTCCCTGGAAGAAACTCCGAAACTGGCTAAGGCATAAACCCCCCCTCCCGAAGAATGAGATATCCAACCCCTTTTGCGCTGCGCTCATCCTACGGTCTCCTGAAAGAAAAACATGTTCCGCACGCCTAACATAAGAATGGCCCATAATCCAAGTCACCAGCTTCTTGTGTCCTCCGTGCTGTGCCGATGTCGATCGTTGTCGCCCGGTGACGAGTTCCTCCCCTGCGTGACAGGTTTGAGAAACTGTAAACAAAAGAAACATACAGGGCGTGAGCACCATCATGTCACAACATGTCAATTCGTACATAACTCTTGTAACGTTCAGACGACCATCTTCCCAGTGTCTTCACACTCTCCACTGAGAGACCCCTCGCCACTGCCTCGGTTGCTGCCCCAATCCTAAATGAATGGGTGCCAAATTCCTTTGGATCGAACCCTGCCAGACTGACCGTTAGCTCCAAAACTCGCTTAAACTGGTACCTAGTCAATGGTGTACCATCGGCGTGACACAGCAGTGTGTCCCCCGCCGTGCACTCCCGCTGCCTACAGAAAGCCTCCACGTGAGCAACCGGGCAGCAGGGGTTGGCCCGCGCCCGATGGAGCACTATGGTGTGACCCCGAGAGTCCTGATCGGTTTTTGATTTCTGAATTGTTATTCGCATAACGTCTTCCTTGATCTCAACCCCGGCCCACTGTAGTCCCCCCACTTTATCAGTTTTTGACCCAGCAACTAACTCCCCAACCCTCAAAGCCCCATAAAAGGCCAGGGAAAATGCCGCCTTGAACAAGATAACCTCCCACTGTGAGCTACAAACCGTGTGCAGTGCCCCCAATAAAGCCGTCAGCCGTGCCAATCCAATGGGCCTTCTCTTATCGCCCCGGTAACCCTGTACACGGCGCCAACCCCTCAATGCCTTGCGCACCAGAAATGTGTTAGTGGGATCCCGCATACCCCTACTCTGCGCAAAGAAGGAGATTGCCGCCCTATGTCTGTTCGCAGTCGCGACTGAGCGCCCTTCCTTGTGCATTGATTCTAGGTAAGCTGCGAAGCTGTCCTCCTGCGCCCACCTAGCCTCCCATTCCCGCCCCAAGAAAGCCCGATAAGACAAAAACGCCCCTTCGTAAGCTGTCTTGGTCCTGGGGGCTAAGCTAGCGACCACGAGGTCCTGTAATCTGGGGCACCAATCTGCCAGAGTACTGCCGGGAATTGCGCCGGCTGGGGATCTGCCGCCGGAAGGTGTTCCCTGAAAACCTGCATTTTAAAGCGAGAAAGGGAGTCAGCTGCATTATTGAGGACGCCAGGGACATGCTTGGCTCTGAAAATTACATTCCATTTTAAGCATTGCAACACAATCTCCTTCAGTAAGCGGAGTATGAATGGACAGCGTGCCCCCTGCTGATTTATGCATTCCACCACCGTCATGTTATCCGACCAGAACACCACGGATTGGTTGCGCAAGTGTTCCGGCCAGACCATCAACGCTACCCATATCGGAAAAAGCTCCAGAAAGCCAATATTGGTAGTCAGACCCTGTGTCCTCCATTCCGCTGGCCACCGCTGGGCGACCCACCTGGTACCCAAAATGGCGCCGAAGCCGGTACTCCCAGCAGCGTCCGTCCATAGGCCCAATTCCGCCGATGTGGCGGGAGGACCCGGCCACACTACTCTGCCATTAAAATCCTCCAGAAATGCCATCCAAATGAGCATATCCTGGCGAACCTCAGATGACAACCTCGTGTGGTGGTGTTTCTCCCGTAGTCCTCTCATTGCTTGGGCAATAGAGCGTGAAAAAGGGCGTGCCATTGGGATGACCCGAAGCGCAAAATTCAATTGCCCCACCACCTCCTGTAGCTGTTGCAATGTAACCTTGTCTTTGCGTAGGCATTGACGCAGGGCTGCCCTAAAGCTAGATACCTTGGCCATGGGTAACCTGAAGCATCCTTCCACTGAATCAATTTCGATACCAAGGAATTCCAAACAGGTGGACGGGCCAACCGTCTTCCCCGGCGCTAGCGGGACCCCAAAAGCCCGCATGAGCACACAAAATTCCTGCAACGCCCAAGCACACTCCTGAGATCCCGCCGCACCCAAGAAAAGGAAATCGTCCAGATAATGCATCACCTGCCGATGGCCCGTCACCTCCCTCATGACCCATTCCAAAAATGAGCTAAACGCCTCAAAGTACGCACATGAGATAGAACAGCCCATGGGCATACATTTGTCCATATAAAACTTGCCATCGAAAGTGAAACCTAAAAGATGATGGTC
Source organism: Triturus cristatus (assembly GCF_964204655.1). Lineage (NCBI taxonomy): Eukaryota > Metazoa > Chordata > Amphibia > Caudata > Salamandridae > Triturus > Triturus cristatus. The sequence goes on along the minus strand of NC_140591.1, from coordinate 288,145,139 downwards.
CAGAGGATGAACAGGGAGGAGGCGAAAGGCAGATTCTATGTCTGATTTAGCCATCAATGCCCCTGGCCCCAGTGCCCGCAATAAATCCACTGCCTGGTCGAATGATGCGTACTTAACGCTACAAATTCCCTCATCAATCGCATCATTCAGTGACGCCCCTCTCGGAGCCGACAGGTTGTGGATCAATCTGAACTCACCTTTCTCTTTTTTGGGTACCACCCCTAGTGGAGAACACACAAAATCGGTGACAGGCACCTCCTGGAAAGGGCCAGCTATTCTACCCAGGGCCAGTTCCTTGCTAATCTTAGCAGCCACCACTGCGGGGTTATGTTGCACCGACAGTTGGTTCCTGCAATGCGTGTTACCTGTGTAGCCCCCCGCCGGGATCCTAAAACCGTGAGAAAAACCTTCTTGCAGTAGAGTGGCCGCTGTGTGATTCGGGTACCTATTCAACCAAGGGATCATTGCCAAAACATCTATAGGGGTTACGATCTCCCGAATATCGGCCCTACACTGGCTTCCCCCTCCCCCTCTGGCTGTGGTTGCCCTGCTTGGACCTGCAAGATGACTCGGGGTGGGAGGGATGACCGCAGATCGAACATGCATGTCTGAATTTACAGGTGCCCGGGGCCCTCGTGCAGGTACGCTTATTAAAGTCCCAACACACCCCTTTTCTCTCAAACCCCCCCCCCCCCCTACCCCTACCCGGGACCTCACTCCCCTGAGCCGCCCGAAAGGGGTGCTGAGGTCTGGTGAAGTACCCCCTGCCCGCAGTGGCAGACTGTAGTGGGGCAGAGCTCCCAGAGAACTGCCTATGCCATGACACAGAGTCCACCTTATCCCATGCCAATGACGCGTCAAATTCCCTAGCTTTCCTGAAATTGACATCATACTCCTTCCAGGCATCCCCCGGGTACTGCTCGCTCCACCCCACGATTCTACTCTGGTAGCAAGCCAATGCCGCCTGCACATTAGGAGGCCGCTCGGCCATGATGGTCGTGAACACTGCAAAAGCCCTAACCCAGTTGAGCAAAGATTCTTCAACCCTAAACCTAGCACACTGTGCCCTCCACTCACTTGGAAGCATCCACTCCTTTAGTGTCTTTGCCTGGTCCATCTCCCTGTGATCCAGTAGTAATGAAAAAATGTAAACATATTTCCCCGCCCAAATGCATTCCTTCGTTGCCTGGGACACATGTTGTGCCAAATTCTCAGACCTAGAGGGCAATGACCCATCGCCCAAGAGGGGCAGTGCCACCTCCTTACCCTTTTCCTGCGCCGCAACCGGTTGACCACCATCTGCCGTTGGTTGGGCGGGGCTGGAACCTGTAAGTGAAGAAGAAGGGGGAACCGCAGCTCTATCCGCTGCCGCCGCTGCTTTAATCTTTTCAACCAACTGTGCTGCTTCAGCTGCATGATCTGATGACGCTGGTAAAACCCCCCCCTTTTTTAGCCAAGGTAATAAAGCCGCTATCTGAGATGCCAATTCAGGCGGGACCGAGTCTGGGCTATCTGGTGGGACTACGGGCCCCCCGGGAGGCATAGCCGGTGGGGCTGGCCTGGTAGGCGATGGAGAGACCGGTACCGGCAGACCCGGCACTGGGATCGGTAGTATGGGCGGGGGGGTAAGCCCCCCAGGAGGTGGCGGCAGCGGCATGGCAGGAGCCAATGTAACGGGTGTCGGGACAGGTACCAAGGGTACTGAATCAGAAACCACGGGTGTGATTGAAACCGGTACCACTGGGGCTGGGGCACTGCGCCTTCGCTTCTTAGCCTTGGATGACTTGGGCGGGCTAACAAAATCCCCCCTGGACAAGGGTGCCTTCCGCTGCCGCGCGGGCCTGCCTGCAGACGCTGGGGGGTCAGTAAACCTTTCATTCAAGCGCGCTTCCAATTCATCCACTTTACTCAATCTCTTATTGATGCTATTCATCTCCTGCATCATGGCCTGCAACATGGCCTCCATCCTGGACCCACCTTCGCTACCCACTGGCCCCGCCATGACTTGGGTGCACCGACCTACACTAATACCTTAATACAGGTGTCAGTACGCTTATTACCTTCACTAGATGGAGGATCTACAGGGGGCTGTAAGCACCATGCAACCGTAACCGCAACGCCCCGGCTTATCCGGTTTGTCAGGGGTGAGTAAACTCTAACGTAGACCCACCCGGCGGCTACCAGAAGCAATGTAATGCGAGCCCCCCGCTCTCCTCTTACCGATCGAATCCTGCGTACTCCCAGCCGGAAGTGAAGGTACCTGCGACCACCACCGCTGGCCACCACTCGGGGCTTACCACAAGAAATTACAGGGACGTAGAATAACACCTGAAATAGAAAATGTATTAAATCCCGGTAGGTATGAAAAGCAGCACCCACTTCCTTTAACTGCCTACCTAAGCAACCACCGGGCGCTTCAATATTAATGTGTACTACGAGTACATAAAACTGTGCTCAGTAACAGACTTATTGGCACCTATGATCGACCAATCCTTGCTTTTGTTATGCACGGGGAGATTAAGTGAGTTGCTCAGAATCACCAGAGGGCCTGTCTTCAAGTCGAGGCTAGGTAAAACCACCTTAATATATAGCTGAATGGGGTCCTGGTCGAGTAATGCGTATCAAACCTCCCCCATCAAACTCGACATTAATATATTGTCCCTCTCTTTCAGGCTCTCTGTACGTCCATTGCCCGCATTAATTAACGTATGTGAACCTCAGATTCAGGCCTGTTGGCTATGTCAATGCACGTTTAAAAAGAGGGCGTGTAAACCAACAAAATGTGCTTCCCACCTCTCTTCACATGCAATGTTACGGGGAAAATGTCCTTAGCTTTTTTTTACAAGTACACGTTAATTATTTTGCACCATTTCAATCAATTCTAATTTCATAAATTAAACTGTCCTTTCCACTAAACATCAACATCTGCCCAGCGGCGTAACATTCAATTAAAAACGTATCCGCCTGGGACCTCACACGCAGAGCGCACGATCGCAGGAGGGGCGTGCCACCGCCTCCCTGTACCTGCTACCTTCCTTGCACCCTGCCGACGCCGGATCACCGCTCGGTTCCCCTCTCGCGGACCACAGAATGCCTCCGTCGCTTCCGGATCGCGAGTTCGTCTCCCAGCAACACACGATGCCTCCTGGCAGACCGTACGATGCCGTCCGGCGATTCTTCAGGGCTTCCGAACGCTTCCTCTCTGCGAACGCGAATCCTCAGCTACGAACCTCCGTACCGGCGAACCTGCAGAGTAAGAAAAAACAAACGAAAAGTTATCTGCCCCGAGCGCCGGGGCACGTCCTATGTGGGGGAGCGTCCAGGGAACAAGGGGGTCACCTGGGTGCTCCCCACCGCTTTATCCCCCCCCCAGTGGCCCGCCCCCCTCCCTTCCGACCCGGATGTCGATTAACGACATCCGGGTCATCCAGGCAGCCAATCGGCGGTAGGGCGCGCCCCCTAGTGACGCACCCCACCACCGAGTAGTCCAGGGGGAGGTCGCCGCACAGCCATGCAGGCGGGGGGGCCAAAAGCCCCCCCTTTCCAAAAGGACAATGGCTTCTTTCAGATTTTTTTTAGGTTACGGATCCTGGCAGTAGCAGCGTTTAGCAGCCTCTGCATGCCTTTTCTCACAGTAATGTTTGTCGCGCAGATGTTTATTAGTGTTTCGGGGAAAGTGTGGGCGGATGGTATGGTCCATGATCTATTTGTACATATCCTCGTAGAATTAAAACATCTTCTTATTTTAAATCATCGTTGAAAGCAGGTACAGTGAAAGACATCACCTCTCTAATTTATGAAAAAATGACAAACAAACCCGCTTGTGGCTGGGTTCACACTACTGACTGCTATGCAGATCCGTTATTGGAGATTACATGATAGAAAATCATTCTAAAACTCAAATATCAGTTGTTTAAAGCGGTATTGCTCTGCTTCGGAACACATGTCTGTATATAAAAGCAACTTGGAAGAGGGGCAGAAATCTTCTCTTCCACAGTGAACCCTGGTACGTGATAATAGTACGCGCACAATGAAACACTCAGTCCCCCCCACACTTCTTACACTCTACCAGGCCCTCCGAGCCCACGGATATCAGGAATCAATTATGTTGTCAAAGGCGTAGACTTTTATTCATCAATCAAATAAATCTACACAACCCCTACAGGGCAAACGAGTAAACATTATTGGATATATAACAAATTGCAGCAACAGACATTGCAACGTTTATATGTCAAAGGCAGTAAAACATTGGGCATCACATTGTACATGTTTCCAGCAGCTTAGCCATACACATATCCTTAAATTTGTTGGCCGACTCGGCCGATCAATTCGGCTGCGCACCTTGTGCCGGCAGGCCCCAACGCACTACAGCAAAGCTTGCATCAGTTAAAAATACAGGGCACCGCATAGCGCATCGGCCCACCGAGGTACCTGACCACAGGCATCCTCCAACTGGTCCACACAGTTCATATGTTGCGGGATAAGGCAGTAGAGGCGGGACCACTGGCAGGTCAGTCCCATCCCTGTGCCTACCCTCGGCAGTAGAGTCCAGGACCACCAGCAGGTCAGTCCACTCTCCGCCTACCCACTGTACCGTTCTATCATGCCCCTTCTTGGGCTCCAACCAGTCCTGAACCTCCAATGCTGCGCATGCCCCCATTTTGTGTTAACTGTCAGTGCTGCGCCACAGGGCGATAAGGTTACTGGCGCACTCGCCCTCCCCCTTCCAACGAGCGCTGACTGTGCTCAGAAATAGCCCCCAGTATAGTATGGATAAATATAGCCATTCCCTTGGCGGACAAATGCACCCCGTCCTCGTGGAACAACTCACTCATTTTGGGATGCAGCAATCGATGCCTAATAGTGCCCATTGAGGAGTTTGCAAATTTTTTTGCTATGGAGTGATTCAGCTTCTTTACTGACTCATTCATGGCTCTTACAGAAACCCCCCTGCCCCAGGTAACTCGCGGAATTACTTCCGACCACAATATTGTTGCCCTCGGTGTGCATTGTCGAAACTTAGCCATGACTGAAAACAAAGCCTCGCGCACACCGCGCCTGCCTACGGACGCCATATCATTTCCACCGGCGTGGATGACTATTATGTCAGGTCACGGAAAAACCCCCGATCTTAACGCCTGTTCAAAATGGCCAAACATATCCTGCAATTCCAGACCCCCCACCCCTAACCAATGATGTATAAACCCAGCAGCTTTTTGCGATTCCTCCAGACTGGACCCGCAAAATTGCTGCTCCGCTCTGCGAATCACGGAATGCCCACACCAACACGCGTGCACCGGGCTACTGGCATCAACTGCAAGAAAGAGAGAATTGCTGTTACCCACCAAATCCTGTGCCCCCGGACATCTTTCTTCAACTATACGAGATCAGGCCTCACGTACCGCTGAAAGCATGCGGAATGCCACCGACCCACCCTTTTAATCGCGTCCGACGGTAGGCCCAGAGCTGCTGCTGTGGTGGCCGCCCCTATGCGGAAGGAATGGGACGAAAAACTGGGAGGCATCCTCCCCCAGGCGGGCTAATGCTCGCCTACCCACCTTAGTAAATTGATAACGCGTCATAGGTGTCCCATCCTGATGGACCAGGAACCTGATTGATGCCACCGTCGGGCGCCCCTTGAAATAATCCTGTGCCAGTGCCACCGGGCATACCGTTGTATCGGGCGCTGCAAGCAGTTTTACCCAAATGCCCTTCCCCAACTGATCTGTTTTAGACCTGCGAATCCTGATATACAGAGCCCGTGCCTCGAAATGGACATCCCTCACACTTAGGCCCCCCTCGACCATCGCTGACTGTGGTACTAACTCAGAAACACGCAAAGCCCCAAAGAACGCCAGCACGTAGGCAATGCTGAATAACTTGGTCTCATACTCAGACCGACACACCTGGTGTTAAACTCCCAAAAGTCTTCCCAACCTCTCCATGTTGATGGGGCGCCTACCGTCTGGTGCTCCCGGTGCCATACGCTCCCAACCCCTGATGGTCTTCCTTACCCTAAAGTCTTTGGTGGGATCCTTAACTCCCCGCAGCCCCGCAAAGAAGGCAATGGCGGACAATTGCCGGCGCACTAAAGACAATGACCTCCCATCTTTTTTCTGGTGCACCAGAAAAGCCAGCACCCCCTCCGGAGAGAATCTGTTTACATCCTCGTCTGAATTAAACGATGCAGTGTACACCCCCCAGGCTGTTTCGTACATACGTTTAGTCTTGGGTGCCAGTGATGCTGCAATTAGGTCTGTTGCAATGGGGCACCAAGCCTCCACAACTCCTCTGGGAAGTCCGCCATCACTTCGTCCGCCTGTGGCCAGCGTGCCCTGAACTCTGCCAACTTAGATCGAGACAAAGCATCAGCCACTGCATTATCCACCCCGCTGCTTCAGACGTTCTATCGGCTTCCCCGGGGTCCCAGGAGACAAAGAGGAGGAGATCCCAGGGGCGCTGCCTTATATAACCGACAACTTTCAGTTTCGGTTTTTCCAACATGCCCCCCTACGTCATCGGGAGGAAAGACCATCCCCACTGGTACCCCCACGGGCTTTGGTTTCATGGCACGACTAAACGTGCCCCTCCCCTAGACGAGGGGGGCGCCTGTTCAGGAGGGAAAAGGAACCCTTGACTGGATGGAAACTGCCGCTGGTGTTTGTCCATAGTGTTTTTTGATCCCATGACTGTGAAAGGCCCAAACAAACCTGCCCACGCACTGGCCCTTTCAAGCTTGTTCATCTGGCCCTGGGGGAGTCCCAGAACTTCCGACACTGGTGTCTATGTCTCTTTTAGAAGTGCCAAACTTTGCTTCAAATTCTTTTTATTGAGTTTTAGAACAGCACTGAAATATAGCACAATTGCAACAGTTGTCAGTTTAGGCCAAGATTTACAGAAAGCACATGTATGTGACAGCTTGTTCACAAGTTCTTTGGCAAGTCAGATCTACGAGAAGAGACATTGATAGCATGTTACAACTGGTACCCTGCGACATTTTCTTCTATCAAGCCTCTAAGAAGAGGACCAGAAAGAAGAAGAGAAGAAGAAAGAAAAAGAGATTATGAAAGGAAACTTAAACTATAAAAGAAAAACAACATAACCTTGATGTCATGGTGCAAGTGGAATTGGAGTGGGCAGGAGAGGAGGGCTTCCTGTCAAGCCACCAGCTCCTGCCTATTTTGCAATGGCGTTATATGAGAAACAGATTAAGGGCTCTGAGCTGTGGGACGCACACGACATCAGCAGGAGCCCTTCCGATAGGTAGTCGAACCCTTTCCTAGAGTCTTCCACTATGTCGACCATGCGCTCCAGAGCCACCGCCCTCCACAGCCGCACGTGCCATTGAGTCAATGATGGCGCCGTTGTTTTTTCCATGCGGTTGCTACTGCCATTTTAGCTGCCCCCAGGCATAGCCACATAACTGACCTGTCGTTCTGTGTTTGAAGCTTCAGGGTCGGATCCCTCACCCCCAGTAAGGTGTGTTCCAATGAGTTAGGAATTGGGTAGCCTAGTATGAGTTCCTTTCCAGAAAGGCTGTAAGGAGGGGCAGTCCCACCAGATATGGCGGAAGTCGCCCAGCAATCCGCACCCCCTCCAGCACCTATCGGAAGAACTGGGAAACATCTTATGCAGTTTCTGGGGATATAATTACCAAACATACATGAGTTTGTAGTGCGCCTCCCTAAGGAACATCGAGCGATTGAATTTAGTAATATCTCTACACAGGCGCTCCCACTGTTTGTCCTCTAAAGGGGTATCCTAAAGTGCGTCCCAAAAATGTTTGTGTCGTGGGGTCGAAGTAGGGCTCAGAGCCTGAATAAGGGCATAAAGAAAGGAAATGCATCCCTTGGAGGTGGACCGAGATCGGGCACATTTTTCTATGGGGGCAAGTCCCTGGTAGTGGCCAGCCGCACTAGACATTGCTGCACCCAATGTCGAAGCTGCAGATAGTGAAATTCTTCCTTGGCAGTCAGAGTGAAATGTTTCATGCATTCACGAAAGGTGACAATCTCCCCTTTGTTGAATAGGTCAGAGATCATGAGACAGCCCCACGCCCGCCATGCCTCGAAGGGTCCCTCTTGAAGCGTTGGGGGGAAGGCAGCGTTAAAATGGATGGGTATGTAGGGCGACGGAAAAGTAGTCAGCTGCAACCTCTTGGTGAGGACGTCCCAGACCCGTAATGTGGTGGAGGTGGGTGTGCTGAGGTAGACAATGGGCGGTCTGTCGTGCTTTGGTTTCCAAAGGAGGTCCCCGATGATCCGGCCAGTTACCTGCCTGTCGCTATGGAGCCAGTGCTTCTCATAGGATCGCATCGACCACTCCGTTATTACCCACATCTGAGTCGCCCAATAGTAACACTGAAAATCTGGCAGTGCCAGACCCCCCTCCCTGCGTGGGCGAATGAGCAGATGGTGGGGCAAGCGAGCCCTCTTCCCCTGCCAAATGAATTTATTGATCATTTGTCGCAGCTCCCTGAAGAGCCCCTTGTCTACTTGTATGGGTAGCCCCCGAAAGAGATAGAGCAGGCGGGGAGAGCATTCATCTTGATGGAATTGATCCTACCCATCCAGGAGACATATGCAGTGCTCCATTTGCCCAAGTCAGTTTTTAGCTGTAGCAGGAGAGGTGGATAGTTGACCTTATATAAATCGGAGAGACGGGGAGTGAGCTTAATGCCCAGGTAGGTGATGTCTTTGACTGTGCATCTAAAGGGTGACGTGCTTGCCACCTGCTGCCACTCCTCTCTGTGTAGGGTCAGATTAAGTAGGGAGGACTTGGCCAGATTGACTCGAAATCCCGCCACTTGCTCAAACAATGAAGCTCTGTCTGATTAGCCGGGAGGGAGATCAGTGGCTCCGTGACTGGGAGGAGCACGTCATCGGCAAAGAGTGATATCTTATGATCATCTGTGCCAAATCGTACCCCCCATATGTCAGGATATTCTCCAATTTTGTGGGCCAGGGGTTCTATGCATAGGTCGAAAAGGAGGGGGGACAGGGGGCACCCCTGCCTAGTCCCCAGTGACAAGTTAAAAGAGGGCGATGCAGCACCAAGACCCGGGAGTTGGGGGAATGATAATTGACGCGGATCATCCCTATAAATGCCTTGCTAAACCCAAAGTGCTGTCGCGCCTAAAATAGAAAGGTCCACTCTACGCGGTCGAAAGCGCTCTCCGCGTCTAGCGAGAAAAAAGCCGTTGGGATGTTTTTCTTCCGTACCTTCTCCATGATATGGATAATGCACCACAAATTATCATGGGTCTGATGTCCCTTAATGAACCCTGATTGGTCCGGGTCAATAAGGCCTGGGAGCACAGATTCGAGGCGAGTAGCCAAGATTTTTTAATAGATCTTGGCGTCTAGGTTCAGAAGGGCTATCGGGCGATAAGAGGAGCATGCTGCAGGGTCCTTCCTTGGCTTATGCATCACCGCTTTTAGTGCCTCCCCCATGGTGGGAGTGACCTGCTGTGTGGAAGCGATGACATGAAACAGGGTAGATAAATAGGGGACTAGTTCTGGTGCGAAAGTGTGCTAAAAGTGCACTGTAAACCCATCAGGCCAGGGTGCCTTCTGTAATTTCAGTGTATCGATCGCCTTCTGGACTTCCTCGGTCGTGATGGGTTTAGCCAGTTCGTCATTGGCACTAGACGGGACCTGTGGGAGGTCCAAGGTGTCCAGATAACCCGTTTGGTCCTGCGACCTTGGAGTTTCCGAAGCATAAAGGGTGCTATAGAACACCCCAAAAGCGTGGGCCTTCCCCTCCTCTGTCCTGTGAGAGACGCCCGCGTCATCTACTATGATTTTGATTTATTCCCTTTCCTGTTTGGCCCTCAGTTGGCGTGCTAGCAGTGAACCCACTTTGTTCTCCCCCTCATATCCCCTGGCCTGCAACCGCAAGATGGTGTTTTTCGCCCTGTTGGTGTATAAGGCCTGCAGCTTGCCTTTGAGGGAAGATTCTGTCCGCAATGCCAGAGCCGAGGGGCTAGCCTTATGTGTCTGCTCATTGGTCTGCAGCTCCTGTTGCAGCAGAAGTCATTCTTCTAGCTGCTGGGCTGGTGATGGGTTTCCCTAAATTCCACTCAGTTTCAGCTACCATCAGAAGCCTGCACTGGCTCCCGTTGGGGAGTAGAATTGTGTTCAAAGCCTTATGTCTGGTTCACAAGGCGGTCCACAATAAGGGGTCAGAAGGCATCAACAAAATGTTTCAAAGATATCTCCCTGGCAAGGATTTGAGTTCTGCAAACAAGAACCAGGTAATAGTTCCCAGGGTTAGGAAAGCCAGGTGGGGGGAGGGCTTTCTCGCTGATAGGGGCTAATCTGTGCAATTCCCTTCATTCCCCTATTTCCACTCTGGAAACCCATTCAGTTTTTCGAAAGTCCTTGAAGACCATGCTTTTCACCTGTCCTAAATCTTTTCCCTACGTTAACCTTTAAGCTCTGAATTCTTTAAACATCTCCTACCTTGATCCCGTTCCGCAGCGCCTTGACGCCCCTGGGCTAAGTTCGCGCTCTACAAAAATTATATTCATTCATTCATTCTGGGCCCTCAGAGTAGTGGCCAGCTCAATGCACCTACCCCGGACGACCGCCTTAAGAGCGTCCCAGGTAGTGGCATGGGAGGTGAGCTCAGGGTCATTATTCTTTAAAAATTCTTTAAAGGTTTGTCTGAGATCGTCCCGCAGGAGTCTATCCCTGCTGAGGAAATTAGGGAAGTACCAGCGCCCATGTTTTGAGCGTGAGGCCGGCCAGGTGAGAGACATCTCAAGAGGAGCATGATCAGACAGGCAGATCGGGTAAAAGTGTGACTGCAGAACCATGGGGAATAGAGATTGGCTCACAAACACAAGATCAATTGGATTTTATTGATTAACATATATATGCCAATCGGACTTTCATTGAAACGTTTTGAGCCCTGACGAAGTTCTTTGTGAACGAAACGCGTTGGCTGATGAGTACTCTTTATACTACAGAGCAATAAAGGATATATTTTTTTTTTATTTGAAGCTTGCTGACTAATTTCTGGTGCACCTTCCTTGTTTTACAAATTGACTAATCTGGTTTCCAGTGGAGTGGAAGTGTGGCGAACTCCGGAAGCAGTTGCACAGACTTTATACTTTCTTTCTAAACGTTGGAACTGAGGTGCTGACTCCTGGTCAGCCGCATTTTGCTTTTGATTCTAACAAGATCAATGCAGGAGTATGTCCTGTGAGAGGGGGAGAAGAAGGAATAGTCCCGTATGGTGGGATTGGTAGCTCTCCACACGTCCACCATGCCCAGGTGTTGGAGTTGTGACCTAAGTGCCTTACCGAAAAGCCCCCATGTGGCCCTGTGTGGGTGGGTTGTATCGAGTCCCGGATCCCAGATGAGATTAAAATATCCCAAGCGGAGTACCTCCCCCCGTGCAAAGTTCTCCAGGCTTATGAGGAAGGAGAGGAGAAAGTCCTGCAGGCCTGCATTAGGTGCGTAAATGATTGCAAATGCGCACTGCTGTTCCCTCATTTCTCCCAGCACCATTATGTATCCCCCTGCTTTATCAGATTTGGTTTCTTGAGCTTGAAACGGGACCCCCGCGTGACAAAGGAGTGCCACCCCATTCTGTTTCGAGTCGTGAGCGGATCGGAATATGAGAGGGTAGGCTTTATGTTTCAGATGGTGTTCCTCGTTTTTTCTAGGTGCGTTTCTTGGAGGAGCGCCACTTGGATATTATGATCTAGTATTTCCAAAGGCGTTGGAGGAGTTTAGTTCCCGGACATTCCATGTTATACTACGGACTGCCATATTTGTCTAGTTGGGGACCTCCCCCCACCCTTAGGCCACCCACACTGACACTCTCCCCATCCCCCCTCATCCCCGCCAAAATAAAGCAAAATAAAGGCAACATGACATCTAACTAACACAACATAACAATATAAACAATAACTACGAGTTCGGAGACTCCCCATCTTAGAGGGAAACCTCTGTACAAACAAGAACTCGAGGATCAGGACCATTTCTGCTCACCCAGGCCCAATAACCTCAACATTTAAGGCATATGTAAAGAAAATCTGTACAGCCACGCCGTGACTGTCGTGGTTCCGAGCACCCCTGTAGTAACTTCTCAAGTCTATTCACGTAGGCGGCTTCACAATAAGCGAGGAGAGTGCAAGTCCTCCACTTCATCCACCCTCCCATTGGAACCTCCTTACCACAGTCGTAATGGACAGCATGTCGTTTTGCTGCCCACTAGCAGTGCCCAACGTGGGGCCTATAGTTCACAGGAAACAGACCAAAGAGGGCACATACTTGGTCAACAAGATGTCCACAAACCAACCAGGAACTGCAAGTCCTCCGCTCCATCCATCCCTCTGCCAGGCCCCCCCTAGTTGCAGCCGCGGGGGTGGCAGAGGCCCTCAACGATTGAATGTTTAGACCAGTCAAGGGACCCTCAGTTCATAAGGGACCCTCCGGCAGGGCCCAGTCAAAGGATCCATAATTCACCAACTGTAGTCAGAGTTTTCTCAAGCCTGTCTGAGCTAGTGGTGAACCTGAGAGATGAGTGCAAGACCTCCGCTCTAACCATGCTCCCACTGAAGACCCCTTGCCTGGGGGTATGCCACTTCCCAGAGATCAAAAACATGCTGACTGTGGGACTCAAAGTTCGCAGATTTCAGTCTAGAGTTTTCTTGCCCCCTCTTCCCGCTCTCGGCCAGGGGCCTCCACCTTGTCGCTCCCGCTGCCGCTCCCTCTCAGTGTCCTTCAAGGATGTTGCGCTGTTAGGTGAGGAGATCACAATTCCCAGTTGGTCCGCTGCCTCTGCCAATTCCGCATAGTGAAGATGTTTGTTGTCCCATTGGAAGGCAATTCCCAAAGGGATATGTCCAGTGATACTTGACTTTTTTCTCTCTTAAGAAGTCGTTGATCGGGGAGAATTGCTGTTGATGCATGAACGTGGCCTGGGCCACATCTTGGTAGAGCGTGCATGTGACATTTTGAAAGGTGACCTTGTCGGTAAGCCTCGCCTTTTGTAGGACCAGCTTCTTGGTTTTGAATGAACTGAATTTTACAAGAACATCTGGGGGCTTTTGATTCTCCCCAGGGAGCCGCGGCCTCACTCTATGGACTCTCTCAAGCCGAATTTCAGGACAGTCCTCCCCTATGACTGTGGAGAAGAGGCTCACCATAAATGCGTCAAGGTCCAGGCCCTCGCAATCTTCCTCCAGCCCACGGACTTGCACATTGTCGTGGCGGGAACAATTTTCTAAGTCCTCGCACTTTAGCAGGGTAGCATGCAGCTGGCCACTCAGATCTGCAGAACCTTCTTCCAGGTGTTTAATACGATCGGCCAGCCCCTGGTACTTCACTTCGAGGTCCAACGTACGGGTGCCCACCGAATCTACATCCGCCTGCATGGTCACTAACTTCTCCCTCATCTCCACTCAAAAGGAATCAAAGGATGAATCCATAAACAGCTTTGATGTCGGCATGGAGTTCCTTTTTGAACTCCCTGAGGGAAGACAGGAGGTCATCTCTAGTGAGTGCCGTTGCTCCCTTCGGTGGTGCCGACTCCTCTCTGGCCGTCCCTGTAGTGGCGAAGTAATTCAAAACTTTATTGTTGGGTCTTTTTTAGTGGCATAAGGGGACACGCTCCCTGGTCAGCTTGTGGCCGCCCCCGCCTTGCAAAACTAGTCTGGGCACTCTCCGGTGTTATCGGGCCCCTCCTCCACTCCTTGGCGCCCTCCGTGGGCTCCCCCCGGATATGTCTGCAGGTGCTATAGGGGCTGCTTGGCAATCCCCCTGGTGTTCCTCCCGGTACTCGATGTTATTCTGTCATTAGTGAATCTCCACAGCAGGCTGTGCGGGCAGACTTGGTGCTTCTAAGGACTCTGGGGTGCTGAAAGGTGCAGTCAGAAATGTTATGTTATGTTATGTTAATGGTTTTTGTACCGCGCACAGCTGCCCCAGCAAAGGGGCGTCCTGGCGCCAAGAAAGGTAAACACAACATCACAAAATGCAGCAGAGTCAGTTGATTTTATTAAAAAGAAACGTTTTAATGACACGTCTGAACCTGGTTAAGGGACCGGCACTCCCGCTCTTCCGCTGCTCTCTGGGCTCACCTCTCACCATCAGCACCACATGGCGGCCATCTTAAAGTCAGGCACCAGGCGGCCCACGTTGTGCATCCGATTCACCAGGTGCCCCACTTGCTGCCCCCTTAGTTGTAGAAGCCCCCCTCTTTACGGGCCATCGCAGACTTGTGCCACTAACTTAGCCCCCCGATGGGGGGAGCCTCCAATGGGGAGTGAGCCAAAGTCCCGGGGGGCTCACGGTGCAAATCCACCCCCGCAGGTCTTCCCAAACGCTCCTCCTGCTGCTCGAAGATGGACCCTCAGAATGCAGTGGGGGTCCCCGGGTGCACCGCTCACCTGGTGGGGGCATGAGGTCGCGCCCGCTTAGTAGATACCTCCACAGGGGGAACCGCCAAACCAAGATCGCCCTGTCCGGGGCAGTCACGAGTCCTCTGGCCTCTGTGCACTAGGCGGTGGGGGCACGCAGTGGATCATGAGCGGTTTCCCACCGCTCCAGTGGACTTCGCTGCTGGTGAGCACCCTCCGTTAGAGCTTCCCGTTTCTCCGGGTGAGGCGCACCACCATTTTGCAGTGTCCTGATGTCTGCCCATTCTTCAACTCCAGTTGCCTGCAACACCACCACAACGGCACCCAAAAGTTTGTGCCGAGGGCCACCACAGCTCCGCTCAGTCTTCCAGACGTCCAGAGTTCAAAATTGTCGCCGCTTGGAGCACCTCGCATACTGGGCCGCCATTTGGTTTATTCCGCCTCCGGGCAGTCGCCACTCTCTGAGGCCACTCTATTGCACCATGAAGGCTCCATGGGACACCAGAGCCTTCCCCTGCTGTTACCTCACACCTGGCTGTTTCCTGGGGTGAACGGGACGCTCGTTGGTATGACCTAAATCACATGGAACATGGGGCCTGGGACGGCGCCAGTCGCAATCACGTCCGATCGGCCATGTTGCCTTGCCACGCCCCACTGTTGAAATTTCAAAGTGCCAAACTTTGGAACAGCCTGCTCCAGTAAGTGAGTTGCTTTGGCTGCCAAAGCAAAGATGTGGAACTCCTTGCCATTTTGTATGTACCCACAAGGTTCTCTGAGTTGTTTTAGGAAACTACTGAACACAGTTTATTTCCATTGGATGAGGTGACATATTTGCTGTCACCTTTTTATGTAGCACAATCATGCTTCGATGTCTGTGCACTCTAGAAATAATTTCTAACATTACAAGTAAATTGGTTACTACGACTGGGGCAAGAGTACTTCCTAATGTGGCAGAGTGAGCCTCCAAATCCAAAGATATAACACACACAGGTATGCCATTGTGCGACCAATATCATTATCTCCTCTTCGCCTCATTCGTTTAATTCCTTATGTAACTGAGTAATGTGGTAGCATTACAGCCTCCTTGCACCCTTTCCTCACGCTGTATTCTCTTTCTGTAACTCACAAAGGAGTTTGCCAATTAAGTTCTTCTCCCACTATTCCACTTTCAGTTTTTTTACTTGTACCCTTCCTGTTTGGGCTTTCTGGAAAGGCTGCTCGGGTGCTTTTCCATCTCTGGTGCAATGGCTTCCCTTTCATCAAGGTTGTATGACTATGCAAAGTATGCCTTCACCTTGCATGCCTTTACTACGCATGTCTTTACAACGCAAGGTTAGTATAGTTAAGTGAAGTTTACCTATCATGTGATCAAGGTCATGTGAGGTGACCGAAACGCGTCATGGCATGGGTTGAGCAAAAATAAAAATGCACAGAAGCAAAAAGTGGAGTTTGTGTCTGAGTGTTTTTTTCGAAGGAAAAACGTAAGGGACTGTGCAGTTTCGTATATATATATTTGCTGTGCTCAATATAACTGGCAAATTTTTGTGCTTTTTTTTTAGTTCAAATGTTATCAGCTTATTTTCTATCAGAAGGGCTTATTTCATAAAAGGAGGTGGGAAAGTGGGAGAAGGGATTTCTAGGTAAACTTCTTTGTGAGTTACAGAAAGAGAAGAAAGCTTTAGAAGAGGCTGCAAGTTGGCTGGAAACTACCACACAAGTCAATTACGTATGTACTGGTACAAGTGAGGAAGAACTGTAGTAATGAAGGTTACTGGTAAGTAATCCGGACACTAACACACTATAGTGGATTTGTAAACCTTTGCCTATTTCACCTTAACAGTACTCAACTATAACTAATATTGTAATGTTTTTAACCTTAATATGCTCATACTCTGTTTATTTTGTTGGTTTTAATCCACTTTTACTGGCCTGTGTTGGTGTCTCATCCACCACCTGCCACCGTTTCTACTTCTACTCCTAGCACTGTCTGTCTACACATTGGTTCAGATGGTAAAGGCTGTCAAGCATACTCTGGTTTGTTGGGACTGGATCACTCATATCTCTGTCTTTGTAACTGACCTGATATATGAATATGTACTGTACTACATTCCAATATCCACCTATGATCCCTCTTTACTTATTGTTAGTGACACTGTTTGCCATGTTGCTTTTGCTAGCAATTTGCATTCTAATGGCAACCCAAGAATATTTCTTTTAGCCTTTTCATTACCTACCAGGAAAGTACCCTGTGTGTTTGCCATATTGTATATCCAACTCATCACCATCACATCATTGTGTATGGCTTTGGATGTCTTATTCTCTTTTCTGCTACAGTGACACAGCAGCCCAATGGTTTCCACATTGCAACCAATACCCCAGATGACATCAGGGGACATCTTGATAGCAACACTTAGGCCCTCTAACATCCATCAATCAGGTAAGTCTCTGAACATCTGATCTTTAGTCGTATAGCTCACCATTCTTCCTTTCTCAGCAGCTTTTCTATATTATTACAGATGTCACTTTTACATAAACTTATATTTTGATATGGCAGACTGATTATATTTCATATCTTTCTGCATTTACATCATTTGTGTCAAATACTACTGCTAACTATTGAATTGCAACTCTGAAGCTCACATTTCACAAATCTTTTCTTTCCAGGTGCTGGGCCAGGGGATACCCTACCAGCTCCAACTTCAAGATCACTGGTTTAGCAGATGACATCAAGACATCCATCTGCAAGGCAACCGTTGTGTCTGAGGCCTGTCAAACTACATAGTATACATCTAGTAATTACATACACTGATCAACCCCTACCTGTATATGTTTATTTATCCTCTTGTGTTACGACTTAAAGGGTGACCTCCTTCAGAATTCTGTACTGCAAGTCCGTACAATTATTTATCAAAAACATTCCTTTATGCATTTCAAATGTCATCATCTTCCTCTTGCAGGTATCAAGGACACTGAGCCTGATAATGATAAAAAAATTTATCCATAAGCGGAGGACAGCAGGCAATCCTAGGCCAAATTCCAACTCTCCTCCTAGTGTGCTATCTCGGAGGTCAACTATGCAGAAGTAAAAAATGAGTTGGAAGTGGAGCAGGAGATAATAGAGGAAGAGAAGGAGGATTATGAGGAAAGAGATTAAAAGGAGGACATTGTTATCCAACATAGAAACCATCAGAGTAGATGACCAGCAGTCTTCCTCCAAGGTCTCTCTTAATAGTCCCCAGCCACCAGCAAAGCAGTAATAAATTGCAGAAATGGCTGGACAACACTTTTGCTAAAATGTACACCTATACACTTATGCTAACATATACATACTGCAGTTACTGCTGCTCTGCTGTGTGAAAGCTTCCAGCTGATAATGAAGGGTCAGCCAGGGTGTTCTCAGGATACCCCTCTGCAGTGGTGTCATTCAGTACCACAAATGTGACTGGGAGGACAGGCCAAGTACATTCTGAATCTTAATATGGGCCCGGCACCATAGGTTCTCCCAATATTTGTGGCATTCCTTCCCTCTTCGGATGTGGACCCCATTGCACTGCAGCACATGCTGATGTCTCTCCAAATCTGGTGTTGTGCTGCAATGCGCTATTCGGTCTTGGAGATGTCCACCCCAAGAATGGGAGGACTATGGCATTCAGATGGAGGTTTCCACCTAGCACTCAGAGGTCTCTGCCCTGCACGGGGTTCTCCACCCTACATGTGGAGGTCACCAACCCGCATGTAGAGGATGCAAAAAACATTGGGGGAGGCGATTAAGTGTTACAGGGAGTAGATTATGACATGATGTACATATAATTTAAAGTGTTATGTTGTATGTTACTTCAATGCTCCTAACAGTGAAACAGTGTTGTGTCGAGATGGTATATGTGTATGGTGTAGTGCAGGGTTCCCCAATGTTGGTCCTGGAGAGTCAGATCCATGCCCGAATTTTAGTATATCCACATTTAGATAAATGTAGTTATCTTCAAATCTGGCATGGATTCGGTACTCCAGGATCGATCCTGGTGTAATAGATGCATCACTCTTTGCACGCTCCATAAGATCTTCAGATGGCTCCACATCAATTCCAGATGAACGGTCACTCAAACTTTTATCACCAGCCAGTTGGACTACAGCAACGCACTTTATGTAGGGATCGCCAATCACCTACTCAAACGACTGAAGACCATACAGAACGCATCTGCCAGACTCATCCTTGATCTCCCCAGACAGTCCCACCTCACCCCACCTCAAAAACTCCACTGGATCCCCATTCAGAAGAGGTGTCAATTCAAGATGTTCATCCACATTTACAAATCCCTCCACAATCATAGACCAGCATTTATCAACCACCGCATAAACTTTCACTAGCCCCCCAGACTCCTGCCCTCTGCTTCCCTCTCTCTTGCACACACACCACCCGCATCCACCGAAGCAACAGTGGAGGATGCTCCTTCTCCCACCTTGCCACAAAGGTCTACGACAACCTTGCCATGCATCTCAGGGCCTCGACATCTCTTCAGGAATTCAGGGAAGGACTCAAGAACTGGTTGTTCAACTGAACTCCCAGAAGCAGCAAGTTTGCATCGCCTGGATACCCTCAAAGGTGATTAGCTACACTTTACAAATGCGATTGATTGATTGCTTTCCATAATACTTTTCGGAGCTCGCTGTTCCCTATTGACAAGTTAGAAAGAGCCGAGGGTTTGGGGTTTAGTTTAAAGATTTCTCAGCAAGACTCCTTTTCTAGTGTCCTAGAGTATCACCCTCCCAGACCCTGTTTCCCTTTTCTCAATTACCTATTAGAGGCCTTAATCCCTCATAGGCTTCAGTACTCTAATTTTACCATCCTAGGTTATCTAGACTGTCATATTGATGATGTCAAGAATGCTCTGAAGGATTCTTGTTGGCCCCCAACTGCCCTTATTCTCACCCAATTGATGACCAGCGCTATGCATCAAGCTGGTCATATATTGGATGTAGTTTTTACAAATCGGCAGTCCCTTACGGCTGATTCACCAGAAGTTCAGATCTGGTCCGATCACAAGTTAATTCCATTAACACCTGTATCCAAATTTGTTAGAACCAGCATTAGGGACCCGGGAAGGCCGGAGCATATTTACAGATAATGCGGCAAACTACAGGATCTTTCCTTCACCCAGCTGCTATCTAGTTCTCCCTCTTTGCTATCAGGAGAGGTAAACAGGAACTTAGACAGGTTCAACTTCTAGCTCAGTGAGGCCATTGATGACCATCTACCTCCTAGCACGCAGAATCAAGCTCATTCTGCCCCTTGGTTCACATCTTCTTTGGCTCAAGAGCACCTCAACTGTTACAGAAGCCAAGAGGCTGTATTTTGCTCCAAGACTGAATCAGCAATTAATGAATCGTGTGCAATCATTCAAATTTCCAAAGATTTCCTATAGCCCAAAGGCTGTACTTCTAATCTTGATTCTTTGCAGTAACTCTGTGACAGGCTGGCCAACTTTTTTGAACATAAGATTAGGACTATCTGCTCTGGTTTAACTCCCTCTGATATTCCACGGGTAATGCCAGGTAGGTTTACTTCTGACTGCACCACAGTAGCCCCCTTCACAGATTTCAGTAACATCACCCTAAAGCAGTCTAAACAGGCTATTAAACAGTGCAAATCAGGATCACCACTTGTTCCCTGTCCTCTGTCTGTGCTACAAAAGGTTATCAAGATCATAAAACTCACTCTGAATGCCTTACTCAATCAATCTCTTTCCTTATCTATGGTACCGGACAAATGGTAGTTAGCCATAGTCAAGCCATTGCTTAAGAAACCTAATGCAGATCCTAAGATCTTGTGTAATTATAAATCTATCGCCTTACTTCCAGCAACAGCAAAAATATCGGAAAAACTGGTGAACACCCAACTGGTCAATTTCTTGGAAATGCAAATATTCTTCATTGTTTTCAAGTTGGCTTTAGACCGAGGCATTCTTCAGAGTCTGCACTCCTTTAAGTTTCCGAATCCCTAAAGGGTATGTTAGAAAGTGGAAAAACATTGTGCTGAATCTCTTATATATGTCAGCAGCCTTTCGACACGATTTGTCATGGTAGTCTTCTTCAATGGTTTGCTGACATAGGTATTCGTGGTCATGCCTTGGCTTGGCTCCAGTTGTTCCTTGGGTATGGGAATCAGGCCTCTATGTTTGGGCCATTTAGATCAAAGTAGAAACTCCTTAAATACGGTGTCCCCCCTTATTACTCTTATCAAATAATTTGGTATCTTACGTGTTATACACAGGGGATACCCAACTGATTTTGGCCCTTGACAAGAACTCCACCAGCTACGAATCAAATTTTAAATTTTTCTCTCAGAAGCAATCAAGTGGACAAATGACAATTTTTTTAAAGTACAATGCAGACAAAACAGAAATTCTCTCTTTTAGGAGGCATAACCAGTTCTCCACCTTGGATTGGTGGGCAGACAATCTTGATAGCCCTCCACTGCCCAACAATGTGACAAGAAATTTGGGAGTTAAGTTTGACAATGATTTGTCCTTTTTCCTCCATGTCAACACCATGTCAGGGGTCTGTTTCACTGTGATCAAGCCCCTAAAAAAGTTTGTTGATTTCCTACTCCTCTCAGCAAGGAAGACAGTCATCCATGCCCTAATCACCTCAAGACTAGACTACTGCAATAGACTTCTCTTGGGTCTGACGAATTTCTTGATCCACAAGCTGCAGGTGGTTCAGAATGAGGCAGTGAGAATGGTACTTAAATTCCCACGTCAAAGTTCCACCATGAAGTGGTTGCAGGAACTTCATTGGCTTCCAGTTGAAAAACAGATTATTTTTACATCTTGAACTATTGTGCACGGGGCCTATTATCAAACTGGTCCTAAATTCCTCTCTGATGGTTTTGTTACTTATCTTCCCTGAAGAATGTTAAGATCTGCCACTACTAATCTTTTATCCATCCCCATCCTGAAGTTTCAGGTTACAAACCAGGGGGGACAGCTCCACATCGGTTCTCGGGGCAAAGGCATGGAACAATCTTTTGCTTCCACTTAAACAAGTTGCTAACTATGCCACTTTTAGGATGCTTCTTAAAATCTGGCTTTTCACTCAGCCTTGAATGGCTTTTTTATAGGGACAGGACTGTTTTTATTTCCACCGAGATGCCTTTTGGGGTAAATGTCGCACTTTATAAATGTCATTTTCATTCATTTAACTCATTCAAAAATGAGTCATCTAGTTTATCCTGCACCTGTGTATCCTGAACACTGTTCTGTGCCCCACCCCGGAAATCTGGATATAGTTTCCGATCAGGGGTAATGTCTGTTGGTAAGATCCATAACTTGATGATGTTGTGCAACATGCAACAGGCTACTACTATCTTGCACACAGCCTCCAGGAAGTACAAAAGTGCTCCTAAGTGGGTTAAGACATCTAAAGCTTGTCTTTAGGGTACCAAAAGTGCATTCAATAATCGCTCATGATTGTGTTTGTGTATATATATATATTTTTTTTTTCTTTCTGTTAACGTTATCAAATTAAATTCCTTTTATTTTAATGTCTTTTATATTGTTAGTTGGTGCCTCCACTGAGTATGTTGCATGGGTGGCCATGTGTGGTGTTTGACTTACTCCAAGGCGTGAAGGGAGAATATTTATTTTAGTTTGCCCCGTTAGAGCTGTAGTATAATTAATTGGTTATGGGTATGTATGGACTAGTAAATCTCCACTTCCCCTACGCCAAGCGTTCCTAGAGGTGAAAGATCAGGATAATTCCGGTCTACTGCCATGGTTTAGATATTTAAAGATCTGGGGGCTAATTTATGAGAGCCCTGTGTCACTTTTGTACCATGTAAAGTGGTACATGCTTGACGCAGGAATCAGATTTATGAAGCCACACAAATTGTTGCGCTGCCTTACTCTGCGCCCAGGAGGCATTCCATGGGTGTTGAGGTAGGTTTTCCCACGCAAAACCCATGGAGTTTGACGTTGCCACAGATTTACAAAATCATGTAAACCTGGGGAAGCGTCAAATCATTACCACTTTTAGAGGTGAGGCATAACAAGGAGAAAAATGTTTAAATTTTCATCGTTTTTTCCTCTTTCCATGTGTGCTGCACTCTGCAGCACAAATAGAAAGAAAAAAATGCCTCTTAGGATCGTTTCTGTGCACGAAGGTGTCCCTTCCTGCACAATAACAATCCTGTATGCAACAGAGGCACCCTTGCGCCATGGTGCTAGGATGCCGAAATAGCATCAGTGCAGGGAGAACGTACAAGAATGCACCGTATTGCATATATACTGTACATTCCTGCCCTTTCACTTTGGCGTTGGACAGCGCAGCAAGGTGCCTTGCTGCGCTGCCCTACGCCAAAATCCCATAAATGAGGCCCTGGATGTATACGTTAGGGCTACACTCAGCCTGAGATAACCCTGAGCAGATCACCTAAGAAATGTTAGGCCAAGTAAAGTTAAGATACTGAAGGTACATCAATGGGAGTTGATATTAAAAGCCGGTACACACGTTGAAATCCAGAAGTAGGCTTTATTATCGCAACCACCAACATTAACCAACTCCTCTCCTCAGCGTCTCTCAGCCTGAATCCTGTCCACAGAACACTCACATTCTATTGCCAAGACAACAGGGATTCCACAATCCAACCATTAGTAGATTACAACACATCCCCTTTACAATACATTAAAAACAAAATGATAATAAATAAAGATAACAATTACAAGGTGCAAAAATACAGTGCAAAATATAAAGAATAACATATGCTTAATACATAACATAATCTTTAAACTTGGCTGGTACATGCCTGAGCCTGGCGGAACCATTACAATTCGCATTACCATTTACAGGAACACAGGGCCGGCTGTTGTCTAAACGCAACTTAGCATCGACAACTTTAACCAGTCTTGACATGCTCCAGGTACAGCCATTATTCAAAGTCACAACATTTTTCCTTATTGCTGTGATAACAAAAGGACCCAGAAAGTTAGACAGACCCTTACGACCAAACCTGGATCTCTTGACCCAAACACGATCACCAAGGTTCCACTTCCTTTCTTTCACAGACATCTTGTCATCATAGCGCTGTTTGTATTTCGACTGATAATCAGCCAATCTCCTCTTTCTCACATCCTCACTGACCTCATTCCCTTTCCATACAGGAAGCCACCCTGGATTTAGCTTAGTCATCGCCACCCTTCCCCTCAAAGCCTCAAAAGGTGATTTTTGAGAAATAGCATTAGGAACAGTGCGGTGTGCCCACCATGTTTCCCTCAGCATACAACTGAAGGAAACCCCAGTATCAAGTGCCCTTTGAGCACAACTTTTCACCACCCTATTCATTCTCTCAGTGAGACCATTAGCTTGTGGCGAGTATAGCGCGGTTTTTAAATGAATTATGCCAACACTCTCTAGAAAATGCTGCATTTCCTGGGAGACAAACTGCACCCCATTATCTGTGACTAGATATTTTGGGACACCTTCAGACGTAAAGACGTCCTTTAAAAATTCAATAATGGACCTAGAATTGACCACACCCATACACTTGGTAACCACCCACTTCGAGGTGTAATCCACCAAGAGGACAACAAATCTTTCTTGGGCAGGCATAAGCTCAAAAGGACCCATAATGTCCAACCCCAATTTGGTCCATACCACATCCGGAACCTCCACAGGTGAAAGAGGAGCATGACTAGTCACATGAGACTTGTCATTGATAGCACACAAATGACAATCCTTCACAACCGTCTCCACCAACCGATCCATCCCGGGCCACCAGTACCTTTCCCTGACACGCGCTTTCGTAAGACTCCTACCAAGATGTCCATCATGAGCCAAATTGACTACCTTCTCCTTAAGAACATCAGGGGGAACTAGTCTTTCTCCTCTCATAAGCTTATCCCCACAAAAGGTTAATTCATCCTTCACACACCAAAACGACTTCACATTTGGATCAAGATCCTTACAACTCATCCATCCTTTAGATATTAAGTCCTTCAAAACACCAAAAGTAGTATCCTTCACCGCACAAGACAACCACTCCTCTTCCAACAACGGATTTTCCATCACCCAATTCACACACTCAATCTCATCACTCTCCTCCCCAGAACACACTGGCAACCTGGACAAACAGTCAGCAGACTTATTATCCAACCCAGAAATATAGTGTACACGGAAATTAAACTCTTGCAGCCCCTCACTCCATCTTTTAAGCCTAGGAGTCATGCGCTCACTGTGACGATCAGAATAAATTTGTACAAGAGGACGATGATCTGATTTTACCATAAAAGGAATTCCCCACAAATAAAATTTAAAATGCTGTATCGCCCAATACACACTTAATGCCTCCCTTTCAATGCAAGAATAATTAATTTCCGCATCCCTAAGGGCCCTCGAAGCAAAAGCTACTACCTTTTCTTCCCCATCCACAACCTGAGAAAGTACAGCCCCCAGACCCTTGAGACTGGCATCAGTTGTGAGAACAGTCTTTAATCTGGTGTCAAAATGACCCAGTGTTGGCATCTTCCCAATCTCAGACTTAACCAAATTAAAAGCCTTCTCACAATCTGGGGTCCAAACAAAACGTGACCCTTTTTTTAAGAGCACTCTGATCGGCTCTACTACTCCAGCAAACCCTTTTACAAATTTGGAATAAAATTCGGCCATTCCTAGAAAAGACCTAACCTGTTCCTTGTCCTGAGGTGCTGGAGCACCCATTATACTCTCTGCAAGCTGCACTTTGGGCTGTATACCCTTCCCCGAAATGACATGTCCTAGATAGGTTACAGACTCCAGACCAATACGGCACTTATCCTTTCTAAGAGTGAGACCTCTCTCCCTCAATTTATCCAAAACAGATCTTAAAACTTTCTCATGCTCACCCTCACCCTTCCCATAAACCAATATATCGTCTTGAAAAAACAAGACATTGGGAAGATCCCCAAGTACCGTCTTCATGATCCTTTGAAAACAAGCTGCGGCCGAAGCCAACCCAAACGGCATCCTCAAAAATCGATACGCCCCCAAAGGTGTGACAAAAGAGGTCAGATGTCTGGAGTCCTTGTGAAGTCTCACTTGATGATAAGCGGACGATAAGTCCAGAACACTAAATACTTTAGCACCCTTCAATAAGCTTAAACATTCTGAAATATTTGGAAGAGGTTGGCGATCCACCCAAATCCACTCATTCAACCCACGCAAGTCAACACACATCCTCACCGCCAATCCTCCATCCTTGGGTGCTAAAACCACCGGAGACAACCATTCCGAAGCCTCTATCTCTTCAATCACACCTAGTTTGAGTAACCTCTCAAGTTCCTGCTTTAGCGGTTCAACCATTAAATTTGGCACTCTCCGTACCTTAGGCTGAATCCTTCAGGATTATCCTATGCTCAAACCCTTTCAGACAACCCAGAGAATCAGTAAATACCTCCGGATAATCTTCAATATATCTTTCCACACACACTCCATCTACAGCTAATATCTTGCTAGCTGAGCCCATACCTATCTCTTCCATCAACATAACCTGGTCTTCTGGGTTGGTAGCATTAGGATTAAGAATTATTCCTAAATCACGCTGATGTCTCCAATCCAACAAATTATCACCTCTCACAGCCACATAAACCTTCCCTATGGTTTCTTTCTGTTTGAACACAATTTTTGCAGTAATGTATCCCAGAATATCCACCTTTGTACCTCCATAACTGAAAGGTGAAATATCTGGAGATTGAAGCTTTACATTCTCCAAACCAACTACCTCATCCCATATCTTATTTCCAATCAACGTGAAAGGAGACCCCGAGTCAGCCAAAACAGTAAATTCGTCACTATTCACCATAATGTTACAAAATGGCATAGTAATCTTGTCCGAATCCACCTTATTCCCTTCTTCCGAAATGCTTGAAATGACCACTGTATGAATATTATCCGAGGAATTTCCCATGTTACGATCCTTTTTGGCCGACTTGCAAACTCTAGCATAATGCCCCTTTACTCCACAATTCATACACACACATTCCCTTGCATAACAATTTGGAAAATTTGACGAATGGGAGAAACTTCCACATCTGTAGCATCTCATCTTCTGCTTGTCACTGTTACTTTTCTCACGGTCAAAGGAACGCTGTTGTCGAGGATCTCGTTCACTAGATTGCTGAGTATCTTTAAAAGCCACATGAGGTTGAGTGTTCTTTGCAACTGCCTTAACTCTTGACCCTGAAGATACTTTGGCAATGCTTTCAAATGACTCATCCTCAACATCACGCTCCAACATGGAATGGACACTTTCTTGGTTTTTCTTTACACCTTCACTATTCCCTTGGTCATTATCATCGCGATTCTTCCTTATTTCCTTCACCCATGAGGAAGTATTTTCAACACCCTCAACAATCGCAATAGCCTCAGCTAATGATGGATTCTTGGACAAGAGTTTACCTTGTACCCTTGAACTGTTCGTGCATCTGACTAATTGGTCCCTCACCAGAGAGTCAGACAACTCCCCAAATTCGCACGTGCGTGCTAACGTTTTCAGTGAAGCAATATAAGTTCCCACACGTTCTGTTTGACCTTGAACCCTGGTGAAAAACCTGTGACGTTCTAAAACAACGTTAATCCGTGGACCAAAATAGCGCTCAAGCATAGTCATAGACATCTCATATACATCTGTAGGTTCACCATCACTACCTCCAATGATAATGGGGTCCATGCTATTGTAGGTGTTCCTGCCTTCAACTCCTAAATTGTGTAGTAATATAGCTTGTTTCCTTGTAGCAGAAAATTTCTCCCCCCCAATAGCCACCAAATATGAATCAAACAAATTCCTCCACCTCTTCCAAGGAAGAATAGGTTCTCCTTTTTCTGACAGGAAAGCAGGTGGTTGTGACATACTAGAAGCCGATGCCATGACGCTAAAAATTGTCAATGTCTCCAAACAAACTAAAATGCAATGTCAAGAAAATGACTTTGTTCTCTTCCTTCTCTTTTTTTAAAAAACAAAAACAAATCCAAAACAAGAATTCCTCACCATGAACGAGTAGTTATAGTCTTCAAAGTCCAGAGACACGCGTCGCTGTCACCGAGAGATCAACAGCAAGGCTTAAAAGTGAAACACGAGTAATGTTCTTAATATCCCAATTCAAAATGGCCGCCACATAAGATCATTCTCATATCCCAAGGCAAAATGGCCGCCGCGTAGAATAACGCGATGCGTGTGACGCGCTGCGTGTGATGTCACAAGCAGTCACTGACTTCCAAGAAACTCAGGATTCGGTTCAGCGCGAGCAGAGCAGAGCGCGCAGGATCCAGTTTGAAAGTAAGCGTGACAGTTATTCCTTTACCTTGCTGTAGTCTTCAACACAACGAAAGAGTCTATTTTTTCAGATGTGTCCATAAATCTCAAAATCCAAGATCCGGGTGATCGAGAATCACCAAATCCAAGTTCAAATGTGTGAGATTTTCACAGTCTCAAGGCCATAATCTCATCGTTAAAATCCAATCCATCCTGTCATGCGGGTTCGCAGGGGAATTGATGGTTGCCGCTTGTCCCCAATCAAGCACAACTCGTCGCCAGTATTAAAAGCCGGTACACACGTTGAAATCCAGAAGTAGGCTTTATTATCGCAACCACCAACATTAACCAACTCCTCTCCTCAGCGTCTCTCAGCCTGAATCCTGTCCACAGAACACTCACATTCTATTGCCAAGACAACAGGGATTCCACAATCCAACCATTAGTAGATTACAACAGTTGGCAGTCTAAAACATATATTGGTTCCCAGACCAGACGTTTTCTGAACTTCAAGAGCCGCTTTTAGATCGATTCAAGCCAACCCTTGCAAGATCCATTTTCCTGAAGTTTAGATATGGTACTTTGCCTTTGAACAATCTCAGAAGCAGGTGGTGAGAATGTTCTGTCTCGCCCACCTGTCCTGTCTGTAGGGTAAATACTGCGTTGGTTGCTCACTTTCTGTATTTTTTGTCCTCTCTACATAAGCTAAGGAAGACTTGGATAATTCCAACATGTTGTATCTTGTCCAGAGAACACTTAATGGATGCAACTAGAATACTAAGATCGGAAAATACTGCGTGGGTTGTACAATCTGTGTCAAGATATTTATGGTTTGGCTAGCGTGAATGATGCAATATTTCACAAACATGACTTTTTTGTAGCTGCAATGAGTATACGCTTTTTTATTAAGATTTAACTGTAATATAAGACATGGAGGCATTATGTATTTCAACTTTTTATTTTAACCTATGATGTGTGTATCTGTGATTCTATTTTTGATGGGGTATTCCTCCCCAAAATAAATAAGTAAATAAATAAATAATTCATGTGTATTATCAATGGCAGCACAGATTATTAAATATGTGTATGCTGCACACATATAGAGATGTACAGTGAGCTGCATATATGATCACGTATTGAAGTAAAGCATTTCTTACAATTACAAATTTACCTACTATTGTTTTCTGTCTGTTTATATTTCGTGGTAAATTTTACATCTGATCCATCAGGGTCTGTCACCCTCACTTCTTTTAGTAACTGTACCCCTCTTCACCATTAGGAATGTATTTAAATTCTACTTCAGCTTGCTACCTTCCTCCAAACCCATCTAATAACGTTACCTTCCGGATGCATGTTCTTTAAGTAACAAGCCTTTAAGCTTCTCGCACATCCACATTTTAAAGCATAGCACCCCATACATGTCCACCAGTCCTTATTAACCCGCACCTCTACTGGCCACATCCTCACCCAACCTAACTCCTCCTATTCCTGCGATGAAAACCATGAGTTAGTCATCCCCATCACGATACTCTACCTTCGATTGTAACCCTCTAGCCCTTTTTGTCCATCCCTTGTGTCTGCTGCACACTTCCTCCACCCTCTTCTGCTACCCTATGATCAACCAGCCTGTGCCATGGATCAACAAAGAACAACCAGCACCATTTTGATGCCAGCTGTACATTTCGCTTATAAAATTAACTAACCCCTGAACTTATAAAAGAAAGCAGCCAAAGGGCAAAAACACAAACTAGTCAAATCTCATCCAGAAACCCTGGTCTCTGACCCTTATTTTTGTACAAATAAAGAAGCTAGAATTAGTTACCTCATCTTCTACACAAAAAGACGGGCACAATGGAGAAAAGCCCTCCTCTCTCTAATTGTGATCTCCAAAAACAAAAAAATGCCCAATGGCCTCAAACTGTCGGTATCCCCTTCACCAGCTTGCAGAGCAGCTGTCACCATCACTATCTACAACAATGGTATTATCCTCATTCACTCTTCAAATCACCACCTTAAATTATTTGAGGATTTTTTCCCTCTTATCAAGAAAACGTATCGAACTCTCATTCCTCCTCAGTTCCACTCAACGCTGTAGACATCACTAATTCAAAAACTCCACCTGAAAGGATTAGAACCACGGCCCACCACTCCATATTGAAGCTTCACTCCACAGCCAGTGCTATTACTTAGGTTTTTCATAGCCACGCTACCAACTCCCTCGCCCCGACTACACAGCTTACCACCCACCTGCCTCATCCACTATCTCCCGAGAATTCTGATCCCCCAACAACACTTAACAAGACACCTTTAGCACTCCTGCTCACCCATCTACTGGGCTTCCCCCCCTAATGTCATCCTTTCTGCTACCCCCAACCTACCCTTCCCTTTGCTTTCTTATAACTCAACACTCATTCCCCAAAAACCATATACACCCTTCTCAACACATCAGAACACTGTCCCCAATGTAATCACCACCCCCTTGCCCCCTGCCCATGGACTCAAGACCTGACAGTCCACCTCCACTCCTTATTAAACTCCAGACTGTGATTACAAAAAAACTACTAGAGCTCAAAGCAGAATTACATAGACTCATTCACATCCCCACATTGATGGCTTGCACTTAATGTCCTATTAAGGACCATAGAATGAAGACACAAGTTGGAGAACCAAACCCTATCCCAATGCACTCACGCGACCGATTAGATGGAAAGTCCCTTTATCAAGCAATAATAAACAAACCCTCCGTGTGTCACTAACGGATATAATGGACAATCAGGGTACAATCCATCCCATCCCAACAAACCTACACAAAGCTCCAAGGCTCAACCTTAGAGAGGTCAACAAGCACAACCTCAGGCAAATTACCCTCACACACTCCATCCCAGC
Source organism: Triturus cristatus (assembly GCF_964204655.1). NCBI lineage: Eukaryota > Metazoa > Chordata > Amphibia > Caudata > Salamandridae > Triturus > Triturus cristatus. The sequence continues at coordinate 288,114,600 of NC_140591.1, read as the reverse complement.
ACACCACAAACCAGAATTGAAATGCATGTTAATCAACTGCAGATCGGCTTCAAGACATGCGGTAGATATTGCCGACCTCATTCTCACACATGAGTTTGGCCTGATTATCCGGACTGAAGCCTGGCTAAATAATTCCTCTGCTCCTATCCTTGACATTGTAGTCCCTCCTAACAGTGTCATTACTTGATTAGATAGACCCAGAAGACCAGGGGGAGGCATCGCCTGAATACACAACATCAATTTATCTGTTAAACATGCATAATCCCCCACCCTATCCACCTGCAAATATCTGTGCCTCGATATTTCCTGCAATAACAGATCCTAATGTAAACTACACACGATCTACCACCCACCAGGAGACAATCAAGGTTTCATAGAACAATTTATGGAAACCATTGTAACAAACGCTGGCCAACATTGTACGCAAATCTTCCTGGAGACTTCAACCCCCACTGGAATGATCTAAATGATCCCGTAATTAACAGTTTTAAAACCTGACCTTAACCTCAACCAATTTTGCAATAAACCTACACACAACAAAGAATCAACCTTAGATCTTATCATCGCAAAGCCCAATGCAATCAAACTTGAATCTATCCTCCCCTGTGATTGGTCTGATCACCTCCACATCACATTCTTCATCAAGGATGCGGTGAAAACTAACACAGCACAACCAAGGAAACTCAGATGCTGGAAAAGGAGCATGCACAATATCAACCGTAACAAACTGTCCTCTCTGAGCCACAACATCCTGCCTCCTCCTGAAGAGATATCTGATGTCTTTGATCTTATAAATCATTACAATCGCTCCATGGTGACCGTCCTTGATGCGGTCGCTCCATTACAACTAAAAAGAGTGTCCACTAAAGATTCCAAATCATGGTATAACGGTAGCCTCAATACTGAAAGATGTAACCTGAGGCTATCTGAACGTCAGTGGAGATGGAGATCAGCTCCTTCCCTTGAACACCTCAAGCACTTGAGATCACTGAGGAATAGCTACTACAAAAGCATCAGATACTCGAAAGCAAACTATTTCAGAAACCAGTTGGATCAAGCTCAAAATCGTCCCCAAAAACATTTTGATCTCATTAAAGCCCAATCAAATGATGCACCCATCCTGTCCCTTGCTGGACCTATTTCACTGCCAAACTGTGAGGATTTCACCTCCTTCTTTCTCCTGAAGACAGAAAGCCTGTTAAACGATCTCGCAGACTTCCGTGGAACAATGCTCTCTCCCATCTCAATCCAGCCTCTCTACCTCCCAGTCTGCTGCTGCTTTGTGTCCCACGGGACAACTCCCCAAAAACAATGTTTCATGGAACGCTTTCAAAACCTTTGAGGAAAATACCATCCATAATATTCTTGCAACGCTCAAACCCTCAAACCACTTTAATGACCCTCCACCTCCCAACCGCTTCAAGGATCTCATGCCCACATTATTCCCACTTCGGACTAAGATTGCTAATGCCTCCCTTCTTCAAGGCACTATCCCTGACTGCCTAAAGTCTGGTCAGGTTGCCCCCATCCTAAAAAAACCTATAGCAGACCAAACTAACCTAAACAACTTCCGTCCTATCTCCAATATTCATACCATGGCAAAGGTTCTGGAAAAATGTGTTCACATCCAACTCTGTAAGCACATAGATCATTTCCGACTATTGGACCAATTTCAATCTTATTTCCGCCCAGGACACAGCGCCGAATCGGCTATAACACACATAGTGGATGATGCCGTAAAAATGCTAGGCTAGAACAAATCCTGTCTTTGAAACCTCCTCGACTTATCATCGGCATTTGATATGGTTAAGCATGACAACCTTCTTGACTGGTTGGAACACTGCATGGAACTTTCAGGATCAGTCCTTAACTGGTTCACCTCCTTTCTCCATAACAGGTCTCAAAGAGTTAAGATTAATCACTCACTATCACAGACAACATCAGTCACATTAGGGGTCCCACAGGGCTTCTCACTTTCTCCCACACTCTTCAACCTGTTCTTGAAACCTCTTCAGAAATGTTGCATTCCTCCAACATCATCTATCATATGTACACGGACGATACCCAACTATATCTAAAAGTCTCTCCCCAGAGGACATCAGTTCCCTCAACACAACTCTTCAGAAAACTCAAAACTGGCTAACTTCCAATTACCTTAAACTAAACACAAATAAACTGAATTCCTACTAATCAGCCCCCCTAACCAGTCACCTGCTATTGAATACTGGCTGAAACATCTTACTGCCCTCAACTGCATCCCACAAGTCATTGACTCTGCAAGATCTTTGGGATTAACTCTCAACAAGAACCTCAACAGGCAGAAACACATCAGTGCCTCCATCAAAGGAGCGAATCACCAAATGAAAATTCTTAGGAAATTAAAACCCTTCCTCCCCCCCCAATGACTTCAAGCATGCAGGTCAAGTTCTAGTGATTCCCAGGCTATAGTATGGAAGTGTAACCCTCTCTGGTCTGCCCAGATCAACACTGGCTCCCCTGAGAGCCTCGATCAACTCTGCTGCTGGCTAATCACTGGCTCAAAAAGAAACAACCACATCACCCCCGATCTGAAATCTCTCAGCTGCATCCCTTACGAAGCAAGAATCCAGCAAAAAAATTACCTGCATGACACACAAAGCCCTCCACTTCAATACCCCAAGATATCTTGCCCAGAAATTAGAGCTCTCTGGTGGCTCCAGATCATCCAGAAGCTCCAAATTCTTACTTATGAAACCACAGAGATTCGGAAAAAAGAAAACCTACAACCGTTCCTTCTCAGGGATTGCTCCGAAAAGTTTGGAACTCCTTCCCCCTGAAATCAGCTTGAATCCCTCAATGGTATCCTTCAAGAAAGAAGTGAAAGCACTCCATCTGAACAGATTTCTTGCTTGAGCCTATGATACCCATCCTGACTCCTCTATTTTCCTCATGACTACGGCATGCCGTCGAACTGTTTTTTTTCACCTACAGTTTTCTTGACTATGTTTAATTGTGCTCTTATTGGTTCATCTCATCTGTGTTCTGATCACTACTTTATCCTGTATTTTTCCCGAATATGATGTTATTGTTGTTATTGATCCGCCATCTTTATACCTGTAAAGTGATCTGATACCCAAATATGATGTTATTGTTGTTATTGCTCCGCCATCTTTGTACCTGTAAAGTTCTCTGATACTCGCAAGGGTCATGTTCGTGCTTTCAAAAAAAAATGAATAAATAAATACATCTTTCACATTACTTATTCATGTCAATGCCCTTTTGATTCTTAATTATAATATATGAAAAACACTGTAAAGAGAACTTCAAGGTTCGAAAATATTGTAAATAAGAATTTGAGAATCCTATTTAACATATTTGTCTTAATGACATCAGACATGAGGTTGTCTACTAGATATCCAAGGAAATAACTTGTTACTAAGGGAGGAGATTTTGTGTAGTAGTTACGTCACTGACCTTGTTGCATCTTTCAAATCTCGAAAAAGTGGAAAAGTAAATCTTCTATAGAAAAGATTCTGGTTTTCATGCAAGTTCAAGTGTGAGTGCTGGCTTATGCATCAACTAAGAATCATTGAAAAAACTATGGACCTCATTCACAAACTGTACTTTGTAGTACTTTTTGTTGTATTACAAAACATACTTAAAAAAACTATTTACAAACTACATGCAAAGCTTACGCTCTTCATTTGCACACGTGTGTGCAGTTCTCCGCAGAGGCTGATGGTGATATTTCAAAGCAGTGGGGCATAAATACTTCCATTTGACAGGTCTGATCAAGTGAGTGAAGTGAGTGAGATGACTCCTTGAAGAGGAGTTGACAGGGTTCCCCCTGCCCCAAGAAAATGTTGTAAAAATAGGGCCAACAGTACATTTTACAGCACAATATTCATAAAAATCCTTTCGTGGTGTAATAGGCAAATTATTTAAAAGCAGCCCTTTGAAATAAATTTCATAAATGTTATTCACTTGTACACTAGGCTGGCACTAATATCTATTACCGGACAGCATGCTGAGATGCCACCAGCTCTGATGAATTTTAGAAGTGCATAAGTAATGTTTGCCCATTAACGTATCAAGGATGCAATGGGACCTGGTGCAAGCAAGGAACATGGCCCCTTTGACTGCAGTTGTGGTTTTAAAATAAAGACGTTGTCAGGGTTCACTGGGCCCCGCAGGGCTCTGGGGCCAAGAGTCACACAAACTGCTGCACCAATAGTTGCTACTCTCTCTGGGTTTGTCTGTTATTATTATTATTTTATTTTTTTAAAGGGTTTGTCTGTCACACAATGCTCTGGATGAGACATTATCTGCCTCTAAATCCCATTGTTTGCCTTTCAATTATGGCCTAGTTTAGTGCTGATCCAAGTGTCATTGATCCAATCATGTAGTGTCCTGTAAATTACATTGTAATGTGCAGGTCATCACTGTCACGCAGGGACTTGTGGCCAAACTGGACAGTTTTAGCAGTTTTATGCAATCTCTGTCACAAGTACATGGAAATACACCATAAATTATTCAAGAAACTTCTCCCTGCCTCTTTTCCTCTCCTTTTTCCTTTCCCAGTCTACCTAAGGTAGGGTTGCCACTTTTTTTTCTTTTTTTACTGACTAAAGCTGGTATTTTTCCTCTTGTCAGTGTATACTTAAAACACCAAACATGAGACAGAGGCACTTTAGAATGTGTTCTAGAGCTGCCTTAACGATCCATGACCAATACTCCGATACTTATAGTAAACAAAGGCAGAAAAGCGTGTTAAAAATCAATGCGGGCAGATGATCTCACAAAAAGTCCGATTTACGTATTTTATCGAGTCCTTAAAAGAATCTTACCGAGCTTTTCTCTACACTTATTTGCAGGAGCACTAAGGGCCGGACTGGCCGTAGCGGGCACCGGCAATCCCCCGGTGCGCCGCACGGGTGGGTGCCGTTTTTTAGGTCTCGCCTGAGCCAGCGCTTTAGCGCTGCTCTCGCGAGAGCTTTTGTAAATGGGGGATCTGGAAGTGCAAACGAGTGCTTTCAGGCCTCCAAATACAGTGCATGTGCGCCGGGCGCGCGCACCATTTGGCAGCCTGCACACCATTTGCTTTCACTTTTGCGGCTGCTTTGATGTTTGATCGCGATCGCGATCACTTTCACTTTTGCGGCCGCTTGTTTTGTCTTCTTTCTCTCTTTTGCTTCCTTTCCTCCCTCATGACTCTATCCCTCCCTTGCTTCCCTTCCTCCCTCCATGAATGCCTCTCCTTTACTTTCTTTCCTTCCTCCATGCCTCTATTGTTCCCCTCCTTCCCTTCCTTACTCTTTCCATGCCTGTACCTCACGCTTATTCTTTGAAGCCAACTGGTTGTTATTTATTAACTTATTTTTATACTCGGCAGTGTGGCAGCTTCTGTTGCGGCAAGGTGCGGTGTAAAAGTTCATTTTCCGTCTCTCAGACCCACCCACCGAAAAAACAGCTACCCATTTCATTGCAACTATGATTTGATGCGTGATAGATCGCCTGTCATCCGGCTGCCTTTCATCTATTCAGTCTTGATTGAAATCAATAAATCACTCACCATGGTAACCCAGGCAAGAGTGACGCAGGGCTTGCCCTCTAGATACTGTGATCCAGACAGGCACAATTATTATCTTGTTTTAAGAGGTAACTTTTGAAGGTACTGGGGAAAGCGAGGACCGAAGCCGATTTGCACCGGGATACGGTATTCTCGTCTCTATTCTTAGCATGCTCCTACGCTGCTAGCGTAGTGATGGCATACGCTCGCCGAAGCTGGGTTGGGAGCCACTTTTTGCGCAGGAACAGGTCGTTCTGCTGAGTCAGGGGACGATTCTGGCGCTAACTAGTCTGAGAATAGTTGTATGGTGTAATTCTTTCCCCGCAGGCTGCAGGCGGATCCCCCTGCGGGGTGAGTGGAGCCCCGTCCGAAAACAATATCATGGTGTGGTATGCTGTCATCTTCGGGTAAGATGTTTTCTCCAGCGCTTGCTACTTCATTAGCCACTATAATGTCCGTCTACTTGCTGTGTGTCCCTACTCCCTTGAGCTGACCCTCACCTACTTTGGATGTTTGGGCACGCGTGATTCACTTGCTCAGTCAGTCGAATTACATATAGGATTTACTCCCTTACAAATTTCAGAAGCTGTCAGTGAGTGAAGTACTGCAACTTGTGTCATGCGCAGTATGACTGGTATTTTCTTCACAAAGGTGACAATCCTAGCCTCGTACCACCGCTGCTGGGCTTTGCTGCCCACGTTTACCTGCTGTAATTTTTTTAACTCTACCTCTGTTATTAATGTTTAATTTACAGATCCTCTCCATGTCCTGTATGTGACTGACCATCTGTGCTTCCCTGCCCCTACCTCTGCTCTATATATGCCTTGACTGTTTTCAATTGGTTCCCTCTGTAATGCTTTTTCTCCCCCTATGCTATTGTGTTCCTTATCCCCTCTTATTAAACTTCCCTGACACTGCTTTTAATCTTTTCTTCCTGCTGCAGTTATATGCAACCTTCCTCTGTGTTTGGTCTTCAGGGACCCCCACCCCCAGCTTGGACTGTAGTTCACCCCTGTGCTCAGACTTAAGAGGTCCCTTAATCACCCTCTGCCTCCTCCCCATGTGCCCCACTCTTGGTTTTAATGTCTCCACCCTCTGTGCTTTTAACCACAGTGTCCACGCCTTTCTCACTTAGACTTCACTGTCCTCCTTCACTTCTCAGTTGATGTTTTTAGTCTGTGTAAGTTAATTAACTCAGCCTAGCCAGTCGTGAGAACCATTATCCACGACGATATTTGCGATGTCACACTCAAAAGTGCAGCCTGTTGTTTCTGTGAAAGATCCAAACGTCAAGAAGTGTATGCATAGCTGCATTGATTTGCTTTATTTTACCTACATTGCCGTTTACACTGTATAAGTAATGCAGGAAGGGAGGTTCAGGGAGGAACGGTGGAAAAGGCTTAAGAAGGAAGGCACAGAAGGGATTGTTTATAGAATAAACATTGCGAAAAGCATTTACAATGCAATATGACATTGTAAATGACAATGCCTTTTATGTATGTGTTAAGAAAACGTGCAAAGTACAAAGTGTGTGTTTACGCACCGCTTGCAGGTTTCAAAACACATAAATAAAATGCATTGTCATTTACAATGCCAATAGCTCAAATCTCGCAAATGCGAGACCTGTTGCATTGCAAATGCTTGTGTTATAGGGCCGTTTTGCAGCATAGCTGCAAAATCGGCCCTGTAACGATATCGGCCGAAAACCGGCCCTGGCAAAGAGCTCGGCGGCACTCCCAAGCCCGTGGGGGCCGGCCGAGCACTTTGCCAGGGCCGGTTTTGGTTCCCAGTCCTGCCCTGGGAGCACTCAGCGAGCCATTTCTGATCTCTGCCCAAGGAGAATGTGCATACTAATAAGTGGTCCTATCAGACATCGGGATAGAGCTAACCTTCTTCACCCCTGCTCTAACCTGACATCTGATAGGGTCTAGGGCGACGCCACCTCGGCGCCGGAAAGGCTCCCATCAATAAACATGCTGCGTTGCTTTGCACTTGAGCAGCATGTGCATGCATTCTGAATGTGTGAAAGGGTTGAGAACAAAAGTGCCTCTCACACGCGCAATCCAGGAGCACAGTAGATGCTCCTTCCCTGAGCTGCTGACATACATATTTTGCCTGTCAGCTGCACAGCCTCGGAAATATAGAACGATGTAATTAATGATTGGTGGGTGTTTTCGTCAGTTTGCATTTCTTCTGTACATGCTGGCAAAAGCAGCTTCTGCAATGTGCCTACTGGTATTAGTGGGGGAGGGGTGGGAGTTTCTAGCGCCCCCTAGGCACCAGCTGCCACTGGTTCTCTGCCCTGTCTGTGGAGTCTTCGTACACAAAAGTGCAGGCATTAGTAGTAAATGTGGGTGGGACTGGAGGGAGTGGGTGGGAAAAGGGGCAGCTTTGAGTATGAGGGTGTTAAGGAAGTGCGGGGAAGAGTTTAGGGAGAGACTTCACCCACCCACACAAGAGTAGGCCATTTGCTGTACTTGGGGGTGCAGACAGACATGTAGCGAACACTTTTTAAGGACATTTATTCTAGGAGTTAGTGGATACCGAAAAGTAGTAATGTTACTGCAAAGTGGAAATTACTCAGAAGTGTAAGTTACCTTTGTGAATCGGCCGTAGTCTATTTTCGGAAAGAGAGAGCACCTTTTAGCTCAAGACCTATAAAATAGATAAACTGTCTGACCAGTACACACTAAGCATAGCTCCAGTTCTGCTGGTGAGGCAGCAGTGGTGCAGGGCAAAGAGGTTGGTTTTCAACCATGCCTTGTGTCTAGGGAGTGCTGACAGCATTTCTTGCTCTCCCGATATTGGAGGAAGAGGAACTGAAGACAAGACATGTTGTCCACTGCCATCTGTGTATGGCTGCATACCATGCAGGTACTGAGGGCAGAGTGTCTGGGTATGGCAACCAACCAGGTTTTATGATTAATGCATGAGGCGGACTGAGAAAGTGGCATTTTGCAAGGCATTGACATGTGCCACGCCCTGAAGTGTATATTTGTAAGTTGAAGATCTTTTAGTCGCTGAGTAGGTTTTGCCCAACTAAAATAGTTAATACTACATGTTTCTTCTTTTTTTTTTTTTTTTTTTTTATTAAGCCAAAAGAGAAAACCAAAAGGACAAATACAAATCATATCAGAAGATCCAAAAATCAAGGCAGAATAGGTAGCATAAAGACATCAACACAATATCAGAATCAACAAAAGCTTTTAGTCCCATTGAAGACAGTGCCAGATTCGTTCGGTTCTCATCTGTGAGGTGAGGCCCCTGGCCTTAACTAGGGCAATCTCTAGTTCAAATACCCCCCTTAACAACTGCCAGAACTCTGCCAGCGTAGGAGGTTTAGTTTCAATCCAGACCCTAGCTATACAAAGGAGACAGCAGGCCATAATGATGGAAAACAAGGCTGCTGTAATTAAACCAGAGTCTTCTATAAGCCCCAAGAGTATCTCTTTCTCAGAAATGACAATATTGATTCCTGAAAGATTACACAGCTCCTCAGCAATTCGTGACCAAAAGATAGAAAGTACAGGACAAGTAATGAACATGTGCCTGATATCTGCAGCAAAAAGAGAGCATTTAGGGCACTGAGTTTTAGGTGTAATAGTAGACGGGGCCCATTTAGAGATGATTTCCGACGTGTAGTATAAAAGGAATAACATACGATGTTGCTGAAGTTTTAAGTTGATAGACGTAACTGAGGTATTAATAATCAGTAACGACCTATGCAGATCTGTTATAGTAATATTAGTTCCAAAATAGCGATTTAATTTATCTGCAGCCTGAACAGCATCATCAACTGCGCCTATAATCAAATATTTGTATATTTTTCCTATACAGCCCCTGCCCCGAAGTTGCAGCAATGAGCTAGCAGAGTCCCCTAGCACATTAATGCTCACTAATCCTTCCCCGTTAATAAAAAAATCTCTAATTTGCAGAAATTTGAAGAAAGAATACTTGGGAACCCCAAATTCCTCTCTCAAAGAAGAAAAAGATCTAAATCCATCCTGGTCATATAATTGTCCTAACTGTGTTATACCACAATTTTGCCAGATCTTCCAGGCGGAGTCGTCAAATATGACCCCCAACCTGGGGTTCCCAGTTAAGTAAGTGCTTGCATGCAAATCAGGAATGTTATACTGCTTTGAAATGTCCCGCCAAATCCAAACAGCGTGCCTCAATATCTTAAAGCGAACGCGTTTAAAATTATTCGGGTCAGTCATCTGAGAAAGTATAAACCTATACTCCGGCCCGCATACCAACTGATACGCAATCAGCTTTTGACAAGTGCCACAACCATCCATCAGACTCTGCAGACGCGTAGCGAAAGCAGCCCAAAAAGATAATTTAAAATCCGGTAATCCCAGACCACCTCTCTCATAAGGAAATTTAAGAAACTTAATAGCCCGCCTGGCCCTTTTATACCCCCAGATAAAGCTACCTATAATGCCTTCAAGTCGTTTAAAAAATGAGAGTGGAACCCGAAGGGGAATGCTTCTAAACAAATATAAAAACTTTGGAAGGATATTCATCTTAATGACGTTACAACGCCCCAGATAGTTAATGGTAATTGATGCCACCTACGCAGATCCAAAGCAACTTTCTTAAGTAATGGTTCATAGTTAATCTTCACAACTTCTTCCGTATGGCTAGTGAGATTAACTCCTAAATAGGTAGCGTTTTGAATAACGCCCAAAATAAATGAACGGGGGATAGGTACAATGTTAGTGATGGTTTGAGTTTTATTAGTATTAAGTTTATATCCTGAAATTAATCCAAAACTCTGTGCTTCCAAGACAATCTCCCCCATCGCTTGAACCGGGTCCGTTGTAAAAACAGCTATATCATCCGCGTAGGCGGTTATTTTAAGATATACTTGGTTATAAAAAACCGGGCTGATCTGCTGGTTCCGAATCAGATGACGAATAAATGGTTCAATATAAATTGCGAAGAGCAAGGGAGAGAGGGGACATCCCTGTCGGGTGCCCCTCTGAATAGAAAATAGATCCGAAGTCAAACCATTGAGCCGAATACCAGCCTGCAAGTTTTCATAAATTTTTTGAATAGCCGAAACGAACTTACGGCCAATCCCCACTTCCAACATTATAGCCCAGAGTGCCCCCCATTTGACTCGATCAAAAGCCTTCTCGGCGTCCAACATTAGCATAGCTACATTGCCACCCAAAAATTGGGCAGCGTCAAACACTGCTATAGCAGTATTAATATGTATAGTGGTATCCCGCCCAGGGACGAACCCGTGCTGTTGATCCGATACTATTGAATGTATAGATGGGGCAAGTCGAGAGGACAGGATCTTAGAAAAAATGTTGGCGTCATGGTTGATAAGTGAGATTGGACGATAGGAGCCTCTCTCAGCCTGAGGTTTCCCTTTTTTGAGAAACACAATTATATTAGTCAGCTTCCAAGACGGGGGGGCATCTCTGCCATTCAAGATATCATTCACCACCTTTAATAAAACCGGGCCCAGAGTTCCTAGAAAAGTTCTATAGAACTCCCGAGGTAGTGCATCACCCCCAACAGCTTTCCCTAGGGGTAAAGCCTTAATTGCTTCCGATATTTCCGCTTCGTCCACATCCCTGTCCATTGACAAAGTCGTAGAAGATTCTAAAACATTCAACCCACTCTCCTGTAGGTAAGTTGCCAACCCGACACAATCACAGGGTGTGTCATCACTATATAAATCTAAATCAAATTTCCTAAATTGCTCCAAAATATCTGTAGGTTGGGAATAAGTCAATCCATCCTCCCCAGTAATGCTCTTAATTAACGTGTGGGCCCTAGAATCCGCAAGCTGATAAGCTAACACCCGTCCAATCCTCTCTCCATATTCGTACTGTCGTAGTCTTAATTCATGATATTGACTAGCAATTTTCTCCCTCATCTCGCGAGTGGTCTTTGCTCTCGCTATTACAAGTTGCTGATAAATATCGGCTTCTCGAGGATCTCTTTTTAATATTGCTAAAGTATGGCGCTGTTCTAATTCCAAGCACTCCCTTCTCCCGGCTTCTGCGAGCCGTGCTCTAACCTTATTTTGACGAAATAGATACTGTTGGGTAATACCCCGAATGTATGCCTTAAGACTATCCCAGACCATAGACCATGGAGCGGTATGGGCATTAGTATCTATAAATTCCACAATCTGCCCTTGCATAAGTTGAATATAGTCATGGTTTTTAAGCAAAATTTTAGGAAAGGTAAAACCCCTCGCCTCAAACGGTGTTTGGGATCCAAGAAATAATGAGACTAACAAAGGATTGTGATCTGACGTGATTTTTTGACAAACCTCAATGCTAGAACCTACTAGCCTAAAAAAGTTGACAAACACCATATCTATCCTAGAATATTGACGATGTGGTTGTGAGAAATATGTAAAACCGTTAGCTAATGGGTAAATTGCCCGCCATAGATCAGCCAATTGATGTATACGCAAAAGATCTTTGATAGCCGCTCGGGTTGATACCATTCTTACCCGACCTAACACATTTGAAGAGTCTAATTTCTGATCTAAAACGCAATTGAAGTCTCCCATAAGCAAAAGTTCACCATCCCAGCCCAACAACTCTGTGTTTAAAAAAGAGATGTCCGTAGGGCAATCGCTGTTCGGGCCATAAACCACACAAATTGTGATTTTGTGTTCGAGGACCAAAAGTTGCGCAATAACCCATCTCCCCCTTTTATCGCTGAGTGAACGTAATAAAGTATATTTTGTGTTTTGTGCTTGCAAAAGCGCGACCCCTCGTATTGAAACCGTCTGGGAAGTACAAATTATCAGCTCAAATCCCATTTGCTTAAAAAAATTACGGTCCTTAAAAGCCAAATGGGTCTCTGTTAGGGCAACAATCTGTGGTTGATATGCTTTTAGTTCCTCGGAGACTAATCGACGTTTAATAGATGAGTTCAACCCAGCCACATTCCAGCACATTATACGGACTCTGGACATTTTCTAAAGGAAATTAATCTTAACCACAGTCCTTCCATTCCACAATCTTGAAGCAAAATTCCACTATAGATTTTAACACTCCTTTGGCTTGTTTTCATTTTTACACCCCCCTACCCCACCCCCCTACCCCTACCTGAGCCCACCCCCCCAAAACCCTGTATCTATGAAAAGGAATCACCCCTTAACCCAGCTGTCAATAAGACAGCAACTCACCTAGGCACACCCCCCACAAGGGAAAAGCCCCCCCCTCCTCCAACCACCAGTGTCTCTAAATACACAAAAAAAGAAAACAGTGCAATGCTACACCCACCTTGCCATACTAAATGAATCACAAATAAATCACAATACATTAATTATCAGATTCCCAAGAGCATTGCGTAGTATACAATTAGGCATACAAATACAAAGCAACTACTAACGCCATTAAAGACTCCCCCTATCATTTCTTGGGTAATTGTTGCCATCTAGATAGACTAATCTTTGCCTCTTGTTCATTGAAAAAAATGTGTGAACGCCCATCCTTGATCACTTTGAGCCGAGCAGGATCTTGTAGAAATACGGATGCACCGACAGCCTTGAAAGAGTCCATAAGCTGCCGTAACTGCCACCTTCTATCCATGGTTTGTTTGCAAAGATCAGAACGAACAAAAATAGATAGTGAATCAAACTGTACTGGGGTCGTAGGTCGAGCTTTAAAAAAAATAGCCTGTCTCAATAAAAAGTTCCCAATACACACCAAAAATGGACGAGGAAATTTTGAGGGTCGAGAGGGATTAGCCGTTAAGGGGAGCCGATGCGCTCTTTGGATTTGTGTGTCCATGTCCCAATCAGCAAGATCTGGGAATATCTTAGAAAAAAGATTAACGATAAACCCCCTAGCATCAGCGCCCTCTCTTCCTTTGGGTACCCAAAAAACCCTCAAGTTCTGACGTCTTTGATGATTTTCTAAGTCCTCGACCTTAGATTGCATTGTATTCATCCATTGATCATGGACCTTAATTGAGGCACAGGCAGCAGCATTGACCTCCTCCACTTCGGCGACCCGCTGTTGAAGGTCTAGTACTTCAGTGGTCAAGTTTGAAACCTTTGTAACGACCTCCTCTAGTGCCGATTTGATCTCCTGTCTATCCGCTCTGGCCTGCTGGAAGTAGTGCTGTGTCTCCTCGTGCTGAGTTGCCAACACAGAGAGCACTGTAGTTAGAGTAGGTTCTGAATACAAGACTGCCTTGGGATTTGAGACTTCGCATCTGTGTTTCTTAGCTGACTCAAGAATAGCTGCCGGGTCCACAACCATCCATCAGACTCTGCAGACGCGTAGCGAAAGCAGCCCAAAAAGATAATTTAAAATCCGGTAATCCCAGACCACCTCTCTCATAAGGAAATTTAAGAAACTTAATAGCCCGCCTGGCCCTTTTATACCCCCAGATAAAGCTACCTATAATGCCTTCAAGTCGTTTAAAAAATGAGAGTGGAACCCGAAGGGGAATGCTTCTAAACAAATATAAAAACTTTGGAAGGATATTCATCTTAATGACGTTACAACGCCCCAGATAGTTAATGGTAATTGATGCCACCTACGCAGATCCAAAGCAACTTTCTTAAGTAATGGTTCATAGTTAATCTTCACAACTTCTTCCGTATGGCTAGTGAGATTAACTCCTAAATAGGTAGCGTTTTGAATAACGCCCAAAATAAATGAACGGGGGATAGGTACAATGTTAGTGATGGTTTGAGTTTTATTAGTATTAAGTTTATATCCTGAAATTAATCCAAAACTCTGTGCTTCCAAGACAATCTCCCCCATCGCTTGAACCGGGTCCGTTGTAAAAACAGCTATATCATCCGCGTAGGCGGTTATTTTAAGATATACTTGGTTATAAAAAACCGGGCTGATCTGCTGGTTCCGAATCAGATGACGAATAAATGGTTCAATATAAATTGCGAAGAGCAAGGGAGAGAGGGGACATCCCTGTCGGGTGCCCCTCTGAATAGAAAATAGATCCGAAGTCAAACCATTGAGCCGAATACCAGCCTGCAAGTTTTCATAAATTTTTTGAATAGCCGAAACAAACTTACGGCCAATCCCCACTTCCAACATTATAGCCCAGAGTGCCCCCCATTTGACTCGATCAAAAGCCTTCTCGGCGTCCAACATTAGCATAGCTACATTGCCACCCAAAAATTGGGCGGCGTCAAACACTGCTATAGCAGTATTAATATGTATAGTGGTATCCCGCCCAGGGACGAACCCGTGCTGTTGATCCGATACTATTGAATGTATAGATGGGGCAAGTCGAGAGGACAGGATCTTAGAAAAAATGTTGGCGTCATGGTTGATAAGTGAGATTGGACGATAGGAGCCTCTCTCAGCCTGAGGTTTCCCTTTTTTGAGAAACACAATTATATTAGTCAGCTTCCAAGACGGGGGGGCATCTCTGCCATTCAAGATATCATTCACCACCTTTAATAAAACCGGGCCCAGAGTTCCTAGAAAAGTTCTATAGAACTCCCGAGGTAGTGCATCACCCCCAACAGCTTTCCCTAGGGGTAAAGCCTTAATTGCTTCCGATATTTCCGCTTCGTCCACATCCCTGTCCATTGACAAAGTCGTAGAAGATTCTAAAACATTCAACCCACTCTCCTGTAGGTAAGTTGCCAACCCGACACAATCACAGGGTGTGTCATCACTATATAAATCTAAATAAAATTTCCTAAATTGCTCCAAAATATCTGTAGGTTGGGAATAAGTCAATCCATCCTCCCCAGTAATGCTCTTAATTAACGTGTGGGCCCTAGAATCCGCAAGCTGATAAGCTAACACCCGTCCAATCCTCTCTCCATATTCGTACTGTCGTAGTCTTAATTCATGATATTGACTAGCAATTTTCTCCCTCATCTCGCGAGTGGTCTTTGCTCTCGCTATTACAAGTTGCTGATAAATATCGGCTTCTCGAGGATCTCTTTTTAATATTGCTAAAGTATGGCGCTGTTCTAATTCCAAGCACTCCCTTCTCCCGGCTTCTGCGAGCCGTGCTCTAACCTTATTTTGACGAAATAGATACTGTTGGGTAATACCCCGAATGTATGCCTTAAGACTATCCCAGACCATAGACCATGGAGCGGTATGGGCATTAGTATCTATAAATTCCACAATCTGCCCTTGCATAAGTTGAATATAGTCATGGTTTTTAAGCAAAATTTTAGGAAAGGTAAAACCCCTCGCCTCAAACGGTGTTTGGGATCCAAGAAATAATGAGACTAACAAAGGATTGTGATCTGACGTGATTTTTTGACAAACCTCAATGCTAGAACCTACTAGCCTAAAAAAGTTGACAAACACCATATCTATCCTAGAATATTGACGATGTGGTTGTGAGAAATATGTAAAACCGTTAGCTAATGGGTAAATTGCCCGCCATAGATCAGCCAATTGATGTATACGCAAAAGATCTTTGATAGCCGCTCGGGTTGATACCATTCTTACCCGACCTAACACATTTGAAGAGTCTAATTTCTGATCTAAAACGCAATTGAAGTCTCCCATAAGCAAAAGTTCACCATCCCAGCCCAACAACTCTGTGTTTAAAAAAGAGATGTCCGTAGGGCAATCGCTGTTCGGGCCATAAACCACACAAATTGTGATTTTGTGTTCGAGGACCAAAAGTTGCGCAATAACCCATCTCCCCCTTTTATCGCTGAGTGAACGTAATAAAGTATATTTTGTGTTTCGTGCTTGCAAAAGCGCGACCCCTCGTATTGAAACCGTCTGGGAAGTACAAATTATCAGCTCAAATCCCATTTGCTTAAAAAAATTACGGTCCTTAAAAGCCAAATGGGTCTCTGTTAGGGCAACAATCTGTGGTTGATATGCTTTTAGTTCCTCGGAGACTAATCGACGTTTAATAGATGAGTTCAACCCAGCCACATTCCAGCACATTATACGGACTCTGGACATTTTCTAAAGGAAATTAATCTTAACCACAGTCCTTCCATTCCACAATCTTGAAGCAAAATTCCACTATAGATTTTAACACTCCTTTGGCTTGTTTTCATTTTTACACCCCCCTACCCCACCCCCCTACCCCTACCTGAGCCCACCCCCCCAAAACCCTGTATCTATGAAAAGGAATCACCCCTTAACCCAGCTGTCAATAAGACAGCAACTCACCTAGGCACACCCCCCACAAGGGAAAAGCCCCCCCCTCCTCCAACCACCAGTGTCTCTAAATACACAAAAAAAGAAAACAGTGCAATGCTACACCCACCTTGCCATACTAAATGAATCACAAATAAATCACAATACATTAATTATCAGATTCCCAAGAGCATTGCGTAGTATACAATTAGGCATACAAATACAAAGCAACTACTAACGCCATTAAAGACTCCCCCTATCATTTCTTGGGTAATTGTTGCCATCTAGATAGACTAATCTTTGCCTCTTGTTCATTGAAAAAAATGTGTGAACGCCCATCCTTGATCACTTTGAGCCGAGCAGGATCTTGTAGAAATACGGATGCACCGACAGCCTTGAAAGAGTCCATAAGCTGCCGTAACTGCCACCTTCTATCCATGGTTTGTTTGCAAAGATCAGAACGAACAAAAATAGATAGTGAATCAAACTGTACTGGGGTCGTAGGTCGAGCTTTAAAAAAAATAGCCTGTCTCAATAAAAAGTTCCCAATACACACCAAAAATGGACGAGGAAATTTTGAGGGTCGAGAGGGATTAGCCGTTAAGGGGAGCCGATGCGCTCTTTGGATTTGTGTGTCCATGTCCCAATCAGCAAGATCTGGGAATATCTTAGAAAAAAGATTAACGATAAACCCCCTAGCATCAGCGCCCTCTCTTCCTTTGGGTACCCCAAAAACCCTCAAGTTCTGACGTCTTTGATGATTTTCTAAGTCCTCGACCTTAGATTGCATTGTATTCATCCATTGATCATGGACCTTAATTGAGGCACAGGCAGCAGCATTGACCTCCTCCACTTCGGCGACCCGCTGTTGAAGGTCTAGTACTTCAGTGGTCAAGTTTGAAACCTTTGTAACGACCTCCTCTAGTGCCGATTTGATCTCCTGTCTATCCGCTCTGGCCTGCTGGAAGTAGTGCTGTGTCTCCTCGTGCTGAGTTGCCAACACAGAGAGCACTGTAGTTAGAGTAGGTTCTGAATACAAGACTGCCTTGGGATTTGAGACTTCGCATCTGTGTTTCTTAGCTGACTCAAGAATAGCTGCCGGGTCCACAACCATCCATCAGACTCTGCAGACGCGTAGCGAAAGCAGCCCAAAAAGATAATTTAAAATCCGGTAATCCCAGACCACCTCTCTCATAAGGAAATTTAAGAAACTTAATAGCCCGCCTGGCCCTTTTATACCCCCAGATAAAGCTACCTATAATGCCTTCAAGTCGTTTAAAAAATGAGAGTGGAACCCGAAGGGGAATGCTTCTAAACAAATATAAAAACTTTGGAAGGATATTCATCTTAATGACGTTACAACGCCCCAGATAGTTAATGGTAATTGATGCCACCTACGCAGATCCAAAGCAACTTTCTTAAGTAATGGTTCATAGTTAATCTTCACAACTTCTTCCGTATGGCTAGTGAGATTAACTCCTAAATAGGTAGCGTTTTGAATAACGCCCAAAATAAATGAACGGGGGATAGGTACAATGTTAGTGATGGTTTGAGTTTTATTAGTATTAAGTTTATATCCTGAAATTAATCCAAAACTCTGTGCTTCCAAGACAATCTCCCCCATCGCTTGAACCGGGTCCGTTGTAAAAACAGCTATATCATCCGCGTAGGCGGTTATTTTAAGATATACTTGGTTATAAAAAACCGGGCTGATCTGCTGGTTCCGAATCAGATGACGAATAAATGGTTCAATATAAATTGCGAAGAGCAAGGGAGAGAGGGGACATCCCTGTCGGGTGCCCCTCTGAATAGAAAATAGATCCGAAGTCAAACCATTGAGCCGAATACCAGCCTGCAAGTTTTCATAAATTTTTTGAATAGCCGAAACAAACTTACGGCCAATCCCCACTTCCAACATTATAGCCCAGAGTGCCCCCCATTTGACTCGATCAAAAGCCTTCTCGGCGTCCAACATTAGCATAGCTACATTGCCACCCAAAAATTGGGCGGCGTCAAACACTGCTATAGCAGTATTAATATGTATAGTGGTATCCCGCCCAGGGACGAACCCGTGCTGTTGATCCGATACTATTGAATGTATAGATGGGGCAAGTCGAGAGGACAGGATCTTAGAAAAAATGTTGGCGTCATGGTTGATAAGTGAGATTGGACGATAGGAGCCTCTCTCAGCCTGAGGTTTCCCTTTTTTGAGAAACACAATTATATTAGTCAGCTTCCAAGACGGGGGGGCATCTCTGCCATTCAAGATATCATTCACCACCTTTAATAAAACCGGGCCCAGAGTTCCTAGAAAAGTTCTATAGAACTCCCGAGGTAGTGCATCACCCCCAACAGCTTTCCCTAGGGGTAAAGCCTTAATTGCTTCCGATATTTCCGCTTCGTCCACATCCCTGTCCATTGACAAAGTCGTAGAAGATTCTAAAACATTCAACCCACTCTCCTGTAGGTAAGTTGCCAACCCGACACAATCACAGGGTGTGTCATCACTATATAAATCTAAATAAAATTTCCTAAATTGCTCCAAAATATCTGTAGGTTGGGAATAAGTCAATCCATCCTCCCCAGTAATGCTCTTAATTAACGTGTGGGCCCTAGAATCCGCAAGCTGATAAGCTAACACCCGTCCAATCCTCTCTCCATATTCGTACTGTCGTAGTCTTAATTCATGATATTGACTAGCAATTTTCTCCCTCATCTCGCGAGTGGTCTTTGCTCTCGCTATTACAAGTTGCTGATAAATATCGGCTTCTCGAGGATCTCTTTTTAATATTGCTAAAGTATGGCGCTGTTCTAATTCCAAGCACTCCCTTCTCCCGGCTTCTGCGAGCCGTGCTCTAACCTTATTTTGACGAAATAGATACTGTTGGGTAATACCCCGAATGTATGCCTTAAGACTATCCCAGACCATAGACCATGGAGCGGTATGGGCATTAGTATCTATAAATTCCACAATCTGCCCTTGCATAAGTTGAATATAGTCATGGTTTTTAAGCAAAATTTTAGGAAAGGTAAAACCCCTCGCCTCAAACGGTGTTTGGGATCCAAGAAATAATGAGACTAACAAAGGATTGTGATCTGACGTGATTTTTTGACAAACCTCAATGCTAGAACCTACTAGCCTAAAAAAGTTGACAAACACCATATCTATCCTAGAATATTGACGATGTGGTTGTGAGAAATATGTAAAACCGTTAGCTAATGGGTAAATTGCCCGCCATAGATCAGCCAATTGATGTATACGCAAAAGATCTTTGATAGCCGCTCGGGTTGATACCATTCTTACCCGACCTAACACATTTGAAGAGTCTAATTTCTGATCTAAAACGCAATTGAAGTCTCCCATAAGCAAAAGTTCACCATCCCAGCCCAACAACTCTGTGTTTAAAAAAGAGATGTCCGTAGGGCAATCGCTGTTCGGGCCATAAACCACACAAATTGTGATTTTGTGTTCGAGGACCAAAAGTTGCGCAATAACCCATCTCCCCCTTTTATCGCTGAGTGAACGTAATAAAGTATATTTTGTGTTTCGTACTTGCAAAAGCGCGACCCCTCGTATTGAAACCGTCTGGGAAGTACAAATTATCAGCTCAAATCCCATTTGCTTAAAAAAATTACGGTCCTTAAAAGCCAAATGGGTCTCTGTTAGGGCAACAATCTGTGGTTGATATGCTTTTAGTTCCTCGGAGACTAATCGACGTTTAATAGATGAGTTCAACCCAGCCACATTCCAGCACATTATACGGACTCTGGACATTTTCTAAAGGAAATTAATCTTAACCACAGTCCTTCCATTCCACAATCTTGAAGCAAAATTCCACTATAGATTTTAACACTCCTTTGGCTTGTTTTCATTTTTACACCCCCCTACCCCACCCCCCTACCCCTACCTGAGCCCACCCCCCCAAAACCCTGTATCTATGAAAAGGAATCACCCCTTAACCCAGCTGTCAATAAGACAGCAACTCACCTAGGCACACCCCCCACAAGGGAAAAGCCCCCCCCTCCTCCAACCACCAGTGTCTCTAAATACACAAAAAAAGAAAACAGTGCAATGCTACACCCACCTTGCCATACTAAATGAATCACAAATAAATCACAATACATTAATTATCAGATTCCCAAGAGCATTGCGTAGTATACAATTAGGCATACAAATACAAAGCAACTACTAACGCCATTAAAGACTCCCCCTATCATTTCTTGGGTAATTGTTGCCATCTAGATAGACTAATCTTTGCCTCTTGTTCATTGAAAAAAATGTGTGAACGCCCATCCTTGATCACTTTGAGCCGAGCAGGATCTTGTAGAAATACGGATGCACCGACAGCCTTGAAAGAGTCCATAAGCTGCCGTAACTGCCACCTTCTATCCATGGTTTGTTTGCAAAGATCAGAACGAACAAAAATAGATAGTGAATCAAACTGTACTGGGGTCGTAGGTCGAGCTTTAAAAAAAATAGCCTGTCTCAATAAAAAGTTCCCAATACACACCAAAAATGGACGAGGAAATTTTGAGGGTCGAGAGGGATTAGCCGTTAAGGGGAGCCGATGCGCTCTTTGGATTTGTGTGTCCATGTCCCAATCAGCAAGATCTGGGAATATCTTAGAAAAAAGATTAACGATAAACCCCCTAGCATCAGCGCCCTCTCTTCCTTTGGGTACCCCAAAAACCCTCAAGTTCTGACGTCTTTGATGATTTTCTAAGTCCTCGACCTTAGATTGCATTGTATTCATCCATTGATCATGGACCTTAATTGAGGCACAGGCAGCAGCATTGACCTCCTCCACTTCGGCGACCCGCTGTTGAAGGTCTAGTACTTCAGTGGTCAAGTTTGAAACCTTTGTAACGACCTCCTCTAGTGCCGATTTGATCTCCTGTCTATCCGCTCTGGCCTGCTGGAAGTAGTGCTGTGTCTCCTCGTGCTGAGTTGCCAACACAGAGAGCACTGTAGTTAGAGTAGGTTCTGAATACAAGACTGCCTTGGGATTTGAGACTTCGCATCTGTGTTTCTTAGCTGACTCAAGAATAGCTGCCGGGTCCACAGGTGTCAAGTATACAAGACCCTGAGAGCCAGGGTTAGGAGATGTCTGCTGATTCCCACTAATGCTGATTAAATCATGCCTTTCTTGTAGTATATCGATGGATAGTGCCGGGTTTAATAGAGAGGGAGTTTGAGTAATGGGAGTCGAGGAAGTCTCTGTGCTTTCCAGGCTAATAAAGGGTGTTACACCATCAGCCGTATTGTCGCTATCTTGCGCCATCGGGGCTTGGCCTTCTCCCACCACTATCGGTTGCTCAATGGGGGTAGTAGGGGCAGATCCTGATCTCTCGGACCGTATTACCTGTCCGATTGTTGAATTATCCTGCCCTGCAGTAAGACCTATGTTGGAAAATCGAGCAACAAGGTTTTTCACTTCGCCCTTCGAGGACACCCATTTACGTAAGGGGCTTGCTCCCAAGACCTTCTTCTTGGTGTCGTTGACAGCAGATCTTGAAGAGCCCTTGCCCCCGATGGCAGCGCTAACACTTTGTAGTTTCCTGTGACCTCGACCCCTTCCACCCCTGCTACCAGCCCCACAAAATTTACCACTTTTGATTTTAGAGATTTTGGACGGGCCGGCTGAAGTTGGGGCTTGGTTCGAAAGGTTGCTCATTCCTCCCAGCACATCTTGTGGCTCTGTCTGCTCAGACAGCACAGTTTCAGCAGTTTCGGCAGGTTCAGCCGCACAGTCCGAGGTAAGATCGTGGGATAAAGAAAAAGAATTCGAAATCACGTTCTCGACATTCCCAGGTGATAAGCCATCAGTCTCTGAGAGGTAATCTGTACTAAATGGGTGTAGAGACAGACCATCCTTCCCAACCTCTCTGATATTCTTAGCCATCCCACACTCAACTGCAGCGTTGAGTACCTCGGCTATAGGAAAACCTGGAGTGGAAGTCTCTGTGCCAAAAGCCTGGAGCAGAACAGAGGCTTGCCCAGATTTAAAAAAATGCATGATTGGTTTGCCAAGATTGCTTACATTAGTGTTTGATGAGGCATTCTCATGAGCGCTATCGCTAACACGGCCCCCCCTAACTTGACTGAGTACCTGGGTAGGGCTGTGCTGATTGCTGCTTACTGTTATTGTTGGCTCCTCCTCACCATCGAAGACCACCGTTGCAGCTACCGGCGGAGCAACGGTTTCACCAACATGCTCACCCCGGGCTCGTCGATTACTCCTAGGGGGGGCCATCCCGGTCCCGTAAAAATTCTCACCGGGCTTTCTATTGAAGCGTGGCGTAGCGGGTCCGGAGCCTGAATGCCACCTTGCGCTACGAACATCAAGAACTGCTCCGCTTGCTTGCGCGAGGCGGCACATCAGGTAAGGAGCCTCTCTACCACCGTCACATAATCCTCATAGCCTTTTTAGTTAAGCTTGTGTTTTGTAAATCGAGCGTTAGGAAGCTTCATCCCGGCAACTAACGATCGCTTAATCCAATTCAGCGCGGCAAAGCAGGGCGGAATCCCTTGGTCAGAGCAGCGAAGGGGGAGCTTCGGTAAGGCGTCCTAAGGCAGCGAACAGCCGTCCGCCATCTTCCTTTTGCTTCATCCCAAGTTCCCCATGTTTCTTCAAAAGTAACTTTTTTACTGTTTGATGTAGGGTTGATGAACGTTATTTATATGAAATGTTTTCTTTAATGTTTTTTTTAAAATAAATGTTCTGTAAGATGTGTCTGTTCTATGCTGACACATACGATTAATACTGCAATTGTGTTAAGTTTTCAAATGTTTCTTTGTAATGTGTTATATTTCTAAAGAGAATCTGTTTATAGAAGCATGTCAATTAAGATTTTGAAGATTTCTTCTGCTGTGTGTTGAGAACAAGATAATTAACCTGCACTTTTATGTTATCAGAAAGCTTTTTTTGTCAGTGAGTATATTTGTATTGCGACTAACTAAGACATAATTGTCTGTCTCTGTTACCTGTGCATTTGTTTAAGTATGTTATGGGAATGCTTACCAACAAAGTAAGCGTTTTGTTGGTGTAAGAATATGATTGGAATGAGAACATTGTTGACATTTAGGTAAAGCGGCTGTACTTCACTGGCATCTTAGAGAATTTCAGGAGGACCCCGGAAAAATATATTGTGGGGCTCCCCTTTTCGTTATAAGTTTGAATATATTACTTATTTTCACCTAATTCAAGCCTTTGGGATGGCAAACAGTTTTGAATTGAATTATAGGTTAAACTTTCAGAAACGGGGGCATGATAAAACCCTGCAAGCTCAAGCTGTCCATCTGCAAGACAAATATTACCAGAATAAATCCTGGAAAAAACATTCATTAATAAAGCATTTTCTTTTCACACTTGGATCTAGGTTTGTTTTACTCTTCTTAGTCATGCAGCAACAACATTTCATGTTCAATTCATTGCCTAACCAACCTGTTTCACGTATTATAGGAAAGACACAATAAGGATGGACGTTTAGTTGACTAGTTCTTAATACTGAATTAAAAGCCAAATTACGAGTCTGGCATTCCATGGACCTATTATGACCAGGGTGGTCAGGCCACCCTGGGACCACCGCAACCACCAGGGATCACCGTGGCGTGGCGGCCTTGAGTCCGCAATATTCCAAGCATATTACGAGTTATCTCACCGCCACACTTATCATGTCGGTACCACAAGTGTGCCTCTGCTCACCAGCGATTTACTCCTCGCGGACACCGGACTGTGCCGGTGCACCCCGCAGCCAGCACTCTCAGGAACTAAGTATAAGACCGTGACACTGCCGGCGGCCGTTTTACTTTCTCCTCCATGAAGCACACTGCCAATCGTAGCTATCTAAGAACCAGTTCACTACCAATGCTTAATCCGGATGCCCCCAACAAATTACGACGCTAAGCTTCACGGACCTTGAACTCAGATGCACCCCTTCCTAAAATACTGGTAAATCACAGGCGCTCTGACCCCTTCCAGAGGCTTTCCCGTGATAGATGTCTACACTATCTAGACGCTAGATACTCGGATAACTAAGCCGACACATGCTTCCTTCTACAAATTTATGTTGCTCGCACCACTCTGTCCTGATGATGATCTCAAGTATATGAGATCGAAACGCCGTCGACCTCTTAAAAAAATACTCAGTTTCTGTACTCAATTGATTTAAGATTTGTACTGTCACTTCTCTCAAAGCAATGTATTTTTAAATGTTCACCATCACTCCCCCCACTTCACGCACTTTCACAATTATGTTTGAGCACTGGATCTATCACTCACGTATATGATACTCTATTTATATCGATAAAAAATGAGTTGTCATTGAAAACCTTGTGTCCTAACATATATTAAGTATTACAGTCCTATGGGACTTTTTTGCATTGTCTCCAGTTTTTGATTAACACTTCAATTGAATAATTAGTAGCCTAGGCTACCGTAGGACCTTCCTTGGCCCCTACCAGACCTCTGTCCATTACACCGTCTTAACGGCCCCCGGTCTCAACTCTGGGGTACCCTTGTTTCTAAACACACATATCTGCTCCATGGGGTGCATGCAGGGGGGCACATGGTGTGCCCCTCTGTGTGCATGCACCCCAGTACTTGCACAGCATGGTACTGATTTTGGCATTCCCATTGCGGTGTCTATTTCATAGGCAGTGCTGTGGGAACACCAAAGACCAGCCAGCCTGACAGGAGAAAACTACTAATCTGGTGGGCGGTTCAAACATGGGTTTGGTGGCATGGAAGCGAGGCGGTCCCGCTCCCGCTCCCACACCCCCAAACTCATAATGAGTTCCTAACACAAAAGGGCATAGCTCTTGAAATTGTGGCTATAATTGCCTAAATCTCCCCTCACATATTATGCTCTTGCTTCAACAGTTAAAATCAAAGTCCTGCTCTATATATTTTTTCCATTGATTGGTTGAAGTGTGTGTTTTGGACCCATTGCGTCCAGAGAGCAAGGATTATCCTTTCTCTCTCTACCTGTAGAGTTTTGATTGGACTATAATGTAATGAGAACAGCTACTGAGGGAAGTGCTGATGTGAACCACATGTGAGGAGCGAGCCGTGCCACCAGAGAGGAAGAGAACATTGGATTGCATATTTCAGGTGTAGAGCCTCCCATCAGTGGGAATGAGCTGGAAGTGGTCACAGATGGAACACATATAGAACAATAGAGCATTATACTGGGAAGATAAGGAGCTGTAGTACTATGTCCCCTGGAGCAAGATTACAGTTTCAGGAATTTGAAAAGATGGGACAGAGCTATTTTTTCAGCATTAGGAGAGCAGAGTGCTAGCAGGAGCACTGCTAGAATTTGGGAGCAGAAAAACTACTGAAGTTCAGACCTGTGTCCTATGCTCCAATGTCTACAACTCAATTAGGTCCAACAAATGAAATATGCAACAAGCCTCTCAGACTACCCACAAGAGTATGCCAATTATGGAGCCTGGGGCGCAATGGTTACTGCTACTTTCGAACCTTGCTGGGAGTGCCTTAGGACGAGAGTTGACAAACTACTGACTATTGGCCTGGCTGCCACTTCCACACCTGACCGATCGCTAAAAAATGGTCACTTGCCAGCAGAGTAGAAAACCAAGGCACTGTTTTACACCAATCAAAGGCTGGGTCAAAGGGTCGTTAAGGAAGTGCTTTCCTGGACATGGCCATGTTCCACAATAATATGACTGTAACTACAACTGTTTATCAGAATTCAGCCCATAGAGAACTTAGACCAGCTTGATGGATGCTTTGAACTACAATTTATCACATTAAATTCCATCTAGTTCCCATTCTAATTTACCTAATGTCTTGGTGAACAAATTTGGCAGTATTGATCAAGTAATATTGTATAATTAGAATACCTACTTGTTCTCCCACAGGGGGGCCAGTAATCTACTAGTGCTTAGCTGGAAT
This sequence comes from Triturus cristatus, assembly GCF_964204655.1. Taxonomy (NCBI): domain Eukaryota; kingdom Metazoa; phylum Chordata; class Amphibia; order Caudata; family Salamandridae; genus Triturus; species Triturus cristatus. Next base: position 288,088,039 of record NC_140591.1, on the reverse strand, counting down.
ATCACTGGTATCAACACTAAGGGGCCGATTCCGACCCCGGTCGGAAAGCACTTCGACCGAGTCGGATCCGGAGTGTTTTCCGACCGAGCCGGACCCCTACAGTCCGACCGAGCGAGTACGATGCGGACGTATGCTGTCGGACTCTGTTCGATCGGACTCCCATAGAAGTCAATGGGAGCCAGTTGTACGACGCGTACATACGCTCCCATTGACTGAATGGGTATGTCTCGAACAAGTGCGCCCCCTACAGTGGGTACGCGTCGGTGTCATCCGCACCGTACATGCCTGTGTTGGGGAGACCCATAGGTCTCCCCCTGTGTCCGAGTCGTAGGGCTGCGGGTGTCAGGGGGTCCGACGCGGACCCCCGAAGTCCGACTCCGGGAGCTTTTGTGAGCCGGACACTCTGGCTCACACAGGCTGTCCGACGCGTGCATCGTACTGGCTCAGTTGTAAATCGCATCCATTGCACGCCACGGTTAGCTTCCGACTGAGACGTACGGAGCGGTTTGGACCCGGAAATGACTCGGTCGGTGAATCTCACGTAGCTCGCATCGTACTTGCTCGCTCGCACAGCTGTACGAGTCGGCCGGAAAACACGCGTACGGCTCGTAGTTTTTCTGGCCGGATCGCGTTCGGTACCCTTCCGACTCGGATCGGAATCGGCCCCTAAAAGTAGTTTTAAAAAAATGACAGGAATATATTGCTCATTTCGATGTCTTATTATTTCAGGAGACCTTGGTTACCGTAGACTTATAAAACGCTGGTATAAGTCTAAGTATATGGTCTAATCCTGTGACGCTGACTAACTCGGGCAGAGCACAGGAGGCTTATCAACCTTGTTAAAACTATCATTGTTATGCCATGTCAGGGAAAAAAATGTGTTGACAGCAATTATCCTGGTGTTTTTTGTTAAAGTTGATTCGGGCTTTGGTTTTCCCCTCATTTATTTTTATAACGATGTACTCAATCAGCAGGATGGTTAAAATTTACACTTTATATTCGCCATGACTGACGGTCTCCAATCAACTGTTAAATCTGACCTATCAGTTGTTTCATGTAAAATTATCTAATGAACCTATTGGCAGTGCTTAATTTGAGCAGGTGGCTTCCAGTGCTCGGCATGGCAGTTAATTATTAACACTAGCATTTATAACAGTCCAATACTTGGCGACGCTGTTTGTCTAATTTAGAGATGATCCTAAAACCAGTTAAGTGTTGATTCAGTATACCTTAAAATGATAAATACTTTCCACCCATTCCATTCTTCTAACTTTGAGGGCCTGTAATAGTCTCACTAGTAGGAGTGTGATGGTTAGTACTTTGTTTTGGTACTGTCATCGGCAGTGCTGGCAGGGGAAGTGTGTGGGGCACCCTGCAATGACCTACTGACGAAGGAGGGCCCTGGCAATGTGAATTGGCTGTCTCCTGCCACAATGGTGGCTGTGGAGTCGACCAGGGCAGCGGTGGGACTCCCCCGCCACCCCCAACATGAACAAAAGGTGTGGGTGCCCCGGGTAGACACCAGGGCTCCCCAAAAATGCTTTAAAACAAAAAAAGGAATAATAAATGAGCGTCACGAGCCGTTCATTTATTATTCACTGCTCCACACATATAGGTCCCCATAATGTCCTGAAAGGGCTTTTTGTTAAATATTTGTATCTGATAGTGCCCCTACAAGGGATAGGGCTCCACCAGACATATTTTAAATGTTCTTGAGGGATGTGGGGAGTGCAGCAGTCCACCAGAATCATTAAAAAAAGGAACTCTCCAGGGACAATGAATTCATGACTCCAAAAGAGCGTACTGTGGAAATATGGATTTTTCTGGTCAGTTATGTCCCCTATCTTGGACCCCAACGGTTCTATGTGCATGTTACAAGTACATGTATGCTCCCTCCAGTTCCAGTTATGAAGACGCAAATACATGTGCGTCCACCGTTAACATGTCCTCTGTTGATCCGCCATGAATGGGCCGGATATTCCATTCCTAAGTACGAAAGGCCACAGCCTTTATATGGTTCACTTATGCCATTTTACAGTCCAGGCAAGTAGGCCCTGATTCTGTCATCGAACTCTTCTTGCCTTCTGCCTCTGAAAACTCCAGTCTGAGCCTGCATCTGTGACCATGAACTTTGTCTCATTCTCTGCGCGGCTCACGAAGCCTGACATCAGCTTGCTGCCTGCCAAGAACTGTATTTCACCTTCAAGTTATCTGCTTCGCCCCTCAGCCGATGCATTCCTGTCCAGTAGTTTAAGTAAACATTCTTCCAGCTACCGAGCAAAGGCTCGGCTTCTCTGTCTTTATGCAAGTAATTCATAGTCCTGTTACCATGGAATATTCCTACCCCCTCGCATTTAGTGTAGACACTTAGACGCTTGTACACGCACGCACAGTCAGTATAGAATAGATTCTGTCCGAGAGTCCTTCTTTTGTGGATAACATAGTTCTTTAAACATAGGATGTTAGATATGATTTGGGATTAGGTTGACTTGACCCCCCAGACTTTTCGTCTCCACATGTAGAGCTAAATGTCAAGTCCCCTTCACCCCCTAGTTGCACGTCAATCACACGTCATGCTGCTGCGCGCGCATCTATGCCAAGTATTATCTTATAGATCCACCTATATATGACATCATAACCAATTATGTTCCTTTTTACTCCTTATTACACCCATTTTCGGTTACGCATATGAATCGTCATTTTCCTTATCAATTGTTACGCCTACTGCATTCGCTTCATTGTAATGTATGTACTATAAAAGTCATTTCTTGTCAATAATGTATGTACTTCACTTCCTGAACCTTCGTGGTGACGGAACTTGGAGCAACCGATTATAATCGATCATTGGAATAAAGCCCATTCCGAACCTCTAATACCACGGATTCTGCCTCTCATTTTACTGAGCTGTTTTATTATGTTTCCGTATCAAATTAAGTCCAGGTAATGAAAATTATTTACCACATGAATGGCGCCCGAACAGGGACACTTTCTCATCTCACGCGCCGGCGGTGAGTTGCAGGCCCGGTCTCCTGCCACAGCTGGACGGACAATAACGCGTACCAGCAGGATTTCCTGTGTCTCCCTCCGGTCAAGCGGGGGCGACTGAGGCTGCGATCAACACCCAGACGAGGCGGTGAGAAGTGCGAAGTATCCCGACCAGAGCCTAGCTGAGAGAGCAAGATCCGAGGTATACAGAGGCCCACCAGTTTCCGAAGTCCCAAGTCGAGTCCAGTGTCCAACGAGTCGAGTCGAGTCCAGTCCGGTCCAAGTTCAGTCTCCGAGGCCTTCCGTTTCCGAAGCTACCCGGTGAGTACCATTGCTGGGGAGGCATTTCTGACGTGCACATAGGTTGTGCCGGTCAAGACGGGTTTGGGTACACAAATCCGGTCTGCACTGTTTTAGCAGTGTATATGTACTGTTTAGCAGTATATCAAGTATTCCGAAGTATCTAGTTATTGTCAAAGAATTATGCTTGGTGATTAGTTATGCAGACGATCATCATTGTTGGTTATTTTAAAGGTTAAAAATGTTTAATGTTTAATGTTTAATGTGTTAAACGTCCTGCATATTGTGGTATGAATGGTTGTTCATTATTGTGCTTTTGTACTAAGTGTGTTCAAGATTAAGTATCGGATCAGTTCTCAATATGCCGCTCTTTTCGAAACTAAGACAGATCACTACAAGAAAAGGGGTACTCGAAGAAGCCGTTCCTATTCCTCCTAGGGACACTCCAGGGTACTTCATGTATCATAAACATGGCTTAGATGCTATATTATTTCTTGATCTATGGGTAGACTACACCAAGGAATTACCAGAAAGTCAGAGGTGGCCCGCAGCGGGGACCTGGGATGCAGAGTGCATCGTGAAAGTAGAGGAAGAATTATGGAAAAAGAAAGCTAGACAATCACAGAAAGATGCCATTGAATTATGGCGTAAAGAATCACATAGACGAACAGAAAAAGCACGTAGACAGGAAGAGAAGAGTAAAGAGAATTCCAATAAAGTTCAAGAAAATCTATTAATTGAGGAAGGTATCCGAGTGAAATCAGAACAAGTAGACAGACAAAGAAATGCCCTTATGAATGGTATGTATCCCCTTCTGGCCGAAGGATTACCTAAGGCTACTCCAGAGATACCGAAAGACTTGCCACCCCCATTATTCCCAATAAAGGTACATCCTAAGGGGCATCCTAGAACCGCAGAAGATGTTTTTCTTTCCTCATATTTAGATGACGCAGCTCCCGAGTATGCTAATTCCGCCCCACATAGACCACCTATCAGGGAGGTTCAACGCCAAGATCCGGTACCCGTATCTCTACAGCAACGAGTTCCGGCAAGCACATCTGTTTCTACATCTGTTCCCACAGCTGCTTCTATAGCTGTGTCCACACCTATAGTTGCTGTGTCACGTTCGACGAATCCTTTCACGCCCGACACCCCAGATGGGGCTACGGGAGGTGCTAGCAACATCTTTTCTACGCCACCCAGAATAAATAAACTTACGTTTCAAGAGTCAGCACATTCACGTACCCCCAAACTCATAAACGCCCGTACGCTTAAGGAACTTCTTATAGATTGCAGATATGACCCTGTGCCCGGAAAAGAGGACGAAATGACCCTAGCATCATTACGTATCAGACGAGCCGCAGTGTATTTAGGGAAGTTACCAGGAATGACTGCGCATCTAGATAAAATATACCATTTTGTCCAAACAGGGCGAGATCCAGAATGTATTAACAGAGCTATGGAATACCAGAAAGTGGAGATACAGGGGGAACTGTTACGTTTCCTCATAAATTGTGTGATCAGAAATGAAGACCGACCAGGGGTAGACCCGGAAGCAATGCAAATTCTTACCAGATGGAGCCAGAATATATCAGAAGGTAGACATGATAAACAAAATTGTATAATAGCCATGTGCCGAAAGATCCGTAAAGAAATAGAACGCCTACACGAAGAAAGATTAGCGGTAGACGAGTGCGAACAAAACGAGGAAGAAGGATCAGGACTGCCCACAGGACAGTCAGAAACTATAGCCTATGTAGGTAGAGGAAGATCTTGTAATAATAATAGATGTCTTATTGACCCGATACGTCCGATGTGTCCAGACAATAACAGGGGTTTCCCAACACCCATAGTCCATATAAGGTCTAACGAGCATTCGTTCCAAGCCGCCGACAAACTACTCCGAGAACGAAGGGGTTATCATTTTCTCGATTCTATGGATGAACAAGAATTAGCCAGGTCAGCTGTCCATTGGGTTGACAGTCCCGGAAAATATAGTGATGATACAGTAGCACGCGCATTTTTGAATCTCACCCCAGATGAACAGCGTTTAGCTGGGATTTATATGATTCAACAACTCATTATACTATATCAGAGTCAGCATTCGGACCCTGGTCCCTTACCTGATATATTGACTGAATTGCTTATGAATAGATGGAGAGGTTCAGGTACTAAATTAATTAAAGAAATTCTAGAATCAAGAAAGCAGTATATTCTTTTTGTATGTTCAGACCGTGTCTCATTGCCCATCAAGGAAAGAACCACGTATTACATGGATAGACAGAATCCCTTACGAGAAGTGCACCCAATAAAGGGCGAGGACAACGAGTTTAAGCGCGTATTTGTATATACGCCCATATCAAAAATAGAATTGTTAGAAATGAAGAAAGTGGTACCCAGTCATGACAAAGATCCAGCGGGTTTTCACCGAGAAATTAAAGACATGCTACTCATGGGAGAGTATACCTATCCCGACATTATGACAATATTAAAGGTATTGATGCCTGCTGGCATTTATGAGAAACTCAGAGAAAAAGAGTGGGAGGTAGGAGACCAAAAGATAGAATGGTCAGTATTAGAAGCAGAAGAAAAGGCCCGAACTGCAGGAGCAGGACTCGGGGATAAAACTAAAGCACTACCAGGTTTATTAGTACAGGTACTGCCACGTTTATTAACTACGAAAAAGGAAGATTGGGGTACAATTTCAGCCTGTAAACAGAAGCAAGATGAAGACACTAGTGATTACTATACCCGATTTGAAAAATGTTTTGGTATAAATAGTGGCATAAAAGCAAGTAGCGAATCATACCCACATCTGTTTGTAACAAAATTAGTGGAAAATGCCCTGCCCCAAGTAAAGAATAGAGTATTAAAATTCGAGAGTACCTGGCAAGGTAACACTCCATCACAAATGTTACAAATGTTACAGTACCATCACAATAGAATTAGAGAAGAACAAGAACAAGAACACAGACGCATGAAAGACACAAAAATGAAAATGTTAGTTTCTCAGACAGTCCCAGCTGAAGGACATAAAAAGGGTATGACACATTCCGGTGATTCAGCCGGACCTGTAAAAGGGACATGCAATTATTGTAAAAAGCCAGGTCATTACGTACACGATTGTCCAGTTTTGAAACATAATATCGCCATAGGTGAAACACAAGAAAGACCACGGCCACCTAGACAGGACCAGAATGAACAAGGAGCCCCGCAGCATGCACAGTCCATGCCAGCTCCACCCCAATCTGTACAGTTTGTGCCAGCTGCACCAGCGCTGCCTGTTGCTGCCACACAAACCACGACACGACAACTGTACCAGACCGCACAGTACGACTATCCTGATTATCAACGATACGCATGAACCAGCCTAGAGAGGGAAGTTGACTTACCCCTTATCGAGATCCCTGTAGATCAAGAAGGACCTTATGTACATAGTGAATTATTAGGCCAAGACAGAAAATTTTTACTCGATACAGGGGCAAGTCGAACAACCATAAAACGTAGTGAAGTTCCAGGGGCACCCCTCTCAGGCTCACAGAATATTTCCCTTGGTTTTTCAGGAAAACCTATTGTTAATGAAGTATCACAGCCTCTTCCACTTACGATAGGACCTTTGACCCGAACTACAGATTTATTGCTTACTAAATCATGTCCAGAAAACCTGTTAGGAATAAAAACATTGAAAGCTCTAGGAGCTATAATATGTTGTTCTCCGGAAGGAGTAAGATTGTTTTTACGTGATTTTAAAGGTCACTACGTATCTAGAGACATGGATCCCCGACTACAGACTTTACCTACACATCTATGGGCACAAGGCCCTACTGATGTTGGTTGCATGAATATTACACCATATCGAGTCACATTAAAGGCAGGAGTGGTACTACCACGAATGCGACAATACAAGTTACCACCAGATGCTGTAGTGGCTTTACTACAAATCATTGACGAGCTCATTGCCCAAGGAGTGGTTGTAGAAACAGACTCCAATGTATGTAATTCACCGATAATTCCGATTCTTAAACGAACAGATCCAAAGGCCCCGCCAGTATATCGATTGGTTATTGATCTGCGCGAATTAAACAAGTGTATCGTGCCACAATTCCCTGTGGTCCCCGATATCTCATCATTATTGACAGCTATTGATTCCGAAGCGACATTCTTTACTGTAATCGATCTCAAGAATGCCTTTTTCAGCGTCCCAATAGATCCGGAAAGCCAATATTTGTTCGGATTTAGTTTAAATGGACGTAGCTTTAAATTCTCACGCGCACCTCAAGGATTTACAGAAAGCCCCAGCATCTATAGCCAAGCACTGAAACGAGAACTTGACAGTATCCACATGCCAGTTAACACTGCCTTGCTTCAATATGTTGATGATCTGCTGATCACCGCCCGAAGCGAACCCGAATGTGAAAAAGCATCACTGACAGTTTTACAATTTCTAGCCGAAAAGGGGCACAAGGTGTCCCCTTCTAAGCTGCAATTCTGTGTCCAGCGAGTTATTTACCTTGGTCACTCGCTGTCCAAGGAGGGAAGGCAGCTTACACCAGACCGCATTCAGTTAATAGCTAACATGCCAATACCCAAGACACAAAAGGAGGTGCGGGCTTTTATAGGCCTCACTTCATATTGTAGACAGTGGATTCCCCAGTATGCATTTCTAGCAAAATCACTCATTCAGTTGACAACCCAGGAGGCAGCCACATCGACTGTTCTCCCTTGGACTCAGGAACATACACAAGCTTTTGAAAGCCTAAAGAAAGCTTTATGTCAAGCACCTGTTTTAGCAACGCCATGTTACAGAAAACATTTTACACTCTTTGTTACAGAACGCGAAGGTACTGCCCTGTCAGTACTCACACAGGAACAAGCAGGAGCACACAAACCATGTGCTTATTTTTCTAGCACATTAGATCCAGTAGCTCAGGCTCTGCCTGCGTGCCTGAAATCAGTGGCAGCGACAGCATTAGCAATCAGACAAAGCGATGCCATAGTGTTAGGACATCCATTGACAGTTCAAGTACCACATGCAGTAGAGGTTCTTGTAAATAGAACGCAAACACAACACTTGACTATAGCGCGACTTACAGGGTACGAACTTACATTGTTTTCAGCCACACATAGAAAGCTGTAACACATTGAATCCTGCCACACTTTTGCCAGTAACCGGAACAGACCCACTAGCCCATGACTGTATTGAAGTTATTACAATAACGACGAAACCTAGACAAGACTTAACCGATGTCCCATTGTCAGACCCAGACCTGACATTGTATGTAGATGGTTCATGTATGAGAACAAATACAGGAGAGTTAGTGGCTGCTTACGCAGTCACAACAGATACTGAAGTCATTGAAACTAATCGTATAAATACTTTGTCAGCTCAAGCCGCAGAGCTTATTGCTCTGACACAAGCCTGTATTCAAGCCACAAGTAAAAAAGTCAACATATACACTGATTCACGTTATGCATTCGGAGTTGTACATGACTTCGGCGTGCTGTGGCGAGAGAGAGGTTATTTAACTTCCCACGGTGCCCACATTCAGCACGGACCCCTCATTCATGCCTTATTAGATGCAATACATCTACCTACTGCAATATCAATTATGAAATGTAAGGCTCATACGAAGGTTACTGATATCATTTCTCAAGGCAATGATTTAGCTGACAGAACAGCTAAACAGACTGCTCAAACACAAACATCCGACATGACAAAGACAATAGTCCCGATGCCGACACATTGTATGACGGTTAAAGATCCTACCCTTGACGTAATTGACATACAGACACATGCTACACCAGACGAAATAAAGAAATGGACTGAGTTAGGAGGGATCCAAACGGACCAAGGATGGATGATGAAGGAAAAGTCTGTATGGTTCCTCCCTGATTCAATGGTCCAAGTCATTATTAACACTATCCATAGTCCAGCACATCTAGGAGAAAAAGCTATGCTAGATAGCATTCAACACATTTGGTTCAATAAACATTTACGAGCAGCAGCCAAACAAAAGGTCCGTACCTGTATGATCTGTTGCCAGTTCAACCCAGGAAAAAGTGTTCCCGTAGAACAAGGTGGATTTCATCCTCCTAATCACCCTTTTGAAGTCCTCCAGATGGATTATATCCAGATGGAACGATGTCGAGGATTCAAATATGTTCTCGTAGTTGTCTGCGCTCTGTCCCGCTGGACGGAGGCATACCCGGTTTCAGATTACACTGCCCCGACTACTGCCAAACAGTTAGTTCGAGAATTCTTCCCACGATACGGTTTACCACGTGTTGTTCACTCAGATAACGGCCAGCCGTTCTCATCCGAATTAATGAAACATGTTTCACTTTTGTTAGGTTATCAGTGGAAATTCCACTGTGTCCGACACCCCGAAGCAGCAGGTCTCGTAGAAAGACATAATCAGACCCTGAAAATTAGATTGTCCAAAATATGCAGGGAGAAAGGTGTCGACTGGGTAGTAGCGTTACCAGTTGCACTCTTTTTCACAAGAATGGTAGCACACTCTCGAACAGGGCTATCCCCGTATGAGGTGATCTTCGGCAGACCACCAAATATGTGGGGGACGCCTATACCACGCAAAATAACTGATATTGACTGTAATATGCTGACAGATTACTTGGCTTCCTTGATGTCTGCACTACAATCTTGTCGTTCACAGGTAGCTGCAGCTTTTCCCGACAATACTGAGGTGAAACCCCATGACGTAATTCCGGGGGACCTCGTCCTTGTGAGGAATTTCGACCGAAAGACTCAGCTGGAGCCCAGGTGGAAGACACCCAAGTTGGTCTTGCTGACCACAAGGACAGCCGTGAAGATTGAAGGCAGGAAAGGATGGATTAATTCAAGTCATATCAAGAAATTTCATGGACTTCCTTCAGATGTAAACAGCCCACCTCGTGTGTCCTCACCAATTGACTCAAAACTACCTCTGGCTGAGGCCGATAGTAAAGAACTTTATAAACTAAAATTAAGGCCTAGGCCGTCGGACGATTTGATTGTTTAAGTCCTCTCCTAGGTGAAGCGGTTGAATCTGTTTCCGACATGTATCGCCTAGACCTGAATCATGGACAGTCGCGAAAAATGATGAAACGACAGGCGTATTGTAAATCACTGCGTAGCCATTGCATAGTGACATTATTAATCTTGTTTTTCTTAAGTCTTTTAATAATTACTGCAAGTATATTGTTGCACATATATTACCCTATTGCCAGAAACGTTTACAATGTTACTGCTGAACATTCTTTTAGTGACTTACCCCCGCATGAATTGTCTTATAGACTTGCGCTGCGCAATAACACTTTCATTAGTATGTTACATCATTCCCATCAGACTAGTAATGCAACAAATTGTTGGGTGTGTGGCCGACTCCCTCCCTATCAGAATTATGAAGGAGTCCTGCCTTTCTTTCCACATCCGTTTACACATAATGGCTCCTGTGGAGCATGGTTTAGTTTAATCAATTCCATAGACTCAGATACAGCCGTTTATCAAGACCAGTGGGTGTGGGGAAATCTGAACCTAGTTTTATTCAAAGTCTGTTACCCTGACAAGGAGGGTCGCCCCAAAGGAACAGGAACTGATCTAGAAAATGAAGTATATGGATTAGGTAACTTTACTCCTAATCTCATGGTTCTAAATGTCGAATCCGAAGTTGAACTAGTTTTACCAACCATGTCAGTATTCCCAGCGAAAGGTGAATTGTGTGTAAGAAAAGTTGGTTCCATACATATGGGCCATAGTAAATGCACCACTACAGTAGAATTCAGTGATCAAGGCAAATCTTCATTTAGAGCTTGTCGCCACTCCTACTTTATATGTGGTCAGACTGCATATATGCGTCTACCCCTAGATTGGGATGGTACCTGCTACATTGCATTCCTTTTGCCACCTGTTTTCCTAGCTCCTCCTGATTATTATAGAAATATTCATTTAGTACACAACAGAGAGCGGAGAGATCTCCCGATTGTCGATTACACTGAAACAGCATGGGAAAAATACACAGATTTCAATAAAGGCATCTTTCCCTATATAGGTACTGTTACTAATAGTAAGCTGATACGTAGATTAACTAGAACCCTTGAAGCAGTAGTGAATGAAACTATTTCCGCCTTAGGCAATTTAACAGAAGAGCAGTCTGCTATGCGGATTGTTGTGCTTCAAAATCGTCTTGTCCTTGACGTCATCCTGGCTGATAGGGGCGGAGCTTGTAGGGTCATCGGATCAAGCTGCTGCGTATTCATACCAGAAAATTCGCCATCTGTATATAAAGCTATAACTCGCCTTCATAAGATTGTAAGCCAGATACACCAGAACCCAGGCACTTGGACTTGGTCCGGTTGGTTTTGGAGTATAATATCTACCCTTGGATGGAAGGTCCTATCTTTCCTAGGTATTGGCCTTCTCATACTATTCAGTTGCTGTCTATGTCTACAATGTGGACCAGCGATCTGTGGTCTGTGTGCCACATCGTGTATTCCACCACCAAGATCTCATTCGTCACGGAAGAAGAAAGAAGAACAAATGATGTTATATGAACAGATCAATGGATTGATGAAGATTGATATCTCTTAACGGGCAAGTAGGGGACAAGGAGGGAATGTGGAAATATGGATTTTTCTGGTCAGTTATGTCCCCTATCTTGGACCCCAACGGTTCTATGTGCATGTTACAAGTACATGTATGCTCCCTCCAGTTCCAGTTATGAAGACGCAAATACATGTGCGTCCACCGTTAACATGTCCTCTGTTGATCCGCCATGAATGGGCCGGATATTCCATTCCTAAGTACGAAAGGCCACCGCCTTTATATGGTTCACTTATGCCATTTTACAGTCCAGGCAAGTAGGCCCTGACTCTGTCATCGAACTCTTCTTGCCTTCTGCCTCTGAAAACTCCAGTCTGAGCCTGCATCTGTGACCATGAACTTTGTCTCATTCTCTGCGCGGCTCACGAAGCCTGACATCAGCTTGCTGCCTGCCAAGAACTGTATTTCACCTTCAAGTTATCTGCTTCGCCCCTCAGCCGATGCATTCCTGTCCAGTAGTTTAAGTAAACATTCTTCCAGCTACCGAGCAAAGGCTCGGCTTCTCTGTCTTTATGCAAGTAATTCATAGTCCTGTTACCATGGAATATTCCTACCCCCTCGCATTTAGTGTAGACACTTAGACGCTTGTACACGCACGCACAGTCAGTATAGAATAGATTCTGTCCGAGAGTCCTTCTTTTGTGGATAACATAGTTCTTTAAACATAGGATGTTAGATATGATTTGGGATTAGGTTGACTTGACCCCCCAGACTTTTCGTCTCCACATGTAGAGCTAAATGTCAAGTCCCCTTCACCCCCTAGTTGCACGTCAATCACACGTCATGCTGCTGCGCGCGCATCTATGCCAAGTATTATCTTATAGATCCACCTATATATGACATCATAACCAATTATGTTCCTTTTTACTCCTTATTACACCCATTTTCGGTTACGCATATGAATCGTCATTTTCCTTATCAATTGTTACGCCTACTGCATTCGCTTCATTGTAATGTATGTACTATAAAAGTCATTTCTTGTCAATAATGTATGTACTTCACTTCCTGAACCTTCGTGGTGACGGAACTTGGAGCAACCGATTATAATCGATCATTGGAATAAAGCCCATTCCGAACCTCTAATACCACGGATTCTGCCTCTCATTTTACTGAGCTGTTTTATTATGTTTCCGTATCAAATTAAGTCCAGGTAATGAAAATTATTTACCACAGTACCATAATTTTTTTTAACTCTCCAAGCTGGAGCTCTACGCTCTTCAGATGGAGTGCATTTCAGCCCATCCATTTGACGGGCTGAAAATTGTTAAAGAAAGACTCAAATATATGTTTTTTTATCAAATCTTTATTAAATTGTTTATGACAATCACTTTCATTTAATATTGCACAGTGTGACTTAATGAAATATACATTTGATTATGATTGTTGGTGATTTTTCGATAAAGACAATAGGTCTGCTTTATATATGCTGATAAGCTGAATCCTTCTTAAAGCCAATAGGCACACTTTTAATAATTTGGTGTTCTGACACTTTGACAAAGTAAGTAGGTCTCTCTTACTTAAAAAGACACGCTTTAGCACAATGTTGGCAAAAACCGATAAAGTATGTTATTAAAAACAAAAAGACACCCTTTATATTGTAACATGACATAGTCAGCCGTACATGACTGTGAGTGTTGGGACCAAACCCCTACTCCACACTGTGGTTGGTTACTGATCCTAGTCTGTAGCCAAGCCCTGCGTCCAACCCCACCTGTTGCCAACTCCCCCTCTGCGCAGGGCTTGGGTGTCATTTGAAATAAGGCAGACCTACTGACTTTATCAAAGGACCAGAACTCCAAAATATACAAAGTGGGCCTATTGACTTAATGAGGGGATTAGGATATCAACAAATATAAAGCACATGCATTGCCTTTGTTAAAAAATATCCAATAATTACAATAAACTGTATATTTCAATAATTTGTACAGTGGAATAAAGTGATTGTCATTAAAAAAAAGTGCACTCCCTGCAGCTCCACATAATATCAGAAAAAGCTTGGCTTTGCCTTTGCGCCTGCCCCTTCTAGGGACATCCTCAAGTGGCAATGAAAAAGTTTAAAGAGACCTTCAGGGCGTTATGAGATGCTCCTTCAAGGAGCTGTGAATAAGCAGCTCCTACTGATCATTTATTATTCATATTTTTTTTAACTTTTTTATTTTGGGTGTCCCGGCGCACACCCAGAGCACTCAGATCCTTATTTTTTGTTGGGTGGATGGGGAGGCCCAGGACGCCACGTCCTCACTGGCTCCCCTGCCAACACTCATCCTGGGTGCCAGTAGGTGCTGGCGATTCTTCCTTTATTTTCTTTTATAATTATTGGGGAGTGGGGTGATTGCCCCCTTACCAAGTCAATACTGGCTCCGGGGACTGCATTTCCCGGGGCTGAACTATATAAAAATGGGAGTGGGCATACAACCCCACTCCTGAGCCTTTAAGGGCCCCGGTGCTTCATCCCCTGAGGCAGAATTCATTTTTATTGGGAGGGGGCACGCAGCACCCCTCCCCAAGCCCTACAGGCCCTGGGGTCCCCACCCTCTGGAGCCTTATTTGGGTGCCACAGGACCCACCATGGGCCCCCATGACACACACACAACAATGAGGGCCACGGGGGAAGCCCCAGGGCCCAGAGACCCCGCTGACTTTCCTGCATGTACCCAACCTGAGTGCAGCGGGATCATCTTTGCTCCTGCCCAGTGGGAGCAGGCTTTTTTGTCTGCTCCCCCTGGCGGGAGCACCGTCTGTTTCCCTGCCTAAAAGAACACAGGCAGGGAAACAAATGTGTGCTCCCACCCATTGGCATTTTTGCAGTGGAAGCACACATATTTTTCCCTGCCTGCGCTCTTGAAGGCATGGAAACTGTGTACCGGGGGGGCACAGTAATGGACACCGACCTGCGGGATACAGTTCCCAGAGTCTTTCGAAGCTTGGAAAGGGGGGCCATGTTCTCCCTCCCCTCTTAAAAAATGTCAGCCCCAGTGGATGGGGTCCTCTGCACCTTTGGAGGCTCAGGTAGGTGTCCCGCAAGCCTCCCATCCCCTTTAATCTTCAATTGGCCCCAGGGGATGGGGTTCCGGGGTCTCAGAGAGGCTTAGGGAGGTGGGCATTAGGCACTTCCTGTTTTTAAAATAGCAGTCACAGGAGATATTTTCGCACGGCAATCAACATTTTATTTTGCGGTAGAATAAGCATAAAAATTGATTGAAAAAACCAAAGGTTAAAGTGATGTTATATTAGAAATTGTAATAACATCTTACTTTATATTAAAAAAACTTTAGTGCCCTCAAATGGATTGCAGCCTTACTCACTGGAAGAACCCAGAGAATCCGCCTACCACCATTCACCTCGGAACCCAAGCACTTCATCTGCAGCGTCACCCAAGCCTCGTCCCTCAGCCCCACATTGTTCAACGCCTACATGACCTCCCTGGCCAACATTGTCAGAACCTACGGTCTTAACATCAAATCCTATGCAGAAAAATCCCAGCTCATCCTTTTACTATCTGAAGACCCATCCACTACAAGGGTCAATTTCCGCTTGTGCATGACATCACCGACTGGATGCAAAACAACTGCCTCAAACTCAAAACAGACAAAACAAAAGTACTGAGCTTCAGGAACAACACCTCCCTGTTAGACCTGGCACCATTGGCGTGGGTCTCCCTTCCATTTTTGCTGTTGCCTCATGTGTTTTTGCTGGTGTTAGATGCTTTGGGCACTGTGCCACTGCTGTCCAGTGCCACAGTGCAAGTGCTCCCTACTGTAAATGAATGTATTGATTAGTGATTCCATGATTGACTGATTTGGTTTACTTGTCAGACCCTAGTATAGTGCACTGAGTGTGCCCAGGGCTTGTAAATCCAAATGCTGCTGGTGGGCTTGCAGCACTGGTTGTGCCACCCACAGAAGCAGCCTTGTAAAATGTGTCTAAGGTCTGCCATTGCAGAACCTGTGTGCAGTCATGTTGACTGGGCAAGTGCACCCACTTGCCAGTCCCTAAACCTTCCCTTTTCTCCATATCAGACACTCCTATGGTAGGCCCAAGGGCAGGGTGCATTGTAAGTATAAGGTAGGACATGCCCTGATGTGTGTGGCATGTCCTAATAGTGAATTACAGGCATTTTCGTTTTTCACTATTGCAAGGCTACCTGTTCTCCATAGGCCGAAATGGGCTGTTAGATTAATACATGTTTATAATCTTAACTGACTCAGAGAACATGGTAGAAATTCGAGTTTAGTATGCCTGAACTCAGAATGATAAAATACACCTTTTAGTGAAGGTGGTTTAAACATTCTGTGTTTGAAAATACCACTTTCAGAAAGTAGGTATTTTCTTGCCTAACCTTTCAAGCCTGCCTCTGCTAGGTTGTGTATTCCTTTGTCTGGTTTCTGTGAGTGACAGGGCTGGGGGATTCCAAGAGACAGGATGAGTCAGCCCAGTGGTGAATAGAGAGATCTGCATCTAGATGGGAGGGATGGGTTACACCTGAACCTTGAATAGGGCTGTGCCTGCCTTCCACAATACTGGCTCCACCTCCTGGGGAGCGGCTGATGTCTTTGCCCTGCACAGTGAATGAAGAGAAGGAATCCTGTCAACAAAGTGCTCCAGGGCTGTACTTGCCTTCCACAATGCTGGCTCCACCTCCTGTGGGGCGTCTGATGTTTCTGCCCTACACTGTGAAAGGAAAGGAGAAGTCTGGTAAACAGAGTGCTCAGGAACTGGTTTGGACAAGGCAAAGGCCCCTCTCCCATCAGAAAACAAAGGATTTTGGGGTATAAGTAGTGGGACCCTGATCCCAAGAATTTAGATCACTTTTGGAACAAGAAGAAACCTTTACTGAGGAGCGGAACCTGAAGAAACTGAGGAGAGACTATCCCTAAGCTGAAGTGCTGCTTTGGGGATTGGCCTGCAGTGGTTTGCCTGACTGCCAAAGGAAGGAGAAGAGACTTTGTGTGCTTATTTCAACTTGTAAGGATCTCCAAGGGCTTGGAACAGAGCTTGCCTCCTGTTGAAGTCTCAGGGACAACAGACTTCAAACCCCAGCTCCCCAGAGTTCTTTGGAAGTGCCTGCTGCTGTTTTGGGCCTTCTGAGGGAAGGCGTGTCGCAAGGAGCTGGAAGCGCGACTCAAAGAAGCCGAAGCGTGTTGCCGTCGCACTTCTGAACAAGGGTGTCGCCGCTGGAGTTGTCGCACTGCACTGCATCGAGAGAAGCGTATCGCAACGAAGAGGAAGCGTGTCGCCGTCGCTTCTGCCTGCTGTCGCACTTCTGAACAAGGGTGTCACCGCTGGAGTTGTCGCACTGCACCGCATCGAGAAAAGGGTCTCGCAACGAGGAAGAAGCGTGTCGCCGTCGCTGTTGCTGCCATCACACTTCTGAACATGGGTGTCGCCGCTGGAACTGTCGTATTGCACCGCATCGAGGAAAGCGCCTCGCATCCCAAGAGAAGCGCGCTGCCGTCGGAGTTGCTGCCGTCACATTTCTGAACAAGGATGTTGCAGCTGTAGTGTCGCATTGTGCGGAAGCTTCATGCAAACTGGGAGAAGAGTGTCACAGCTGAAGCTGTTGCCATCGCACTTCTGAACAAGGGTGTCGCCGCTGCAGTCCACGCATCGAACCGAGAACTTCTCGCCTCCTCAGAGAAGCTTTCCGCATCTGGAAGATCTTCACGTCTTTATTTCTTTGCACCAGAACTTTGCCGCATTTCCATCGCATTTCCATCGAAGCGCAACGCAGTGTAAGGTACATTGACGCAAAGTGTCGCATCTTAAGAACTGAACTGAACTAAGCTAAAAACTACCATCTTAAAGTAATAGTATTGTGTATTTTTGTTGTTTATGGTCTTGTGGTAAATCTATATAAAGTATACTTATTTTTGATATAAAACCTGTGTGGTGTCCATTTGTAGTGTTGTCACTGGATTACTGCATGTAGTCACAAATGCTTTACACACTGCCTCTGAGATAAGCCTGTCTGCTCGTGCCAAGCTACCAAGGGGGTGAGCAGGGGTCATTGTAGGAGTCTACCCCTTACCCTGACTAGAGGCAAGGTCCCTATTTGTCACAAGTACCTACCTGTGCCAACTAGAGACCCCCAAATCTAACACTCCCCGTGGAACGACTCCTGGTGGCCTGCTGAACTAGGCCCCTCACCCACTCCTACAGATCATGCTCAGAACCTCAGCATTATCCTGAACAGCAAGCTCACCATGAAAAGCCAAATAAACTCTGCCTCCTCTACCTGCTTCCTCTCTCTTTGCATGCTCTGAAAGATCCTCAAATGGCTCCCTGTCAGCATCCGACATATCGCCACTCAAGCCCTTCTCACCAGCTGCTTGGACTACAGCAATGCACTCTACATAGGAATTACCACACACCTTCTGAAGAGACTGTAGTCCATACTGAACTCAGTGGCCAGACTCATCTATGACCTCCCCAAACTGACCTACATCACCACACACCTCAAGAAACTCCACTGGCTCCCTGTTCCCAAGAGATGTCAATTCAAGTTGCTGGCCCATGCCTACAAAGCCCTGCACAATGAAGGACCTGCGTACATCAACCACCACCGGAACTTCTACCTACCCTAAGGGCACCTGTGCTCCACCTCATTCTCCCTTGCACACACACCCCGCATCTGCCGATATATATCTCGCACATCGCGATGCACTGCTAATTACCTCAAATATTACATCACTCATGATATATTCTACGACATGGGTACCCAGAAACATTTTCAAAGTTTGGTCTATGGTGTGACCGAGGGCCGCACTGATGCCAGCAGAGGTGTAAAGTGGGTGTGGGGGACGCAGAGCATGTATATTTAGTGGCTGTCTTTAAAAATTAAGTTGTTCCTAAAGTTAAAGGCCTAGTTACTTTCTTTCCCTAACTGCATTTAACCTTAAAATAAGTGTTTACTGTATATTTAACGTTTATTTTTCATGTTAGTGATGAGTTGAGTAAACGCAGCCCAGTGCTGCAGCTGCCCAGGGAGTCATGTGTAAAGGTCAGAAGGGCCGCATGCGGCCCCGGGGCTGTACTTTGAGTATCACTGTTCTACGACATCATTAATAGCATCACTGCAACATCTGAAACAACACCATTGATGGAATGTATGACGTTATTCCGCCGCCTTTTATCCCGCAGGGAATTACAACGCGGTCGTTACAACGACCGCGTTGTGATTCCGCATACCATTACTCCGCAAGTCGGAATAACGACTTGCGGAGGGGGGGCGCTGGATGTTGGAATAGTATAATTTACTATTCCAGCTCCAGTCTGTGCGGACACTAGGGAAGGTGTTGGATTTTAAATCCAACACCCCCCCCCCCCCCTCCGCAAGTCGTTGTTCCGACTTGCGGAGTAATGGTATGCGGAATCACAACGCGGTCATTGTAACGACCGCGTTGTGATTCCCTGCGTTTAAAAAGTTTCGGGGTAAACAACCCATTGATGACATCACTGTTCATGGCGGGGGTGTGAGTTATAATTACTTGAGAGCATGAGTTCTAGTTACCTGAGATAACTATAACAGGTGAATTTCAGTGGTTTTGTTAGTTTAAAGCGATATTCTCTAACTAACATTTTCACCTAATTAGAAACGTTCATTTAACCTTTGTTCTTTTGTTTAGTAAATGCAAAAAAAAGTTATGTGTGAACAGTAAATCCAACCAATGGAAAGCATAGGGAGGCTCTAAGCCCACTATAGGTTTTTGGTATGATCCACAACAGGCTTTATCGCAGACAGCTAAAGGGTGTCTCATAGCCGAGACCTAAAAATGACAGCCCTGCTTTAGGAAAAAGAAAAGAAAATCGTAAGGGGCAAATGACAAAGCATCGCAAAGCACTTGAGTATCCGTGCGGTTTTGGGCAATATGTGGAAATATCATAGACAAGAACTATAGACACCCTTTGATGATGGTTGCTTTGCACTATCCCACTTTGGTAGAATACTTCCTACGTCTGTGTTTTTTGTGCTGAATATTTATTGAAAATGGGGGTGTGGCAGTAAGTATTTTTTTTGTATTCTTCGTGCTTTTAGGAACAACTGCGTCTGGTTTGTAATTACCTTTCGCATCTGACTCAAACTTTCTCCCTGCTCCATCAGAGTGATGAATTGCAGTTTATTCAATTACAACGCATTGTGACCCCCTAGACCAAGAGGCCTTCTGAGAACAAGTAACACTTTTCATTGACATGTCCCATGTGTTCTGCATTAATCTTCCAGGCATGCCATGGGATGCTGATGTTGATCTTGTGTTTTAAATGTTTATTTCTGTTATAGGCTCCCAGAACCCTAAACTTGCAAAGGGTAGTTGACGATTTATTTCAGTTATGGTAAGATGTTTATTTCCGTTCAACAGTGTGTGAATATTTCAGCTTTGCGCTGCAATGTTAAAAGTGCCAAGGCAAATATTGTATGAAAAGCTGACCATATAATGTTGAGGGCAAAAAGCTAGCAGAGTTATTGGAATGTTTTCTCGTGATAATCCACTTGATTTAATTGTGAACTGCACGGCTTTCTAAGAACAACTCTCAAGCTTGCAATTCGGTCGTATATTTCGTACATTCACAAGTGCAGTAAAACTGTTGCAGAAAATTAATTGAAACTATTTGTTTTTATTTTAGCACTCTGCCACAATATATGTATGTATTGGATTCTTAGGCCTTTTTGGCAATGCCTTTACATATATAAAAAGATCATTGTACAAGAGGAAATGAAAAAAATCATGAGGAGAGAAAGGCCAATGAAAAACATTTAAATGGGGAGTGTCACAATTACTGGGTAATACACGACAAATGGTCTGTGTTAAATGAAAGGTTATCCAGAGGAATGGGAATAATACCACCAAAAGGGATAAGAAGAAATATGGATTTGTGCCAATAAGGACATTTAGAAATTGTAAAGAGTAAAAAACTGTCAAAGAAGGTTACCGGTAGGCTGGTGTGGATATCGAAGTGGAAAGAGCAGCGAGAGAATTTTCTGTGTGTGAAAGTGCAGATAAATCTCAAGTGGTGTTAAACCTCCCTTATGCCCAGTACCTACCCTATTAATAGCTTGAGAAACCATATCAGTGGACTTAGGGCCAGATGTACAACCCTAAATTGCATGCGCATATGGGTCGCTAACCAGTCTTTAATAAAATCCAGATTTTCTGCCCACCAGGCTGTGAAAAATCTAAATTTTATGGCATGACACGGAGGCTAACATTATGCAAGTTTGAAGTGTATTTAATACATTGTCAATCACGTTTGATATAGGTCTGAAATACCAGTTTTTAAACATATTTTCATTCGACCAGTCTGCGGCTCTAAGAATATCCTGGAGGTCTCCACCCAATATAAAAGCTTTGGAAGCAGATTACCCATAAGGGAGTGTGCTCTGAAAATAGAAACATCCATGCCACTTTCGCTCATAAATTCTTTCACCCATCTCGCTTGTCTAGGAGAAGGAACTTCCTTATGTGGCCATTTGTGACATACTAATAGTTGAGTTGCATCTCTTCTCAAGTTTTCAGTTCTCTTTTCATACTCTTTCAAGCATTTCACAACACACAGTCTGTCATTCAGTAGTAAGAAAGGATAATAATAATCCACATTTGTAAATCGCGAACAATCACCCATAAGGGTCTCTAGGCGATGGGGGCCGTCGGGAAGATAAAGCGAGCTATTGCCCAGAGCCACATGGTGCTGGGCTAATCTGCCGCCGGCGATCGAAGCGTGATCCCCAAATTCTGGATTCAGTCACCCTGGCCTCGGCGCCACACCTCTTCCACTTCAGGATAAAAGATGGAAAATGACATCGTTTTGGTTCTCTTTTTGAGATAGATGCAAACTCCTTCAGGTTGATAGGCCCTGCTAGTGACATCTATGGTCGTACGTCTGAAGTCCATCTGAAAGACACCAGGGAGAGTAGTACTGTAAGTTTATAGGAGACACGTTTAAGAGACAGGTTTGAGTTATCGCCCCAGGAAGATAAAACCCGTAAAATGTTTGAACGTCCCATAAGGCAGTGTATTTTGCAGTTGGTGGGTTTAGTACCCGCATACTTCTAATTATTTTCTTAGTCAATATGTTTTGGCCCACAGAGGCACCGTCCACCAAGGAGTGTCCTGCAGCTATGGCTGATCTGTAAACATTAACTGTTCTGTAACTTAGGCCTGATGTGAATAATTTGGATAGGAATTTTACCACATGTACTAGATCATTTGAAACGGGATCGTAGTGTCATTGAAAACACCAGCGAACCCATTTGTTCCAATGCCAGTCAATATGCCTTCCTTGTTTCAGAGGCTCACGATTCAGATATGAGTTGAAAAGCATCTGGTGAAAGCCCTGAGATTTGCCATTGTCTCCTGAAATCTTCCAAGCCATTAGTATTAGTAGTCCCTGTTCTACGAGGGGGTGTAACTCTCCTTCTGGGCCTAAGAGTATTTCCCTGACTGATGGTATTAGGATGGGGAAGTCTATGCTCATTTCCAGATTGCTTGGGAGCTAAGCCTGTGATCTCCAAAGTGGAGTTATTACTACCAGACTCTTTCTGCATCGTCGTGCATGCAGACGTAGTCGCGGTAGCATAACAAATGGAGGTAAAGCATAGGACTTAAACCCTTCCACTCTTGGAGGAATGCATCGACCCCTTGAGTTTGAGGGTCCGGCCTTTAGCTGAAGAAGTTCTTAAACTGTGTGTTCACTCTCTCCGCAATGAGGTCTGTCCCGAAGGGACCCCATTTGGCTTGGATAGTTAGGAATATCCCTCTGTGTAGTCTCTAATTGCTGGGATCCCTGAAATTCCTGGTGAACCAGTCCGCCACACTATTGCTTAAATCAGGAATGTGTTCTGCTATGAGATTTTTTCAAGAAATATCCCCAGAATCCTTTTACCAGTTCTGTAAATCCCTTGGAGTGTCGTTCCCCCATCTTCTTGACATACCTCACTGCTGACACATTTTCCATGCGTAGTGTTGTGTAGTTCCTACCTATATAGGATCTGCACGTTTAGACAACATACACTGTGGGATTGCTGTCCAGACTGATTCCAGACACCCCCACTGGTATGTTAGACTGTATACCAGCTAGCTGACCGTGCCACTATAAACCCCTCTTACCAAGGAGGGAATAGTTATTGGCAAATATCGAACATGACAGCTCTGTCCTGTCAGGGATTGTGGAAACAGTACAGTACTTTTCGCTCAGTCGTTCGTGCTCACTCCTTCCCAGAGAAATACACAGAATAAACAGTGGGGACGTTGCCAATAAGCATTTATTGAACCATCGTCATTCTAATGTAAAATAGGTGTGCTGAAACAACCATAAGACAGAAACAGATATACATGATTGTAAGCCCCATTAGTGTAAAAGGATGGTAGATTCCTACAATAGAGCTAAAACAATGAATACAGGCAGGTATAGAAATACATGACAGTAATAATGTGTACTCCTACGATGAGACCCTAACTAGATGTACCTAAGTGTACCTAGCATGAATGTAGGTGTAGAGCCAAGAATCTCCCTCGGATAAAGCCAACCCCATTACCTGAAGTGAGAGACTGTAGGACCCCGTCTTGGTCTCGAGATGGACACCCCATGAGGGATGTCAGACCACTGCAAGCTGGAGTGTCTGCGTGCAGGAACCTCAGCGTCTCGCGACAGTGTGTCATCATGGAAGTCCTTCTCCTCTCCCTGTGTTAGTTCCATCATGTACATACCGATTACATACATTGCATCCCATCAACGCGACATAACGGTATTACATAGATGACCTTTTACCCAGTAGCTTACTTCTGTCTCTCCGACATCAGGCTCTTGGTACCATACCTTAATCTCTGTACCTGACGCACACAAACATGTCCCCAAGGATGGTAGATTTATTCTGTACAAGGGTCACCCCTTTTTTCATTCATGGGCAACAGCCAGCTGCAGAGGATCATGTTTGTTTAGAAAAGGATTAGCAGGGGATTAGCAAATGTTTTCAAAACATATCGATCCTAGAAAACCCTGGAGTGACCACTTTAGTATAAAAGACTCTCACTCCCCCTTACCGAGACAGAGGAGAAATTCCTTCCAAGATAAGACGAGGCTCTGCCAGCTGATCCTTCGACAAGAAGAGATCCGACATCCCTTGTGGGGTGCCAACCTCGACACAGAGAAGGGGTCCTTCATTGAGAACCATCAGGTGAGGTGTTGGCACAGCCGCGGGGAGTTAGGCTCCATTAGGACATATCTTAGCACTTACACATACATGCTTCACCTACCCATCTAGGCTAGGCATGGTTAGGTAGGATACGCATCGTTGGAGTACGCCAATGCTGTTTTTTTTATGTAATATGGTTTTATTCATCTTATTAGCACCATGGTAGAAATGTATCTACTTTTTACGAAATTGATACTAGCGATTACATTTGTCTGCCCCAGTCTTTTGATTGTCACAACTAACATGTTTCATACTAGACTGATGCTTGACCAATAAATAATTATTGAAACCGTTCCAATCGTCAATCTATGTATTCTTTAAAAAGTAAGCACGAGTGACTGAACGAAAGATACCATTTTGTTTCCACGATACCTGAGGAATCGGGGTTGTCATGTTCAGTGGTTGCCAGAAACTTCCTACCACAATGTATAGTACAGAGGGGTGGTAGTGGCACTGAAGAGCTAGCAGGTCTTATGGCTGACTCATCCTGTGGGGGTGTCCAGAGTCTGTCTGCACACCAAGCACTCAGTTTTGGTCATCCAAAACGCGCAGGTCCTGGGGGTCCTAGGAACTACACAACACCTGTCTCAGCAAAGATATGGTGTTTATATACCCAAAGCAGTACCCTCAGGGAATATACCTTGCTGTGTCATGTCGGACTAGGATGACGGAAGGAATGACCCTTATACGTAGTTATTATGCAGGAGATGGTAGTCCTGCTGAGATTCCAAGAATCCTCATGCATAATGAATGAGGCTAGTTTTCGGAGGAATACCATGTCATTTAGGCATTACCGTACCTAGGTAAAAGGTCAGTACTAAGAACCATTGTGTAGTGTAATGGCAGGGGAAAGGTAGGTGAAAGGTGTATTCACAACCTAAGCCTATATCTGGGTACCTGTTTGAAACATAACAGAAGCATCACACAGCATTTCATCAAATACTGGGTGAAGCACCAAACTGCAAATAAACCTGCTAGTAATTCTGAGCAGTTGATGTGCAGTTCCTTCTCTTGATCTGTCTAGCGGCCTCCTGTTGATGAGTGGCCACATGTCGCACCCCATCCTTCTTAATTTCTATTATTAACGCTGGTTCCTCCCCAAAGATAGCTCTGCCGTTCCATGCTTCCACATTTTTGAGCCACCATAGAAGTTCCCTCCTCGAGTCTTGGTCTAAAGATGTCATTTGGAAGTACGATTGTGTTGCTCTCAACGTCCTCACTTTGAGTCTCTGTAGAGCTCAGTAGTATAAGGGGTCTGGGAAAATGGCTTGGATCATTGAAAATAGGAGACCCAGAATCCTTGCTAGAAATCTCAAAGGGAATTCCTTTTTTTCTGCTAATATTTTCATGAGTTCTTTGCGGAGTTTCCTTACCTTTTTTCCTGGGAGTTTTAATGCTGCTCTTACTGTGTTTACCACAAAACCCAGGAATTGTGTCTCTTGGTTCGGTATTAGACATGATTTCTTTGTGTTTATTATAAAACCCAGGTGTTCTAGTAAGCGTTTGGTGAGCTCTGTGTGGCGGGAGACTTCCAACTTGGATTGAGCCATTAGTAGGATTTTGTCCAAGTATATTATCAATCTTACCCCTCTTTCCCTGAGCCAGGCTGCTACTTGACGTAGAATTTTGGTGAGGCACCAAGGGGCGATGATAGTCCAAAGGGGAGAGTGCAGGATTCCCAGAGTTTTCCTGCCCAGGTGAATTTTAGAAAATGTTGGTGTGGGGCCAAATAGTGACGTGAGGTAAGCATCTTTTAGGTCTAGTCTTGTTAACCAGTCCCCCTTTCTGAAAACGTCCCTTAGCAGGTGGATCCCTTCCATTTTGAAGTGGTGGTATGCTACCCATTCATTTAGGTCCTTTAGGTTTATTACTGGTCTCAGTCTTATGTTCTTCCTCTCCACGAGGAGGAAATTGCTGACAAACTCCAGTTCTAAACTCTTTCTTATTGCATCTTTTGCTATTAAATCCTTTACCTCTTGGGGCACTAGCTTCTTGTCCTCCTGTGAAAAAGACATTTCCCGTGGTGTCTTCACTTCAGTTGGAGTATTCAGGAATTCTATCTTGTATCCCCTGACTGTACTCAGGATCCAGGGGTCCTGTGTCACTAGGTTCCTATTCCCATAGACAGGGGCCAGCCTGCCTCCTACCTTTGTAGGGTGCCTGAATTGTCTTTTGAGATTCTTGCCTGTGGCAAATCCTCTCTGTCTTCATTCACTCCTAAAAGGTCTTTGCTGTCTTTGAGGACAGAAAGGTTGATGGGTAGTGAAAGTTAATTGTGGGGCCCAGGAAGGGCCTTGTTGTGGTTTGGCTATGGCAAGTGAAACAACCCGGGGGCCTTCCAGCCCTGCCAAAAAGCCTATCTTGGATAACTTTTTTGATGTCCCTTTGGGATTTCTGGATGGAGCTAAATTCTCCGAAGTATTTAGCCATTTCTCTTATGAAATCTTATCCAAAGAGGAGTCCTTGGGAGTTAGGTCCTCCATCCTTACGTGCCAATTCTATTCGTTTGGGATCTATTTTTAGTATGACGCCCTTTCTTTTCTCGGTGGAGATCGCAGTGTTTACGTTGCCTAGGAGGCAGATGGTCCGTTGGACCCATTGGCAT
The DNA here is from genome assembly GCF_964204655.1 of Triturus cristatus. NCBI lineage: Eukaryota > Metazoa > Chordata > Amphibia > Caudata > Salamandridae > Triturus > Triturus cristatus. Next base: position 288,061,363 of record NC_140591.1, on the reverse strand, counting down.
AGGTCTTTGGGATCAAATGGGGTTTCGCCAATGTAAGCAGTTTCTGCCATTTCTAATATTTTGGTTAGGGGGCCTATGATGTCCAGAAGGTGGCCTTGGCAGGATTTCAGACCTTTATCAATTCCCTTCCTAGGGTCTTTTGCACCCTTAGCTATAAATGCTACCACTTTAGGCTCCAACTCAGGGGTCATGGCTACCTTATCAGGGAGGGATGGGTGTGGGCATTCAGATCGTAACCTGGATCTGAATTCTTGGGGATTTCCTTTCTCAGCCAGAAAGAAAGGTAATCTGCAACATGTAGTGAGGTTGTCCACTCCGGTGATAAGGGGTGTTTTGTTTAATTAGGAGGGGGGCAAACATGTGTTCCCCAACTAGGTGGACGATGCCCATCTTAGGTCCTGAGGCCTTCCCTGCCTCATCAGAGTATGAAAGGTCAATTTCTGCTTCAACTGCCTCATCACTATTGATGGGAATAGGGAGCTCAGGACTATTTCTTTCCCATTTGTGATGCCCGTGGCATCGTTCTTGTCACCGTCTGGAAAGCATGAGAGGGCCGCTTGCATTCTCTTTGTCTTTTTTGCCCCTTTGTGAGGGGAGCCTGTTGCTGCCCTTTTTCTTGGTGCCTTGGTTGCTTCATCTGACCCATCGGTGTGATGTGAGCTAGCAGTGGGCCATCCCTTTGAGAGGGTTTCTAATATTTAATTGATGGTGTCATAAAGGGACCTAATTACTTTATCTAGGGCTTTATTAGCAAACAGTTCCAGATTTCCCTCCAGGTTTAGTTCAGGGCTTGTCATTGACATGGTTATACAAAGGTGATAATAAGTTATTAATAAATAATCTTTTCCCCTTTGTGGTTCAATTAGGTTGAGAGAAAAAAATGCTTATTCTTTCCCTAGGTATTTTCGTAAGAGTATCCTAATGAGGAGCTAACAGCTGATCAGTGATCCTGAGTTGCGTGAGGAGATCTGTAACTTGTAACTGTCACCATTGCTTGGCAACGGTGACCAACCATGCAAAATGGCTGCTCTAGTGATCTAGGTAATGTTAGCCCAACTTAAAATGTGAATCGTTGTGTGCGACTCCTCCTGCTAATGTTCTTTACTCCAAGGGCTCTGTTCCTTAGCTCTTGTTAGTTTTATTTGTCTATTTGTTTTGGTGGCAGTGTGGTCACCGTCGTGAAAGGGTGGGATTGTGAAGAACCTCTGTAGAATTGTAGCCAGTGTGCGGCTGTCTGACTCCGGTGGCTAGAAGCGTCACGGGACACGTTGCCAGTCAGAGTCGGCGCAGGTCCGATGGAGGTAATACGCTGGAACTGTCTGCCTGAGTTCGTCGGCTGGAGCTTGTGGTGGGTGCGCATTTCCAGGTAATACGTGCGCGCCTTTTGAAGTAAAGCCAAAAGTAAAGCCAATCCGTTTTTTAATTATTAATAGGAAAGGTGGAGGTTGAGGGGTGATCGGAGGGAATGTCGGGACACAGCGGGTTAGATGTATGGGTCCCTTGCAGTGTGAAAACAAAGAGCAAAATAAATTGAAACATTTTTGAAAACTTAACCCCCGCATGACAGGACAATATACAAGACAGCATGGTGGAGTCCATAGGACCCAAATACATAATATATTAAGGCACCTAATATCCAGAATATGGCTACAGGGTACATAAAAAAACTCGAAGTAACTGAGAGGTACTTATCTGGTGAGCAGCAGCAACAAAGAAAGAAGATGGATGCGTGTGGATGGACTTTATAGTGTGTTAGAATGTTACTTGAAGTTCTATATTCTTCAATTGTTGCTGCTGTGAGCTTGCAATCAAGGAGATTTGCATATTGTTAGCCGACGTGTCATGCCATAAAATTAAGGTCTGGGACAAAGGAGGCATAATTGGAGTAATGGGATTATTGGTAAGCAATCAAAGCACTACCTCTTCATTTCACTTCCTCAACCTGTGTTTACCTTTTAGGACATACCCAAGCAATAACAACAGCTTCAGAACCACACAAGACAACAGCAGGTACATACACCGAATGTAACGCATCCTGGTGCATATTTCATGAACACTGCTCAAGCACGTACATCATGTGATATACACAATGCATTGACACTAAAAGGCACATTATCCAGAGAATCCACATCAAGCCAGAGAAAAAGTCTTACATAGCAGACCAGCACCAAATATCAGCAATGGAAGCACTCTTAGCTTCTAACAAAAAGGCTGTCATAACCAAGTGGAATTATGTTAGAATTGATCAGGAAAGACCCTGCCAGATCTGTCATAGGACAAGGAAATAGTAGATTTGATCTGTCGGATCAAAGTCTGGAAAGGTATTGAAACCTTGACTGGGTGTATCAAAAGTTGTAAAAATGTTTCTCTGGGCTTGAAAGACACCACTGGGCTGCTGTACTCGGCCAACCCACAACGCTCCGGATACGCGAGGACGAGGGCACGGGATACGGGCTGATTTCGGAGAACTGTGCCGCACACGAGCCCTGTGTTTACAGGAATATAGATTTTTCCCCGCTCCTCGCCCTGACGTCAGAGCCCCATGTGAGACGGAATTATAACCACATTTCAAAAATACTTTCAGTGAGAAGATAGCCTTGAGAAAGTCGTGGGACTACATTCCCAATGCGACGAAACACGTGTTGGCTGTGATTTGATGTTTCGTTTGAACAATCCGAAACAATAAAGAAGACAAGAAGAAGGCTTCTCATATATGATTTGTGTTCTGGTCTTATTGTATTGATGTTCCCTTAAAGTATATACATTGAAAATGTATACTATTTGCGTGTGCTGAGGAATTAGAAATTATTGTTGCCAAGCTTTTGCTTACCATTGTAGAGTGTGTGGTTTCTCTACGCCTTACAGCACCGTCATATAAGTGAAGTATGAGAATTGATGTGCACTTTCTCTGAGGCGCCATTATACCTATAACCCATACCACAGATCTGTCATTAAAGATCTTAATCCATTCCTCCTCCACTTTCTTGTTTTTCTGTTTGTTCCAGACAATCCGCCTGTGAGCTGCTCTGTGTTTGCTGACCACTTGGGCCACTGTGTTTCTCTCCTTGTTTGTGGGCCACTAGGGCTCTTTGAAGGATACGCTTGCTAGTGGCTAGGTCCTTGGAGGTGATTTGATGGGCAATTGGCTGAGTAGCATAGCTTTTTCAAAGAGCTAATCCGAGACCTCCTTACAGACTTGTGCGAAGATCTGCTAGGAACGTGTCCCAGTGTTCTAGTGGACTTGTAGCGTTGGATGCCACTTCAGCGGCCTGTTTTGATGAGATTCAGTCAAGCAACTTCCCACCAGAGTTGTCTTTCCATTTAATTCTTGGGAGGACTTCACAGTGTTTTTCCCCAGTTGGGTCGCCCAAGAATAATAGCTAGAGTTGTATATCAATGGGGTAACCCGATAGACCACTGGACTCGGGTAAATAGTGGTACATGGAAAAGTAGTCACAGTGGAGAGATTTTGCAAATTAACAGAAAACACATATGTGGTTAATAAACATAAGTTGAGACAACACCAAAAATTGAATGCGATGAATCACTGTGATTTAATCAATTAGGCTAAAGTTGTCAAGAGGATCAGTAGCTCAAAAGACAGACTGAATTATACATTCAAAATTTTGTCGGTCAAAACGGGTGCATACAAGGTGATAGGTGGGGGTCAGTGCAGGTGAAGTGCAAGGGGAAGGTAGTGCATCTATGTACATTCACATTAAATTTCTGAACTCCCTGTGAGTGTCACCGGCAAGTCTTTGGAACCTGACCCAGGCAAGATCTTCAGAATGTATATGGGCTAGGACTGGGACGTGTTTGAATAGGTGAACAATATTGCCCCTATTTAGCCTATTTTGCTGGCGTTTTATGTGGTAGCAGGGAGTTTGAACTATCTCAGAGATATCCATTATAGCATTTAAGTTGTTTGCTTCTGATGTACTCATTCCAAGAGCAGATGACGCGTTGAGCGGATCAGATCCCAGAGTTAGGTGTACATTATAGGTGGATCAGATAAAGAAAGGGTCATTGAACAGACGATGTGGAATTGAGGGCCTGGTGTAAGAATCAATGACTCAGAGGAGTCTGTACATAGCTTATTGTTTAGTGCAACTTGGGTGCTTGCATCCGCCATCATTATTAAGGGAGGGGGTGTTTGTCTGATAGGTTGACCTTGGTGAGGCAGATCCTTTAATGGTCCCCCTTCCCACCCTGGGGACGAATATTAGATACAACAGGACAGTGTCCCATTCAACTAGAGGTTTGATAGTTTTGCATGTGGTTGAGGACAGCGAAACTCTTTTGGATGTTACAGTTTTATTGTGCTGATTCTTTAAATTTTCCTTTGCTCTCCGAGAGAGTGGTGCAGCTGGCTGAGTTGAGGGATTTGCTGCCTCCTTGATGCCACCCTCAGCTGGCAGGTCAAGGTTGAAGGAGCTGCTGTTACTCTTTGGAAGAGGTTGAGTATGGGGGGCTTTGGGCTGTGTTCTCCATGATACTGTTGAGAGCTTTCCACTGTGCTCATGACTGCACTGTGACTCATCCCAACTAGTTTTTTTGTCTACCTTTGTTTTGTGGACTTGTACAGAGTGCCTGTTGCTGGTGAGGGTGTCAGCTGTGCGTCTGATGGAGGTAACATGCTCTGTTACAATTTCCGGGAGTGTGGCCAGTTTGTCAATGATGGTAGCGCATAAGCACAAACAGCATTCTAGACTGCCGTGAGCCTTGGATTCAATGAGATCCATCTTGGTGGTCAGCTCTTCTAGACGGAGGATAATGTAGTGGATCAATTTGAAGTGCCATTTTGGAATACTACATAGCAGTGCTCCGGCCATTGCATCTTGGGAGGCACGGATGGAGAACATGTGCAAGTCAGCTGTTCCAAAATCGCTGGGAGGGTATTGATTTGCTGTGTCTGGTGCTCTGATAGCTTTGGTGTGAGCTCCAACGTTTTTTTCAATTTTTGACTCATTGTTATACTAGAAAGATGCTGAAAGGTTGCCCAGATCGTAGTTATGCTCCATAGAGCTGTTTGTGTATGGGCTGATTGAATCCAAATTCAAATCTATGATTGCCAGTCCATGTATTATTATGTCTCCAAATTGGCTTTTACAGTTTTTTTCATCTTTTTTCTTTGTTCACAATTTATTTTAGGAGATGTTCCTTCTGTTGAGGTAGGATTCTCCTTGACACCATTAATCTATATTACAATTACTTACATTAGGTATGTCAGTCTGTTAAGAATCCCCTGCTCCTGAAGAATGCCCATGACCTGTATTGGCTAAGAATGGGCAGAAACATGTTGGCATACATCAAATGGTTGGGCCATCATGCCTGTACTCCATCCCATTACTGTTTTTAACTGTACCAGAGGCTCCCACTAATAAAGGCGATAGCCCTGGTTTACCCAAAGGTATTTTTAGTTATCTGGATCACTTTCTATCCAGTAGAGATTTATTTGAGAACTAACTCCCTCATCCAGTACGCCCTGGTGTCATCATTCCAACCAGGGTGTGGAGAGATAGACTATGATGATGTATGCCACAAGAAGTGGGTGAGGCATTCTCTTCCAATAAGACTGGTATCTTACAAAGGAATTCCCCAGTACCCAAATAGGGCTAGTATGATGGCGTAGAACACGAATGGTCAGTCTCGAAAAGCTATCCACCTGTTTGTTTTGTCCCTGCAGGTGCTCTGCTAGCCCATCTGTTAATCCAGCAGAACCAAAGCTTCACATTTGCTATGCGGACTTTTAAGGCTCAAGGACTTTGCTTCGCAGCCCGCAGCCCCATCGGAACTGCTGCTGCGTGACCCAGTACCACTGCAGACCCTCACATGGCAAGCCTTTTGTCGACGGCAGCCTTGATGATGACACAGGACTCCACATCGCAAGCCCAGCAGTTTTTTGGGAACCAGCTGGTGTGAGATGCATTCTCGATGCCGGTCTTTGCATCGCGAGCCCCCTCATTGATGACCTCTTTGACAAAAGTGCAGTACTTTGCACTCGAACATCATTTGAGATGTCATGAGTTATGTCACTGACAATGTCATGAGTGATTAATATGTGAGGTCATAAGCAGTGCATTGTGGGGGAGTAAGTTATATTTAGCTCAGGTAACTGCTGAATTTCTCTGGTTTTGTGCAAGTGAAATATGACCCTAACTATAACGTCCCTGTAACCTTTGTTTCTTTCAGTGAATTACTAATTTTTTTTATTTTTAATTCTCTCAGTATAACATTTCTTTTACAAATTTTTAAACATATTTTATGTACTATATCAGTAGCAGTTTTTTCAAGAATCATTCAATATTTTTAAAGCAATTTTTAATTACAACTGTCTTTTTTTCAAATACTTCTATTGTTTATGGCTTATTTGTAATAATATATAATAATATCATCTCATAATTTTTTTTTTAATGTAAACTACTTTTTTCTTTAATTTTTTTGTAGATTTTGTTTTTAATTGAAAGATTTTTTATATTTTATAATATATTTCTAATCAGTTTTTTAAAATAAAAAGTATTGGTAATTTCTTTGTCATTAAAAATATGTTAATATATATTTTTTTAAATATTTTTTTTGTTCTGCAGAACTTCCATGGTTCCTGCGAGACATGCTAGTCAGCTGGAACTCTATGGTTTTGTACTCTGATCTTGTGATCACAATGGAACTGCAGTGCCACAACTGCAGATTTGCCAAAAATGTGTCAAATTAAATTTTGGGGGGAAAAGAAAGTTCTCGAGGAACAGAGAAAAAGGACAGTCATGGCACCTCTTCCACGTGGAAGCATATTAAGATAATCCATGAGAACACTTACCACAAGATGCTGCCTGAGAGGGAAGCTGCTTCCCATCCTTCTGTTTCATTGGCAACTGTTGCAGCATCTTCCACCTCAGCAACCATAACAGTGGCAGCTGTGGCCCCCAATTTGGCACACATGACAACCTATTGTTTATGGTGTCATATGCTTGCTGGACTAAATACAACATCTGTTACCGAGTAATACTCATGTTTGCTAAAAAAATGTATTATTACCATTCACATTTGCTGCCTCTATTTTTAACTTAAAATGAAATGAAATAGGTACTTATAAAGCGCACAGCTAATCCACAGAGTGTCCAGATGCTAAAGGACCACCAGATAATAGGCAACCAGAGCCCATATGCCAACCCGCCCAAGGAGGAGGTTATTGGTGGAACAACCAGGTTTTTAGCTGTATCCTAAAGGAGAGCAGGTCCTGGACTTGCCTAAGATGAAGAGGCAGACGGTTCCATGCGCGGGCAACCAGTACTTGAAAGGAGCGACCGCCAGCCTGGAAGCGGGCAAATTTCAGAATAAGCATCAGGGACTGCCCTGAGGACCTCAAGGCACGTTTCGGCTCATAGTGCTGGACCCTTCTCCTGAGATATACAGCACCCGTGCCATGAAAGGCCCAAAAAGCCAGAACCAGAGCCTTAAACGGGATCCTCTTCCGTACCAGTAGCCAGTGCAAGGCATTCAGGTGGATCGTCATATGTGCTCTCGGTCCCACCATGAGATTTGCCCTGGCTGCCGCATTCTGGACCACCTGCAGACGGTTCAGTAAATACTCAGGTAGGCCCAGATACAAAACATTGCCGTAATCCAACCTGGATGTAATTAAGGATTGTACTCCGGTCTTTCGGTACTCAACCGGTAGCAGGGGAAGGACGTTTTTTTTGCGTTTTTAACATGCCAAAACAGGTGTCAGCAACAGTTTGAATTTGAGCCTTCTTTGTTAGTGTGGCGTCCAACTTGACCCACAAGTTCCTCACTGTACTAACCAGAGGAGTGGGAGGGGACATGTCATGAGGCCACTATTGGTGCCATGATTCACATGGCGGGCAACCAAAGAAGATAATCTCTGACTTTTCAGGGTCACACTTTAATTGGTTATGCAGTAGTCAAGAGAAAACCTGCGTCAGACAGATGTTAATCTCGTTGCTTCTAAAATCAGTGGCTTTATCGCGGGGAACAACCTTTACAACGCAACTTTTACAACGCACTACCGTTACAACGAAACTGTTACAACGCGAGTGCATTGACAACGCAGGACATTACAATGCAAGTCTTTACATCGACTTGCACTAGATGGCATGCTAACATTAAAAATAGTGTAGTTTACTATCCCAACACCTTCCCTACTGTTACGTGGACTGGAGTTGGAATAGTAAATTACACTTTTTTAATGTTAGCACGCCATCTAGTGCAAGTCGATGTAAAGACTTGCGTTGTAATGTCCTGCGTTGTCAATGCACTCTCGTTGTAAAACTTTCGTTGTAACAGCATGCGTTGTAACAGCATGCGTTGTAACGTCATACATCCCTTTATCGCACGTAAACAGCAGTTGAGTATCATTGGCGTAAGATACTATCTTTGTGCTGTATGACTCAGCTAATAGTGCGAGAGGGGCTAAATAAATATTAAAAAGGGACGGGCTCAAAATAGATCCCTGCGGAACCCTCACCTTCATAGGTGGAATGGGGGCTGATATCATGTCCATTGACATAGAACTGGTTTTGGAATGGTTCAGTGACAAGTTTTTTTGGGTACATTAACCCCTCGCAATTTTTTTTTATAAAAACAGTTTTAAAAAAAGGCTCTTTTTAGAACGTAACCAATAAATCAATAAAGAGCTGTGTTTTTAATTTCATTTATTTATTGTATCTATGGTGTATTAGTGTATGTATGTATGGGTTGTATTAGCATTTGTATCAATCAGTGTTGGGATGTGTTTCTGTGTATATAAGTAATTGTCTCAGTAACTCAGTGAATGTATTAGTGTGCCAAAGGGAGTGTCAGTGTATATATTAGTGACATATGGGTAATCTCAGGGTGTGTATAAGTAAGCCTGTGAGTACACTAGTGAATGTATTAGTGAGTCCATGAGTGTGTCACTGCATGTATCAGTTTGTCCTAGGATGTGTCAGAGTGTGTACGGGTAAGTGTGCGAGTATGTCAGTTAATGCATCAGTGTTTTATGGGTGGGTCAGTGTATGTATTAGTGAGTGCTAGGTTGTCACAGGGTGTGTAGAAGTAAGTGCAAGAGTCTGTTAGTAAATGTACTAGTGAATCCATGGGTGTGTCAGTATATGTATTAGTTAGTCCTAGAGTGTGTCAGGGTGTGTATGAGTAACTGCTTGAATGTGTTAGTGAATGGATGGGTGTGTCCATTGATGTGTCAGTATATGTATCAGTTAGTCCCAAATTGTCTCCGTTTATAAATATGTGAGTGGGTAATTTTATCAGAGAATGCATCAGTATGTGCATGGGTGTGTTAGTGTAGGTATTAGCGAAATCTACGGTGTGTCAGACTGTGTATCACTGCATGAGTGAGTATGTCAGCTAGTGCATGAGTGTGCCCAAGGGTGTGTCAGTGGATGTATTAGTGAGTCCAAGAGTGTGTATAAGTTAATGGGTGGGTATGTGAGTGATTGCATTAGTGTTTATAAGGGTATGTTACTGTATGCATCAGAGAGTCCTCCAGTGTCTGTTACTCTATTTATATATTTTATAACAATTATATACAGATTTATTTACCAAAATATCTCCAAAAAGTGAATCCATTGATCTGTTCCTACAAGCGACGGGAGGGACCATTGACTTTCCAAGCACCCACCATATAATGGATTCTGCCTGTATATGACCAAGGGGAATCCAGTAGCAAAGGGCAAAGGGTTTTAGATGGGCATCGCCCCATCCAAATAAAGCATCTCAGGGCCTGCCAATTGAAGACATGATGCATTTTATAATTGATACATTTCTGTACCTAGTTACTCAGAAGCACTGTAAACCCTACAGGTAGACTCTCTTTCAACAAAGTTAGAATGCACTATCAGGCTTATACAGCAGCCGGACTCATCCTGGATCTCCCTAGACAGACCCACATCACCCCCTACCTCAGGGAAAAGGGATTTTACAGCAATACGGAGCTACAAGATTACCAGTCAATCTTTGCAAAAGCCCTTCCACTTCTCCTGAACACTTTGTCACATTTTAAGAAACTTTTGTTCCATTTGAGCTGGGATCAATTTCTTTGGGCTAAATTCTGCAGATTATGTAGCAGATGATGGATTATGTAGCAAATGCGGTAAACTCATAATTATGTGGAAAACGCTGCTGCTGCAGAAACTCATAATTCTGGTGACCCTGGCTTTAAGTGACTCAATCAATTAAGGATAGTAAGAAGGCTGGTTTCTTCTTTAACTTTCTGCACTAACACCACACCTTTCACTTTCAGGCAGAGGTACCTCAAAGTCAGCGTTAACTGTTAAGGGGCAGTTTTAATTGTTGTGATAGCTAAGTCCATGGAAAGGCAGGTAGAAGGTCAGCAGGGTTGCAGTCAGATGCATTCAGATGCAGAGCACTAATCCTCTCTACCCTGGGGCCTCAGAGTAATGGTCCAGAAGAAAGAGGAAAGGAGCGAGATTCATGGATGTTGTCAAGTAGATGGCCCAGAATGGAGAGCACTGTATGGGGATTAATGTTTCTGTTTACAAATGGCCAGAGACAGCTTCTCCAGAGCGATACCCCAAAAAAGGGGACAATATAAGTGGACTTTTCTTTTTTTTTTAAAGGGTCATTCATCAGTGCAGCAGGTACTGCTGCCAGGTGCGTAAGTGGCCACTGATGGTTATCATTAATGAAGGAGATGAAGCAGGGCTGGGGCCCAGGGGTTTGAGGGGCCCACTGCTTCACAATTATGACTGTCTACCTTTAAAAAAGGGGATGGGAGATTATTTTCCTTTCTAGCATTACGACCGAGGGCACCCTTGCAGAAAAAAGGAATACAACATGGGAGCTCTTTTTTTCGAACGGGACAGAGAGCCTGTTTCAAGATTGGAGTGATGGTCAGGCATGATGGGGAAGAGGTGAAAGATGCAGAGGAGATAGCCTGCTTCTCAGGATTGCAGTTATCATTAGTACAGTCGGTGTAGTTGCATTGGGGTCCAAGGGTGTGAGGGGCTCACAAACAACCCTGATTCTGGGGAGCAGTATTTTTGGGACAATACATGTATTTGTTTGATGCATTTGCTGTTTTATAAGTCTCATATTTAGTGTGGTTTATGAACTATAGAAAAAGTACTCCTGAATTCATCTCATAAGCCCTGCTTCCTGCACGCAGCCATGTCCGTCCGGCTCTCCCAGTCCTTGCCATAAAATTTTGGAGGGTGGCCCGACCTCAAAACATTTTGCTTGGGGGGGAGGGGTTCAAAGCAAAAAGAAGTTTGAAGACTTTGCCCTAGTATATAGTAGGGCATGGAAGTTTAGAGGTCAGCAGCTTGTTTGCACTTGCATGCGTTCACTGCTGAGTGCCTGAGGTCATTTTAAAAGCAGCCCTGCTCTGCAGAACTGCTTTTAAAAAGTAAATTCACTGCAAGCTCGACTTTGGTGCTATGGGCAATTTAAATATGATAATGGACATTATTTTTTACATATTAGGTACCTGGTGTCCCAGGGGTGGGGATTCATGTAACTATAAGCAGGATCCTTATAAAAGATGTTTTATAAACCCTGGTGGGGGAAATCTGCCCATTTAGTTTTTCCCTTTGTAGATATTTTACGTACGCATAATTATTTCTAGGAAGGGAATAAATATCATTCAAAGACTTAAAATAATGGTATGGATAAATTCAACAGATTTAGTGTAAAGAAAGAGGCCCCCTGCGAAGAGATAATGTTCCTCAAAACAGAGCTCAAGCAAATCAATGTAAATACTTCAGGCAACATAAATACAATTCACATCATTCAATCAATTTTATACAGTTGATGAATAGACAAAATAGACAAAATAAAGAACCAACATAGCTTTTTTTCCTAGAAAAGTACAAAAATGATTTTATTAGTGATATTTTGATAAGGAGAAGAATGAATAAAATCAAATAATGGAATCACACTAAAACATTCATGTCATCATTCGTACTATCTCACGCATTCCAAACAATTTTTAAATAAGGAGAAACACATAATCCATAATTATTGATATACAGTTATAAATTTCATTGACAGAAATGTGTGGCACAATTAGTATGACAGTGGTCTTCTCTGCGCGCGTTTCAGCACAGGACCATGCCTTTGTCAGGAAAAAAGGGCCACAAAGCTTCAACATTGAAATCTGTAAAAACAATGCTATGTTTGAATGGTTCTTTTTTTGATGGCTAGTAATTTGCTAACAACAAAGCAAGTGATTGTTAAATGAACAAACATATGTTTTTTATACATTTTGCACGTCATATGACAAGAGGGCAGGCGTGTTAGGAACTGTGAAGATGAAAATGTGCAATAGCTGAAATTTGTGCAATAGAGACTAACCACCAGCTAGAGGTAGCATGAATGTTTTTGGGTAAAATCAACGGATAAAAGATTAACCAGAAGATTTAAACTGATTGGATCTTTCTTACCTATAGAGCTGAAAAGTGAGTGATAGAACCACTCACATGAGTCCAGTTAGTCTCAACAGAGTGTCAATGAGAGACGTAGGGATAGTTTTATTACCTAATTTCTGTCCACTGTATCTGTGCTGAGTCTATTGTTCTTCCAACACCGTAATTCGTATTGGGTATCTCTATTATTGTTTCCGCATCATATTCCGGATTGGGTATATACAAGAATAGTAAGGGGATTAAGCAACTATATTACAATGTATTCTAAGTAGCTATGGATGGTATATTTGTTTAATAATTGGTGGATTACCTACTAGATGACTTTGGTAAAGTCTTGACTTCCTTCTCATGAGTACCAATAATAAATATTGATGATGATAATTTCTTGATTAAAACTTCCATGGCTGAGAGCTAGACAATAGGGGAATGTAAAAAATAGCAGTGATGTTTTTAATTGTGTCCCATAGATACCAATATGTATATATTGGGAGCTATAAAGTCATTTACTAAAAGATTTGATTATGGGTTTCCAAGTGAAACAGGTTGACGGTTATATTTACCTCATGATGATGGACTCAATGCAGGGCAACGATATTATCTAGAAAAAGAAAATTAGGGGATGAGAAAAGAAAAGAAATTCTGAAGCAAAGAACTCAATCTGTTGTTTAGATGACCCAATATAATAATTAGGACCTCAATCTGTTATTTAAGTAATCCAATATACTAGTTTACCCTCAGTTATATAGGATTAAATAGGAAGGGAAAGATAAGGGAAAGGGGGTCTAGTGGGTCATGATAGAGTACAATAGGGCATGATCTATTAAAGTCAGGGATTCAAAGTTTTATCGAATATGAATTTCAATCTTTTATGTGGTACATAGGATCTTTATATGGTAAACTGTGCTCACAAAGGGGATTGATTTTCTCTGCCTATATATCAATTATATAGGGGCAAATGACAGAATTAACTAAACTTTAAAGGACTGAAAAAAATCGGCACTGCATCTGGTATCAGACATTCTTGACAGGAAATACACTGAAGTTATGAGTTCACTTAAAAGTGCATTTAAATTGCACGCAGGGCGTTAGGGAATGCATATAAAAATACATGCACACAGGTGGTAACTGTCCGGCTTAATAGTTATATTTAGGGAAGCTTGACCGTGCATAAAAGTGTTCAACCTAATAACTATATACAATCTACGCGTGGTGGTTTTCCGATGTTGGTTCAAATGTATCCTTAGATTATAGATATCTTTAAAGTCGGGTTTTAGTTGTGAGCAAAGTGTTAGTGCTAATATTTGAAAATTAATGTCCCCAGAAGATTCTAATTATGAGCCGGCTTGGCGGTGCTTAAACAAGCTGGACTGTGTGAAAACAGGCGCTCTGCGCTTTGGTAATTGAAAATCTGCGCATGACATTCTACCAATGTGAAATAATAGCTAACTGGAATCGCAACAGCTTGATGGTGCTTAACCGTATAGAAACAGGCGCTCGACATTTTAATATTACGGAATGTGCACATGGCAGTCTATCAGTGCGGGATGTTAGGGTGCTGAAATCGCAACATAGCCGTTACTTACTGTCTGCTTGGTATTGATTGCCGAATGTGTGAAGTCTGACCGGAATTAGTAATACTTCTGTGTTTTATGCCGAATCTGAATTGGCACGTGATGTGTTGCAGCCAATCTATGGCTTTCACATCAAAAAACGTTATTGAGACACCGCAAATAAGTAAGCAATGGCACACAATGTCAAAATAACAATGTAGGAATGACACTTATGTGATATTTCTTCTTACTGTATACTTCATCTAGGGCATATGTAATAGGAGGATTGTTTATGGAACCTTGAAAACTGCTTTCTATCAAGGTATACCAAAAATTATCTACACTTAGATTACTGGTCGCTTCTATTAGTTTAATGTTAATTCTTAGAGACTTTGTAATGATGTAACAAGAAGGATATAAAACCATCACGATTGGTGTGTGTAATGTATATAATATTAATTTACAATGTGTGTCAGCTCTTATAAAGTGCGTGTCCAAACACGTAAGTGGATATCAGATGTTACCGGGTGATGCTCATTGTATGAACCTTTGGCGGCTAGTACAGATTGAAAATCTGAAACATGCGAAGTGATAATACCAGGTAAAGATGATGATGTATTACTAGCCGGTGTTGTAACATATGGCATGTTCCCACTGGATTTCTTGATTCAAACCCCATGAGAATGTGTCCAGACTAAAACTCCAAAAGACTTCCCTTCTTTTTCTTATGGATTCAGAATCAGTACCTGGTTTGTCATTGATTTTTCTATTTGTTCATGGCTATGTCCTGCCTCTAGATAGTGTTTAACTAGGGGGGCAGTGATCTTTTTGGTACGAATGGCTGAGCGATGTTCTGTAAGTCTGGTTGGCAGCGTTCTCGATGTTTCTCCTACATATCCCAAAGAACAAGGACATAGTAAGAGATAAACAATGTTTTTGGTCTTACAGTTAGCAAAGGACTTTAATGTTATTGAGTATGAGTTATGCGTGAATTTTTAGTTATTATCGCATACTCACAGGCTTTGCATTGTGAACATTTGTTATTCCCCACAAGGGGGGTTGAGTAATCTAAAGTAAGTTGCAATAAAGTTTTTTGATTGGTCATACGAGAATGTACAATCTGATGTTTCAAATTTTTATTTCGTCTGTGGCCAAACATAAGGCGTGGTAGTTTGTCTTCCTTCTGTGACTGGACATTGAGAATATGCCAATTGGCCCAAACTACTTGTCATATTTTTTCATTTGCAGTTGAATGTCTAGTGACACACATTAGCTTGGGCGTGGCTTTGGGTGCATGATTAGCAAGGAGATGGTCTCTATCTTAGTATCTGGCACGTTTGAAAGCCTCGCGTACTAGCCTACGTGGATATCCATGAGATATGAATTTGGATTTCATCATTTCTGATTTCTCATCATAGTTAGCGATGTTTGTACAGTTTCTCCGAAGTCAGAGAAACTGTCCAAATGGAATGCTTTCTTTTGCTTGTTCGGATGGAAACTTGTAAAGTGCAACAGAGTATTTCTTGCTGACGGTTTAACATATAGGTCCACTTCCAGAGCTCATTGTCCAGGAATTCAATGCTGTTCTGGTTAGTGTGGGCTGTGAATTACAAATTCGGATCACACAGATTGATCCATGATAGAAATTCAGGTAGTACTTGTGGGTCATTGGTCCAATTGAAAAATATATCATCAATATAACAGGCCCAGTTTTTGATTGATTCATAAAAGGACGCTACTTCATTGTATATGAAGATATTCTCAAACTGGGCCATATATATGTTGGCTACAGTGGGGGCGCAAGATGCCCCCATGCTTACTCCTTTAACCTGCCGGTAAAGGTTGCCATTAAAGTCAAAGGTGTTTTGCTCTAAGCCTGTTTTCAAGCTGGCATTGATAAAATCTGGGCAACAGTCTATTTGGAATTGCTCTATGGACCAATGTACTGCCTTTAGTGCCCCTTCCTGAGGGATATTGCTATATAAGGACTCCACGTCCAGTGTGACTAATGTCTCTCTGTCTTTATTGAATGGCAATCCTTCCACTGTTGTTATCATGGCTTTAGTGTCTCTGATAGAGGAACCTATTTTCGGTACATGGGGACACAGTATACAGTCAATGTATTTTGATATGGGCTCAGTTACTGAACCTATTGTCGTCACTATTGGTTGATACGGGGGGGGTCAGGACTGTTTTTATGTATCTTGGGCACCCCGTAGATGGCTGCCATTTTAGGATGTTTGATATTCAGAAAGTCAAACTCTTTTTGACAGATAATATCTGAATCTAGTGCTCTCTTTGTTAAGGTGAAGATTTTTCTCTTAACTCTCGATATTGGAGCTATGTTGACTGGTAAGTAAAAATCTATGTCACTTAAGAGAACTTGCATGGTGTGAATATATTTGGTTGTATCTAATACAACTATCCCTCCTCCTTTATCACAGTTTTTTATTGTGATTTCAGCATTGTTTTTGAGGGCAACTAATGCTTTAAGTTAATCTTGAGTTGAGTTAAGTTAGGTTGGGGTAGAACGTATGTTGTAAGGATGTTTTGAGACTTTTCAGAACTGTATTTTCAAAAATGTTCACCTCTGGTCCTACTTCAAAAAAAGAACCATTCAAACATAGCATTCTTTTGACAGATTTCACTGTTGAAGCTTTGTGGCCCTTTTTTTCTGACGAAGGCACGGTCCTGACATACTAATTGTGCCACACAATTCTGTCAATGAAATGTATAACTGTATATCAGTAATTAAGTGTTTCTCCTTCTTTAAAAATTGTTTTCAATGCATGAGATAGTATGAATGATGACATGAATGTTTTAGTTTGATTCCATTATTTGATTTTATTCATTCTTCTCTTTATCAAAATATCACTAATAAAATCATTTTTGTACTTTTCTAAGAAAAAAAGCTATGTTGGTTCTTTATTTTGTATATTCATCAACTGTATAAAATTGATTGAATGATGTGAATTGTATTTATGTTGCCTTAAGTATTTACATTAAATTCAACAGATTGCCATTGTTGCAGCAAGCAAAGGCGAATTATGCTAAATAATGCTGAACGTTTTGTGATAGCATTACTGAATTATTATGCCATTTTTACACTTGTTAACAATGTCCTGCCATATTTCCCTTTATAAGTACCAGTTTAATACTCACATTCAACAATAATGCACTTAAATTACTGTGAATACACAAAACAAAGACTTTGTTTTTAGCAACATCTTTGACCCTGCCAGCACACTCAGTGACCTCTGACCCCAAGGCACTCTGATCACATTTTTTACTTTAAGGGCACTGAGTAAATGAAGACAGCCTGGAAGTGCAGCAAATACACCCCGTACTTCCAGTCCATCTTCATTTACATGTGTTTGCCGAGGCATTTGTGTCCACTGGGAAACCCATCCACCCCCCCACCCCCCGGGGGCGCGCCCCACAGTTTGAAGACCTCTGTACTAGGGTCTTATAGGAAGTATTATATACCTATTATATACTAGGGTCTTATAGGAAGTTTCAACCCCCTGTCCTATTATCTACTAGGGACTTATAGAGTAGGTCATGCCAATTTTAAGTGTACCCTAATACACAGTGTACCCTATACATGTGTGTGTTTAAATATAACACTGGCCCTGGACCTGCCGTGCAGAGCCCAGGGCACTCTCAGAGTCAGAAAACCAGCATTCAGGGGTCTCAAATGGGGCAAGAAGTGGGGGGATATTGCAAACAGGTCCTGATTCCTCACAGTAAGCACGTTTTTTTCTCGGTTGAGACCCAATTTAAATTGAAAGGGTATAGTATTGATGCCAAGGTACAGATGCCTTAATAATGGGCAGACTTATTTATATATTTTGCATCTTTACATTGCTCTGTGAGCCAGATCTCAGTGATACAAATTCAAGCAAAGCTGTAGCTCCACTATCAGAAGTCAAATGGTGGAAAAAGCAACCATTTATGACTTTTGTAATGTCATCTATTATGCTGACTGTGATGCTGTATGTGATATCAACAAACTTTATCAATGATATAATTTATGATTTCATTTGTGACATTATGTTTGAGATCATATCAAGTGTGTTGAGAAAGTTATGATGGTGCAGCTTTTAGATTGTAACTATAATCTTACTTCAGTGGACAACAGACGTGTTTTTTATGGACATATATTTATGTTTTGTATAATATTGGTTAGTTACTTATGTTACAATAACTTCTCTGACCAAATGCTTTTTTTCATCGATATTTCCTGATTTTATTAGGATGCATTTTGTTAGGATGTACCTAACACCTGTTAGGATGCATTTTAATAATGTGTGGAATTTATGTTTGCTTCTGCGTTTAGTGCCAGCCTGGCATGGCTTATGGCCATGCTATTTTGGCCCTGGGCCAATGATGTAGTTTTTGGTTACTCGCTGTACCTAGTACTTCGCTAACAGTGCAATATGGTCACAGTTTGTGGCACTTGGAGCAGGGAATAGACTTGTGAAGACTCTCCTTGTCCCCCAATCCCATTGGTTACAGTCTTTGATGCTCAGTACCGTCTCACCTCAGTCATGCGCTGGACACAGACTTAGGCCTTGACCAGAGGTATCTGTTCGCACAGTAAGGTTGAGGGAGGCAGAGAAGTAATACAGCATAAGGAAGAAATAGCTTAGAAAGCAGTGTCAAAAGGTGAACGCAGGGATGAAAAAGAACCTTTTGAGGTTGGGGCTTTCTGGATAATGTATTAGAGATGCCCTAGGGGCAGGGCACAGTATCCTGACCACTAGTGATGCCACCCAGCAGCTTCCACCCTCCCCCCCCACAGCCTGACCGATATTTAATGTCTCTGTGGTATAAAATTAGGAAAAGCACCTCAAGTCAGAATTATTCCCCATTTTGTACATACTTAAACAGTAATTACAAGAATATAACACTTTAAAATGTGTTGTAGAGCTACCTTGATGATCCCTGACTGATAACTGAAGTAAACAAAGACTGAAAGGCCATGTTAAAATGACAACAGACGATTTTAAAGTTCTATTTAAGCGTCATGCCCAGGCCCCTCGCTGAAACGTTAAAAAAAAATATGAAACAATGGCGGCATTATGGTATTTTTCTCCGCAACTGTTCTGACCAGGGGTCTCCAACCTTTTCTGTTGTGAGAGCTACTTCTGCTGAAGGAAAGACTTGGAGAGCTATTAGCATATTATATCACTGTAAAATAGTGACAAAACGTGTTCAGATTACACTATGACCACCATAAACAGGAAAACCAATAGTGTCCACAAAAGCATTCCAGGCAAGGTGACCAACAGAAATGCCAGGAAAATGTTTATCCATATTTAAAGCCTCGACCAGAGTAATGAATTGACATTCGAATCTTCACATGCTTTGTGGCACCAAGGACATAACCAGAGCAGTAAGTCTCCTCAACTCAAACAGTACTATCAATAGGCTATCAAATTTAATGTGTTTTAGAATTGCAATATTTTGTCTTCATCAGCGTATTAGTTATTAAAATTGCACATATTTTTCTATCAAATACCACCTTTCACGTTTTGGCAAGCAATATCAATTTTCCAGAACAAAAACCTTTTCTGAAAAAAGATATTTAGTGCATTTAAAAAACTGTTTTCATTAAAAAAATATACACAGTGCCCAAACATCAATACGTCATTTTCATCGAGCACGGCCATGTAAAATTTCCTCACATGGACAGATTCAGCTCCGAATACTCGGGTATTACAATCATAGGCCATAACTGCTCACCATAACACAAAGAATGCCTGTGTTATGCTAATATTAAAACCACAATTATACCAAAGCTACCACTATGCTAAGACTGGATGCCAGAACATCTAGGGGACCCATCCTATACCAGTCACGGTCATTATTATGCAAGAAGCGGTTACCATTCAGCCAGAGATGGCTAAAAGTAGGCCAGTCGTGCTCTTAATATATCAGTGAAGGCAGCCAGTATGGCACAGCTTGACCAAAAGTGCCAAAAATAGTCAAGGATGGCCATTATTATGCTATTGGCACTATTATGCTATGAACTGACACAATCGCACCAAAGATAAAACCCTTGACTCTAGACGTAGCTTCCGAGAAACACCACTGTTTATTTGAACATGACACAATGTCAGACAGACACATACATACATAAATGCAGATAAGGCTCTTAATTTTCTCTCCCCTGGATTCATACCCTGCTCTTATCAGCTCAGGGCTAATCATGCTCCCAACTAACACATTTTTACTCTGGCTCCTGCAGTCACACACTTTGATTGGTCAGCACTGTTAACTTCTGGCACTCTTCTTTGATGGTGCCTTGTTTGCACCTGTGGTGCAACGGATAGACCAGTACATATAACATGGCCTCTCTCGTTGTGACTTAGCTAAATTTATAATGGATACAGATGGTCATTTGGCAGACCCCATAAGCCACCACAGTGCATGTTTGAGCGTTATCATAAGACCCTGTCATTGATTTGTCTGGCTGTCACTCTAAGGGTCTTGAAATGAGCATTGCTGCTTTGTTTAATATGCACAGACTCTGAGATTGGCTTAGCTTCACCTGGGAGAGCTACTTTGATAGCGCTGGCGAGCTACCCGTAGCTCCGGAGCTACTCGTTAGAGACCCCTGGGTCTGACCATTCAAGTTCTATTTAACCCCATGTTTGGGCACACTTGGCTCCTCTAGTTTGTTTTTCAGCTTCCCAGCCATCTCCCATACACAAAGCACTTGTGACCTCTCCCTGCATCACGTTTCTCCCGCCATCAAGCAAGGCAGGTGCTGTCACGTTTATTTTCCCTTAAGCCAATGGTGTGGTTTCAAAGGTGTCAGACTTGGCACTCATCTTGGAAGCGATACTCAGGCGGTTTACATAAAGAGGCGGGGCACTGTGATCACCGTGTCAATCAAAGCATGGAAAATCAAACCGCGAGTGCCAGCACGTGATCATCGTGAAGCGAGGGGTCACTGAGTTGCAGGTTTCAGGAGTGGCGTCGGGGTCATGGCCCTCCAGGTGCACCTGACCCCGCAGTCACTGATTGCGACAGGCTGTATTTTCATGCGATTCATTTTTAAATTACCGAAATAGAAAATGACGTTATCGTCTGCGAAAGATGAGTCATCGCGTCACCTGCAGGCACGTGTAAAGTTACACGGCGGAATAACAATGCACGTCTCTGCGTGACGCATTCTCCCTTTGAAATGACAGTTTAACAAGATACATTAGCTCTCGCCTTCCAGCTGTCCCCCTCGGTAAGTGCACGTAATTGTTATCTCTGAGTTTCTATCACCCCGCCAGTGATAACACATTATGTATAAGAATATCAGTGTTATTATTAATGCGTAAACTATTATTATATACGAGTCCCTCACATCGCTCGTGCATTACTGCCTACGCTTTTGCTCGGTGCTGTTTGTATTTCACCCCGAGAGGGTTTAGAGCATCAAACTTAACTAAACAGAACACGGGGATGGAAAGCACAGAAGCATTCAGCGAGGAGAAAAATAATGCCCTCTCCCTTCTCCCATCCTTCACCCCAGGCAATCGAATAAGAACTCCACTATATCTCAGCAAGTGGTAAAACCGGCACAGCACAAATCGTGTACACGCACTGCATGATGCCGGCAGAGCTGGCTGCTTCGTTGATGACAGTTCCTTCTCACTGATAGCACCTTTGTGAAGAGTTCACTGGGTACATGGAAGGTTGGCAGGGTGAGTGGATTGGTGAGAGCGTGGATTTATGGAGTGAGTTCGAGGTGGATGAATGAGTGAATGGGTGGATGAATGGCCAATACCTGAAAGGACCAACGAGCGACAGAGGAGGCACTTGTCAAAGCAAGTAGGAAATCTACACCCGTACACAGAAGCATACACATGTGTACATAGATAGGTCCAGTCTAACCATGACTTCCTCTCCAGCAAATATAAGTGTGCCTGATAATGTCATTGTGGCGGCGGTAGCATGCGGATTCACAATTGTATGCCTGGACAGCTGCTGCAGCTGCACGACTCCAGGTATAATAGTAGGACTGCTGTGTTACCTCTCCACCTGAGATCCTGTTTCCACTGTGAGTAATTCCACAAAGTGCAGATTTATGCATGACGGAAGGAGACTGCTGTCCAAATGATCACTTCTTTAAAATGTGTTTTTAATCTGGAGGAAAACATCTTACCGTAGAAATCATCCTTCTACTACACGTTCTTCAAATCTGGGGGTGATCTGCATTCCTTGGCATTCTGGAAGGGAAGTTACTCCATCTCTATATGCACTGCCTTGGCTTGAGTAAATCACTGAACAGGGTGTAATCGGAGTTTGGGAATGCCGACACACGTATGAGTCTGTGGCATTCCGACGCTTACAAGGTGCGATAATGCCTTGTTCTGCCCACTTACTACCGCGTGAGTTGGATTTGCTTCCGTGGATTTTGGGACACTTGTGTCACAGAAATCTGAAGCTGTAAAACTCTGTACATTTGCCAGGAATCCTTTTGTGAATTCCTAACAGATGTTTATGGAGGTATTTTGGACATAAAAGTATGTTTACAGTAAAAAAAATGTTTATGAATTGTTGCCAGTATATTTATTTAACAGTTTATTGGCTTTTATTTGACCAAGATGCTCCCATCCTTGTGTTAGCAAATGAGTCCTTGTCGCAGGGACACCTCTCCAGTCCTTACCTGACATTTAACAAGTCAGTACATTCCGGGATCTGTTTCCGCTGAACTGGAGTAGCACACCTGAAAACAGTGATCAGTCGAAAGAAAGTCCAGGACTGGTAATGTTGTGTCTCAAGACATAGGTTTATATGGTAGCACTACCCCTCTAGTCCCACGGAGGAGTGTCCCTCGCTTTATATAGTACAATTCATACGGCAGCACAAATGCGGAATGAGCACAGTATTATCTTGCTTTTATTCAAATTTTGTTGCCTGGCCCCTGATGCTTTCTTGTTTTTAATATATTATATCATGTTGGAGTGAATCATCTCTGCCAAAGATGTGCTTTTCACTCAAGTCAAACAGAGGGAGAGGTTTCTAAATGCAGAGTGCGAGGAAATAGGGTGTATTATATGGTGTGGTTGTGCAACCTCACATGTAATACACTTACCAACCCCTTTAGGTCTAGTAGGTTTCGTCTGCAAACCCTCAGCTAAACTCTGGGTAGCTGTGACACTGAACAGCAAGGCTTACACAGAGGAAAACGTGCTATGCATTTAACAGCACCAAAACAATTGAAGAAGGATTCAACACAACACTCAAGAAGTCCAACACTCGTTTATAAAAATAGGTTGTATTTCTATAAGAATTTAGATATTAGAATGAAAAAGATAATCCAGAGGGTTCTGGAGATATAGTTTTTACAAGCAATAATAAATCAGTGCAATTTCACTCAGCCGTGAACAAGCCTTCGCAAAGTCAACAAATTCGACACTTTTTCGAAGAAAACTTAGGTAAGTGTCAATGCGGTTGGTTGGTACTCTGGCAGGGAGCAAGTCAGGGGGACCAGCAAGGTCCTCAAGAACAGTTACCGTCATAGGAGAAGCAGTCATTCAACAGTTCCAGGCACTTTATCTGTGTTGCAATGGATTCCTATGGAGTGGAACCAATGCAAGGGATGAAAGGTGCTGAAGATGCTGAAGATGCTGTAAGGATGCTGTGGATGCGGTGCAGTCAACGGGGATCTTCCTGCAGGGATTCCTCGATCCACAAAAATTGTGAGGGGTGCCTGGTTGCTGAGTCGACATCCCACAAAGTTCTCTCCCGTCTAGTTGATATCCGTTGACGTGGTCACAGGCCATTCCTTCCTGGGTCGATAACTTTCCTTCTGCGGGCCCCAGCAACTATCTGACAGCACTCCAGAGCTCAGCAAACTCGGGTGCAACTTTTAGCTTTGGGTCTTGGTTCTTTGTGTTGCACAGCAGTGATAGCCTCCTGAAGACTTTGGGCTACCAACATGCCCCTGCAGGCTTTTTCGGCTGTTGTGTCCCTGTGCTGTGAACAGGAAGTCAGTCAGCGGCCCTTGGAGGTCTCTTGACTTGAATGGGCTCTAGAGACAGCTTCTCCCTGAGCAGGACATGGCAGGCACAGTTCCTCTCTTCGCTAGCTAGCAAGTGCAGTCCTCGTTGGTGCAGCCTCTCTTAGCTGGTCCCTCGGTGCAGCACTTCTTCGGCCTTTCTGCCGAGTCGGTCGAGATCTGAGGTGCGGGTGCCGGGGTTGCCCTCTTTCTGGTGGGAAAGTGCCCTGTGACCACTTCCTGTGGAGTATGGCATCTGGCTATCCCGGGATGCCCCATTCTGCCAACTACAAACATGGCAGGACCCCTCTCCTGGTGTACAGACCTCCCAAGCCCAACCCCGCGGTGTGGCTGCATCAGGGCTACACACCCTCAGGGAAACCGGTATGGCAACTGGTTTCCCCTCTCTGTTCCCCATGTCAGCCTGTCTACCTCAATAGTGGGGACCCCTCACCCTGGTGTCCCACATCTGCTCTTCAAAGGTGGCTTTACTTTTGAAGCCTGCCTTTTAGGTAAGCTCCTAACTGGCTTCCTGCAGGAGGGAAGTGATATCACACTATCCTGCAACCCCTCATTATTCTCCTTCCTTAGAGTAGTTGGTACGTCTCTCCAGGAGGGCAGAAAGCTGCGTTGTGGAGAAGGCTCCATGTGTGCCTGGGAAGGAACAGGAGTATTAAAGGAACAAGGTGGGAGCTAAGGCTGCACACTGCAACACGTTACATTAATTTCAGCTTGAGATACAAATCGGGCATAATGTAACAAGTTGTTTGATACCTTGGAGTGCCAACCGTGATCGCACTATTCAGGAGTTAGCACAGCTGAGGGGTCAGTGTGCAACCATGTACTTGACAATTAGGCAACCAAGGGGTATATTCACAAGAACGTGTGCTAAACATCACCAAAAAATGCTAATGCAACTTTACACATCACAGCCTATCGCGGGAAAATAACCCAGTGTCAACGTGGAATTCACAACAAGGCGGTACCATGCGATAGTCTGCCGAAACCGCGGACAAAGTCCGCGATACAACCACCTCGATGGAGATAAAAACACAAACCACAACACTAAAAAAAACCTGCGATGGGCCAAAGCGCGATGAGGAAATTAGCGATAAGCAGCGCCAGGCCTGCAACACACAACTGGCCGGCGGGAAAAATCACGATAAAAGTAGAAAAACACCCAAACACAAACTGATCAACAGCCAAGCACCATGGAGGCAGCCGGAGCAGGTGCAGAAGACGAGCGCAACCCCACAAGCACCCCTGACGACCAGTCCAGGACCTCAGGGACAGGGAAGGGCAAGGACAAGAAGAAGAGGAAGACGAAGTTCAGTCCGCAGACGAACAGGATCATAGTTACGGAGGTGATGGAACACCATCAACAACTGTTCGTCACCTCCAACGTGTCATTGGGCACCAAAACTGGAATATGGCGGGACATCGTGGACAAGGTGAATGCCGTCGGAGAGCACAAGAGGACAATGGACGAGGTCAAGAGGTGAGGGAATGACATCAAGCGGAAGACCAAGGAGAAACTTGCAGCCAACCAGAAGGCAGCAATGCAGACTGGAGGTGGGGGCCCAGCGCCACAGCTCGAGCTGGATGACATGGAGGAGCTGGTGTCGACAGTCATCAGTGTGGATACTGTGGCCGGAGTCGGGGGACCGGACACTGCTCGACAGGACACAACACAACCGCAACAGGGTGAGTGACCACCAGGTACTGGGAGGACGGGTGGCGATGGCCACGATGGCACACATGCACAATCAAGCAGAGCACGGTGCACACACTCAATGACTCTGGGTCATCACCCAGATCTATAGACTGTCACAATGTACAATGCCATGCTGTCTGTATGTCAACATGTACCATGCGGCTGCATACATGTGTACACATTGCAATACACCATCTGCCCTTCACATTGCAGGGCCAGCGTCAACACCCCATGCAGAGCAGTCCCAGCCACTCTTCACTGATGACGAGGAGGACAACCCCAGCATCGACACCCAAGCCCTCCTAGACATCATTGATATCATCCGCGACTCACCCCAGGATCAAGGCTGACCAGCTGCATCGAGGAGACCCCACCCACCACCCAAACCACCCAGCAGGAGGCACCCACGGCCCGCCAGTCTCCCAAGACCCCCAGGAACAACACATGGCCTTCCAACACCATGTGCTGGAGGCCCAGAGGGAGATGGCTGAGCAGGTGTGGGTGGGGTTCGACCTCATGGCTACCAAACTGGACGCCATCCATGGGTGTCTAGACCTGCTCCATGGCCTCCAACGAGCCCTGACTGACATCGCTGGAGTCCTGACGCGGAGAGAAGAACACCTATCCGCTCAGAGGGGCTCCAGCGATAGCAGCTGTGAGCTGGCACACGTGCGGAGGCTCATGGAGGACATGGTGAGGATGGAGTCAGAAAGGATGGCAGCCACCGCTGTACATCAGCGAAATGTAGCTGGAATCTACCATGCCCTGCAGACCATTATCATAGCATTGCTGCCACAAGGCGTGATGCTGATAAATGCTGCTGACCCCACACCATCCACATCTACGCCCCCTGGTGTGTCAGTGCCCCACAGTGCAGCAGGCGTATCCACTCCGGCACCTGATGTGTCACTGCCACACTGTGAAGCCGACAACCCTCCTCCGGCCCCTGATGTGTCAGTGGCACACAGTGCCCCAGGCGGTACTGCAACACCCACAGGTGGGGCAGAGCACACATCCGGGGATGAGGACGTGGATGGGTTTGTGATCAGGAGGCACTAGCTTTCATTTCCACCACCAAGCCTGTTCCTGCTTGGTGCCACACATGGCCCCATGACCTTCCACTGACCCCCGATACACTCCGATCCACTCACCTTGGACAGCGACATGGTCTGCCATATCCATTTTGACGACGAATGACACGCGACCAGACTGCGGACTGTACCCTACCTCTTCCACAGTACTTGTCATCCCCGGATGGACTATGGCTGGCCCTCCACGGGACCATATTATGTGGTGTGCTTGGCATTGCCCTGTACCACTCCAGCTGTTGGACTGCACTGGATGTGCAATAAAAATCCAGTGACGCACTGCTGTGTTATGTCGTTCATCATTCATGTACGAATGTGTGGGTGAATGTAGGGACAGTGATGTCCCTTGCATCAATGATGCTCATTCTGTGGGATGCCAGTCAGAGGGTGCTACATTTCATATTGTGTACCGGGTCCAGTGAACACTACAACAGGGACACACGCATCAGTCACTTCCATGTCTGGACATGGACTGAACCACGCCCAGATCCCACGAGTCATTGTTGCAAGCCCTGCGCTGGTCCGGCGTACGGCAGGCCAGACCACTCCGCTAACGCTCTGAGGGGGGGCCCTCATTGCTTCCCGTCGCAGGCGTACTCGCTGGTGGTGTGCAGGTCACTGGTCTAGTTGTCAGCATGTCACAGCCACTCTCTAAGGGCAGGTTTGCACGCACACCACACCCATCCGGCACAGGCGTCACAGGCCATTTGACTCCGCCAACATAAGGGGCAGACGACGTCACATTCCCCTCTGCTGGTGGTGACTGGATGACGGACGCTCCACGGTTCCCAATCATAAAAGGCCCATGAGTTGTTGCGTACAGGATTAGTGGCACCCGAGGCCTTGCAGCCGTCATGGGACTGCCACCACGTGGCACTAACTGGGGCTGCACATGGTTAGTGGCACCCGAGGCCTTGCGGCCGTCACGGGACTGCCGCCACGTGGCGCTGACTAGGGTTGCACAGGGTTAGTGGCACGCAAGGCCTTGCGGCTGTCACGGGCCTGCCGCCATGTGGCACTGACTGGGGTTGCACAGGGTTAGTGGCACCTGGAGCATTGTGGCCGGCACAAGCACCCCACCATGGGACGGTGACTTTGGGTGTACTGAGTTAGGGGCACCTTGAGCTGCTGATCGGGTGTGCAGCCTGCGATGAGGCCGGGTGCACTGATATGTCCTCTGCCATGCTGTAATCAAGACCCAGCACCAAACGTGGGACCTGGTGGCCTGAGGAGCGGGGCGGCATGGTGTGGAGTGTACCTTGTCCACGGACCCGGGCTTGTGGCTTGCAGCGGCACGCGGTGGGACCTCCTGTCTGCACGCCGGTGGTGGAAGGTGAGCAGTGTGGCCTGGGTGTGCATGGGCGGGCATTCTCTGATGGGCAGCGGGAGGGGCTGGGGTACCTCTGTCTGGGTGTGCATGGGCGGGCAGTGTGTGTACTGTGCCAAACATGTATCTGGACTCTGTTTCAGATGACGGGTCTGTCTCAGATGTGTGACCTAATGAACTGCACTCCATGCCGGCCAGTGGTTGGAGACACACCGGTGGCAGCAGGTGAGCAGTGTGGCCTGGGTGAGCAGGGGCGGCGCTCTCTCTCTCTCTCACTCTCCCCCTCTCTTCTTCTCTATTTCTCTCCCCCTCTCTTCTTCTTCTCTCTCTCTTACCCTCTCTTCTTCTTCTCTCTCTCTCTCCCTCTCTCTTTTTCTCTCTCTCTCTCCCCCTCTCTTCCTCTCTCTCTCTCTCTCCCCCTCTCTTCTTCTCTCTCTCTCCCCCTTTCTTCTTCTTCTCTCTCTCTCCCCCTCTCTTCTTTTCTCTCTCTCTCCCCTCTCTTCTTCTCTCTCTCTCTCTCTCTCCCTTTCTTCCTCTCTCTCACCTTCGATCTCTCTCTGTCCTTTGATGTGCGCAGGACACACCTTCTCATCATGATTTTTGTCTTGCAGGCTGTGACCTACGGATTGGCCCGAGGGGAGCCCCAATGTGTCTTCATTTCATTTCAGTGTTCATTTTAATAAAGTTTGATTTGTTGCTTCGGAAATGAATGTGTGATGCTCATTTTTGTGGCAACACATGCATGTCACCAGTTGTGGTTCTGCGACATCATGCGGATAATTTTGTACCTGATTGGGTGTAGCTGATGTGGCATGTCTTTGGTCGGGGGGGTGCAAGGGAGGGGGGGTCCTGGGGGCTGTTGCGACGGGTGTTGGTTCCCTTTCGGCCCTCCGGGCTGCATGTTCAGTTGCCCGGATCCATCTGTTGTTCTTCAGGTGTGGCTCTGGGATAGTCTCCGTTTTCTGGTCCAGGCTGTGGTCCGACTTAGCACCAGGTCAGAGCAGGTGTTATTTTCCTGCTGCTAACGCGCCTTATCGCCTGTTTCATGTTCTTATCGCAGTTCTGGCTGTTCGTTGTGAATGTTGTCGAGTGGTGTTGTCGCAGCTTTTGACACGGGAACGCCTACTCTGCATCTCATTAGCGATAGTTGCGGGGGTCATCCGCGGTGATGTATTTTGCGCCTGCTATCGCGGGTAAACTGGTGCTGTGGGCTGTTAACACCAGCTTGTGATTGGGGCGATAATTTTATTGCAACTTTGGCTGAGATAAAGTGCTGTTAACTCAGCGATAGCTCCTTGTGAATATCCCCCCAAGTCGTTCCACAGTAAAAACAGTTGTTTTGCATGTTATACTGTCTGGACATGTAAAATACCTGTCCTGCCTGTGCTATATGTTGCACCCTGCCTTTAGGGCTCAGTGAGCCTGCCAGAGGGGTGGCTTGCACATATGTCCAGGAGAAGTGGTGGCTTTGCCATTGCTGTAAATGGCAAAGTGGGGCCAGCAGTGCACAACTGCTCTACCAGTCTGCAGTGGCGGACTGGGGAACTTGTTATACTTGGTAGTTCTTCATGGTGGCACAATTGGTGCTGCAAGCCCTGGGGTACCCCTCTAACTTACATGCCCTGGGTACCATTTACTATTGTTTTACAGGTAAGTTAGCCATTTCCAATTGAGTATAGCCAATTCAACATAGACTTTTAGGGTCAGGGCACTAGCACTGATGTCTGGTTAGCAGGCCTCATCGCACTCTCACAGTCAACAAACCAGCAGCATCAGTCAAAAAACTTTGGGTTGACCATACAAAAAGAGGCATTTCCTTACACTGAGGCTGCATTATTCTGTCTTATAATGGTAGCCTCTTGTTGCAGGCCTGGCACAAATAGTTTTGCTGCTGAAAATAGAGAGGACATTTGCTGCCATCACGCCAGCCTGTGTTAAAGTAAGGGCCACTGGAATTATGCAGCAGAGGAGGGTCAAATTATGCAGCAGAGTTGAATTATGCGGTGAGAAAAGGCAAATTGTGTGGCATAATGTGGCACATTTTATGATAGTACTACTTGTTTGTGAGGTCCACTCACAGCGAGAGTCGAGTGACACAGGCCAGCGGGGCTGCAGTGTGTCCAGTCAGTGAGGACCTCACATTCTGTTCATTTGCTGCGGTACTGCCTGGCTAAATCACTGCAGCCTCTGGGTTAAGTGGAACTGTCTGGTGTGCCTACTATTATAGCACAGCTGGCAACCACTTTCCATGCTGAATTGGTGCCACATAGTGCATTTTATTATGGCGAATGTCTGGACATTGCTCAGTGAAACATGGGTGAGTGGTTTCTTGTCAAGGGTCTCAAGTAAACTATAGCAGACACGGTGAGGTTTTTAGTAACATGAGTAATTTTCCTTAACTCTTGACTTTTTGAAATTATAACACAGAGGCACTCGCACCC
Source organism: Triturus cristatus (assembly GCF_964204655.1). NCBI lineage: Eukaryota > Metazoa > Chordata > Amphibia > Caudata > Salamandridae > Triturus > Triturus cristatus. The sequence goes on along the minus strand of NC_140591.1, from coordinate 288,030,839 downwards.
TCACTCTGATAGGATGTTCATGGGCAGACGAGATGGTGACAATGAGGGCCAGCAGGCCACGAGCTGAACGAGAAACATTCAAGCAGACAACAGAAGACAGCGTGGCACTGAGCACCTAATGTATATGCACTGTGTATCGATGCGGCATGATTCCAGCGTCATCGGGGCGTAGCTTCAGGGGGGTTGTTCGGGGTGTTACACCCCCCCCCCCCCCCCCCAAATAAGTGTATTTTCAGATGAATAGTTTTGTACAGGTGCTTTCATTCGGGTATGGTGAGGTGTCTGTTGGATTTCACCTAGGATGTTTGCGTACATACACTGACATAAACACAAAACACACACACACACTCACTCATCTTTGTTTTGAAAGCCCTAAAAAAAATTTTTTTACAAAATATTGTATTTCTCTCATTTAGTACTTTTATTAATCTGTATTCCTCTCCCTTTCCACTGCCTCTTAAGCCCCATCATGAGCCCTGCTTGTCATACAATGTATTTTAACATAGACCAGCGGGATGGTCGGGAAATCTGATCCTTACACCCTACCCCTTCCCCCCAATCTTACTGACCAAGCTATGCCCATAAGCATCATGTCCCGCTTCTTGGTCTCAGGACACCGCGGGACAAGCGATGGGGACTGAGCGGAACCCAGGCGAGGGGGCAGAAAAAACAGAGGGCCAAGAGGTAGGGGGAGGATACAGAGCGCCAGCAAGCCCCAGCCATTCCTGCAGTGTGCACCAGAGTCTCAGTGTGTTTCACTTCTTGCAGCATCACCTGTGGCCACAACAAATCCACATTCCATGTTATTCAGTGCTCCAGTTACCACTGTAAGATGGGGAAGGCAGTTTGCCTAAAGTGGATGGATGTGTCTACACAGCAATGATTGGACACGTGACCGTCCTTGGATTGGATTGAAAATAAAACACAATAAAAACGAAGATGCGCCTCCTTATATGAACGTAACTGAATGCTGCACTAATGAAAGGGTCATTTTTGTCAGTGCAGTTATGAAACTCTGCACATGACGGATCACAGTTGTAATCAAGCAAATGATGTGTACAAGCTGATTAATACATGTCTGACATTGGCAACAACCAATTGCTGAAGGTGAATGACCGTTATCAGCTTTTTTGTATAGTTTGCATTAGCGCTGCAGAGCAGTCAAATCTGCTCCTAGACAGACCTGAAATAAGTGTCCTGCTCTAACTCTGACACTGGAGTTGGTTGAGGTGGTGGCAGCAGTGCAGGCGGTTGCACCTTCTCGTGTCGGGCCCTTAAATCCTGGAAGAGCCTCCCACAACAGATCAGAGCCTCCTCCTCTCTTCTTGACTTTCTCAAGAAGCTGAAAACCTGGCTTTTAGAGTAAGCCCCCAGGGCTGGCCTCACACACCTGTAACACAGATAACATAACAACAAATCAATAATGGTGTGAATGTTGACGGCCCCACAGTTGGGATAAGAGGTGAAGTTGGATAGAAAGGGGCATATTTACAAACCCCTTGTGCCGTCGGGGAGTCACTTTTTTTGACGCTCCAGTAGTGCAGTGTGCTAGCCCATATTTACAAGGCCATGCAAAGCCACCCTGCGTGGCTTTTCATGGCCTTGTAAATATGGCCCCTTTCATGCATTACTCTGCATGGAAAGGCCATTCCATGGGTGTTGCAGTGGGGGTTCCTACACAACAACCATGGACTCTGACGTATTCCCAGATTTACAAGTTTTCGTAAACCTGGGAATGCATCAGATTCTAAAGCCTTCCCAGGAAAGGCATTAAAATGGTACAACGAGGAGGACTGCTTTTATTTCTCCTCATTCTTTCCTCTTCTGCAGCACAAAAAGAAGGGAAATGCCATGAATGATTGTTTATGTGCAGGAAGGTGTCTGTTCCTGCACAAAAAACATCATCCCTGCAACGCAGGCACCATGGTGCAAGGGTGCCTATGTTGGCGCTAGGCAGGCTATTGTGCGCCAGTGCAGTGGAAAGCACAGGGATGCATCGTATTGTTGTAAATACAATGCATCCCTGTACTTTCCTACTGATGAAGCTCGACGCAGCAAAATGACTTGCAGTGCCGCGCTGCGTCATTATCTTGTAAATATGCCCCAAAATGTGTACTGGGCCCTGAGGGCCTCCTGCGTCCTGCTGCATGTTGTGCAGAAGATTATTCTGCTCGTGCGTGGCTTTAGGGATGAGGTTCCTTCTGTTCATACTGGCCGTTGCATGTATGATGAAAACAGCACCTAAAATGAAGCGTCCAATGAGGAAGAAACAACAGGTGCAAATTGCGAAGAGATCAGAAAACACCCAGCGAACAAGGCAAGAAAAGGGAGATTGCTTCCGTTGAATCAGTTCAGAAAATACTCTTTCTTTGTGAGCACCTGTACACGACATGACCTCTCTAATACAGAGAGGAATTTCATCCTGATACCTCAGCAGCACCTGAGAAGAACACAATTAGCCCCTTTCTGCTACTTAAGGAAATAACCGTGGCCCTGCACCAATCCCGTGAGCCTTACTTGTGTAACAGGAACATTGAACCCAAGCCTAAAGAACAGGTGAGTTGAACCCATTGGGGATGGTTACTTTTCACACGCTCATAAATGCCCTTGTGAATTGCGTTTGAAACGTCCAACTCCTTATTAGTAAAAGAGGACAAAGTCCATTCTATTTCTACTAATTGTTTAAGGATGTTTCTTGAAGAGTCCCATTTTAAATGTTTTGGAGACATTACACAAATGCTTTTAAGAGTATTTTATTGTACTGTAATTGCATTTATAGAGCTTACCACCGCTGAAGAGGCGTGGAAGCTGTTTACATGAAGTAATGCTTACTACAGGAGTACTTCTTTACGTGCTAATAAATGTCTTTGTAAATTAGTCCCATATCTTTATTACACCATCGTCTCACTGGACCTAGACCCTTTCCTTTCCGAATATTCATTGCTACTGATAAACGATGACCTATCAGTATTATACTTCAGCTTTCACTCTACTGTCACAGGCCCGTCTAACATTCTTCTGGTAACAGTCCCACGAAAATGTAGTCTACAACCATCATTCATATTAGCAATTGCACACAACTCCATTGACAAAGTGGCACCGCCATCACATTCCCAAAAATATGCTATTTCTTTAAGCCACTTTCAAAATGTTGTCTTTGTCAATACCAAGATGCCACAGAGAAGTACAGCTCTGGACTTTCTTCCACAATCCTGTCTCATAGGATGTGGGGACTCCACTGCTGGAGCATCTAGCCTTGATTTAAACGAGAGCTGGGATGAGTGAAGGCTGAGGTGGTGCAGGGGGCCTTCTGCCCACAGGTGTAGCCCTTGTGGCTGTGGGGCTAGCACTAGCTCATCAATGTCTTGATTGTGTTCCAGTGTTCCAACTGGAGGTCCTGAGATAGCGGGTACTAGAGGGCATCATCTCTGTCGAATGCCCAGATCTTATCTTCTAACTTTAAATGAAATGACCCACAACTTGGGGGCATGTTTACAAGGGAAGTGGCGGAGTGAGGCGTTAGCATTCCTGGCTTAACGCCTCACTCCGCCGCTTCAGAAATACAGGGCTGCACCATATTTACAAGAATATGGTGCAGCCCTGCGTTTCCCCCTGTGCTGACACCACACTTAGCAGCCTAGCGGTAATGCAGACACCCTTGCACAAAAGTGCAAGGGTGTCTGCGTGCAGGGGAAGATTGTTTATGTACTGCAAGGTCCCCCTGAAAACAGCAAAAACAAGGAGAAATGAAACATTTCTCCTAGTTGCGCCAAGGTACGACCAGGTTTTCCCTGGTATTAATTCTGCCGCTGCTTCCTATTTACGCCTCCCTCGTAAATAGGCGGCAGCACCAGAAGCAATGGGTGTTGCTGTGGAATACCCACTGCAACTGCCATTGCCCTCCCCTTTCACGCTAAGCATAGCATGAAAACTGGCCTTATTTACAATACAGCGTTAAGCTACGTTAAGTGGCTTAACGCTTCCTTGTAAATAGGGTGAAGCCACTATCGCCACAGGAACATTGTAGAAAGTAATGTTCCTGTGGCAAGAAGGGCTTGTAAATATGCCCCTTGGTGTAAATTCAGGTTCCTCTTCATTAGGAGGCATCTGAGCTTGGGGCTTGCTCTTTTGTCTTTCCAGGATCTTGGAATAAGATGAATTAGGCTGCCAATATCAGAGCAGGATCCTTGGTACTTTGTGATCACGTTCCTTCTATGCTCTATAGTCTGATGTATCCTGAAGTTTACTATAGACGATGTATGGAATAAACTCCTAACTGTCTTCAGTCTTACCCAGGACCGGGCTGTCCATTGTGCTACTCTGACATTTTCCTGGTGGGTTGCAAGCTTGAGGGCTGCTTTCAAAGTTTCAAAGTTTGATGGACAGCCTTGAACTGTTCATGAAAGCCCCCATTCCCCCATCCTAGTTGTGACCTCTGGCAATGAGGTGTTGGTGCAACATTTTTGCCAGGGCTGATTGTGGCTTCCAATCTGGACTGGTTCCGCCCTCTATTACTGCGGCTGAGCAGAAGGACTCAGTCTTCTAGCAGGAGTTATTTTTTCGTGATCTGCTTATCGCACCATGCTGTATCACAATCAGCTGGAGGTCATACCAAGCTTCTGCTGAGTCAGATGAGTCTAGCATTCATGTGAACATCCAACATACAAAATCACTCATCTTTGCAGGACTAATTGTTTAGATAAAATACATAGGTCCGAGCTTGATGCCCAAAGGTGGGAGAGAACAACTAACCAATGGATTGGAAGCAGGGTTGCCAATATCCTCCAATGGATTAAATAAATCTGAAAGTGGAAGAGAAGTTGGCCATCAATGAAGTTGAAGTCAACTGAAGTGTTTCTGAATGGGGAATTTTGGCTAGATGAGGCCCCCTTGAATGAAAAAGAATGGGAACAAGAAGGCTAGGAAGCGCGGCCTCCAACGGAACACTAACACAAAAAGGAGCTGGGGGTTGCAAGGAAGGAAGAGGGTCAAATCCAGCTCCGGGTCACACTTTGTAGCTTAGCATGCACAGTCCCTTTGGCTGCCACCTTGGGCATGTCCAGCTCCTCTGAAGGCACTGCGTTCTATACCCTTTTGATAGGCTGTACTTAGCGTCTGTGCAGGAAGTAGGACAGCGTCATGCTAGGGCCAGTGACTCGCGTACATGGAATGGCTGTAGTCAACGAGGGACAGAACTAATGCACCACGTGTTGCCTATTTCAGGGGTGTAACTATCATAAGAGCAGGATGTGCAGTGGCGCAGGAGCCCATGTGCTGAGGGGCCTACTGCACTGAACTGCACTGCCCACTGCACTGCAGTTACGGCACCTTGCTACCCCATCGGCTTAATCTGACATAGTGCAATATTGAACAGCACATCAAAAGGTGGAGACTGAGTACAAAACCTGAAACACAGGTGTGCTGGCTTTAAGAAAGCATTTGTAGTTTCTGTGAGGGAAAATGAACACATTTCCGCTCAACAACTGTTGCAATTTGTCTGGGAAACCTTTTTCTGTCTTTAAGATGACTCGTTCTTGCAAACAACAGACGGGGAGTGGCTTCCTGTAACAAGTGCCTCTGCACATCACCTGTCCAAACAAGAGACATGCAAGTCACAGCAGACGAACAGCCCCGTGTCGCGTGGTCTGTGCACGTTTAGACTGCAGGAAAGTAGTGACGAGAAATACAAAAGTCAGTGAGCTGACTAGGCACACGTATACAGCAGACTACTACCCGGAGGGGTTTCCAGACTGCTTGTGTTACTGTTTCATAAGACAATATAACCAAATCTTGCTTTTTGTTCCCTGTGCTTGTTAGTGGTTAGTCACGGAACACATACTCCAGAGAAGCCAAGAATATGCGAGGAAGATCAAGCATCCCATGACTTTCTCTGCAGCAGGGCTCTTCTTCAAGGTCCATCGCTTGACCCTGGTGTTGTGAGGTGGGCGCCATCAGGACATATTTTCATTAAGAACACACGTTAGCAAAGCTGCTAGGTGTAGATTACAGCTTAAAGTGCTTGGATGCTTCCATTCCTGCAGTCAAAACATTACTCCATCAGTGAATTCAATCACTCATCATCCATGCACTTAGTCACTAATCTGAGCACTTGTGCATCCATCCATTCATCTACCATTGACAAATTATTTCATTCAACCACTCTCCCAATCACAGTGCCACGCACCCAGACTCGCCAATCAATGCAGAGGCCCTTTCAGGTGATAGCCAGAGGTATTGGCTTTGACACTAGTTTATAGTGGTGCAAGTGTGCTTTGGGTTGTGTGTGGCTGCTGGCCTGTGAAGAGTGTGAGAATGCTTCCACAGTGAGAGACTGACAGTCAGTGAGGAGTGTCAGGGGCTGTTGGCAGTGTGAAACTGCAACACTGTGAAAAGTGCGATTGGCACTGAGTGACTTTCTTAGTCTGTCAGGAATGTAAGAATGATGTTGGTAGTTTTAAAGTGCTAGTGTGTGAGGGGGTATGATAATGCTGTCAGTGTCCAGCTGCTTGTCTGAAAGGGATGTGAGGGGTGTCAGTAGTGTGTGACTACTAGTCTGTGAGAGGTGAGAGAGTGCATCTGATTGAATAAAACTGCTACTCTGATGGGACTGGGAGTGCTGTCTGTAGTGCAAGACTGATAGCTTGTTAGGGGATAAGAACAAGGGAGGCTGGTGAAATTGAAAAATGCTGGGGTGTAGGACAGACTGACTAACTTTGGCATGTGAGCAAGTGCAGTGATCGTGCTGAATATTTCCCAGGCGGTTCGTGGGGACCTGCCTCATAGAATTTCTTCAAATATTTGTGTAAAATGGTGCCTTTTTCAGCACAATTTATATAGTAAATTGAACAGCCATCCCTCTCACCCACAGCATCATCTGGTCTGTGGAAAATGGATTGACCCAGGGGTGGCTCCTCCCCTTGAGCGTAGGAGCGCCCCCCACAAGCCTCGGAGCTGAGAAGTAAAACGGAAAATAACGTTTATTTATTACCGTTTTATTTTTCAGCAACCCGCACTGGACTAAGTGTCAGAACTGGCCGGGGCCAGCGCTGCCGAGTGGCAGTAGCAGAGAGCTATGATCTTTAAAATGTGCATGTCTCTTTGGCCAGCCAGCTAGACAGCTGGTTAGAGAAAGCACAGGCCTCCAGTGCTCTTAAGAGTGCTGAGAGAGGCCACTCTATCCAATCCTAGCGCTTTCATGCTTAGAAAGCAGCGCCAGGATTGGGTAGTGCAGTTTCCAGCTTCTGGGGCTTACAGAAGATGCCGGAGGGAGGAGGACGGCGTGCGGCAAAGAAAGTAAGGTAAGTACTTTGTTTTTGTTGAGCCCCCCGCTTCCCCACCCTCAATACATGCCAGCTGCCACTGCCCAGGCTTAGATTCTTTACTTACCTGAAGAGTGAGGCTGATGGTAATTGAGATTTTTGATGAGCAAATGGAGTGCTGGCTGAACTGGTGAACTACAATAAAATCACTACTAGCAAGTTTTGTTGTGGTGGTTCCAAGTGCATAAGGTCAATCAATCAGTCAGGGGTTTGTAAAGCGCACTACTCACCCGTTAGGGTCTCAAAGTGCTAGGGGAGGGGTGTGCGGCTCCATTGGGGTCATCTGAAGAGCCAGGTCTTGAGGTCCTTCCTAAACTGGAGCAGTGAAGGGCTTTGCCGGAGGTGGTGGGGGCCGTCGTTCCAGGTCTTGGCTGTGAGGTAGGAGAAGGACCTTCCACCCGCTCTGGTCCTGTAGAAGTGTGGGACGGTGGCCAGGGAGAGCTCAGCTGATCGGAGGTTTCTCTTGGTGGCGTGGAAGGAGAGACGGTTGTTGAGGTATTCTGGCCCGATGTTGTGGAGGGCCTTATATGCGTGCATAAGCAGCTTGAAGGTTATTCTTCTTTAAACGGGGAGCCAGTGGAGATTGCAGAGGTGTTGGGTGGTGTGGTTGTGCTGGGGGATGTTGAGGATTACTCTGGCTGTGCCTTTCTGGACGGCCTGGAGCTTGCGAGGGAGTTTTTTTGCTGATTCCGGCATAGAGTGCGTTGCAGTAGTCCAATCTGCTGGTTATGAGGACGTGCATGACCATTTTTTGGATTCAGAAGGGATCCATTTGAACATTTTTTGGAGTATGCAGAGGGTGTTGTAGCAGGCAGAGGAAACAGCATTGATATGGTGGTTCATAGTGAGCGATGAGTCCAGTATGATGCCTAGGTTACGTGCTTGGTCCATCGGGGTGGGTGGGTTTCAGAGGGTGGGGGACCACCAGGTGTCGTTCAAAGCTGAGGGGTGCAGCTGAGGATGAGGACTTCTGTTTTCTCTGGGTTAAGTTTCAGGCAGCTGTTCTTCATCCAGGTTGTGACGGCTTTTATCCCTTTCTTGGAAGTTATGCCTTGCATGACTCATTCAGGCCCTGTGAATTCTCAGGCTGTTGTCTGCAGCCTCTCCACCATAGTATAATCTGCTTTTTGAAATCCTGGTGAACAGGTAGCAGACACACTATTGGTGGACGACCGTTCATTCTAAATCAAGCAGGCGGTCCAATGACCAAACCTCTGGAGGCACTTACTAAGTCAGGCTGTCGGACAAGTATGTCAGTGATGAAGATGGAATAGTTTCTGTTGTGGACATACTTAAGTTCACCCATCTGTAGATCAGGGTGGAGAACCTTCAGGTTGGTGGAAAGGCTAGTCCGTCATGGTCCGCTAAACCGTAAATCAGCTCCTCAGTTTTTAAGATAAAACAAGTTCTTTCAATATATATGTATATATATTTAATAATAATCTACTTGATTGTGCCTGGTTCAAACCTTTTTCATAACTTTCCATGAGAAGGGTGCACCCCAGAACTCAGCTGGAAGCACGCCTGCATTACCCCTGAAAAGGAATACATCTTTGTCACTATGAAGCCTCAGTTTATATCAATTAAAGACATGTACATAATGGTTCTCAAGCAGCCTTTGGATGTGCTTATGAATGAATTGCACACGTTTATATTGCTCCTAAATTTAAGAGACCAACTTGGGGTGGCCGGAGTGTTTTGCCCTGCACAGCAAGGTTGCGGTACTCCATGCCCCTCAATCTCAAAATGAAGACTGATCTTCTTGCCTTCAGAAATGCGCTGCCTCATCGCAGTGAACTCGAGCTGCCCGGGGGGCTGCGCATTCAGTGAAACACAGAGCACCGGCTTCTCTGTGCAGGTGGCAACCTGCCTGTACTTTGAACAGGGGAGAGAGATCCCCCTGCAGGCAGGTGCAGTGAGTGACTGCAGGTGGATGTCTGGAGGCAGTCGATGGGACCGCTTTTGTCCCCTCTAGAGGACTACCTTCTGGAGGTGCACTGACAATATGCCACTTTTTTGTGGCGCACTGTGAATGAACCTCTGAAGGGTTGTTTGCCTCTCTGCCCACATCTATAATATGCCACGGGCACGAAGGCAACGAGATTCCCTCATTTGCATGGGGCCATGCCCCTTCGCAAATGAGATAACGCCCTCTCATGACAGCCCTGGCGATACATGTGTGCCAGCTCTATCAGTTTTACAGTATTGCACAAGAATCTGCGGCCCCTTCTGTAATACCATTGTGCCCAAGGGACACACAAAGCGTGTACCCATGCCCATTGCACCTCCGGAGCACATTGTATAATGCGGTTCCTGCAGTGGTCACATTACCCAATTGAGCTGTCATAACAAAAAAGAGTGCACTTCCCATTTATTGCTTTCACTTGCATTTCATTTTCATTATGGCAGGTGTTTGTATTATATGCATTTAACAGGAGGTCAACAAAAAAGCTGCACAATAGTTTGATTTTTTACCCTCTGCTCGTACCATGCCACCATACTCACGCAGTGTCTGCCCTCAGATTGCCCCCGCTGCTCACCAATTACTGAGGCTCATAGTTCCAATACTTTCTAGAATGCACCTAAATGTGCACTGCTGGCAGAGCTTGCCGCTCAGTTCTTTACTGGGAAGACAGCAGAGAGTCGAGTCGAGGCCAAACAAGGGTAGCCTTCTCCCTAAAGGTATGGGTAGTCTCCTTCCCAGAGTGAGGGATTGAGGACTCACTGCTCTGACCTGTATGGGTGACCTTAGTTCTGTGGATCTACATCATCACTAACATGCAATCCAATCAGCACTGAAGCTGATGGCGGCTGAGACTGAATTGCATGCATGCAGTGACTGAATTGCAGCCGTGGGCAGTACCAGGCTGATTCGTAAAATGCTCGGGCTGCTTTAAAAATTAATGCAGTTGCACATCATCTGGAAGCAGCGGCGGCTCCTCCGCTATGACAGAGGAGCTCCACCCCCCTGCCAGCAGCCCAAAAAGTTAAAATAAAACAATAATGAACCTGTGCTTTTTATCGTTTTCTTTTTCTCTGTAGCGCCGTCTAGGGGGTGGGCTAATTGGGATGACAGGCAGAGGAGGAGTGGTAGGTGCACTGGTTGTCAGTGCACATGACGGTTTGGCCAGCCAAACTAGTAGGCACAGGCTCCCAGTCTACCTGGGAGCACAAATCCAAGGTGCTCAGGCCAATCCTGAGACTGCTTTCATGCAGCCAGTATTGGCCCAGGGTATTCTGGGAGCGTGTGCCTGCAGTGCACGGTGACGGAGCCAGAAAGGAGGGTCGGAGCGTCGAACAGGTAAGTAATTTTATTATTATTTGTTTTTGGTTGTCCTTCCCCTGTGCCCCCTCTCCCTTCACCTGCCACTTTGCCCAGACACCAGCCGCTACAGTCTGGAGGTGGACCCCAAAGACCCCTGATCATGGCAGTCCAAAGCTAGCATATGGTAAGACCTTAGGTCTTCATGATAGCACATGCGTTGCCTGACGACTGCGTAAACGAAGATAAGAGAGAGACACCCAGGCACTGGCAGTACTGTGGGCAATGCAAATACAATACAGTGTGTATTTTATTTACTTAATAAAACAAATGTGGCTCTTGCTGGATCCAAATCAGATTACGGGCATGCACAGCCAAGAGAATTAGAAGGATAGAACCCGGCACCCAAACACAGCAGCCGCCATAGGTAAAAATGCTTCTGGTAGTGTGTGGCTGGTACTCTTCCAGGGGTGTAAGAAATCTTCTGGTAGTGTGCGACTACTAGTCTTTGAGGAGTGTGAGAGTGCTCTTGGTATTTATGATTCTTTGTTTTTCCATCATAAGGGTTTGAAAAGTTGTCCACATACTGTAAGGGTCTTACCTGGCGTTCGCCACACACGGGCTGTGACGCGGGGGCTCTCTCTTGCAGTCCTGTGCCACAGGCACCCTTTTTGCCTCAAGGACGAGGTGGCCTCCTTGTGCAGCACCATTTTGTTTCCTCTGTGTACGTGGGATTTTTTGATCACGCAGAGCATTATTTGGCGAATTTCCCTGCATGCTGGCTTTAGGGAAACGCTGCATGCAGGAGAGCTACTACATATAAGCTGCATAGAACATATATTTAATGAATACAGACATAATTGGATTATCCATAGCCCAATTTTAATTTGATACCTTATTTTTTAGGATACATTAAAGATGCATTGTTTTTGTTTTGACATTTGAATCTCAATACAAGATGGCCAAACTTATTCTTGGATGATGTCATATTTTGTTTTCCACTTTAAAAAGAGTTCCATTATGAAGTCCAGTTGCGTCTCAATTGTTTCCGAATAGTTGCTTGCTCCCTGGACTCAGTGGACACTTTTCTGGTCTCAACTAGTATTTTCTCTTTCTTGCTGGATTCTTCTCTGGAGCATTGCTAGACTAGTACCTTTACAATTGGGTGTCTGGCACTGCCACTGGAGATAAGCGGCCATTTCTTCAAACCAAGAGAACTCTCCAAACATTGCTTAGAAGACCGTCCCAAGACGCATATTTTCATTGTTAGGCTAGTGCTGAAAACTTGTTACATGTTTATTTAACAGTGCATGGGTCTTACTTTTAATACAATACTGCAGCAATTGTTCCTATGTGGAGTCCTCTTCCTCATCTGGGAACATTAATGGATGGCCTCTCCTAACGAATTGGTGGGCAAAGGGTGTGGCATTAATGATCCAGGCTGCCCATTTACTTACTTTTGAAAAGCCTTAGCCAATGACTGCTAGCACATTCCTCTGCCCACAAAGCTTCTCCATGCAAGGACCGCTAGCCCCCAAATCATATGCACAATGGATTGTGTTTAATGGCTTTGCCTAGCACAAGTTAGATCAATGTCCCAGTTAACTGACCTTGGGCCACTTAGTGCTTGCAGACAGTCACCTCCTGCTCTAGGAATGTGCTTCTGGCCTCACATGATCTACTCCACAGCAGTGTTTAGCAGCTGCCTTCCCAGAGTGACTCCCGTCCCAGTGCACCAAACCATGAAACCACACCAGCCATCTTGTGTGCTATAACACATAGTGTGCCTGCACAGCAAACTGACCTTCATATTCTGGGCAAATGTGTGGTACAGCATGCCTGATGGAAGCGGCTGGCTCACCGTGAAACAGAATCACTATACTACACTGTGAGGTCTAGAATGGAATGGGAATGTTGGGGAGAGGGGATTCTGTGGACGGCAGTTGCTGCCTGAGGTGAATGGCTGACAGCTAATAAATATATGTCCTATCTGCATAACCGTCTCAGGACATCTTTTTAGTGGCGACGAGTGAGCCGTCAGCGTGTCCATCTCCACCGTGCGGCTGACGTTCTTGGCAATTTGTGCGGTTCCATGAAGTGCTGATTTCTGCGTTCCAGCGTGTCAGCACCTGCATCTCCTCAGAGTCTTTGTTTCCGTGAGTGCCAGCACCTGTGAATTGGTGTTCCCTGCTGTGTCTTCGGCATTTGTGCGGAAATATTGAGAAATCTGGCATCTGTCATATTGGATCCTGCTTAGGAGCACGCGATTGGAGCGCGTGGTGGCAGCGGGTGTGCGCGCAGTTGTGCGCGTGTCACCTTAGACGTCAGCAATTTCCTCGTAGAAGCCCTACATCTGCTGTGAGGACACCGTCTCTGTACGTGTGGCGGCCATCTTTAAGGTATTATGTTCAGGATTACGGTGACAGACACACCTATTATCATTGCCTGTCAAGCTTAAAAACCGCGAAGAGGTCGGACATCTATTATAGCTGTGCGTCATACAGTGATAGGCACACTCATGGATTTTGCCTGTCATTCCCAGTGCTTTATCCATCCATTATCGCTGTGCGTTATACGGGGATGGGCACACCTATTGATTTTGCCTGTCCATGTTACAAATGCAGTGACAGACACATCATCACCATTCCCTGTTTTTTTCTACAGTCACTAACTAAAAGTATCCACGTTGCAGTTCACTTCTTTCATTGCTTGTTCACTTCTGCTACTACTTGTTTAATTAATTTAGCATTCATTGGTGGCAGCAACTCACCTTGCGTGCACACAGTGTCATGGAGGGAATATCTCCGCCACCTCCATTCCTAGCAGATCCTGGTTCTCCATCATTAAACTGGATACAATGGTGTGAAGCTTTTGAAACGTATCTGGACGCAATAGATGGGCATACTTTCACGTCCAAGAAGAAAGCGTTGTTAGTATATAATTTGTGTCATGAAGGTAGAGCAATATTGAAAACTGTACATGTACTTCCCAGTGGAGAGGGTGATGCTGAACCTATTGTAGATGAATATGCATCATTGATTCAAACTTTGAGCAAAAGATTTTCACCTAAGAGGAATGTGGTATTGGAAAGACATAGGTTCTTGAAATGGGCACAGCTTCCTGGGGAATCGATCGACGATTTCATTTCAGCTTTACGTACTTTATCTCTAAACTGTAACTATTGGGACTTAAAGGAGGAAATAATTCGAGATCAACTAATTGAAAAAACTAGTAATAGGAAAAACCAAGAACGGTTATTAGCTAGTGAGGATCCTGGCTAGCATTGAAAATTGCAAGAAGCATTGAACAATCGGATATTTGCATGAAAGAATTGGCTGCTAGTCGTCCTAATTAAGAGTGCAAGGAAGTGAAAGTTGTATAAAGAATTGGGGGTGATAAATCTGAGAGTCAAAATTTCAAACACGTAAAAAAAAACAGGGGGGTCCTCCTTGGATTTGGATAAAGACTTTGTTTGCTTCAGATGTGGTAGTAGATCACATTTGGGAAATTTCAAACATTGTCCAGCTTTAAACCATACTTGCTTCAAATGTGGCAGAAAGGGTCGCTTTTCTCATATTTGTAGAGCAAGCAATCTAAGAAAGCAAGCTGTAAGTGCTGTGTGCGAAGATGATGCTGATGCGGGAAGTGTGAATGGTGAAGGTTATCTCTTAATGATTAGTGAAGAGGAGTCAGGACATGTAGATGATAATTGTGTAGTCATCAAACAAGTTGGGAAGAGGAAACCACAGTTTTGTAACATCTTAGTTAATGGCCAAAGTGTCAACATATAATGGCAGATTCGGGTTCTCCTAGTGTAAGAATGAATTCGCCAAATTCCAAAATGTGGTGCTAGAAACAACTGACATTAAGTTGTTTGCTTATGGTGAGAAAAGAGTGGACGTTGTTGGCAAATTTACGGCCAATTTAAGGTTTATGGGCAACTGTACTAACACTGATGCATTTGTAGTAAAAAATCTATTGAATTTATTGGGTTGGGACGAACAAGGAGAACTCAACATAATTTTGGATCCCAATCATCCTGAGTTAATAATAACTAAGAATTGATTAATAAATCCATATTTGAATCCTGTTGCATGGGAGGAGAATGCTGAAGGCCCAAATTGGATCAATGAATTTCAAGAGGTATTTTGTGACTGGTTGGGTAAGCTGCGAGGTTTCAAACATTGCATAGTATTAAAAAGTAATGATGTTCTTGTGGTTCACAAATCTAGGAAGGTACCTTTGTGTCTTAGAAAGGAATTGAAAGAGGAACTTGATAAATTGTGTGCAATGTCGATTATTGAACCCATCGAAGGATCTGAATGGTTGTCCCCGATCGTTTTGGTGCATAAGGCAGACAAGTCTCTGCATTTATACGTGGACCTCCGCGATCTCAATTGTACTATTTGGGTGGATCGCCAACCGTTGCCAAATGTTAATGAATTGTTAGCCACTTTAGATCATGCTTCTGTATTTACATCATTGGATATGTCAGCAGCGTATCACCAAGTGGCGGTACACCATGATTCTAAACATTTAACCTCATTCGTGACACCAGAAGGTGCCTTCTGCTATATCCGCATGCCATTCGGTTTAGCGTCAGCATCTTCTGTGTTTCAAAGAGTCATGGACATTTTGTTTAAAGGCATGAAAGGAGTAACATGTTTTCAAGACGACATCTTGATATATGGTAAAGATAAAGAAGAGCATGATGTGAGGGTGAGAATGGTTTTGGACATTCTGATGAAAAGTGGTATGACATTGAGAAAAGACAAGTGCAAATTTGCCCAGTCTGGTGTTTCCTATTTAGGGCATTATTTATCTGCCTTTTGGGGTGAAAACTAAATTGAAGATTTTGAAGGCCATTGAAGATGCACCAGCACCCAAGGACAAGGATCAACTCAGGTCCTTTTTAGAATTAGTTGAGTTTTATGTCAAATGTATACAGCAATTTGCTAGTAAGACTGCAGTGTTACATAACCTTCGTAAGAAGTGTGTGAGATATGAATGGTCAAGTGAATGTGAAAGTGTTTTTGAGGAAATCAAAAGAAGCATAGTTTCAGCACGTCCCTTGAAGTCCTTCAACCCAGAGCGATGTTTTTGCCAGAGAAGGTTGTCCCGAGGAATTGATCACCGACAACGGAACTCAGTAAGTGTCTGTGGAAATGAGTGCATTTCTGCAAAGGAATGGTATTCTCCATATTAGGATGTCTCTTTACCACCCCAGGAGTAACGGTTTGCTGTAGAGGTTTAATCGTGTGGTAAAGGATCAGTGGCAGTTAGCCTTAGTGAATAACTTGAATTGGAAGAAGGTCATGAAAGACATGTTGTGGGCGTATGGAACAAGCCCGCATAGTGTGACTGGGGTGTCCCCTTTCACCCTTATGAGAGGGAGAGTAGTTGGAACAAATTTAAGTAGAGATTGGATGAATCGGAAGATGGTGAACAGTGACATTTTTTGAAAAGTGTTAGATGTGGGAAAGGCTTTGGCTGATGAGGCGGGTGTGAAAGCTAGGGGGAGGACCGTGTTGGTCAAAGTAGGTGATTGGGTTTGCATCAAGAAATCTGGTTTTGTGAGAAAGGGTTGCTCTAAATTTTCTAGTCCCAAGAAGGTGGTAGGAGTTTGTGATCATGTGATTGTGGTGACGGGAGGAAAGGTGTGGAGTAACAGTATGGTTTCTGTAATTCCTGACAATAGGACATCTGTGGTGCGTGGTAGTGATGATGCAGCATTTGAGGATGGAGATATTCAACTGGATGGTAATCTTGACAATGATGCCACTGCTGCTAGAGCAAATTGTAGTGATGCCTTGGCTGAAGGTACAGTCAGGAACAAGAAACTTCCTACACAATATAACGATTATGTCATGCATTCACCTTTGTTTGTACAGTTTGGATGTTAACACTTGGCATCCAGCTAATCTTGTGGGTTTCCACTATAGAAATGTTTTGTGCTATATTTTGTAGTCTTTTTGTTCTATTTCAGTTCTTGTGTTTCATCTTATTTGTTGTTATAATTCATCATCTTCTGGTTTTCCAGTGTTTCTTTTATATTGTAAGAAGGGATATGTGTGGGGTCTAGAATGAAATGGAATTGTTGGGGACAGGTGATTCTGTGGACGGCAGTTGCTGTGTGAGGTGGATGGCTGACTGTTAATAAATATATGTCCTACCTGCATGACCGTCTCAGGACATCTTTTCATACACATATGCCAAAACGTATGTACTCAAGCATGCATTTAAGTAAGACATACTAGCACACTAGATAAACTCGCAAAGTGCAACTTAAACCCTACCCATTGCTGTGATAGCCCACTAGCATGGAGGGGCGGCAGCTCTGGAGGAAGCCCAACATCAGTCAAAGCAATACATAATGCTACTTCTGCTAGGCAGCACCCCACATTGTAGCAGCACTACAGCAGTTGTACACGTAGCATGATGTGTTATTATTTTTTTCAGTGATGACTGGAATTCCAGGTCTTTGAGCTTGCAGTGCAAAAGTAGGGCATGCTGGGCGAAATGGCGCAATAGCAGGGCTGGTTAGTTCAAGGGCAGTGGGCAGCAACATTGCAATGCCATTGCTGTTGATGTGGGAAGTGATTTGTGGAGGTCCCACGGTAATCAAAGGTCATGGGATTACTAGTATCCAATTGTGACAATCTGATGTCATGGGCACCTTTGTATTGGACACAAACCTAGAGTCAAGCACACCCTGTTAGCACTTCATCCTCAGAGTAACGAGGATGAGAGGTGCAAGAGAAGTAGGGTGGGTTAAAAACTGAGGCCTTTGCAAAGCACACAATAATATTTAATAAATAAATGTCCAGCCAGTGACTTTGTTTTTAAAAAAGAAAAGTGCTTTAATTCACTCACAAATTAAATCTAAACAAAAAATGACCAATGTGCACAATAGAAACTAGTTCCTCCTGAATTTGAGATCTGTGTAAGAAGGTCTGTAAATGTTAAACAATGTAAAGCGCCCCTTCGTATGGTGTTTCTCATGGAGTTCACAATATAAAACTCCTTCCTACCGTATTTCTCAGAGAGTTCACAACGTTAAATGCCTTCCTTCTGTATTTGTCACAGGGTAACATCATGCACAGCCCCTTCCTAGTGTTGTTTTTCTTGGGATGAACTTTAACAACCTCTTTATCTGTTCTGAACAACAGAGCAACTTCATAGGTGGGTTAACACAACTGCCAAACAATCAAATGTTCATAAAGAAAAATATCAACAAAGGGGCTGAGCTAAAGCACTGGGGCACCTATACTGCTGGACCTACTCAGAGCAGCAAGTACAACTCTTTAGCACTTGCCCAGCTTGACCAGCAGGTTTACGAGGCAGAGACGTCAGAACTCCGCACCATAACACCTAATAAATTAATGTCAATCCATTGTTTTTAATTTTAGAAAAGAAGTACTTTAATCCAAAGATATCATAATTCTAAACATAAAATTACAAATCTGTGTATGAAGGTCTCTTAGTGTTAAACAATGTAAAGTGCCTTCCTATGGTCTTTGTCGCTGAATTCAGTTTTTAAAACCCATTCCCATTGTATTTGCCGCTTAGTTCACAATGCAAAATCCATTTGTATTATATTTCTCTCAGAGTTCACAGTGTAGAGCCTATTTCTAGTGCAGTTTTCTTGAGTGTTCAATATAAAAATACCTCTCTCCACTGCATTTGAATTTTAAAAGGGTGCTCCTCAGAAACCATGGGAGTCTCTTTCCTGAGCCCTGCTTCACTTGCCTCCTGGGAACTTTGGGGCAGATTTATGTTCCCTGGCGCATCCCTGCAAATCAGCAGGGATGCGCCAGGGAAGATGCGTCACGCAAGTTTGCCCTTGCGCCACCGCAGATGCGCCGCATTTACAATGCGGTGCATCATGGCGCAAGGACAAGCAGATGTGTGATGCATCTGCCGGTGTAATGTTGGCGCAGTGCTGAAGTTGTGTCGCAAGCGCGACGCAACTCCAGCACTGTTCCAACCTGCCCTATCCCTAACATGGTGCGTCACACCTTACGCCTGCTTGAAGCAGGCGTAAGGATTTGACGCACCAGCGTCGGAAAAGTGACTGCATGAAATCTTGTAGATTTCACTGCGTCACTTTTCCAAGGCAATCCTGCGCCGGAATGCCCCCCCCCCCTGCGGAGGAACGACCACATGAAACCTGACACAGGTTTCATGTGGCACAGGGCTTTACAACGTGACGCATCTCCCTAGATGCGTCACGTTGTAAATGGGGCGCAACGTAGTGCATGGTTTACGCCGCCGCTGTGTCACAAAAGTGACGCAACAGCGGCGCAAAAGTGGCGCAAGGGCATTGTAAATCTGCCCCTTAGAATATAAAATAAATCAAATCAGCAAAGCCCTATCCCCTTCGGAATGTGGGGTACTTATATGTTAAGAAGAGGCAAAAAACTGGAATGGGTGGATTGTGGACTACTTTTATGGGCCCGGACATCAGTGCGACTTGAGGAATGTAGAGAGAAAGGAAAGTGGAAAAGAGAGTATTGGCAATGGGGTGCACCATCTCCAGAGAAGTGTATGTTAACTCTAAAGAGTAAAGTGGTGGAACTAGGAAGGAGGTCCTTAATATAATACAAGACTTAGGGGCATATTATCAAGGATCTATCGCCGAATTATCGTCACTTCATTTCAGCCAAAGTCGCGATAAATTTATCGCCCCATTCACAAGCTGGTGCAAACAGCCGATATCACAAGTTCACCTGCGATAGCAGCCGCAAAAATATCGCCACAGATGAGTCCGGCAACTATCGCTAATGAGATGCAGAGTAGGCGTTCCCGAGCAAAAAGCCGCAACAATACCACTCCACAACATTCTCAATGACCAACCAGATCAGCGATGAAATCTCAAAACATGCGATAAGGCGTGTCAGCAGCAGGAAACTAACACCTGCTCTGACCTGGTGCAAAGTCGGACGACAACTTGCACCATCAAAGGGAGCCCAGCCCAGAGTCACACCTGAAGAACAACATATGCCATGGAGCCATTGACCATGCATCCCGTAGCCCCAAGAGGGCAACAACACCCAACGCCACCACCCCCCGGGGCCCCACTCCGGGCACCCCCCACCAACCCCAGGACAAAGATATGTCACATCAACGTTACGGAAACATGAAAAAAACAATGTGCCTGATGTCGCACAATTACAACACCTAACATACATGTGTGGTCAGAAAAATGAGAATCACACATTCATCGTAGAATTTCTAAATAATTAGTTTAATTCAGAATAAACACAAAACAACCATTTTGAAGAGTCATGGTGGGTCCTCACAGGACAATCTGTAAGTCACAGCCTGCAAAACAAATCCTAGATAAGAAGGTGGGTAATGCGCTCATCAAAGGACAGAGAAAGAAAGAGAAAGAGAGCGATTGTACAAGGAGCCCAAGGCCAATCGGGCTCTTGGCTCATACATGCCAACTGTTATATGTGTATCGCTATTGGTGCACACTAAGTCAAAGACCTGGAATTAATTGCAACGCAAAGGCCACATCACATTTAAAAAATGCAAGCAGTAGTCAGACTAACATTAGGCATGAAAGCTCCTTTGTCTCAATACATAAGGCGGAAGGACATCTGAACCCCCGACCTTGGTCTTGAATGCAGCTGGCACTCCCTGTGAGAGATACCATACCAGATCTTGACGACTCCCACACCACGAACTGTGCGAATGAAAGACCAACTAGTCCACACCCCACACACACTTGTCCCTGCTTGAGGTACACCTGCATGGGATGCCCTTGACACATAAGTAAAAAACAACTCATACGTCCAAACGTTGCACACAAATACGACTCATTGCTCCGAGCAGTGGCATATCATCCACATAACTGCCGCCTGTCAGAAAAGTGCTGGTGCTACGAGACCAACAAAGACAATGGCTGGCACATGCACGACCCTTGTCACGTGGAACTGTACCGTGCACAAATGCTGCATTTGTTGGGATCAGTGCCACTGGCAGTGTTGCGCATCAGTTTCAGTATGAGTTTCCATCTGGCGTACGTCACCTGCGTCCAGCCCTGGTTCCACTGTTGGTCATGCATATTTGAGTGGCCCATGGATGTCTACCTTTCCAACACTGAACTGCATTATGACTTGTGTATGTGCCCCCTGTTGTCCCACGAACAGGAGTGTAACTGTGATACCCATGCATGGGAAGCCTTGATATTTGGCGTATGTGCAGGCAGTTGGGTATGGGAGATTGCACAACTCCTCATGTGCAGTGACCACATCAAGGCACTCCCCTTTTGGGCTGTGTTGCGGATCGGTGAAGCGGCGTGGATAGAGCACAGCTGCCCAGACCAGTTTATGGATTGGCTCACCCTTGTATTCCTTGAACTCGACAACGATGTAATCTTGGAACAGATTGCCCATGAAGCTGGGCTTGCATTCATAGATGAGTAACTACGTTCCTGCAGCCACAACTGATTGTCTCCCACAGCACAGGTCCCCATACATAGTAGCTTCTTGGAGGAATGGTCACATATCCCATCACAACAGTGGACATGTCTGCCTTCGTCTGGACTCAGAATGCATGTGCGTGGACCAACGCCTGTGTACACTCACCTGTGCAAGGTGATGCAGTCCCATGGGCGGGGATGGACAGCGTCGTTTGGCAACGATCCAAAATCGGAGAAACTGCTGGGGGGAGAGCACACACATGGCAATGTATTATGTCATGTGACCTTGTAGTACCCTTTCACCTGCTCACTGTCAGCAGAGCACACAGTGGGTGCAGTCCGGTGGTACAGCACTATGCAGATCCCATGGGCTGTGAGCCATGTCCCCTGACACGGGGCAATGAGCAGACGCCAAATATCACATGACTCATCCAGCAAGGCAAGGTGGGCTGTGACCGTTGACATCCGTAATGATTTGTGTTCATTTTTGTCACCCCATTTCTTGCACCTCAACATGTCCCTAAGCTGCCTGTATGTGTCTTAAACATTGGTCTGCATGTTGTGGCCCTTGTCTTGCCCTTACTGACACGCACATGCTAATAAAGTCTACGCAAATTCACTAGTATACAACTGTGATGAGTGTTGATTATAATGACAAATCGTGTGTCTCCATGAGCATTGTCCGTACACAGGGAGTGATTGACTGGTGCTTGTAAATTGGGGGTGAGTCCCTATTGACAGCTCCCCCTCTGTGAGCCAGACATTGTGGTTGGGATAATTGCTGGCAGACCTGTGCTCTTACGTGTCTCCAGCAATGTGAGTGTGGTGTCCAACTTCTTGCCATGTAGATCAAGGTTATCCATCAAAACAGACTGTGTCCACACAGATGTGTGTGAATAGGTATGAGAAGAGACGTTCTGTTTTCATATGTGATGGGGACACCACTTCAGGACTGCTACCGAATTTGACATTTCTACACACAGCCCTATTTAATACATAGCCGTGGGACTACGTTGGGGGGTAACAAGATTGTTGTTCATGTGCAATGAGGCCACAGCTAGTTCACACCTTTACAGTCATCTAATTGGCCATGTGGGTCAGGGTCAAACATGCGCATTGATGACATTTAACAGGGTGTACATTTTAGTGCAGTCAATGTCCCTACATTTATCCATACTTTTATACGTGAGTGAACATAGACATGACACATCTGTGTGATTTTGAATGTTTTATTCACATTCTGGGGAGTGTCAGAGCTGGAGCAGTACATGACCATTTCAAGCCCACATAACATGGTTGCCCAGTGGTGGGCCAACCAGAGTCCTTGGGTGAATGCAAAGTTAATCTGAAGAGGAAGAGTTCAGTCCACAGCCGGATGGCTGTGCCATTGGTACCGGAGCAGATAAGGCAGGTCATGTCGGGGTCCAGTTAAATGTCGCAGAGTGTTTTGGGGGACAGTGGGATGTGTTGTTCAAGGGCATGATGCATAGGGCTGAAACAGGCCGGGACAGGACATGTGGCGGGGATGGATACTACCACCTCCTTCCTCACACAGTCATTACCCTACACATCTTACTCCTCTGAGACGTCTTCTGTGTCCGGTGTGTCAGGTGTGTGTGGTGGTGTTATGACTGCATCACTGTGTGCCACTGACACATCAGGGTGCGAAGGTGATAGGGCTGTATCACTGTGTGCCAATGACACGTCAGGGGCGGAGATGTGTGTCTCGAGGTTCCTGCAGCAGTCATCTGGTACAGGCTCAGTGGCAGCAATGGCAAGATGAGGATCTGCAAGGCATGGAAGATCCCAGCTACAGCTCGCTGGTGTTCAGCCGTGGCAGCCATACTTTCCGGCTGCATCAGCTCCATGGTTTTCAATGTCCTCCCCATCTGTGCCAACTCTGTGCTGTCATCGCTGGAGCCTGTCTGACTAGACAGTTCTTGTATCCCAGTAATGCCCCCAGCAAGGTCAGCCAAGGATTGTTGGTGGCCAAACATAAGGATCCACCTCTGGAAGAAAACAAATAACCTGGGTTCAGAAAACACTAGGGTAGTGAAGTGTGCGTGTCCCACTTTGGTTGGACACACACTAGGTTGTTTAAATACCCCTCACACACCAAGAATGACCCATGGTGTCATGCTTCATCATAGGGGTCTTCCCGCCCCGCTGCGGGACGGGGCGTGCTACGATCTGCGACTATGCGGGAGCACTGATGATAAAGTGCTATGTGTGATGCAAAGGGAGGGTCTGAGGTGAATGTAAATGTGAGTTAAAAAGGACCTGGCCCCTTAAGACAAAAAACTTTAATATGTCAAGGGGGGCTGGTGCCAGTAAAAAGGTGGTGCGGAGATTCCCTAGGTAATGTGTGGTTACTCCTAATATGTCAACATGTTTCAATGCGAAAGCATCTTCATCAGGACAGGGCTAAGATCCCTCCTAAAAAGCGTGTACTTATTTAATGACTATTAACATAAGTGAAGATGCAAATAATGATGCATTAATATACGATACCTAATAGTATACTTGTATATTCTGAAAAAGAAAAAGAAATTGGACGTGTTTAGTGTCCCAGGAAGCAAAAACATGGTACCTGCAAACATAAGTAGTGCGCCACAAATGTGACCAAACGTGATCGTTAGCCATAAGTCTAATATTGCAGGAAAAAAGTGCAGTGACCTGTAAGAAATAGAGACAATACATGACACTACACACAAACAACAGAAAACACACACTCTAAGAATTGCGTGAACTAATCTCTAGTGATCGAGATGGACACAGTGGTAAAAAAAAACAATACATACTTATGTGTATGTGAGGATTCTGCCTCATGAACCTTGAGAACGGGTGGAAAAGTCAAGGAGCCTCAATGCTAAATGGGAAAAGCAAAAAGGAAACGGAGAAGGAGAAATGGCTGTTACCTCCAAAACGCTGCTCGTATTATGTAAAGTTGCGTCGGCATCCCCGAACGGCTGTGCCATACTTACGTGCCCTTGCACAGACTTTAGCTCAATGTACGTCCATCCCGCGGTTCTGCTGATATGCGGGGCATTGCCGGGTGTGCTTCCTTTAAAATGAGCCAGTAATCGCTTAATTAGGTAGAATTCGTTACACCTGGGTCATGGTAGAGACTTCCGGGTAGAAACTGTCGAAAGGCTAGACCGGGGAAAGCCCTCGGAAAACCAGAAGTGAGGAATAATCGTAAACACAAATATGTGGAAAGCAGTGTGAGCTATCAAATATACGATAAAATAATCCGGTGATGATGGAACATTGTATTAGAATGGCAAAGCGGATATTTGGTTTTATCGTATGCTGAGAAATCTCAAGCGCTAACTCCCTAAGTTGTGGGCGTGTGCACGCGCAGGTTTAGAACACGTGTCACACCACTGCGCAACACATTGGCCAAATGGTATGCTCTAACAAAAGGTAAAACAAGCATTTGCAATGCATCGGTCTCGCCTTTGGGAGGTTATATGCATTTAGCAATGCAGCACATTAGCCTGGGTGCTGAAACATCTACTGTTACAGGCACTTGGGACCGTTCGTTCATATGGGCAAGGGATGTCACACACACATCATCACAAATGCAGCAATGGACAATGGAGTTCAACGAGTGCCGTGATGTTTCGGGAACAATTGAAAACAAGCTCCGCCTGTATTTCTATCTTGGAAGCAGACTATGGGTGATAAATGTATCGGGCCGTGTTCAGAAAAGAACTGATCTGGTTAGAACACATTGTGACAAACTGGATATGATGGATGTCATTGTGAAATCTTTTCCTAAAACAAATGTTGTGGGTTTAACGTACACAAAATTCACAAAATGTGTGGAGTGGCAGAAATGACTCTGTAGCTTAACCTCACCCCTTAACAGC
This sequence comes from Triturus cristatus, assembly GCF_964204655.1. Taxonomy (NCBI): domain Eukaryota; kingdom Metazoa; phylum Chordata; class Amphibia; order Caudata; family Salamandridae; genus Triturus; species Triturus cristatus. The sequence continues at coordinate 288,005,954 of NC_140591.1, read as the reverse complement.
CTCCTATTTGTTGAGGAAGGGCTATGGGAAGACAAACAGCGGAAAGTACAGTAAATAAACAGGCTCTTAGGATATTACTTTCAGATCCTGCCACCTTCTTCCCAACCCATAGGACTAGGAGAAGCAAGGGTGATGCAAGGGGTACCGATCACCAGCCACTGCCAGCACATGCAACCCTCACTCTGCCCAATTGATGGCATGAAGTCCGCCATGTCTTTTTGTTGGTTTCACCTGAGACAGATGTGCACTGGTAATACACTTTTAAGGTAATGTGTCAAGGAAAAGATCAAACCATTCACGTAACTTTTACACAAGTATAAAATGTGGCGCGAGAGCTCGCCCTCTCCTGCGGCTATATTCAGCTCCAGCTGCAGTCGCCCCAAACTGTTTACTTTAAATACTATAGCCATTCAGACGGTGTAGATTTATTTCAGATGAGCACAGCTGCCTAGTTCACGGAGAGGGTAGGGTGCTGGGGTTTGCTATGGTGCTATGCAATAGGTCTCGCATTTGTGAGCCTTTAAGCTATTGGCATTGAAAATGACAATGCCTTTTATTTATGCGTTTATAAAAGGAACACATATATAAAAGGAATTGTTGTTTTTAATGCCAGGAGCTCAAACTCTTGCAAATGCAAGACCACTGTAATGGTGGACATGCCCTTTTTTTAGACGCCTCTCCAATTTTCAGGTTTCCATGAGCAAGGGGGCACGGCCAACATTAAAGTTAAAGCGCGTATGTGCTTTCACCCAAAGTTTTTAAAAAGTAAGTAAATTCAAAAGGTTCTGTAGCGTGGCCGCTAAAGTGAAAGTGGCCCACGCTGGTAATTAAATAAGTGTGGTCACTAAAGTGAAAGCAGCCCACGCTGGTAATTAAATAATTAAATAAGTGTGGTCACGAAAGTGAAAGCGGACCGCGCTGGTAATTAAATAATTAAATAGGCGCAGCCGCTAAAGTAAAAGCGGACCGTGCAGTGTAAAAAATAATTAAATAAGTGCAACTGCTACAAAGTGGACCGCGGTGTAATTGGAATAAAAATACATTACTATTAAAATAAAAGCGTGGGAGTGACCTGGGTGGAATAGGGGAAGAGCATTTCAAGAAAATAGTGCTCACCAACATATAAAGCAGCCCGTGCAACAAGCGAAGTAAAATTGCCAGTCCTCATGGAAGGTTACAAGTGAAGACAAGGCGGTACTAAGGCGGGACTAACAAGCCTATGCATGAATGAGAGGCCAGTATTTATGAAGGGCAATGACATAAGCCAATGACAAATATGTGCAGGAGTGGGCAGGGCTTCAAATGCATACTCCAATTCAGCATGCCGCAGAGCAGCGCATGCGTTGCCCGGGCTCGACCTAAACAGAACAATTTTAGGGGATGCTCAACACTGCAATTAGCACAATTAAGTGCTTAACAAAAAACAAAGATCTCAGAGCACTCACAGAGTTTGCTCCTGCAGCATGATTTTAAGCATACACGTTCCATCACTGTGTTTGAACTTCATTGTCTGTGGAAACCTTTCAAACAGAAAAGCACACCTTTACATTGTTTCATATTTGTGCACATTGTCAGTTATATTTACGGTGTGATAGGTGGATTTATTGTACTCCATATACTAAAACTAATTAAATAACAATAATTGAATAACTGAACACATAGAACTTGCCTGACCTTTGGTGCTAACTGGAAGAGAGAATGATGTAACACTAGAGTGTCTGAATCCACCATATGCAATCCTGGATTCAAATCGACTCATCCCTGCTTGACCAAACTGTGTGATCCGAAGCAAATATCTTTACTACAATGTGTATCATTTTCTTTAAAGTCGAGTCTGAGAGCACACTGAAGTAATTCAGTACAGTATCTGTTTTGCAGAAACCTAATTTATATAAAGTTAACAAAATAACCTTGCTTAACATTTTAAACACTTTATCGATGTAAATAATGAATCTAAACTGACATTTTCAGTAACTCTGGCATCATCGGCCTGGGGGTATTTGTGAATGTTTCATAATTAAAATATATTTCTTTCAATAAATGATACTGAATTCGGTGATATATTCGTACGTACTTAATCAAAACACTGAAATATTTTTTAAAAAGTTTCCTTTGTAAAGTCTTTGTCATTTGTTTTCAAAACATTTGTTGCTGATTTGCATATGGCTCGGCTCGTACTCTGCTCTAAGAGCCAATCCAGATCCTTGCTCCGGCTCTCCCCAGGACTGACCCCCCCCCTCCCCCCCCCCCCCCAAAAGTGTAGTACCCACTACGCCCTTCAATAAAGATATTAGTGGACATGCAGAAACGGTGAGTTCAGGGGACACATGCTACGAAGTGGTATTCTACCCAGAGAATACATCTACTTCAAGAAGGCGAAGGCTCTGGGTGAAATATAGAGGAAAAAACATGTAGAAATGGACACGGTAAATTCGATTTCTATAGGCTATTCTATATTTAAAAAAAAAAAAAAACACATTCTTCATTCTCTCTCTCTCAACACTCACCCCGCCCCCAAACACACACACACACAGCCTCTCCCTAGGAAGTTAATGGGGCCAAAGGTAATGGGAAATATAGGGTGGGAAATAGTGGGGATTTTTTACCAAGGCCAGTAAATGTGCAGAAGGAGGTGGGTAAATTACGACCGATCCAAGAGAAGTCCCGAGTGGCCCGCGGGGATAAGTCTGCAAAGACTTGGATGAAACTCTGTCAAGTCAAATGAAGCAATCGGGTGAGCATGGAACAGCTGTGCACACTGGTCATATCATGTGTCAAAACGTCGGTACTCAAACCTGCTGCTATCTTTATCAAACATTGCTCCAAATACGTAATTTGGACTGGGGGCTAGGGTTGTTTAAATGACACGGCCCTGTGCAGTGCACTGCATTTGTTGCTGCGGTTATGAACCGGTGCCCCATGAGCCCGTATGCATACTGCGGGTCAAGTGCCCTCTTTGCCATCCCTGCTCTTTGGTGTACATCTGAAGGACGGCGTTTCCCTATTGCAATAAATTACACTCTTATTCTTGAATTACTTGAACAGAAGGCACTTACTCACTTTGTGAGAAGATCGGCAATTCAGTACGGGCCGCCTCGTGGCCGCAACGACTTCCGCTGCAAATGTCATCTGCGCGGGCATACTTCAGTGACTCTCAGCAAAACAGCAACTTGCACGGAAATACAAACAAAAAAATATGTTTGTATTTGTTGGAGCAAACGTTACCTATAACCATCTGAGGAGTAACCTGGCTTAAACACTTATGGGGCAGTATGTATTAATGAAGCATATGTGTTAGAAAACAATGATGAGCAAACACTCGCAGTTTGGATGTGGTGAGATTTCAATCATAGGTCCTCAGAAGCCATGACATCAATTCGAGTGGCAAGCGCCTATAAACCAGCTATGCTTGGAGTTCCTTTTACGTACACGTTTCTTTGCCCACCCTTAAGAGCCGTCTTTTTCTCCCCACCATCCCCCTCTAAAAAAGACCACTCTTTTCAGCCCATCTAAGCACTGCCGAGTGTTGCGTCCTAACAAATACGGAAGTTAGGATTCTAGACTCCAGTAACTACACCAGACACCCAGAGAGAGAATTTTAGTTTCAATACTGCTACCAAGTGCTCCCGCGCAAGGGGTGACACCTTAAGCTGGTCTTTACTTTTGAGCAGTTTATAAACTGCGGTGTATGTGCCCATCATTAAACACTAAAACGAAACTACCGGTCCCAAAATACAACGCGCTTTTGGATAAGATGCAAACAATGGGTAAAGGTGTTACACTTAATGAGGGGGCATTCGGTGGCCGTTTCAGGCTGTGACTGCACTGTACTCAGTCAATAGAAGACACAAGATTACGTAGGCTTCCAGAATGTATGATGTTCCAAGTTCAACCTCAAACACGACTTTACTTCGTATCTGCTCACTGTCACACATGCCGCTTTACCCCTGCCTATCATTCATGTAACACTCACGCTCGCAGGACCAAGCCATGCATCTTGAAGGCAGAAAAGTCACTTTGCTGCTCGAATTGGAGATCAGGATTCGGGAGTGTGCAGAGTGAACAACACTGGTGACTTTGGAGCCAAACAATGTCGCCATCAATGAGCGATCACCGCCCAAACCTTAGGTAGACCACGGCAGCAAAGACAGATCATTTACATGTAATCCGCTCCGCAGGGCGGCCCGGTCACCGAAACAAAAACAATCGGATCGGCCAGCCATTTTACCTCCTCCCCCTCACACACACATCCGCGCCCCGTCTGGCACTGCAACCCTTGCTACCTGCATCCACAGACAAGCAAGTAGGAGCGGCCACCCTCGAAATCACCCGCCCCCGTGCACCACTGGGAAAATGCGCCGGTATACCGGCCCGTCACTCGGAGTAAGATTGTGCGGCCGTTAATACGAAAAAAACTAGCGGGCACTGCAGCGCTTGACATGAGCAGCAGCAGAATGAAGAAGGCACGAACGGGAGAGGCGGGAGGGGGCGGCGCTTTGGAAGAGGGCAAGACGAACGAGAGAGGCGAGAGGGGGCGGCGCTTTTGAAGAAGGCAAGAGGAACGAGAGAGGCGGGAGGGGGTGGTGCTTTTGAAGAAGGCAAGAGGAACGAGAGAGGCGGGAGGGGGCAGTGCTTTTGAAGAAGGCAAGACGAACGGGAGAGCGCGGGAGGGGGGGCGGCGCTTTACATGAGCAGCAGTTGTGAAAGGCACCAACGGGAGAGCGGGTGGGGGGGCCGAGACAGGAAGAAACATCACGTGCTTCAAAGAAAAAAGTCCAACAACCAAAACAACGCCCCTAATACAAGTAAAGGGGCCAATAGCCATGGGCGTGGCTAAAAGCCCAAAAGGAGGGACTTAAAAACACAATTAACCAATACCAACTACAGAAGGTTTGAAAGGCACACTGGAGACCAAATGAAAACAACTATTTAAAAAGAGGTGGTCTTCCACTCACTAAAGTATATACTGCATGTCTCAACGAGACAGCGCAAGGGCTGCCTAGGCGAGACCTAAAAAGGGGGGTAGCGGAGAACAGCCATGCTAAAACCTCCTGCTATATAGGATAAATACAAATACAGGGATTTCTCAAAAGAAATAGTCTTAAAGATAAGTATGGAAAACGGGGCCATTAGCTCTCCATGCCTGGTGGGTTACACAGAGCCTCCTGATATAGAGGATGAATATAATGAGTCTCAAAAGGAATGGTCAATATTAAGTCTTAAAGGTTTATTTGAAAAACGGGGACACCAGCTGTCAATGTCAGGTGGGTTACATAGAGAATACTCAAAGGAACCTTCCCAGAGAGTGCTGTACATTGATAAAAATAAATGGAAAAATTAAATGGATGGCTAAAAAGGGGAAACAGGAAGAGGTGCATTACTGGGGGGTCTCAAAATTGATCATTGCAGATTCTGCTTCAAAGGAACACACCAATAGCAGTCCAACATGCATCAGATGACACATGTTGGAAAATGATGGTGCTAGGTCAACTGTGACCACAGTATCTCATCATTCAGGCCCGTCAAGTGTGTGCTCAGACGGAACACCCAGCGTTGTTCTTTTTCAAACAGCCCAACCTCGGTGTTCAATTGTTCTATGATTGTCCATCTGAGGTCTTCAACCCCATGGTTCATAGTTAAGAAGTGGGTTGCCTCCTGATATATAGGATAAATACAAATACAGGGATTTGTCCATCTGAGGTCTTCAACCCAAGAAGTGGGTTGCCATTTTAGTCGTACTCTTTTTGCAGTGAATATTGCTCTTATGCTCGCCGATCAGTATCTTCACTTGTCTAGTGGTCATACTCACATATTCCATATGACCACTAGACAAGTGAAGATACAGATCGGCGAGCATAAGAGCAATATTCGCTGCAAAAAGAGTACGACTAAAATGGCAACCCACTTCTTGGGTTGAAGACCTCAGATGGAGAAATCCCTGTATTTGTATTTATCCTATATATCAGGAGGTTTTAGCATGGCTGTTCTCCGCTACCCCCCTTTTTTTAACCTTTTGTTAGAGCATACCATTTGGCCAATGTGTTGCGCAGTGGTGTGACACGTGTTCTAATCCTGCGCGTACACACGCCCACAATTTAGGGAGTTAGCGCTTGAGATTTCTCAGCATACGATAAAACCAAATATCCGCTTTGCCATTCTAATACAATGTTCCATCTTCACCGGATTATTTTATCGTATTTTTGATAGCTCACACTGCTTTCCACGTATTTGTGTTTACGATTATTCCTCACTTCCGGTTTTCCGAGGGCTTTCCCCGGTCTAGCCTTTCGACAGTTTCTACCCGGAAGTCACTACCATGACCCAGGTGTAACGAGTTCTATCTAATTTAGCGATTACTGGCTCATTTTAGAAGAAGCACACCCGGTAATGCCCCGCATATCAGCAGAACCGCGGGATGGACGTACATTGAGCTAAAGTCTGTGCAAGAGCACGTAAGTACGGCGCAGCCGTTCGGGGTTGCCGACGCAACTTTTCATAATACGAGCAGCGTTTTGGAGGTAACAGCCATTTCTCCTTCTCCGTTTCCTTTTTGCTTTTCCCATTTAGCATTGAGGCTCCTTGACTTTTCCACCCGTTCTCAAGTCTCAAGGTTAATGAGGCAGAATCCTCACATATACATAAGTATGTATTGTTTTTTTTTACCACTGTGTCCATCTCGATCACTAGAGATTAGTTCACGCAATTCTTAGAGTGTGTGTTTTCTGTTGTTTATGTGTAGTGTCATGTATTGTCTCTATTTCGTACAGGTCACTGCACTTTTTTCCTGCAATATTAGACTTATGGCTAACGATCACGTTTGGTCACATTTGTGGCGCGCTAATTATGTTTGCAGGTACCATGTTTTTGCTTCCTGGGACACTAAACACGTCCAATTTCTTTTTCTTTTTCTTTTTCAGAATATACAAGTATACTATTAGGTATCGTATATTAATGCATCATTATTTGCATCTTCACTTATGTTAATAGTCATTAAATAAGTACACGCTTTTTAGGAGGGATCTTAGCCCTGTCCTGATGAAGATGCTTTCGCATCGAAACATGTTGACATTTTAGGAGTAACCACACATTACGTAGGGAATCTCCGCACCACCTTTTTACTAGCACCAGCCCCCCTTGACATATTAAAGTTTTTTGTCTTAAGGGGCCAGGTCCTTTTTAACTCACATTTACATTCACCTCAGACCCTCCCTTTGCATCACACATAGCACTTTATCATCAGTGCTCCCGCATAGTCTCAAGTCGTAGCACGCCCCGTCCCGCAGCGGGGCGGGAAGACCCCTATGATCAAGCATGACACCATGGGTCATTCTTGGTGTGTGAGGGGTATTTAAACAACGTAGTGTGTGTCCAACCAAAGTGGGACACGCACACTTCACTACCCTAGTGTTTTCTGAACCCAGGTTATTTGTTTTCTTCCAGAGGTGGATCCTTATGTTTGGTAACTAATTCTAAGTGGAGGACGTATCCACCTCCAGTGCCCGTGTAGGGCTTCCCCTCTACACTCCCTAATCCTGTTATTATTAAGGATTGTTGGTGAGCATGGTGCGGACAGTGTGTGTCCATTAGGGACTGTAAGTGGTCCCTGATGGGACTCAGACACCAACGTATGGCATTGAGTTTGGCTGCAATGAGGTCGAACCCCACCCACAGCTGATCAGCCATCTTCTCCTGGCACCCTAACACACGGCATTGGAATTCCATGTGTTGGTTGTGGGGGTCCTGGGATCCAGCCATGGTGGTGTGTGCTTCCTGCTGTGTGGTCTGTGCAGGGTGTGGGGTCACCGTGATGCAGCTGGGCTGCCCTGCTGCTGGGGGTGGGGTGCAGAGGCAGTCCATTAGCCATTGGAGGGTGTCTGGGCAAATGTGCAGGGTGTCCTCTTCATCATCAGTATAGAGATGTGTGGTCTGCTCTGCAGGAAGTGTTGATTGTCACTCTGCAATGTAAAGGGGAGATGCAGGTTAACAGTGTGTTCCATGTATGTTGACGCATTGTAGATGTTTACATTCAGGCTGCATGACAATGTACATTGTGACTGTTTTGGTGAAGCTGGCTATTTGATGTGAGACAGTGGACATTTCGACTACATGACAGATGTTTGGTTGTACTCGTACATTATCATCTCACAGTGTCATGCAATGCCAGATGTGATTGGCCAGTTTCTACGCCCAAGCGGCACCAGTTGTGTCCTCTGTCCTGTGGTGTAAGGGTTGCACTTTGTACCACATTGTCATCAACGTTGATGTACTGTGATTGCTATGTGTGTGTGCTGCATTGTTGGTGAGTCGCCCCTGCAGCTCTGATTTGGCGGCCCCTTATCCCTTTGAGTCGGTGTGCCTTTGACTTTTGTGATTTTCGGGTGCTGGGATGTTTGCGACTTGGGTCGATTGTGCTCCTGGACAAATTTTGTACTCTTGTGCATTGTTTGTCTGCAGATGTGTTTTTGACGTCATGGGTTGTAGGTGCAAGTGGATGTGTCAGAGTGTGACCTGCTCCTTTACGAATGTGGTCCACACTCAGCCACCTCAATGTTGTCTCTTGCACCATGTCATGTATTGTGACTGCAGCCATGCTATCTGTCATGCAGTGTCACTTGCATTGTCTTTGTGGCTCACAGAGCCGCAGCTTTTCTGGATTCAGCACATGTGCATGGGTAGGTTGTGGCATTGGTGATATGGAGGCGGGCCCATTTGTGCACATTGTGGACGGGGGCCTAATTGGTGTTTCTATGTGTGCTGCAGTGTGCCAAGGGTATCAGGGACATGTTCCACACTCATTGTGGATGTGCAGTGTGCTGCACATGATTGTGCATGTGTGCCATTTTGCCCATCTCCCTCCGTCACTGGTCGTTACTCACCCTGTTGCTGTTGGGTCGGGTCATATCGAGCTGTGTCCAGACCACCAACTCCTTGCACCGTCTCCACACTGATGACTGTGGCCACCATTTCCTCCGGCTCATCCAGCTCCTTCTGTGGCGCAGGACTCCCACCTCCAGTCGCCATTGCTGCCTTCCTGTTGGCAGCGAGTTTCTCCTTGGTTTAGCTGTGCACTTCATGGCACCGCCTCTTGACCTCCTCGACACTCCGACTGCATTCAAGTTGGTGACGATGGACTGCCATTTTTCCGTTTGTGTTGCCAATGATGCAGTGGAGGTGACAAATAGTTGTTGGTAGTGTTCTATCACCTCTGTGACGATGATCCAGTTTTCATGTGGACTGCACCCCGTCGTCCTCTTCTCTTTGCCCTTCCCCGAACACGGGGTTCCTGGTTGGTCCTCCGTGTGGCTTGTGGGGTTCGGTTTGTCCTCTGCACTCGGTACGGGTGCGTCCATGGTGCTATGCAGTTTGATTTGGTTTTGGTGTGTTCTTTTTTTTGCTTTTATAGTGCATTTTACCACATGACGCGTGGGAATTGCAGGCCTGCCTGGGTGTCGCTGATTTTTGTATCGCGATTTGGGGCATCACAGGTTTCTTCGCGTTCGTGTTTCGCATTTTTTCGGCGTCGCGTTAATTTTTAGACGGTCATTTGGTGCGTTATTCTGCTACTATCACATGGTACCACCAGGTTGGGAATACAACGTTAACACAGTGTTATTTTGTCGCGAAAGACTGCGATGTGTAGAGTTGCGTTAAGCTAATTTTGCGATCATTAACACACGTTCTCGAGAATATGCCCCTTAATTTGCACCCTAGAAAGCCCTAGCATGCCCATATATGTGCCACCCACTGCATACCATGGAGTAGGAGTCTTCTTCTTTGGATTGCCAAAGTACACCATATACACAGTGCACATTTACTATCTACAAAACAAGATTCATACTCATTGCAAAATGGTCATTCCGAAGTATTCAGTTGTGAAAAGTCCATCCTGAAATACAGCATTCTAATAAGGATGCCATGCACTTTTACATTTTTTTGTTTAATGTATACTGGTATTGATGCAATACTTACTTTATTTTAGTGCATTGCGCTTATAACGCGAAATCCCCAAATTAATGCCACTACGCCACGTCATGTAAATACACCTCCATTTGTTGCAAAATTATAACTCGCACTAGAACAATGTGAACAACCAGAAAACGAGCGGATATTGCTCATGACAATTGTGTTTTTCACACTCTTTTTCTAGCATGGAATGCATATTGTTGTTAAAAAGTGACATGAGAACGCACTTGCCACTAACATATAGAGCTAGAAGGCAGACATGCATTTCATGCAATTGCTCATCATTTTGCCTAATTTTCGTGAAATTTCACATTATTCGGTGAAAGCAAATTAACCAAATTTTACACACTCCTACTGAAAAGTAAGCATCAAATATTTTGAAACGTAATCATATATATAACACCATTACACGAGAAATAGTTAATCAATCTATTAACTTTATTGCCGAGCGTATATTGTAAATCAGAAAATGTCAGCTGATTTGGATAATACACTAATGTAAACATGCTGAAAAAATGTATTACAAACACAATATGATTCTCTTCAATATACACTTTTTGTTCTATGCTCTTTTAATCTTGTGTGCTTCCTTTGTCAGAATTGCTAAGGTACATATATTTTTTTACAGGTTGTATTTCTGAAAAGGGGAAAATAGTGCCTTCGAGGTACATAACCTTCTCTTCAGTGCCATTTCATTCAAGATGTATATGCTGAGTTAGAGGTGAGTGGAACTAAGAATTTACTAAAAAAAAAATCAATTCATGTAATCACCTTCTACAGTCAGTATGTTTCCTTATACAGGTACCGGCTTGGTTAAATGCCACACAATCCAATTATTATTAATTGAACAGATGGGTTGAAATGCCCAAATACTTACATCTGCCTTTGGTCAAATAAAGCAAACCCTATTGTTCAGCAGGAAGTCACTAACTTCTCTAATCTTTCTCTAATCTTTATATTGTTTGTGCCGGTGCAAGAAAATGACATGATTGCAAAACTATGGATCAACACAAGTAGACATGTTTAAAAAAATAGCTCACTTGGGCTCCTGGCACAAGATCTTTAGTTACATGTTACAGTAATGGATGGACTAGCTGCACCTTTCATCTTTCTGAGGTCAGTGAAATACAATACGTGGTAGACAGACAGACATATTTAATGATAACCGAGTAACATTCCAGGTTTGTGACATTAGTCATTTGGAAAGCCGAAGCCCATAAGCTCCTTGAGGCATCAATTAGATTTAAAAACCAACCATGCTTTGTAGTAGCCAGAAGGGTGGCAAAGTGATCTGAAAGGATGCTGTAGAAACAGTGGCGATCTGCAGGTCAGAGTACAAAGCCAACACAGCCGTCCATCATTCCAAACTGGGCAAATCGAGTGCAATTAAATTGGGTAATATCTTTTAATTAGAGTTTATAAGTACCAATCTGATATTGCTGGCAAGCCAATCCAAGCATCTGCAGGAGTTTGGAGGGGATATATGCCATCTCTTTAAGGATTTCTTTCAAAAGAGGGCAATTGATTATTGTATGATATGATTTTTCAACTATGATCGCTAATGGCAATGTAATAGGCTGTACTAAAGAGAAATTAATGAAATATTCTTAAACTTCAGGGTCTGGCATAGCACATAAAAGCATTTTATCTCTGCAGCAGTAAATTATTAATGTTTCTATAAGAAAGGTCTATGCCACATCCTCAAGGCCACTCTCAGAGCTGGATGGGCAGAGATTTTGTCAACCCATGAGTCTCTGAATACAGCATTGTGTCCCTTACCCAACTGTGGGCTTGAGGCATCAGAGTTTACTAAAAAGAGCCAATCACTGCAGGCCATAAATGCAGGGATCAGTCTTTTTCCGGGGCAAATCCTCATTTCTTCACAAAATAAATTAAAGGCATATCCGTGCCATAGTAAGATTCATACAGATTTCTGTAAGTAACTGGGGGTATTGGTTAAGGGGGGGATGATGAACAGCCGCAAGCAATAGCCATGATCCTTGCCAAGCCAAACAACTAAATTCGCTAAATTAACCTGAGCTCAGTCCACTTGGTAGCAATGGCACAGAGCAGACTGGCTAACGTGTAACGTATGTATACAGTACCAAAACAGTAATGAAGTCAAAACACAACACAAGAAAAATCCCAAATCAATGTCCAAAAATAGACTATATTTTAATAAATAGAATGACACCAAAATGAAAAACTCCAATAAGGAGAACCAGAGATGTGAATTTCTAAAGTTTAAGAGTAAAAATAGCACCAAAAAGCTTTAGGTGACAATCACAGTCAACTCTTTGCTGTAGACCAGGATCTAGGTGCGATTTGAGGTCGACCATGATACAGTGCGGGTTGGCTACCGATATAAGGTTAGACTTGGTCAGAAGTTTTACCTTGGGACTTAGTCACACAAGGATGGTCTCTCACCAGCCGTATACTTTTGGCATCTTTGCCAAGTGAAGATTTCTATGTTTGGACTTATTCACTCTTGTTGGAATACAGATTCTTCTCTCGGGTTAAGGCTGCAGGCTGTAGATAAAGAGGGCTCTATGAGGATGTGTAGTTTCTTCACAAGGTCCTGCTGAATGTGATTTGCTGCTGCAGAAAAGCTCTGAGCTGGAAAAATTTGATTCTTCAGCCCAGCTGCAACATACCCTCCTCAAATCAGGTTAGCAGGCTCATCTCAGGCCTATGGAGGTCTTTGGAGCCAAAAAAGTTCCAAGTCTCAGTGGTGTATCCATGGGATTGGGCCGCCCTTCCTCTGTGGTCACTCAAAACCAGTTCTGGGGGCAGTTCCTTTCCCACAGGTATTGATGCCTGCCTGACTGGGTGGGTGGGTGGGGAGGACAAAGGAAGGGCCCGGTGTCAACTTGCATTTGGCTGTGACATGGTAAGCCTCTTTGAAGTTAATCAAGTTTCTGGGCACAGCCTACTGTCCATCCTATCAAGGGAACAATAACACGTCCCCACATGCATGGCCTTTGTCTTGCTCCGGGAGTAATTTTCACACCTCATCAAGGGTGATATTCAGTTGGCAGGTAACAGTTGGAGCTCATGCAAATGTGCCTCCAGAGGCTTTAGACATGAAAAAGATAACATTCTAAAGGTACCCTTTCCATAATATTTATAAAGATTCAATTTTACCATTGAGTTGGATTTTAGATAACTATTAAAAAGAGTCTTTGAATCATATTTCTAGTTGTTTCCTAAACGATATTAGCATTGTTAAATGTAAAAATGTAACCCGGTGTTTTCATAGGTCACAACCAGCCTTGGTACAGTGAAAAAGTTTGGGACTTTTTCACTGCAAGTACATGTTTAACGTTAAACTTTTACACATCATACTTTTACATACCATGCATCCTGTCTTATGGTGAATGAGGCCTACTTAGCAGTGACTTGTACATTTTTCAAAGGAAGTTTTCGGCCTGTCAAAAGGGTTTCTTTTGACAGGTTAAACGGCAGTTTAAAATTAGGTGTAGGCATAACTCTCGAAGTTTCAACAATTCTGGAGAGCTACATGAAAAGTCAGCTAGATTCCACAAAGTTCCAGGAATTGGCGGAATCAGGCACTTTGTGCCGCTTGCGCTGATTTTTATCACCAGGAGCTACTTCTGCACTGAAAGATCAGGGCGAACGGCACCACACATCGTGTCAGAGGACGCTGCTTCTTGAGTTGAATTTTCTGGCGCCTCAGTAGATTTTCAACTCGAGCGCCAGCTTTCTGACCACAAACGGTCGCGACCACCCACTACTCCCTACGTTGGGGAAATCTCTCCAGATGCCCTCCAAGAGGCCCAAAAATCATGCTAGGGGACACCAAATTTTGCTCACGCTCATCAACTTACTGCTGTCGAGCTGTGCGTGAGACAAACTTCCGTCATGTGGCAGTTGGCGGAATTTGGCCGGATCTCCACTTTACATATGTAATGCAGTGGACCAAAACTCCATCAACTCTGCCGGCAGAGTGCAATTAATCACCCACCCCTATTTAAAAGCTACTTGAGAAAGGCTACAATGAGATACCTGAAGCCTAGTTTTAGACTACAACTGTAGTGGATGGCACAATAGAAGCTGCAGTGACATTTAACTTACAGGCCCTGGATACATGATGTATCATGTACAAGGGGCTTATAGGTAAGCTAAGCATGCTAATTAGGAACATACTGATTTTATCATGTTGGAAGGAGGAGCACATACACTTTACTTCTGCTTAACAGGGGTAAAGGTCACTGAGTTCCACAGCAAGCAAAAACAGGGCTCAACTTAGAGTCAAAATAATCCAGGGTGACCATGTAACATGGGCGTATTTCCTTCAGCCCCTACTTTCAAGAACCACATCAGAGCCAACCTCCTGATCCTGTACATATGGTTTCCCAATCTGTCATTATACTAATTAATCTTCGACACTCCAATTTTTGTCAGAGGTGCATATATATCAGAGCACTTAGATTGACAATCCTAGTCACTGTCGTTCTAAGACACATTCACAAGGAAAAAATGGGTGGTCACTTTTTTACCTACATCACAGCCATGTACTGGAAGGTATATCCACTAAACATGAAATTAACATCTAAGCTCACTGTGTTTTGGAAATCATTGAAAACATGGCTGTTCCTACGTTAGTTACTTTTCTCTATTATGTTTCGTTATTATGGGTTTCTACTGCTACAAAGTTTTGCTTTCCCTAACTTACTATGTCCTGTGCTGGGATATATAATGAATTATATATTGTTGAGAGCAGCTTTCATTCCCATAAGCTTGAAGGTAACTTATGCATGGTGAAATGTCTCTGATTTTATGTAGCACAGATACCCACAGATAATCAACTATTGATTTATTTTAAGAAATCTTTTTCTCATATTTCTTCCCCCCACTGTAGCAAGATGTGTTATCTCAATCATGGCTAAAGAGGTGATGATGTGCCAGCTTCTGGAGCTCATTCAATCAGTAAATGGGCAATAGCAGCTAATGGGGTTTGGCCTCTGGAAGGTTAGATTAAATTAAAAAGGAGAACAACTCTTCTCATGCGTCCACTTTCAGAGATACTCATGTATCTCTGAAGGCCCTGACATGCTTTAAAATTGTTGTATTAAAGCCTTTCGTCCTGGGAATAGAATTCAGAATCTCCCTCAGTAATGAGGGCAGGGCTAGAATATATTAAAGACACAGAGATGAATATTATCCTTCCTGACTCTCACTTTTGTGTTTCTCTTCTAGTTTGATTTCAGATTCACATTCACATTTGCCTCAAACTACATGCAAAGTTACAGTGAACCAACGAAACATGAAAACATTATAGATATTATCCCCAAAGGATTACTATCCTTTAAGACCAGACATGAATTCATGTTCTTTTACTATAATCCTTATTGTGATTGCTTTCACTATGTTATTATATTATTGATATTAGTTATTGATTAGACGCCCAGCATTGGCTGTGATGTAAAATCTACACCCCACAACATGCTTCAATACCATAACAGGTGATGAACACCATAGTCCACTTAGTATGCACTGGAGGGTCCTCTTCAATACACTCAACCCAGATTTGAACTGGTGCCAAATAAACACATATAGAATAACAGCATCTGTGAGCCCAAGTTATATAGTGCCATATCAAAAGAGATATCAAATATTACAATAAGTACATTGAGCTTAGTCTCATAACCGTTAATATCTTTTATAGTCTTACCTTCTGTTTTCCAATATTCAGTATAGAACAGCCATAAACATATGAAAACTGTTTGCCAAACGTACTTTACAGTGGAGAACACATCAGAATCTTGGTTTGCATCCTAGACCTTTTACAAGTGTTTAATATGACTCGTGAATGGTAGAAAAGTGGCTGACTGCACTGTGTGATGTAATAATATCAATTGCACTTTTCAGAGGAAGTTCCTTATTCCTTAATCAGTTCTTGCAATAGACAAACAAGCATCTGAGTCTTTCTTTGGCTTGAGAGCAGAGAGTCATGATGCAAGCTGGATCAATTTACCTGTTAAAGTCTATTCCCAAGCAATAGCCCATAGGTCTTCAGAGTTCAGAAGGCAGGCTTTCTGGAGATCTAATAAGACCCCTAAAATGTCAATTACATGTTGTCACAGTGATTTTGTTCCAGGATCCTGGTGAAAAGGTGAAGTGCCTGGATTGTTCCAGAGAATTGAGTGAAAGCATTAATGTGCCACTGAAAATTGTCTGTGCAGTTCACAACACATGCACAGATAGGAAAGTAATGTCGATCAATTAGCGCCTCATTTAGAGTTTGGCAGATGGGATACTCAACCAAAATGTGACAGCTATCTTGCGCACCGTATTGCAACTGCCACAAGTTATAACATGCTTGTAATATGATGGATGGAGCATCACCCACGTTTGTGATGGCATGTCCCATCCACAAGACCCTAAAAAAAGCCCTTATTTTTGTTACTCTTATTGAGTCAAAAATGTACAAATATAAACTGACTCAACTTCAAGGGGACTCCTGACATTGAATGGCTTTTATTTTCCACTTTGCCTGAGATCTTTTTCAGTTGTGTTGCCAACAGTTAGAGCTATAAATCAGGCAAGCCTAATTATTTTATAAGCCCTAACAATTAAAGATTGTCATTTATGTATAAAGGATTTCGAAGAGTATTGGGGAACTGCTCTAAATAGGAGATGAATTGGCATTTTTATGATACATGATGGGATGTCTAGTCCAGAGTGTGCGCTTGACTTTGGTATGATTATCAGTTTTTCCAGAGTCAGTGGTCCCAGCTCATCTAGATTAGATGAGACATAGATGCCTATTTATTAAGGGCTGATTTGATAAAAGGAGACCAAAAGTCAGAGCAGAAATAAAGAACTTCAGACTTGTCACCATTTGCCTCATAACTTGAACACTGAGCAAACTCACCAGTTAGTTGAAGAAGCATAGGGAAGAACTGTGCAAAATTGAAAATAAATGTAAATAATAATATCATCTGCATATAACACAATCTTCCTGCACCAGTTGTTGAACCAAAGCAGGGTGATCTTAACTTTATCCCTGATTAAATTAGCAAAGATCAGTGCAGGTGACTGAATATTCCACTCTCTGGTACTTCTTTGAATACACAGCTTTTCTGGCAGGAAGGGAGGCATACAGTTGCTAGTATATATTTAATTTATAACCCAATATGTTTCAAAATATGTCAAAAATAACACCAATATACATGGTCAAAGGCTAAGGCAGCGTCAATGGCCATCAGTTATCCTAATTAAATTGTACTCAGTGGATATAAACTATTTTTGATTCAGATTCTTTTACTGTAACCGAACTGTACACAACATTGTCTATCTCTATGCTTATTTATTGGTAGAACCAAATGAAAGAACAGTTGTCTACGTCTGCTCTTTCTGGGAAATGTTCTTCCTCAAATGAGGCAAGGACCTACTGTTTTATATGCCACCATATTTCAACAATGAACTTTCTGCGTGGACATGCATTCTATGACATGCCGCGGTTTACCCGCTATTCTCCCCTGCCCAATATCAAGAAAGGCTCATATGCCCTCAGTTTTACACTATATACAGTCTTCTGCTCAGAAAATTATCATGTGAGTGTTACAATCAACCTATAGTTTTGATCTGCAAGAGAGGACTTCGTTCTTCACAATTCTGCATCTAGATATAGCATCTCTTGTTGACTACTAGATAGTTTCCATGATAAGCCAGCCAGGTCTCTTCTAAAAAGCGTGGGGGGGAGATACAACAGATTCACAATTTCTGGGAAGTAATTCTGTAGATTACAGTATAAGTTCACCCAGGACCTCATCATCCAGTTGAATTTCACAATCTAACACCCTAGTCTTTCCACTGGTAAGTTTGCCTAAATGTAAGTCCAGGCAAAGTGCAAAATGGTCAGACATGTGATGAGGTAGAGATGTGCAAGCAGACAGCTGGTCTTTTAGACATTAGTCTAGCATTCACAGGCTAATTTGTGAATGTTCCCCATACGTCCCAAATAGAATGAATAGATATTGATATCTTTATTATTGATCTTCCAAATATCTGTTTAATTCATACTATCTCGTTATCTGTATCCTGGGGTGTAAAACCCTAGGTGTACCATCAATAAAATGGTCTAAGTCCACAATAAAGTCACCAAATATGATGACATGATGATTATATTGGGCGACACTTAATGTCTTGCAATTATGTGTTCTGATATATAAACAGCAGGATCATAAGAACTGCCTACACCATTTAGAAACCCATCAACCACCAGATTGGTTAACACCTATCTACATTATTTGTGTGCAGCAAGAAATGTGTACCTAGCTCCTATAAATATTTTGATGAGTATTCTGACAGCTATGGTTACTCCATGAAAAGGTCATACACATCTTGTTAAAGCAGGCCAACTTTAATGATTTTACTGAGTTCTTGGTATCTAAATGAGTTTTTTGCATAGAAAAAAAATGATGCCTCAGAATGTTAATAAGATTCTAATGTTAAACACAATATGTGGGGATTCTACATACCATGAATGGTCCAAAAGAGGAACCTAAATTTTAAAATAATTTGTTATTCGTTAGTGTAGCAAAGATGGATAGATAGATTCCATTATTTTACAATTTTTTGCACCTACACCAAAAACCGCTTCAGATGACCCTATTTTTGTATTTTTTACACCAACAAAAAAAAATGCTCCCCATAGACAATCATATCCTGCCTGGAGAGACCTTGTTGCATCCTAGTGCAACTACCCTCATTGGACTTCTCCACCCTGTCGTCCACAAACATTACCAATGCTATGCTTTGCGATGCCCGCATCCCACCTGATATCCAAACATTACACAGAGGGAAACCAGTAAGATGGCAGCTATCCTGAAGACGCTCATAACACCCAATTAATTCTATCAGTGAGCTGTGACTATCTTTTCTGTTTCTGGTTTATCTGCCTGTTCAAGCGCACGTTTGTGCTTGGAATTGACAGTGACCTGCACTAGCTGCAGTGTGATCAAAGGATCCTCTCTCTGGCACCTGTTTTCAAAAGGAGTCCGGCTGCTGATTGTGATTTAGGCTTTTAGTGCGTGGCTACATTGATAGATAGCGCAACTTCGATTTAGATAGTTTTGGAGCAATTTCTCCCTTTGGCACCCCTTAATTTCGGGTTCACCAATTCGCCACTATTGGAAGGTCGTGGATTCTCAGGGGTACGTCCCTTACATGGGAAGTAATAAACAGACCCAGTTTCTCTGACACACTGAAACCCGCCTTATGTCAACACATTACCCCCAGAAGAATGGATTGTCTATTATGAAGGGGTATATAACTTTGGACAGTGCAAGGGATTTGCCCATGAGATAGGGCCACCCCAGGCAGACATTCCCATAACATTCACCTTGGACGAAGTGCGGGTAAGCCTTGAGGGACTGGCCCGGAGGAAGGCCTGATGGGGTTACACTGGATCTTTTCCGGGATAATACTGATGTATGGGCCCCGGTTTTGATGAGGGTGTTAAATGCTGTGGCAAGGAATAGGTTGCCACCGTCATGACCTACTGCCATGATCGTGCCGATCTTTCAGAAGGGGGATAACAATAATCCTCACTGTTACCACCCTATCTCCCTTATTGACTCTTCAGTCAAAGGCCTGCGGATGGTCCTACCTTATTAGCTTTCTGATTGGGCCAAGTCGAATAACATCATTACTGATGCGCAGTATGGCTTTCGAGTGGGAAAGTCAACCATGGAGCAATGTTTGAATCTTTATTTAATAATTGCTAAATACACAGTTGCTCAACCTGGTGCCCTCATTTTGGGTTTCATGGATCTCGCTGCAGATTTTGACCGGGTGAACCGCAATATCTATGAGCCCTACTTGATTCCCTTGGGGTTGAGCCCGCCATTGTAAATGTACTAAGGACCCTCCATGCCCAAACTACAGCCGCAGTTAGACACTCACAGGGGGCGGGATCCACGGATCATTTTAATTGTCCCAGAGGGGTATGCCAGGGGTGCATTTTAGCCTCTTTTTTTATTTACCTAATATATTAATGGCCTAGAGGCGACCTTGACATCTTTGCAGACAGACTGTCCCTGAGTGGGTAAGACAGCAATTCCAGTTCTTTTATATGCCGATGACGCAGTGTTGATGGCACGCAATTTGAGGGGCCTACAGGCCCTGATTGATGGATTTGTTGCCTTTATGAGCTGGTTGGATTTGTCGGCCAACTTCACAAAGTCGTACATTTTGGAAGCTGGCCCTTGTGGGAACCACTCTAAGACATTCAAAGTAGGTGCCCTTACTATAGCCAAGGTCCCGGCTTCCCATTATTTGGGAATTTTATTTGATGAAAACTTTAACTGGAAACAGTTGCTGGAGGGGAAGGTTGGCGACATGAACAAATCCATGGGAGCCATTGTTAGCTATGCCCATAGACTAGGTACCTGGACCTTCGGTGTGATCATAAAGCTTTATCAGTCCTTCTGTATATCCAAGGCTCTGTATGGAAGCGAGGTCTGGAGCTTTATTGTGACCAATAAACTTCATATCGCAGAAAATAAGTTATTGAAACGTATCCTGAATGCTCCTCAGGGTACTCCTTGATTTTCTGTGCATGAGGAACTAGGATTCAATTACATAGCGGATATGGTGACCGTAAAACCCCTGGCCAGTTGGGTGAAAATCTCGTCTAATAATGAGCTGGCTCTCAACCGTCTGATTGGCTCAGATTGTCTATCATTAGACCACGCGCTAAAAATCCCCTGGTTATATTATAATAAAGACACGTTTCTAGCTATGGGCAGGGCAAACTTTTTCATAAAGCCTGACTCAGTGAAACTGCAGGACGTGAGTATAGTGAAGGAGTTATTTTTTAAACATACCACTGCCTCCCATGAAAATACAGAGCTTGCTAAGCCAGTGGTCAGAGGGCATGCTCTTCTAAAATCAGTACAGGACATGGAGAATTACCTATGCATTTTAAGAAATGCCTCTGATAGCTTTTTAAGAACTTGTTTTAGATTTAACCAGCTCCACCATCTTTTAGCTTTGCCGGACGGTTGTGTTTTACACGATAAGATGAGAGGCTGCGACAATAGATCTCCACAGGATACCTTACATTTTGTACCTTTATGTAAATATTTTACTCACCCCAGGAGAATATATCTTAAACCCCTTTTAAAAGCGTTTTAGACAAGCAGGGTTGCTTTGATGTATCTGCAGCTGCTCGCTAATGATTATAAGTTCTTTGCAGTTATGAATTTCTTAAGAGCAGTACTTAGTTCTAGAAATACCAGATGTGTTAATGGGTGAATGGATTCTGCGTTTTTTGCACATTGCCAGATTGTTACCCAGTTGTACTGATGAATGTGTGTTATTCCTTGTCTCTGTTTTTATTATTGTATCTTTTATGGATGTGATTACCTCCGAATAAAGATCATTATTATTATTATTATTAAACTCACATGAAGGGAGCTTTTTTGAACATTTCATTTGTAAACTCTTGTTTGTATTGACTCATTATTTTAGTTTTTTTGTCCTTACAGAAAAATAGGCTCTACCCTGAGTAAGTAATTATTGGCCTATTTAGTCAGAAGGGTATGTATGTGCGCCCCTCTGTATGCCTTGCGGTGTACCTCCACTCCCCGGGTTCTAGGGGTTTTACAGGTAGTTCCCAAATGTTTATGACTCTTTAATAACTCACCAAGGATGCAACTCCTTTAGGATATCCTTTCATTTTATATTTTTATTTTTATTTAGGCAGTCCCCATCTCTTTGTAGTCCTGAGGAGACCCTAATATCCTAACCAAAGGGCCGAAACATCTATTTGTCAATTGTAATTCAGAATGTTTTACTAACTCTACAAGTTGTTTGTTACGTACACATTGGTTTATGCTCACGTTTTCATTATTCTTAATGTCTACGGTTTGGCTTTAACAATGGGGACACCTTACACCGTGCTTTAACTTGTCACTGTGTCGTCCTTTGCTTTGACTACATAGATAAAGTGTTTTACTTTTCAATTAAGGTGTCTTGATGTGTTTTAAGTTGAACCTTTTAACCCCTTCACCGCGGCAGGAATTCCGCTGCGGCGCTGGGGGGTTTGGGGGCCGTTGCAGTGGAGCTGTGCTCGTGACGGAACCACTCCATCACGAGCCACGGTTGAGCTGTGCTCATGATGGAGTGGTTCCGTCACGTCTCCGCCCACTGCGCTAATCGCCCGCACAGGCGGGGAATTAGCGCCGCGTGGGCGGAGCGGCCGCCAACGGCCGCAGCATGACAGAACCACTCCGTCATGAGCACAGCGCAACCGTGGCTCATGACGGAGTGGTTCCGTCATGAGCAGGGAAGGGGTTAAGAAATGTTTACATTTTCCAATGTTTACTTATCATTAGGTGCATGAGGCTATTTAGTCTCGCTATTAGAAACGACTGCCTTACAAATTATACCAATGTGAGCCATTGTTGCCTTACAATTGTTAAGTACCTAGGTTCCCATGGGTTTAAGGGTTGCTGTTGTAGCCTGATATGAGTGTTCAAGAGAGGCAGTCAAGTAAATCTGTGGTCTATGTTATCTTGTCTTGACTCAAGTTTCGTGATCACTTTACTAATTTTGTCCAGTTCTGCATTTTTTGGGGTGTTGTTCTTACGATTTTACATAGTACCTCAATTAAAGTGTGGCTGGAAATAGAGCTTGGTTTAAAGTAGACCTGGCCAGCAAAGTCCTCTTATTGCTTCTATTCCTGGGGGGTGAGGAGGTGGGGGTGGTGTAGTCAGACATCCTAATTTACTAATAAAATGTCCTCAAACTTGTGATCACTAATTCCATGTGTGCCACTGTCTAGGAGCTCTCAGCAATAAACTGACTGTCAAGAAAATCGGCATTTAGTTGACTCATTCATCTTCTTGTTCACATGAATGAGCACTTTCATGTGTAGATGCATAGATCATTTGGAGAATTTCAAAACAAAATACAAACCCTACTATTAAGTGATAGATGCTAGTTAACATATGGGATTTCTAATAGGATAAAATAGATTGTTCATTGTCATTGACTCAAAGAGCAGCTCATCCAGTTTTTCGGCGATTAATCTTTAACACGTGAGTCTACATAATAGAGACCTCTGTTACTCGGTTAAATATATCAAGCGAAGACATGAGGAGGAAAAGGGTGGTGCAGGGAGTAACCCAAATGAACATAGGAACACAGTATTTGAAGGGAGAAATGTAGCACTAGTCACCAGACAAACACAGGGTTCTCTCTACAGTCAGTCAATTACAACTCTAAAGTTGTTAAGCCAGTAATCTATAAGTAAAACAAAGCATTGGGTCTTTGCAATGCCATTGCAATCTAGGTTCAGTTTAAAATCTGACAATATAAAGGAGAACTATAAGGCCTTATTACTAGCTCAAAATTCCAAGCGGTAATTCCCAGCTGGTGGCACTACCCATACCGGACGGTATCTCCACAAGCAATTTTGCCTATTACAAGTTAGACCCCCTTGAAATGGGGTAAAGCTGAGCGTAGTCGGAATAACTGTATTGTCATTCCAAGAGGTTCAATGACTCCATACACCACCTGCTCTGTCTAAGTGGTAAATGAGAGGAGTTGCTTCTCTGCAGGGCAGGGGTGGAGGAAGGGGGGTAGGGGAAGTAGGGAGGGGAATAATAGTTTTGGAATGGGGAAGCATTGCCTTCTGCCTCTTTCCAAAGAAAGAAAGTGCGTGCCAGAGACTAGGGTATGACGTTAGGTTGATGTTTCCGCCACAGCTTCATAATATTTTATCAGTGATCAGTTGGAGTGGGCGGCATCCTACGGAGGATACTAACCCACTCTATTTGTAATTTGTACAGTGAATTATATATATATATATATATATATATATATATATATATATATATATATATATATATATATATATCCAGCTCGGGCTTGTTTCCAACACAGTGAGAGGCACTCGAGCGCAGACACGAGCCTCAAGCGGCAGCTCAATCTTGTGTCAGGAACTCCGGACTTCCGATACCTTTGGCAGCCCAACCACCACTGCCTGACGCGTTTCAATAATCTTCCTCAGAGGCTGTTCGTGGAAAGGAACACGCACAGTCCGGAACTGCAGGTGAGAGATTTCTTTAATTGCGCGCCCCCTATAGGCTGCTTCAATAAGACTGCGCATTGTCTGCTGGTACCTGTAGTTCCAGAGGGATGCAGATATCCCCTCTAAAGTGCGTTTGAATGTTCTGCCGGAATATATAAGCCCCCAATGAGCCTCAGAAGTCGGGGGTTCCCTCAATTTAGTGTCTTACGCCCCACATCACGAGGCTGCTGAATGTACTCCTCTGCGGCCCCCAGGTTCCCGGGGTGGTCCGGAGTTCCTGACACAAGATTGAGCTGCCGCTTGAGGCTCGTGTCTGCGCTCGAGTGCCTCTCACTGTGTTGGAAACAAGCCCGAGCTGGATCTATAGGCGGTTGCCAAGCCGCCGAGAGTGCACCACCCCGGGAACCTGGGGGCCACAGAGGAGTACATTCAGCAGCCTCGTGATGTGGGGCGTAAGACACTAAATTGAGGGAACCCCCGACTTCTGAGGCTCATTGGGGGCTTATATATTCCGGCAGAACATTCAAACGCACTTTAGAGGGGATATCTGCATCCCTCTGGAACTACAGGTACCAGCAGACAATGCGCAGTCTTATTGAAGCAGCCTATAGGGGGCGCGCAATTAAAGAAATCTCTCACCTGCAGTTCCAGACTGTGCGTGTTCCTTTCCACGAACAGCCTCTGAGGAAGATTATTGAAACGCGTCAGGCAGTGGTGGTTGGGCTGCCAAAGGTATCGGAAGTCCGGAGTTCCTGACACAAGATTGAGCTGCCGCTTGAGGCTCGTGTCTGCGCTCGAGTGCCTCTCACTGTGTTGGAAACAAGCCCGAGCTGGATCTATAGGCGGTTGCCAAGCCGCCGAGAGTGCACCACCCCGGGAACCTGGGGGCCGCAGAGGAGTACATTCAGCAGCCTCGTGATGTGGGGCGTAAGACACTAAATTGAGGGAACCCCCGACTTCTGAGGCTCATTGGGGGCTTATATATTCCGGCAGAACATTCAAACGCACTTTAGAGGGGATATCTGCATCCCTCTGGAACTACAGGTACCAGCAGACAATGCGCAGTCTTATTGAAGCAGCCTATAGGGGGCGCGCAATTAAAGAAATCTCTCACCTGCAGTTCCGGACTGTGCGTGTTCCTTTCCACGAACAGCCTCTGAGGAAGATTATTGAAACGCGTCAGGCAGTGGTGGTTGGGCTGCCAAAGGTATCGGAAGTCCGGAGTTCCTGACACAAGATTGAGCTGCCGCTTGAGGCTCGTGTCTGCGCTCGAGTGCCTCTCACTGTGTTGGAAACAAGCCCGAGCTGGATATATATATATATATATATATATATATATATTACCTACTGGCGGTCGCCAGTAGGTAGTTATAGTTAGGACCCCTTTTCCATAGGAAATCCGCAACATTCTATTTTGAATAACTTTGGCGCCGGTCGATGAATCCTCGCGAATTTCTCAAAATAGGTGGGGCGCTACGCTCCGCTCCTACCCTGAAAGTCTCGGGGGGATTCGTCAAGCAGGGGCTGAGATAAAAGGGGGGTCCCAAAACGCGTTTTTCCCATGCATTTTTCCATAGGACCTTTAGAACGAGCTACAGCCCGAACGGCTGAACAGAATTACTAGAAATTTGGCAGAGAGGTAGTCCGTAGGTCAAGGAAGTGCCTTTTGTAGGTTTGGTGTAAATCTGTTCAGTAGATTCTGAGAAAATAGCCTTTAAATCAATATATATATCTGAGCCCGCTTACGGTACGCTTACCGTACGCTTACCGTACGCGTACGGTGGCGTGCGCGAGCGCGATTCTGATTGGCTCTTAGATCTTAGTAAACATTCGAATCGGCCGAAACCAGGAAGCGGCGTCCGCCATTTTGTCTCTCGCACTGAGTGTTATTTATCAAACATGATGCCCAAAAACATGTTACGGGGCTGTTTTGACAACTCCCTCCCACATAGTCATGTTGAGGGAGTCCCCAAACATCCCCCAAGAGCAAAAACGGTTTTATTTTTTTTTCGGCAATTTCGCCGAGTACGCTTACCGTACGCTTACTGTAAGCGTACGGTTAAAAATAGAATTAAAAAAAACACTATCAACACTTACCCCACCCCCTGTGCTTTTGGTGGACGTAGGCCACCAAATGTACAGGGCTTATTACATCAGTAAAAAAACTATATTTTGGCAACATGAAATTATAAAATCGAAATAAAAAAAACACTATCCACATTGACCCCACCCCCTGTGCTTTTGGTGGCCGAAGGCCACCAAATGTACAGGGCTTATTAAAGTTGATAAAAACCGTGCACGGAACGCACTGCGTTAAGTGGGCGCGCACGCCTCGAATGGCGTAAAGTAACTTAGCATTTATAAAACCGTACAAATTCACTGAAAAAACCATAGGTTTCACACACGTTATAGTTAGGAATTAGCATTTAAAAAACCTTGCAAATTCACTGAAAAAACCATAGGTTTCACACATGTTATAGTTAGCGGAAATTTTACTGATAAAAAACCAATGAAATTGCCCCGTTATAGTTAGTGCTGGCAACTATAACTCACGCGACCGCAATCTTCTGCTGATGACATATGTGTCTTTATAAAAAAAAATATTTGTAATATATGTATAGCTAAAAATGTATGGAAGAAGACATGGGCAAATAAGTGTCTAAATACAGTATTAGCATCAGCAGAGGATTGCGGTCGCGTGAGTTATAGTTGCCAGCACTAACTATAACGGGGCAATTTCATTGGTTTTTTATCAGTAAAATTTCCGCTAACTATAACATGTGTGAAACCTATGGTTTTTTCAGTGAATATATATATATATATATATATATATATATTCACTGAGAAAACCATAGGTTTCACACATGTTATAGTTAGCGGAAATTTTACTGATAAAAAACCAATGAAATTCCCCCGTTATAGTTAGTGCAGGAAACTATAACTCACGCGACCGCAATCCTCTGCTGATGCTAATACTGTATTTAGACACTTATTTGCCCATGTCTTCTTCCATAAATTTTTAGCTATACATATATTACAAATATTTTTTTTTCATAAAGACACATATGTCATCAGCAGAAGATTGCGGTCGCGTGAGTTATAGTTTCCTGCACTAACTATAACGGGGGAATTTCATTGGTTTTTTATCAGTAAAATTTCCGCTAACTATAACATGTGTGAAACCTATGGTTTTTTCAGTGAATTTGCAAGGTTTTTTAAATGCTAATTCCTAACTATAACGTGTGTGAAACCTATGGTTTTTTCAGTGAATTTGTACGTTTTTTTAAATGCTAAGTTACTTTACGCCATTCGTGGCGTGCGCGCCCACTTAACACAGTTCGTTCCGTGCGCGC
Organism: Triturus cristatus; assembly: GCF_964204655.1. Lineage (NCBI taxonomy): Eukaryota > Metazoa > Chordata > Amphibia > Caudata > Salamandridae > Triturus > Triturus cristatus. The sequence continues at coordinate 287,978,570 of NC_140591.1, read as the reverse complement.
ACGGTGCGCTTCGCGCACCTTCGCGCACCGTGCACGCACGGTGGGCACGCGGTGCGCTACGCGCACCGCGTGCCCACGTTACGCTAGATGGGCCATGTAGGCACGATGCGCTTCGCGCACCGTGCAAACATTGAAAACATATTATGCGCTTCCTTGTGATAGGTAATCTGTTGAAATTTTTTTGGGAAATGCTGTGCTCTTATATGCCATGCACAAATGGTGGCCTTCGGCCACCATTTGCACACGGGGTGGAGAGAGTGTGGATTTTTGATTTTTAAAATATTTTACCGTACGCGTACGGTAAGCGTACGGTAAGCTTAATCGGCGAAATTTTCGAAAAATAAAAAATTAACGTTTTTTTCCTTGGGGGATCTTTGAAGACTCAACTAACATGGTTATGTGCATGGGCGCTGTCTAAACAGCCCCTTTATATGTTTTTGGCATTTGTTTATCAGCTCCCCCCTCAGAGTGCGAGAGAGAAAATGGCGGCCGCCGCTTCCTGGTTTCGACCGATTCGAATGTTTACTAAGATCTAAGGGCCAATCAGAATCACGCTCGCGCACGCCACCGTACGCGTATGGTAAGCGCACCGTAAGCGCACCGTAAGCTGGCTCAGATATATATATTGATTTAAAGGCTATTTTCTCAGAATCTACTGAACAGATTTACACCAAACCTACAAAAGGCACTTCCTTGACCTGAGGACTACCTCTCTGCCAAATTTCAAGTAATTCTGTTCAGCCGTTCGGGCTGTAGCTGTGTCTAAAGGTCCTATGGAAAAATGCATGGGCAAAACACGTTTTGGGACCCCCCTTTTATCTCAGCCCCCGCTTGACGAATCCCCCCCGAGACTTTCAGGGTAGGAGCGGAGCGTAGCGCCCCACCTATTTTGAAAAATTCGCGAGGATTCGTCGACCGGCGCCAAAGTTATTCAAAATAGAATGTTGCGGATTTCCTATGGAAACGTGGTCCTAACTATAACTACCTACTGGCGACCGCCAGTAGGTAATATATATATATATATATATATATATATATATATATATATATGTAAAGGGTTGCTCCTTTAGGAAAAAGCCTCGCAGGTGGGTATTGTCCCTTTTTGCCCGAAGGTGCAGCGGGTGAGACCGCAACACACAGCCTCTCTTATCTTCGCCAAACGCATTTCGGGCAACCAGCCCTTGGTCACTGGCACAGCAAAGAGTCACACATGTAGATGCAGACACCATTTTTATTTTCAAATCAGCCCCGCCCACAGGCCTCTGGGCATTCTGGGCATTCTGGTACTTGTGGTGTTTACCTAGTAATTCCACAGTGGGTTTCATGTGTCTCATTATTAATGCAAAAGTAAAAACCCCAGTGAGTTCATAAGAGAATTGGGAAACAATGATCTTAATTTGACCTTCACACATTCCATCAGTACCTCATATTGCGAATTTCTTGATGTAGCTAGCGAGATAGAGGATAATCGAATAGTGACCACCCTTTTCCGAAAAGAAACCTCCGGAAATACTTTACTTCTGCCACTACGAAACAGCATTCCCTTTGGACGCGAAGGAATTGCAGTACTGAAGGTGGTTTCTCCAAAGAGAAACAAATTATGGAGACACGATTTAAACAAAGAGGCTATATGCCCAAATTAATCTCTACAGCAAGTCAGAAAGCCAAAAGTATCTCGCGAAATGAAGCACTCTTCTCATTACGTAACAAAAAGAAGAAAGATACAGTGATACCTAGATTAATTACCACCTACAACAGTAGGTCAAATACCCTGAGGTACATTATGAAAAAACATTGGGGATTACTTGAATCTGACCCCATAATTGGCCCAGACATAGGTAAAACACCTCTAATAACATATAAGAAATCTAAGTCTCTCAAAGATCATCTCGTACATAGTTACCAAAATACACCTGACAATACTACATGGCTGGGAATAGCGAAGGGCTTCAGAAAATGCGGCTCCTGCAAAGCGTGTAGGCACAGTAATAATCGTGATAGTTACCTTGTTGGACAGAATAGAAAAACGAGAAAGACCATCAGTAAATTCATAACCTGCACCAGTGACTATACCATCTATGTCCTGGAATGCCCATGTGGCTTAAACTACGTGGGCAGCACTAAGTTACAGCTGAAGACCCGCTTTTTACAACACATGAGGGCAGTGACTAATACAGACCTTAACTATCCGGTAGCGAGGCATTACCAAGACAAACACCAAAGTAATGCCAATCTGATTAAATTTTTCGGAATTGACAGAATTCTACCACATCCTAGAGGGGAAGATCGAGAGAAACTTCTAAGAATTACAGAGTCCAAGTATATCATTGAACTCAATACAAAAATCCCTAATGGGATGAATTATGGAGAAGAACTTGCTACCCACATAGGTTAAAAATCCTATCCCCAGAGCCTCATTTCTCTATCAGTTCTCCTTTTCTGAATGTAGATTTTAATAATTCACTTTTTATGTGATAGAAGCAGGGGGTAGATATTTCCCATATAGAATTATTTCATTTTATTGACTAATTGTTTATTATAATCATATAACAAATCAGTTCTTCACCACAAAGCTAGGCTTAGCGTAGTGGTTTAGATCATTCGAAATATGGGTGTTCACTACCGATACCCGTACATACTGCTATCTCACATTCTAATTATTAATATCTCCATCTATATTCACTTGGTGTATTTATTATTTATAATTATTTATTTATTTTTGGATATATATAGTTGTCTTCACACCTCACAAACAGTTTTTGACCCATGCCCCTGGACATATTGCCCAACAATTGATGCATATTAATACATAAAACATTTTTTGCCAAGAGAAAAACAGCAATGATGACTTGATGGATTGTTTTCGCCTTATCATGAAATCTGTGTAGTATAGCATATCGTAAATGTAATATGTGATCAGATAATGCTTTGGTATTTGCCTTAATAGTGATAGGTTTTATGGTATTTTACCGACTAAAGTATACTGTATATACAATATGTGATCACATAATGATTTGGCACTTGCCCTCAATAGTGACATAATTTTGGTACATTACCGATACAAAAAATAAAAGGATTACCTTCAATTAATTGAAAGAAGGAAAGAAAATGAAATGATTTGATGATTAAAATGATGTATCATCTATTTTACGATATATACATGTATACAGGCATATATTTCTAAAATTGAAAATGAATGAATTATAATTATTTTCTCAAAGGTAAAAAACATTCGGTTATCATCACAAGGCAAATATCGCTGATGTCACATTTTATTGTTTGATGATTATGCACGCAATGTTTGTTCACTGTCTATGAACAATGACCTGTATTTCTATGGGAAGTTGGGCACAGGTCATCGACTTGACAAAGGCTTCGCCGAAACGCGTAGTTCTGTTTGTATAACACAATAAAATCTTTATTGTGTCGTCCTTTGGTGTGCCGCTGGATTATTGTCTGGGAATTCTCGGATCTCGTCCAAGTAGAAAACATATACATATATATATATATTACCTAGATAGTTATAGTTAGGACCGTGTTTCCATAGGAAATCTCAAAATTCTATTTTGAATAACTTTGGCGCCGGTTGACGAATCCTCGCGAAATTTTCAAAACTAATGGGGCGCTCCGTTCAGCTCCTACCCTGAAAGTCTCGGGGTAATTCGTCAAGCGGGGGCCGAGAAAAAGGGGGGTCCCAAAATGCGTTTTCCCCATGCATTTTCCCATAGGACCTTTAGACACAGCTACAGCCCGAACGGCTGAACAGAATTACTTGAAATTTGGCAGAGAGGTAGCCATAAGGTCAAGGAAGTGCCTTTTGCAGGTCTGGTGTAAATCTGTTCACTATTTCCTGAGAAAATAGCATTTAAAAGCATATCAATATCTATACGCACGTACCGTGCGCGCACTGAGCAAGCCCTGTGTGCGCACCTTGCCGTGCGCGAGCGTAATTCTGATTGGTTGTTAGATGTCAGTAAACATTCGAATCGGTTGAAATCAGGAAGTGTTGGCCGCCATTTTGTCTGTCGCACTGTAAAGGAAAGGTGGAGACCATGAATAGGGGGCAGGGTAGGGAGTTCTTGACCCCCTAGCCATTGTAAGGGGGTCACAGTAGGACCACGAAGGACAAAAAAAATAGATTTTAATTTTTTTTAAAAACATCGCGAGGTGCGCGCACCCAGCGCGCACCCGAAAAAAAACATTACAAAAAATAGAATTAAAAATCAAGTTTAAGTGTTTAGATATTAGGTGGCTCTAAAAAGAGCCCATGTGTTTATTGAGTGTTTATCGGTACCTACAAGTAAGTACCGATGCAGAGTCTAAAGTTCAAGAGGAAGACTCTGTTCCCTTCTTCATTGAAATGTACACCATCTCCTCTATAAATGTCTTGCATGTTGTAACGCAAGTTGTTGTGGTATATAGAACCCATACCATAGTCTCTGAGGAAAGCAGAAACAGACTTATTGACGTGCTTTCTTGCTTTGTCAATCTACGGACAATGTTGGTTGGACCAGTTCCACTTTTGCCTTTGGCATATATTAGAATATACAAAGGTAGTTTGTGGAAAAAGTGACATCAATTGCACAAAAGTGTCCTTAACAAGCATTTCCAGACATACCCCAGTTAAAGTGCCTAGGTCATTTCCACCACAGTGCACAATAATAAGGTTAGGCTGTGGGAGATGTAGAAAGGTTTTCACCAAAGGCATTAATTGGTGCCACTTTAACCTTCTCTGACCAATCCATTTAATGTCTACATTTGGCAAAGCAAGATCTCTCACCATACCTCTTTTTTCTGCATACGTTTCACTCCAGAAGACATAGCTGTGACCTACAATCCACACTGTGAACATCTTTCAAGGAGATGTGGATGCACTCAGGAGGTGTCTTTCAGTAGAATGGCAATATGAAATGAAAGACAGTTGTAAAATGGAGGCATACATATTTTTTTTTAATAAAAAGAACTCATTGGCTGTTTCAAATCATTTTAAACAGTTAAAACTAGGCTGTATGTGTACATTTTTAGAAGCATGTTTTGTATTGGTTCAGAAAAATGTGTTCCCACAGAACATTACTTTGGATTTGCTGTTAGGTTTGAAAAGTCAAGCACTCTTGCTCTTTGGATTTGAAACATTGTGTGGTGAACTACTGACCTCTCTGCTCACACCAGTGTTCCATGACCTGTTGCTATGGTAGCAGGCAGAAGTCATGTTGGGGGAAGGGATGATTTGAAAAAGGGGTTGAAAGTTGCAACCAACAGAAATGTGTGATTCCATTTGAAAAAATGTGGGAAGGACTGTGATTTGAAATGAACATGTATATGTGTGAAAAAAGAGAGGGAAACATTGCCATTTACTGGTTCTGCTGAGAGGAGAGAGGTGTACAGCTCTGAGATTCTGGCTCTGATAATCTGCTGTTTGAGTGCCACATTTATTTTTCAACTAATTAATTTTAAAGGTGAGTTATGAGTTTGAGAGGGGAAGTATGTGGTGTATTTTGATATAAATAATAGCAATGTCATTTTTCTTTTAAAGTTGAGTTTTACATTTTGTGGTTTAGGAGATATTTAACTGTTTTGAACTTGTAAGATATTATGGAGTATGTCTTCACTGTAAGTTAAGGTGTAGTGGTATCAGTGATGAATATTGTTTTGTGCCTTGAATCACATCATGAGTCTGTCTGCACACAGGATTTGTTGTCAGAGATTTAATTTGTGTTGCTTTTGTTCTGTTAGCCTTGCACTCGCAGAAAAGGGGTAGTTTGTTAACTTAAAGTGTGATGGTTAGCATTCAGCAGAAATCAGTTACTCACAAATGAGAGGCAAATGCAAACACATTTGAAAATAGTATGGTACATTTTCCTACTACTTTAAAAGTTGTGTTTTTCATTTTATGTTAAGGGAGATATTTAAGTGGCTTGAACATGTTATATATTATGGAGTATGTCTTCACTATAAGTTAAGGTGTACTGGTATCACCTAGGAATACTGTTTTCTACCTAGAATCACACCAAGAGACAGTGAGCACACAGGAAATGTTATCAGAGATTTGATTTGTGTTGGTCTTGCTCTATTACCCTTGCACTCGCAGGAAAGGGGCAGCTTGTTTTTTGTAACACATGGTCATGGCCTCAAGGAGCTGTTAGGACATGTGCTCCTTTTTGTCTGTGTAAACTATAAGAAAAATGTGTCAGGCTGTCACAGTAATTATCACTTGCTCTACCACAGTACTAAATGTGCTTTCAAATTGCCAAAGGAAATATCGCTTTCTGCCTAGAATCACACCATGACTCTGTGTGCACACAGGAATTGTTGTCAGCGTTCCAATTTGTGTTGCTGTTGTTCTGTAAAAGTTGCACATTCAGGAAAGGGCCAGCTTGTTTTCTTCAAATGTGTTGGTTAGCACTCAGCAGAAATCAGTATCTCAAAAATGTGAGACAAATGCAAACACATTTGAAAATAGCATGGTAGATTTTTCATCAATTCTTGCAATGGCTGGGGTGGTTCCCACATGTTGAAAAGTCTAATTAACCCTTACCACACATGTAGTCTTATACACATGTCTGCACTCTTCATGCAGTTGTGGAAGTCTCCATGCAGATCTCTCTTGCAGCTGACAATACACAGTTTCCAGAAACACACTCTTTGCACACACTCAGCAGCTTCTCGTACACTCCCATGTATAATAGTCAGCTGTGTGTGGTGTTTTAGATAGTAGTGTGTAACGCAAACAGATTCAATGTCACCAAGGCTCATTTCCTTTGCTCTAATCTAATCACTCACCCTGTAACACATGGTCATGGTCTCAAGGAGCTGTTAGAACATGTGCTCCTTTCTGTCTGTGTAAACTATAAAAAAAATGTGTCAGGCTGTCACAGTAATTATCACTTGCTCCACCATAGTACTAAATGTGCTTTCAAATTGCCAAAGGAAAAATTGCTTTCTGCCTAGAATCACACCATGACTCTGTGTGCACACAGGAATTGTTGTCAGCGTTCCAATTTGTGTTACTGTTGTTCTGTAAAACTTGCACATTCAGGAAAGGGCCAGCTTGTTTTCTTCAAATGTGTTGGTTAGCGCTCAGCAGAGATCAGTATCTCAAAAATGTGAGACAAATGCAAACACATTTGAAAATAGCATGGTAGATTTTTCATCAATTCTTGCAATGGCTGAGGTGGTTCCTACATGTTGAAAAGTCTAATTAACCCTTACCACACATGTAGTCTAATACACATGTCTGTACTCTTCATGCAGTTGTGGAAGTCTCCATGCAGATCTCTCTTGCAGCTGACAATACACAGTTTCCAGAAACACACTCTTTGCACACACGCAGCAGCTTCTCGTACACTCCCATGTATAATAGTCAGCTGTGTGTGGTGTTTTAGATAGTAGTGTGTAACGCAAACAGATTCAATGTCACCAAGGCTCATTTCCTTTGCTCTAGTCTAATCACTCACCCTGTAACACATGGTCATGGTCTCAAGGAGCTGTTAGAACATGTGCTCCTTTCTGTCTGTGTAAACTATAAAAAAAATGTGTCAGGCTGTCACAGTAATTATCACTTGCTCCACCATAGTACTAAATGTGCTTTCAAATTGCCAAAGGAAATATCGCTTTCTGCCTAGAATCACACCATGACTCTGTGTGCACACAGGAATTTTTGTCAGCGTTCCAATTTGTGTTGCTGTTGTTCTGTAAAACTTGCATATTCAGGAAAGGGCCAGCTTGTTTTCTTCAAATGTGTTGATTAGCACTCAGCAGAAATCAGTATCTCAAAAATGTGAGGCAAATGCAAACACATTTGAAAATAGCATGGTAGATTTTTCATCAATTCTTGCAATGGCTGAGGTGGTTCCTACATGTTGAAAAGTCTAATTAACCCTTACCACACATGTATTCTTATACACATGTCTGCACTCTTCATGCAGTTGTGGAAGTCTCTATGCAGATCTCTCTTGCAGCTGATAATACACAGTTTCCAGAAACACACTCTTTGCACACACGCACCAGCTTCTCGTACACTCCCATGTATAATAGTCAGCTGTGTGTGGTGTTTTAGATAGTAGTGTGTAACGCAAACAGATTCAATGTCACCAAGGCTCATTTCCTTTGCTCTAGTCTAATCACTCACCCTTTAACACATGGTCATGGTCTCAAGGAACTGTTAGAACATGTGCTCCTTTCTGTCTGTGTAAACTATAAGAAAAATGTGTCAGGCTGTCACAGTAATTATCACTTGCTCTACCACAGTACTAAATGTGCTTTCAAATTGCCAAAGGAAATATCGCTTTCTGCCTAGAATCACACCATGACTCTGTGTACACACAGGAATTGTTGTCAGCGTTCCAATTTGTGTTGCTGTTGTTCTGTAAAACTTGCATATTCAGGAAAGAGCCAGCTTGTTTTCTTCAAATGTGTTGATTAGCACTCAGCAGAAATCAGTATCTCAAAAATGTGAGGCAAATGCAAACACATTTGAAAATAGCATGGTAGATTTTTCATCAATTCTTGCAATGGCTGAGGTGGTTCCTACATGTTGAAAAGTCTAATTAACCCTTGCCACACATGTAGTCTTATACACATGTCTGCACTCTTCATGCAGTTTTGGAAGTCTCCATGCAGATCTCTCTTGCAGCTGACAATACACAGTTTCCAGAAACACACTCTTTGCACACACGCAGCAGCTTCTCGTACACTCCCATGTATAATAGTCAGCAGTGTGTGGTGTTTTAGATAGTAGTGTGTAACGCAAACAGATTCAATGTCACCAAGGCTCATTTCCTTTGCTCTAGTCTAATCACTCACCCTGTAACACATGGTCATGGTCTCAAGGAGCTGTTAGAACATGTGCTCCTTTCTGTCTGTGTAAACTAGAAGAAAAATGTGTCAGGCCGTCACAGTAATTATCACTTGCTCTACCACAGTACTAAATGTGCTTTTAAATTGCCAAAGGAAATATCGCTTTCTGCCTAGAATCACACCATGACTCTGTGTGCACACAGGAATTGTTGTCATCGTTCCAATTTGTGTTGCTGTTGTTCTGTAAAACCTGCATATTCAGGAAAGGGCCAGCTTGTTTTCTTCAAATGTGTTGATTAGCACTCAGCAGAAATCAGTATCTCAAAAATGTGAGGCAAATGCAAACACATAGCAAACACATTCAACGTCATCAAGGCTCATTTCCTTTGCTGTAGTCTAATCACTCACCCTGTAACACATGGTCATGGTGTCAAATAGCTGTAAGGACATGTGCTCTTTTCTACTTCTCTAAAATATAAGAAAAATGTGTCAGGCTGTCACAGTAATTATCATTTGCTCCTCAACAGAAGTACATGTGCTTTCAAATTGCCAATCAAATATCGTTTTCTGCCTAGAATCACACCATATGTCTGTGTGCACACAGGAATTATTGTCAGAGATTTAATTCATGTTTCTCCTATTTTGTAAGACTTGGACTCGTAGGAAAGGATCAGCTCATGTGATAGGATTTGAAAAGTTGAAAAAAATAATTGAAATGAATTAAAATTACATAAAGATATTTATTTTTAGTTTTTTGCAGGTATTGCTGAGCAACAGTGAAAAAATATAAAGATGCCTATAAAGTCAAGAAAAAGAAAAGAAAAGAAACAACAACTATATTTGAAGACGACTGGTAAAAAAAAAATAGGAGGCGAAGCGTGTGTTGGAAAACAGAAAAAGTCTTCTGGTAAGCAAACTAAAGAATTTTTAAAAAATATCTTCCAAAAAAAAAAAAATGATCGAAAGATAAATTCAAACAGTGTTTCAAGTACAAAACTACAACAGAGTCGACACCAAAAACAAAATGCTAATATAGACTCAGAAGTTAGGAAGAGTGACTTAACACAGAAAATAGATTTTAAAAACATTCGTCGAAAAATGTTTCAGAGAAGAGTGATGTTAAATTTGCTGAAGGATGTGAAAAAATATAAGAAAAAAACCAAATTTTATAAGAAAAAGAAATTAATTGAAAGTATTGTTACCAAGGCATTAGAAATAAAAAAAAAAACTATTCATTTTAATTTTGAACAGGATGCGTAGATTAGATAAATTAGTCAATGCAATGAAGTCACAAAGCAAAAGGAAAAGAGAAGTAAAAAAAAAAACTTTTGTAAAGTGTTCTTAGGAGAATGGAAGCATAGTTCAAGTACTGAACCATTTTTTAATGAAGAGAGTTATCTTCAATGTAATAGTTTGTTGCATGCAGTTGACACCAATGGTAGAGCATATGAAGTTAAGGATGGTCGTGTAATGGAAAAGGAGAAAATGGTTCCAAGAAATGAGGAACAAGTGATGGCTGATGAGGTTATGGGGAGACGTCCTAAAGCCCCAGTGTACACTTGGAATTGTAGTAGTATTTGTACTGTGCGTCAGGAATCTATTGATAAATTACGTGACTTTCTAAGAGAATATAGTAAAAAGAGTGTTAAACAGAAGATTAAGGTGCTTCAAAGACTAGATCCATGCAGAGTGAGAGAGAATACTGGTTTGCAAGGACATTCTCTGGCTTGTCTATCTAGGGAAGTGTGTCAAAGTGTTTTTCACCATTTTAGGATGCTGGCTGTTCATCATACTGAAATGAGAAAGTTTTTGAGAACATTGTATTTTGCTAAAAGTCCAGCACTAAAGTTAAATGAGTTGAATAATGCTCTGTTCCGTGGATCTGTATCAGATGTAGTGAAGGTTACTGATGAAATTCAGTTTTGTTACTTTGGTCCAGAGCAAGAAAGTGTAGAAAATGACACAGTGATTGATGAAAATGTGGAAGAGAATGTAGAACTCACTGTTAGTAAAAATGTTGAAGATGAAATGATAAAATTTACTAATATCTCTAATGAAAGACCAAATATTACTTGTATTTGTTGCCGGAGAAGCCATTATAAAATTCAAACAAGGAATGTTGATCTCTATAAAAAAAGTGAAAATGAAGATAATTATAAGTGGAAAGATTTTGCAACATATATATTTCTGGAAAATTGTTTTGATTTGGGTGAAGATCAGCATATTTGTAAATACTGTTATAACAAGTTAGAAGAAAATAAAATGCCAGCTAGAGCTGTACATAATAATTTAGAATTGGTTGATATTCCTCCAGAACTTTCTGATTTAAATACGTATGAGTCTATTCTCATTCAATGTGTCCATCCAAGAGCAAATTTGTATTTGAAAAAAAATAATAAATGGTATGAAGCCATTTATATGGATGAAGATGAAGAAGAAATACTAGAATACACAGGAATACTAACTGGGCAACTTGAAAAAGTGGATAAGTCAAAAGAAGAAGAAATTTATGAACATTTCAGCATACATCCTCTTCATTCTAAAGAAGTTATGGGAAACGCTATTGATCTGTTTCAGATGAAGAAAGCACAAGGAACTCCCGTGAGTGTATGGGAAGAGAGCTTGGAAGCTCGTTGTTTTCCACAGCTGTTTCCTACAGGAGAAGGAGGACGATATGATGAACGTCCAGTACAGATTCCTGCTTCGGAGTATCGGACTACAAGATTATATGCAGAAGATCCTAGATTTCGACAAAGTATTCCTTATTTGTTCCATCTTTTATTTGAAAGTGACATGTCAGCACTATCTTATGCAGTAAATCACATTTTGAAAACTGGAGTACATCTACGTAATGTGACTGCCAAGGATTTTATGAACAAAGTGCAACAGCGAGATGATCATTTGGAATCTCAATTGATCAATTTGATGGCTTGTCAGCGTGGGACTAATGAATATTGGTACCGACGCCATGGAGAATTGAAGTGTATGTTACGGAATTTAGGAACTCCTACATGGTTCCTTACCCTAAGCTGTGCTGAGTACGCTTGGGATGATCTTCTGGATTTTCTTCGAGAGGCAAATTCAAATATTGAAAACATCCAATACAAGACAGCAGGAGAATTGTGCTCATTGGATCCAGTTAATGTTTGCAGATATTTCAATCATAGATTTGAGGCTATGATGTCCTTCATCTGCAATAAAAAAAATCCACCTCTTGGAGAAGTTGTGGATTTCTTTTGGAGAAAAGAGTACCAAGCCAGAGGTGCTCCTCATATTCATATGCTGTTGTGGATCAAGGATGCCCCAAAATTTGGAACAGATTCTGATGATGCAGTTTTAAGTTTCATCGAAGGATATGCAACATGTGCTATACCTAAAGGCACAGAAGAGAAAAATTTAAAAGCGCAAGTTTTACGTTTCCAAAGTCATCGGTGTGGAAAATACTGTCGACGAAAGTACAAGAGTAAAGATAAATTCTACACAAAATGTCGATTTGGATTTCCACGACCTGTTCTTTCAAAAGGAAGAGTAAACAGTTTTATGTCAGCTGTGCGACATACTATTACAAGAAAATCACCTAAAAATACCTACAATCTAAGAAGAAAAGAAGAGTCAAAATATATAAATGACTACAACCCAGTCATTTTATCCATGTGGAATGCTAACATGGATATACAGTATGTGGCTGACAATTCTATTGCTGTTGCTCGCTATGTCACATCTTACATCACTAAATCTGAGAAAACGGAATTGAAGGAAATGTGGGAAGAGATTTCTCACGAGAAGACTGTCAGTAAGAAGCTATACAGTTTCAGTTTAAAGATGTTATCGCATCGAGAAATTGGATGCTACGAATGCTCAGATAGGTTATCATCTGCAAGTCTGTACTCAAAATCCAGAAGAATAATTTGGGCAAGTTTAGGTCTTGCAGGAATGCGAAATCGGGTACTGAAATCTATTCGAGAAATTGAATATTTAGCAGAGTTTGAACCAGAAAGTACAGACATTTTAAGAACAAACATGTTGGACACATATTATCCACAAAGAAGTCATCACCTTGAGAACATGTGTCTCTATGAAGTGCTGCAGAACTTTATTTTTAAACGGAATGCCACAGAAGATATCAACAATGGAAAATATAAAGTCATTGGTGAGGAAGGATGTTTGGTGAAGCACACAAAAAGAAGTTTGATAAATCACCGGAAGCTGAGTTGCGACACTCCTGATAAAAATAAATTTTACTACTTGGCACTTTTGCAGCTGTTTAAACCATGGCGTTCAGAGGATGAACTACTTGGAGAATTTCAGAGCTATGAAGATTCCTTCAATGCTAGCAAAGACAGCATAGAATGCAGTACTTTCACAACTTATGTTCAAATGTTAAATGAAGAAATTGAACAAGAAGCAACAATTGCAGCTGAAGTAGCTAGAGACAGTTCTCAAGACAGTCAAAGTTCTGGGACATTCAGTCAAGATCCTCTAGGACAACCGATCGTCGAAAATAAAGCAGCAATAGCTATGAACGAAGTGAAAACAGCTATGAATCAAGCTCAGGAAGATTTAGTAGACTTAACATATTTGGAGGAGCAACTGAATGAAGAACAAAAACAAATTTATGAAGAAGTCAGACAAAAAATTGATCACGGATTACTACATGAAAATAAAGAGTGCTCATGCACATCTTTTGAACCAATGAGAATGTATGTAAGTGGACAAGCAGGAACTGGAAAAAGTTTCTTAATTAATGTAATTAGAAGCTACCTACAGAAGAAAATGGAATCCATTTTGTCTTGTGTTGTTACTGCTCCAACTGGGTTAGCAGCGTATAATATCAAAGGAGTTACCTTACATCGTTTGCTAATGTTACCAGTAGAGCACAAGAACAAAATACAGTACCACAAACTAGCAGGAGAAGCATGCTTGGAAGTTTCAAGAGTATTGAAGAAAATGAAAGTACTCATTATTGATGAGGTTAGCATGGTATCAAACTTAATGCTTGCCTTTGTGCATTTAAGAATGCAGCAAATTCTGAAGACAGACTTTGACGTGTTATTTGGAGGAAAACACGTCATAGTTTTTGGAGATCTTTTGCAACTTACTCCAGTTAAAGGACAACCGGTATTCCATACTCTTACACATGAAGACACGAAAAAGTCGTTAGGAAGTATAGGCAATGTAAATATTTGGACATATTTTGGGTATAAGGAACTCATTACCAATATGAGGCAAGCCAATGATGAGGACTATGCAAGTATTCTGAAAGATATAAGAATTGGACTACTCACAGAACAGGGTAGAAAAGCATTACAGAGTCGATTGCTATGTAATTTGTTTCCAACAGAACAAATAGTTCCAGAGAAAATATACAAGAAAATTGCGGAAAAAAATACTGTAATCTGCTTAATGCCAACACTACATGAATGCTCTGTATTCAATCAAGAACTTTTGAAATTGGAAAATGAAGAGATCATAAAACTGGAAGCTGTGGATAAAATAGAACATGAACGAATAACTATTATATTGACAGGCAAATTGGGTACTAAATTGGATTCTCTGGAGAAAAACATTTCAAAAACAGCTGGTTTGGAAAAGAATCTTTATGTGTGTTTGAACTGTAGAGTAATTTTAAGACGTAATTTGGATGTAGAGAAAGGTTTAGTGAATGGAGCTATGGGAAGAGTTGTGGGATTTGTTAATTACCAGAAAAAGTTGGAATTGAATGTTTAAAAATAAAATTTGATCAGATACAAGAGGTTAAAGACATTTGTCGTTGTTCAGTTCGTTTCTTGCTTGTGAAAGACTTATATGTATGTAGGAAGCAGTTTCCATTTTCTCTAGCATATGCTGTAACTATTCACAAATCTCAAGGATTAATTGTTGATAGTGCTTTTGTAAACATTGGACCTACTGTGTTTAAAGAAGGTATGGCATTTGTAGCTTTGTCACGCGTGAAAAAAATATCTGGGTTATTCATGATAGACTTTGATGACTCAAAAGTTAGTGCTGATGCAAACTGTGTAAAGGAGTTTTATAGATTAAGAAGAAGCTATGCTCCTCATTTAGGTCAGTATCCTGTGTTTGAAAAACGTGTTGTTTGTCGGAAAAGGAGATTTGAGAATATCTGTAATGAGGATGTACAGAAGAGAAAACAAAAAGATAGTGATGTGACTGCAAGCAAAACGAAAAAGGACAGTGTGGAAGAGGTTGTTGGTTGTCATTTTGAAAATAGCTCTTGTGTCAACTGCTACGCAAATGTAGTGCTGAATGTTGTATTTTATCTTGATTTTTTGCAAGAGCAGATAATACTAAATCATGAAAAAAGATTCTGTTCTTTGCTGAGTCTCCTTTATGAGAAGCTGAGTAATGATAAAACTAAAATAGAAAGTGCTTCTGATGTTAGAAATCTTTTAGATGTATGTTCTGGACGTACACAGTTTACACAAAATGTCCAGCAAGATGCACAGGAATTCTTGATGTATATCCTGATGGTACTAGAAGATGAAGGGGTAGAAGTAGAAAATTTATTTGGTGTCTCTTATAAATGGGAACATTGTTGTGATAACTGTATGAACACAAGCAATACTGATGTTGATTCTGAAAGGTTCATATATTTACCATTACCAGAGAGTAAAACAGTGACTTTTAGTAAATTAGTTAAAGATGCTAATCACAACATGGAATGTTCTAAATGTAAATCTGAAATGTTGTCAACGTTATTTTTAAAGAAATATGGACAGCATGTAATTTTGATGGTACAACGTTGTAGAGCTGATGGAACAAAATTGGAAACTTTACTAAAGAAGTTTGTTGGCAACCAAGTATCTATATCTGGAAAAACTTTTGTAGCAGTTGCAATATTTTTCATGATGGTCCTTCTATAACTTCTGGTCATTACACAGTTTATCTTAAATGTGAAAAAGGATGGACACTGTGTAATGATTCTCAATTGATTTTCAAGCAACGTTTGCCTTATGATTTACCCAATTCTTACCTAATTTTTCTGAAACCCAAATTTTAAATACTAACATCATCATCGGAAGAAAGCATTATTAAAATTTAAAAGGCTTAAAATTGGATATTTCGCTCAAAAGAGATTTTAAACTTACCATTTGGCCTCAAGGAAAGGTAAAACAAACATTTGTGGACTTCTTTGACAGATATTATTTTGGAAAATGTTCTTTTGTAACAAGGTTTACAGACGTTATTTCTTGAAAATTGTTATTGTTCTTAAAAGGTATTTTCGACATTTCTATTAAGGTATGTTTTAGTGAGGATACATTTGGGGCTTTTTTAAACAATCTTTCAGATTGTTTTTTTTTTGCCCGCTGTTAAATGATGAATACAATTGATTTCACTATTTTCAGTGAAAATCAAAACATTCTGAAAACAACAAAAAAAGGGCAAAAAATTGCTTTGCTAAATATGAAAAAACATGTACTGTTTAATAAAGTATATTGTTGAATATTAATACTTTTTTTCTTTTTTTCAGAACTAGAAAGAACATTTAGAAGATGTAATTCAGTTATCTTTGCAATTAAATAAAAACATTTAATTCTAAATTATTTATTTTGATGGTCAGGTAAGTTTAACATATCTGTATGTGTCACTGGTTTCGTTTCATGCTTCCTTTTCTTCACCTCTCCTTACTCTACTTTTCTCATTTCTCTTCTCACTCTCTCTTCCTGCTTTACTACTCTTTTGTAACTCCCTCACTCCTTCTCTACTACTCCCCTACCTTTACTACCTCCATCACTAATTTTTCATCCATGTTTCTTTTTCTGTATGCATATGTCTTAGTCTTTTTAACTGCCTTACTCCTTCTCAGTTGTTTGCTCTCTGTGTCTGTATCTGTCACTCTTGGTTTGTCTGTTTTACCCTTAATTTCCTTAACATCTCTGGGGCACATTTACAAGCCACCTGCGCCACCACTACATCAATTTTCTTGACGAACTAGTGGCGCAGGGTGCTTTTCCATATTTACAAGGAGAGGATAAGCCTCTTTGTGTGTCTTTTCCTCTCCTTGTAAATACAGGCAATTCTAATGCAGCACTAAAATGAGCTATTATCTTTTTTGGGTACCTATACATAAATACTGATGCAGAGTTTAAAGTTTAATAGGAAGACTCTCTTCCCTTCATCTGTGAAATGTACACCATTTCTTTTTTAATTACTTTGCCACTCCCCTCTCTTTGTCAGGGAGTCCCTGAAGGTTTACTAAAGGTGAAAAAAATGTTTTTTAAAAACCCATTGGGTGCGCGCTGAGTGCGCGCACCCTAAAAAAAAAAGAGAAATAGATTCTAAAAAACAAGTTTTTGTGTTTTGATTTTAGGTGGCTCTAAAAAGAGCCCTTGAGTTAATGTAGGGACAGAGGAAGAGAAAAACGAAAAAAAAAAATAAGAATATTATGGCCTTTCGCAAAGATGCTCTTCAAATTTTCTTTGAATGAGATCAATACTGCTCTCACCCAAAGAAATAAGAAGACCACAATCCATGCAGTGTGTACTCATCCTCCCAAAACAAGGACGAATATCCAGAGGTGTGGAAGAAGGTGAAGGCACCATTGCAGAAGAAGTGCTCGCCTGAGCTGCCGTAGATGTGCTCGGCTGAGCTGCTGCAGATGTCGTCGGCTGAGCAGGTGGAGGGTTTGCTCCAGAAGCTCGACAAAAAGTCACTGGATGCATTGCCTCAACGTGCCTCATCATAGTATGAATACTAAAAGAGTACTTCTTGTTAGCATTCCCACGTGACAAGACGCGCTGACACAGTTTGCAGGTGACCTTTGGTGCATTCACCTTCTTTTGTCCCTCTGGAAAAGTGAAAAACTGCCATATGAAGGAGTCTTTCTGCTTCCTCTTCCTCTGTCTCTCAAGAGTGTCCTGTTCACTCTCAGAAGATGGCTGCTGCTCTGCCATTGTATCTCAAAAACAGATTAGCTCCTTCTCCTAGGGAATCAGAACTAACAATGAGGGGGGTGGGTGTGATTTTGGAAGAATCTGGAACTAAAAGTACTTTGAACCAATGAAAAGTGATGTTTCTTGATCACATGACTTGCCATGAGGGGATTGGGTGTGGTGTTGAAACAATCTGAAACTGAAAGTAATGAAAACCAATTAAAAGTGTTGTTTTATTATTCACATAACCCGAGGTGCGCGCACTGAGCAAGCTCCGAGCGCGCACGGTGCAATTACGCATGCGCGAACGCGTACGCGTGCATGCGCATACGTACTATGCGCGTACGTAACGCGCATACGCAGCACGCGCGTATGCGCGAACGTCAGCGCGCGTACTCTACGCGTATACGGAAGTGTACCGCGTGGAGCTCGTACGACGCACGCACGCATGCGTACGTACGCATGCGTACTGGGTGCGCGCTCCGAGCGCGCACTAAAACGTATGTATGCGTACGTAAATAACGTACGCCGGAATTCATGAAAAACGTACGCAAACGTACTAGGTGCGCGCTCTGAGCGCGCACCCTAAGAATTTATATAAAAAAAAAAAAGTGGACATAACTTAATAGAAGATATTAACTATGCTGTTCAACTTTATCCTAATTGAAAGTTAAAAAAAAAATGAGCCACACCAAATTAAAGGATACAGATAATATATAAATGTATACATAGGGAAATTTTTGAAAAATAAATATTTAAAAAATATAATTAAAAAATACAAAAATTAGCATTTAAAAAACCTTTGAAATTCAATGAAAAAACCATAGGTTTCACACACGTTATAGTTAGGAATTAGCATTTAAAAAACCTTGCAAATTCACTGAAAAAACCATAGGTTTCACACACGTTATAGTTAGGAATTAGCATTTAAAAAACCTTGCAAATTCACTGAAAAAACCAGAGGTTTCACACACGTTATAGTTAGCTGGTCATTTTACTCGTAAAAAACCAATGAAATTCCCCCGTTATAGTTAGTTCAGCTAACTATAACTCGCGCGCCCGCAATCCACTGCTGATGACGTCACATATTACATCACTCATGACATGGTCAGTGACATCACTCATGACATCACTGATGACATCTCAAATGACATCACTGATGACATCACTGATGACATCATCCATGTGAAAAATTACCACATCTTCACACACCCTAATATAACCATTAATACACTAACTAAAAATGTGAGAGTTCCATTCTCAAAACCATATATACTGCAATAGCAATCATTACATACCCACTTATTAACTCTTTGGTCTTCATATACCTCCACTTGCTCACCTGTACAGTCACTCATACTTACAGTCACTCCGTACAAAACTATAATATACATTTAAACACTTATATAGAAACTCACACACTAACAAGTATCCATAGACCTACTGTTACACCTACTCAGTCATGCAAATAATCACACTCCCATTTTCTCACCTATGCAGTGAAACACACTCAAGTTCACTTACTCATAAAATTAGTATCACATTCTTACACTCTTATAGAATCATTGATACAAGCACACTCTCATCCATACAGTCACTTTCACAATCACACACTCTCATATCTACTCACTTATATACTCTTACACGCACATATACTGCCTTTCACATATGTAGTAAGTTACAAATGTACTACTGAGATATACATTCAATCCCTAACACACCCTAACAAACACTTACTCAACCATACAGTCCATCACAAATGCAGTCTTAAAACCATGCACCCATAGAATCACCCACTCACACATCTATGCATAGAGTGACACACACCCTACCCACACAAACACTCATGAACCCATACAGATACTCAGACAACCAATCAATTACCCATATAGAGACTCATATAGCTGTTCTCAAAACCATGTAGCCACTTATACAGCAACATACAGACACATACACACATTTACACAGTTTAGTCACTAGTCTGCAGTAAGATACATTTAATGACTAACTTAAAGAATCATGTTATGCACCACAGAAAATCATCCATTTACACACTTGTACACCCACTCATTCTTAAACAGGCCTTTTCCTATATATATTAAACATATTGAAATTTTTCAAAAACACATACTCATTTGAGATGTCATCAGTGATGTCATGAGTGATGTCACTGACCATGTCATGAGTGATGTAATATGTGACGTCATCAGCAGTGGATTGCGGGCGCGCGAGTTATAGTTTGCTGAACTAATTATAACGGGGGAATTCCATTGGTTTTTTACGAGTAAAATGACCAGCTAACTATAACGTGTGTGAAACCTCTGGTTTTTTCAATGAATATATATATATATATATATATATATATATATATATATATATATATATATATATATATATATATATATATATATATATATATATATATATATATATATATATATGTCTATATATATATATATATATATTTATATACATATATATATTCACTGAAAAAACCATAGGTTTCACACATGTTATAGTTAGCTGTACATTTCACTCGTAAAAAACCAATGAAATTCCCCCGTTATAGTTAGTGCAGGCAACTATAACTCACGCGACCGCAATCCTCTGCTGATGCTAATACTGTATTTAGACACTTATTTGCCCATGTCTTCTTCCATTAAATTTTAGCTATACATATATCACAAATATTTTTTTTTCATAAAGACACATATGTCATCAGCAGAAGATTGCGGTCGCGTGAGTTATAGTTGCCTGCACTAACTATAACGGGGGAATTTCATTGGTTTTTTACGAGTGAAATGTACAGCTAACTATAACATGTGTGAAACCTATGGTTTTTTCAGTGAATTTGCAAGGTTTTTTAAATGCTAATTCCTAACTATAACGTGTGTGAAACCTATGGTTTTTTCAGTGAATTTGTATGGTTTTTTAAATGCTAAGTTACTTTACGCCATTCGTGGCGTGCGCGCCCAGTTAACGCAGTTCGTTCCGTGCGCGCACGGTGAGCACGCGGTGCGCTTTGCGCACCGCGCGCCCACTTTACGCAGTTAGTGCCGTGCACACACGGTGGTCACGTGGTGCGCTGCGCGCCCCGCGTGCCCACGTTATGCGGGATGGGCCATGTACGCACGATGCGCTTCGCGCACCGTGCGCACATGGGGGACATATTATGCGCATCTTTGTGAAATTTATTCTTTGTTAATTTCTTATCTCTAATAAGCCATGCACAAATGGTGGCCTTCGGGCACCATTTGCACACGGGGTGGGGAGAGTGTGGATAATTTAAAAAAAAATAAAAAATTTACCGTACGCGTACGGTAAGCGTAATCGCCGATTTTCCGAAAAAAAAAATTTTTTTTTTTGGGCTTGGGGGTTGTTTGGGGACCCCTATATCAATGCTGGGTGGTTAGGATCTCAAGAAACTGCCTCTTTAGACATTTTTTGGCTTCGTTTTTGCTGCCCAACTCAGAGAGCGAGAGAGAAAATGGCGGCCGCCGCTTCCTGGTTTCGACCGATTCGAATGTTTACTAAGATCTAAGAGCCAATCAAAATCGCGCTCGCGCACGCCACCGTACGCGTACGGTAAGCTTACGGTAAGCGCACCGTAAGGGCACCGTAAGCTGCCACAGATATATATATTGATTTAAAGGCTATTTTCTCAGAATCTACTGAACAGATTTACACCAAACCTACAAAAGGCACTTCCTTGACCTGAGGACTACCTCTCTGCCAAATTTCAAGTAATTCTGTTCAGCCGTTCGGGCTGTAGCTGTGTCTAAAGGTCCTATGGAAAAATGCATGGGAAAAACGCGTTTTGGGACCCCCCTTTTATCTCAGCCCCCGCTTGATGAATCCCCCCGAGACTTTCAGGGTAGGAGCGGAGCGTAGCGCCCCACCTATTTTGAAAAATTCGCGAGGATTCGTCGACCGGCGCCAAAGTTATTCAAAATAGAATGTTGCAGATTTCCTATGGAAACGTGGTCCTAACTATAACTACCTACTGGCGACCGCCAGTAGGTAATATATATATATATATATATATGTATATATATATATATGTAAATATATATATATGTAAAAAAGAAGCAGAGAACTCTGGGTAGTTCTCAAGTTTAGGTGGAAAGCAGCTCCTGTATGGAGCACTCTCAACACCAGCGACACTCTAGATCTGCTCACCTCAAATGTCTGTTTTTCTATCAAAATCTTTAAGCATAGGATTAGCACAGTGCCATCCACGCCGAGATAGAAAAGGACAAAGTCTTTTGCCATTTGTACAGCAAAGTCTTTAAGCATAGGACTAGCACAGTGCTGTCCTTGCTGAGCTGTAAAATGACAAAAGCCAATTACCACTCCAGGCACAGTATTACAGCTTTGAGTTGGTAAAATACCAATCAAGCCAACCTGAAATGAGTAAAAGCAACCCCTGACACAGTGTTTCGCTCTAATTAGAGCTCTTCAGAGAGGTATAGCTTTGTCCAGACACAAGGGAGCACCCAGTATAAGTCAAAAAAGGGTATTTATTTGACTTATACTGGGTGCTCCCTTGTGTCTGGACAAAGCTATACCTCTCTGAAGAGCTCTAATTAGAGCGAAACACTGTGTCAGGGGTTGCTTTTACTCATTTCAGGTTGGCTTGATTGGTATTTTACCAACTCAAAGCTGTAATACTGTGCCTGGAGTGGTAATTGGCTTTTGTCATTTTACAGCTCAGCAAGGACAGCACTGTGCTAGTCCTATGCTTAAAGACTTTGCTGTACAAATGGCAAAAGACTTTGTCCTTTTCTATCTCGGCGTGGATGGCACTGTGCTAATCCTATGCTTAAAGATTTTGATAGAAAAACAGACATTTGAGGTGAGCAGATCTAGAGTGTCGCTGGTGTTGAGAGTGCTTCATACAGGAGCTGCTTTCCACCTAAACTTGAGAACTACCCAGAGTTCTCTGCTTCTTTTTTGCATAATTTATTCGTCACTCTATGCCTGAAAGGGTATTTATTTGATATATATATATGTATATATATATATATATTTATATATATATATATATACATCGAAAAAGGGTTGCTCCTTTAGGAAAAAGCCTCGCAGGTGGGCATTGTCCCTTTTTGCCAGAAGGTGCAGCGGGTGAGACCGCAACACACAGCCTCTCTTATCTTCGCCAAACGCATTTTGGGCAACCAGCCCTTGGTCACTGGCACAGCAAAGAGTCACACATGTAGATGCAGACACCATTTTTATTTCCAAATCAGCCCCGCCCACAGGCCTCTGGGCATTCTGGTACTTGTGGTGTTTACCTAGTAATTCCACAGTGGGTTTCATGTGTCTCATCATTAATGCAAAAGTAAAAACCCCAGTGGGCTGGCTAAAATGTTTGTGCCTCTCCCCAGTGCATTACTTCAACCTCTCAGGAGGGACCCCATCTGATTTGAAATTAAAAATAAATAACAACTCTCATTTGGAGGCCCTGTTATATGAGGACTCTGGGTCACAAAATGATATTCAATGATTCAGGGAAAGAAAAAGCTGAGAATATGATTCAATGTTTCTAGACTGATGTTACGGGAGAAAATAATTAGCAAACTGGTCACAAAATGATGTTGTTTTAAGAACATACCTTGTGTTTCTGCGACTTTGCGCTTTGATTTTTACAGTGCACTTTCAGAGTCAAATTGCCACCGGAAATGGTGGTTATTGCACATTTTGCACTTTATCCCCTTTTTATGGTTATTGATCTTTGGAAATGTAAAAAAACGCTTGGTTATTTTTTCCTGTATAGTACAGTACTAAAAATCATACAATTGTATACATCATGTAAATAGCACGGTCTGTTGGTGGTACTTTTTGGGTTTGTAAATTAGATCGCAAATTTTAAATTGAATTTTATGATTTTTAAATGTGTTTATGTAGTATGCTTTTATGTTTTCTGTTTTTAAACCGAATAAAGCTTTGAAATTTGAATTTGACATTACAACGGAAGAACCTGAACTGCATATCTGCACGTGATTTCTAGGTTCATAATGCATAGGGCGATATTGGTATCAGACAAAATCACAGATGATCACAAACTCAATGCCCTAGTAAATGAACCTCTCTAATTGTATGGTGTTTTGATTGAAAACATACTCAGTCATGTTCCGGATGCATACTTTATAACAATAGCTGCTAACCTGTGGTCCGGGGAACCCCTGGGGGTATGAAGCACCTTCTCAGAGGGTCCGCAACTGCTTAGAAAATTACATAATATTAATAAATTAATAAACTGTATTTAAATAAAGAAGCAAAATATCAAATTGAACCTTTTAACATGTTAAGTAAATGTGGAGGAATTTGTAGTTGGAGGCTAATAAATTAAGTTGTTGACAAATGTGTGGAAAAAATGTAAATTCATCAAACAGAATACAGTGTGGAAGATAGATGACACCACCCGTCCAATTTAAAATGCGTTTTCTTTTCTTCTATTTGTGATTTGAATAATATATTTAATCATTTCTATAGTTGGGTATTTGTTTAATGAATGCTTGTTTCTGTATTTTTGTTTATAGTTTTGAGGTTCAAATGAAAATGGCTTAATCCGAGGTCCTCGACTTCCAGTGATGCCTCAGTGGGGGTCCCTGTTTTCCAATAATGATTCCAACAGATTCCGGTAATCATTAAGTGGGGGTCCAGAGAGGTCACATGGTTAAGAACCACTGTTCTATAATTTATTCATCTTTTTGCCAAAAGAGGTGCAGGAGTAACTGAGATATTCCAGTCTGCCCTTGTCATGCCAAGCTCTCTCAACTAAGAGTGACTCATTTAAGAACCTTGACACACATAATGCAGTGGAACTGAACAATACATTTAACTCATTTATCAGCATGAGCCAGCTGTAGGCAATTTTGCAGCAACCCTCTAATCATTAATCTCAGTCTACTCTTGCATGCTCATCAATTCACCTATATTCAAAAATTATTTGTTACCAAGTAATAGCCTTTGATCACATTGGCATCACTCCAACCCTTATTGAGCAATCATGGCATGCCATGAAGTACAGTCTTATTTTACTGTAATTAGTCACCGCTATTTACAACATTGCGGACAGTCAGATATATCGGTCTTAGAAAAGTTTATGTAGCTGTAAACTCAACAAGGAAACCGTATGACAGAAATCGAGTGAATATCATGCATGTATATTGATGCAAAAAAGATTTGTAAACCTGGATTTGCTCCAAAATGGTGCGCCTACCCAACAGAGGTGTAACGAAATATCTTTATCTCTCCTCGTTACTTTCTCTTTTCATGTATGCTAGATTCTGCAGGGCTAAGGATAATTTTTGTACAGGAACGTGTACCTTGCTGCACAAAAACAATCCTGCCAGTAACGCAGACACCCTTGCACTAGAGTGAAAGGGTGCATGAATTGGCGTTAGGCAGCACACAGTGCGCCAGAGCAAGCACAGAGCAAAAATGCTCCGTATCTTTGATGATATGGAGAATTTCTACTCTCTCCCTTTCATGAAAAGTGGCGCAGTTCTCTTCCAGTGCTGTGTTGTGTGAAATATTAATAAATATGCCTCTGTTTCCTTCGACAATAGAATATGCATAAAGATATCAACAAATACAGGAAGTCCTGAATTAATACGTTTAAATTGATTCATTGCAAACACCTGAATGTTTTTTGTGCATTCTATTGTCAATTAAATAATTAAGCATAACCTATTGAACAATAAACAAGTTAAATTGTTTCTCAAACATTTCAACACCTATTTAAACAAAGAATCAGCACTCAGTTAATTGCAGCCAGATGGCGTTATGTATAAATTTCTCACTCCAAACAACAAATTGTTGACTTCAACAATTCAACAACTTAACATATTTCCAGCGAAGAAAAATGAGGTTTCATAATGTCATTAATCACACCTAATTATATATGAGCAACATAAATAAAAATGTATTACATATTCATCAGCATTCAAGTTTAGTGCTGGAAGATAAAAGGAGAAGCATACACATTTGTCTAAATCGGTGAATTCAAATTGTATGATACATTTGTTAACACAAACGTTTGTAAACCAGTGAAATTATATCATACTGTTTAGCTAATAAGCAAAGCCAAATCTCATAAAAATCCATCCCTCTATGTGATAATAAACGCATTCTTGTGAACGTCTTAGGTTTATCTGTCTCAGTTTAAATGTCCCGTTATCTAATATGACTCTCTTCTTAAATTGTGTGATGTGAAAGAGACAATAGGCTTTCAGTTTTAGAATTGTGTGCAATCAAAGTTTATTTTGCCACAGTCACAGACATGGTTCCATATCTGCCCTGAAGTTATCAATCTTGATTTTCTTTATGTACTCCACAGATGAATAGCTCTGAACAGAAATATGAAATGATGTGCCCTGTCAAGATCGAAACCTTTAATGCCATGCTCAGTGGCGTAGCTGGGGAGGACGTGGGGGTGGGGTGGTGGTCCACCCCGGGCGGCACGAGTTTTGGGGGCAGCGGTTCCCCCAACGCTATCACCAGCAGTGTCGGGACGGCAACAGTAAATACCCCCCGCTCCTCAATGCGTTTGACGCTAGGGGCGGCAACCGGAGAAAATACAGTCTCCCCGCTCTTTACTGTGCCCATAGGGCTAGCTACGCCACAAGCCATGCTTCAGAACGTCATCTACAGCAAGTCAAGGTTTCTCACCCTGATTAAACTCCCTATCCACATCTGCTGCTAAAGAATAGGCTCTGAAAGCACTGTACTAAATTAGTTCAGATGTAACCTGAAGAACCGATGGATCCTGAGGTCAGAACCCACTCCAGTAGCGTGCCAAGCTCAAAGGCTCCATCTTTTCTGCAGTGACATTCAGTCTTTACATGGAATGCTTTGGTATACAGTTGCTCGATGATAACTTCAAGACCCATGTTTACGCCGGGATTAATTATGTATACCTGAAGGTTTTATCATTGACCACTTGTTGAACTGCATTTCCACCATCCAAGCCTGGATGTCAAAAGCCAGGTTGAAGCTCAATTATGTGAGGAATAGCTAAGTGCTCATTGTGAGCCACATAAAGTAGCCCAAATCCAACATTGTCTCTGCAATCGACCTCATCACCTTCAGTTCTCAGTGATCTTCATCAGATCCATAGGAATACACATTAACAACAACATGAATTTTGGAACTCATATCTCACCGAGGGCCCAGACTGCTTGACTCCACGTATTGTCAGATCTGCACTAACCTACCAATCCGGACCCAACTGGACTGATAATCTCCTCGCTTCTCTGAACCAACTGATAACCATGCAAAGAACACTTATGCTGGTCAGAGGTTCATCTGGGGACAGGGAGGTGGAAGAAGAGGGAGAGAAACAGAGACAATGGATATCCTCACTGTGCATGTTCTGACAGTTGGGCTCATTCTGCTTTGCACAGGCGCTGATCTCTAAAAAGAGAATAAACTCTTTTAGTATTTCACCTTCTAAATTCCATTACACTTCCTCAATAGCACATACAACACACCTTGTAACAATCTGTATTTTTTTGCCTCTCTAAAGATGGTTGAAACTCTGGGACTTCCCAGAGCCTAAACACAGTTTCAAGCTCTATAATATATGCAAGGAAATACCTGAGCTGTAATGTTTGTTCCAATGTCAATAACTAGCTTAAGTGATTCATAAGTGAAATCTGAGCTCTGAACAATTCATCAGCTGTAACATAAGGAATATATATTAGTATTGTCCCTCCCTTCTCAATAATTCTAAACTGGGATCCCAAGTTTCAAAAGCAGCAGCTTAAGGTGCTAGGCTGCATCTTCTTCCTTCTCCTCTTTGATGTCATGAATGAGAGCAGGAGCAATGCATTAAGCGGCTGTGAGTTAAAGTTTGTGCAGCTTGCTACCGTGATGTCATCTGAGATGTCATCAGTGATGCCATCAATGATGTCATTTAAAGTGTCATGAGTGATGTAATATGTGAGATCATAAGCAGTGCATGATAGAGGCGCAAGCTACAGGTAGTTCCCAAAACTATAGCTGGCTAATGTAAGTGTTTTTCAGTTTTTAAATGTTAGTTTTTATCTCATTTCAACATCTCACTAGTAGGTCATGTTAACTCTGATTCAGTGAACTTATTTCTTTTAAACAATAATCCTATTTCCATACCTAACCATAATGTCACTTTAAACTTTGTTTTTGTTCAGTGAATTTCTGTGTTTTTGGATCATTGACAAAATTGAGCATATGCCCAACCCCTCGGGCAATCTGCAGCTAACCCCTCCAGTCTTTGGGGTTGACCAATTATGATTTCACCCCATGCCTCTTTGATTTACCACTGCGCCAGCCTTTTTATCTCACGTTTGTAGGTTCTTTTTTATCCCTTCCTTCTCTGTATGTCACTGTTTTTGCATTTTTCTCTTCCTCCTCCTTTTCTCCTTTTATGTTTTTCTCCATTATTCTAGGTCAAAGTGTGATGAGGGAAATAAGTACCGGTCCCACAAATGAGTGCCAGTAGGCTCCACCTACACCCACTGGATCAAATTAAGTAATGTGTGCACCCAATCCCCTGTGGTCGCCCAACCTCTCACTGCGCTTTGCACAGCAGAGGCATTATCTCCAGTGTCTAATCCACTGCTGTGCATGGCCTTCAGCTGTGCACAGCATTGGTTTAGCCTGGCTCACAACCCTCACTGTGCACGTCCTGTGGCCTGCACAATGACGGTTGGCAACAGGGTCTGGTCTATCGCTAGGCACCCTGGTACTGGGTACTGGTACAGCAGTTCTGCAGTTGGCCACAGGATCTGGGACAGGCCCTGCACACTACTTCCTGGGTGCGCCCAACCACCCACTGGTGCCCGCCTCTGCTAAGTCTTGCATCCTCCCATGCAGAGGAGGCTGGTAACTTTGGGCATGGGGGCTCTGGCCTTCTAATTTCCCTGGCTTTATACTGATTCAAATTTTTGCAATAAACGTAAGGAGTTTCTCCTTACCTGTCGGGTACCTCGGCCGAGTGTGATCTACGAGGTGGCTCAAGTTCCCCCGGGGTTCTGTTCCCTAATCGTCGGACCGCTGGTATCTCAGGCACAATGGTGTCTTTTGGGGTCATTTTTTTCCTTTCCTGCACATGTCGGCCTTCAGTCTGTGCAGGGAATTGTGAGCACAGCCTGTTCCTGCATGCAGGTGAATCAGAAAAGCCCCATGCAAGGAAACAATCTTATCTATGGCAATCCTTGACCCCGTATTAATATTTGTAGCAAGTTTTGATGCACAATATAGTATTAATAGAACATTTACAATGGTACTCAAACTATTTATTATTTATTTATGTTTGATGTTTAAATCTTTCCCAATAAAAGATGGGCAAACTCTTTCTGGATTACATCACGTCCTATTTGAATCCATTTAAGTAAGGGAGTCCATTTGGATCCAGTTGCATCACTATTTGGCTTGCTTGCTTGTTAACTGTATTTTTAAATTATCTGCCTATTCCAGTTTTTGCTTGCTATTCCTTGCTCTTCGCCTTGCTGCTTGGCCAGTTGTGAGGTTTTACTCGTCTCCAGTTTTTTACCTTCAGCTGGATGTTATTTCATGGATCAATATTAGATTCCCAGTCAGGGCCGGCTTTAGCGCTGGTGGCGCCCGGTGCGACAATCCTTTTTGGCGCCCCCACAACCCATGACCGCCTGCTCGGATTCTCTCACTACCACCAGGCAAAGTGCCCCTCATCTCTCCAATCATAAGTTATTGCTAAAAACAGTGCCCCTCCATGAAGTCAACGCCCTCTCCATGGGTCAGTGCAGGGGTGGCTCCCCTCCACTATGGCGGAGGAGCGTCCCCCCTCCTTTTGAGCAGTGAAGTAAATGAAATATAAAATAATAATAACTTTGAGTTATTATCATTTTATGTTTCCTTTGTTCTGCTCTGCTTTCGGAGCAGGGCAGGGGAGGAGTGGTTTGTCCAGTCCTAAGTGCGCAATGACTGTTTGGTCGGTCCTCTAGGGCCGCTCAAACCAGTCATGCAAACTTTCCACGTTCTCAATGCAGGTTGCATTACAAACTGCATGGAGAACATGCCCAGGCCCCAATTCCCTGGTTGAGCGTCGAACCAGGACGCTCAAGACCAAACACAATGCTGCAATTGCAGCTTTGTGATTTGTTAGGGGAGCCTGGGTGCTTCCCAATCACAATGCTGCATTGCAGCACTGTGATTGGTCAGGCGGGCCTGGCTGCTCTTCTTGTCCCAAGAGGAGAGCAGGAGCAGAGACGCGGGACCTGGCGGCAAGGTAAGTGTATGTTTTATTTTATTTTTTATTTTTTGTATTGTACAATGCCGCGACCCCGTGTCTATTCACCCTCCCCGCCCCGCCAACCGTGAGTCATGCCGGCTACCACTTGGTCAGCGCTCAGTGCGGCCGCACATGTCACACTGCCCTAAAGACAGCCTTGTTCCCAGTTACAATCTGGCATCTAATATTGTTTCTGGAGGTAGAAGGCTGCTTCTACGCACGAAGAAAAAACTCCATTTGTCACCAATAAGACTTGTTCTTGACAATAAAATAATTGCAATACACAGTGTATTGCATTGGAAACCATTTTACCCGTGCCTGGCTGTTGCTATCTGACCCTCTTTTATGTGAGGGTCAGGTAGCCAGGCCCTTTAAACCGCCACATGTGCTAGTGTGCATATGTTAACCAGCACAAGGCCTAAGGGTTCACCGTACGCCAGCCATGGCCTGCGGTGATCAGGGGTCTTCGGGGTCAACCCCCAGGTGATGCCTTTTTTTCCCACTGGAATCAAGCTATCCTGGCTGAAGAGGGGTGAAACCCCGAAACCGGTCCTAGGATGCTTGTTTCCAGTCCAGGGAGGACCTGGCCTGGCAGTTCGGGCTGGACTGTTCCCATTGGGCACAGGGTCAAGACTGATTTGCATATGGCTGGGTCCAAACTGGAATGGCATGGTGAGCAACAAAACGAGTGATTTAGGCCCAGATTTCTGTACTGGGGTGAATGTATGACATTGTTCTGCATTCTGTCCATCAGTAGTTCTTTTTGCATTTGTCACCCCGAGTGGGACGGGAATACTCAGACGTGAGTCCCGTGCTCTCCATGCCACTGAAATCAAGCTATCCTGGCTGAAGAGGGGTGAAACCCTGAAACTGGTCCTAGGATGCTTATTTCCAGTCCAGGGAGGACCTGGCCTGGCAGTTCAGGCTGGACTGTTCCCATTGGGCACAGGGTCAAGACTGATTTGCATATGGCTGGGTCCAAACTGGAATGGCATGGTGAGCAAAACAACGATGGATGTAGGCCCAGATCTCTGTACTGGGGTGAATGCATGACATTGTTCTGTATTCTGTCCATCAATAGTTCTTTTTGCATTTGTCACCCCGCGTGGGACGGGTATGCTCAGACGTGAGTCCCGTGCTCTCCATGCCACTGGAGTCAAGCTATCCTGGCTGAAGAGGGGCGGAACCGCGAAACCAGTCCTACGATGCTTGTTTCCAGTCCAGGGAGGCCCTGGCCTGGCAGTTCGGGCTGGACTGTTCCCATTGGTCACAGGGTCAAGACTGATTTGCATATGGCTGGGTCCAAACTGGAATGGCATGGGGAGCAAAAAAACAATGGATTTAGGCCCAGATCTCTGTACTGGGGTGAATGTATGACATTGTTCTGCATTCTGTCCATCAATAGTTCTTTTTGCATTTGTCACCCCGAGTGGGACGGGTATGCTCAGACGTGGGTCCCATGCTCTCCATGCCACTGGAATCAAGCTATCCTGGCTGAAGAGGGGCGAAACCGCGAAACCAGTCCTACGATGCTTGTTTCCAGTCCAGGGAGGCCCTGGCCTGGCAGTTCGGGCTGGACTGTTCCCATTGGGCACAGGGTCAAGACTGATTTGCATGTGGCTGGGTCCAAACTGGAATGGCATGGTGAGCAAACAAACGATGGATTTTGGCCCTGATCTCTGTACTGGGGTGAGTGTATGATATTGTTCTGCATTCTGTCCATCAACAGTTCTTTTTGCATTTTTTTTCTATAGCAGCCGCAGGTGTTTTAAACATTAGCCCGGTAGAATCCAAGGCTGCTAGTTAATCGTTGCAGCCTCACCTCCCAATCCTTTCCCAAGTCTTCACAGATTGCGGTGGCTTTAGGGAAATAATGGGGTTACAGTGAGTGCACAAAGACAGGAGGCTGCCTGTGCAGGCGACGGTGGGCAGAGCCTGATGAGTATGTGATCTGAAGTCAAAGATTCTGAGACTCTGTAAAGCCAGGTTACATGTGTGCTATAAACAGATACATTATGTCTCCTTCTGTGTGCAAAGGTGTGGATCTGTTTACAGCAGTTCAAATTCAGCAGCCATGAGCTTTAGACTGAACTGCAATTAACTTAGTGAGGAGACTGGCAGACCCGTGTCATCAGCGTCACCCAGCCAGTTCGTAAAAACGAGCCGTCAACCCCTCATCATTGGAAGGAGACTCCATGAGACCTGGAGAAGAGACTTCGATGCCTCGTCAGGGGTAGTAAGCGCTATGTAAATGCAATACAATACAATACTGTACTTACCCTCCTTCATCTCAAGTCTTGTCTCCTCAGGTAAGCTCTGAGCAGCAAGCTCTGCCAGCAGCGTGCATTGAGGTACATTCAAATAAGTAAAGGAACTGTGATCCTGAGTGAAAATTGGGTGGGGGGGAGTGATACTTGAGTGCATTTACTGCTTGAGAATGGTCTTGGGGTCTGAGACGTATCTAAAAAGAGCACAATGGGGCATATTTGCAGGCAGTGATAATTATCGCTGACCTTGTATACCGCATTTTTTTCTATCGCTGGAATATTTCGCAAGGCTAGCGTTGTATTAACAACGCTTAGCGCCATGGCGATGTATATTCCAGCGATAGCGCCCTTTTCCATGGAACATCGCTAGTTTTCCAGCGATGTTCCATGTAAATCGGCGATATGCTTGATGATACGACCCTGTGGTCGTAGCACATGAATCCACCTCCCATGTTAGGTATGCCTTACTCAGGAATTTAACAGACGTTAAATTCCTGCGTTAAGGCATACTTACGCGATTAACATAATCGCTTCCCCGCATTGTAAATATCGCAAAGCTGCCTTCGTGATATTTACCCATGTTGTATCCACAGACACGCCTACTTTGCATCTCATTAGCGATGCGAAGTTAGGCGTGCTGGAAACAGGAGCAAAATCAGCAAAACACGCGATAGCGTGTCTTTACTAATAAGGCGATAAAATTATCGCTGCTTTTCAGCCGAAAACGGCCGCAAAAGCGTTGATAATTTTCTGTCGCCGCATTGTTAATATGCCCCAATATTCTTCAGCTATTTTGTTGGGTTTTCATTTCTAGGTAAATAGATTGAGCACAAACACATTAAATGCAGGTTAAGTTAATCATTAGGAAATTGAGGGGCATATTAGCAAGGGCTGGCGATATTATTATCGTCGCTTTAGCGTCCGTTTTCGGGTAATAAACGGCGATAATTATATCACAATATCATCAAGGACATGCTAGCGCGTGTTTCTTTGATGTAGAGCCCGTTTTTTCACAGCCTCGCATCGGTAATGAGATGCAAAGAAGGCGTGGCTGTGAAAACAACACATAAAAATATTGTGAAGGCAGCTTCGCGATATTAACAAGGAGGTGCAGCGATAAAAAAAATCGTGCTACCTCGGCCTTAACGCTGGAATTTAACGTTAAATTCCAGACTAAGGCATACTAATAATGGTAGGTGGATTATGCTGATACGACCACATGGTCGTATCAGCAATGTTATTGCTGTTTTCCATGGAACATTGCTGGAAAACCAGCGATGTTCCATGGTAAACACCGCTATCGCTGAAATATTATCGCTATAGCGCTATGTATTGTTAATATAGCGTTATCATGGTGATAATTTTCAGCGATAGCCGCAGATAATATTTCTACCGCTATGTGGGGCCAGCGATAATTATCGCTGGCCCTTGTTAATATGCCCCTGAGTCTTACCTTATGACAACTGATTCTGTTAATAGGATCATATGGATATGTCTTTGTGAGTATCCGGACAGTCACAGAATTGATTCCTGTTTTGTGCAGTGAGGAATAGTGACTTGTATTTATAGTACTATGAGGTCCCACTCTGCAAGTCACTGTTTTAAAATTGCATGACACTCAGTAAATTTAATGCTAACTTTGAGGTGCCTCTAGTTGAAAGGGGGTGGAGGCCTTCGTTACTGTGAAGCTACGGGGATACAGACAGTGAAAGAAGAAACAATCCTTATCTGCAGGGTGCTTGTTACCTAAAGAAAGGTGCACATGCCCAGTTGGTTAATCAGCAAATCTAAAGGCTGCTTGGGAACCAGTGTGTATATTGCTTTAATTGATGAAGTCATTTGAGACTTCACAGTGACATTGACATTCTTTTTAGAGGAAATACAAGGGTCAGCTACCAGCTGAGTTGTGAAATGTGTCTTTTTTAATGGAACTTAGAAAAACTATTTGCTCAATATACTATCCGACTGATTTTGTCAAAAAATGTACATTTTGAAAACACTTGTTATAAAATAAACACGATTTTAAAAAAAATCTTTTGCAGCAGACTTCCCTCCCACTGAAGTCCTCTAATCTGAGGGTGTGGATTGGACAACACTTATGCGCTATAGTTGTACCTCAAATTCTTATTTGAAGAGAAGACTGATGGTAATTGAGCTCTTCAAAGTGGAAAAGCAATGCTGGCTGACCCATCATGGTGTCTGTGGATTCGCAGTACATGGACACATCATGTAATGCACATGTGACCTAGAACCACCATAACAAAACTTACAGTTGTTGTTGTTTTTGGAGTTCATCAGCTTGGCCAACACTTAATTTGCAGGCAAACATTTTAGGAGAAGCAAAAGTGCCTAAGCATGGTCCAATCCACTCCCCACAGACCAGATGACTTGGGTGAGTGGGGTAGCTGGTCAATTTATTACAGAAATTGTACTGGAAAATGCGCCATTTTACACCATTTTTTAAGAACATTCTCTGGGGCAGAAACCCCTCATCCCTATTCGGAAATGTTCATCTCACTCACTATGCTCACTTCCATGCCAAAGTTAATTAGTTGGACGAACACCCCACCACAAATTTGACCAGCCTCTTCTGCTCCATCCCACTGCAGGTGGCCAAATCCCACTTCTCATGGCCTTTGGCAAGGCTATGGTCACATCCCATCACTGGCACCTGAAGTCCTACTGTGCACAGCCTTAGACTGTGCTCAGTGGGGGTTGGGCACAGGTCTTAGCTTCCAGCCGGGCCCAGCACCCATCTGCTGTGCACAGTGGCAATTGGCCCCAGCGTCTGGTCATAGTTGTTTGTAATGTTTTAGCAGTAACAATGTACAACAGTAGCATGTATCCCAAAGCGAGGGATCGACTGCAGGGCCTGGCTTCTGGCCAGGCCCCGTGCCTAACCCACCACAGGTACTCAGCCACCCACAGGTGGCCAACACCCTGTCAGCTCCAAACTCCACACTATGCTGGCCAGGGTCCGCGCCCAACTCTGCACTGTTGCTCAACCCTCTGCCTTTAGACGTACACAGTGGGAGTTGGCTGCCAGCCCTGCCCTCGAGCCAGACTCAGCACCCAACCCCCTGCAGACATCGAACCCACAGCAGGTGGTCACACTTCTGCTGTACACAGCCTTCAACCATGGGCAGCATTGGGTTCCTCCTGCACCCAACTCATTGCCGGGAGCCGCCCCTCTCTTCAAATGCCCATTAGCCTGAAAAATGGCAGTTGACTGCATGGTCTGACCCAATGACAAACTGTGCATGGCCTTTGGCCATGAGCAGCATGAGGCAGCCCAGCTAGACCCTGTGCCCTTCCCTCCACGGGCACCCAACTCTCTGCTGGTGGCCAACCTCCTGTGGGCACCCAACCTTGCACTGCTCTGAACAGGCCCTGCACCCAACTCTGCACTGGTGCCCTCCGCCCCTGCTGTCTAAAGATGCACATTTGAGCTGTTATCAGTGATGTAATAAACAATGTCATAGAATAATTCATGAGTGGTGTCATAAGTGAGGTCATAAGCAGTGCATGGGGGCGCAAGTTATAGTTAGCACTGCTAACTATAACTGGTGAATTTCTGTGGTTTCTTTAGTTCAAAACGTTCAATCAATCAAGCAGGCGTTTGTTAAACGCAACTACTCACCCGTAAGGGGCTCAAGGCGTGGGAGAGGGAGGTAGGGTTAGTAGGCTCCAGTCCATCAGGGGGGGGGGGGGGTCTGTCAAAGAGCACGGTTTTGAGGTTTCTTGTAAAGATGTGGAGCGATGTTGTCTGTCTGAGGTGGATCGTCAGGGCGTTCCAGGCTCGGGCTGTGAGAAAGGAGAAGGAGCGGCCTCCCGATCTGGTCTTTCTGCTGCGGGCACCACAGCGTAGGAGAGCTGGGCTGATCGTAGGGTCCTCTGGGGTGCGTGGAATTTGAGTCGGCTGTTCAGGTATGCTGGTCCGGTGTCGTGGAGGGCCTTGTGGGCGTGGGTGAGCATCTTGAAGGTGACTATAGCTTCGATGGGGAGCCAGTGGAGTGTGCACAGGTGCTGGGAGATGTTGCAGTGTCTTGGCAGGTTGAGGACTAGTCTTGCGGCGGCGTTCTGGATGTTCTGTAGCTTGCGGGTGAGGTTTTTGTTTATTCCGGCATAGAGTGCGTTGTCGTAGTCGAGTCTGCTGGTGACCAGGGCGTGAGTGACAGTCTTTCTGTGTTCGAGGGAGATCCATTTGAAGGTCTTACGTAGGAGGCGGTGGGAGTGGAAGCAGGAGGACAAGATGGAGTTGATCTGGCGGTCCATTTTGAGCTCGGAGTCCAGGATGATTCCCAGGTTGCGTGCGTGGTCCGTGGGGGTGGCCGGGCTTCCGAGGGCGGGAGTCCACCATGTGTTGTTCCATGCGTCGGGGTTTGGGCCCATGAGGAGTACCTCTGTTTTGTTGGTGTTTATCAGTAGACACCATCAAATATGGAATACAGTTGGTGCAATCATAACGGATATAGATGATTCCGCCGGCAAGTGTTTCCCCCCACCTCTGACTTTTTAAAGGCTGATATGGTATCATTCAGATAACAGAGACTAAAAGGAGAGAATTTATGTTAGTCACAATGGTATTCCTGTATTCAGTATTTCACTAGTGCTCCCTTACACCCTCGTGCATGCCCCTCCGCATACTTAAAACCAAAATTGTGGATTTATGCTTTCCACTCAGTATCAGTTCTTTCTATTTAATGGTAAAACAAAGAATACAAAACCATAACTCTTAGACACATGCTATCACCACAGAGTGATACTGAATCCCTGGTTATGATACATTTAAAAACCAGTGCAAGACCGTCTGAGATTAGCTGATGCAGTGCCCACCACCGGCACCTTTACTATTGGAGAGATCAAAGAAGAAAAAAGCAGTTCTCAATATGAACTTTCACCATGAAAGAGGAGAATTTAGAAATTTATGAAGCTATTTTAGTTCAACACAAAGAGGGGAGCGATGCAGAGACATCCATAATTACCTATATAAAGGAAATTGTTCCAGAAACAAGATAGCCAACTGGAGAAAGCGTATCCACTTCAAATGTTTTACCCAAATTAAGTGAGAAACCGACCTGATAACAACCCAAGCAGACACAATTAATTAATATAAACCATTAATGTATAAGATATGTCTTTTAAACATTGGGACTTGATGCCTAACAACTTTGGCCACCCCATATCCACCAAACTGTTATCAACTGAATAGCTTCCAAAAAACGAGTGATGTTCTCACACCAATTCATGAAAAATTCCCTTTATATTTCTGTCCAAAAGGCTTAAGTTTCATAGTCAACTGCTCTCTTAAACAGTCCTGCCTGGGGATGAATAAATTGAGATTGCAACCAGAGTAGACACATGGTGGTGATCATACATATCTCTATCTAACTAGGATGTGACTTTCGCTATCAAATGGCAACTCTAACTTGCCATACTGGCACATGTAGTAATGTTATGGGCAACTGAAAAAAGTCAGACAGGAACATTAAGAAACCAGTCAAATGGGGTAATATTAAAAAAATCAAAATGTGCCAAAATATATAGTCTTACACAAAGCACTATGGGCCGTATGTATCAATGTTAGGTTTTGCGATTCTCAAATAGCAAATTTTTG
This sequence comes from Triturus cristatus, assembly GCF_964204655.1. Taxonomy (NCBI): domain Eukaryota; kingdom Metazoa; phylum Chordata; class Amphibia; order Caudata; family Salamandridae; genus Triturus; species Triturus cristatus. Next base: position 287,940,743 of record NC_140591.1, on the reverse strand, counting down.
AGAATCGCTATTTGAGAATCGCAAAATGCTATGTATGTAGGATTTGCAATAAATTTGCAAATCCTACATATTCCTTAATTGCGATTCGCAAATTGCGATTTCGCAATTAAGGAATACCTCCCCATTCATTCCTATGGGCCTAGAGGCCCATAGGAATGAATGGGAAGACATTCTCAATTTGCGATTCCCAAGTAGAGAATCGCAAATTGAGAATGCAATTTCAAGTGTGCCAGGGTGTCAAAAGGACACCCTGTTGCACCCCTGAAATTAGCATGGGTGCACATGTGGCGCACATACATGCCCGAAGGGCATGTGTGTGCGCCACATGCCACTTTGAATAATGCAAAAATGTGCATTTTTAAAAGTATTCACAAATTACCACCAACCTGTAGTTGGTGGCAATTTGCGATTCCTTATGCCATATTCGCACGACTTGGGTGCTTCATACATTCCATTTAAGGAATCGCAATTTGCGATTCCTTAAATGTATTCGCAAAATAAGGAATCGCAAATTGTGTGATTCCTTAATTTGTGAGACAGTTGTGCTTTCATACATAGCACTAGGCCAAATTGCGATCGCAAATGCTGAAATTCTGCGAATTTCAGCGTTTGCGATCGCAATTCGCCTTGATACATATGGCCCTAACTACATGCTTTAAAGAGTATGAAAGTAAAAACTCCTAATTATATGTAAAGTCCATCACTAAACCAATATGGAGTGTCTGAATTGCTATCCTGGGTTGAGTGACAAGCTTTCTGGACATTTTCATCATCAGAGACTAGGACCACCTTCAGTTCCTTCGCATGTACAGACACCATTTAAGGTTCCAAACGCAGTAGGTTTGTTTCAGGGTTAGAAGGAAACGACATACTGGGTGACACAATAACACTGGTAGGAAGGGGTTGGGAGACAGAATGAGAAGCCGCCACGGTCAAATAATCAGGATTTGGTGGTGGGACACTATGGGGGGACTCATGAGTGAAAGGAGACAATCTCACCCATGGTCACTTACCTTCCATGTGGACACTTGTATGCAGAAGACGGGTAACAAGGTGTGCAGCACAAGGCTTCATGTATGTGGGGGCATCTTGACTGGTGAACGGGGTAGCTTCGGGTCCCGATGACTATCAGCAGGGCCGGAGTGGGCACCTGCCATTTTTGGGTGGGCCGATTTTTGAGTGGGGGGGCCTTTTTGTTGCTGGGGGCCAGTTTTGCAGCAGTGCTGCAATATCGGACCCCTGTAACAAAAGAAGCAGCGGTGCTCCTACCGGGTTGGTCCAACTGAATTGCCAGGGCTAGTATGTGTTCCCAGTCTGGCCCTGACTGGGAGCCTGCTCCTGGAACACCACAGATGCTAGTTCTTGATGGTCAGGAGGAGCCCATTGTCCTCCTCCTCCTGTCATACGGTGTCTAGATCGACCACACCCTCAGAAGTATCCACATCCTGTACTCAGAGTCTTTTATATTCTGAACGTCGGACTCATCGAGTGGGCGCATTTGATGGATGCTTCTGCCTCCTCTGTTGTGATGTACTCTTCTTCCTGTGCCTGCCCAGCAGCGACGGTCCTCAGATGACGTTACCCCGGTTCTTCTGTTCCTTGCTTTCTCCTTGGCTGCCCGCCGAAAAGGAAAGATGAGAAAAAACATTACTGCGCATGTCCACCAATTTATGAAAAAAAAAAAACTCCTTCAATATTTGAAATTTAAATGAGGCAATTTCACAGAAGATCTTATTAGGACTATGATTGAAACTGTCTCCTGTGGCCCCCCTCTAGATTCTTGTACAGTAACACTTTGTACACTTTGTTAAACAACTTATCAGCTGGTCATCATAACCTTCAGTACAATAAACTATACCTTTATTGTTGTGACTTGCAGTCTCTAAAAAGTCGGTTTAAGCAATCATCCAGGGCAGATGCAGATCAAATGAAGGATAGGTTCTGATTTGCCAACACACTACCTACAGCACCTTCATGTATACTTTTCCTCCTTGGTGCAACACGCCCTAATGGGTGCAATACAGAGGAGTTCAAAGCAGAACCTCATAAATGTGATCCCTATACTAGGTTTTAGGTGTGCCAGCTGATAACATTGAGGTTTTGGCATTGTATATATCTCCAATATGGGCCCTTTTGTACTTGTTGAATCTCTGCAGATTATCAACTCACGAATGGAGCCTGAATGTCTCCTTCACCCTCTTTTTATAGTCTCTATGTGAGCAAGCGGTATTTCATTCTTCCTCAGTTTCAAGTATGGATATGATTCTGTCAATATTTGATATCCAGACAGAGGAGGCACCTTCCATAACATTTTTTATGAGCCATCATTGAATCCTCCAGCGCAGTGGCATTAGTTCAAAAACTACATATGAATGATATGAGACATGTATTTCAAGCCAAATTCTAGCCTGAGTGGCATTATTATATGAGAATTGTGTAAAAGAAAGATGTAGCTGAGTGCTTTTATTTGAACTTAGCTTGTCTCCGAAGACAAAGGCGCCATATGTACCTGCCGTGATATATATTGTAGTGAATACTGACGATACACAGGAAACCATAGTACTCGTTTAGTTAACAGAAAGTCTTGTTTAAACATGCTACTAAAAAGATTATTTTTAAGGTCTTTAGATGTGTTTTAGATCCCACTCGACTATCTTGGCACAGTCGTAAATATTGATAAGTGTCTACTTAATCAATCTTTTTTCCTCTTATCCTCCAGTTGAATCTTATCTACTTTGTTTTGGTACTAACTACCAGATTGTGCTATACTCATCCAGGGTGTCGGGGAAGCATTGCAGACCAAAAGGCTGACGGTGTGGTCAGTGTATAATGGTACCTTCTGGACCCCCTAATTCAGGTCGGTAGTATCTTACCGTGTTGAAGCAAAGCCCTATCTCTGCTGTATATGGGTTGAACAAGAATGCGGCCAGCAGGTAGCCATGCTTCAGGTCACATATTTTATTAGTCACCCCTATTCTGTCACTCACCTCAACATAAACCCATGCATTCCAGTGAAGTTGATGAACAACCGGATGTATGGGGCATTGAATGCCCCATGTGCTTAGTTTCCTCCGTGCGAGGCCCCAATCCACCATATCAAATGCTGAACTGTAGTCCACAAAACAGGCATGAAGCCCACGACACACAACTCATTCTCTTCCACACAAACAAGACCCCCAGTACCCAGATTACGTTCAATGCCTGCATGACTGAAATAGGCCACTGAATGAAGACCACCTGCCTAACTCTGAACACCGACAAGATCGAAATCGTGATCTTCAGGAAGAGCACATCACTGAACTACAGATTCACCCTCCGTGCTGGGATTAACAAAAGCTTACCAATAGACTGCAGACCTTTCAGAAATTGGTGGCCAGAATCACTCTCAACCTTCCACACCGCCCTCACATCCCACCACACCTGAATGAGCTTCACTGGCTCCCATTTTACAAAGTAGCACAATTCAAACTCCTCACCCACACTTTCAAGACACCCCATATCACTGGCCCAGCATACCTCAACAATTGCATCTGCTTTCACAAACCTTCCAGACACCTCTGCCTGTCCAGACTCCTTCTTGCAAAAATTCAATCCATATGTTAAACCGGATCCAGTGGTCGGATCCCCTACATCACTCCTAAAGCATGGAACGACCTTTCGTTACACATAAGACCCTCTTTAGAATTTTGCAAGAAGCTTGAAGACCTGGCTTTTTGAGTAGTCCCACGAGGCCCTAAGAGTGCCTAGACTCACACCTAATCAGCACCAGGATACCCTACTGGGTGATAGTACACCCTACAAATTTGCATATCATAACTTAACAATCGTGATTTACGTTTTTTGCACAGTCCACTGAAATAACGTTGTTGATCAGTACAATATTACCATTTTTTTCATAGCTTTTCTAAAGCCTGTTTGCAAAACTGGCAGTAAGTTTCCCTTTTCACCCCAAATCTCTAATTCCTCTCACAGTAGTTTTGTGAACTATTTAAAGTGTATAACTAACTAGGCATTCACCAGATAGCTCTTTGGGTCGGTCATATCTCCTTTTTTAAAGATAAGGTGCAGAGCGATCCATTTCAGGAATCTGGGATTACAAAAAACAGCTGAAAGTAAGTTCGTTTTGAATTTGTGTGAATTGCCATGTAATCTTGATATTAGGTTCCAGACTGCTTTGAAATCAGGTTACCTATCTCATGTTATTTGATGTTCCCCTCATTTTATCCGATATCCATATATTTTTTCTCATCTGCTTTGTATAAATGGTGTTTGCATCCATTACAGATGCATCCATTCTTTAAATCCAGGCCAGCTGAAGACGGGGGGAGATCCCCCCCCCCCGTTGTTGTATTGTTTTATCATCTAGCAGAGTCAGCTGTTAGTGACCTCTGCGTGATTCCTGAGGCACGCGGAGAGAAGGCCATAATCCTATTAGACTTCTCAGCCATGCTTCTTCTTGTGTTCACCAGGGCGCGGCCATCAGCCAGTGGTGCTGGAACAGTTTTCAGAGAGGGGTGCTACTATCAATGTAACATCAACAAACACATAGGAACAGTGAAGAATGTAAGGGCCATATGTACGAACAGATTATTGTAGGAATTGATGTTAATTCTGTACCCAAGTAATATCGTTTTCATAAATGTGTTATCTCATTTTCATCCTGAATGAGATCCAATTCTCTGTCTAAATTCACTGGAGGTAGCGTCAAGCTGCCTAAGATGGCGGACTAGTATGACTGAGCGCCTGACAATGAACCAACAAATCAGCTAAACATTCGTACTGGAAACCAGATATACACACAGCGGATATGCACAGTGGCGGCAGGCATGAATCTGGGGTGGTGAGCAGGGGGGCCAGGGGTTAGGTGTGTGTAAAAAAAGAAAAAAACACTTACCTCCTCGCCGCTCTGTCGTACGTCGTCTCTCCTCCGTGGGCAGAACAGGAAGCAGCCAGGCTTCCCTGAGCCAATCATTAGAGCGTGGTGATTGGCTCCCCTAAGCCAATCACAATGCCGCAGCGTTTTGATTGGTCTGAGTGTCATGGTTCGGCACTCAGCCAGGGAATAGAGGCCTGGGCATTTTCTCCACCCACGCTGTAATGCAGCCTTGGTGGAGAACATACTAAGTGCGCATGACTGTTTGGCCGGCCCAAGACGGCCAGCCAAAGCATCATGCGCACTTCAGTGTGCCCACCATTCCTCTTGTGCGCTGCTCTGCGAGCAGAGCAGCCACGCCCAGCCCTTTCCTTCACTGCTGCAATGCAGTCTGTTGATGATTGTCTGCCTTAGCAGAGGAGTTGCCACTGGATAGCCACAGAGCTGCCCTGAACTATTGAAATAATTGCTGGGAGTTGCATTGCTGAGAGAGATGGAGCAGGGCCTACGCAGCGTGCGCTGGCTGAGGGTTCCATGCCTCGAATCAAGCATACCTGAGGAGTAGCTGTTGGGCCGACTCCACTGAGGTTTGGTTGATCGCCAAGAGAGGCCCGTACTGGTGAATGTGGGGACCCCCCAAATCGAGCTGCAGTGACTCAGTAGGACGGGAGAGTTAAAGTTGGCACGCAGGTTAGGGAGTTTGTATTTGAGGACAGGAGAATTTCTTATAGTGTTCTACATGACTGACACACCCCAGATATTGTGCATCTTGATGTACAATTTGGAAGTAGCACTATGACAAAAAACGTAGGTATGAGACATGCTTGGACACACTCTCTGAGTCTTGATGACTAATTCATTAGGCAAATATACATGATTGATGTGGAATGTTTGTGGCCTAAACAAAGTTCCACAGAGACACAACATTGCTACATACCTGAGCAGATGGGGGTAGACATAGCACGCTCCTTCGGGAGATGAATTTAACATTGGATGAGTCAACTGCACTCTCTAGACAATGAAGGGGCCACATACTTTGCATTTGGCAGGGGTACACTCATTTCATTGAAGCCTGGGACACCTTTCCAACTGCTTACACAGAAACTAGATAAAGAGGGTTCCATGTAATAATACTGAGCAAACTGGAAAGAGTACGGATAATGTGGGCTAGTGTGTATGCACCTAATGTTGGCCAGGTAGATTTTTACGAAACACTTTCAACATTACTCGCTTACATTGTGGGATTGGTTATGGTTAGAGAGAGGTATTATGCAGCGGTCAGAGAGGCTGACTCTGGAGTGCAGGGGCAACGGTTAGATCCCCGGCACTGGCGATAGCTCAGCATCACATGACTGGGTAATAGCTCACTTAATCGTCCCAACGGCCCACAATGCCTTGAAACCCTTGAGGGGTGATATGTTCACGCTATACAAATTCAAATTATTATTATCATATTGTGATGGGGGAGATTTTAATGGGGTTGAAGACGTCTGGAGAGACCAATCGCACTCACCATTATTACAGGCGCTACTCATGAGGGTTATTAAGGCTCTTCTAGGCTGGTAATGACATTGGGGAGTGGCAGATGCCTGGCAAAACTCTCACTTTCACAAATATATGACCTACATGTAAGTCTAGATAAAACATATTGTATCTAGAGTACTCTCCTCCAGATATTCTAAGCTAACACTTGTGTTGAATATACTTAGACCACAATCCCCTGTTGATGCATCTGGCGTGGGGACACTATAGATAAACACATTTCACATGGCACTTTCAAATAGCAGCTCTGGATGATGCCAAATGAATGGCAACAATATATGATGATATCAGCAGATTCTTCAAAAACAATGAATGTACAGCGAAGGTAGATACGAATGAGTGGGAAGCATTCAATGTTGTGTTAAGAGGTTCCTGTATAAGAACAACACGGCATCAGCAAAATGGTGTGGACAGAATTGAAGTTTGTAGAAGATACATTGCAAACACTGGACCAGTCTGCACTAATGACTGAGACTGACATACAATTGAGGGTACAAATACCAGAGTGGCATACAGTCCTCACTAATTGCTTGAAATGCCATGATTACAAGGCATACATGGTATACAAGCACATGGGGTGATAAACCAAGGAGGCTTAGGCTGTTAGCTTGGTACATAAAGAAGGAGCGCTTGGGAGAGTCCCCATCACACAAACAACTGATGCACTAGGGCAGACTGAATATTCACCAATTGAAATAAATGCTTTGTTCTACAATTATTACTCTGCACTGTATACTGTTTTGAGGGACTGTACCGTACAGTTGATCGAAGATTATTTAAGCAATGTGGAGGTTGCTAGTTACACCAGAGCAAAGGGAGAGCATTAATGGCCCTGTAACTTTTCAAGGGATACAGATCGCCGTAAAGGATCTGGCCAATGGAAAGTGTCCAGGATCGGACGGCTTCCCAGCTGAGCTTTATATTATTTTGTCCAAACTCACACTGAAGTTGCAATCCTTCTATGACCACATATACAAGACTGAGAGGCTACTGATGCATTGAAAGAGGCATTACTTATATTGCTTCCTAAGACCGCACAGGAGTCCGGAAATGCTGGTGCATACAGACCACTGTTGAGGCTGAACATTGACTATACAAACATCAGAAAAATACTAGCAACTCGGATATTGCTGATCTTACTGGACCTAGGATATGCTGATAGGATTGAGTTTGTGCCTGGTTGAAATACCTTCCCTAATATCCTTTGCTGATGGACAAAATGGGTCAGGGTGAAAGAAATACAAGCTGAACTAAAATATTGTAGAAAAAACCCAGTCACCAAAGTTTAAACTGGGAAGTTCATAGTGGATCCCTGGAGAGGCAAGGGTGTCCCTTATCACCCCTGCTGTTCATTATAGGGCTGGAGCTACTAGTGATTAGGGGCGGGTGCTAAACTCCGCACCACTGGCAGAGTTTGTGAAGTTTTGCCCACTCCACCCTCCGCTTGGCGCTCAGAGGTCCAGAATAACTCTGCCAACTGCCACTTGGTAGAGTTCCTTCTCATGCGTGGTTCACCAATGTTAAGTTGGTGAGCGTGAGTGAGAAAATCAACTATTAGATTGCTTCCCGGCGAGATTTCTCAATGCAGACAGTCTTGGCAGGTTGCTACCGCTTGTGTTGAGAAAGCTGCCACTCAAGTTAAAAATCTGCTCGATCGAGAGAAACAGCACACTCTTGCACGCTGCATGGTGTCGTTCACACTGATTGTACGGAGCAGGACAAACTCCTAGACAAAAAAAAAAGATTAAAGTGAGGTTATAGTTCGGCGAATATGCCAGTGACAACATTTACGTTTTGAACAAACAAAAACACAGACATTCACCAGTTACATTTAACAGAGCTCACTATTACTCGTGCTTAACATCCACTGCTTATGACCTCACATATTATTATTTATTTATGACTTATTCTATGACATAATTTATTACATCACAGAGACATCTCAAATGGCATCATTGATGACTTCACTGATGATATCAGTGATGACATCATCAGCACTTCACACCAGGCCGACGTAGGCCAAGGGGTGAGATAAGCCCTCAGCAGTTGAACTTCAAATGAATGAGTCTGTAAGCCTCACTCCAGTGACACAGGTTAAAAGAGACCTGTTCCCTGCAACTGATCACTGCACGGTGTGTTGCCACAACCACACTTGTGCTGCTTAACTCCTGGTGGGGCAAAAACAGTCCTAGGTTGCATGTGTTCTGGTTTTGGGAGGACCTGGCATGGCAGTACAGCCTGGACTGTTCCCATTGGAGCAGGGTCAAGGCTGATTTCCATACAGCTGGTCCAAACTGAGATGGCATGGTGTGCAAAACAACAATGGATTGGGATGTGGCTCAGAATAATTACCAGTGGCTGAGATTAATTCAAGCATTCCATCCATCACTTTTGTATATGTTTTAGTGTGCTGCCTTAAGTAGGGCGGGAATGCCCAGACGTGGGTCCCATGCACACTGTGTCACTGGAACAAAGTTATATCTGACAGATGAGCCGTAACTATGGTGAAACCAACCCTAGGTTACTTGTGTTCTGGTTCAGGGAGGTCCTGGATTGGCAGTTCAGGCTGGAATGTTCCCATTGGAACAGGGTCAAGGCTGGTTTGCACATAGCTTGGTGCAAACTGAGATGGCATGGGGTGCAAATTAACGATGTATTGGGATATGGCCCGAGTAATTACCAGTGGCTGAGAAAAATACCAGCATTCCATCCATCACTTTTTTGTATGCTGTAGTATGTTGCCCTAAGTGGGACCGGTATGTTTAGACGTGGGTCCCGTGTTCAATGTGTTACTTGAACCAAGCTATACCTTGCTGATGAGCCCTAACTAGGGTGAAAACACTCCTGGGTTGCTTGTGTATCGGTTCAGGGAGGACCTGGCTTGGCAGTTTGGGCTGGACTGTTCCCTTTGAAGCAGGATCAAGGCTGATGTGCATAAAGCTGGGTCTAAACTGAGGTGGCATGGTGTGCAAAATAACAATGGACTGGGATGCGGCTGGGATGTAAATTACCAGTGGATGAGATTAATTCAAACGTTCCATGCATTACTTTTTTGTATGCTTTAGTAACTCCTGGTAAAGGCAGTAGCCTTTCACCACTATGAGAGTAGCACATTGGGTTCCGCTCCTGGTCCAACATGACTGCCATCCATGAGACAGGCCTATGGCACACGTACATGATCGTTGTTTTCCTACCACAGCAAAATCAGCATTGGGGCTCCAAACGTCAGTACAGTTGGGGCACTCAGGGCAGTGGTGCACGTCCATTATCATGCAGAGGACTTTTCCGTCCCAGCAAAACCCCTAAGAAATGTCAGCCTCACCTTTTTTAAATTCCACTAGCCGCCACAGGCTGTAGCAGAGCTGGGGCACGACAGGCACTGGAGCAGAACAAGAGCTGGAGCAGACCGTATGCCGGGCATGGGGCCCAACCCTTACACTCTCTTCTTGAGGCTGAGTTACTGTCTCTGATGCCCTATAGTGCCTCTTAAGCTGTCACAATGGTGGTTGAGGAAGTGCTTTGTTGGTCTTTGTGGGGTGTTTACGTGCTATACTAAAGTTTGATTGTTTTATTCTGCTTTCGTATTACATTTTGTTTTTGCCCGAGGAGACTATTACATCTTCAGTCACCGGTGCACAACCCGCCTGTGTATTGCAGCTTGGCCTGCCCCTTGCTTCAGCCTCTACTCTGAGACGTCACCAGACGGTCTGCCACTGAACAGTTGTTATCCTTGAAAATGGCGGCCGTGACAGATTCAAGCACGGACGACATGTTATATATTATTTATCTGTCGTACTGAATAGAAAGTTATGTCGTGGGTTTGGGGGAGTTGAGCTCAGGGCAGGTAGGTGCTTGTCCATCTAAATCAAATCGAAAATGAGATCATGGGACCGTTAGAAGAGATTAGTCTGTATTACTCTTCCTTTTTGGAACCATTAGGCAAAAGTGGAAAGTGGTAGCTGGTGTGGATTTTTAACACCAGTTTTGAAGCTAATTGAGAGAATCTTTTAAACCAATTTCATCAGAATGTGTCTTCCCAAAGGATGACATCAGATTTACATCTTCCACTGCAAGAAGTACATTTCAAAGTTACCTTTGCTCTCCAGAAACATCTGATGTAGTTCCTTCCTGTAAAATGGTCACAAGATGATAGCACTGAGCTACTCTACCAAATAGAAATAATCATTGGCATAGCCACTAGGTTTATCTTTAATGTGTCAATGCATGTAAATAAAGACATTCAAAAATGCTGTTCTCATGCCTTGCAAGCGCATTTTGTACGTGCAAATGAGTGAAAAGGTGAATGCAAGAATGAACCAAAGGGTGAATGAATAGGTGAATAAATGGCTGAGTGACTGAATGCATGGATGAATGATTGAATTAGTGAATGATTTGGTGCCTGGATGGATGAATGCAAGAAGGAATGAGTGCATGGTTGGATCCAAGAATGAGTATATGAATGTATGGCTAGGTGAGTGGTGGATGGATGAATAAGTGAGTGAGTGCAGAGATGGATGAAAGTATACTGAATGAGAGAAATCACATGAATGGATAAATGAGAACAATGGTGAGCGAGTTCATGGATGGCCAAGGCAAGTGTGTCAGCGGTTGCCACTGTCCTGTTTGTGGAAATAGGATATACTAAGAAAAAATCAAGGTGCAACTATTATGCCATCAAAGTATCATGGTCAGAATATTGACTACCAAATGTATAGATTTGCAAAAGTTGACTCCCCATATATTAACTTCTGGTTACATATTGCTTCAAGGAATGTAGATGTGGAGTTAAGAATAGTAAATAAATACTTATCTATCTATACTTCCCTTCACAATATTTTCGTTGTATATATTCGGAGTATGATTTTGTTATAATTGATATTCTGACATACAACATGCAGAAGTTTGCTTTCGCTTTCTGCTGCCCATCCACTCATCAATGCAGTCAGTCATTCAGTCATCCTTCAATTAGCCTATTCACTCACCCATTTATCAATTCATGCATTCTCTCATTCATTCATTCATAAGTCATTGACTCATGTGCATTGTCACCTATTCACCCAAGCACAAATACAAACTCGCAAATCAATGAAGATGTATTTTCAGATGCAAAAATAAAAAAATAAACATCTTTTTGGCTTTATCAGTGCTTGTTTCAAAATTGTTCTTGACTAGAATTTGGTTTACTTGATTATTTATTTACTGTTATTTTCGGACTTTTGGAAGCATTGCATTTATCACTGAAATGATATCACCAATTCCATAGTCAGTACTTTAAGAATTTCCTTGTCTGCCTGTGATTTTCCTTTACCCCTCTCAGGGGAGTTTTTGGAAGGAAATAAGTTATAGCTTCCCCTCCTATTTTTAGTTGTCACAACTCATTTTAGGTAATTTCAACAAATTGGCAGCAGTTTAATTCCACTGGCATGTAATTGTCAAACCTCCACTGGAACTCAGCAACAACAGAATCCTACGATACTTCTAGAACGTTTGCAGTATTCCCCTACTGTTTCACTGAATAAACAGATTAAGGGCCTTATTTAGAGTTTGGCGGATGGGATACTCTGCCACAAATGTGACTGATGTACCATTCATTGCATTACAAGTGCATTATAGTCCCTGGTAATTGTCATACAGTGGGCAGGGTAGCTGCACGTTTTGGCAGAACATCCCATCCACCAAACTGTAAATATGGTTCTAAATCTTTTCCCCAACATTTAAAGCCACCATTTATGAAATGAATTTACAAAGCGACATAAAGTACATTGTTTAAGGTGTCTCTTCCCTCTTGCCTCCTGCCAGAGCTTTACATACAGATTTAGAGATGTGTTTTTCACAGAGGTTCTGACTGTCATCAGATAGACATCAAGAGAGAAATGTGATTGTCTATGATCTCACTCAGGACCCCGAAGGGGAGCCTCCCAAAATGATCTATCCTCGCTTCCAGCATATATGTAGGGGCAGAGGAGTACTTGGTGTGCCATATACCACAAGCATTAGAAAAAGTACAAGAGAAAGCCTCACCTCCTGCCATCTACCCTTACCACCCTTGAAACACCATCCCTCTTCTCTTACTTAAAAAAACAGTACCTGGCCTCCAGCCATGCACCCTACCACCCTCGCACAACCCTCCCTCACCCAAGCGTAAGTAAATTATTTGGTGTGCACACTCTCACCTGCTCTGAGCTCAAAGCTGTGCTCTCCGCTCTCACACTGAGAGCAGAGAGCTGGCGCCGCACTGGCAGCTGCTCTGTGAGAGCTATCTCCTCTCAGTGCGGGTCTGCACAGACCCGCGCAGACAGGAGAGAAGGTGGTTGGCGCATCCAGAGTGCCACCCACGTCCTCCCTTCTCCCCTGAGTCTGTGGAGACCTGGGAGAAGCCCAACGAGAATGCCAGCCAGCTTTCTATTGCTGCGCTTGGGTCTCTCGATACCAGGCGAGGCTGGGGAATGGAGTGGAGGCGAGCGCGTCCCCGTGTGACGTCACACCAGTGGTTAACCACTGATGTGACGTCACTGTAGTGGATAACCAGATTCCGACCCAATTGTTGATGCTAACGGCTTCCTGTGGAAACCATATACAACATGGGGGCATATCAACAACAACCGGCGATAATTATCGCAAAGCGCATTTAGCGCTAGGATAATTATCGCCGGCTAGCGTGAATTTTTATCGCTGAGATAGCGTGCTATTAGCAACGCTTATCTCAATAGCGATAAAAATCCTCACGCTAACAGGCTAACGTGAGATTATCGCTGGAAACCCAGCGATAATCTCACGTTACCTTGTTGATAGGGACAGGCAAACTTAGCCATGATATCCTCCTTCTATAGGATATCATGGCTAAGTCAGAAAAATACCAGACGTAAAAAAGCAGCGTTAACCGCGGTTAGCGCTGCTTTTTTTGTCTCTAACAGGGTTAGCGACATTCTTAATAATAGGAGAAATGTCGCTTAGCGACATTTCTCCTATTATTGTACTCTGGAACGCCCCCTTTGCATCTCATTAGAGATGCAAGGGGAAGCGTAGAGTAAAAGGGTGCTAACATGCAAATTTGCATGTTAGCACCCTGTTGTTGATAGGGTGCTAGTTTTATCTCTGCTTTTTTGGCTTTTAAAGCCAAAAAAGCAGAGATAAAGTCCTTGTTGATATGCCCCAAAGTCATTGCCACTTTGGTATTCCCATGCTCTGCATAGTGGTAGGTGACATGCAGTGCAACGAGACTCCCAGTTTAACATTTCTTGAAGCCATTACCAGAAATGTGGTTCAGGAGGGGCGATAACGGCCTGTGGAATCAGGAACAACAAGCATTTGCAATGCAATAGGTCTCGCATTTGCGAGAGTTTGAGCTATTAGCATTGTAAATGACAGTGCCTTTTATTTATGTTTTAAAAAAACCAAACTTAAATAAAAAGCATTGTCATTTACAATGCCAATAGCTCAAACTCGTATAAATGCGAGACCTATTGCATTGCAAATGCTTGTTTCTGGAGCAATTTTAACCACATCCATGTCCCTCTGGGATAACTGTAGCAATTTGGGGGCAGTGCGCGCATCAGCGCACGATCTGGACTATATTGCTATTAGAAATATGCAGCAATGGAAGTACAAATTAAGTGGCAGGGTTGAATAAATTATACCGGAAGAAAAGGCAAATTATGTGGCACAACGCTGCACATTCTGTGGCAGTATTATTTCAATATTTTGACATTTTAACTCAAGTTAACACTGAGTGGAGGTTTCTCTTAATTGGCTTCGGTGCAATCCCGCAATGAAGCAGCCGGAAACCAAAAACTCCCCGGCTATCATTTTCAAAGGGGATTCATTTGAGCTTTAATTTTTTGTTATTGAAACTAACGAATTATGGAGCAGATGGTGGATAATGTGGAAAATTAGACAAATCCATAATTATGTGGAAAACGTAGCAACCGCAGCATCGCAGGGTTGCTGTAAAGGGGAAATCGGAGACAGGGTTTTTAGTTTAGTAAAGTTGAGACTTTCTGGGCTAGGGAAGGGCGATGCGCCATGAAGTCCCCTGGGTTGATCTCCACCTGGTCCTGGGCTCCGAGTCCTAGTTTATCGCTGAGTTAGAAATCTGGTCCCTGCACGGATGTAAAGGGATGGCAAGTACATGCCCAGTGAATGGTCCAGCCTGCTGAATTAACTGACCAGTAGCGTAGCAAGGATGCTATGGGCCCTGTGCAAACAAGGGAAATGCCCCCTTTCACTGCTGTTGGGGTAGTAAAATACAGTAATTGTGATAATTCAAAGGGCCACTCAGGGCCCCGGTAACACTGAACCCGCTGCGCAAACGGTAGCCATGCCCTTATATAACTGGCCCTGACTCGGTACGGTAGAGACTGTTACGCCATTAATTTACGACGGCTGCTCGGTGGTAACTGTTGCAGCGGTTAGAGGCTTCCATGCCACGAGGATGCGCTATATAGGTCGTGTATATTGTAAAATAGAACATAAATTGGCGACTATCACCGAGGAACAGTCAGTCCAGTCGCGGCAAGGGCAGGTAAGCGCGGTAGGGTGGGGCAGGGGCGGGGAGGGTGTGACAGACGCCGGAATAGGCTAAATAAATAAATAGATAAAACCACTTACCTTGCGCTCCCTGAGCCGGCGATGTGGCGAGCGCAACGTAAGTGGTTTTATTTATTTATTTTATTTTGCCTATTCCGTCGTCTGTCACCCACCCCCTCAATGCGCTCCCGCCCAACTGCCCCACCGCGACTACCTGCACCGGCTACGACTGAGTCAGTCACATGCTAGACAATGTTTGCCTCTGAAAGACTTCTAGGGCTGGGGCAGGGTCAGTCACACGCTAAATGCTGAGATTGAAAGATAGCTTTATTCAGTCATTACAAAATAATCATAAAAACACATACAAGATATTACAAATGCAATAAATACTTGTGCATCATAAACAACACAAGACAATCCATAAATACATATAATTCCAGAATTTCATATTTTTAGGTGCAAAATCTATACTTCTACCAGAATTTAAAACATAAGCAGATTCCTGTGCCACAGACCATGTTTCAGAAAAGAATAAACACTAAAACACACTAGAGGGGATCTGAGGTGTTGAATAAATATCAAGGCAGGCTTGCACTTAACCTGGCACTCCTCAAAACAGAAATTAAAAATCTTTTGGTATATTTAAGATAGCATTTACAAAAAGAGGAACATGTAATACATTTTGCAAGGAATGCTGATCACAGGGACATATTGTGATGGCCGAAGAATAAAAGTGACCCAGAGGGAAACAGAAGTGGCTTCTGAGAGCCCCAAACCTAAATCTAGTCTGTAAGATCTGCTCCCAAGTATTAAACACCATATCTAAATGCGGCTGCGGACCCATAATGGGTCGTATAAGAGAATGGGCCACTTAAGTTGGTTTCATTCATTCAGACAACCTTTCTATTTTATACCTAAATCCCTGGGATTTAAAAAGATTCAAGGTCTACCTACCTTGGTGCAGACCTTTTTAATTTTGGCGAGCCATGGGATCCGAAGGGCCAGGTCGCAAACGAGGGAGTCGTCACTAACCTCCCCGTTGAATGTAGCGTGGGGATTACAGCAGACCGAGCACCAGAACAACACCGGGGCCATATTAATATCCTCAACAAAGGCGAGTCCCAGCTCCTCGTGTATAGGATAAGTAGGACAGCTGATGGCGAGGCCTAAAATGCGCCTGCAAACTCTATTTTCCTCAGCCTGTGGAGCCCTCACTTTTTTTTATAACCCCAGCTTTCTGACCCACAAGTTAGTACTGGTGAGCACTTTCTCTTGTATACTCCTAGAAGCCGGGCGATAGATTTCCTTCCAATAAAGGATTCCAAATTAAACAAGCACCCAACAGCATTAGAACATGTTTGTATTCTGTTAGCCGAACACGGCGCTCATGAGCCGTGCGAGTCAAAGGTTGCTCCCAAATAAGAAAACTCACGAGTTCTAGAAATCGCTTTGCCCAGGATACTCAGGCAACAGGACTTACGGTTTCTCGGGCCTCAGGCCAGAATAAAAGTTTTAGTAAGATTGATTTCTAGATTTAGCTGGCCCATGAAATCAACAAAGGCGTCCAGCAAAAGTTGAAGCCCATTCAAGGTTCTTGCTAACTGCACGGCATCACCCGCATATAATGTTACAGGCACAGCCTTGCACTTAACTTGCGCTTATCCCTGCCTTTCTTAATCAAAACTGCTTCTAGTCCGTTGATGTACAATAAAAATAGCACAAGGGCAAGCAGGGCACACTGGGAATGCAAACTGGCCTTGACAATAATGTCAGACTGGCCGGGTGGAGTGGGGGGGGGTTGGAAAGTGGGTAATGCCAAACAAAACAAGCGGCCGCAAAACTGGAAGTGATCGCAATCGCGATCAAACATCAAAGCGGCCGTGCGGCCGCGAAAGTGAAAGCAAATGGTGTGCAGGCTGCCAAATGGTGGGGGATCTGGAAGTGCAAACGAGTGCTTTTAGGCTGCCAAATGGTGCGCGCGCTCGGCGCACATGCACTGTATTTGGAGGCCTGAAAGCACTCGTTTGCACTTCCAGATCCCCCATTTCCAAAAGCTCTCGCGAGTGCAGCGCTAAAGCGCTGTCTCAGACGAGACCTAAAAAGCAGGTGTCACAGGGATCTGAAGAACCGGTCAAGTCAGTCATATTGTATTTAGAGTTTAAAAATAATACATTTACCAAAGTAAGAACCATAAAATATATAATTAATACGGATCATTTTCTATCACCAGCAGATTATGATAATGCTGTTTAATAAAACTGTAGCATTATTTAAACAGACAAAAAAGGCTCCAGCTGTCAGTGATTGCTAACATAAAACCTTTTTTTTCCTTATGACTGCTAAATCTATGATAAATGGGGACGACATGCTCTACTCTAAGTCTAATTTACACAATGTGCAAATGTTTCCCATATTACAGAACAATACAAAGTGTTCAACAGCTCGTTTGCATTTACATCCTGTTCTTTGTTGGTCTGATAGTGGTCTGATTCAAGTAGAAAATAATTCCGTCTATATCTTTGGTAGCTTCAACAAGCATAGTATGTTTAAGACCCAAAATTAAGTCTTCAGCATCTGGTAATGTTATACATCGATTTTAGCAATAGTAGTGTACAAATGTTTTTTCCCAGATCTGGACTCATAGGTTTCTCTTGTAAACGAATGATGGAATGAAAGTCTTTATTGTTTCAGTTGATAAAAACCATACAATATCGAAAATTCTTATAACCCCTATCTCTTAAAAGCATTTTTTTTTATACCAAACGATTTCATAAAAAGATTGTTAAAAGGGGATTTCATAAGAAAATATACAGTGTTACTGACTTTCCAAATAAACACTAGACATAGAATCCTTTTATAACCTATCTAAGAACCCTACCTAACATATTAAAACCAAAATACATGACCATTTTATATTCGTCGATAAACTGAACCTCCATCACCACTTATTTCAGTCCCAATATTGGAGTCAACAACGCAACTCCTCCTACCACTTATATGTTCCTAAAGGCGAGTACAAACACTACTCAATCAATGGCACTGTGAGTTTTATGTCCATTTTCATTATTTATCTGTTTGTACCGTATCAAAAATGTTATCACCCTACAATTTAAAAGGGGATCCGTTGAGTCCAAGCCCTTGATTATTGCGGATCAACAAGACCTAATCCCTCTATCGGTAAATGCCTTTTTCAAAAACCATGCCCGAGTCGACTTTAAACATGGACATATACAGATAAGATGAATGAAATCTTGCTTCTCTGCGCCACATAGTGTACATATTGTAGGCCCATTATATCTCCATTTCGGCTGATCCGCTAAACTTGGTAAGTACGCAAACCCGGTGGCCATGAGTTTCCTTTTTAAGTAATATGAATATGTTGTGTTCAGATATTCAGCCGGTTGTAATTTTGTGTAGGACTGCAATACCACCCAGGCTTGAGACCTCTTTGCAAACTTATTTTTGTCCTCTAATAATGAATGTAGTGTCACCATTTTATTTATTACTTTACAAAAAACAGGAAAGGAGGGGGACTGTGCCCAAAGATCTTTGGACTTTGTTTCTTCCAAGGCCAGTTTTAAAAACCTTCCATAACTAGAGTGCTGATCTTCTTTATGAGCCCGCCATAAGGCATCGTGTAGGTCATTCTTTCGATTTAACCAGATTTTATACCAGCGCATAGGTTCTCCCAATCTCTTGATGAATAAGGCCAAATTCCAATCTCACCTGCGCTGGAGACGCGTTCTGAGGTAGGTTAAAAACCCTTTTGTGTGCTTTCAGTTGTATTTTGTCCAACAGTTTAGCATCTGTTCCATGTAGAACGATGCTTGCGTACTCTACTGTCTGCATCAATTTGGCAGTCATTACGGCTATGTGTGAGCTGAATACTCTCTGCCCAATGCTCTCTGCTCAATTTCAGAAGCTAGCATTATGACTATACCATTTTGAGCACTAGCCTACTTCCAGTAAGTATCATTTGCAAGATAAGTGTGTTATACAATGGGAGGTAGCAAATGCTGGACAATGTAGTGCAACATCATCCAGAGTAAGAAATACCTGGTTTGTAAATAATTTGGAAAATCTCATTCACCCAATAATTAATCCATGTCAATTACCACTTTCGAAAAATAACGGAGGAGTTTTCTTACAATTGATCCTGTAAAGTAAGTTGGGAATCTGGTATTGAACCCCCCCACCCCCCATGGCAAATGGAGCCTTGAGAGTTGGAATTTCACATGCCCCGAGAGCTGTTGTAGTGTTTTAGATACTCTTCAGTTACCCCTTTACCAACATACATTTGCATTACAGAGGAGTAGGTCAGGTAGACCCTTGAAACTCCTGATATGTTTTTGTTACAGATACGTGGTGTAAGAAGATGAAGGAAGACAGGCCTTTAATACTTGTGTGTTTAATTTCAGTATAGGAGCAGGGAGACGACAAAGCTGTTTGGTAATATTCAGGACTCAAAATGTTATATTACGGACCAAGGAATAGTTTGACGGCTCATTTATACTCCATGGAAACACCAACTGACTCTTACAGGAGCTTAGTATTTGGAATACAGCCATGTAAGAATTAGGCACAGTCGAAAGACTTAATGAATAGAAACATTTTTCATGAAATATTCGTTCGGAAGACAGGTGGGTGGAATGTTTAATTTCTCCCACGTAATTGGCAGGATGTTGGTCACTCCCTGTTACTTTTTAACGCGCAGTTCCGGTCAAATTCTACCAATTGCTGTATGGCAGAATTTTTCCCCCAAGAGCCACCACAAAATGCGAGCGAGATTTGGTGTCCCTAGTGTGATTTTCTAATGAGGGCAGTCGTGAGTGGTCGTGGTCTAAGTGCTGCTGCTCGAGTAGATTTTTCACACAAGAGGCACCAAAATCACTCAAATGACTGTGCACTCTTGCACAATGCATAGTGTCATTCATGCTCATTTTTCAGCGCTGCTCACACTACTGGCACTAAATCGCAGTGTGAGCAGGGCAAGCTGCATATTTTCCACTTATTGGTGGAACTCCATAAAATTTACAAGAGTTTTATGTAACTCTGTGAAAGCCTGCTGAGTGAAACACTGCAAGTTCCTCCCACCCCTAGTTCAGACCACAGAGGTTGACAAACATGGTGTCAGAATTGAGATGCATATGAATACATGTGCCATGGATGCTCTGAGAAGGGGCAGCACTTATTGGGTCAAATCATTCCATTACAAGTACAACTCATTGCTAGACATTTGAATATGGCCTCAATGTTCAGGCTGTCCATTAAATAGTATCACAAGAAAAACATCAAGATGTTTTACTTGAATCATTGTGTATCATAAGCGCTTCACAGGTGTAAACTAATGCACCATCAATAGTGTTATAAAATAAAGCCCACAGTAAAGACACTATCATAACTTCCCACTCACTCAAAACTTTCAATAAAAAATTTCTTTGCACGTTTTGAGTGAGTGAAAAGGAATTTGATATGACCCCACGATTAGGAGTAACAGCCTCCCTTCCACTAGTGAGATTGGCCTATCCTAATGATGGTAGGACATACCTCAAGCTACAGTGAATCTCTCTTCTGGTAATACAATTCTATGCATCTTGTTTAGAACAACAACCTTTTTTTCTGAATACAAAATCTGAGGACAAATAGAATCAGGCTGCTACTAGGTGTGTATGAAATTCGCCTAATTTCCTTTTGTGCAGTTCCACAAAAAATCAGAATACTTATGCGTAACGAATATGTGACGTTACAACGCAAACAACAAGCCCAATCCCCCCACCCAAAGTCTCCCTAACATGCTTGATGGAACACCCTCATCCTCGTTAGCGTACAGGGACACTCCCAACTCAATCAACTCCACTTTGGTTCCAGGGGATTTCCGACCCACCCATGAGGCCACCACCCCCCCTCCAGAACCATGCGCCCAATCTATGACTGAGATCGCTACTAGGAATATTGCAACCAACTCCCCCGCTCACACCCCCAACAACAAAACTAGCTTAGACCATGACTGCTTGGCACTTCATCCCGTCCCACTCACCCCCTCTTACTTCACCAGATCGCACCATTGAGGGCTCTTCCATCATGTCCTCACTGACCCCCCATAGAGGAAACAATAATTTGGCACTTCATCCCCCCTCTTACTCCCTCTTACTTCATCATATCGCACCAATGAGGGCTCTACCATCAAGCCCTCACTGACCTCCCATAAATGAATCAATAATTTCCACAAACCTACAGCCGCACACCAAATCAACATTAGATCAGCTAGATCCAGTAACATTGCCAATACCTCCAGCCCTAAGCTTCCTATCATCTCATCCAATCAGCCTCTCACATATACACAACATAAAGACGCAGCTAACAATGACTCCTGCTATCAACTAGGCACCCCTGACGACAACACACTATTATCAGATCTCGCAACGCAACCCACCACTACCCTTAAACCGGAGTATAGGGTAATGCGACTCAATGAGATCGATCGCAGCCTAAAGCACCTTAAAGTGGATATACAGAGACTTACTTCCATCACAGCCAATCTTTGGCCCTCTCACAACGCAAAAAGCCCCAAGATAACCAGAAAGGACACCCATACAGACATCACCCAATCCAGTCCACTCACACAGCCAACCTGGGATCGCAAACTACCTTTTCCCCCAACAAGGATTCCAGACCAAAGAGATCAAAGCAAGACCTATCAAACAACGAGATTCATGAACTCCTCCTATATTATAAGTTTGGAATAAATACGAGCAAGGCCGTTCATAATCAAATCCATCCAAGCAAACCCTTTCAGAGAACCGATTCACAATCACAGAGAAATAAACAAGAAGAACCTTAAACGAATCACTTTATCACAAATGGCCTCTCATCACAATAATAAACAGCTAAAGTGCATGCTACTCAACTGCAGATCAGCAAATAAACACGCAGCAGATATCTACGACCTCATTCTCACACATAAGTTTGATATAGTTATCCTCACGGAAACATGGTTAAACAACTCATCCCATCCCATCATAGATCTACTAGTCCCACCTAGTCACAATATCATACGACTAGACAGACCAGGGAACACAGGAGGTGGAATAGCATGCATCTACCATAAACATGGAAACAATAGATGTAACAACATGTGAATATCTTAGCATCAATATCTCTTGCAACAACAAAGTTATTTGTAATCTACATGCCTTCTATCACCCTCCGGGTGATAACCCGGAGTTCATCGAACAAATCATGGAAATCTTAACAATAAATATTAATCTTCAAGGACCCCAGATCTTCCTGGGTGATTTTAATCTGCACTGGAATTACCTAAATGTCCCCTCAGTGAATAGCTTAAAATCCTTCCTATTAAACCATGAGTTGTCCCAAATCTGCGACGGTCCCACACACAGTAAGGGAGAGACTTTGGGCCTTATCATCTCTAAGTCGGACACTATCTCCTTAGAGTCTATTACCCCATGTGATTGGTCAGACCATTATCGCACCACCTTCCTCATAAGCTTAAAGGAAATCCTTAGGAATGGCCAACCGAAGAAAATCAAACAGTGGAAAAGGAATCTGAGTAATATAAACCACAATGATCTAACCACTCTATGCAACAACACCTTGATCCCATGGACCAATATGGAGGATATCAAGGACCTCACTGACTACTACAATACTTCGATACAAGAAGTCATGGACTCTATTGCTCCCCTACAACAGAAAAATATCTCCATTAAAAACTCAAAACCATGGTTTAATGACAACTTGAACACAGAAAGACGCAATCTAAGAACGGCAGAAAGAGCTTGTAAAGACTCCCCATCAATGGAATCACTAAAACGCTTAAGATAAATAAGGAACACATACAATCGAAGAATAAGACAGGCGAAAGCTAATTTTATCAGAACCCAACTCGACCAGGCCAGAAATAGGCCCAAAAACTATTCGAAATAGTCAAACAGCAATCACGTAACACATCAAACCCCGTAGACTCCGGACCCAGAACCCTACCAAATTGCGAAGAACTAGCCACCTTCTTCAAGGATAAAACAACAAAGATAGAGAATGAACTTCAACTAGCGAAGGAACTACTACCGGCCCTCCCAGTCAACCTATCTCACAACTCCCAGTCTACGGAAGGGATGGAATCACCCTGGCTCACCTGGCTCACCTCCAAAAATAATGCCACTTGGAACACCTTCTCCCCAATCAGCGGACAGCAAATCTACAATATTATCTCGTCTTTAAACCCATCTAACCACTTCTAGGACCCTCTACGTCCCAGCATATTCAAAGAGATCAAAACCTGTATCCTCCCACTATGGTCAAAGATTGTAAATGCCTCTCTATGCCAAGGCACTATCCCAGACTGCCTAAAAATCGGTCAAGTAACACCCATTATAAAAAAAACTATGGAAGACTGCTCTGACCATAACAACTTCCGGCCCATCTCCAACATCCCTAAAAATGTGTACAGAAACAACTCTGCAATCACATAGAAAAGTTTCAACTACTCGATCAATTCCAATCAGTCAAGATCACAGCACAGAATCAGCCCTTACCCATATTGTAGATGACATACTAAAAATGCTGGACAAGAACAAATCATGTCTTCTAAAATTGCTTGATTTATCTGCTGCCTTTGACACCGTCAAACACGACACCCTACTACAACTACTGGAACAAAGAATGGGCTTATCAGGGGCCGTATTACAATGGTTCGCTTCTTTCCTCCAAAACAGATCCTTACGATTCAAAATGAATCAATCTCTATTTAAGTCAAAAGTGATAACTCTTGGTGTTCCTCAAGAATCCACTCTCTCCCCCATTCTCTTTAACTTATTCCTGGAACCACTAGCAAATCTCCTAAAATCAGCTAACTACCACTACCATATGTACGCGGATGACACCCAGCTATATCTCAAAATTGCCTTTCCAGATGACATTATATCCCTCAATTCCATCCTTCAAAATACACACCTCTGGCTCACGGTTAACCACCTCAAACTCAACGCTGATAAAACGGAATTTCTTCTCATCTCTCCACCAAATAACAACATCAAGATTGATCTGTGGCTGAATCATTTTACAGCCCTCAAATGCTTGCCCCACATCATGGACTCGGGTATTACATTAGACAAACACCTTAAATATCCAGGGTCACATTAGTGCTGCCATCAAAGAAGCAAACTACCAACTGAGCATTCTGCGGAAACTGAAACCATACCTACCTCATGAAGATCTAAAACAAGCTGTACAAGCCCTAGTATTACCCAGATTGGATTACGGTAGTGCCACACTATGTGACCTATCTAAATACAAACTAGCACCACTAAGAGCCTCTCTCAATGCAGCAGCAAGACTTGTCCTCAAAACTAAAAGAAATGCACACATTTCACCAGCCCTAAAAACCTTAAAATGGCTACCATATGAAGTAAGAATCCAACTGAAAATTGCTTGCATGACGCACAAAGCGCTACACTTCAACACCCCCAGTTACCTGGCCCAAAAGTTAGAAAAATCAGGGGGCAGCAGATCCTCACGAAGTGCTCTCACCTTCTTGCTGAAATCCCAACGAACCCACAAAAAAGAAAACTGGGGCTAGAGCATTCTCGGCTGTTGCTTCCAAGATACGGAACTCTTTACCGCCAGACCTTCACCTAATTTCCTCCACCTACACCTTCGAAAGAGAAGCCAAATTATATCTACTGACTAAGGGGCCTATTAGCATGGCGGGCGGATCGCCACCGCCCAACCAACGGTGGTGATTGGCCTGCCAAAATACCCTGCCGAACGGCCTTTTACCCCCGCCACATTTGCATGGCGGGGGGTACCGCGGCGGACGGAAAGACCGTCCACCTCTTTTCCCGTGACGATTGCCTACCGGGCGGAAAAGGCCCATAATATGGTGGTGGTGCCTGCAAGGTGCCGCCATCCATATTATGATGTGTGCGGTAAAAGGCCTTTCCATGGCGAAGACTCCGCCATGGAAAGGCACGTGGTTTTTACTGTGGGGTCCCATTGTGGGCCCCCGAAGGGGCTGCACTTGGGGGGTACCCATGGTACCCCCTACATTGGCATGCACAGGTGGCAGGCAGCGCACGGTGACTGTCACATTGTGCATGCCAATGCACAACATGCATATTCAACATTGTGGTGGGTGCTGCTTACAGCACCGCCCGCCACAATGTTGAAAATGCGGAATGCAACCGCCATGGTGGCGGTCGCATCCTAATTGCCGGTGTGGGACCGCCGCACCACTGGAGGCCGGTCCCAGCACTGCTAGGGTGGCAGGCGGACTTCCTAATGGACCCCTAAGTTCTTACCCTAAATCAACATATCGATGACATTGAATAGATTCAGATAGAAAACTATTATGTAGGCTATCCTGCCTTGTACTTGCTTTATTCTACTCCAACCACTGTTAGCCTATTCTTAATCGTTGATTTGTTTGTCTATCACGCATATGTTTGCATGTTGATCAGACCAAGTGCTAATCGTGTTATCTCCATGTAAAGTGCTCTGATACCCTCGAGGGTCATGTTCGCGCTATACAAAACTTTCTAAATAAAATAAAATAAATTACAACGCATGCTTTTATAACGTGGTTTTTACATCTCAACTACCATTACAACGCATGATTTTACAACGCATGCCATTACAACGCATTTTGAAAAACTATCATTACAGCGCATTCCAACAATGCATACCTTTACAACGCATACCATTACAATGCATAATACTTTTAGGGCAACAGTAAGGTAAATGTTTGATAGTGTAGGGGTAAAAATTACTATTCCCACTCCAGTGAGTGCAACATTAGGGTAAGTGTTGGATAGTTTAGGGGTAAAAATTACTATTCCCACTCCAGTGAGTGTTACAGTAGGGAAAGTGTTGGCTAGTGTAGGGGTAAAAAATACTATTCCCATCTACCCCAAAATACTTACCCACCTAAAAACTAATAAATATCCAATACTTACCTTATAATGTGTTGTAATGGCATGCATTGTAATGGTATGAGTTGTAATGGCATGCATTGTAGTGACATGTGTTGTAAAGGCATGCATTGTAACGGCATGTGATGTAAAGGCAGTTGGGTTGTAACAGTTGCGTTGTAAAAGCAGTGCGATAGAATGACTGCATTGTAATGGATGTTTACCATGCGTATTTAGACAAAATGAAAACACAGCAGTTACCCTTTATTTCAGTCTGAAGTGTGTCCTTGCGTCCATTGTGAATGCAATTATGCATTTCACACCAAAAAGAGCAAAAAAAACAATAAGCAACGAGATAAACAACTGCTTGTGTTCTGTTCGTGCAAGTTGCATGCGTGCTCCCATGATAACTATACGACGTGGTATAATGACGCCATGTTTTGGAATTTTGCTTAATAAGCCTTATGTAAAATGCTGCAAGCTGCGTATGTGCACATTGACGTAACAAACCTTTTGCCCGATTCTAGTTAGTATCACCGCTATCCAGAGGAGACCAAACTCCTTTAGGCACCCAATGATGGCCAGAACCTTCTGTTATTACGCTGCATAACTCCACTCAAGGATTCGACTGGAGCCTAAATTCTCAAATGTTGAGATCAACAAGAAGGTGTACTATGCTGCCAAACAGACCAAAATCCTTGACCTTGTGAATGGAGTCCAATGAACCTCTTGTGCACACCTCACCCATAAGAACATGGAAGTGGGTGTAGCAGGAGTGCACTTCATTCAAACGGGTTAAAGCAAAGGTCCATAGTTCTACAAAGGCCTGATTTATGCGATGACTTCAGGAGCTTTAAAGGACAGTGGGGGGCTCAGGGTCGTGGGTGATGATCCAGAAAAGCATGGAAAATATGTATCATTGATGCCACCAAATAATATCTTGCATGGGGTACGACATTGCACTTAGGTAGCATGCAAAAAGATGAAAGTGGGGGTTCTCTTATCGTATTGGAATAGAAAGTTTATTAGTTAAACAAACTGTGGAAGGTGCTAACCACATAGGTGTGAAGGAGCCGGATCGGCATGTTCTAGATTGGCTCTAGAACCTTGAGTGGATAGTACTTTTCCTAGGCATAAAAGCGCGGAGGGGAGAGAACTTATTAGTAATGTCAATAAATCAAATGTCAGCTTGCCCAGGCAATTATGATTCACAGACTACTGAATAAAGTTCGTTAATTTATTACAAACCCAAAAACAACTGGATAGACAGGCACCTCAAGACGAGGGTATAAAAATATATGGAGACTAATACAAAGCCAAACCTAGAGTTGAAAATAAGGCGGTGCAACATGCACAAGACAATTAATTCAAGAATCAAGACACAAAATATCATGGAACATGAGTCCAGATTCCCCTGCATCGAAGGTTTGTGGGACTAAAGCATTAATCTTTCCCTACTCTAACACTAATGTAACATCCTTAGTTAAGCATATTGCGGAGCAAGGTCGGTTAAGGTTTCAGCGAGTGGAGTCTTCCTTAGAAGGCTCTCCACTCTATTGGGTCAAATAGCATGAAGCTACTGAGACAGAGTTCATTCTAAGAAGGCAGAGAATAAGTGGGGCTCTTTCCCTAGTTACCATACATCGTTATTACAGGTCACTTCCGAGCAAATGCATGCCCTTCTGTCTACAAATGCCCTTAACCTACCGGATGACCCGGACGCTGCTGAAAAAGCACTGTCAGGCTGGATCCATCAGCCACTGGACGTGCTTATTCCGGTTCGGTGGTCCAAGTGTCGTAAAACCAAGTCTAGTCCATGGCACAGTGATAAGCTTGCCAGCATGCGTAGAGTCTGCAAAAGGTTGGAACGGGTGTGGAGACGCAACTATGATTTGATCTCGAAGGGGCATAATCAGGCAGCTATTAAGAACTTCCACAGGGCCATCCAGTCAGAGCGGGCAGTACATTATGCAGCTGAGATCAAGGGCAGTAAAAACCCCGCTAAATGTATCTTTGGTATAATTAAGATCTTAAACAGGTGGGTTACCCCAGCGCCCCGCATGACATCAGATGAGCAATGTGAGGCTCTTGCCACCTTCTCTGTGGAAAAGTTGGAGAACCATTATAATTCCTTCCCGCCAGCGGCCCCGTCTTTGGGCTCAGCATTTAGTCCCTGTACCACCTACACTCTTGCATCCTTTCCATTAATCTCTCAGGACGAGCTGCGTGTGTTATGCAGCAAGGTGAAATCAGGCTCTCCTGCTGACCCCCTTAAACCGGAGCAATTTATGAACTCTCTACCCGTGCTCCTGTCTCCTTTGTGTCAGATGATTAATATGTCCCTATCCAGTGCAGTTGTCCCTAGCACATGGAAGCAAGCGAGGGTGACCCCCCTGTTAAAAAGCCTTCCCTGGACACAGCCAAACTGGAGAATTTCCGTCCCACATCTCTCCTGCCATGGATATCTAAGATTGCTGAGTCCCATGTCAATTCCATTCTGACAGGCTTCCTGGAAGACAACAACATCTTAGACATCTCTCAGAATGGCTTTCGCCCTGGCCACAGCACCTCCTAGCAGTGACTGAACATCTGAGGGCCGCACTGGATGAGGGACGTACGTCGGCACTGATTTTACTAGACCCCAATGCTGCGTTTGATACGGTCTCCCACCAGATTCTGCTGCAACGGCTGGAGGAGGTGGGGATTTCGGGTTCTGTCCTTGACTGGTTCGCCTCCTTCCTCTCCGAGAGGACCTTTCAGGTGTCGGCTCCTCCTTTTTGCTTTTGGATTCATACTATTCAACAAGGGGTGCCACAGGGCTCAGCATTGAGCCCTACGTTGTTCAACCTTTATGTTCAACCTCTAGCAGTGGTGGGTAGGAGCAGAGGCCTGACATTGTCAACTCAGCGCAGGATGCCTCCACGTTCCGGAGCGATCTCACTGCCATTGCTGAGCGGATGTCTGCCAACTGTCTGCAGCTTAAGGCAAGCAAGACTGAAGTCCTGTTGGTTGGATGATGAGCTGTGGAGTGAGCATTGGTGGCCTACAAGCTTGGGCTGTGCTCCCACCCCCAAACAGATAGCAAAGAATCTGGGTGTTTGGGTGGACTCTGCTCTCAGCTTTCAGACCCAAACTAAGAAAGTGGCCGCGACCTGTATTAGTATTCTGCGGGGTCATAAACAATTGTTAGGTTACTTTGATCCGTCCACTCGGCAGGTTATCATCCAGGCTGCCATTTTGTCAAGACTGGATTACACCAGCTCACTCTATTTGGGGACTAACAAGACAGAGATCTCAAGATTACAGAGGGTTCAGAATGCGGCGGCCAGAATTCTTCTTGGCCTCCCGAGACCTTGCTCTACCTCTGCTGCAATTCGCTGACTACATTGGTTGCCGGTGGCCACACGTGTGGAATTTAAGTCCCCTTGCATCACTTTTAAGATCCTGAACTCTTCTTTACCTGGGGCCACCCTGCTCTCGCCCACATTCCCTCACGCCAACTTCATTCTATGGGCCAACACTTGGCTGTTGTTCCCAGGGTAAAGAGAGCATGGGCTGGGGGTGCGCCTTCCGCACACTAGCAGCCAAACTTTGGAACTCTCTCCCACTGTCCATTCGTAGCCTAAATAATTATTTGGCATTCCGTAAGGCAACTAAGACTCATCTTTTTTCTTCACTGTATGTCTCTTTGCCTTTTCTGGTGGCCTTCTCCATTTGACTGTTGTTAGCGCCGGGACGCCCCTTTGCTGGGGCAGCTGTGCACTCTATAAGCTATATAACATAACTTCCGAAGATCCTTTTCGGATCACCCC
Organism: Triturus cristatus; assembly: GCF_964204655.1. Taxonomy (NCBI): domain Eukaryota; kingdom Metazoa; phylum Chordata; class Amphibia; order Caudata; family Salamandridae; genus Triturus; species Triturus cristatus. The sequence continues at coordinate 287,911,062 of NC_140591.1, read as the reverse complement.
ATTCGGCCAGGCCACATTCTCATAGGCACTTTTCCACTGGACCGCGATGCTCCTGAGCGGTGGCGAGATGACCTTGATTCCCAGACTTTCTCCAATGAGAACGTACAACAGTTCTCCATATCAGTATCGACGTTCAATGTATCCCCTTCTCTCCTTGCCTAACTCCTGAAACAAAGACATTATTCTAGTTTACAAGGATGCTTTTTCCACCTGCAATATAAGCGTGAAAAATAACAAATCCCAATGTGCACATGAAATTCAATTATTTATTCTAATGCAAGAGCTTCCGGGGAAATTACATTTCAGGCCTACAAAATTCCTCTAACATAAGAGAAATGGAACATGAACTTTGCAGAGTTATATTGAAACTGAATCATTTAGAGTTAAAAATGTCACCTACATATAAAATGACTGTTGGACTTGGCCCTTCTGGCAGGTTCACCCCTGAACTTTTTGCCTTTTGTTGGTGACTTGGTGTGGTGATTTTCTTGGTTTCTGCGCACTTTCCCTGTGTCCCAGGGTAAAGTGCGTGCGTGCTCTGAGTGCATGTGGTGAGATAGGCCTGCCCTCCCATAGGAATGCATGGGGAATGTATGTGTCCCTGGTAGTTCCTGATGCGTGGGGTGTGCAGGCCCGAGTTTGGTATGTGCGGACTCGTGGGAGTGAATGCTGCGCGATGATGTGTGCGGCGTGCATGTACCTAGTGTGGAAGTGCCACTTCTAGAAGTGGGCACTTCTGTGTGCAGTGCGTCTGGCGTGTGATTGGCTGGAGCTGGCTGGTGAGCCTGGCTCCAGGAGTCTGGTTGGGTCTGCCCCAGTGGTGAGTGTGAGATTAGCATGCTGATGGCTGGGGAGGAGTGCACCTTGGACCTGAATAGGGCAGGGTTTTCCCCACACACTGCTGGCTCCGCCCCCTGTGGTGCGACTGACGACCCTAGCCCTGCCAGTGAATAGAGTGAGGGGCTGAGCACATCAAGGGTGCTCCCCAACCAGCTGCGACTGGTTTTCCCCCTCACCCTGAACCCAGAACAAAGGGATTTGGTGTATAAAAAGGGGCTGTGTCCCCTTACAAAATGTTCTTGCTCTGTCTTGAATCTACCAGGGGCGTGCTGCTGGTGGGGCCCAGGAGGGACCGCCATGGGGGCTACCTCCCTGCTGGAGGGCCCTGTGTGCTGGCCCCTGGGCCCTACCTTGCCCCCTGGATACCTTCTGGACCCTTGTGACTTTCCTTTTACCTAGCCAAGGCTTGATGCTGGCCTAGCGCCCTGGGAGCGCTTTATTTTTCTTGCAGCAAGGTGCTTTTCTGGTCCTGAACATAGCGCCTGGAGAGCGCTTTATTCCCCCAGAGAGAGGAGCTGGAGCTGTGCAGCGTTGCGCTGCCACGAGCGAGAGAGGGAATCCCCAGCGTAGGGATTCCCCCATGATGCGTGCCTTGCGGGTGCCCACCCCGCTTATTTTGCCTCTTTGATTGATTACCCCTGAAGGCGGGTGCCCACCCCGCAATGGCCGCCACATCAATGCTGTGTGGCGAGGCCGGAGCCCACCCGGCATCGCCGCATTCGTTACATGCGCGGGTGCCCACCCCGCGATTATTGAAGGAGAAATCACCGCCGCGGCCCGAGCTGCATGTGAAAACCGCCGCCGAGTCCGCGGCCCACCTGGTTGTGGGCGGGGCCGCGGGACGGAAGCGGAAGTGCCGCCATTTGCCCCGGAGCCTCGCAGGCTCCACCAGTGAAGTCCCGGTCCCGAGATGGGGGACCGGGCGAAGGCCGGCGCATCCAGGGACGGGGCTCTCATGAGGTGAGAGAGCCCCGCCAGTACAGAGAAGTCCCGGTCCCACCAGAGGGACCGGGCGAGGAGAGAGCCCAGCAGGTGAGGCGCCGCTCCGGAGTCCCCGGAGACCAATTCCTGCCTCTGCCTCCCCCAGCCGGTGAGTACGAGAGAGTCCGGGTGGGGGGGGAGGCAGTGTCAGAGCGGCCCCGTCTGGCAGCGGGCCGCTCCACCGAGGCAGGCATGTTTGTTTGAGCGCCCCTTCGCTCCTACGATTACGGGGGCATGGTTGTTTTTCTGTTGTGGTGCCTGGTGAAGGCACAGGACCGGTGATGCTTAGAGCGGCCCCGGATGGCAGCGGGCCGCTCCAACGATGGGCATGATGGTTTACAGAGCCTACGAGGCTCCAACGCTGGGTGCCAGTTCCTCGTGTGGGCACATGTTCATTTCAGAGCCCTGAGTGGCTCCAGCACGTGTGCCAGTTGTTCTCTGAGCCAGAGGGCTCCAACGTTTGGCCCCCCTCAGTTCCCTAAGAGCCAGAGAGGCTCCCACACAGCCTTGTTTGCCCAGAGAGCGAGTGCGCTCCACAGTACTTTGGGGCAAGTTCCTTTTCGATATTGGCGCCCAGTTATTTCAGGAGCCCGTGCGCTCCATGGGGACAGGTTACTTTCTGAGCCAGATGGCTCCCACGTTTTGGCCTATTGTTTCAGGGGCTAGTGAGAGCCCCTGCCTACTAGGTGCCTTCCACAGCTGCGCAGCACTTAGTGCCAGCTGCAGCGTTTAGGCCCTGTGCTTGTCCCCAGCTGCCCAGCAAGTAGTGGGCAGCTGCTACGTTTAGGTTCTGGCGCAACCTGGACTCTGATGTGATTGTGGTGCTAGGAAATGTACGGTGTAGTATGTTTTGCGCACCCTGTGTTCATGCTTTTGGTGCTAGGAAATGTGCTGTGTATAGTATGTTTGGCGCACCCTGTGTCTTATACCTCTAAATGTGGTTATTTCTGCCTAGAAGGTTGTTTTACCTGCTTAGGTTGATGGTAGGGAGAATGTACTTCCCTGTGCGATGTGCGCCCCTAGTATAGTTATACCTAGGTGGTTAGGTCTAATGAGTTAGACCAATGAGAATTGCATAATGTGATTTATGCCCCTGTGATAGATACAGGATAGGTTTTATACCTGATGCTAGTGTGATGACGCTGAGGTCATTATTGCGCCAGTAGATACTGGTTATGTTCTACATGTACACTTGGTAATTTGTGTTATGTTCTAAGAGTGCTAATTCCTGACAGTGGTCCATGTGGCCCTGTCCCCTGTACATATAATCCCTTGTAAATTCTGCCCGTGCCTGTTGGCACATTGTAGAGTGTGTGTTTTTATCTAATGTGTTGTGTATAATACAAAGGCTATTTTTATAGAATACCTTGTGTGGAGTTTCCTTTGTGGTGGGCCTTGGGTGTTGTTGCTGGGTGCGCGCGCAAACGCTTTACACATCGCCTCAGGGATAAGCCTGTCTGCTCGTGCCAAGCTACCAAGGGGGTGAGCAGGGGTTATCTTTGGCGTGTAACTTCCTTGCCCTGACTAGAGTGGTGGTTTCTGTCTGGCTTTGGCGCAAGCCCTAGCCAACCAGAAATCGCCATTTCTAACATTGGTGATCAGCGGTGGGATTTGGACTTGCGTTTGCGCTGTACCGCAGCGGCAACTGGCCGCACTACAAAACTCTGCATTTAGATAAATCACATGGTATAGGGATTATTGTTCTAAGTTTGTTTTTAATTGTCATTTCTTTGGAAATGTGTTTCTTGTGCACTGTGAGTTAGGTGTCCCTAGCTCGGGAGGGTAGATCATCCCCCTTAGTGCATTGTGTTTTCTGGATTCACCAGAGGGTGGGATCCAGTGGTGGCAGCAGATGTGTGTCCAGTGCATGTATTCCCATTCCCAGTTCCCGGGGTAGTGGTACCTGTGTCACGTGGTGGTCAGGTTGAGAAATCAGGGGCGGTAGAAACTGTCTTACCAGTCTTGGGAGGGGTGGGGATGAATGTGTAATGCGCTGGATGAATGTGAATGTCCCATTCCCAGTTCCCAGAGTAATAGTACCTGTGTCACGTGGTGGTCAGGTTGAGAAATCAGGGGCGGTAGAAACTGTCTTACTAGTCTGGGGGGTGTGTATGTGGATGAATGATGTGAGTTCTCTGAAATAAGGAGCTTGCTGGTTGATTGGGTGTGAGTTCTCTGGGATAGGGAACTTGCATTGGGGAGTGATTCCAAAAGTAGTGGCTGAGGTGTCTTCCAGCCCAGCGTGGTGGAAGAGGTTCAGAGTAGCCCAGCTAGGTCTCGGTGTAGGGGCTCACGTCCTGTCTCTGCGGAGAAGGAGTGGGTGGGACTGCGTGTCTCCAGGTGCCCGAAACCCAGTGTCAGGGCCTGGATGGTTTCTTTAGGGAACATCAGGTCGGGGGCCTAGGCTGTACCAATAGGTCATTTGAGGAGGATCTCCCAGTGTCTAGAGGGCGTGGAGCGTCTGTAATCAGAGCTCCAGTAGTCCTGGTGTCTGGCGGTACCGCTCCAGTTGGGAGGGTGCGGAAGTCCAGAGGGAGGGGTGAGAGGGGGAGGGATTCCCCAGTGGGAACCAGTAGGTCAGGGACCAGCCGGGATGGCTGAGTCGCCACTGAGTGACCGTGGTGTCGCCACTTCTGTCCTGGGGGGTCTGCACGCACTGTCAGATGGACAGGAGGTCGTGAGATCAGCGCCAGGCAGACTGTCACACGACCCATTAGTTATGTGTCACCCTCGTTAAGTCCTGGTTAGCCAGGCATCTGACCAAAGGGTACGTCCCTCGGTTGGGGAGCCAGTAGTCGGTGTTTCCGGATCTGGACGTAAGGGCAGCTGTAGTCCTGAGGGCAGGTGGGGCTCATCTTAGGTGAAGAGACCCTGCTCTACAGTGGAAGGGGGTGCAGAGGGAGGGAGCCCTCGCCTCTGACCCCTTGGATCCCAGGTGGTAGACCAGTTGGTGGAGAGAGGTCCTGAACTGGTGGGAGAGTTGTGTTCTGGTGGGTGCTTCCCTGGGAGGGTGCGAAACCCCAGAAGTAGAGGTAGGGTGGGGCATTCTTGCCCGTGACCTGGTCAACCTGAGGGTGCGGACCCTAGGTTGAAGGATCAGTGGTAGTTGGGAACTACACTGAGAGGGAGAGTGGAGAATGGCTTGTATGCCAGGGGTTACTACCCCCCCACTCTGGGTTTGGCAAGGACCAGTGGTATCTGGGTGGCCTAGGGCCTGGTCCTGGCCGTGGACAACTAGGTAGTACCAGTGGGGTAGCCTAGTTGGGCCTGAGTTCTTTTCGGTTGTTTTTTTTCAGATGGAACCATGTTGATTGAGAATGGCGTAGAACCGGAGAGTGTCCCTGCAGTGCGGGCCTGCGTCCGTGTTCTATCGCCCCAAGCAGGGAAGTCCATCACGGTGGTGATTGGTCTGCCCTGCGTTTTGGCTGGAAGGGGGTTGTGTTGGACTTGGCCCTTCTGGCAGGTTCACCCCTGAACTTTTTGCCTTTTGTTGGTGACTTGGTGTGGTGATTTTCTTGGTTTCTGCGCACTTTCCCTGTGTCCCAGGGTAAAGTGTGTGCGTGCTCTGAGTGCATGTGGTGAGATAGGCCTGCCCTCCCATAGGAATGCATGGGGAATGTATGTGTCCCTGGTAGTTCCTGATGCGTGGGGTGTGCAGGCCCGAGTTTGGTATGTGCGGACTCGTGGGAGTGAATGCTGCGCGATGATGTGTGCGGCGTGCATGTACCTAGTGTGGAAGTGCCACTTCTAGAAGTGGGCACTTCTGTGTGCAGTGCGTCTGGCGTGTGATTGGCTGGAGCTGGCTGGTGAGCCTGGCTCCAGGAGTCTGGTTGGGTCTGCCCCAGTGGTGAGTGTGAGATTAGCATGCTGATGGCTGGGGAGGAGTGCACCTTGGACCTGAATAGGGCAGGGTTTTCCCCACACACTGCTGGCTCCGCCCCCTGTGGTGCGACTGACGACCCTAGCCCTGCCAGTGAATAGAGTGAGGGGCTGAGCACATCAAGGGTGCTCCCCAACCAGCTGCGACTGGTTTTCCCCCTCACCCTGAACCCAGAACAAAGGGATTTGGTGTATAAAAAGGGGCTGTGTCCCCTTACAAAATGTTCTTGCTCTGTCTTGAATCTACCAGGGGCGTGCTGCTGGTGGGGCCCAGGAGGGACCGCCATGGGGGCTACCTCCCTGCTGGAGGGCCCTGTGTGCTGGCCCCTGGGCCCTAACTTGCCCCCTGGATACCTTCTGGACTCTTGTGACTTTCCTTTTACCTGGCCAAGGCTTGATGCTGGCCTAGCGCCCTGGGAGCGCTTTATTTTTCTTGCAGCAAGGTGCTTTTCTGGTCCTGAACATAGCGCCTGGAGAGCGCTTTATTCCCCCAGAGAGAGGAGCTGGAGCTGTGCAGCATTGCGCTGCCACGAGCGAGAGAGGGAATCCCCAGCGAAGGGATTCCCCCATGATGCGTGCCTTGCGGGTGCCCACCCCGCTTATTTTGCCTCTTTGATTGATTACCCCTGAAGGCGGGTGCCCACCCTGCAATGGCCGCCACATCAATGCTGTGTGGCGAGGCCGGAGCCCACCCGGCATCGCCGCATTCGTTACATGCGCGGGTGCCCACCCCGCGATTATTGAAGGAGAAATCACCGCCGCGGCCCGAGCTGCATGTGAAAACCGCCGCCGAGTCCGCGTCCCGCCTGGTTGTGGGCGGGGCCGCGGGACGGAAGCGGAAGTGCCGCCATTTGCCCCAGAGCCTCGCAGGCTCCACCAGTGAAGTCCCGGTCCCGAGATGGGGGACCGGGCGAAGGCCGGCACATCCAGGGACGGGGCTCTCATGAGGTGAGAGAGCCCCGCCAGTACAGAGAAGTCCCGGTCCCACCAGAGGGACCGGGCGAGGAGAGAGCCCAGCAGGTGAGGCGCCGCTCCGGAGTCCCCGGAGACCGATTCCTGCCTCCGCCTCCCCCAGCCGGTGAGTACGAGAGAGTCCGGGTGGGGGGGGAGGCAGTGTCAGAGCGGCCCCGTCTGGCAGCGGGCCGCTCCACCGAGGCAGGCATGTTTGTTTGAGCGCCCCTTCGCTCCTACGATTACGAGGGCATGGTTGTTTTTCTGTTGTGGTGCCTGGTGAAGGCACAGGACCGGTGATGCTTAGAGCGGCCCCGGATGGCAGCGGGCCGCTCCAACGATGGGCATGATGGTTTACAGAGCCTACGAGGCTCCAACGCTGGGTGCCAGTTCCTCGTGTGGGGACATGTTCATTTCAGAGCCCTGAGTGGCTCCAGCACGTGTGCCAGTTGTTCTCTGAGCCAGAGGGCTCCAACGTTTGGCCCCCCTCAGTTCCCTAAGAGCCAGAGAGGCTCCCACACAGCCTTGTTTGCCCAGAGAGCGAGTGCGCTCCACAGTACTTTGGGGAAAGTTCCTTTTCGATATTGGCGCCCAGTTATTTCAGGAGCCCGTGCGCTCCATGGGGACAGGTTACTTTCTGAGCCAGATGGCTCCCACGTTTTGGCCTATTGTTTCAGGGGCTAGTGAGAGCCCCTGCCTACTAGGTGCCTTCCACAGCTGCGCAGCACTTAGTGCCAGCTGCAGCGTTTAGGCCCTGTGCTTGTCCCCAGCTGCCCAGCAAGTAGTGGGCAGCTGCTACGTTTAGGTTCTGGCGCAACCTGGACTCTGATGTGATTGTGGTGCTAGGAAATGTACGGTGTAGTATGTTTTGCGCACCCTGTGTTCATGCTTTTGGTGCTAGGAAATGTGCTGTGTATAGTATGTTTGGCGCACCCTGTGTCTTATACCTCTAAATGTGGTTATTTCTGCCTAGAAGGTTGTTTTACCTGCTTAGGTTGAGGGTAGGGAGAATGTACTTCCCTGTGCGATGTGCGCCCCTAGTATAGTTATACCTAGGTGGTTAGGTCTAATGAGTTAGACCAATGAGAATTGCATAATGTGATTTATGCCCCTGTGATAGATACAGGATAGGTTTTATACCTGATGCTAGTGTGATGACGCTGAGGTCATTATTGCGCCAGTAGATACTGGTTATGTTCTACATGTACACTTGGTAATTTGTGTTATGTTCTAAGAGTGCTAATTCCTGACAGTGGTCCATGTGGCTCTGTCCCCTGTACATATAATCCCTTGTAAATTCTGCCCGTGCCTGTTGGCACATTGTAGAGTGTGTGTTTTTATCTAATGTGTTGTGTATAATACAAAGGCTATTTTTATAGAATACCTTGTGTGGAGTTTCCTTTGTGGTGGGCCTTGGGTGTTGTTGCTGGGTGCGCGCGCAAACGCTTTACACATCGCCTCAGGGATAAGCCTGTCTGCTCGTGCCAAGCTACCAAGGGGGTGAGCAGGGGTTATCTTTGGCGTGTAACTTCCTTGCCCTGACTAGAGTGGTGGTTTCTGTCTGGCTTTGGCGCAAGCCCTAGCCAACCAGAAATCGCCATTTCTAACAATGACACAAACAATAATAAGCACATTCAATAATAAAATGATCATCAGTTGTTCAATACAAGCGTTTCAATTAATATTCTCTACTAGTTACATTCATTTTCCACGTTATTTCTTCATGTATTCTACATTTTGACCTCAACACATCATGTTCATGTTATCACGTTACAAGATCCTAACACAGAAAAATGGATTTTGCACTACATCAGGTGAATAATTGAGATTGGCCATGTTCATAACGTGAAGCTATAACCCCACAGCACAGACCAGAGCCCCACAACAAAGACTTGGATAGAGAGAGGAATTTAGAAATGAAAGTAAGGCCCTTACTAATTGTTATCATGTAAATCCTTGTCAGAGACTGACAGTCTCAGCTTCTGTGGAAGTCAGAAAAGGATCCACGTCTGCAAAAAGTAAAACTACACTTCCAGTCTGATGGTGTCCAGATTATATACAGGGAAGAGCATATATTCTATGAGGAAATAGGAACTGTCACACAGGGCAGTGTGCAAGGAATGATATACTTCTTCCAGAAAACTCTTGTTCCCTAGCACATATTATCTTTGACCACATTATGGTATTTAATACTGCTGAGTGTTTGATGCGAATCTATTGCTTTGCTTTCTAATTTTAAATCTTAAAAAGTGATGGTGTTTTCTGCACAACGATGATAGTGAACCTTTTATGTATTATCTCTGTCTATCTGGTGTCAGTAGAACTTGTGAGTAGGGCTTAGATTGATTTTACTCTTGCCTTATTGATTTTGCTCTTACCTTCTGGGTAAACCCCTCAATCCTTCATGGGCCCCTCAGCCCTTGAGAGGGCCCCCATTTTGTCAAATCTCAATGAATAATGATGAGATATGGAAACTCAGGGACCACTCTGCCCATCCTGCGAAGGGGGAAAGGGGGGGGGGGGGGCTGTTATTTTAAGTCACGCCACTGAATATAAGGAGCATCTGTCTTCTCTGCCTATCTATTCCCAGCTTTCTCTAGCTGCCATCTTTAGCTCAATATCGGCCACGGTCTAGTCATTCCTGCTCCAATTAAACATTTGCCGCACCCAGGTGTGCAACGCCCATTAGGGCTTAACCCACTCCCCCCCCCCCCCCCCCAAAGTCTTAGTATCCCAGGCTGTCGAGTGCAGAGGACGTGGGCTGGGGCTAGGCAGGGACTGAGATTCAGACTCTTCCTCATGCAAAGTACTTCACAGGTCTTCAAACGATTATTTACCAGTTCACAGGTCTGTGTGTGCTGCCAGCCCCTCTGCTTTCCCCACTCTTGTTCTGGACTGATGCTGCCAAAGTGGGAGAAAGGATGAAAGGATTTCATTTACAATCCAAAGATGGGAAAGCAGCACATTAATATAAAGTGCCCAGCCACTGACCTGGTTTGCCTCTATGCTCTAAAACAGGAACTGGGCCCTCTACGTGGTATATTATTCATAATTTAAAAATGTGCCACAGACTCATATTTCAAAAAGTATATTTCTTTAACTTGGAAGGGTTTCACTTAAACAAACTAAAATGGGTTTCTGCATTGACTGACATTTATCAGAATTTACAGTTTCCAGTCATAAACTTTGAAACATTCATGCCTGTCATGAGGATGCTATTAACACTGGACCACTGAAATTATGCGGTTCAAGTGTTTTTTTCGAATAATATTGGAGTTGGCGCATTTGCCACATAATCCTTTGTCTGCTGCATAATGTGTAGATTTTGACAGAAAAACATAGTTTCTAGCTCAAATGGATCAAAATGTACTAAAGACCATGGTGCTATGTGTTCCTGCGCTCTGGAAGGTCCTTCTCAAGGGCTGACTGGTCATATTTCAGTAGCTAAATGCTGTATTCAGATGTTAAATTGGTATTAATAAGGTGACATCTTTCAGAGATAGAGTTACCATGTGTAAAAATGATAAAATAATGAGGTAATACTATCACAAAATGTGCAACATTATGCAACATAATATGCTTTTTCTTTACACATAATTTAGTCAGCACTGCTGCATAATTTGGTTCTTTTCTGCCGCATAATTCCAGTGGCCCTGGCTAGTAGTGAACCAAGAGGCAAGTCAGTTGTCATGTGAACCCGCTTAGATTTTCATAATATATGGAGCAACATTAAAGTCTATTAAAACATATAAAGGTGAAGTTTTTGTAGAGGGCACATCTTAAATTGAGGTTTTTTAAGGTACTCTCAAAAGGGACGATGGAGGCACAGTGTAATAAGGAAATTTCCTAGGGTAAAACAGATTTTATTTAGCAGGTAAACTGTGTTTAAAACCAGGTTTCCTGGTTTTAAAGTGCACAATTTCTATCAATCAATCCGTAAGGATTTATATAGCACTGTTAGTCACCCAATAGGGTATCCAGGCGCTTGTAGGCTCGGGAGGCTCATTCAAACAACCTAGTCTTGAGAGCCCTTCGGAATTCTGGAATAGAGGTGATGGTTCAGAGGTGCATTGAAAGGCTGTTCCAGGTCTTTGCTGCAATGTAGGGAAATGAGGGTCCTCCACTTCTGCTTTGGTGGATGCAGGCATGTGGGCAAGTGATAAGGAGGCAGAACCTAATATTTTCAACGGTAGGTGAAAGTTCAGGTGGTGGTTAAATTAGGCTGGTCCTTGGTTGTGTAGAGCCTTGTGTGCTTGGATCTGCAGCTTGATTTGAAATGTTTTCTGTACTTGGAACCAGCGGCATTGCCAAGGTGGGGTGTGATATGGGTTTGCCGAGGGAGGGTGAGGATGAGTCTGACTGCGGCGTTCTGTATGGTTTGATGTCTCTGTAGGAGGTGTGTGGCAATTCCTACGTAGAGAGTATTGCCATAGTCCTGTTGGTTGGTGATGAGGGCCTGTGTCACAGTGCATCTCGTGGGCAAAAATAGCCACTTGATGATCTTTTGTCGCATGCGCAGGGTGAGGAAGCTGGAGGAGGCAATGGCTTAGATTTGTGACTTCATGGTGCACTTGTTATCAATGATGATTCTGAGGTTTACTGCCAAGGGTAAGGTGAAATACTTAGTATCTAGGGATAGATCATCCTGCATTCACTCAGCTCACACTACACACGTTCACTAGTCATCCACCACTCACATGATCTCACTTATTACTCTCCCCATCCACTCAAAAGAGCAAGCTGGCCACTGAGTTCTCACATGGGCATACCACTCACTCTGCACTCACACCTCTCACCCTGCACATACACAGGCATTCCTTTCTCCCTGCGCTCACAGTGCTCCCCATGCACTTAGACCACCCACCGACCCTCAACACTTCCAGACCAAACCTCTGGAGTCACAGAATGAAGTCACAGAATATGGCCTGACCGCAGTACTAGATGCCTATTCAGTTCCATCAGTAACTACAGGTGCAATGCAAGAGAGGAGAGTGTACTAAGACTGTGGGATGGTATGACAATGGAGATTGAACTGGGGCTATGGGGACTGGTGTGGGAGCCGGGAGCAGTCTTAGGCTGTGGGCATCAGCCAAGAGGGAATGGTGAAACCAGGCAAAGGCAGCAGGACAGGAAGCAGCACAACAGGCTAAGGGTGAAGCACTGCAAACGTGACTGTGATCTGGCATGGAAATTGACTAGCACTGCAGGCTAAGGGTGTGGTGCAGGTGGGGGAAGAGTTCCCAGCTCAAGAGGTATTTGTTGACCCTGCACTGACCCCCCATTAGCCTTCATAACAGACACTGTAAAAAGAGGTGGGGTGGTCACCTATGGCCAAACATTCTGTTTTGGCTGCTTCTGAAGCCATGATGTAGACCAACATCTGGGCCCTGTTGGTCTGCATAACAATAGCACCCTGCAGGGCCTGGTATCAGAGGGGAGAGCATGCTGAGGCTACAGGTGGTCTGCGAGATGGGAGCAGTCCATGGAGAAGCCAGTGAATTTGAGGAGAGTGAAGTGAGGTTGTAGATTGGTGTAGAGGAGGAACTGGGATGAGGCTGTTGTGACGCAGGACCTCAGGCTAAAGCTTCAGTGAGCAGCACATCTGGAGTGCAAGGTCGATCGGGCAAAACAAGTATTTATGTTTTGAATATCGCTAATGCAAATAGGGAAGAAAAAGCAATCAGACTCATATGACACTGAGTCATCACACTGGACATAGCGACCATTTTGAATGGGGTAAATTCCTTGTTGTGAAGCTCTATTCACCAATACTTCTACCAGTTACACCCCTTGCTTGCTCACAGAGCAATATACTTTGCCAATACTATCACATCATTGCGGAGGGGTCTACTTCTTCTCACTGCCACATTATTGCATTTTAATATAGTAGCCAGGTTAGGTGAGGAAGCACACTCAGAAGTCATTCGAAACAAGCACTACACTCTTTCTCTGCAGCACCACAGAAGTTCTTCCCAAACAAATGCTGTAATCAAGGAAAACATGTGGGAGGAGCCAAAGTCTCTCTGAGAGTTGTGTTTCTTGAAGTTTTTCTCTGTTGATTATACAAGGTATGGCAAAAGCTAGACCTAAAAAGTACATCTCGGAAGTCTTGAAACACATTCAATATAGTGCTTAAAAAGTCACATCATAGTACTAAACATTAACTTAAGTACATTAACATCTCAAGAATAATACAAGGAGTTAAGTCATGTGTTATGGAGTACTGGTGATTAGCCAAAAGGTGTGAAGTAGTTTTAAAAAAAGCATTAGTTTTATTAAAAAAAATTGTTTGCATTTTTTCTGCAATGCCTTTAGTGTCTCTGGCACCATTCCTACCTGAAACCATTTTGCCATTGACTCCCATTGAAAATTTAGTATTAAGTTAATGATACTGACTATATAGACTTAGGAATCATACATTGTATAGTTGGGCACTCTGAATACATATCCTTTCTGGCAGAAGGCATGGGTAAGATCCAGTTCAGAGGGCATAGTGCAAGCAGGAGCTACTGGGCCTCAGCCATAGCGGCAGAGGTGGTTTACCTTGGATGTCCCAGATTCTGTCCTCCTTTGGCCCCAAACAAACGGGTCCATGTATAACCCCTTGAGTATTTGACTCTTAGTGATAGCACTTTGGCACATTCACACACTTCTCAGGTAGGTAGTGTAGGGGTATGGAAACTCAGGTCACCAAGCAGAGTAATGTCTGTTTGTCCAACACGGTGCTTTATTTGGATAAGAAACTTACTTTAATAGATACGCTTAAAACGGTAAACTGCCGCAGCTACAATAATCTGCACTGCCACTTATGCTACTGCACCTTACTGCCTTCCTCTTCTCTCTTTCATATGAGTCCCTTCTCTTGTGAGTCTAAGCAGGTCCCCGTTAGGTTAATTTTGTGAGAAATTAATCAAGGCTCAGGGGCATGTACCACAGTTCAATAATGGTTGTACTCAGTTCGGTACAGTCTCCTAAATACAGCCTCACCACAATGCAGGTCTCTGTGCATTTCAGCATCACGTGCCTTCGTGTCATGTGTCACCATGGTTACAGGAATGGCCCTCTGTCTGGGTAGCCTGCAGCAGGATGGGGCAGACACAGCTGAAGCAGTGAGTCCTTCAATGAATCTTGGTAATGGAAGTCAGTGAGAGCTCATGATAGGCCTCAGACCTGCTTCTGGTTCACTGGATAGCAGATGGGCCACCGCTTACATGTGTATCACAACAGTGCACTAGCAGGCATGGGATGCACTTTGTAAATAATGCAGTGGTGACCGTCATGTGCACAAGTCTTGGCTACAACAGTGACGTCCACCATGGACTTCATTTTTGACCTCTGTAGTGATGTGAGCCACAGTAACAGCTCTGGGTTTCAGTAACTACATTCACCATGGGCACAGCCCTTGATTTAAGCAGCAAGGTGAACCCTGATTCTTTCTATTGCAAGGTCTGCTGCCTGCTTGTGGTTCCCTCTTGAAACTGCAGTTCTGGAGAAACTACACTGACCCTCTTTGGACCCTCATATCGCTTTCTGTAGGCTTCTTTCTCCTGGTAGACCCTCCATACTAGAGTCTGGCAGTTCCTGGCACTACCTGGACAGCCAAACCTCCTGCGGCTTGACAGACTATTTTAGTCTTGCAGCATTCAGGCTGGCTTCTAGTCACTTCAGGTCAGGGGTACAGCTCTTCCAGCATGTAGAGACTCCAGTTGAAGTATCCTCTCCTATGGTAAGCTGGCTATCATACAGACACCGTTTCTGGTTGTTGTACAGCAGTCCTCAAGGAATGCTGCAGAATACTCCCTTCCTTGGTGAAAGAACTTGGAAGCGACCCAACAAAGATGTAAATAGCTCTGACTTTTATGCAGTCACAGCACATAAGAAATGTGGATCCTCTTCAATCTCAAAACCGGTTTGCAGCGGTTCTTCTGTCAGGTGTCCTCTCTAGGCTATTTTTCTGACAGAGAGTTTGTGTAGGGTGATGCTCTTCACACCAGGGAAGTCTCCAGGCTGGGAGTACTCAGAACAGAGGCCCAAAGAGGTGTGATGTTTCTGCAACTGGCTTTTCACTAGCCACACTTAATAGTGATCAAGATGAAGACAAAAGGCGGGTTTCACCTGAAAGATCTCTCTCACCCTGAACAACAAAGATGAGAGTCCCACCACAAACACCTACTGAATGACAGTACCACAGCAAAACCAATCAGAAGATCCACTCAGAAGGAGCTGCTTCAGTGAATTTTAAAGGAGTGTTGTCACCACCCTCCATTTTCAGGAATTACAGCAATATTCTTCCACTGTCTGTTAAAAACAATCTCACCTACATCTTGTGCACAGTAGCAGGCTAGGGGCTTCCAAAATGGGACCTGCCGGCCTCCATTACTCTGGCTTACTCATCCACATACTGCATGTACAACACAATCCACACACACACAAACAATCCACCTGGATGTTAGTAGTATGATCTAGGTTACACATTGATGTAGAACTTTGCTCCAGTGGGGCCAGCAACATAGATAGAAGGTTTGATAACAACTGTGGATTCACAAAACACGGTATGCTGCCACCACCTCTGTACCTGCTAAACCCATGTCAGGGATGGTAGTCCACTGCCAGCAAAATGAGAACACAATTGATGCACCCCTCCAGGTCACAGGAAAGTTGCAGGGCTTCATTTGTGTCAGAGACAGTGGTAGGTCTCTGCACATGTTATATTAGTGTGAGCCAAAATCAAAAACTAGGATATCAGTGAGTCACAGTCAAGCACTCAGAACATGGCACCATGACTGCACACCCCGCAGGGAACATTTTTAGTCCAACAACATGTTCAGGCAATGTTATATTTTTCCTAAATTAGTACAGTTTATCTTATGGTCTTTTCACTACATATATGTTTACTTGACTTCAATAAATATGCTATTTTGTGGATACTAAACAAGTGCATATTTGTGTCTCAATGTATAATCATTGATTTAAACATACATCATTGTCCCTCTCTACGCAGTGCACACATGCAGGGATAACCGCTCCTAACCCTCTAAATGGTGAGTAGCTTGAATGTTTTCTTTTCTTCACAAGAAAGAGTTGGTAGTAAAGAAAGTTGGCTGGAGCCAGTAAAGTGAACATTTCTTATGTCCTGGAAAACTTGCCTATAGCCTGCAAAGCTGAGAGTAGCCACAAGCCCTTAACATGGGGCAGAAGATTTGAAAACTGAGAGCTGTTGAGGGGCCTTCAGACTTGATGAGAGGCCTCACGGTCACTAACAGTAGCTCTGCTAGAAGATTTCAGAGGAAAAAAAGGTCCGCCAGCCATAATAACTGAAGTGGTAGTACCTTACAACATCCTGATTCCTTGGCAATACAGCTGAAGTCCTCCTCAGCACTGGCCCCTGCTGTTTGGAGGGCTAACCTGCCTTACTTCTCACCAACCAATTTCACTCTTCTTGCAATCCCTTCCCCCGGCTCAACCACAATTCCATTTGCTCAATACAGTTTACCAGATAACAAAACAGAAAACATCTACAGTCACTTATCTTTTATCTCAGCAAGGCTTTCTCAATCCTTCATCAATGTTGCAAATGCTTGTTGGCCAGCAGAACTGCCTGCAGACCAATGTCAATGACAAGTTCTGCAGCCAATCCAGTCAGAACAGTCAACAACTAATTGAATATGGATATTTTCCCAAAGGAATTCTAAATGCCTTACATAAAATCCTCCCTAAACCAAACTTTCTTTGAGCCAAGAGATCCCTCTAAGCTTTGGCCAATAACAGTCTGTTTTTAGTCAAAAAGATAGATTGAAAGATCTGCCTCAAAACAAATACATACATTGAAAGAAAAAAACCTGCTTTCAGATTTCCAAAACAGATTCTTATATGGCTGAGACATAGAAGCAGCAGTGATTTCCACAAGGGGATAATTTTTAAACATCCGTGGAATAAAACTGGAGTACCGCCACACCTATTACTTGAACTCCCCCTTGCTTTTGATACTGTTCATCATCCGTAGCTTCTACAGAGACTTGACAACATCAGAGTGCAAGACGCACTATTAGGGGACAATAATGCAGTGGTAATATTTGCACCAATGAGGGTGTTAACTACAAAGAATACTAGACTGCCCTGGGGAGGGTCTCAGGTTCTAATGACATCTGGAGACTAAAACGCAGTCTGAACTAAAATGAAGGGGGCTTACTGAGTACAAATCTTCTTCGGGAGATAACAAGTACATATTTCTTAGATATCAGATTAGCAGACTTTTCACATATATAAATACGTTGCACTTCATACTGTTATGACCTTTTGATGTTACATGTCTGATAGATATATATGTGGCAAAGATGAATGTGATATGTTGATATGCATGTGTGCTAGCTTCTGTACCCCCACCGCCCTTTTAGAATCTTATTTTTTATAGAATGGTTTTAATTTTCAAATATTTGAAATTTGACCAATTAAGTATATAGACTTATGCTTGCTAATTAAGGGTCCAGGCTGTATTGTTGCCACAATTAATGCTGATTCATAACCAGAACTGTGGGATGGTTTATCAACCATATGAATATTTGAAAATAATTTCGAAATTAATGTTTCCTTTTTTAGCATTCTATCTCTGGCAGTATACACGAGCAAATCATGGAAGTAAGACTAAGGGGGATGGGTAAACCTAAAGGATCTGTTTTGTTCACCAACAATATTGACATTATTGAGCAAACTCTGTTTCCAATGAACCTCATCCGACTTACTGATGATTTTTTCTTTTTAACTGAGATTTGGATCCATGGTGCATAAATGCAGGATATTGGCCTCAGGGTCACTGGCTCTTCTAAACTCATTCATCTGGATCACACTTACAAGTTGGGTGGGAGAGTCGCCGTTATTTTGCACCACCATTTTAAGATAGTACAGACTCCACTCACTGGCACTAAGCTGGTGGATGTTCTTGCAGTCAATGTTCATTTAACTCCAACTTCAACTACAACATATATGATAGTCTTCCGGCTTCCTAGCACTGTGACTAACCTCGTTTGAGATTTTGCTGAACTCCCAGCACCATTAGCTCTCTCTATGCTTTAAATGTGTTAATTTTGGTTGAGTGCAACATTAAGGTCAGTGGCGGCTGGTGGATTTTTAAATTGGTGGGCGTATTGCTAGCGAGGAAGTGAGTGAGCCTGATGCTTGTAAGTCTGGTGTGGGGCGGGGTTCTTGCATGCTCTTCACAATGTCAAAGTGTATTTCTGTAACATGTAGAAGCATTGACATTATCACAGCACACAAGAGCACTGCTCTGAGAAGCATTTATTAATTTTGCTAAAACATTAACTTATAACCATTCTGCCCCTGTCCCCACCCTGGTGACAGTGACATTAGTGCACTAAGAGGCAAGGCAGTTGTGATGTGCACTCTGTATGTGGGCTAGATTCCATTAGCTAGAGCAGCATTGCAGCAAATTAAATCAAACACACCATATTTCTGTACAGCTTGCATTCTAAACATGTAATGTGCTCACGGAAAAGGAAGATCAGTGAAATAAAATATGTAACGTTTTAAACTTAGCATGCAGGCCGTTTGGAGGTTCTGCCCCAGTCTGCCCTGCTGGTTGGTGAGACGAGGCCACAGTTGGGATGCTGTCGGGTGCTAGAGGTGTCCGATTCCCACCCACAGTTCACAGAGGAGCCTAAAGTGAAAGCTCTACTCTTGGAACATAGCAAAAATGCTATAAACAGATACACTGAGGCACACGCATGCTCAGTGTATCTGTTTATAGCACTCAGCACGTGACTGACGTCACAGGGTCATGAGTTGAGCCTCATGACCCTGTGAGGTCACGTCATAATAGATCAAATGCATTTTTTTTAAACAAAATGCAGCATTACTACATTAGTCACAGCACAACATAATGTGCTTTGATTAATGCAGTAAATTGCTAACGCTGTAAATTAAAAAAAAAAAAGAATAAATTACACTTTCCTTTCCCCTCTCGTCACAGGGATGATTTGGGGAAGGGCGGGACATTAATTCTATTACAGGACCGGAGTCTTCAGATTATGCTTCTCTTTCATTTACTGCAAACAAACAGCAGCCAATGAGAATCATAACACAAAACACAACATTCCCAGAATGCATAGTGTAAGAAAACAATAACCATAGAGACTAGCTCTATATAACAGTCCTCAAACCGGAACACCTCCTCTTTCTTTGCTGCTCCTACACAGAGATAAGTGCTCGATTTTCCTATCTTGCTTTGTCTCTTGCTTTGTGCTTCAATATAATGTTTGCAGCCTTTATTATGTAGTTACTATGTATTTAATGCCATTTTGCGTGATGCTTTGCATATCTAGCGCGTCCCTTTGATTGTGGATTTGAACTTTGCGCGCTCGTTCGCCTCTTGGCAGCGCACTGCGCTCACGCACTTTAGCGGCCGATTGGAAGGTTGCGGTTCCGCTTATTAAGCGCTCCTCACCTTCCGATCGCCGTCTCCTCTGTGCCCAGTCCATTTCGCCGCGTTACTGGTGGTGGGCGGTGCTCTCCCTCGTTCGAGCCCGCAGTGTGGTTGAGCCTCGCGTCGCGTAGCCCAATTGGGCTCCTTTTGGGCTATGCGACGCCTACTTTCGTTTTCCTCCTCACTCCAAGAATGAAAAGCATTGTGTGGTCAAATGTCTTAAGGTATATGAGCATTGTACACGATCACTTCGCCCTTCTGGTTGTTCCAGGTTACTGATTGCCTTACAGAAACCGTTTAAACCTGTGACTTCCGCTACTATTTCCAGATGGCTGAGATTTGTTATGTCAGAAGCAGGCATTGATGTTAATTTGTTTGGTGCACATTCAGTGAGAGGTGCTATGGCCTCCAAGTCATTTATGCTGGGTTCCAGTATTCATGATATGATGAAAGCTGCCGACTGGTCGTCCAGTTCTACTTTCAAGCAGTTTTATTATAAACCTGTAGGCGATGTAGACTCTGTGGTGTTACATAAGCGTTAAACTAGCATAATCTGAAGCCTCCGGTCCTGTAATAGAATAAACAATTAGCTAGCATTCGCGACAAGAATTTTCAATTCTATTAAGGACACGGAGGCGAGGATTATCCCGCCCAGGGACAACAGAATAATTGTGATGATTCGTAATGCCATGTTACCCACCCTGATTTATCAGTCGATGACAATTATTACGAGTATGATATTTCTGTTTCAGGCGCTGATCAGAAAGGAGATTAGACCAGGGTCTGGTCCTCGGAGGAGTTGGTTCCATGATCTTCACGTTCCAGTTCTACGTTTCCTGTGGTTCCAGCCTCCAGGTGTGGTTTGGATGTTTTGCCGTTGTTTTTCGGACTTATGCTAATAGACTTGGACTCTGCTCGTTGGGCAAAGAAAGAGGAGGTGTTCCGGTTTGAGGACTGTTATATAGAGCTACTCTCTATGGTTATTGTTTTCTTACACTAAGCATTCAGGGAATGTTATGTTTTATGTTATCATAATTCTCATCGGCTGCTGTTTGTTTGCAGTAAATGAAAGAGAAGCATAATCCTCGCCTCCGTGTCCTTAATAGAATTGAAAATTCTTGGCGCGAATGCTAGCTAATTTTTTATCCCTCTCCAGTAATAGGCAGCCTCGGGAGGTACAGGGCTTAAACTGTACCTTCCCGAGGCTGCTTTACAACATGACGCTGCCTTGCGTCATTTGTGGGAGGTCTCCAAGGACCTCAATATACTGAATTGCAGGGCTGACACCATGTCAGCCCACATTTCCAGAGATGCATTAGAGCAAATTTGTGACACATGCGCACTCGCAGGTGTCACAAGAAGCCTGCCAGACTGCCTGCCATGAGCGTCACCCATCAGGAAGCAGCACAGGAGTTCGATTCCAGCACTGGCACTTCCACATTTCTTTTTAAATGCAGGGAACATCATCACTTGTGTTAATTAGCATTTTAAAAGAAATATGGATGCCGGTAATTGCTATTTGCAATCACCATGATGGCAATTGCAAATATAAATTACCAGCATTATCCACCACAGTCATGCATTCGGGTGGCCCTAACGAAGAAACCACCCTTGATTAAGAAAGTGTCATATTGACTTATGCAATACTTTACATTTAACACAATTGTTAAATTTGCCTGCTCAACTAATAGACCACTCTACACATTTTATTTTTACAAATTCCAACTGTTGGACTTGGCCCTCTCTGCATGGTCACCGGCAAACTTTTTGCCTTTACCCCTCCTGTCTGCTGAATCCGATCTTGTTAGCTTTTAGGACTCAGTTCACTTTACAGCTGCTAACCAGTGCTAAAGAGCTTGTAGCCTCTCGCTTTAAACATGATAAAATTGGCTTATGCCCAGTTAGCACATCAAATGCATGCATAAGTCCCTAGTAAAGTGGTACTACCTGTACCCAGAACCTGTAAATGAAATGCTACCAATGGTCAGCAGCACTCATTGGGTCGCCCACTAAAAGTAGCCTTTTAAAACATAACTCAGGGCTGCCATTGCAGCCTGTGTGCTGTTTTAGACTGCCATTTAGACCTGGCAAAATAAGCCTTTTGCCAGGCCTGCATCTTCCTTTCTTATACATATGTCACTCATAGGATAGGCTCTAAACAGCCCATAGGACAGGGTAGATTGTGTTTAAAAAGTAGCACATGTGTATTTAAGTTTCACATGTCCTGGTAGTGAAAAATTCCTAAATTAGTTGTTTACTATTGTAAGACCTATCTCTCCAATTGGATAACATTGGGTTACCCTATCACATCTGCTAACTGAAAACTTGTCATTGGGCACAGGTAGAAATCTCATTGTTTACACTCAAAGGAATTGAAATGTAAAGCCCTCTCCAATGGTAAAGTTGGATTTTAAGTCACAATTCTGAAAAGGCCACTTTTAGAAAGTTGCCTTGTCCTAACCATTTGGTGCCTTTAGCCTGTATCCAGGGTCACATGACTGGTTGTAGTGGGCAATTAATTTTTGCGTGATCCTCTCAGGCAGTGAGACAAAGGGGGACAATCTGTTGGCAGGATGGGCCATCCTGTTAGGAAGGGATGGGCAAAGCTGTTCCCTGCCCCAATTACATTTCAAAGGGAACGCTATGAGCACACTCACAAAGATCATCACACCATCCAGTTGTCACCCAGACTGCCCTTAGAACCTGGGCAGGGGAGAGAAGGAAATTACAGAACCAATGTGGGTTTCTCCCACTTCAAAGCTGGCACCAGGTATACATATGGGACCTCTTGAACCACTTATCAGTACACTCCTGGATCTGTGACCACTACAGAAGCAGAAATGCCCTATTACCAGAGGGCTGCCTTGCTGCTTGAGGCCTGTGCTGCTCTCTGAGAAGGAAGACTGGATCTGGTCCCTTAATTTCAGGCTGAGTGATCCCAAGGGTCAACTGGCTGACCTCCTGTTCTGAGCTACATGGACACAAACTCTAGAGGCTTCCCTGCAACTGACCAGCTGACCTGCTGCACTGAACCAGCACCTGGACCTGCCTTAGCCCTGCTTGCCTCTGCTGGAGTTAGTTCCTGATCCCCAAGAGGTGCTTCCCCAGGTCCTGGACCCTTGTCTGGCAGTCCTCAGTGGGTCAAACTTGGTTCTGTCCCCAGCATGCACTCCATTGCAGTTGGCCTGAGCTTGTGACTTTGTTCCTGATCAGATAACCTCTGTTGGCACATTGCGGGTTTTGGTGTTACTTTATCCAAACCGTTAAAATTCAATATCTCCGGTTCTACAGATTGAATTTTTGTTATTTTGGTCTCAATTTCTTTATTGAATTGTACTCTATGTTTCTAAATTGGTATGGGATATTTCTTGTGGTTTGTTTTCACTTTATTTCTGTTTGTGTGCTGCATAAATACTTATCACATTGCCCACAAGCGACCAGAGGGTCAAGCACAGGGCAATTTAGTGACTTTTTGTGGTTTACCTTGACAGGGATTGTGGTTACTGCTTGAGATGGATTCGCTCCCACCACAACCAACAAACCAATTGCTAACACTAACTTTGTAATCTTTCTGAATAATACACCTTTATGTTGGAATGATCACCATATGATTACATGTAAGATGTAATTGATTGGGCAGTTATTCCAATCATAAAAGGACTGCACAACCCCTTTAAAGCTACTTTTCCAGTGTCACTATACATAATATATCATTGCCTTGGATGGAGGTCCCTTCTCTAGATAATGACATGGAAGGCTTTAATAGAGAGACCGAATGTTAGATCACTGGCACGTTAGACCCCACTGCCACTCTAAAGACTGTTAAATTCTTTGCAAAAACTACATCAGCCAAATGGTACACTGATGTGCTTAAAGTGGCTAAAAACTCCTGTAGAGTATTTAAAGAGCATAGAGCAAGGACTATTCTCTGGTTAGAAAGGCTAGGTATGATTTAGCCATTAAGCAGTACAACAGATTAGTAGTAAATACTCCTGCTAAATTATATTATTTTGCTTATTAACTGAGCAGACAACAGAACGAAAGAAGTTTTTAAAATTGTGAAGGAAGTTTTATCTCTTACAGCATGGCCTAAATCCCTCACCCCTTCTTCAGAGGTTTGTTAAGCACTGTCTCCTTATTTTTAAAACTGATCTATGGCACTGTGACAAAACTTTGCTCGTGTTGCCCTTAGAATTATTTCAGACTGATAAATGGGTTGATACCAAGCCGCTGGTTAAGACGTTTTCTACGGTTGATGCTACCCACGTAACAGCTGTAGCACTGACCATTAATTTGCGTTCCGTCTTGGACCCTTATCCTACCAGAATAGTCAAAGAAACTCTTGACATTTGTGCACCTATCCCTACAGCGATTACTAGTACCTCTCTTTTACAGCAACAAGACCTGCCTATAGGAAGCAGTTCATTGTGACTCAGTTGCTAAAAAACAACTGCTGACCCTTTCATCCTCAACAATTTTATACCTATATCCCTGTTGCCCTTAAAGGCCAAAGTAACATTATAGATAGTAAACAAGGAGGTGAATGCCTATTGTGAACAGCATTCCATTCTGCATGATGCACAGATAGGTTTCTGTACAGGTCATAGCACTGAGCTTGCTCATTCAGCAGTAACATACCGATTGCAGATGATCCAGGAATAGGGAGGTGCAGCCACCTTTCTCATATTGGATCTACCTGAAGTGTCCAATACTGTGTTCCTTGTACCCTGCTGGATCGTCCTCATCAGATCAGTGTTAGAGGCCTAGTACTTCTCTAAATGCCTTATTTTCTCCAGAGATGGGCCTGTGCGATTTTAAATCATCGATTTGAGCTTAATTGTGGGGTACCTCTGTGATTTTCTCTAAGCCCCACGTTATTCAACATCTATGTAGCACCTCTAGCCAAGCTTATTAGATCATTTGGCTGGAAGGTTATGACAAACATGAATGACGACTAGATTATTCTTCAGCCGCATGGATATTCTCTCCTAGTTCAAAAATATTTATGTTTGGTCCAGTCTGATTGTAACAGTTGAGGGAATCAGGGGAAATTTCCCAATGCTTAATTCAGATGAGACTGAGTTCCTAATCATAGGAGGGTCCTCAGCAATGTAGTC
The DNA here is from genome assembly GCF_964204655.1 of Triturus cristatus. Taxonomy (NCBI): domain Eukaryota; kingdom Metazoa; phylum Chordata; class Amphibia; order Caudata; family Salamandridae; genus Triturus; species Triturus cristatus. Next base: position 287,886,858 of record NC_140591.1, on the reverse strand, counting down.
AAATAATTGGTGGGCTTCTTCGCTGTGTTCCTACCCTATCCCTGTGACCAAAGTTGTGGCTCCAGCACCAGCGTCCGCCTTGGCCTGACACTTGGAATCTTGTCTTTTGCAACGCTTTGTGCACCCTGCTCTAGTGTTCACTGCTCCTACTTCAATTGGGTTACTCCATCCAGCTATTTAGTCTTCTTTCCAGAAGTTCTGCCTATTTCCTGCTCCTCCTTCTGCTTGGATTCCTTTCAGTTTATTCTTCCTGTGTTTTGCCCCTGGATCCCAACTGCTTTCTGGGTTTGTTTTGCCCCCAGACTTTTTCCTTCATTGGGATTCCTTCTGGAGGGCAATTCCCTCCTTGAATCGTTCCTGTGTTTGCAGCAACGTGGCTACTGGAAAGGGTCACCCTTACCTCTAGCAGACCCCAAGAGGCAAAACCTGGAGTTCTCCATCATCCCATGGCCAAAGATCTGCAAGTAGGCGTCTGATCTCTGACAACAGTATGCAACCTGGATTCGCATTTGCTGTTAAATTGAGCTGCGCTGCTCAAATTGGAAAACTTATGTGAATTTGTCTTTTCCACCTTCCACTGCTAAAAAAAATTCTTCCACTCCTGCCTTCATCTTCTCACTTCACAATCTGCATTCATACTCAGTCCAGTGAGCCCCTCTCAAAAGCCTTGCGCCCTTTTCTCTGCTTCTGCCTGTGTTGTACTTCTGCCTAAGCTGCACAGAGGCAGGGCTGCTGTCTAGATGTTTGCCTATGCAGCAACCAAGATTTGTAACATCCAACCATTATCATTATGCCTTACCTCTGACCATCTGAATTTTAGAAAACACCTGAAAATGTTTCCGTTCTCTACCTAGCATCGCCAACAGCCTTACGTTTCATTAATCCAGCTCTAGCAATCAGAAAGTGTACCTTATCTGGTTCCTTGTATTTAGACAGCAATGATCATAGGTTGTGACTCAATGGCACATTTTGATCAAGCCATTTTCACCTAGCAGAGAATCTCTAAAGACCACTTGAGATCATCTCCTAACTGGACTGAATTTCCATGGATTGTAAAATAAGACTTCGGTCAGATCCCAATACTTGTTTAGAGCACATAAATACTTTGCCTTTTCAGTGAAGTGGGCCTAATTAGTACCCTGACTAAATAGCCCAACTGCTTCAGTTTACATATAATATATTTCATAAAAATCTTTCAAACTCTAGTTGGAGCTTTATCAGCGAGGTCCCATGTTTCCGTCAGTCTTCTTCATAACATGCAATAATTTATCTTGCAAAGTTAAGAACAATAATAGAGTTTTAGATAATGGTAGGTACAATGACAACATTGTTTTCACCAATAAGGAGCTGCAAATACACCTTGCTAAGAGTCTGGAAGACGCATACAAAAATATATGAGGAAAACAGAGCTCCCCCATATTTAGAGAGCTGGTTCCAACTCCTGCCTGATTGCTAAAATAAAGGATCATTTCAATGTGTCCTGAAATAACCCTCCTTTCCTCTTGATCTCTCTCACATATAATTGTACTTTTATCGTTGAATCAACACAAAGCAGTCCTAATTCATGACAGAGGGTGGGGTACTATTTTAAAATAATTTGATGGTGATTCGGAAAGAAGCACCCACCAGCCAGTTCCTCGCAGATGCGTCACTCCGAATAGGGTCACTGTTTCCCAAATCCACATGGATCAATTTTACCTCTGCCTTCAATATTATCCGTTTGATGAATTGAAATCTGCTGATTTCAGTTTTCAGCCAGGGAGTTAATGCTCTAACACATCTTCCAGCTAATCTCAATCGCTACCTATGTCTGAGAATCACCTTTAGAGCATCTTTGGGAATCTTATGCGGTCCCTCTTAAACTGTAAAGCACTCTAATACCCAAGAACTTCATCCACGATATACAAAACTAGAAATGAATAAGTAAAATAAATAGTTAGGAGAATATCCCTGAGAATACCCAAATTTAAATTTACAATTTAATTTAAAGAAATGTAAGCACTTTTTATTTCACATTGTATTAGTAGAAGCGACCTAACATCAGTTTAAGCAACCTACAAATAGATAAATGCCTCAGCAGACCCAATAAAAAGACTGCATAAGAATTACTGGGACAGCCCAGGGGTGTAATGGCTGTAAACAGGTAATTTGTCACTACGTTAGATGCACTTTCAAACTTGAAAAACTTGAAAGTGCCTCAAGACAAAGAGCAGATATCATTCTGAGCTACATTACGACGAAGCCAAGAGAATATAAGCTCTGGTGTTTTTTGGAAATGGGGTCACTAATATTTCTAACTCTCATCTCACTAATTACAGCCCAGTGAAAAAGGCTGCCAGACTTCAAGTGTAAGTCATCTTGGCACATTACATGAGGACAGAAAAAGGATTCTAGGTCTGTATTTTTTTTAAAATTAGAACTTCAATAGGAAGATAGGTAAAGCAGTGCCCTGTGGTATGTGTCTGGGGTCCAACGTCACAGGAGTACCTTAGTGATGAACTCGGAGTAGGCTCCGTCGTCGACATACTTGTGGTCTGCCCGCCTCTAAATGTGGTGGGCTGACGCAAAGTTTGGTGGAGTTTGTTGCAACGGAATTCCCTCTCTGCCAAATTTCAAATCAGCTCCTTCATCTTTAAGTAGCTGAAATAGTTTTTTTCTTCCTATTTACAATCCCAGTTTCATGAAGGTGCTTTGTGACAAAAACACAACATCCAAATAAACCTGATTGTAGTTTGCATAGTTTATGGAAATTGTTTTGAAATCGGTAGTATAAAAATCGTCTGTAATACGCCTTTCAAAGTCTGAAGCTTTCAAGAGCTCTTCTTTACATGGGTAGGCATACTCCCAGTTATAACCACCTTCTTTTTCATTTGTTTAAGGAAATGGATCACTGCCAAGATTGGAATCTTCTGTCTGAGCCTCGGATTACACCGATGATGCTGGTTTGTGGGTTAGAAACAAAGGCCCACTGCCTGAATACACCTTTCCAACAGAAATATGTATAGGACAACCTACTTTATCCCTGAGATAATCACACTTAAGTTTAGTTTGCATTGTACATTTAGAACAACCTTTCAGCAGTAACAATGTGCTATCGGATACAGGGTCTCTGCAGCCCATCAGCAATTGCACCGGTATCTCTTTGGAACTGAATGTTTTTGCTCAAATTGCTCTGTTTCTAGCCCAGGGAAAATTAATGAACTTCTACTCTGACAGCTCATGTTTAACAAGTCCATCTGTAACACAATCTGTGCTTTGTCTGTGTGGGTGCACAATACAGATTGATGTTGATGTGGTAGTATCATGTATTGCTCTTGGAAAACTGGCTGCTGCACAAGAACACCCCTCAGAAAGAGAGAAGGTTGGGATTTCTTTCAGAGTGCATCTGTTTTATATTGCTTGGTTGGTTTTCAATGTGTTTTAGGTAACTTTGTGTTGTGAATGGCTGTAAAATCATTTTCTGTGACCACAGTAATTAATTCCATGATAGTGTTTCTTCTGCCTGTGTATGGAAAGAGAGATACACAATGGTGTCATATGGCTGAGGTCTTGGGGAGGAGCCAAAGACAGTGCATAATTTAGAGCACTGCACATCAAGAGTTTCATGATATATTAAAACACTGTGCATATCTTTTTTCAGATCGTTAGTTTGATAACAATATTTTATCTAATATAAGGTAAGCCTTACCGACAGACTGTTGTTTCTGACTGGATCTAGTAAATATCCCTCTCTTGACTATTCTACAGTTATAATTTTTCTAGAGTATTATACCAAGTATCACCTGGCTCCATATTGCCCTGATCAAGACACCGTCATTCATTACTGTGAGTGGTCGAAACGTTGACTTTGTGAACTGTTACAACTGACCATTACTGCCCTGCGGATCAAACTCTCTTCTGACCTGTGGTGTTTTGAAAAGGGATGCAGCCAACTACTTTCAACTGTTGTGTGTCACTTATAAATTGTTCCAAGACACTTGGCATGTTATGCACTGTGCCGTTACCAGCCTTCATCACTGCACTGTGATTTTTTAGCTTAAATTAAGATAAACAAAATATTGCGCAAATCGTATGATCCAGTCGTTCTCATGCTTGTTTAAATAATTGCAGAGGGTGATGTCAATCTTTTCTCACAACCATTGTAGACAGAGACACTTTGTTTCTTGAGAACGTTTTCCAATTATTTACAGATGAATTCATAAGAAACATTGCATCTCTTTTTACACATTCTTACAGGGGTTGTAAGGGATGCAGGGTTGTCCTTTTGATTCGTATACACATGACTTCACAGAGGGCATCAGAGATATTGTAAATGGCTGCTGGGACGGATAATTCCTCTGCATGGTAGAAGACATGTATCCATGTTCTGAGAGGCCAGCTGTACTGTTATCTTGAACCCCAATGCTGTTTTTTTGCAGGATGCGAACATGGAACTTTCGTGTGTGCCATGATATAAGCCTGTCTCATGGATTGCAGTCTTGTTAGACTTGGAGGGTCACCCAAAACGCTACCGTCATATAGGTAGAAGGCTACCGCTTTCACCAGGAGCTAAGCAGCACAAGTGTAGTGGTGGGAGCATGCTGTGTAGTGATTAGTAGTGAACTGGACCTTTTTACCCTGTGTCAATGGAGTGAGGCCTGCAGGCTTACTCAACTTTGTAAAAATGTTCCGCTGCTGTGTGCTTAACTCACCCTAAATCAGGTAGATGTGGAGTGCAGCATAGCTCGGGAGTAGCGACCCTGTACTGGTTGCATGTATGCCTGGGAAGAGTACAGTACAGGATAGAGCAGTACGATGCGGTGCTTGTGTAGTTAGTGCATGTAGTGGGTGTAAGTAAGCCTGTGAGGAATACATGACATGAACGATGTAGTTCTGTGCAATGTGTGCACAATGAGAGCATATGCTGGATGGATGTGTACTTGTGTGAAGTACAATACATTAAGGGTAAAGTGTTGTGTAGTGCGCACATGGTGAGTATGTGTGCTGGACGCGTGTTTGTAGATAGCACACCCCAGTTAAATATACACATATATAAAACTTCAGTCCTTAACAGTGCTTGCAGCCGGTCTGTGCTAAATTCATGTGCACATGTAATGGTACAATGCATGAAGTAACAGTGCTGGACATATAGGGTGCTGTGAATGTACACTGAGCGAGTGTGCCTGCAAAGGGACTTTATATGAAGGACCGTGGGCTCCATTTTGGGAAGCCCAAACCTGTCTGGTGACGACATGAGGAGGAGAGGAATCCCCCCTAGACAGATTTGTGTATTCCTGCATTCAGGTGAGCTGGGTGGGGGCACACTGGAGGGAAAAGGGAGAGACTCCCTTTACACTTCAAAAGACTGCTCTTTAATTTAGTGATAGATTGCAAGGAAGGGGCCTGGACACATGGGACCGATAAGGAATCCTAAAGAGTAGGACTAGGGGTCTGGGATTAACCTTTTGATGCACATATCACTGTGGCTGGCATCCAGGTGTGAACTCGTGTCACTCCCATGAATTGTGTTGTGGGACAGTCAGCTTCAGAGTATTGCCTGCTGTGACAGACATATTTCATGAGGAAAGAAGAAAGAGATAAGTGTTCTCTTAAAAAGAACAGAACCCCAGCATACAACACCAAAGACTCAGACCCTAAATCACATTTTGTGTCTGGAAAAGGACTACAAGAAGGAGAGGTTGAGTCCCCAAAATGTGTCATCTGCCCAGCAGCCAGACGGGCTATGTGATAAAGGGAAGCTTTGCAAGACCTCTGCCTGGGACCAGGACTGGGGCGAAATGCCTGATAGTCTCCCTGCTGGGTGAGGGGACATCACCCAGTCAAACTAGGATCACCTGCCCTGGAAACTGGCGCACCAGCGCCTGCCTGCTTGCCAAGACCAGTGTGCCCTGTGAGAAGAGGAGCATGTTGAAGGAAGCGAGGTTCAGCAGGGAACCCTACAGTGAGGACTCCCTTTGTGAGGTGTGAGGATTCAGCTGTATACTGATCGGGCCATGGCCCATGTGCAGAAGAGACTTATTCAAGCATTCGGGCTGTCGCCTGGGACTAGTGACGAGTGAAACTGCAACCAGAGGGACTTGCCGCACTCTTCCCTGACCCTAAGGAGGAAGACGCACCCTTGCAAGACTCCAGTCGGAAGTCAAAGGATTAAGTTCCGTCAGATAGGAAGAACTTGACTTATCTTGTCTCTCCGAGCTGGAAGCTGTTCCGATCGCTGGAAAGAGCTGGCCGCCCCACTCCAGAGAATGGCCTTGTGCTGCCTTACACTGCAGCGTGTACCTCAAGCAGTCCAGCTTCTCCAAGCAGGATCTGATGTCGCAAGTGCCAGCGCTCAGGGCACCCACTGTAACACCAAATGCTTCCATGTTGCGTGAGCAGACAAGACATGAACTAGGTCTGTGGGCCCCAGTGGATTTGCTGCTGAAAGTGCTATGGCACCATTGACACTTTTGACTAACATCCTAGAGTCAAGGGAACTCATGAGTATGGCTTAATAGCATGCATTCCCTGGATGTAGCCACCAATGAATGGGGAATAACCCCGAACACGTTACACAAAGGGGGATGGGTTAGGGGTTTGCCTGACAACCACTAGTGCCTTGACATCTAGGTTGTTGTTTCTGAGTGGCACATTTCTTTGCATGTGTAGAGTTAGAAATAAACTATTACTTTTTCTTATAAAAGCAAGTATTTGTCTGGATATTAATTTATTGTTCGTACTGTTTGTACTTTGATCTATGAGTTGTGTTCATTGACCTGTATCTACATCCTCCTCAAGGGAACCTTTTCTGCTCTACCACAGCTACCACTGAGAATCAAGTGAAGTAGGGGTACTTGATCCGGTTGAGCTGAATCCATACTAGGTCAGGCCCCCGTACATCAGGAGTAAAAGGCCTCATCCACCACGGTTGGGTCCAGTAAGCCCTGTGTGCCCTGTGGCCCTCTGAAAGGGGTTCTGGCAATGATATAATCAAGTAAGGGTGGTACCTGCCAGAGACCTCCTCTCCGCCTAACTGGCCCTGGGTACTTTCCCCGTATCAGCAAGACCACGGCCAGAGGAAGATCTTTCTTCTACCTCGCAGCAAAGACCTGGAACATCTTGCCTCTCTACCTCAGGCAATCACCGTCACTGACCCAGTTCATGAAGGACCTAAAGACCTGCCCCTTCAACTGAACCACAGCGCCTTTGACGGAGCAGCAGTACCCCCCTGCGCCTTGCGACCCTTATGGGTAAGTAGTCGTGCTGTACAAGACCCTTGATTGATTGATTGATTGATTGATTGAATTACATGAACATGCAAGCAATGAAGTGTCAAGTGCTAACACTGCCTACATTGCTAGCATGCAGCAAAAACGTAAAACAGAAGACTGACAATGCGTCTAACACATCAATAATAAGCTATATATACTTGGTTATCAATGTGTGCAGAGGAGCACTAGCCACTAAGAAATAACACATAAGAGTCAATAGAACACAGCACTGCTAGCCACTAAGGGCGTGATACAAACATTAGCAGATAGAGGTAATTGCCTCAAGTGCTACTGCCTGCCCATACATTTCAGGTAAGTGGTGCAAGCAGGGAGAGTTGCACCCAGATGGAGCTAGCCTGGTCTCCACCACTCCCAGGAGGTCACAATGCCCACTCTGTGTCAATGTCAGGTGCTGACTTTATGTCGATTCTGAGATGGTCCAGAGGGTCGAATGGATGGTGAATGCGATTGGCAGCCCCTTAACTGTTTCTCCACAGGGCTGAGGCAATTCCTTCGGATTTCACACAAGCCTGCATTACTTTGGCGCCAAAGGGGGGGGGATGCCTGGTGATTCTCTCAGCTGTGGGATAGGTAGATGGCTCCAATCATCACTGGAGAGCCTGTCACAATGATAAGACAAACGATTACCTTTCCTGGGGTGCAGGTGCACAGCATCCCTTGAACAAAAGACGAAGCTCATAACGTCCTTCCAAGCATCTCATGGATGTACAGTACAAAAAGATTTCCCATTTTTTACTGCACATGATTATGGTGTCAGCAATGAAACACCCAGGATCCCTTTTTTCAGGGGATGCAAGTACACCCAAATGGAAATATTCCTTAGGATTACATGGTTCTTAGGGCTTGCAGTCCCAGATGAGCCCCTGGGGATTTTCTTGTCTAAAGAGCAGGCAGGCGTGGATCCTGAGGACTCCCCAGGCTAGGGTGCTCCAGGAGGAACAATTCCTGCCAGGGGAAATAAACACGTCAAATGGTTGTGCTTGTACCACACTGACAATATTCAAACCCACCCTACTGACCCCCAACCCGCACAGCTATAAACCAGCCACCCCTGTAATCAATAGCTAATATGGCCGACTGGTATGGCAGGTTATTATTAAGGCTCCTTGTTTTCCGTTTTTACTGGTTTTTACGGATAAATACAGACAGAAAACCATTTTATTTCCTGCTATATTTAAATGTGGATAAAAATGGAAACTGGGTTGTTTTATTGACAGGCAAGGGAATTAAAAAATATAGGGATTTTAGTAAAGAGCCATGAATAGCAGTAGATTTGCACAACCTTGATACTAAAATGTACATATTTTCTTACGAGTAAATATTTTACCATCTGAGTGTTTGTAAATATAATTGAAACCTGTCAGGCGTTCAGGCACAAATGCACATTAACTGATTAAATAAATGCAGAAATATACACATTTCAGGTTCATTTTTTCACAAAACCTATAATAAATATGGATAAACGCAGGTAAAATTAGCAAAAAATAAATACGGATAAAATACAGACTGAGATGACAAAAATATAAATGCCATAAAACTGGGAGCCCTAGTTATGATAGGGTTGTAGTAGTAATTACGGCTGTGTGGACGGGCTTGCAGACCCTGACGCAACATGTTTTTTGCACACAATGGGAGGAACAGGCTAAAAACAGTAGCATAGGGTGATTTTTTTAGGATTCTAAATATAAGGCTCTACCAATCATAGGTGCAAACAGAACAAATTAAGGGAAAGATTCAGGCATACACACAACCTAAAAAGTTTCGTCGCCTTCTAGAAAAATAAAACATTATTTTGGTCACCAGAACAGTAGCTGCACTTGTTACATTACATTGTCACAGTGCCTAGACCTGGGGATGGATGAAAGCCTTAAAATGAAAATTGTACATTAACTTACAGCATCATTATCACGTTGAGTATCCGGGGCGCATTAAATGTCCACAGAGTCAGAGAACAGTTAAAAAGAGGGGTTTTAATAAGCAGATTCTAGTGTTACGATACATTATACCTGCATCCAAAGGAAATGTGTACTACTTGCCCATTATCTATCGCTGCACGCGGCAATTATACGTACCTACAACTGTATCTGGCTTGGAGGCAGTGGCTGCATGGGCATCAATCATTGTCTGGCGAAGTGGTCACATAAAAAACACCTGCAAAAGTTTGGTTGTCCGGCAACCAGATATGCAGACCTCACACTAAAGAGATGCAGAGTCTAAGATCACTCGAGTGCGTAAAGTATGTGGGATAGCTTAAATTAGAAAAAGGTAACAGATACTGTGAGGCTTGGAGGCATATTTGAAGGGGAATGGTACGTCAGAAGAACTAGTGGGAACTGCAATGAGATATGTAAAGCCTGAAGCGTATGGCTCTGTATGGATCGAGGAATGCAAAAAAGTCGTATTGTACTTTGACACCGATAGCGTCATGAAATGGACACGAGGAAAGATTTGAGAGGTTGTTCGAGGACTCCATTAAACCTTTTCCGCGACCTTATGTCCACCTCTAGTTTGTCTATAGAAAATAGGGAAATAATGAATATTGACTCAAGACAATTAAGGAAGTAGTCCTTCTGAGGGAGGAGCAAAGGTCTGTAGCGTTCGGTTGGACACATCAAATTACTGTCCGTTTTCGAAAAGGGTTGTCCAGTACACAGCTCCACACACACCTTTACACGGGCGTCACCAGTCATGTGAACCTACCAATATAAGGGCGCCTGAGCGCACGTGCCCTCACTCCAGATCCACCAATTACACCGACTTCGTGTGATTCTTGGTGCTGCGCTGCCTGCCTAGGAACTCTACAGTGGCGACGAGGACCTTAAGGCGCCACATGTTGTCAGCATCTCAGGCCATAATGGAGTTTGGCCAGGGCTATGGCGCTGCTGGTTCAGGGAGCTATAGAGACTCAGAAGGCTTAGTCATAGATATGGTGCGGCATATAAAAATAAGGACAATGTAGCACTTGTAATTGAAATAATGATGTGCTAGGATGCATTTTGTACTTTCAGCAATGAAATGGTTTGCAAAGCGTGCCCTATAAACCTGTTCCGAAGATATCTGTGAAATATTGCAAGTTGGCTAAAGGTACCCACTGCTAAATCTCGTGGTATTTAAAATGACTGCAGAAACACACATTGCAAGAAGCTTTCAGTGTCAAGCACCGCAGTTCGACAGCAGAGGTAAAATACACAGCAAACAAAGAGCTAGAACGCACCCTCCAAAATATGCCTGCCATAATGGGCATTATCACAGAATTTTTCTATTGATTGATGTATAAACATAATATTAATCGCAACAGCGTATTAATTGGTACATATGAAAGCAATAAGGGTTTAGGACTGACATTTAGGGTGAAAGGAATATTCTTCAGTGCTGACAAATTACTCTCCAGTCCTGAATAAACAGGACAAGATCAGCTGGATCATTCGGGGTTAAAGTTGCCTGGCAAAGGACGATCTTACAATGAAGCGAAGGAAAACCTTACATTGAGGTCTGAATACATGGAGGCATGTCAAAGATACAAATCCTAATCAAGATATTATGCATCAATAATAATTTTGTCCTGCATGCTTTGGTAATACTGTCCTTTCTACTTGGTATAGTGAAAAATATTGTGTAAAACATGCAAATGTCTACCCCTTTTGCTAGGAGACACATAAGGCATCAGAAAAATGAATCTTAAAAAGAGAACCAACATGTTTCGGATTACTTTAAACTCTGAGGGGCATATTTACAAGGGCATTGCACCACCGGGGCACCATTTTATACGACGCTCCGTTAGCGCAATGCCTTGCTCCATATTAACCATGTCACACTAAGCCACTTTGTGTGGCTTAATGACGCATTGTAAATATCGTACCCTTTCATGCAGGTTTCTGCATCAAAGAGGCGTGCAATGTGTGTTGCCGTGGGCGTTCCACCACAACACCCATTGCTTTTTGACGCTGCCCCAGATTTACAAGGATATGTGAATCTGAGGTAGTGCTAAAAACTAGCGCTATTAAAAAGCAGGCGTTAGAGTGGCGCAAAGACTAGAAATATTTATATTTCTTCCCATTTTTTGCTCTTTCTATATGTGCTGCATTCTCACATAGAAGGAGCAAATGGGCTTTAATAATTGCTTATGGAGAGGCGCTACAGGGCGCGTGGCAAGATGGCTGCGCCCCAGTGCACTTTCTACTCTGCTGCTGCCTGATCTGTGGCGGGGGGGACCTCGCGGGTCTCGGTGTTGCTGTGGAGCCCTGCGTGACAGAGCTGAGAGTAAGTGCGGTTGCTGCTGGGACTCGTGTGGCTGTGGGGCCCTGACTGCTGCCTTGAGGCCTTACTGGGCCATGCTGCCGCACCTGGCTGAAGTAATAGTGGGGCTTGCTGTGTTGCCGCGAGACCCGTAGTACTGGGGCCCCAAGGCTATGTGTTGCTACTGGTGGAGCTGTGGGGTACCTGCTGATCTGGCGCCGCAGTGAGCACAACCAGAGCAGAGGAGGCAGGACAGCGGGCCTGTTGTGTCAGACTGTGCCCCTTTGAAAGTTGCTGCAGGGTATAGCGGGCCTCCCTCATTGCATCACGCTGCCCCCTTGGACCTGGCTGCGGTGGGCGCTATAGTCTCCTGAACTCCTCGGCCAGCGAGAAACAGACATGCGCTGTCCCTGCTTGATTGATCTGCCCTGGGGTGCATGGATGAATAGCTCCTCCGGCCTTGTATGGCTGTCTGCTTAAGCACCGCAGGTGCAGGTGTGAGCTGAGTTCATGGCCCCTGGTTGCAGGCGCTGCTACCTTCTATTATGACCCCTGACGTGGGTGTTTGGGCTCGTAGAGGCACCAACACATGAAATTCATGCGCCTCAGTTAGCTGCCTTGGAGGTGGTGTGCCCCGGTGGGGGGTCTGCGCTGCTGCTACCTGTAGCTGTGGATACCTATGGCGGCATTGTCACGTATCTGACGCCTGGAGCTGGAGTGTTGGTTTGGCCCAGGTCCCACACAGTATAGCGTTGGATCGGATTGCCCCCTCGTGGCGTGCTTATTTGCCGCCTTGGTGGCTCTGTGTGGCCATAGCTGGTGATACAGGGGAACTGATAACAATGGGCAATACTGATAAGTCTCAACCTCCCCTCACGTTCGAAATACGTAAGCCTGGCAGACTGCAGCAAAAGCAAAACTCAGACTCTGAATTGGATGCTCCGATGGAAGCTGCTACTTCGCTGGAGACAACTATCCTGGTGATGCAGCACAGTCTGCAGTCGATCGCTGGAAAGATTGATGCACTAAACTTGTGCATGGATCATATGTCAGCAAAACTTGACAAATAGAGCACCAGGCTAGGCGAGGTTGAGAAGCGAGTTTTTACAGCTGAGGATGACCTGCAGACTGTTTCCAATAAAGACCTGAACATGAAAAAAATACTGGCTGTTATTCAAACGAAGAATGAGGATTTGGAGGCAAGATCGAGGTGGAACAATCTGAGAATCACAGTCCTGTCGGAGTCGACCAACACAGGGAAGATGGAGGTCTATGTTGAGGTGATGCTCAAATAAATCTTGGGTGCAGAAAATCTGTTGTCTCTGCTGATCGTGGCAGCTTGTCCGGTCCCAGGGGCCCCCCTGTGGGCTATCATTGCGTGGCTGCTAAATTATAGACACCGGGACTCGATACTCCACTTAGCTTGTGAAAAAGGTTCTATCAACTATCAGGGGAATGAGTTGGCCTTTTTTCCTGATTTCACTGCAGCTGTTAAGGCAGCGAGAAGGGAGTTTGTACTAGCCAAAAAGCTGCTGATGGCAGAGAACATCCCGTATGCCATGCTCTACCCTGCCCGTCTGAGAATCGGGCCGGACGGGTCTTCCACGATCTTCAATAATTCTAAGGCTGCCATGGAACATGCTAAATCCCTGAAAAAACGGCGCCAAGACACGGCCAGCGAATCTGAAGAAGAGGCGCAGCGAGTTCCTATCCATGCTCCCAATCTGTTGGTGGATGGTTATGGTTCTGTTTCCACAACATGTCTGCATCTGAGGTTAGTGCTTGAGGTTCGATGTTCGCTGGAGCAGGACAATGTCACATGTTGTATTCAATCACAGGATACCTACGCCTTTGACCTATACTCTGCAGGCTGTGTGAATATCGAAGGAGCTCTGGATGTGTGAGTCCTCATGGGCACTGAACACTGGTTGGACTGTCACGTTGTCACCATGGAAAAGTTCGGCCACCTCCCTGCTTTGTGGGAGGCTGACTGCACTCTAGCGATTCCCAATGGGTGCACCCCACTTTTCTCTTTGTGATATGTTTTCTTGAGGTGACTTGTTCGTTTTTCATTGGGTTGTCTTTAGCAAGTTGGGGGTGCTAAAGTGAGTGGGAGGCTGTGGGTTATGAGTGATTCTTGGTAGGTGCAGTGCAATCTAAATGCAGTATATAAGCTAACGCGTATCTATCTGGGAAGTTTTCAATGTGGGATCTTGCAAGTAATGATTACAAAATGCAGTTCTGGGTGGTACCGTTAAATTACTAACATGGAATGTATGCGGGCTCAACAACCCCAAAAAGATCCGTAATGGGGAAATATCGTTTACAATGCATGTTATACATCACATGCCATTACAACGCAGTCATTACAACGGTCTCTTTGTTACATCGCAAACCATTACAACGCAAGTCGTTACAACAACTTGCTGTATGGGGCAGAAGGTGTTGGATTTAAAATTCAACACCTTCCCTACTGTTGCACAGACTGGAGTTGGAATAGTAAATTGTACTATTCCAAAATCCTACGTGGCCCCTACAGCAAGTCGTTGTAACAAATTGCTTTGTAATGGTATGCGATGCAGCAACACAGTCATTGTAATGATGCGTTGTAACGTGGCCTATTCTCCGTAATGTGTTAGCGTTTCTTGATAGGCACAATATCCAGGTTGCGTTTCTGTAGGAGACACATCTTACTAAGCACACAGAAAAACATTTGGGGGCTCACTGTGCTCTGGTGTGAGTGGCAGCATCGTGTTCCTCATATTCTAGAGGAGTACTAGTCTTGGCCAAGAGAGGTACCCAGTTTACTCTGCTTAAGACTGAAGCGGATGAGCAGGGAAGGGTGATTCTGGTACAGGGTAAACTGGGTGGCACAACTGTTCTATTTGTCAATACTTACTGGCCTAACATAGATGACCCTGCCTTTATAATGATGTCTGGAGGCGTATTGTGTCCTTACCTCCCTCTGTAGTAATATGGGGCAGGGATCTAAATGTGTGTCTGGATCCTCGGCTTGACCGTTCTGCTGATACGGTGAGGCAGGGAAAACAGGCCACACATGTGCTGGCTGAGCTGATGAGGCCGAGGGCCTTCTGGACATTTGGAGGTCCGGTAATCCTGCTGGGAGAGAGGGCACTTATGTGTCCACGGTGCATGGATCGTGGTCCAGGCTGGACTACTGGTTGGTCTCCAAGAAGGTGTGCCAATGGACAGTGTCTGTCAATCACCTGGCAAAAACACTTTCCAATCATGCTCTTTCAGCTGAATGTGCCTGCCTTCGCCAGGCCGCTGTTTCAGTGGCAGCTACAGCCGTCGTCCCTATTAGACCCTGTGTTCTGGGCCACAATTGGTGATGCTATTACTAACTTTTTCATCGAAAATAATGGCTTGGTATCCCTTTACGGTCACTATCAGGGTGGAATGCATTGGAACGCAGGCTGGTGTATTAAAATCTCTCCGCAATAGGCTGCAGGGCTTAGCTCAAAAGATTAGTGTGCTGGAGTGTGGGTATGAACAGTGCCCCTCGTCAACACTTTTGGCTCAAATCAGAGAATTGATATCAAAATGTAATCAGGTTGCAGAACAGGAGATTCTGCATAGGTCCAGGAGGTGCATGGCATGCTTTTACGGGGAGGAAGGCAGGCCCATTCGCTCGTTGGCGCATAAATTGACTCTTATAAAGGGGCAGGGGCATATTGTTGAGATGCTGGATAGTGATTGAAGTTGAAGTTGAAGTTGAAGAGTTTTATAAAGCGCTCTACTACCAAGCGGTGATTCCATTACACATCACACCACTCCCAAGATAAGCAAGGGGTTTCTTGACTTTTTCACTGACTTATATGGGACCAGGCAGTCGGTGAGCGACAGTGAGATCCCTGGCTATCTGGATGATATTGCGCTGGGTTGGCTATCCCACGGTCAGCAGGAAAATTTGACACAGCCTTTTACTATAGTGGATGTCACAGATGCCATAATAGCACTGCCATCCAGCAAAGCATCGGGGCTGGATGGGTTGCCTGGTGAGTTTTATAAAACGTAAGTCGAGGCTCTGGCTCGGCGGTTGCTGGAGGTATTTGCTGAAGCATACGAAAATGGCTCTCTGCCCCCTACCCTGAGGGAATCACTTATTGTCACATTGTTGAAGCTGGACATAGAAGCTAATAGGTGTGAGTCGTATAGACCACTGTCCCTAATAAATAATGACAACAAAATATTGGCTAAAATCATTGCCACCAGGCTTCAGCCCCTGGTCCCAAATTTGATCCTCCTGGACCAATCTGGATTTGTGCCCAAGCGATCAACCGTACATAACCTATGGGCTATTTTTGCTGTACTGCACCAGATAGACCCCGAGCTCCCGGCTGTGGCAGTGTTCATGGCTGCAAAAGCCTTTGATTCGCTACAATGGGGGTACATGTTTGTGGTCCTGTAAAGAATGGGTATGCCGCTGTTTTACCTGAAGCGGGTATGCCTCCTGTACACTGGCCCGGTTGCCAGGTTGCACATGAATGGGTGGGTAACCTGTCCTTTTTCAATATGCAGGGGTACCAGGCAGGGCTGCCCCCTCTCCCCGATGCTTTTCTCGTTGGCGATTGAGCCGTTGGCATGTAAGATTAGACAGGGACATGCTAACACCGCTTTGGATTTTCAGCAGCGCCTGCTTGCCATATCGCTATATGCGGACGATATGTTGTTTTACGTCGGGGATCCGGCCAAACATCTGGCATCCATATTACTTGAATACATCCGATTTGAGAGACACTCGTGGTTGGGAATAAATTGGGCAAAGTCCACGGTCTTTCCATTGACTGACTGCACTCAAGAAATGTCTTGGAGTACCTGCTTACCAGGTCAACGGAGCCAGTTAAATATCTGGGGGTCTGGGTGCACAAGGACCCCGATACGGTGCTCAGTATGAATTATGGGCGCGTGATAACCAAAATCACCAAGCAAGTCACCCGTTGGACGTGTCTCCCATTGTCTTTGGCAGATAGAATTGCGGTAGTGAAGATGACTATTCTTCCTAAACTCCTCTACTTGTTTGTAAACATTCCAATAATGCTGAATATTGCACTATTTAAAACTCTGCAGTCCTGTTTGTTGGCTCTGGTGTAGGCTGGTAAGCAGCTGAGATGCAGCTGGAGTACTTTGATGATGCCGTTTGAACGGGGGTGGTGGGGTTTGAGGCGCCGGATCTACGGTTGTACTATCTGCGTGAGCAGGCGCAATTTGTATATTATTGGCATTTTCTACAGTGGTATATGCCACACTTAGCTGTGGAAGCAGATATTGCCTTCCCAACTCCGCTAGCCGCTAGGATCCTACATAATGGCGCTGGGGGTTCTAGGAAAGAGATCAATCGGTCAGGAGCACTGTCCGGGCATGGAGGGCTCAGGCTGCTCGGGCGGGGAGGGAGTATTTGAATGCGCCAGACATGCCAATCACTGCTCACCCAGGCATCTCCCTGCGGCACAGGAGCGTGGGGCATTGAATGATCTGCAAAATGCAGGAGTCACTAGGCTTGGGGACATGTATATAAATGGGCTGCTCCTATCTCTGGATGACTTTCTGGCTGGGCAAGCATATAAGGCAATGCACAGTTTTATGTAGACTAGATTGCTCATGGCTGTGCGTACCCTTTACCCCAAGTTCCCTCTAGAGCCTAAGATGCTGAAAGCGCTACAAGTGGTTTTAGCAGTGGGGGAAAACAAGGGGCTGATCTCTAGACTATACAATGCATCCCAAATGGAAAATGACTTGTCTGGCTCCGCCTCTCTCGATAAATGGAATGCTGAGCTGCTTGTCCCTATTCACTGGGAAGACTGGGAGGTATTCTGCGCATTGACTGGGCACCTAACTGCCAACTGCAATCTTTGAATAATTCATTTTAAATACCTGCAGCAGTTGTATTATACTCCTGCCAATTGATGAAATATGGATTGCGGGAGGATGCCAGATGTGTAAGATGTGGGCAGGATGGGACTAACTTTATGCACTTGGCCTGGGGATGAGCCACTACACACAACTTCTGGCAGTGCATTGTGAAGGTTCTAACTGATATGACGCTGGATATGGTTGAATGTCTGCCAGAGCTTTGTCTGCTGGGGCTGATGAAGAAAGTAAAGCAATGCAATAGACGCATCGTTGCTATTTCTACTCTGTTTGTTAAATGGACTGTTGTAATGCATTGGGGGGAAGAACTGTTCCAACCTTAGTAAAATGGATCAGGGACCTTGTGTATTGTAAACAACAAATGGAGGTATATGCTGAGGAGCTGCCAATGTCTTCAAGGCCTAAGAACTTTTGGCCGCCACTGACAGTGTACTTGCTGGAACACCCGGACATGTCATAATTGCCTGTGGGTACATCGTATACTTGTGCTAGTATTGTTCTGTAAGATCAGAAAGCCTAAACTAACTTCAATTGTGTCAGAAATATGTTAATACAGCGTTGCATAATCTGCTGTATGTTTATGGAAAGGATTAGGGGGGGTGGGGAATGATTGCATCCTATGTGTTATCCTGTTGCTGTGCAGTGTGGGCTCCTGTGCACGCTGTAGAATGTAATTTGGCAATGTAATAAAAAAAGTTATAAAAAGTCCAATCTGTTTTCCTAAGTACCTCGTTCAGGTTCCCAAGGTGGCCCCTGTGGGTGTGTTAAGGTAGACATTAAGAGGGCTGTCTCCCTTTGGCTTCCATAGTAGGTCCCAGATGACTCTCCCTGGGCTGTCCTGTCCATGTGGAGCCAGTGCTTGTCAGACTCCCTCTGAGACTATTCGGTGATAACTCTGAGTTTGGCCACTTTGAGGTAGAGGTTGAAATCTGGGAGGGCCAGGCCTCCCTTGCACTTAGGGCGTCGGAGCAGTTTAAAGGGGAGACAATCTCTCCTGTTTTGCCAGATAAATGTAGTGAGTACCATCTTGAGTGCCCTCAAGTAGTCTTTCCCCAGATCAATAAGCAAGCTTTGAAACAAATGGAGGAACCTAGGCAGTACCACCATCTTGATCGCATGGATCCTGCCAAGCTATGACAAATAAGTAGGGGCCCAACTCTCTCAAGGTCAGCTTTCAAACTGTACAAGAGTGGTGGGTAATTAGCCTGGAACAGCTGTGAGATCCTGGGTGTCAGTTTGATTGCCAGCTATGTGATGTCTTTCTTTGCCCATTGGAAAGGCATTGTTGTCATTAACACCTCCATCTGTGCGTCTAGGAGAGTTAGATTGAGCAGGAAAGATTTGGACAGGTTTGTATGTAAACCTGCCATTCCCTCAAGTTCCCTCGAAGTTCACTTTGTAGAGTGGCCAAGGAGTGCTGTGGATCTGTTAGGGTTAGCAGGATGTCGTCAGCAAATAAGGAGATCTTGTGCTCTCAGCCCCAAAAACACTCCCCTTGATTAGTTGGCTGGCCTGTATTATTGCTACGAGGGGTTCAATACTCAGGGCAAAGAGGATGGGGAGAGTGGACATCCCCGTCTTGGCCCCCTTTCCAGCTGAAAAGACTCTGAACTAATTCCATTGAGCAGTACTCTAGAACATGGCATGGCATAGCTCGCTCAAATCATGGTAATGAAGGTCTCACAGAAACCAAACCAATTCCATTGACCAGTACTCTAGAACATGGCATGGCATAGTTCGCTCGAATCATGGCAATGAAGGTCTCTTAGAAACCAACGTCTCAGGGTGGAGAATAGGAATGACCAATCGACTCGGTCAAAAGCTTTCTCAGCGTCCAACCCAAGCATGACCGCTGGGATGGCCTTCTTGGTCGCCTTCTCTATTAAGTGTATAACTCTCCTCACTTTATTGTGTGTCTGTCTACCCTTGATAAACCCTGATTGGTCTGGGTGGATCAGGTTAGGCACCATGTCCTCCAGCCTTGGAGTATAGTTTTGCATCGAGATTAAGGAGTGCTATTGGGTGATAGGAACTACAGAGTTACGGATACTTTCCTTCTTTGGGTATAATCATGAAGATGGCTTCGCTCATGGATGTTGTTACCATTCCAGCTGCCACTAAATGTTTTATAGAAGTGCATGCCCCATCTGGGCCAGGGGTTTAAAAAAGATTTAGGGAGGCTATGGCTTGCCGCACCTCTTCCTCACTAATGGGTTCCCACAACTGTTCATTCTGTGTGGGTGTGGTTTACGGCAGGTCCACCTTGGTACGGTAATCTATTTGGGAGTGGGAGTCAGTAAGGTCGGCAGTGTAAACCGACTTGTAGAACTGTCCGAAAATGCCAACCACACCCTGCTCTGATTTCTCCGGGTCTCCAGTGGGCGGTAAATATCTCCAGTGTACTCCCTTTCCCTGCGTACCCTAAGTTGGCGTGTCAGATGTGCCCCCAACCTTGTTGACGTGTGTATAGGATGTCTGCTTGAGTCGCAAACGTGTCAGTTGAGCCCTGTTTGTATAAATTGTGTTTAGTTTCCCCTTCACGTCTGTGACTTTGCGCTGGAGGGCCAGGGTTGGCGCCATCTTGTGTGCTCGTTCCAGTGTATGGAGCTCCACTTCTAATGTCAAGAGCTCAGCGGTCCGCTGTTTATTGAGCACTAATAGTGCAGCCATGCACTGGCCTCTCAAAACTGCTATGAATGCATCCCAATGGTTAGAAGGGGGCATATCCTGCTGCTTATTCAGCTGAAAATACTCATTTATAGCTTTGCGCAGTTCATCCTGTGCTAGTCTATCTCTTAGTAATGCATGGGGGAAGAACCAACGTGAGTATTTCGGGGTGGGGTCATTCCCCTCAAGGGAAGCAACCACAGCGTATGGTCAGAGATAATTATTGGGCAAATCTTAGCGTTACGAATATCTCGAGCAGGGGCCCGGCTCAGAAATGTAAAGTCAAGCCTCAAGTAGGTATGGTGGATATGTGAGAAAAATGTGTAATCCCTTTCTGTCGGGTGGCATTTCTTCTAGGCATCAGCTAGGCCTAGGTCATGCATTGCCAGTTACACCGCTTTTGTAAATCTGCCTGTGTGTGCCCTGTGGGGGTGTGTGCTATCTGAGCCTGAGTGTCAAGTGAAGTCACCCATGAGAAGTTACTCCACCCCCTGCAAAAAACCCCAAGAGTGCCAAGAGCCCTGTTAGGAATGCTATCTGATTGATGTTTGGTGTGGAAATAGCTGCCACAGTGCACATCTTCCCCCGTAGGCGCTCCTTCACTAATACCACCCTCCCCTCCTTATCTGTCTTGTACCTTTGGGCTGGAATTTTAACACCGAGTGAAACAGAAGCACCACCCCATTATACTTTGTAGAACTGGATGATTTAAAGATTAGGGGGTAACACCTGTGCTTCAGCCTGTGGTCCTCGGATCTCTTAAGGTGTGCTTCCTGTAGTGCTACAATATTATAGTGTCTGTCTAACAGATATTTCCACACCCTATGGTGCTTAGCCAGTGCGTTGAGCCCTCTCACATTCCATGTCAGTGCTGTGACTACAATTGCGGAGGGCAGAGCAATTCCAAGTGACTCCTAGGCAGCTGTTCTCCATTCACCACAACCCCCCTCAGATCTCCGATCCACCCATCTCTCCTTCCACCCCACAGCCCCTCCACCCTGCATAGTACCTCTAGAGGCAGTGTACGTCCAAAGTTCCCCATGCACGAGTATTGGTTGACTACCTGTAAATAAAAAGAAGTTACCCCCAAAACCAAGGGGCATATGTATGAAAGTTTGGTTTTGCGATTCTCAAATAGCGAATTTTAGAGAATCGCTATTTGAGAATCGCAAAACTAGATGTATGTAGGATTTGAAAAATGTTTTGTGAATCCTACAAATTCCTTAATTGCGAATCGCAAGGAGGCCATTAGGAAGGAATGGGAAGCGATTCGCAATTAGAGAATCGCAAATCGAGAATGCAATTTCAAGGGTGCCAGGGTGTCAAAAGGACACCCTGTTGCACCCCTGAAATATGTATGTATGCACATGTGGCACACATACTTGCCCTAAGGGCAAGTATGTGTGCCACATGGCACTTTGACAACTGCAAAAAAGTGAATTTTTTCAAAGAAATAGCAAATTAACACCAACTTGAAGTTGGTGGTAATTTGCGATTTGTTAAGGCCAAATTGCACTTTTTCTGTGGTTCTTAAATGCAATCGCAAAATAGGGAATTGCAAATTTTACGAATCCTTAAGGACACAAGACCACACCTGATGTTAGCTGCATGACCATGATACGCATTGCTCCGGTGGTGCCATCGTCCGCCAACCCTCAGGACATCCAATCAGCCGGACTGGTTGGTCAGAGCGAAAAGGACACCAAAGAGCACACAGGGTGAGAATCCAAAGCCCGGCCATTCAGCGCCTTCTCTGGTGTTTATGGGGCCGCTGTGTGAGCCAAGGGGAGCTGCCCCCACCCCCCATTGACCCCGCTCTCGACACCCTGGAGCCACCAGTCGGCTGGCCACCCTCCGGCATCTCTAGGCCCAGGAGCGTCATCGCTTCCTCTAGTTCTGTAATATGATGCGCTCTGTTGCGGAATTAAAAGACTAGCCCGAAGGGATATGTCAATCTGTATCGGATGTTTTCTTGGAAAAGATTGTCAGTGACCGGTCTGAATTGCTGACGGCACGCAAGTGTCGCTGGTACAATGTCCTTATACAGGGTACATGTGGCTCACTGGAAGACTACTTTGTCGGCTTTCCTTGCGGCTTGGAGGATGGTCTCTTTCATTTTAAAGAGGCCATCCTCAAGCTAGCCTGGCTGATAAAGTGTGATGCCCTGAAACCAGTCCCAGGATGCTTGTTTCTGGTCCAGGGAGGACCTGGCGTGGCAGTCCTGGCTGGACTGTTCCCATAAAGGCTGATTTGCATATAGCTGAGTCCACACTGGGGTGGTGAGCAAAAGAATGATGGATTAAACCCAGATCCTTGTGACTGAGGGTGAATTTTTGCATTGTTCAGCATTCCGTCTATCAATTGTTTCTTTTGCATATGTCACCCTAAGTCGGAAGGGTATGCCCAGACGTGGGTCCTGTGCTCACTATACCACTGGATTCAAACTAGCCTGGCTGATGAAGGGTGATGTCCTGAAACCGGTCACAGGATGCTTGTTTACGGTCCACGGAGGACATGGCTTGGCAGATCAGGCTGGACTGTCCCCAAAAGGAACAGGGTCAAGACTGATTTGCATAATGCTGAGTCCAAACTGGGGTGATGTGGTGAGCAAAAGAATGATAGATTAAACCTAGATCCTTGTGACTGGGGGTGAATGTTTGCATTGTCCAGCATTCCGTCTATCAATTATTTATTTTGCATATGTTGCCCTAAGTGGGTATGGGTATGCCCAGATGTGGGTCTCGTGCTCACTGCACCCCTGGATTTAAGCTAGCCTGGCTGATGAAGGGTGATACCCTGAACCCGGTCCCAGGATGCTTGTTTCTGGTCCAGGGAGGACCTGGCTTGGCAGTTCGGGCTGGATTGTTCCCACAAGGAACAGGGTCAAGACTGATTTGCACATGGCTGGGTCCAAACTGGGGTGCTGTGGTGAGCAAAAGAATGATGGATTTAACCCAGATCCTTGTGACTGGGGGTGAATGGTTGCATTGTCCAGCATTCCGTCTATCAATTATTTCTTTTGCAGTTGTTTCATTGGCGGCATAGGGATGCTCTCTGCTCCAACTGCTATGGAAGAAAAAAGGGTCTCCAGCAGGATCCACTAGGCCATTTCCCTCATGTGAGTGCTAAAGAGACTGGCCATCTAATGCAGTGTCCTTTAGGCCCCAGGGCGTCTCTGAGGGTCGTGCCCTTTTTCGAAGCCTTTATGTCCTGGTCACATGGGCCCTCCCCGGCAGTCTCTCAGATGCGTCAAATATGCCCCGGTTTTGTCACGAACTCTAATGTGGCTGCTAGTGGGTTTGATGCCGCTGTCAGGGTCAGGCACAGGGTTTCTCAGCCTGGCCCGAGTCTTCATATGTGTCTGATGGGTTAGTATCTCTGGGGTTCCCCACTTCAGAGAGGCTGGATTCCTCCCAGGGGCACCAACCGCTCAGATCCAGGCCGCTTCACTCACCGCTACTCTGCAGGCAATCCCAGCTGCCATCTTAGGGTCAAGCACGGCTCCGGTGGCACCGGTATCATCCCATTCTGATGCTAAAGCCGCGCTTCTCCAAAAGGGTCCCTCCGATTTATGCTGCGGAGACTGGTATAAGGGGCAGTTGGCATCCCAGATGCGGTGCTACTTCGTTCATAGGCTTATGTCTGGCCCTTTCCATGTGTGTCAGTCCCACCGTAGGTGACCCCACAATGGACCAGATTGTTCGGGGTTTTGACCACCCTCCTTTCTGCAGAGTCTTTCCTCACCGCAAGTGCTAGTGCGCTGCTGATACGGTCTCTCGCGGCTCCCGTACTCTTACCAAGCGCATTGGGTGCCTTAATGCGCCTCTTGCTTAGTGGGCTCCAGCTCCATCTGGCCACATCCAGGACTGCCTGAGCCCCGGGGTTGCCGAAATCAGTTTGATTATTTCTGGGATTCTGCAACGCTCAGTGTAACGGTGAGCAGCTGGTTTTCATGGCTCTTTCCCCACAGTTTCCTTTCGGTGGTGGTGGAGCCATTGTGGATTACGTCCACACAGCCATCTTGGCTGGCCACGCCCCCCCAGTTCTTTTTTTAAAATTTATTTTTATTAATATTTTTAAATGCAAAAAACAGAAGGGGAGAGCAACGGACAAAGCAGTATACATTGATTACATCGATTACATACATCAGAAATATTCCAACAATGGCAGCGTGTCATGAAATCAAGTAACATACAATGCAAGGAGTTATCTTCTAAGTAGAGCACTGAATATATGCCGAAGGGAGGGGAAAGGAGGACAGGGAGAAGTGATCACTCAGCAAAATCAATGCGTACCAAGATCCTACTATCTCGGTGCAAGTCACTTCGCTGTGGGCATCTCCGCAGAACACATCATACGGCAGCTTTGGACATCACAAGAAAGAGGCGTATCATCTCCTAATCAGTCGTCAGACCACCCTAAGCATTGGCGTCTTTGCCCCTCCCAGCCCGCGCACCCAAGTACAGCTCTAAAGGGGTCCAAATGTCCTTGGGGCATGATCTCACTCGCACCTGCAATAAATTAGTAGTATTTCACTACCAGGGCATGCAAAACACAGCAGTACATGTCCTACCTTTAAAATGCACTGCACCCTGCCCATCAGGCTACCTTGGGCCTAACTTAGGGCCTACCTTAAGGGTGCTTTACTTGTACTAAAAGGGAAACTTTTGGCCTGTCAAGTGGGTGACCTTGCCAGGTCGAAATGGCAGTTTAAAACTGCACACACAGACTGTGTAGTGGAAGGTCTGAGATATATTTGCAAGGCTACTCATGTGGGTAGCATAATCAGTGCTGAAGGCTCACTAGTAGCATTTTATGTAAAGGCCCATTCTAGTTTACAAAGTGAGAACTTGCACTTTAGTACTGGTCAGCAGTGGCAAAGTGCCCGGAATCTTAAAACCAGCAAAAACAAAAGGCAGCACACAGTCAAAAACAGGAGACCAGAAGCAAAAGACAGGGGAAATCACATCAAAAGATGTCAGGTCTAACGGCAGTTTTAGGGCATGTCCCCCCATACAACAATTCTACACCAGAACCTTTGGGGAACTAAAGAACAAGGTGGTGCACTGGTTTAAGTCGCACTCTAACCTGGGTATGGAAATTTATAATCAATTATCATGGTTAGGAGGGTAGGCTGGTTGGGCCCGGATGCTAACAGGTGGGTGAGGGACTGTGCAGTGGTTAATTTGATCAAACCTACCATAGCTGCATGTGTCATGACAACTTTAGGATCACACAAAGTACCCACAGTGACCAAAATTCTGGTGCTCCCACTGGGTTTCTGCTATAAACCTGGGATTGTGTGTCAGCCTTCATGGATCCCGGTACTGGGCAGATTGGCTTGCTATGGCCAGCCTACCTTGAGTCCACTGGCATCCACACCACTGTCTTTGGGTAACAGATTTGTGCCCCTGAGTAATCTTGAGTCCTGTGATTGACTCGATGCTCTGGAGACATCCCCGCTATTGGCCCTGTCTATAACTCCTTGCTTGAATATTCCATCTGCTGATTGGGCAGAACTAAGGCTGTTATCTTGGAATATTGTGGGTTTGTCTGTAAAGTTTAATGATAGTAAGTGGGTGCGTGATTTGTCTGCAGGAAACATGGGAAGTTAGTAATCTTTTCTTACTTGAAGGGTATAAAACCTATTTCTCCCCTGCATAGGCATCTGCATCGGCCTCAGGGAAGGCTAATGCGGGTCTAGTTATTTTCGTGACATTAGAGCTGTGTAGTCACGTTAAAGACCTCAAGTGGGACTCACACTTGTTTCAGGCCCTTAAGCTGCATGTATCTGGTTCCACACCTACTGTCCTGACTAACTTCTATAATGCAAAATCAGGATCATGTGGGAAATCCAACATTCCAATCCTGAGTGCATTTCTATGCCTCGACCGGAAGGTGTCGGCACTGTTATCGGTCCCAGGAATAATCCAGATCAGATTACCCTAAATGGTTTGACTGAGACCGCTCCACATGTCTTTGTCTTCTGAAATCGGCTCTTAAACAATCTCCTAGAGATACAGAGTATGTTGCCCAGTGTCGGAAAGGATACATGAAGGCCCTTAACAGACGTAAGCATGTTCTACTTAAGTCTGCATGGGAGAACCTAGCTCAAGCTAGTGAAACAGGCCGTAACACCCTCTTTTGACAGGTGATAAACAGGCCTTGTTTTGCTGAGTTCTCAGGGCCTGCTTTATGTCATCATATTTCAGGGCAGCAGTGGGTGGATCATTTTAAGGGTGTGTACAACTATGGGCTCCCTGATGGAGCAGAGGATCAGGAGGATGGCTTAGCGCTGGGGAGAGCCAATGTTGTCTTTAGCCTTGGTGAAGTTTCCAGGTATTCGGGCTTTATCTCATAACAAGGCTCCAGGCCCTGTTGGTATACCTCCTGATCTATTTCAGGATAACATTGATGTCTGGGGGCCAGTTCTGAGTCTGGTTTTAAATGCTGCGGTGAGAGAGGGAGCCCCGCTGTCATGGTCCTCTGACATTATCCCCATCTTTAAGAAGGGGGACAAGGAAAACCCACAGTACTACAGCTCTATCTCACTCATTGATGCAGTGGTGAAAGTTCTTGGGAGGATACTTCTAGATAGGTTGCCATTGTGGACATACGAGAATGATATATTTACAGAGGTACAATATGGTTTTGGGCTGAGCTCACTGATCAATGCCTAAATCTTTATTTAATTATAAATAAGTACACTGTTGCCCAGCCTGGATCTCTCCACCTGGCATTTATGGACCTTACGTACGCATTCAATAGGGTCAACCGTACGAAGTTATGGGATCTGCTCATTTTGATGGACGTGGACTCAGAGATTGTAATCCTTTTATCGAACTTACCTGATAGCACCTCTACTGCGTGATGTATTTACAGGGGGCGGTGGTCACTGAACACTTTGGCACCACAAGGGGAGTGTGCTAGGGTTGTACACTTTACCTTTTTTGTTTACCTTTTATGTTAGTGTACTGGAACGAGCCCTCTTTTCAGTGCAGGCTGACTGCACCAGGGTGGGGACGAGATCGTTACTGGTCTTGTTGTACGCTGACTATGCGGTACTCATGACTCGCACTGCCATGGGTCTGCAGTTTTTGTTGGATAAGCTTGTCGCCTTTATGGATGGTTTAGACCTGGCGGTCACCTTCACAAAGTTGTATGTTTTAGTGGTAGACCCTCGGTCCACCAGTTCCAAAACCTTCAAGGTGGGGAGTCATACCCTGACTAACGTCCAACTTTTTCTGACCTGGGGATGCTATTTGATGCTAACATGAATTGGAACCCCCTAGTTGAGGGTAAGGCTTGTGACTTGGTCAAAATCACTGGGGCGGTTGTTATCTTTGCACAGAGGTAGGGCTCGTGGTCACCAGACACCGTACTAAGCTTTTTCAGTCCCTGTGTGTCTAAGGTGTATATGATACTGAAGTATGGGCTTACAAAGCGATCGATAAGATTTAACTTACAGAAAACATGTTTTTAAGACATATTCTGCTGGTCCCACAAAGTACCCTGGCCTTCTCTGTTCATGAGGTGCTTGGTGTTAGATACATTAGTGACCTTGTTCATCTCAGGCCCTAGCTGTGCTGGATCAAGATATTGACTTGGTAGGAATCCCAGCAAAACAGACCGATTTTGTCTGATTGTCTAGCCCTTGATCATATGCATAAAATGCCTTGGACTGCCTATTTGAAGGCTGTTTTTACCAGCGTGGGTAGGGCAGACATATTCCTCAACTATCATTCCCTGCGTCCCCTGGAGCCTAAGAAGGTGAGGGGTTTGGCTTTTGAACGTGCCTTATCACAATGCAAACACATAAGGCTTGCAAAATCAATGATATGGGGAGATCAGCTATTAAAACCGTTCAGGGTATGGAGCCATACCTTTCTCTCCTATCCAATGAGAGAGACAGGTCTGTGGTGGTACGATTCAGGTTTAACTTGTTACATCCTCTTCTAGCTACCCCTAGTGGTTGGTCTTGCTCAGGCACTTTAGCGCCCTGTGACTGCGACATTATGTCTTCACATGATACCCTACATTTTGTGGCGTTGTGTAAATATTTGAGCTTGCCTAGGAAGAGACTCCTCCTCCCATTATTGCAAGTTTTGGACTTCTCACAAGCCCTAGACACAAATGTATCTGCATCTCCTGTCGAATGAGCACATTCCTTTTGCTGCTTCATGCTTTCTTTGTGCTGCTTTGAGATCAAGACGACCTAGACCTGATTTACCCTGATATGGTTCATGAGACTATTTAATGCATCACACTGTTGACATTATCATATTCTTTTTAATCTTTTAAGCTAGTACAAGAATGAATGCCTATTTCTTATTATTGCTGATCTCACTTTTATAAATATGTTTTTATGATTATATGCTCTTTTATGGTTGTATTTATAACTGAATAAATATTTATATGATGATGAATATGCTGCTTAACAAAGTATACCTCTACCAAGAAATTCAGGTCATAGACTGCCTTGAAAATTGTCACTGTCACCATTTTAATCATCCTTTGCCTACAGAACCAGTTGCCAAAAAAACTAAACCAGTACAGAATTACCCTCAACAAAAAGAAAAAAGCTTTGTAAAACATCTTTTAATATACATTGTATTTATTTTTATCTTACTCCAGTAGAAAACAGAATATAAACCTAATGTAACCCAGCCTATACCAAACACTTCACTTAAACATGAAAATCTCAAAACATGAACCTTTGTTCTTAAATGAAGTATAACACACTATACATTATTTCTTTAATAAAAGTCCTTACTTAAAATGTTCACACACATCCAAAACATAAACCTATATTTTGGCATAACATACACATCATACAGTTAACATTATACAACATCAAAACATAGAAAAAAATATATAACATATTAGACAAACCCATACCATCCTTCCCAAGCACGTTAGTAAATGGAAAGTATCTTACAGTTGAGCATCTTCTTTAAAATCTTCTTCTACTGCCAGTTACCCGTATAGAGGAACCAAAGCAATAAAAAATCGAAACATTCCTCCCTCAAAAAAACACACATTTCATCAACTGGGCCAACTTCTTAGTTAAGTCAAAACTTTGTTTCAAACCTAAGAAATATTGAACCAAATAATCATCACAAATCGAAATATAAAATTAATTGCAATAAAAACGTAGATATACAAATATTATTTTACACAATACCTTTCAAATAAATCCCCAAAACAAAAGTGGAAGCACAAGTCATCAAAAAACCACCTCGAATTAAGTCTTCTTTCGTCTTTCATAGACCTATAAATAAAACAACAAAACAATTACCACCCTACCCAAAACGCAGATTTGTTAATAAGCCCTAAATCAATAGAACATACTATAAAACATACATTAAACGCACAAAATAATAATACCCTACCAAACCTCTTAGAAAACAATAACAATAAATCCATAGCACAGAAGCAAACTTCAGTAGACAACCTCTCAATAATTTTAACTCTCAATTGCAATAAATAACTTTACTCTGTTGAGCAGTCACAAGATTGGTCATTCTATTGCCCGCTCAATTTAGAGTTGGTGGTCGCATGGCCAGTTTTTACTATCCCTTGCAACCTTGCAAACCTGACAATATGGGTCAGTAAAGCATTTGAATGACCCCCACCGTAAGGGAGAAAACTCCCATGGTGTGTGGATAATTAGTTTTTGTTGTATCAAAAACAAAATCCCATCCATCAAACTTTTACCTAACAGTTATTGTGGTTCCTGCCAATGACTAGAGATGTCTGCTGGACCGGTGGGCGTCACTAAATTCGGAGTAGAGGTACTCTGCCAGTGCAATGGAATATTTTACTCACATTTGTGAAAGGTGCAAAAAGAACACTCGATGGACAGAATGCTGCACAATTTCAAACATTCACCCTAGTACAGTGATCTGTGCCTAAATCCATCATTTTTGTGCTCCCCTTGCCATTCCAGTTCAGACCCAGCCATATGCAAATCAGTCTTGACCCTGTTTCCCATGGGATCAGTCTAGCCCAAACTGCCGGGCCAGGTCCTCCATGGACTGGAAACAAGCATCCTGGAACCGGTTTTGGGGCATCACTCCTCATCAGCCAGGCTAGCTTAACTCCAGTGGCATGGAGAAAATGGCACCCACGTCTGGGCATTCCCTTCCCACTCAGGGTGACAAATGCAAAAAGAACAATTGATGGACAGAATGGTGCACAATGTCAAACATTCACCCCAGTACAGACATCTGCGCCTAAATCCATTGTTTTTTTGCTCCACATGCCATTCCAGTTCAGACCCAGACATATGCAAATCCGTCCTTTTAAAAAAAATCTGTTTATTAGTTTTAACGGTAGTTATAAATACATATACCATTCAGTATTTCCGACAATCACATAGTGCATCATTACAATATTTAGGGGGAGAAAAACAACATTTACAATATGATTACGTCTCGATCACCACTCCGCCGCAATTCAAGTACCACCGATGGGGATATACATACATTTCCACGATAGACATTCCACTTGCCCCACTTCTTGTCCCATTTTTTGGGGCACCCACGTGTTGTAAATACTTCCTTTTCCGCAATCATACATTTGTCTAGCTCTTTCACCCACTTTTGGATAGACGGTGAGTCCTCTGCCCCCCATCCTCTCGCTATGTCTCGTTTGACTAGGGTATAACCTAGTGTGGCCAGCTGTTAATCTACTTCTGTAAGGTCCGCAGACGTCCAAATATTTAGTAGGCCTAGTCTTGGTGCGAGGGTCAGTTCTTTCCCCAGTGCAGTCTGAATGTGGGTCGTGGCCCTTTCCCATATGCGCTGTAGTTTAGAGCACTCCCAGATCGTATGGTATAAGGTAGCTGTGTGTTGGCATCCCCTGATGCAAAGTGCATCTGACCTACCGCCTATTTTTGCCATACCAACCCCTGTTAAGTATGACCTATGTAGGATCCTAAGTTGTATCAGTCGGAAGCGGAGGGTGATAGCCGCTTCTCTGGGGTACATTAGTGCCATTTGCCAATCTTCGTCATCGATTGGCCCCAGGTCTCCCTGACACTGCTCTCTAAGTTTGTGGAATGCATCGGGTAGGTTGTTGCAAAGTTTTTTGTAGGTCAGCGATATGGCTTTTGAGCAATCGATCTACTAACGGATATCTGTAAGGTCTGGAAAGGCTGTGGTGAGGGCATGTCTAATTTGCAGATACCTGAACATTTCCCCTTGGGCCATTTGGTAATGTCCCCGGAGCTCTACAAACCTTAGGATCGAACCTTTTTTAATCAGATCTCTGACTACGGAAATCCCAATAGTGTCCCATTTGCCAAAACCAGGTTGATGACAAAGAGAACCCAGTCTCTGGGCATACCACAACGGCGCCGCTTTTGTGAGGACATTCGACCAACCCAAACGTGAGTTCACCTGGTGCCAAATCATTACGGAGTGGGAGGTAGGCCCAAAATATCGCCCTCCTCTGACCTTTGAATATAGTGCTCCTAAGTAACCTGTTCGCCCAGTCTGATATCTATGAAGCCTTTTGGGCGCTTGCAACATCATTATGGGCCTAATCAAGAAGAAACGTGTATCTGATATCGAGGACTACTCCCTGGTATGTGACTCTGATATTGCCTCTCTCCAGCAAAAGCTACAGGCCTCACAATTAAAGATGGATGACATGGAGAACTACGCAAGACGATCAAATATGTGTTTCACAGGGATTCCAGAGGATAGTGAACGCCTTAATGGTAAGCCCAATCCTCTGGTCTACATAGAGCCACTGATTAGAGACCACGACAGAGCCAAAGTGAGAGTGTTCTCCGATATTTCAGCATCTGCAGCACATAGGCGGAGGGACTTTGTGGGCATAATGGGTCAATTCAAGAGTGCAGGAGCACAGGTCTCTATCGTCCAACAGTAAAAATTTAAAGTGCTATGGAAAGGAAAGTTCCATTGTTGCTCCTTTTTTGAGGAAGCTCAAGAACTGCTACAAAAGATTATCCATTACATTAGCACATTATACATTATGTAACGTATAGGTTTTTAGTTGTCACCCTTTTAAATCTTGACTCGCAGGAGTCTTTAATGTTCATAATACCTTCTCCCTCTTCCTTCCCCTTCTCTTCAAGGTTATTCAGGTTGTACCTTACAGGCATTATTGTCTTTTGTCCTGATGATGATCCTTGCATTTCCTTAATAGGATCGAAACGCCGTTGACACTCACAAATACCTGATATGTTGTAAAAACCTTAACTGTGACACATAAGGGTGTTGTTTGTATTGTTTGTTTTTCCATTTTTATGCTACCTATCACAAACTTTGTTTCATGCCTGAACCTTTTTGCTTCTTTGTTCTAATGTATGTACTGGACACAGGCTTGTGTCCCACTTTATGAATTTTTGAAACTTTTGATATTATTACTATATTAGTAAAATTCTTGACCTCTGTCCGGCTGGACAAGTCTCTCAAAATATAAGTACTGACTGGGTCCTTATTTATTGCTACCGCTACTCCTTTCTTTCTAGGCACTATTGTTGTAGTGGAGAAGTGTGGCTCAATGGTTAGAGCGGCAGACCTCGATGCAGAGCACTGGTCCGGGACCAGGGTTCGATTCCCGTCGCGGCAGGGTCTCGGGCTATAAATTCCGCGGACTGGATATTCTCGCCTCAGTGCCTATTCTAATCATGGGTCCCACGCTGCAACTCTGGGCAATAGCTTGCTTAATCTCCACAACGGCCCCCCCTGCGGCGGGATACCTGGCTTTCACCTTGGGGATGCTGAGTACGGGTTATCTCTCAGGGAAAAACCAGGACGGGTTCCCAAGGCAAGCGCCAAGATGCCCAAGGGTAAGTTGAGTGCTATATAAGAACACATAATAATAATTGTTGCTTATAATTACATAATTCCCAGGGTCCCTGGTTGACTTTTTTCTGGGTGCCCTTGTTGTTACTAAAGAAGACAAAAGATTATCCAAGCAAACAGAAAATAGTGAAAGGGGTGGTATTTGAGCAGAGTACGATCCTCAGGACTCCAGAACTTGGGGACTATATTTAGCAATGGGAATTTGGAATATATTTAAGACCAGTTTTCTTGCACTTTAGTCACTTTATGTACTATGTTCATTTTAACTGTGCGCACTTTTACTATTGCACTTTGTTCTCCTCTATAGTGATTATGTAATTATGTATCGGGTAAAGCTGCTATTACTCTTTTTTTTTATAAGGATTACCGAGTTGGCCTAATGGCTAGGGTGCTCGACCTCGGACCTGGGGAACTGGGTTTGAGTCTCGGTAATGACGCTGAAAATCCTGTGATTCTGGGCAAATCACTTAATCTCCCCGTGCCTAACAAAAGATGAATGTGTGTCCTCATGTAACGTAACTGGTTGTAAAGCGCTCTGATACCCGATTGGATTCGGGTCAAGTTCGTGCTATATAAAACTCTGCAAAAAAAATAAAAGTGTTAGTATTAGAAATCTGCATTCTGCACTTTATGCACGGTGCTCACTTTCCCTATGGCACTTTATTTTCTTCTCCTTTTGAGGTAAGAATGGTAGTTTCTATGCTGGATTGGGATAAGCTTGTAGTAATTTCTTCCTGAATTACTACTGAACATTGCAAAGTTGATTTCTACTTTTTCTTTCTTGACAAGAAATGGATTGTTCTGTATATTCCTAGTTTAAATGATTATATGCCATGGCCAACAGAACCAGCTTAAGTTGGTTTGCATGCATATTTAAAGCAAAAGCACTTTTTTTAAGAATGATAGCACTTTAAGCAGAGAATACTCTGCAGGAGATAATCCGGGGGCAAAGATATATATGCTATGCGCCGCTGATGGGGGGAGGATAGACGTTCTCTCAGGCGCCAAGTCGAGTCGCTCTTGAGTGATGGGGGGACTGAGGAGGCGAGGCAAGGGCGACCTCCTTCCTCAGGTAGTTCGGGGAGGGCCAAGGGGGTGGGGTTAGAGGCTGAAGCAGCAAAAAATGGGCAGCGTAATAGCAGGCAAGCAATGGACAAGAATCAGGACAGGATTGTAATCAAGTTCAGGGAGCAAGGAATATGCAGGGGTTGCTATGCCACTGAGGGATTTCAGGTAACTCCAACAATTGAGATGATACAAAATGAAGTTGCGTTAAGGTGGCAAGTTCTACTCTGAAGGATATCAAAATCACTAAAGGTAATTTCATGTAATGTAAATGGTTTTTCGAATACACAGAAAAGAGGAGTAATGTTAAATTGGCTGGCCTCATTTTCCCCGCACGTGCTCTTTCTTCAAGAGGCCCACCTGAAGTCTAACTCCCGTAACTTCACACTCATTCGTACTTTGCCTCCTCACATTCTGCGGTACAGGGGGTGACTCTCTTCTGCGCTAGACTTGGAGTTAGGAAAGGTGATTCAGGATGAAGGAACAAGATGGATCTGGATCGAGGTTTCAGTTAATGGTGAAGGCCTTGTGTTTCTGAACTACTATGGGCCAATTTTTGACGATACTAGGCCTCTGAAACAGATCTACGATTTGTTGATAAATGCCCAGGGTACTATAGTACTAGGAGGTGGCTTTAATTTAATTCAAGAACTAGGTCTGGATCCATCCAATAAGGGTAAACAGCAATTAAAACCAAAGACAGCTAGACTGTTAAGAATTATGAAAGAAGATTTGACCTTAGTAGATCCATGGCGGCTCGACCAGCCAGGCCTTGCTCAGTTTACATGCTACTCGGCTAGATATAAAACATCTTCTCGTTTGGATTTTTTTAAAATAAATAAACAACTTGAAAGAGGCGAGTCCACTATTTTGTCTAATTCATTTTCAGACCATTCTTTAGTTTCCTTTGTAATATATCTACCCACCCCCCAAAAAAATAACAGCATGTGGTAATTCGATAAAGCATTGCTCTTGGATCCAAGATGGATCTCTGAAACATGTGAATTTATACAATGGTTTTACAAGGAAAATATGAATACAGCATCGGGTTTTATGGTCTGGGAAGCTTTTAAGGCCGCTTTTCGGGGTAGGGTGGTTGCATACAGGGCAAATCTCTATAAAACTAGGCAACACAAGATTCAAGGACTTCAGAATGCTGTGGATCAAGCTAGGGTGGAACTTATGCCCAAGCCCCCTGGAGAACCTGAGGAAGAAGTTCTTCAGCAGGATTTAACAAAGGCGAAAGAGCAATAAAAATCTTTTTTTATTCTTGAAGAGATTTCGGGGAGCAAAGCATTTCAACAGAAAGCATATGAAGAAAGTCAACACATAGGCAAATTCTTAGCTTGGTCAACAAAAACGCAACAGAGTAGTCAACTAATTCCACAAATAAGGGACCCCAATACCGCTAATCTGGTTAGCGATAAAGACAGAATTGCGGAAATCTTTGTGTCCCATTTTAAGAAAATCTATGCAGAAACCCAGTTAGTTAGCACCCAGGCCCTTGAGGATTATTTTAGTTCAGCTCAGCTACTCACGATTACTGAGGACGAGTGTAAGGTTCTGGATGAACCAATTACATCTACAGAACTAAGGGAAATTATAAAAGCAATGGCTAGCGCAAAGGCAAGTGGCAATGATGGAATACCGATCAAAGTCTTTAAGTTGTTTATAGATTAACTTTCTCCCTTGTTAGTATCCTTGTATAATCAGATTATGGATGGGTTGCCTGTCTCTAATAGATTTAAGAAATCAGTTGTGATCACTATCTTGAAGAAGGGTAAGGATCCTAAGGATCCAAGCTCCTATCGCCCAATTAGTCTATTAAATATGGACTAAAAGCTTTTTATGAATATTAGGGCGAATAGTATCTCAGGATGAGCGCAACAGGTGAGACATGCAGACTAAACAGGGTTTTTACCTGGCATATCAATGGCTGCAAATACTTTTTTCTTGATTCAACCTATCGGCTATTTTTCAGCTAAGAAGGATAGAGCGGCTATTTTAATGATGGATGCAGAAAAGGTATTCGATCTGGTGGATTGGCAGGCCCTTTTTTTTATCTCCAGAAGTTTGGCTTTCCATCCCACCTGATAGAGATATTAAGAGGAATATAGAAGGGGGCAACTGCGAAAATAATCATAAACGCAGAGCAGGCAGGCGAAGTAGTGATAAGACGGGGTACTAGGCAGGGCTGTCCACTTTCCCCCCTTCTATTTTCACTTTTTGTTGAGCCGCTGGCAATAAAGATCCGCTCTGACATATCAATTCTGGCTTCCCCACCAGGAATGGCAAAAATTAAGCTGTTTGCCGATGATTTGATTTTATACCTGAACCCTGATAAGGCAAACATCCAGATGGCGCTCGGGCAAATTCAAGCGTTCACAGAACTGGGGGGGTATAAGGTTAACCAGTCCAAAACGGAGCTTTTCCTATTTAATTTGCTAGAGGCCGATCTTCCTGAAGTACTAAAATGTCTGCCACTAAGACCTATTGGATACCTTGCCCTATATGTTACAGCCGACTTTTCGCAACTGTTTCATTTAAAATATGTAAAAACGCTTAATAAAATTAAATCTTTTTAGACTGATGGTCGCTTTTACCTTTATCAATAGTAGGTTGAGTCTCTCTAGTAAAAATGTTGTTACTTCCCTTGTTGATATTCCTGTTTTTAAATCTTCCTTAAAAAATACCAATCTCATATTTTAGTGAAGTGGACAAAGCTATCCGGAAGTTTGTATGGACAAAAGAAAAAGCCTCGGATCAAGCTATATATTCTTCAACTAGACGTGGAGCAGGGGGGGCTTGCATTACCTCACTTATCGACTTATTATCAAGCTGCGTTAATTAGTTGATTAACTCAGCTAGCTTTCTCTGTTTCGAAATTTGATTTGATTAGCCTTATGCTAATAGAAAGTGCAATAAAGCTACTAGCATTCTTACGCACTGCGAAGCTACCTACAAAGACAAGGTATAAGGTTGTGAATACAATTGCTAACCGTATGCAGCGGTTCCAAAAAACTTGCAACATTCCATCATGCTACGCAAACACTTCCCTCCAAGATTGTGAGCTATGGGGTCTCAAGGTTTCACAAAAGGTGCTGGAGTCCTAAAATAGTCTAGGCTTGAACAAGCTAGGAGATTTGTACAATGGCACCAATCTGATATCATGGGAAGTATTCGCATTCCAATGCGAACTTCAGAGTCGTGATCTCTGGTTCAGTTTTAGGCAGATAACTTGCTTTCTCATAAATAAGTACAAAATAATTAATGAGAGGGAAAGAATAATCCTAAAAGCAGCCTTAAAGTTGAATTTGAGTGGTGCTGGAAATTGGTATTGAATATTACGACATGGTTTACATAAGAGTCTCATCGAGGCAATGCTTTCTAAAATTGCTCAGGAAACGAATTGCTGGTTTAAGATTAAGGAATGGTAATAAGTGTGTGAATTTGGAAATAGGGCTCTGATGGCGGCTAATTTCAAGAGACTGTTGTTTCTTTCAAGGTGGTTGGTGTATCCTACCCCCTCAGACTACATCAATGGTTTCCATCACTCCCGAACGAATGTTTTAGATGTAATCTGATGGGGGCAGACGATTGGGTGCATATATTTTTCACATGTCCTAGGCTACAACACTTTTGGGAGGAGGTGGTTAGGTTTATTAGTGACTGTATGTCTAAGGATATCTTACCCTCAATACCACTGGCCCTATTCGGCTTTTCTCACGCAGTTAGTCTGTTACCAAAATACAGGCAATATTTCGTTTTTGCAGCTATAGTGGTAGCCAAATCCCTGGGGTTGCAAAACTGGAGATCTCAGAAGGTGCCTACAATGGGACAGTAGCTCCCCAAGTTAGACCGGACCTACCAATTTGAAGAGGCGTATGCAAAAAGGGTAGGGGCACTTCCTAGATTCAGGGCAGCTTGGGAGGGCTATGCCCTGGCTTCACGTTCAGACGAAAATGTGCAAAGCAGGCTACTCTTTGTGTAAAGAAAAATGTGGGGTTTTAATCCAGGATGTGTCTGCTTTTAAATTGTTGATTTGAGGCCAGTTTGTAGCATTCCCTTTTCTATAGAATGCTGGTTATATATTATGTAAAATAGAATATGAATGTATGTTATTTATTGTCTACTAAAATGCGAGATTGGGTATAATGAAAGTTTGTCTCTTTTTTATGTATCATGATTACCATGTCTGCTATTTACGCTCCATAAAAAATATATGAATAAAAAAAAGAAGAAACATGTAAATGTACAAGTGGAGGTTTGCATCTCCACTTGAATTTAGCTTTGTGCTTTTTCCCATTCACAAACATTCCCAGTACTAGACCTGGAAAGCCATAGATAGTACTTGGAATGTCATGTGATTTGCCCCAGGGGCTCCTATTCCCCCAGTTCAGAATTCAACAGAGCTTAGAATTGTCTGAAGCAGGAATGGGGTCTCCTGAGCACATTCCCCCAGCAGCCCCAGCACATCAGGGCTGATACATTCCCTTTCCCACATCCCTGAACGTGACTTACACCCTCCCTTGGTTGGGGTAAATAAATCTCTGACCATTTCTAGCGTGGAAAGGGGTCTGAGCGGAGCTCGAGAATGCCTACAAATGTACATGTTGTACTTTCGGCCGTGAAAGTAAATATCCTTGTGGATAAGCCCTGAAAGGCCCGCATCGTTCCCCTGCAATGCAAGACATGTGAATCCTTCTGCTCTACAGCGCGTAAAACGCTGAGTTTCAGTCTTCAGGTTGACTGAAAAGGCAGTAATTGTTTTGTCTTTCACAGGATCTGCTTTATTTTTAGCTCTTCGCCTCGGGTTCTCGTGTTATTTTTAGCCCTTCTCGCCGTGGGTCTAAATTCCAATCTTGTTTACCTTGTACCCGCCACAATGTTCAATGCATATTGTGAGCAAAGAAAAATCATCTTGCAATTCGTGCAAATAAGACGAATTATTCTGCTGGACTGAGTCAGCTGTATGGTGTAGTTCCTACACCATATTTTGCATTACAAGGCATGCCATGCTCACATCCAACTGGCTGTCATTTTGGGATTTCTTCTGTAAACAGCACTAGGTGCTAAATGTACACAAAAGATTTACTGCATTTCTTTTTGAGCTCAATACAATCTTTCCTTCGATGTAAGAGGACATTTGTTCTTTATATAATGCTAAATAATCATTACACGGGACAGTCTACATATCCGTGTGACAAATGCTTTAAATCGACAGATATTTCTGGAGGAAGAGAGGGGGCGGGGGAGGGGGGGAAGCAAGCAGCTTCATAGAGAGAATTTAGGCAGAGCCGAGTCAAGGGTCTGGCTTGACCTTAAGAGCTAAAGCAGGAATTTAACTCTCAACAGATTTGCATGTAAATCTGAAAAAAACGTCAAGTTAAAATATGATACACTCTTTATAATTAAAAAAGGGTATTTCTTTAACACAGTAAGTGTTCGTTTAGTCAATTAGATTATGTAACTACATTTAGTAAGATTAATAAAGGTAGTAGTTGCTAAATGTGAATTTAGGAATGTTAAAGCATACTCTCTTTCCTTGACTTCACCATGAGTGAAAGAAGAGCTGTCAGATGTCAATTTGTCATTTACACTGTATACCCTGCATGATACTGCTTGGAAAGATTATTGTCTTTTAAAGCATAATCCAGTGAGGTTTTTGTGTATTGCACATAATT
This sequence comes from Triturus cristatus, assembly GCF_964204655.1. NCBI lineage: Eukaryota > Metazoa > Chordata > Amphibia > Caudata > Salamandridae > Triturus > Triturus cristatus. The sequence goes on along the minus strand of NC_140591.1, from coordinate 287,847,204 downwards.
AACTGAATTATGTGCTCTCAACGATCGGCCAAGGAAAATCAGGCACAGTTAAGTGATGTGCCTAGGATCACACCATTTGGTGAAATAGAAATGCCGGGAATTGAGCACATATGTCTTGGTCACACATGGTGCAGTCTAGGAACTAAAAGGCTATTTCCTACGATTCATAGGTGTCCCGTGATGTACAGAACTCCAACTCAGCAGATCATTTGCGAAAGGGCAAAATGCCTCAAATACTGTTCAACACCGAATGACACAGTATTTTGTGCTTAATTGTTTCATGAGCTGAGTCAGGACACTGCCCAAAAAAGACTAGTTTCACACGGTAAAACAATCTGGATCCATGTGTGTGACAGAAGGTAGGTCACTGCATTTTTATGTCAATATCGCTGGCCTCCACTGACATGAAGCAGAACTATTTCAAGAGGGATGTAACAAGGAATGAGGGCAAATATGAGAGTAATTACTAAATTAGGTAAACAAATAGGTATTAGAAGTCCCAGAGATTGCTCTCTTCACTTAGACACATCTGAAGTGGTGCTTAGCCACAGGCAACAACTTACATGTTCTGTATTTAATCCTTCAACTGCTGGTCCTTTTTCCACATAAGGTACCCACGCCTAATTTGCTTCCTTTTTATCCAACATCCTGGAAATTTTAAAGGTACCCAGGGTTTGTGTGGTTCCCTAGAGGGGATGACAAAATAGGCAAAATATGGGCAAAATGTGAGTTTTTTTGTGGCAATATAAGAAAAAAGTGCCTGGATAAAAGTGCCTGTTTTTTCCCCTTAAAAATGGCATCAATGAACGGTTTGCTGTGCTTAAGTCACAATCTTCCCAGCTTTCAAGAACATACAAAGCTGTATATAAAAAGAAAAACTAATTTGTAACAGGAGGCTAATTTTTCCTAATTTTCTGTGCTATCGACCTACTCTCAGTTTGTGATGGAAACCAGTGTGATACCCCAGGGTGATCCAGGAAGGTTATAGATTTTGGAACAGTAGATAAAATTCCAAAATTAGCATGGGGGTAATATGCTTTCCCAAAGAAACTAACTATTGAAATAAAGAACATTTGAGAATGAGTAGGAAAAAATGACCATTTGTGACAATGTTGTAATCTGTAATGGTTTGTCACAATGGCCAGTTTACCAAAGCAATACACCATTAAGCCTCCTAGATCCTTCTTGTTGCAGGGATATATAGGGTTTGTAGGTTCTCCAAGAACCCAAGGTACTCAGAGCCAACAAGTGAGCTGTGCAGTACAATGGTTTTTCATTGTGTACTGAGAATAGACCAATTCATTTGGGAATATGTGAAAATGGGTATCAAGGAAACCTAAGTATTTCTGTAATGGGCATAAGATATGGAGTTTAGGAACATTGGTTATTTGTACATCTCTGAATTTGTGGATACCCGTCCAAGCATATGATTTAGAGGGTATTTTTCATAATACCTTCTTTCTTACACAGTGGCTTCTATTTGGAAGGCACAAATGCAGCGAAATCCAATTGATAATAACAAATGTTCTACTGTTATATGCTCCTACATGTCTTCTGATTAAAATGGTATCTCACTTGTGTGGGTAAGCTTAGTGCCCACGACAGGAAACAGACAAAAAGGCAACATGGATACATCCCATTTTTCCACTGAATACTGACCCTTTTCTTCCAGTGTGTATAGCTGTGGATTTTGGGTTCTAGCTTAGCCGGCACCTAGAGAAATCTAGCAAATTTGTACAATTCTGATAACTAGACACCTGCGGGAATCCAGGGTAGGGTGACTTGGCTGGTTCTTACCACGTGTTTTTTTAATCTAGAATCCATTGTAAACTTCAAACTTTGACTTAAAAAAACACATTTTCCTCACATTTCTGTGATGGAAAGTTCTGGAATCTGTGGGGAGACACCAACGTCCATCCACGGAGCATTCCCTCAAGTCTCCCGATAAAAAAGGCACCTTACTTGGGTGGGTAGGCTTAATGCCTGTGATAGGAAATGGCCCAAAACGCAACATGAATGCATCATGTTTCCACTCAAAACTGACCCTTTTTTTGCAAAGTGGGTAGCTGTGAATTTTGGGCCTTAGATAATTCAGCACCCAGGTCAACCTAGCAAATGTACACATTTTTTAAAACTAGACAACTAGGAAAATCCAGGGGTGCATCACTTGGGTGGCTGTCACTAGGTCCTGGGGGTCCCGTCTAGTCACATTGTGGGCATTCAGCTGGAAAGGTGATGGGGTTGATATTAGGATGATACAAATTCAGAAATTTTGCAACCTGAACAACTCAAAGTCGTGAAATTTGTCAGCACTTTAAAAGTTTGCCTATGGATAAATCTTTCAAAAATGCAATGCAGAATTTTGACACAAAATATGTTTAGGCAAGAAAACATTTCTGCTAAAAGCGTGAGGTTTTATTTTTACTGCAAACTCTACTTTTTGCAGTTTTGTTTCTGGAAATATTTTTTCAAAACTTGAAAAAAATGTTCTTACCTTTATGAATTGTGCAATGATTTGAAAAAACATAATGAAGTTGAAAACCTCTACAGCTTTTATGCCCCACTTCTAACAACAGAGTGTGAGAAACGCTCGAAGAAACAGAGGAAAAGATTGTAAAGACGAAGAGCCCCACACTGTGCTGGCAGCAGTACAATCCATCTCTAGTTTTACTTTTCTGGATGGTCCTTTTTCTCTTTCAACGTAGCCTCAAAATCTGACAGAGTGCTCAAGATTCTCCTCGTTTTGTCTGATCGACCAGTCGAGCACTAGACTCTGATGGACATGGGGTGCACCCAGCCATAGTTGGGGTCTATGGTTTGTGGCAATCATGACACTCAGGGGTACAGATCGTTTTCCTGTACCCCTCAGACAGGTGCTCTACTGGACTTCCCTCATAAAATCTATACATTTCCTCCATGGATGGAATCCTTCACTTACCTCTGTCTGTGGGCTGCGTGTTTGTGTGGAGGGCATTGAGTCCACGTGTTGCGTGAATGGTGCCCTCCACCGAGGCAGCACGAAGACTATCCTTTTGAAAGGCTAGACAGTAATCTTTACCATATTGAATTATTGTCTTGTGTTGCCCCTGAGTTCCACACATACTCTATCTTCTGGAGTAAGTGATGACTTTTCATCCAAGGTTCCTTTGGAGAGCCAGTGGGACAAAAGGACACCAATGGTCAAAAAAAAAATGCAACCAGGGATAACACCCAATGGCCCATGGCTGCCACAGGACTCAGAGAACGCGTGTCACATAGATATGTGCTGCTTGACAAAATCAAGGTGATATTTGACGGCTTAACTAACACATTAACTGAGCTAAAAACTATTACGCTAGGGAGCAGGGGCATAAACAAGCCCCTGCAGCCCTGCTGTGTAAGGGCGCCCCAATGCTTCAGGGCACCCCAATCCCTCAGGGGCCTCACATTCAGCCAAGAACGATGACTATTTTAGAGATATGAGCGACTCAGGGAATCCTCATTACATTTTGCAGGGTGTAACAACAATCTGTGTAGCACCACTGCTAGGGAGTAGGTGTAATACATGAAATGCACTGTGGCGCAATGTCCAAATGTTTTTAGGATCCAACACATTGAATGGTGGTTCCACTTATGGGTGCCATTATTTTGAGATTTTGTTTGACACTGCACCGCTCCTGAAATTGCTATGGGGTTAGAGCTATTTCAAGCAGACATTGAGTCAATTATGAAAAAACATGGAATAGAACCACTGAGTGGAAGACAAGTAATTCCTTTATTTGACACTCACATCGAAGGCGTGCTTACAGGCAGAAATAAATTGCAGTGGTTTTACAGTAAGCGTAACAAAACCTCTAGTATAAACCTGTAATTTTTGCTTTATAGAAATGTTTTTTCTCTACTTTTTGCATGTCACATCTTTCTATGCTCTTCATTAACTCAAGCCGGAACTGGCAGAGTAAAGCTCCAAGAATCACTTATTCCTCAGGGCGGCCCACTGAGAGCTTGCGGTCCACTGGCCTCTGGGTTTTCTCGCCAAAAGCAATGCTCTGCTGCATAGTCATGGACATTCAAGGGGGTCTTGCCAAATATTTCAGCTTCCACAGAAAGGCAAAGGGCTCCCCTGGTGATAGCATACAGCTAGCGCTGTTAAAACATTCACATCCCCCGTTCCAAGACTGCATGGCATGCTGTCTGCTCTGATGCCAAATAAATGAACCCTGACTCCAGAAGCCACAGGTAAGGTGTGTGGAACAACACTTGGTCTTTTAATGGCAGACGAGGGAAAAGCATGATCTGTTATTTTTAGACAGTAAAAATAAACACTGAGGGCCCGATTCACAGAACTAACTTAAGACAAAATCTTAAACTTACTACCATTTTCATATTCACAGAAGGCACTTACTCATTTTGGTATTCACAGAAGACACTTACTCACTTCGGTATTCACAGAAGTTAGGAGTCCTAACTTTAGGACTCCTAAATGCCTTCTGTGAATACCGAAAGTCTTAAAATTAGGATTTTTCTCAGTTTAGGAGTCCTAAAGTTAGGACTCCTAACTTTACTACTACTAAACTGAGAAAAATCCTAATTTTAAGGCTTTTGGTATTCACAGAAGGCATTTAGGAGTCCTAAAGTTAGGAGTCCTAACTTTACTACTACTAAATTGAGAAAAATCCTAATTTTAAGACTTTTGGTATTCACAGAAGGCATTTAGGAGTCCTAAAGTTAGTAGTCCTAACTATACTACTACTAAACTGAGAAAAATCCTAATCTTAAGGCTTTCGGGATTCACAGAAGGCATTTAGGAGTCCTAAAGTTAGGAGTCCTAACTTTACTACTACTAAATTGAGAAAAATCCTAATTTTAAGACTTTCAGTATTCACAGAAGGCATTTAGGAGTCCTATAGTTAGGAGTCCTAACTATACTACTACTAAACGAAGAAAAATCCTAATTTTAAGACTTTCGGTATTCACAGAAGGCATTTAGGAGTCCTAAAGTTAGGACTCCTAACTTCTGTGAATACCGAAATGAGTAAGTTCCTTCTGTGAATACCAAAATGAGTAAGTGCCTTCTGTGAATACCAAAATGGTAGTAAGTTTAGGATTTTGTCTTAAGTTAGTTCTGTGAATCGGGCCCTGAGATATTGTTTGAGTTTTCGTTAGTATACAGAAAAGGAGCAATTTAACATTTTCTATAGAATGGTCCATGTTTGGTAATCCTGTTGACGCAATGTCATTCTCAAGTCCTTGACCGGCGCAATGCGTTCTATTTCCCTTTGGCCTCGTCCTCCTGTCGTAGGTCGTCATCGAAAGACCTTAGAGAGGCTTGTCATACTCATAATAAGTACGCAGCAGGTATTTTTATGAAAAATATCTGCATCAACCTATTCTAAGTTTCAAATTTAAGGGTATGCTAATTTTCCTTAAACCTCTATTTCCACATTAAAGAGCGTGGCCATGCAAGGATTTGACCTGGACCACTGAAATCCATGATCGGCATCCCCCTCTGCTCCAACTCTGGGTATGGGACCAAGCGCCCAGCTGCCTCTCTCTATCCTATAGCACTTTCACATATTGTTGTTTCGTACGGTAGCATTCAATAGAATTTAGTACCCCTATGTGGGTCATTGAAGCGCTTATCCACACGGGTAAAATGCAGCACCATATTGAGTATGTGACTGGAAGTGTTGTCTTTGTTTTGAGCCTCAGTTAAAACTGTTGGAAAGAATGTGGTGCTACAGCCACAGCTGCCGACTTTGGAAGTGGGGAACCAGGTTGGAGTCTTTGCCCAACATCCTGTGATTCTGCGTAAACCACTTAATCTCCATGTGCCTAAAAAAAGCAAGCATTTTCAAAGCCAAGAGGTCTATGAAAGAGCTATTGGCTTTGGTAATGCACTTTACCCACGTTGTACACCAGTGTCCCTGCTATTGAGCATGGCCAAATGTTAGTGGCGTGGAGTCAGGTAGATTGGGGTAGATTGGAGTGGACTAGATTGTAGAGGGGTAGATTGGGGTAGAGTGGAATGGGGTAGATTGGAGTAGAGTGGAGTAGGGTAGATTAGGGTAGAGTAGGGTAGATTGGGGTTGAGTGGAATAGGATATATTGGAGTAGAGTGGAATAGGGTACATTAGGGTAGAGCAGGGTAGAATGGGAAGATTACAATGGGGTATATTGGGGTAGAGTGAGGTAGACTGGAGTGGAATAAATTGCAGTGGAGTAGGGCGGGATAGATTGGAGTGGAGTGGATTAGAGTAGTGTGGAGGTGTAGCTTGGAGTGGGGCAGATTATATTGGGGTGGATTGGAGTGGGGTGGATTGAAGTGGGGTATATTGGAGTGGGGTAGATTGAAGTGGGGTAGATTGGAGTGGGGCAGATTGGCTTGGTTTAGCGGAGTGGGATAGATTGAATTGGGGTGGATTGGGGTAGACGGGAGTGGAGTGGGGTAAATTGGAGTGGAGTAGATTAGAGTGGATTGGGGTGGGATATATTGGAATGGAGTGGGGTAGATAGGAGTGGAGTAGATTGGGGTAGAGTGGAGTGGGCCATATTGGGGTACGTTGGACTGGTATGGGATAGATTGGGGACGAAAGGAGTGGGGTGGATTGGGGTAGACTGGAGGGAGTGGGTAGATTGTTGGAGAAGATATGGTGCTGCAGCCAGAGTCTTGGCGTTGGCCCAACATCCTGTGATTCTGGATGAACTACTTAATCTCCATATGTGTAAATAAAACCGAACATTTTCAAAGCCAGTAGGTCTCGTCTATTCAAGAGCTATTGTCTTTGTCAGTGTGTTTTATCCATGTTGTACACTAGTGTGGCTGCTGTTCATCATGTCTAAAAGTTAGTGGCGTCAAGTAGGGTAGAGTGGAGTGGAGTAGATTGCAGGGGGTAGAGCGGAATAGGGTAGAGTGGAGTGGGGTAGAGTGGGGTAGAGTGAGGTAGACTGGAGTGGGATAGATTAGGGTAGATTGCAGTGGAGTAAAGAGAGGTAGATTGAAGTGGGGCAGATTTGAGTAGGGTAAAGGGCGGTGGGGTAAATTGGAGTGGAGGGGGTAAATTGTGGTAGATTGGAGTGGAGTAGAGTGGAGTTGGATAGATTGGGATGGGTGGTGTAGATTAGAGTGGGGTGGTGTGTGGTAGATTGGGGTACAGTGGAGTGGAGTGGTGTAGGGTAGATTGGAGTGGGGTAGAACGGGGTGGAGAGGTTTAGATTGGAGTGGAGTGTAGTAGATTGGATTATGGTAGGTGTGAGTGGCGTAGTTTGGGGTAGAGTGTAGTGTAGTAGATTGGGTGATTTGGAGTGGGGTAGATTGTAGTGGAGTGGGGTAGTTAACGGTAGTGTGGAGTAGGTTAGATTGTGGTAGATTTGAGTAGGATAGACTGAAGTGGAGTGTAGTGGAGTCGAGTGGGGTAGATTTGGTGGTGTAGAGTGGGGTAAGATTGGAGTGGAGTGAAGTAGTTCATGGTAGAGTGGAGCATGTTAGATTGTGGTAGATTGGAGTGGAGTAGAGTGGGGTGGGATAGATTGGGATGGGGCTGTAGATTAGAGTGGGGTGTAGTGGGGTAGAGGGGTAGATTGGAGTGGGGTGGAGTATATTGGAGTGGGGTGGAGTGGGGTCGAATGAGGTGGAGAGGGTTAGATTGAGTGGAGTAGGGTAGATTTCAGTGGAGTGTAGTAGATTGGAGAGGGGAAGATTGGAATGAAGTGGAGTGTGTAGATTTGGGTAGAGTAAAGTGGATTTGGTAGATTGGGGTAGAGTGGAGGGGAGTGCAATGGAGGGGACTGAAGTGGGGTGGGGTAGATTGAGGGCTTTGGAGTAGGGTATATTAGATTTGAGTGGTGTAGATTGTGGTAGTGTGGAGTGGGTTAGATTGTGGTAGAGTGGAGTGGGACAGATTGGAGTGGAGTGAGGCAGATTGGAGTGCAACTGGATAGAGTGGATTGGGGTAGATTGTGATAGATTGGAGTGTTGTAGACTTAGGTAGATTAGAGTGGGGTAGAATGGAGTACATTGGAGTAGGGTGGAATGGGATAGATTTCGGTGGAGTGGAGTAGATTGGCGTGAAGTGGGGTAGATTGGAGTGGAGTGGGGTAGATTCCAGTGGGTTGGGGCGGAGGAGATTGGATTGGGAGATTGGATTGGGGTAGATTGGAGTGAAGTAGATTGGAGTGGATTGGGAAAGATTGGAGTGGGGTGGATTGGGCAGACTGAAGTGGATTAAAATAGAGTGAGATAGATTGGGGTAGATTGGAGGAGAGTAGGGTAGATTTAAGTGTAGTGTGGTAGATTGAGGTAGAGTGGTATGGGGTAGATTGAGGTGAGTGTGGTGGGGTAGATTGGAATGGGGTGGAGTAGTTGAGTGGAGTGGTGTAGAATGGGGTAGATTGAAGTGGAATGGGGTAGATTGGGTAGAGTGGATTGGGGTAGATTGGAGTGAAGTGGGGTAGACTGGGGTAGAGTAGAGTGTGGTAGATTGAGGTAGATTGATGTAGATTGACGTGGAGTGGAATAGATTGGAGCAGGATAGATTGGGGTGGGGTGGATTGGGGTTGGGGCGGTGGGCTGGGGTAGATTGGAGTGGGGTAGATTGGTGTGGAGCGGGGCAAATTCGATTGGGGAAGATTAGGATAAATAGGGTTAGATTGAATTGGAGTGAAGTGGGGTAGATTGGAGTAGAGTGGGGTAGATTGGGGTAGATTGGAGTGGAGTAGATTAGAGTGGAGTTGATTGGGGTGGAGTAGCGTGTATTAGATTGGGGTAGAGTGGAGTGGGATAGATTGGAGATGGGTAGATTGGAGTGAAGTTGAGTGGGGTAGATTGGGATAGAGGGGACTTGAGTGTGGTAGATTGGGGTAAAATGGAGAGGAGTGGGGTAGATTAGAGTGGAATGAGGTAGATAGGGTTGGAGTGGGGTAGATTGTGGTAGATTGGAGTGGAGTAGATTGAAATAGATATATTGTGGTTGATTGGAGTGGGGTAGATTGGGTTAGGATGGAGTGGGTTAGAGTGGAGTGGCATGGACTGGGGAAGAGTGGAGTGGGTGGATTGTCGAAGATTGGAGTGGGATGGAGTAGGGTAGATTGCAGTGGAGTGGGATGGATTGGATTGGAGTGGGGTAGATTAGTGTGGATTGGAGTAGTTTAGGTGTATTAGAGTAGGGTAGCTTGGAATTGAATGGGTAGAATGTGATACATTGGAATGAGATAGATTAGAGTGGGCTAGATTTGGGTAGATTGGAGTGCAGTGGAATGGGGTAAATTGGTGGAGAGTGGGGTAGATTAGAGTGGGGTAGAGTGGGCTGGGATAGATTGGGATTGGGTGGTGTAGATTAGAGTGGGGTGGAGTGGGTCAAATTGGGTGAAGAGGGTTAGATTGGAGTGGAGTATGGTAGATTAGTGTAGAGTGAAGTGGAGTGGGGTATATTGATGTAGACTTGAGTGGCGTGGGATAGATTGGGGTAGATTGGTGCACAGTGTGGTAGATTTGATTGGAGTGCGGTATATTGAGGTAGAGTGGAGAGGGGTAGATTGGGTGGAGTGTGGTGAGGTAGATTGGAATGGAGTGGAGTAGATTGAAGTGGAGTGGGGTAGAATCTGGTAAGTTGGAGTGGAGTGAGTTATACTGAGGTAGAGTGTAGTAGAATGGAGTGGAATGAGGTAGATTAGGGTGGAGTGAGATAGATTGGAGCATGTCTTTGAGTGGAGTGGAATGTCATTGAATGCATTGGTGTGGCATAGAGTGGAAGGGCAAAGAGCGGAGTAGAGTGTTGTAGAGTGGAGTGTTGTAAAGTGGAGTGGCGTAGTGCTGAGTATGCATGGCATGGTAGCGCACTGATTACAGAAAACACATTTTCAATTGAAATGACCATTACATTTGCACCAATATACAGTTTTACTGCACACAAACAATAATGTGTGGACATGCCATCACCTACTGTATTGATGTGTTTTGATCATATTGAAATATTGTTTTCACCACACTTCATTTACAAAAAAAAGTACTTCATTTTTACTTTACTAACTCTGATATATTCTGAAACATCAGCACAGTTAATTTTTGTTGTCGGCTAGAAAGAAACAATATCCTGCACCCTCTCCTCTCACATGGATTGCCGCATATATTCTCTCACTTTGATGTCAGAGAAAGTAATCACCAAGCTTTCTGGAAGACAGAGCCTGACATATGACCTCTGTCTTTGAATGCACATTAAATGTAACAAGAACATGTTTTACAGGCCTTTTTAAAGAAGGCAACTACTCCAAAGGATACAATGAGCAAGGGATGCTCATGGGAGGGACAAACTCAAACTGGACAGCCTAATGCAAATAAATGCAGCAAATAGAAAGCAAGCAACTGTGAGTTACAAACCAAAAAGCCCATAGTAATCAATGGATGAAATGCATTACAAGGGAAGCTTTCAGAATGCCCACCAGAAGTCATAAGCAAACCAACCAGCTGTGCTGTCTGGTAGGCTTCGACATAATTGTTTTAAAATGTTATTGCATTTTTACCCACCACTCAGAGCGATCAGAACATTCTTGCAACATTTTTATCACATGATTAAACAAAATTAAACAAACAAAAGAAGATAGTGTTCATGAGGCAGGGATCAATTAGATTCATGTATCAACAGTTGACCTAACGCGTTGAATACAGAATATTACATTCAGCGTGGTTGAGACCAAATCTTCTCTACCTTTTTAACTACTCTGGATCCACATGACTTGGCAACTGCCCTTTCATTTTCATAATTCAGGTACTCCAGGCGGTATTAAATGGACCCATGCTCTAGGAATACACAAGAATGCACTTACTATGATGATTTAAGTCAAGGACCTAAGATTTGGGTTCCCTCTGGCCTTTAGACCAATTAATATTTCTTTATCGCGTGAGCAAAATTCCCTCCCCAACTGTGTGGATATAACTTGGAATAAACTATTCCAAAATACTTTTAGACTCGGGCATTCGATAAACATATAGACTACATCTGATGACATTCGGGACAATATACCCGTGACGGGTTCCTAGAAGATGTCCATTTAGAAATACATTCAGGTGTATAGTACAACATGTACACTGTCTTAAATTGTTGCAGTATAAGACTAACAGATATTACTGCCCAATCCAGTGTTTCCAGATCCTCTTGTATTTCTGCACCTGTTACTGTAGTTGTTAGACGTTGACTCCACTTTAACACTACCTCTGCGTTATCATTTTAGACATGGGACATAAACTCCCAATACATTGTACTTGTATCACATTTTGGAGATTGATATGATAGCAGATAGATTGCAGAAATCTTGTGCTCCTCATTATATTCACAATTATGAATGAGGTCCTCCCTGACCTGAAGATATTTAAAAAAAGATCTTCTTGGAAGACCATATATTTCCTGAATTACTGTAAAGCTCCGTAGTCCCCGAGTATTGTGAAGCTGGCCAAGGTTGTGTAATCCCATATTCCTCCAAGCTTCCCCCACCTTATCATGAAATATATTGGGGAATAGTGGATAAACCTCACAATGGGGTAAGAGAATGGACAGGTGGCAAAGAAAACTTAGTACAAATTTCACGCTATATTCAGACTACGTCCCTTATCACCTTGAATCCCACCCTTTTAAAATAGTTAGGGTCCGTTAGATTATGCATTGCATACCTAATGTCTGAACCTAATGCTAATTGATACCCAATTGTACATGTCTTAGAGTTATCTTCAACCAGTAAACTTTGTATCCGACTCATAAATGAGGCCCAGAAATAAAAATTTTAATCCGGTAGTTTAAATCCCCCCTGCTCATAGGGCAGTTTCATATATGTAATGGCCTGTATAGCTCTCTTATACCCCCATATAAACTATTATTTGCCCCTTCAAGACGTCTAAAAAGCAAATCAGGGACCCACAGTAGTATAGAACGAAAAAGATAATGGAATTTTGGCAAGACATTCATTTTTATAATGTTGCATCTTCCCCAAATACTAAAGGGAAGCCGATGCCATTGTCGTAGCTTAGTAATTACTATCTTTAAAAGCGGCTCATAGTTAAGAGTGATTATATTTTCCACCTGGCTGCTTATCCAGACCCCCCAAATATATAGCATTGTCTGTGACTCCCATTAGTGGAGTGGTGTTTTAAAATTAAGGATAATTTGTGTTTTAAATAGATTAAGTTTATATCCTGAAAATACTCCAGATTATTTTGCCTCCTTAGATAAGGGATCAATAGCTATCCATGGGTTAGTAGCATACACTGCTATGTTGCCTGCATATGCAGTTATTTTCAGTTCAACCCCATTTAATTTTAGTGACTGTATATTCTGGTTCCGCATCAGGTGTTTTATATAGGGTTTTATATAGAGAGCGAACAGCAGTGGGGAGAGTGGACATCCCTGTTGCATACCCCTAAATATAGAAAATATAGAGGAGGACTTACCACCCATTAAAATATTAGCCCTCGGGTTCCTATATAATTTCTGCACTAATGCTATGAACCGATCCCAATTCCAAAAGCCCCCATAATCTCCCAGAGTGAATCCCAGGTGACCCGGTCAAATGCCTTCTCTGCGTCCAGCATTCTCCTTCCCATTCGGTCCCGAGTTTGACAGGCAACATCAAATGCTGTGATTGCAGTGCTAATGTGCGCTGTAGTATCCCTGCCAGGCACAAACCCGTTCTGTTGTTTGGAGACTAGCTCGTGCATGAGAGGGGCAAGGCGAGTAGCAAAACCTTTAGAATAGATCTTTGCATCTCTTCATCAGAGATATTGGGCGGTAGGACCTGACTCTCTCCGAGATAGTTACCTATGACCTGATGAATAATACTGTCCAGTTTACAATAACCTTTTTCATAAAAAGCAGCAAATTGATCAGCAATTGACTGTGGGCAGTTGTAGCTACCTCCGTCACCTCCTGTAAAACTTTGGATAGTGCTACGCACTTTTTTATCAGCTATCTGATGGGCCCTACTTTCTGCCCATACTCATAGTGATACATTTTATTCTTTTGATAGCTTGCTGCCGCCTTCTCAATTATTGCCCAGTTAACCATTTGCCGCCTCTCCTTTAACTTGAGTTGTGTGGCCTGTTCGAGGGGGTTGCTTGTAAGAACAGCCTGTGCATGTTGCAACTCTAGGTCTAAACATTCCTTCCGTGATTCAGCCAGTTCCAGTTGCATGCACCTATTCTGCTTTAAAATAAATTGAAGTGTAACCCCCCTGATATATGCCCTTGTACAATCCCATATGGTAGCCAAAGAGGCAGTGCCCTTGTTAGTCTGAATACATTTGATAGTAAAGTTTTTAGATGTTGACGGTATTCCACATTATTGAGCAAATGTCGAGGGAACGAAAAAGACTGAACTCTCGATCCTGCTTGTGGGGACCTCTGCGTTAGTATAATATCGCTATGATCAGATATGATCTTAGGGCATGTCTCAATCTTTGCCTTCAATGGCTTCAACATAAATGTGAATGTGTCCATGTGTGATGTAATTGGTGCTCCAATACCTTCTGGTTGAGAAGTTTGATGGAAGAGGGGGTGAGAGAGATAAAAACACCATTTATTATTAGTAGTCTGGTAGCAGCTGTAATTTGCTCTGCAGGCTCCTTTGTTGTGTTTATCATGTTGTTATATTCTCGTCCAATGTATATGCCGACTGTGGCAGACATTCCCACTCTGTGATCTTATGGCTCTGAGGGGACGCTGTGGAACAGAGAGGGACGTGAGTGACAGTATTGATAGCGTTCCATTAGCCAAAAGCCACGGGATACGTGCTATGCTCAAAATTGGTGCAGCGATCGTAGGCCTGGGCGGAATTGGCGAAGTTTCATTCAGCGGAATTCTGCAGAATCACATTGCAATTCTGTGAAATTCCATGGAATTCCGTGGAGGGGCAGAGAGTGGGCACCTTGAAATGTGTTTGATATGCAGCTTGTATCCAGATATATATCCACAATACAAAGTTCATAGTACATAGACAACACAGTAAACACAAGCATACTGTAAGACATACATTCATTCGCCCGGGATCAAGGAATCTTGGAGTCCTCCTGGTAAGGTGTGCTCAGGTCTGTTTGACCCAGTAGAGGGGAAACGCGTTCTGCCACTCAGGCCTTGATTGACAATGACACACACACACTGCACACACAACACCTCACAGCTGCACCAGAAAATACCAGGGGGAGTGCTCTGGAGGCTGCGCACACACCAAAGTGGCCGATCCCTGCTGTCCCAGCAGAGTTCTGGAATCCATTCATCATCAAAGGCAGTGGACATCAAACTACCCCAGGGAGAGAAGGCATGAACCACACTGTGCAGCAACATAGTAACATACGCCGCAGAATAGATTGTCAGATGTACACCCAGACCATCCTGCAGTAAATAGGAAACTGCTTAGCAAGATCTCTTGTCATCAGACTGTCCTCAGTGATGGGGTGGGCTGTCGGGGGTGGGGGTGTGCATCCGCCTGTGAACTAGGGTGTTAAAAGGGCACAGAGCAAAAACCTCTAGTGGCTTCTCTGCCCAACTCTGTGGCCTTCTGGGCAGCCTGTGGCAAATGGCGAAGTGTGAGAAGTAAAAGGTCAAACTCCACCTGGAGGAAAAAACGTGGGGGGGAGGGGTCAATGACAGACTACCCACACTCTCTGCGCAGCACTTTACTAACTCATGGTTTTCACCTAGGGCAACATGGCTTTACTGCAGCAGAAGCAATGAGTAGCAGATAGTGGTAGCGAGTGTGTAACCTGACAGTAAAATACACAAGGATCCAATAGTCATGGGTCAGGCAGCAATTGATACAAATGATCTGGTAGCCATTCTAGACACTTACCAACCTGCAGTGCATGCTGGAACCTGTAGATCATTCAGAGCAGCAGTGCGCATGCTCTGCACCAAACACATGTGCAGTGTCTGGAACGGGTACATGTATACAGATTCAGGAGGTGATTATAATCTGACAGTAATAACAGAGCTCTAAACTAGAGTCTCCAGTGAGTGCAAAGAGGCAGCTGGAAGCAAGAGTCCAGTGAGTGCGAAGACAGAGCTGGAGACCAGAGACTCCAGGAAGTGCAAAAACAGAGTTGGATATTACAGTATTTAGACACCTCCCACTGTCTGGCGGCACTTCAAAGATACCTATACCTTCTGTAGGTACAACCCCCAGCATTCCTTTCCCACCTGCCCAGTCCACCCTTTGATAACTTCTAAAAGGCTCCATTATAGTTCAGAGCTGCACCTAACCTCTACTCACCTCCCCTGTGCCCCACCGCTATCACCCCGCTATGTATCGAGCTTGGTAACATATCTCCACCTGGCTTCTTTAACAGCATGCACAGTAATCATACTTTGGAGAAGCAAAGGTACTTTCTGGCGTCACGCTGGGTCCCTAGGGGTACAGGTGCAGACACCAATTGTTCATGCTCCCAGGTGGGAAACACTGTGTGCCCAGCAGATTCACCTGCAGTCACCACCTTCCCAGCTGCTGCCTGGGCACCGAAGCCTGCCTCCTCTCTGGGCCGGGAGAAAGTCACAGCAAATGGGGGCTGGGAGAAGGAGGAGGCAGTAGAGGAGCAGGAGGTAAAGATCAGCATGCAGATTAGAGAGGAGTTTTTCCCTGGCTATGCCTAATGATTGTAAGGGAGCTGGAGGTGAAAAGCTAATTACTGATGAAGCAGGCTCCTCCCACCAAAGGAGTAATTCCCGGGAGCGCCTTTTTCTCTATGTTAAAAGATTCTACCCTGAGGAGACGACAAGCAACCACACTCCCTCACCATGGAATTAAGGGTGGCTGCCGGTAAACTGAGCTCCACTCCGCTGGAGGTTAGCGGAGGTTTTTTTTTCTAACACCACACTCCAAGCGAAGTACAGAATGGCAAAACTCAGCAAACTCCTCCGAAGAGTGGAGTTTACTGCCCAGGCCTAACTTATAACTTGTTAAACTGTTAAATATATAGATGCATAATTCTATTTATGCTCAGCACATAGAGAGCACCAGCTTCTCGTCAAATAATTATAAGTAAAACTTTACTGTGCACAAAACACTGCACAAACATGGAAAACTTAAAAAACTCACCACTCCAATCTGTTCCTGATCTATAAGCAAATTCCAGAAAATTCAGATTGTGTCGAAAGAGTATTCTGTTTAGGAAGGATACTGCATTCACTGTAAGGCACTTCTGCATGGTGTGCCTTTTCCCAGAATTGATGAAAATGACCACAAATTAGAAGTGCATTTACTACCAGCTAAATCTAAGCTAAGGACAAAATACACACGCTCGACCAAGACATTTCTGATGGGTCTCAAACTTTGGGATACCTGTAAGTTAAAATAGATGGACATCTCCATTTTGGAAAAACATGTCTGGGACGGATGTGTTTCTGATGCTCATTTAACTGTTATTTTTCCAAAACATGAAGTTTATAATCCTTGCAGTGGCACAGCAATGGTGCCATGGACCCTCAGGGAAGCATGGAAAACAGGACCTGTATTCCCAAGCTGAGTCATGAAAATCATCCATATTGGGGCACATAGGACTTCTGACATCCCTAGGCCCTGGTGTCATTGCACCTGTTGCACCATTTATAGCTATACTCTTGAATTCCTGCTGATTATGTGGAGCTCGCTCAGTTCTCCTCTGTGCCTCCCCGGCAGAAGCAGACAAAATGTAAGTGTTTGGTGAAGTTTGTCATTGTATTGTCAGTCAGTGACACAGCAGATAATTCTATGTCATCTTACGTCACAATACTGCATAAAAATATTGATGACATAATTATTGTGTTGAAAGTATCGTTTATTAAAATATCTTCCCACTGGGAGTGGATTTTATATTTTTAACTCCAATTGGTTTGATATTTTTGTAGACGATATTCAGGGCACAACATTTAAGAAAATATTTTGACAATGATATTCCGGTTCCAAATCTTATAGGTGCCAGGGAAACTGCTAATTGGCGGGCCCACTTTTCCGGTGATTCTGAAATGATAATTGTCAAGCAAGCAGGCCAGTTTTCTTACCAGCGGTCTGCACACAAAGAACATGATTCACTCAGGGCTTCTGCACTGGTGGCGAAGGCAACCTTAGTCGTGGGGGAGTCTCCGCACTCGGGACGGATTCTCAGCAATGAGTTCTCATTGCGGAGATTCCGCCCTTGTGAATCAGGTCCAGAACATTTGCCACTCCTTCGATAAGAGTTACCTTCAGGACGAATGAGTTCTAGTGCAGGAGTCCCTTGGCATCCCTCTTCCTCATTCCCCAGCACGAGCGCAGCAGGTAGACCCTTAGGCCCTGATGCTCGAACTGGGATTTGCATGGACTCCTTGAAAGAAAGCAGTGTGATAAGAAGTGGCGGCTGGCATGTACCTAGAGGGGTGGGTGGGAGACACATCATTTAAAAAAAAAAAATTAAATACACTTACTTTCCTGCGCAATGCAACGTCCTCCTACTTCAGTCTTCTCCCAAGGCATGCTCCAATGCGGGACCCAGCTAACTCACTTAACCAATCCTGGCACTGCTCTCGCAGGCATGAGAGCAGAGCTAGGATTGGATGGAGCAGCCTCACACTGTGCTCTCAAGAGCACTGGAGGCCTGCGCTCTCTCTAACCCAACTGTCTTAGATAGCTAGATTAGAGAAGTTTAAAATGCTCATGTCTGGCTGGCTGTCAAAGAGATATGTGAATTTTAAACTTTAACACACAGCTCCCTGCTGCCACTCGTTAGCACTCGCCCCGCCCTGTCACTGAGTTCAGGGCAGGTTGGTTGTTGAAACATAAAATGGTAATAAATAATCTTAATTACCATTTTATTTTTCAGCTCTGGCCTGGGGCTTTTCTTTGTGGGGCGACGCTCCTCCGCTCATACGGAGGAGCCGCCCCTGGTCATAGGCCCCCGACATGGCCTTTGATTGGCCGGGAGCACCATGGACAGTGCTGATTGTTTGGGAGGTTCATCCCAGTCCCAGGCAGCCTTGTGTGTGCTTTGCTGGGCCTTTCTTTTATTTTAATGCATGCTTCTCATAGCTAGTGATATCAAGGTCTTGCCTGGCTATATGAAAGTGGTAGGGTTGGGAGATTAATCAGTAGGGAGTAGGGCTGTTGTAAAAGCGGTATTCTATTACCGGAATCAATAGGATTGGCAAGTGCTCTTTTGCCTGGATACTTCCACAAACCAGAAAGCAATACTCATGTCCATCAACTTCGCATAACCGAGCCTGGTTGAAAATGTAGCCTTATTTTTCCTCCGAAGAACTCACCATATGTCGAGGCACCCCCCTCCGTCTGATCTCCATGAGAACTCCTGAAAAGGTTTTATGAATTGCTAATTCTGTCTGTGCAAAAGGAGCCCCACATGCTAAATTGTGTACAAGGTGTCATTGTGCATTCAACTCGCCTTCATATTTGTGCAATGGCGCTATCAGATTTTTTTCTTTTTTTCCATTGAGAAAATATTTTTCCTCCTGAACAAACCTTCTTGCCAACAACACTTCAATTTTGGGGGTGTTCTTTCCCATTTCCGTGCTGGAGACAAATCTGGTTCCAGGTGTATCATGCTCGTTTGCGAACCAGGGATGTGGATATAACACGTAGGTACGACTGGGTATATAATTTCTGATAATACCTATGAATTAATATGTGAAATAACAAACTGTCCATTCAGGGGGTCGACAAAGTAGGTAATTCCTAAATTCCTAAGCACTTGTGACTGCAGGAATGGAGGCTTGCAAGGAACAGCATACCTCAGCCCTTGCATTTGCATACTCAAACATTTGTTTAAAGTGGCCTGTGTCCACTCAAGGTACAGATGTTGCTTTGAAAAAAATGTTTCCTGTTTGAAAGATATTAGGGGGAGAAGCAAGTGGTCCCCTGCATCCCCTTGAACGCCCATTCTGCACCCCTTGTAGAAGATTTACAAATGCATACTAGCTTAGAATTGTGTGTAAAATATTTTACAAGTGAAAATTCATGTTTTGTGAATTGTTTGTACTTGTAAATCTAGCCAACTGCATGTATGAGTTGAACTTTCACACATGGCCTTGTTATTGGAGCACATAAGGGCTTTCAGCAGGCGTTTTTTTTAACCAAAACTAGGAAAAAGCATTGCTAACCGCTCTATGTTTTGCAGTTATATCACAAAAGGTAGATACGCCGGTTCTGAGTAGAGATTTGATCAAAGTGAATTGCTGACCCAAAGCACAGAACTATGAAATACATTTGGTTTTGAAATCACTTCAACAGCATGTCGCTCAAATGAGATGTAATCGTATTTCGTGCCAAAAAAGGATAAGCCAAAATATGAATGAATACCTCATACTTCTTTTCAAATGTTGTCCAAATTTCTAATAATATTAGTATGTGTACATTACTTAAAATAGCAATGATGTAAGGCATATTCAAGTGTGCTGCCAATAGCTGAAATAACAAAATGAAGTGAGCTAATGTAAGGAATATAGATCTGGCTCGAAATCGTATCAACATCACAAAGAGTGACCTCATCTTCTCGCGCCAACATCTTTACAAGTCATTCAGGAGATTGGGAAGGTGGGATATCAGCAGCATCAGGCAGTGCAAGGGAGACAGATGGTGAAAGAAATGTAGACATGTGAGGACTGGGTACAAGAGAGGGAATGGGGTCAAGATTGTGTCACTGAAGTACTTGAAGAAAAAGAATCTATGATTGTCAAAACTAGGGAAAAAATCATTCATTTTGAGGTATGAAGTAACATGGTTTCTGCTAAAAACTGTCGGATTCCCTGTTCACACACCTCTCAGTGCTCACCGAGGAATAGCTGGTTTCTGATGTGAGAGACTCTGCTAGCTTTGTCTATGATTTTTCGTGGCTGAGCCAAGACATGGGATTCTGGTGACAAAACTATCACCATCGAGCATGAAAAAACCCCTTGTGCATCAGGAACACATTGATTTTTGTTTTTCAGGCTCAACCACTGCTTTGGGGGGGGGCGGGTGTTATTTGTCAAAAATGCTGAACGGATGGCCCACCCGGCATTATTAAGTTTGCCTCGATTGCTCCTGCTATGTTGGGGATTTGGGGCACTTTCATTGAAAAATTCTCACCTCAATGGCAGGGATCTCTCGGTATGGTAGGCGGTCCGCCAGTGGATTGGCAGCCCACCTGCAACAGCCTCCATGAACCTCTTACACCTCCGAAAAAGCAAAGGGGCTCAGACTGTATGCCAAAACAGTTATTTTCAAACTATTTTTTTTTAAAATAACTAGGGACGTATACAATTGCCTTCAATGGTTACCAAGGGTAGATACATGTCCCCTTCATCAACAGCTCAATACAGTAGGAACTGACACTACAATACAAGAAACAACATCCAACAATGGATGGACCAAACCAAACCAAATACACAGCAAAAGGATTATTTTAATTTATCTGTCTGTAATAAAACCAAGATTTTCCTTTTGAATGGTTTAGAAAATCTGCATTATTTGCCAATACAGTGGGCTTTTTTTTAAAGCATATGCGTGGAATGCACATAACTCAAACCATCATCATCACAGAAAAGTTTATTTCGCCAACACAATGTAGGCATAAAAAGTATACTTCATATAAAAACAATTCACAACATTACAACACACATAAAAAAGGTAATTACTTTTAAAAATACAGATATAACTTCATGTTCATTTCCACAATAGTAAAATCATTTCATTTTGTAGGAATATAATTTCAAATGGTTATTGATCTCTTTTTTAGTGCCAATAAAAAAAGGATGCTAAAGAGAAACAGATAAAAGGATCAGGTAGTAGCTGAAGATAATAAAGTGCTACACGACACTGTTTAAAATTAATTTTTCGCATAATAGGGATAATGAAACGTTTCCTTTCGTTATAATAAAATTTACAGAAAAACAAAAAATGTATATCATCCTGGGTAGATTGATTATCACAGGTACAAAATGGGAGTTCAGAGACGACATAAACATTGCGAGGAGTACCCAGCATTAACGGTATATAATTTAATCAAACCACTTATTTGAAGTTCTATGGATGAACCATATAATGGCCTGGCAAATAGGCAAGCTCATCAAACACAACTGCAGAATTGATGGCCAAAAGCAACAGATATCATTGGCCAGTGATCTAAAGGAGTAATGTAAGGAGCGCAAAAAGAGAATTGACCCCCAACTTACTGTATCACTTGCCCGAGCTGAAAGGGATTTTGAGAGAGGTCATTTGGAATTAAATAAAGTTCTTAGACAATCCTTCACGACATACAGCAAACATATTTTGCACTGCTTTTGTTACTTAATAAGAAAAAGTCAAGTAAATGATTACATCCCAAACAGTCCCATCTTCGGCAGTTGAAAATATTTACTTTCTTCATTTTTTGTTATGTAAATAGAGAAAGACTAATGTGAAATTGGTTTGTTTCATATATGACTGGATACACTTTCTATTTCCTTGCTCTCCTATCACACAAGCAGGTGTTTGGATAACATATTGAATAAAAAATATTGTGATACAAAAGTATCCTTCAAGAATATAATCATGATGAAAATATTGTCAACAGAAATATCAAGGGTAAAATATCAAGTGTTGTTTTTAATATTGTAAACAATATCAATTTCGGAAATATCGTATGTAGTAAGTGTTATTTTGTATGTCATTTATTGTAGCGTGTTTGATTCTATATGTTCATTAATTTTTTCATTTGTGTTTTTGCGAACATTTATTATTTATGAAATTGTTGAAATTTGTCTTTTTAGTTGTATTAATGTAAAAAAATAAATAGATTTTCAATTGTTTTTTAGCAGTGGGATACTGGATTTGTAGGGGAGAAGGGTGGGAGGATCTTTAAAAAGTGAAAAATTTAGCGTAAATCTAATGTGAACTATGTTATTGATATGCAAAAAAAAATTGTAGAATTTGTTAAAATATTCTTTTCTTTGGCCACCAGCACTGCCAGCACACCGCCGATGGCCGCGGTTGGGGAAAGGCAGTCTCCATTGGGTGCTACAGAGGCACAACATCACCATCCGTATTACAAGTTGATTTCCAACCATTCCGACAGCGGTGGACGGACTGCTGCCTAAAGGTCAGTGGAAACAAAGGATTTGGGTTGCATACTCATCCCTTTCCAGTTCTTCCAAGCAGATTGTGACGTGGATCCCTTTCTCCAGGTACCTCCTACACAGGAGCTTCTTTTCCCAAAGGAATACAACCCCGTCTTTGAGGAAATACAAGTAAGTGCTTTGGTACCATGTACCCATTACTGGGACAACCCACATATGGGTCGGACTCCTTCAATGGGTAGGTGGTATTTTATGCACATATGTGCATTTGACACATATGCAGTAGGAATGTAAACACAGGCATCGATATATATATGGAAAAACATCGCCCACCGCCGTAGCTACACTGCCGACCCCTCAGGAAACTCGTAATACGGCAGTCGAAAGGCCAGAGTCTCCCAATGATCACAGACACAGTCCTTTGGCTATCAGACCGCCAAACTCATAATAAGGCTCTATGTGTGTGTATGGAGTATTGATTGTGCATACAAACTATTACGGCCTTATTAAGAGTACGGCAGTCCTAGGACCACCGTACTCTGGGTGGCGGTCCGACCCCCACTGCGGGTCCACCTGTTATATTATGATGGTGGCAGTGGGACTGCAACAGATCCTCTGCCCGGATCCAGGATTCCACAGCTCTGTTGGTAAAAGGGCCTGAATATGCTGGCAATACCAATGCCGGCACCACCGGGCATATTACGACCTTCATATCCACCGCCCTTTTCATGAATGGGAACGCACTAGGAAAAGGGTGCCAGACATGCAGGTCCCAGGGGTGTTTGTGAGGGGCACATGTTGTGCCCCCCTGGAATTGCACCCTAGTTCCTGCACCTTGTGGCATGCACGACATGGTACATGCTACACTGTTCAGGAACATGCTGCAGGCACCCTCACAGTGTTGTATGCTGTTAAGACTCTCCAATGAGCCTAACACAACTGCTGCCATGAGACTGCTGCTGCACTGCCCACCTGCCCTGGATTAAACTCATAATCTGGCAGGTTGACTCACCACAGCCTTTTCTGTCTTCCTGGGACTGCCGCAGTGGCGATCCCATTGGAAGACCTCCATAGTCGCAATAATACCCTCAGTGTGTAGAACCTTGCATAAAATGTTTGAGCTTGCAGGCTTAGATTAAAGTGGGAATAATAAATGTATCACTTTTAGGGTCCGATTCCGATCTGGGTCGGAAAGCTCTCCGACCGACCAGTTCCGGAGTGTTTTTCGACCGAGCCGTAGTCCTTCAGTCCGACCGAGCGAGTACGATGCGGCCGTATGCTGCCGGACTCGGTTCGGTCGGACTCCCATAGAAGTCAATGGGAGCCGGTCGTACGACGCGTACATGGGCTCCCATTGACTGAATGGGTACGTCTCGCACAAGGGTGCCCCCTACAGTGGGTACACTGCCTGTGTTGGGAAGACCCTTGGGTCTCCCCCTGTGTCCGAGTCGTAGGGCTGCGGGTGACAGGGGGTCCGACGCGGACCCCTAAAGGCAACTTCCCGGACGTTTTGCGAGCCGGACACTCCGGCTCGCACCAGCTGTCCAACTCATGCATCGTACTGGCTCGGTCATAAATCGCATCCATTGCACGCCACGGTTAGCTTACGGCCGAGACGTACGGAGCGGTTCAGACCCGGAAACGACTTGGTTGGTGAATTTCACGTAGCCCGCATCGTACTTGCTCGCTCATTCAGCTGTACGAGTCGGGTGGAAAACACGCGTCCGGCCGGATCGCGTTCGGTGCACTTCCGACCCGGATCGGAATCGGCCCCTAAGTGTCTAACACTTTCCCAAAATTAGTTTAAATTGGAGTGGGAGTATTAAATGTCACCCCTTTAGTATCTTTTTTAATACATTTATTCCACATTTTTAAATTATTTCCCCTTAATTTCTATGGGGAGATAGTCTTTTTTAGTCTCATTTAGCAGCCAGTTTTTTTCTGCTACCTTCTATCTTCTAATCTGTTTGTGTAATTTTTATTCTTTTTTCCGAGGATCCAGATCACGGTAAGGTGCTGCTGTTCGTCAGAACAAGTAAGTCCTATTCAAAGGTTTTTGTAAGGGTTTTGAGGGTAGGGGGATGTACAGGGAAGGTCTAGAGGTTAGTTATAGTATTGTTTGTACATTTTGTTGTAATAGGAGTGTTTTTCATTAGTGTGTAGTTTGAAGTTTTCCTACAGTGTTCTAGTAATGCATCATTAAAGTTAGGTTATGTGATCTATTTTATGTTCGTTAAGTTTAATATATGTGTCTTATGAGCATTGGGAGTTACAGTTCTTTTGTTTAAGAAAATCACTTTGGGTTTGCAATAAATTAATGTTTTTAACTTAGATTTTAATTTCTCATTCCTAGATACTTTGGATTGCTTTGCAGGATCTCTATTGTTTTTTTTTTTATTTGTGCATCTTGTTTTTAGTGGATTATTATTTTAGACAATGTGGATACAGAGGAAGATCTGCAGCTACATCTACAGTAAGCTACATCTACAGTAAGCCATATGTATTTTGTTTGTTTTGGGTGGGAAATGTTATGTTTTATTGATTGCGTGTATATTATGTTATTCTTATTTGGAAATGTGCGGCTTATGTGTTTCATTTATTTTACATGATAGATCGAGTTTGTTTCTATGAGCTTTTTGGCTGGTGAAGTTTATGATTTTCATGTAAATAATTTATATAATATTTTATTATCTCAGTCTCAATATTAGAGTTTTATTTAATGTTTGGACTGATGTAATAAAATATAATGTTTATTATTTATAGAAACAATGGTTTCGATTTTGTGGCATTTTTTTGGGACTTTTGTTGGTTACTATTTAATTTATAATATGCTTTTGGCTATTATTTCAAGGTAATCTATTCCTTTGTTGTTTATGAAGAGTTTGAATTTAAATTGTAGCGTGTCGTACATTCTTTTGATTTGCTTGTTCTTACAGGGGCAATTTGGCTTACAGATTGCTCCACTCATAGTTGTTGGTAGCTTTGCTCTTTTTGTAATGCCTCTATACATTAATAGAGTGTAGGTTCTGCCTAGTGTGGATTGGAAGTCACTGTGCCATTTTTCCACTAGGCTGTTTGTTTTCGCTTCCTGTGCCAAGGTGCTGTCATAGACATTCCACCATTGTATTTGAAATTTGGGTTGGCGTCTGTGTGCAAAGTGATACAGTCTGCCAACTCTAGTATTTTCAAAATCATCCATTAGGGGGATTTGTTTGTCTTTGTTTTGTTGGTAGAAAGGGCTTTCTATTAGTAAATTGCAGTGGTTAGCCACATCCGCGACAGAGACAAAGGTTAGTGCCAACATATTTTTTTATATCAAAGTCAAATTAGCTGTTCATAACACATGGAAAGGTGCACCAGAGAATAGTGGAGATCCAATATTCAAAATATGTCCTTTATTGTGTTTCTTCAGTGAAAAAAGAAGAAATCCAGCCAACACATGTTTTTACTGCAATGTACACATATGCACATGTGGAAAAAAACCTACTACTAGTAGTTTCACATTGCTGGAATCTGGACCATAGGTGCCCAGTCCAGTCAATGGGTAAATAGTACAAACTGAACTTACCTGGATTTCAACATCAAATGGGGGCTTTTCATCAGGCTTCTGTGAAGGGGAGCCCTAGAGGAAAGTCCACGTTGGTGACTGAAGGGAGAAAACGGAAATGGGTGACTATTCACCCTAATTCCTTCAATTCTGCCGACTCAAAGCAGGCAGTCCCGTCCCCCCCCGGTCAGCTCGTCGGAAAGACAACTCGTAATTCGGACGGCGGTGAACGTCTCTGTACTTGCCCATGACAGCTGCTTTTCCCAGACTGCCGTTGTGGCAGTCGACAAATGGCTGGCGGTGTGGACATTGTGCCAGCGGTCTGTCGTTCAGCAAACCACGCAACTCGTAATACTGGTGTTGGACTGCCTAGTCATGGGTTGTGAATTCGACGCTTTGCCACATTGGTTTTGGGACCTCCAAACTCATAATCAGGCCCTTACTGCAGATTATTAGAGGTGTCTCCATATGCTTTAATTGAATCGGTAGTAACAGCCTTGTGGTTTCGGATACATTTCAAAGGTTCCATCCATCATCCAGGTTTGACAATGGCTTAGTTTTAGTAATTATCTTTTGTAGAGAATATTAGGATTAATTTGTTATTGTTTAGGTTGTTATATAAAAGGAAAGGTTCTTTTTTATGTGTAATTTTTAAATGTTCAGGTATTTTAATGTCTGGGTATCTTCTAGGGGCAGGAGGTGTATCGCTGGTGGCTTTTTTAGTTTTTGAAATTAAATGTTTTGAAGAAGGTATAGGTGGTAGTTGGCTCATGATGTGTTCACGGACTATAGGCAGTTTATCATTTAAGATTTTGGTTATGGGCTCCTGGGAGCTTGTCTCTCTTACATCCTGCAATACCTCCCTTTCTTCTATTTATATCACATTTGCGAGACAGGTGGATGTGTTCCCTTACAATAATTACAACATCATCTTTCATAATGACCCTCCCATAGCATGTATTAGAATTATATTTGGTACATTTCCAATTCACATTTTTTGTTAATCCACTTTATTGGTTGCAGGTGTAGCCTTTGCAACTTGGTAACTGCTTTCCTTTCTGTGTAGTTATATATTTAGGTCTCTCTGTCATTGTATCTGAAAGTAGTGTAATTGTTAAATAAATATATTTTTTAAACGTTTATACCTTTTTTCTTCACATATAAAAGTTTGCAACGACTTCTACTTTGTATGCTTACATGTATGTTCTTTTCAGATGTTTCACACTGGTTTGCAGCTTTTCCATTGGGGGTGCTGTGATTTTGAACAGGTGCTCTCTTTCCTGTTGGAGGAAAAAAAGTGTCAGTTTAATTTTAAATGTTTATTTGGTGGCAGTATGTAGTCATCCGATTTTTTTTACTTGTGATTGGGTGAGGTTATATTTTTAAATAAGTCGTTTATACTTAATTTGTTAAATGTTTTTGCTGGTTTTTGATAGGGTTTTTTTGGGCAGGTTATCACTTTTTCAAAGTTGTAGTGTTTTCTTTAAGGGAGTACATATAAAGAGATATAAGTTGGAGAGTGTTTTGGTAATATTTACTATTTGCTAGTTTACATTTTTAATTTTATTTACAAAAAAGTTTTAGTTTAAATATAAGTTTTAGTTACTTGATTCGGTAGTTGTTGAGATGTATATATTTCTTCTTCAAGGGTCTGGTCACAGAATCCATAAGAGTTCCCTCGTCTTACATCGTTTGTCATTTTTTACATGGTTAGTTGATAAAATTAGTGTGCCTTTTATATTGTTGATTTTTTGGGCCTATAGGGCCCCCGTGTGCATCCTCTGCATGTGGATGCACACAGGGGGCATAACATGTACCCCCTGTCTGCATGCACACCAGTTCCTGCACGGCACAGACTTTCACAGCACAGACTTTCATGCCATGCAGGAACCTTGTTGTGCGATCCCATTGCAGTGCCTTTTGTCAAAGGCACCGCTGCCTTTAAAAGAGGCACCACTGCAGGATTGCCACACCGCCTGCCCACCTTACCACTTTTAAGTTGTAATCTGGTGGGTGGGAAGTAGTGATGTTTGGCAGTGTGGGGACACGGCAGTTGTGTGTAAAAGTTGTAATTGGGCCCTTAGTAAACTGCTCACATCTTTGCCATATGAAGCAAAATAGGCAGACCGTTTGTTTGCCAGTTGCTCAAAGATTCCTGAGTATTACCTAAAGAGGAAGAAGTGAAGCTATTTCATTTGTAGGGTGCTTGCACCTAAATGGCAAATCAAAAGGTGAAAAAAGAATTGAGCAATTTGCTTTAGGAAAATTCCTCCTTAAAGAACTATTTTAAAGATCAATGGAAGATTGAATGGGGTATGACGGGGTGGGCCATGGTAGGGTATGCAGTCATGTGTTTAGGAGCTTGCAGGGAAAAAGACACAAATAGGAAGAAGCAGAGGCGGATGTGATGGAGCCTCCATGAATGAGCAAATGAATGAATGATTAGAATGATATCGAAGTAAGGGTCATCCTGATTTCCTTGTAAAAAAAGAAGG
Source organism: Triturus cristatus (assembly GCF_964204655.1). Taxonomy (NCBI): domain Eukaryota; kingdom Metazoa; phylum Chordata; class Amphibia; order Caudata; family Salamandridae; genus Triturus; species Triturus cristatus. The sequence continues at coordinate 287,819,150 of NC_140591.1, read as the reverse complement.
AAAAGGTTGGTCTACCACACTGAACTCTGAAGATAGGGTGGATGGGGAGCTAAGTGGGTGGATAGAAGGTCTAGATATAGCAAGTAAGGCTGCAGAAAAGGAGGACCAGTCCCATGAATTGGCTGGTAACTGATGCATAAACACCTGAAGATGAGTCTTCTTTCAACCAGTGAACTTCATGGAAGGGAGGGAGGAGTCAGTACAAGGCACAAACATGGAATGTACTCCCCCCTCTCAAGCCAGCACCTTGAGCAATATGTTTACACAAACCCATAAACCTAACCCACAAAATTAGATAGTACTTCCTAGTCACATCCTTGCGGGCTAGAGGGAGGGAGGGATCGATAACCTGGGATTCCTCTGTAGGTAAGGTAAGCCCTACTGAGCTGTTGAACTCAGAATTCTCCAAACCCAGGAAGCAGAACGTAAGAAGAACACAAATATGATGTTTTACCTTGGGGCAAAGAATTTTACACTGCGAAAGAGAGCTTCAAAAGCAAATTAATCTATGTCCCACTCGCAGGACCACAACCAGAACTGTCGTCTATCAGACACTGCTGAGACAAACAGCAGAGCTGAAGCTTACTAGGTAGTAATGAAGCATCAGAGGCAAGAAAAATGTTTCTTAACAAGTTCAAAGAGTAGCCAATAGATGGAGCCTCCTGGCATCCTTTAAAAGCGGTGAGATTGTTCCAAGTACAAAGAATATTTGCTAGATTTTAAGGTAAAGCTAAAGGCTGCAAGGATCATCTTAAGTAAAGACTACATGATTTAATCCTCAATGTCATAATTATTAACTGATGCAAAAAGAACACGTGATGGACGAAATGCTGAACAATTTCAAACATTCAACCCCAGTACAGAGATCTGGGCCGAAATCCATTGCTTTTTTTCTCACCCTGCCATTCCAGTTTGGACCCAGCCATTTGCAAATCAGTCTTGACCCTGCTCCCCATTGCAACAGCGCAGTCCGAACTGCCAGCCATAATTATTAGCAAGGCACAGCCAGCAAAGTTTTAAAACTAAGTAGGCCAGATTTAAGGTATCTGGAGATTCAAAATCAAAGCCTTGCAGGCAGTCCATAGTAGTACAGCCAGTTCAGATGGAATTATATCATTTAGGGATCCTTCCATTCCATCATGAAGACACTAATACTAGGAATAAACGGAACACCAGAAAATCAAAAAGCAAGATATCTGTTAAGCACATCTCCATGTGCTTAGAAAGATCCTGAAGTTTAAGGTGCGGCCAAATCTTGGAGTCACGGTCTTCTCTTACATGTTCTGATATCTCTTCCAGAAACTCCCTGTGGATGTGTATTGTCCTTTGGTTACTGATTACCGGATTATCATTAAATACCTCCCCTCAGTTGGGGTACAGTCTATAAACAAACAAGTGGGCGTAGGTGTAGATGCTGTTTAGCACCAAACTCATTGTATACTGGTTGGTCAAATGATCCACCATCATGGGACTCAGTAGATCCAGTGCATCCAGGATCATCAGTGCTGCACTGGAACAGGTAGAGCAGAAATCAGGCTCAGAATAGTAGGGCCTGGATCAGAGGCCAGTGAAGTGGCAGACATTAGTCCGAAAGATTGATACTGGTGTCACACCCTTTCTGTGATGGTTTTCACTATGTGAGAACTCCTCCCTGATCTTTCAATAAGGAGAATGAGTGTCCTTTTACCAGGATTGGTGTGCTCCTTTTTGCTCTGCACTTCTTTAGTTGGCATGTAATTAATACAAAATCATCCTTTTCAAATCAAAGTCCATTTCTTGGTAAATGTTAAGGCTTCATAAGCAGACTGGAGAATGTAAGGGGCCTTCTTGGGCCGACAGTCCTGGACAAATTCATGCCCATGGCTTAGTCATTCTTTTGTACAAAAAAGACTCCACACCGTAGAGCTGGCTTCTTCCACTAGCAGCTTGTGAGCTAGTGGTAGCTTTCCATCTACCTATGAGTAGCTCTTCCTGTGTTACCCAGCCTACCGAATAAAAAGCTTTTGCTCAGTTGATCAAAATTGAAAAGTGTGAATTTGAGATGAAACTGTGTGCATATTCAGAACTCATAAACTTTTGTGAAAACTGGTTCGACTTTCAAAATAGAGTTAAAATTGATACTTGAGTGCTAAATCATACAGGATTGGGAAAACTATTACTAATATTAGCCTAGTACTGGGGCATTCCAACTATGGCTACTATGTATTGCCTATGTAGAGGCTTTCCATATCGACAAGTCTTTTCAACATTACTACTGGCAACCATATCTGATACACTGAGGTGACCACTGCTGGTAACCTGAGATATGGTGGCTGCTAATGAAACTTTGTCTGATATGGTCAAAATTACAAAATTAATAATATGATGATTTTCATTGAACATAAGTGGCTCTTATTCCAGAAAGGTTTGGAGAACCCTACAGTGGAAACATTTCTAGGATTAAAAAGAATGAACTGTTAGAGAGCGTAAGTAGAGCAAAACAATAGGCGTGATGGGGGGTGATCCTTTGTAATACCCAGGGGGAAGGATTTAAAAATTAGTTTTAGAAAATAACCATATAAAATGGGTCCACCTCTTCCCGTGAGTGCCACTGATTACCACTGTTGCAAGAAAGAGGAAGACTATGGTAACAGAAATGGTTGCTGGGAATGAATACATGTCTAAAAATGTATTTGAACTGTAATACCATAAGAAATCTTATATACAATCATGGAATTTTTTTTTACAAATTTCTTATTTACACATCGTCTAAAAATGTAAAGGCGCACATTGTCACGCCCCCTGTTGGCTGATCCTCAGTTTCTCCATGGTATCCCCGTTTCACCCGCTAGAGTGGGATGGGATTGTCTGGGACCAAGTCGGGGGTACACGCGGATGGACGGCGTCCACCCACTATTTTCACAGGGTGGACACCTTCCACCCTGCCAAGAAGTTAGGGTCCAGTGAAAAATGTGCTGAATTGTTCCAGGTGTAATTTGCAAACACCAGGACACATTCAGCTGCGCCTGCACGTTGTTGTCTGCTTTCGATCCGCAACAACATGCAGGCGGGGACGGGGCTTTCTTATTTCAGATTCCTGCTGGGCCCATAACCAAAGCCAAATCTGAGGGGTCATCAGGCCTCCTTTCGTTCGAGTCTCCTGGCTGGCAGCAGTCATTAGCCTCACACTTAAAAGAAAATGCAGCAGAGGGGAAACAAAGGCTCAGACCTTTTTAGCACTTCACGCATACTTAAGAGGTGCATGCTTTTCACATTGTTCAGGCTCCGTTTAGGAGATATGCATGCAATGTAAGAATGTCAGAGGTGTTGGTCTGTCCCAGTATTTACACAAAATAAATAGCATTTATAGAGTGCTTACTACCCCTGAGGAGGCATTGTAATAATTTACATATCACTATTCTGTCTTGTAAAGCACTATGGGTAGAAGACAGTTACGCTGACAAAAGGCAACATTGTTCTATGTGTAGCTTACAAAAGTGTGAATCTTCTGCCTAAATCAGGAGGCTTTCCCTGTATACTCAAAATCTAGTCAAATGTACTCATGATAGACATGTTAAACATATATGTGAGTGCTTAAGATCTGATGTCACTTCTTTTGATGCCACATCCTGTGATGTCGTGTGCCGTGATGTCACACGCCGTTATGTCACTTGCATACTGATTAACTAGGTTAGTCCCCCCACTTCTTTTTTTAGGACTTGTGCCCTACTGGGACTCATTCTTCATGAACAGCCGACGGAGTGCTGTTCTCTGCTGTTTGGACCTGCCCTTCCCCTCCTCCATATGCCCAGAAGTGTGATGACTGCTCTCATGAGTCTTGTTCTGTGCAGATCCGCGCACTGCGCCATTAGGTAGTATAGCCTACTGACCCTCACCCTCAATCATTCTTGGCCTGCATTTTCAAAGTTACGAGACTGTGTGTCATCTTTTCCTTGAACCACCCTGGTTGTTCTTCAGGGTAAGGGCTGTCATCCTTCTCATACTCGCTTCCTATGCCATTAATAGGAATTGTGATTGGATCAACTCTTATGGAATAATAGGAGCCTATGGTGCTGTGTGTTTCCCGGGTATTTTTTATGTGCTCTGTTTGGGTTGTTATGAATCACACAAAAATGGTAAACATTATACAATGTTCTCAATGTTGGAAGTGAATCTGGTTGAGTCTACCGTGTGTGAATGTAACCCATGCTTATCGCCCCTTTTTCTCTTTCTTCTTTCATCGAACAACATGTGGACACATCCTGGGGATCACTCTCACGGAGAGCCTATTATGAGGGCGCCACTGCACACCAGGAAGAATCCTTCACCTCATTTCCACATTTTCCCCTTGTGGTTACCGCCCACGTCTGTTGTCCAGTTAGCGCTGAGGGTTAACCACAAGGTTAGAGGACGGACTATCTCAGTTTCTGCGGTACCTGGGTTTCAGGTGAGTGAGATTGTGAAAAACATAGCCTGAATAAATGCACCTTGACAGTTATAACTAGCTAACTGCTTTCACATATTACACAATCTTCGTCCGACAGCAGTAGACACTTTATTTACAAACTCCAAAGGCGTTGCACCGCAGGGACCTAGTTGAAGCCAAAGCTAAATTAGAAAGGAAGTCATAGAAACAGCATCTGTAGTCAATCCCAGACACAACAAATGCCTCCAGGTCTTTTGTGAACTAAGTCAGGCCAATGAACTATAAATTCCTTTGGTGTGTTCCATTTATTATTACCATTTTAATGTATTTTTCATATATTGGGTAAAACACAAATCTCATTTGATCATAAAATGATTAAAAATGTTTCTTTTATTTTTGCAACGTCTTTATCGCAGAATTTGAATTATTTTTCGAGTCAAAGGTTCATACCTCAACACTTTATTGGTATTTTTGTTATTTCTGAAAAGTAGAGTATGCTTGGGACAGCTATTTTCTCCTTGGCTTTTCCTGGCTTAGCCTTAGTCTGTCTGTCTGGCCCAAAGACTATGTTTTATTAATGCTATTTCCAACTATGTCAGTACTACAACTCCCCGAGAACAGCTTTGCATGTCAAAAAATGACAATGATACAAATAAAATGTGAGGCTATATGTTACGATCAAACACACCACAGCACCAGAGAATATTATTGAAGAAGGAACACAATAGAACATGTTACGTGTTTAGAGCATAATTGAAGTCTGGCGCTAAGAAAGTATTACATCTAATACCAATGACATTGTTTATGAAAAAGAACAGAAGGAGGCAATGGATAAACACCTGGTTGTCACATTAGCCTTTCTACCTCACACTACTCCTTTTTCTCGAATTCTTCTGTGCACTGCAGAAATATTTCCTACTTGTGCTCATCCACTTTTTAATGTATTGGGCATCTGCAACTTCGAACCAGTGCCTTTGTGCTACTCCAACCTACTTCATCCCAAGTCAATTTGTTAAAACATGTTTTTGTTGGAGGGAAGGTGACTACAGTACCTTCAATATGAAACCTTAGAGAGTTAAAAAAATCAATTTAAATTTATATTTTTGAACGTATTGTGTATTTTTTTAATTTCCCACTAGAATTTCGGCTTCTTAAATTTTGCTACATTATGTTATGATTTATTTTGTGCTAATAACTAATAGATGCTCTACTAAATTTAGTAGTCAAGTAACAAAGAATGTGGTACAGTAAACTAGTTATTACAATGCCCAATCAGTAAGGCTGCATCCATAAATCTCAGTATTCAATTTCTGCGTGCTGTGTCACTACACCATTAGAAGATGGACCATGTGGAATGGGAAGTTAATGCCCCAATAAGTGAACTGTAAACTTACACTTATATCACTGTATAAAATGTTTCCTTTTGGGGATCAGGTCAAAGTTATTCAGGTACAGGGTAGCAGAGCCTGTAAATAAATCTTAGCTCGCTCTTATTTTATTGGTGTTGGAAAATGGCCCTTTCTGAAGGGTCACCCCAAACATTTTGCCTTCCTCCTCTTATTTTTTGGACCTTCTTTTTGTTGGGTTTGGGACTCTGGGCAAATCCTTTGACTGGGGGGAATGTTTTGATTTGTTCCGCATTTCGTCCTTCAATTGTGTGTCTTTTGCTTTCTTGCCCTAAGTGCGCTGTGTATGCTCAGACGTGGGTCCCGGGTTCACTGTGCCACTGAATTCAAGCTAGCCTGGCTGATGAGGGGTGAAACCCTGAAACCGGTCCCAGGATGCTTGTTTCCGTTCCATGGAGGACCTGGCTTGGCAGTTCGGGTTGGACTGTTCCCATGAGGAACAGAGTCAAGACTGATTTGCATATGGTTGAGTCTAAACTGGGGTGGCATAGTGAGCAAAAGAACGATGGATTAACCCAGATGTCTTGAATGGGGGTGAATGTTTTGATCTGTTCTGCATGCCATCCATCGGTTGTGTGTTTTTTGCTTTCTCGCCCAAAGTCCGCCGGGTATGCCTGGACGTGGGTCCCCGGCTCACTTTGCTACTGGATTCAAGCTAGCCTGGCTGATGAGGGGTGACACCCCGAAACTAGTCCCAGGATGCTTGTGTCCGATCCAGGGAGGACATGGCTTGGCAGTTTGGGCTGGACTGTTCCCTTGAGGACCAGGGTCAAGACTGATTTGCATATGGCTGGGTCTAAACTGGGGTGGCAAGGGTGAGCAACAGAACAATGGATTTAACCCAGATCTCTTGACTGTGGATGAATGTTTTGATTTGTTCCCCATTCCGTCCATCAATTGTGTATCTTTTGACCAGTGCTAAAGTGCATGTGCTCTCTCCTCTAAACGTAATATAATTGGTTTACACATGTTTGGAATATTTGATTCAATTGTAAGTGCCTTGTAAAGTAGTATACCATATACCCAGGGCCTGAACTTCAAATGCCTTCAGGAGGATGCTCAAGACCTGGCTGTTCGATCAGTAGCGCCCTCCCCCACCCAGCACCTTGAGACCCTCGCAGGTATGTAGTGCGCTTTACAAATGATTGATTGATTGATTGATTGATTCATTGAAATGCTACTAGTGGGCCTGCAGCACTGATTGCGCCACCCACAGAAGTAGCCTTTCAAACCTGGCTCAGGCCTGTCACTGCAGGGCCTGTGTGCACAGTTTACTGCCACTTCGACTTGGCATTTAAAACTACTTGCCAAGTATTAAATTTCCCTTTTATTACATATAAGTGACCACTAAGGTAGACCCTAAGTAACCCTAAGAGCAGGGTGTCATGTAAGTAAAAGGTAGGACATGTCCTTTTATGGTGTGCATGTCCTGGTATTGAGTAAAGGCCTTTTTCGTTTTTCACTACTGTGAGGCCTACCCCTCTCACAAGCTAGCATTAGGAATTCTGTAATACACTTTTAAGCTGTTCTTTCTGATCAGAGAGGAGTAGCCTGTTCATGTTTCATATGTTTGGAATGGTAATGATGAGCCTTTCCTATTGGTGAGAGTGGATTTAGCATTACTGTTTTAGAAATGCCACTTTTAGAAAGTGAATATTTCTCTGTACTTACTGTTCTTTTTGCCTGACAGCCTGTCTCCAATAGATGTCTGGGTTGGGTGACAGTTACACTTTGTGAATTCCCTATGTAGAGGCACAAACACAGGAAGGTGAGGCTCATCTGTATTCTGAGTAATCATCTGCATTCTGAAGGGTCTTCCTGGGCTGGTAGGAATGGGGGGGCTGGCATACACTTCAAGAGATAGTGTCCTGTCCTCACACAAAGCACTGGGTTGAAAGGGATCCTTGTGCAATTCAGAGAGTTCCTTTGAAGTCACACCCTACATCAAAGGGACTTTGGGGCATACGTTCGGGGTCTCTGACAACCTAAAATCAGACACTTCATAATCTTGCACTGAACCTCTGTCAAAAGGACTACTGTGCTGCTTAAAGGACTCAACTGGACTGCTTTTCTGGAAGGGTTGTTTTTCTGCTTTTTGCCCTGCTGCCTGCTGCTTCCTGGCTCTGCTGGAAGGAGAGCTGGACTCTGCCTTCCCTTTAGGTGCTCGCCAAGGTCTTGCCTGCTTGCCTTCTGTTTTCTGAAGCCTTAGGTACACAAAAGACGTTCTGCAGTCCTGCTGGTGCTGCTGGACTCTGCCTTCTGTGAGTCCTACCGTTACCTGAGTTGCCACCTCCAAGTTCTGGGCCTCAGACGTGGGATTTGAAACTGATTTCTGCAAAAAAAAAAAACCATTGCATCGACTGCACGAGAAATTCCACTGTATCGCCCTTCTACGCCGACACAGACGCTGAGAGCAGTTCAACAGCCTGCGTGGCTCGATGACTACGCTCTATGAGACTCACTGATGAGGCATTGCGTTCACTTCAGCAGAGCTTAATGACAATGCGGGACCCCCTTTGCATGGCTTGACAATGAAGCAGTAGACTCTTGACATTTACAAAAGCTCCATTGACGGTATTTATTCGGCAGGACTTGTCTGGGTCCAGGCGCCGGCCTGCTGTCGATTGTGGTCGGCTTGAACTTTGAATTTGCAACGGTCCGTCGCAATCTCAACTAACTTTTTGACCCCTAGTGACTTCTAAGCACTATTTGTATTTAATCTTTAAAGATTCATATCTTGACTTCTAGTGATTGCATTTTTGTAATTTGATCTTATTTGGCTCAGATCAATATTCTGTATTTTTCTAAACCTGTATGGAGCCTTTATGAGGTATATTCATTGTGTTATTGTGTGTGCGTGTGTGTTGCACAAATACTTTACACATTGCCTTTGTAGTTAAGCTTGACTACTCTGTGCCAAGCTACAGGAGGGGGAACACAGGTCATCTTATTGTATATCTAGCTTACCCTGACTAGCGTGGTGGTCTCTGCCTGGCCTGGGTGCAAACCTCAGCCAACCAGGAATCCCATTTCTAACAATTGGTATTTCTTTACATAAATAAATATAATAATGACCTTCCCTCAATCAGCCAAATCAGCATTTCTGACATTACACATTAGATTATTTTAGTATAATTTATCTGTTAGAGGAATATTCTTGCAATTTATTAAATACACATATATTGGAGTGCAATACACAGGTTCCATTATACCATTTCTAATGTGCAAAAACATTTGTCACCTTTATTGAGCAAATCTTTTATCAGACTGATTTGGTAAATTGCCTGTCTGTTAAATATTATGATCAACGTCACTACAATAGATTGTCCTATAGTGTATATTAATAGATTCTTTTATTTCTGTCTCTATCACTCTCTCTCTCGCCACCTTTTCTATCTCAAAAGCCTTGAAAAAGTGGTTTATAACTGAAACACTTGTTGGCTGGCCATGTTCAAAGAGCTTCTTTGTCGTCGATTGATGGAATTTGATTCATCTGCAATTGTCATATAATAATACACTATGAATATGAATCAAATGATATGAGTAAAGGAATTAATGAATATATGAGTATTTATACTTTCAGACATATATAAATGAATAAATACATGAGTATATGAATTAAGCAGACAACTTTATGTATCAATTATGTTTTTATAACATTGTCTCAATGACATAAACCCAAGTGGAAGTTTATTTATGTGAAGACCTGCTTTGTGGTTACATTTGTTATTTAATCTGATGCTACCCGATATATTTATGATTCATAATCCTGCCAAAGACTAGATGCTCAAGTTTCCTTCTTGAATGCCTGAGGAAATGGTGACTTCACTCAGTGACCATGGTGCACCCTTCACTTAGTATTCATGTCAAATGTGTCAAGTGTGTCCTATGGGGTCCCAGTTCAGACGAAAAACACACATGAGCAAAAAATATTTATGGTATTCTTGGTGATAATCCGATAAAGAATACAGTTGCATAAAAAAACTGAGGAAAAATCAGGTAAGAAAATGCTGTAAGGTGGGCAATGAAGGTGACAGAAATTAGGGGAACAAATGTGTTTGCCTTATAGTCCAGGCAGGAAATGACTTCACAGGAAAAAGGGTTAGTACAATCGTGAATTGGGAACTTGTCATAAATCAATATGAAGGCAAACATCTTGTTAGTAATAGATTTAATGAAGTATACAAAAGTGATTGATGGAATGCTTGAATTAATTTCAGGCACTTGTAATTACTTGGGGCTTCATCCCAGTCCATCGTTACCATTGTTATTTTATGCACCACGCCACCACAGTTTGGACTCCACCATATGCAAATCAGTCTTGACCCTGCTCCAATAGGAACAGTCCAGCTTGAACTGCCAGCCCAAGTTCTACCCGAACTGGAACACAAATAACCCAAGACCGGTTTCGTCCCAGTTAGGGCTCATTAGTAGGTGTAGCTTGTTTCTAGTGACACAGTGTGCACATAACCCACATCTGGGGATACCCATCCCACTAAGGAAATCACACTAAAGTATACAAAAGTGATGGATGCAGTGCTTGAATTATTCGCACCGACAGGTAATTACTTTGGCCGCCTCCCAGGCCATTGTTATTTTGCACAACATGCCATCTCGGTGTGGACCCAGCAAAATGCTAATCAGTATTGACCCTGCTCCAATGGGAACAGCCCAGCCCGAAATGCAAGGGCAGGTCCGCCCCAAACTGGAACACAATCAACCTGGGAACGGTTTCGACCTAGCTGGGGTTCATCAGCCAGGTATAGCTTGGTTCCAGTGATGGTCCTGGATTGCTTGTGTTCGAATTCAGGAAGACCCTTTCTTGACCGTTCACGCTGGACTGTTCCTAGGGGAGGATGGTGTGTCACTCGCAATCATTTTTCGGTAAAACGACACACTTTCACAGAAAAGCTATAGGAAGGAAATGATTCTCCCACTTTTGGATAAATGTGGTATGACATCCACTGATGGACCTGGAACTCACCCAAAGACCACTTTAGGTACCTTTAAGTCTGCCTCCTGGCTGGTGAGCACAGCATGTCTGGGTAAGCCCTCACTAACCTTTACATTTTGTTCAAGCATTTGCATCGGCCTGTGCTTACTCCCTTTGAAACCCACGAATCAACTGTTTCAGAATAGAGAACGAAAAATTGGCAAAATATACTCCCACTCGTTCCTATTTTTTGTTTTGTACTTAAAATGTACATTTTTGATGTTTGCATCAAATAACACACGTAAAAAACACGTGCTCCTCTTTCTACCGTCTTCGCACATTAACATCCGGCAATCCCCTGTGAAAACTAGATAGGCTTCCCGACTTGCTTATTCTGTCAGTAAATCGAAAGCCATTGTTGTTCTGTCACGAGCTGTGAATTCCATGCTGTTCAGGTCAGTCTGTTCCTGTGCAGGGTAAACATGATTAATTCATGACTCATATTTTCCTCAGATTTAAATATTCATTGAGTACACAATCAGTTCATCTCATTTTCACATGAAATACATTGAAAGTTTGAACTCTGCTAAATTATTACTCTGTTTGAGGAAAAAGACTCTTCTAATTATTTTCGGAAAGGTTTGAAATTAGCCAGCTCCTTTCAAATCCTTATAAAGCGCACCACATAACGAGGCATGTGTGATATTCGGCAGGGAATCTGAGTCCCAAAGACAGGCCCCATTACGGAATTCGAATGTGTCCCGGCTTCTGTCAGGCCTGCTAATTTTAGCGGATTGAGTGTGAGTAATGGGCAATTTCTCCTCCGTGCCCGTTCCAAGGCCCTGGCACGTGTGTTATGCCTCCTCCTCTTCCGTGATCTCTAAATGCTGCGGTCTCACTTTAGACGACTAATTTCGTCCATGCATTTGTAATTAATTTTCTCTGCCTTGCTTCTTTCACCTCCCTGCTGGTGTATTTGTCAGACAATCCATATACCCTTGCCTTCGGAGAGGGGCGTAGGTATCACAGATGCAGCAGGTGCGGTGGCACCTGGTCCCGGGGAAAAAAGGGCCCATTGCACCATATATTACCTGTTTTTATTTTAATACCAAACGAGGTGATGGGATGACATTTTAATTGACTGCATTAGGACCCATGGCACAAAAGGAAAGCAACCATCACATTCCAAGGGATAGAAACTTGGGTGGATATTACCTGAGAGTTTCATAATTTTTCAAACCAACAGCTATAATGAGTATTGTTGGAACCGTAGAGGGTGTGAGGACCACAGTGTGTCTCAATTGTGGGTGTCCTAACAAAGCAATAACAAAGGAAATAGGTTTGGCTTTTGTAAGGTGCATGTAGAGAGACCCACTCAACATTCATGCACACATTGACAATCATCACACAAGCAGGCAGAGAAGGGTAACTATACACCGATGCACACACAAACCAGCATATCTTCAAAAACCCATACAAAGAGACCATCAGACTTGCATGCATCCCTGTATACAGTCCAACCGACATACAGTCACCAGAGCAAATGGGCCAACACATACACTAGATATACAGGTGCGTAGGCACACAGGCCTACAAGCATCTGTGTACGTAGTCCACCAAACCTTTATGTATCCATGAACATTGACAATCAGACACACGGCTACTGAAGTATGCAGGCGGATAGGTGTACGCATAGCACATACCAACATACAGCAGTACACACACACACCCCATAACATGCCTATCATCACGAGGACCGGCCACTGACTGTGATGAAGTGTGTAATTACCATTTTAACTCCATGCACGCTTTGATAGCTGGGTATGTTATAAATAGGGCTCCCTATTTTCGATTTTTATTGATTTTTACGGACAAATACAGACAGAAAACAATGTGTTTACAGTCTATATTTATTTTTAAAAGTGGAAAAATTCTGAAATTTGTGATCTTGTGAGAGACTCTCCATGCTGCCTTCAATGAACTCCAGGCAAAAGCTGAGCAGATAGATAGTATGCGGATTTAAAAAACAGGCTGAACTTTCCATAAATACAGGCTTATGTTAACATATATTTGTAGTGCAATGCTAATATGTACCTGTGGGTGTAATGTTTTTGTTATATGTGGCTGCTTTCTTTGCTAAAACTCTACATCATCCACGTATGAATACACGTGTAAGAGTTAAATAAATGTGGATATATACCATGTTACTACTCCGCTTATTCTCAAAACACAAAATAAATATAGATAAATATCAATATGATGGCAAAAAATAAATATGAATAAATTCAGACAGAAATGTTAAAAAAATAATTACCATAAAACTGGGAGACCTAGTTATAAAGAATAATGATAGGTTTGTTATGTTGTGTGGGCATGTATAACCCGATTCGGTCCTCACAGCGTGGGTTATACAAGCTATGCACACACACGTGTGTGTGTGCGCACACACACACACACACACATACACACAGACCCCTAGCAATGTAACCCCTAGCACTCAGACAAGTGAGCGGAATCAAACTAGAAGCATTTCAGAAAAAACTCAAACAGTTTAACTTTTTACACTTGCCTTCAACTTAGCATATGGAAGAATATTATTGTGGCTGTAGAGTGTAAGGCAAGGTACAACCTCACTGATCAGCCTGTAAAGTTCCTCACTATTTCACCACTTCAAGACTTTTCAGAGCTCTAGAATAACACTAAGAAGAAATACAGAGCTCTATTAAGCAACTAAATAATGAATTACTAACATAACACTTCGACATATATCCGTAACAACAACTGGCTCTTGTGGGAATTAAATGTAGTTGTTTACCACATGTAAATGATAGGACTAGGGGCCATTGATATATGTATAGGAAAGGCTCAAAAAGTTAGTGCAGTCTGCACACTGACTTCCTTCCACCTGCCTGTCATTTTGCAATGTGACCTATGTACTTATAGGTCGCATCACAAAAGGCCCATTGACAGAGGGTCACAAAATGACCTGAATATTAATTATGCAGGTCGCTATTAACACCTGTTATTGGCTACATAGACAGGTGCTGCTACTAACAAAAACAGGGTTTGATTTGGGGCGACATTGAGGAGAGCAAATAATGTTAACTGAGGCTGCTCGGCATGATTCACAAAGGTGAAGAAGCTGCCCCACGTTGTGAATCAGATACCACCCAACTTGGGAATTGGTTACTGCAACTGCAGTTTTTGTTGCAAAGTATTGATATATGTCATTAAGGTTCAAAATTCCTGCCCCTTTTAATCACAGTTTGTAATGAGTTGCCAACGCTTCTTGCGAGTCAGAAAAACGTTTCCAATTTGTAAAAAATGACGACGTACGTGGAAAGTAATTTTTTTGTTTCAAATACTCATTTGCAGTTGCAAACCTTTGATTTTGCACATTGCAGGGCTTGGATCCGCAAAAATGTTTTGTAGATCAGGCTCTGGATAGTAACCAAAGCAAAACGACCCTTTCTGCAGGGTCATCCCCAGACATTTTGTTCCTGCTCCTATTTTTGCTGAATTCGTTTTTGTTGGCCTTAGGACTCTGTGCACTTTATCACTTCTAACCAGTGCTAAAGTGTTTGTGCTCTCTCCCTAAAACGTGTTGGTAAAATTGACCTATACCCAATCAGAGTATTTAATTGACCTGTAAGTCCCTAGTAATGTGGTACTACATGTGCCCAAGACCTATAAATGAAATGCAACCAGTGACAATAAACCAAGGCGAATCATTATTTAACACTTACGATGAATAAGTGTTGAGAACTGTATTGCTTTATTCCTCATGATCGCCTTTATATTGAATAATTGAAACCTTTCACTTTTGTTGCACTTTATGTCACTTTTAGTTTAGGTTCAATCACTTTTCTCACTGGGACACCTTGTATGATTGTTTGTTAAAATCCTTAGATTGCATTTTGACTTGAATTTGTATAAAAACACTGTTTATATGTTGCTCATTATGAATACAAAGAATATCATTATGTACCAACCTTCCGATGTGTATAGCTAATTTTTCTTTCTGACTCCGCTTCAAACCCTATATATTGCCATTGTGCTTTGTATATCATATAGTTGGTTATTATCCCGCAGGAGCCATTGTTTCTTCTTTTTTTAGAATTCAGTACCCAGGCTCCATGTGAGTAGGGTTCCCTTGTTCTTTGATCCCACCAGTGGGTCAGCAGCACTGGTTGCACCACCCATTTAAGTAGCACTTTAAACATGTCTCAGGCCTGCCATTGCAAAGTCTGTGTGTGCAGTTTAAACTGCCATTTCGACCTGGCAAAACAAACCTTTTACCAGACACAAACCTTCATTTTTAGCACATATAAGTCACCTCTAGGTGTAATTTCCAAATGGGAGCTGGTAACTATATCATGTTTGGCGTCTGTGAAATTGATATGATAAACCCTCTTTAACATTTTGAAAATGCCATATTTAGAAAGCTAAGAGCAAGATGTGTCCTAGCCGTCACCTTTCAAATGCTGCTACATTCATTTAACAGACTATGAACCAACAATTCAATTGATATTGGCTTGAGGCATTTATTTGCTGCTCATTTCTATGTACTTTACTCCACATTTGAATCATGGGTCAGAGAAGTTAGATATGTTTCAGTCTAGAACAAATTTGAATTATTTATGCCACAGATCAAACAAAAACATACAAACTTCGTGGTGAAGTAGCGTGATGTAAAAAACAATAAATGAACAAGTGATAAAAAACAACAAATTATAGAAACGTTATGTCACCAGTCTTAATTGACAAACAAAGCAGCTACTTGGATATCCTTTAACATCCACATTGCATAACTAAGTTATTGAGTCCTTCCCACTGAAGAGAAATGGCCTGCAGTATAATCCCTGGTCATCTCTCGACTGGAATATGGTTTGGTGACCCTTCCTGGGCTTCCCTAAGCTAGACTGGCCCCTCTCAGAGCCGCTCTAAATGCATCGGCCAGGCTCATCACTGGATCCAGAAAGCAGGAGCACATTTCCCCTGACCTTATTCAACTAAACTGCCTATTAATCGAAGCTTGGATACGTTTCAAGATAGCTTGCTTGACGCTTAAAACCATACATTACAACACCCCGGTCTACTTGGCGAAAAAGCTTGAACTATCTGGCTTATCTCGGATCCTAAGAAATATGCCTACCTTACTTTTGGAACCTCCCAAATTAAAAAAGAAAAGAACTTACAGTCATACCTTCCCCGGACTTTCTCCAAGAATTTGGAACACTCTTCCTCCCGAAATCAGGTCTAATCCTTCCACTGCATTGCTCAAGAAATATGTCAAATGGCTACTCTTGAGTGAACATTAACAGCACCAACCTGTACTCCTTCTCAAGCCCCCTGTCCACAGATTTGATACTTATTTTACACCGTTGTTTTGATTTATGTTATGCTTGTCTGTTCAATTAACATCTAATTCTATGGTCCTACTGAAACAGTACTGGTCGGACCTACTCCCCAGCCCCGGACCTTGATTGTTTCCCCCCTTTTGTTTGACAGTATGTTGACTTAACTACATCATTTGTGCCATTATGTTGGTTTATTCGTGCTTTCACCTCTATGTACAGCGCTTTGATTCCTCTTAAGGGTCATGTTCACACTTTATAAAACTCTTCAAATAAATAAATAAGTAATGAGTAGCTGGTATCACGGGGAACAAAACAATCAAACCCAGTAGTAAGACAATTCACAAAGCATTTCCACTGGGCGTAAAAATGTAGTCAAATACAACAGTCCCCGTGTTGTGTAATGCCGACTCGTTTCAATTCCCAGGGTGGCTTATGGGATTCTCTTCAGGCCATGGACTGGTTTATCTGACTGATTTGAGTATGCAATTTGCGTGTTGCCGGCAAAAAGATGCAAGTTAAAATATAAGTATCACGACTTGCGCCAATCGGGCGATACTTCTACCAATGCAGTGGTGAAGTGATTTTAGTGATTTAAACTGGGAATGTGGCACCACCAGAAGACTCGCTTAGCTGAATAAAAAGAGATGCGATGCGGTCAGTTTTTTTGTGAACTTTAAAGCAATCTAAACCACCGCTGACAAAACGAGCTGCGGCACGGCCTCGAAGAAAATAACCGACATCGCCGGCATGGCAAAAATCGCCTCATGAAAGCTCAACTAAGCTTCCATTTACCGTCAACATGCATAACTACTGCATTGAAAGAAGTATTGCCCGATTGGAGTAAGTTGTGATACTTACATTTTAACTTGCATCTTTTCGCCTGCAACACGCGAATTGCATACTCAAATCGATCAGATAAACCAGTCCACGCTCTGAAGAGAATCCCATAAGCCACCCTGGGAATCGAAACACGTTGGCATTACACAACACGGGGACTGTTGTATTTGATTAAATTTTTACACCCAGTGGAAATGCTTTTTGAATTGTCTCACTACTGGGTTTGATTGTTTTCTTCCCCGTGATAGCAGCTACTTAATTCAGTTATACAATGTGGATGTTAAAGGATGTCCAAGTAGCTGCTTTGTTTGTGAACTAAGACTGGTGACATAATGTTTGTATAATTTGTTGTTTTGTATCACTTGTTCATGTATTGTTTTTTACATCACACTACTTCACCATTAAGTTTGTAGGTTTTTGTTTGATCTGTGGCATAAATAAGTGTAATTTGTTCTAGACTGAAACGTATCTAACTTCTCTGACCCATGATTCAAATGTGGAGTAAAGTACATAGAAATGAGCAGCAAATAAATGCCTCAAGCCAATATCAATTGAATTGTTGGTTCATAGTCTGTTAAATTAATGTAGCAGCATTTGAAAGGTGACAGCTAAGACACTTCTTGCTCTTAGTTTAATACGGCCCCGTTCAGAAGCCTAGGGCCAAACCCCTTGTTGCTATTACTTTTAGAAAGCAGGCATTTTCCTGACCTTAGCCCTTTGGTGCCTGTTGTCTGGCCTGGGTCACATAACTATGTTAGACATTTTGTGAATTCCTCCCATACAGTCACACAATAGTGAGATTAGGTTGCCTTAATGGGCCATTTGCTGGCAGGATGAAGGGACGGAGCTGAGCACAGCCCCACTTACAACTGAATAGCCTGTGCTCTGCCTTCACACAGAGTGCTTAACAACCCAGCATTGTCGCGTCAGCCTGCTTGGAGCCAGAGCAAGGGAGGAAGGGAATTCAATGCACTTCAAAGCCATTGTCTAGAAGCTTCTCCCACCTTCCAGAACCAGGTGACCAGTGTATAAAAGTAGGACCTTAGACACCAACTCTTCAGTACACTTGTGAACCTGTGCATTCTCTGCCAGGACAGGAAGAAGAACTGCTATGCTGCTGCAAGGACTGCCACTCTGCTGGACTGCTGCTCTAAAGAAACTGCTACCCTGCTGTCCTGACCTGCTGCCCTCTTGCCTGGGGAAGAAGAACTGGACCTTCAACTTTATCTTGAACCCAGGACCCCAGAGTGACTCAAACAGCTAGTCTGATGGCCACCTGATCTGAGTCTCAGGGACATAAAAGGCTCCACAAACAGCTTCAGGACCCAGTTGCAGCATGTTCCTGACCCCAAGTGGTGCCTCTCAGTTCCTAGACCCTTGTTGTGGCTCTTCACAACTGCGAATGGGACTGTTCACAACAGAACCACCCCGCTTGCACCACAAATCAGCACAAGCCACCTCCAGCCTGTCTCTTTGCACAGCAAGCATTGATCATCTGTGGAAGGCCACCAAGGCAAAGCTCCAGGCCACCTGTCTGCAATGCCCAGCCAGCTCTTCTCTCCATGAATGGCCGCCCACGCCGCTCTCATGCTTCCCGTGACCCTCTCCAACATGAATGGGACTCTTGGCAAACATTTTAAGATGTTAAACTTTTCACTGAACTAATCTGAGATTGTATCCGACCCAGGCTCCATCGCTGTTGGCCTGACCTTTTGATTTTGATTTGGTCCAATGTGATCAGATAGCTGTGGTTGGCTCTTTATGCTTTTTAGGTGCTATTTTGTCACTTTATTCTTTAAAAATTCTTAACTCTGGTTCTACTGATTGGATGTTTTGTCATTTAGGTCTTGTTTTATTTATTACATTTTGCTCTTTTGTTCTAACGTGGTGTGGGATCCTTTTCTATGTGGTGGTTTCACTGTTTTTTTGTATGAAGTGTTGCACAAATACATTGCACATTGCCTCTGAGTTAAGACTGACTGCTGTGTGCTGAGCTGCCAGGGGATTGAGCAAAGGTTCATTTGGGGTTTGTTTGTGCCTTACCCTGACTAGGACTATGGTTGCTGCTTGACCAGGGCTCACACACCAGTCAACCAGTAACCCAATTTCTAATAATACCAAGCTACACAAACATTGCACCTACAGCTACATTCTTTAATGGGTGAAAATGTTGAAGCAGTCCTATACACAACATATGCACATCATACGCTTTTTCTGTTAGGAACAGTACTACATTTTGACACACCAACAACTAAGAAACACAGAAAATGTGAATCATTTTTCAGAACTGGTCATTACTTCACATGGAAAATATGAGCAGGAACAGATCATTTTGAGGTACCGTAAACGAATGCCTTTTAAAAAGCCACTGGTTTTTTGCATACAGAAGCAAGAGCACCCTGCAGTTTTAAATGTGGATACCCTCACGAGTGACAATCCACGCATTTCAAGTACTGTTTGATTGACTGAATGTGTATACATTGTGCGCTTCAGCTATGTTCATAGCACTGTCCAAAGTAAGTAAAAATATTTAACTGATCCACTTTGCCTTGAATCTGTGATCTTCTGGTATGAATTAATTCACCAAGAATGAATACATAAAGTACTATGTGGAACGTGCCCAAGGCTAATCTCTCTTTTTACAGTTTTGTCAAAAAAGAAGGAAGGTAATACTTGTTGAGTTGTTTGCTTGTTGTATTTCTCTAATGATTTTAAAAACTGACAAATCCTTCTTTCATAAAGTAATTTGTTTGCGATAGATATAATTGAATTGTGAAAGTAACAAGAATATTCTGATTGCGTGTCAGATGTCGATACTAAAAACATCTCTGTTGCCCATTATTAACTCAATGGAGGACTCTCCCCTACTAACCAGGCCATATTTGTTTACCAGCAGTCCTGCCTAGTGCCAAGCATCAGGCGTTAGACTAACGCATTTCAGTGCGGTACTCTGCATTACCGCACTGAAATGCATTGTCATGTATTTGCTGTGTGGCAGCTGGCACTGAAAGCGCTGCCTAAAACTGAGACTGTGGCAGCGCACCACACGTGGCGTGACCGCGCTGCTCCAGCAGACTTGGGGCTCACAGCTTACCTAAGGCTGCTGATAGCATTACTCAACTGCTACAATATATCAGGATTGTGCTTCCAATCCCCGCTGCTGGGCTCTAACCGTCAGCCTGACGTCATCACTGGAGGAAGCCACATCTTGCTGCCGGCGGAATGGGGAGTTTGTTTTGGGAGTTAGGAGAAGGCTGCTGGTTAGTTTGAGGGCAGCATCACAAATAATCATAGTGCCTGCCGCGATGCTCAGAGTGCTGCCTGTTGCAGCTTGCACCGGGCCGCCGCATGCTGGCTGTGTCAGCTGTTATTACCCCCGGGCCGAATGTAATATATTACAGGAGACGGAGAGGAGTCAGTGACGAAGTAACCGCAAAGGACAGTCTGTCACTGGATGGCCCTACCCGGGACAGCAGCCTGGACGACTCATTGGTGGCTGGCTGGGCGGCAAACACAAATTGCCGCATCCAGAGGTGGCTCGCGGCCTGCGACTGCTTGTATCCAGCCCAAGACCAGAGTCACTGCCTACAATGGAGCGCCAAAAGCGCAAGGTCAGAATTAGTTCAGAGAGTTATAGGAGCCCAATCTACTGCGCCTGAAGATGTCCAGGGTCTCATTAGCATGCACTTGACATGCATACCTGGAAGATGGTAAGACAATCTTTTCCTAAATTGATATTGTAACGTTAATATTTTCAGGTAGAGTCATGGGTCATTTGCATATTGAAGGGCCAGTAAGCAAGGATGGCTACTGTTTGATGAATAGGACATCAGTTCACTTTGTAGCATTGCTGAGTGCAGGCATGAAACAGAGGCACAAACCCTAAACACTAGGCTATTTTCATGTAGTACACAGTACAAGCTAACGCACAGACAGGTTGTAAATGTGCTCCACACCGGGATTGTATACAGTTAACACTTGGTTATTTGTGGTATTTATTTAGTCTAGGTAAACTTGCTTGCAAGCGTCACTCATAGTCGTTGAAATGTCACTCATAATTACACTGAATTTATGAAAATGACACACATAGCAATCTGAACCCTTGGCAGCTATATACCAGTTGGCATAAAGGTATGTAAAACAGAAATCAAAACCTTTTTGGGGGTTTAGTCATCACTGGACCTGTTCAACAGAGGAAACTTCAGGGAGAAACTAAGGAGGACATGGATCGAGATTGAGAGTGTGCACGTGATTGCTGTGGTTCTGAGGCGGAAGCCGGGACTGTTGCTGGTGTGTGACAAAGACATTTTAATCTTTTTTAACTGCTTTTAAAATTGCTGCTTTTTAAAATTGTGACTGTGTATTGTTTATGAACTGCATGGGACAAATTCCAATTTTAGAAGCGTAATAGCGTATTTTGGTGAACGCTTACCTGGGCACTGAACTGAACTTTGTTCCTCCTGTTCTCGCCCCACGAACCCTGCCCGCCCCATCGCAGCCGACCAGGTGCTGCCGGGGACTCGAACGGAAGCCACCATCTTGGGTGAGGAGTAGGTGAGCGGCACAGTGCTCGGCCCCTCCCACCCCTAATCGTTTAAAATCGCCGACTTAGAGCGCGTGCTCCGATTGAGAGTGTGCACGTGATTGCTGTGGTCCTGAGGCGGAAGCCGGAACTGTTGCTGGTGTGTGACAAAGAAATTTTAATCTTTTTTAACTGCTTTTAAAATTGCTGCTTTCTAAAATTGTGACTGTGTATTGTTTATGAACTGCATGGGACAAATTCCAATTTTAGAAGCGTAATAGCGTATTTTGGTGAACGCTTACCTGGGCACTGAACTGAACTTTGTTCCTCCTGTTCTCGCCCCACGAACACTGCCCGCCCCATCGCAGCCGACCAGGCGCTGCCGGGGACTCGAACGGAAGCCACCATCTTGGGTGAGGAGTAGGCGAGCAGCACAGTGCTCGGCCCCTCCCACCCCTAATCGTTTAAAATCGCCGACTTAGAGCGCGTGCTCCGATTGAGAGTGTGCACGTGATTGCTGTGGTCCTGAGGCGGAAGCCGGGACTGTTGCTGGTGTGTGACAAAGAAATTTTAATCTTTTTTAACTGCTTTTAAAATTACTGCTTTTTTAAATTGTGACTGTGTATTGTTTATGAACTGCATGGGACAAATTCCAATTTTAGAAGCGTAATAGCGTATTTTGGTGAACGCTTACCTGGGCACTGAACTGAACTTTGTTCCTCCTGTTCTCGCCCCACGAACCCTGCCCGCCCCATCGCAGCCGACCAGGCGCTGCCGGGGACTCGAACGGAAGCCACCATCTTGGGTGAGGAGTAGGCGAGCGGCACAGTGCTCGGCCCCTCCCACCTCTACGGCTATAAATGAACTCCCCTTATAGGAAGCGCAGCGGGCGCATCGGCGGCGCGTCGAAGACAAGCCCGTCTGCGCCCGTCCGCGCCTGTATGGGCCTAGGGGCTATAAACTCTGTCACACAGACTAGTGACAGGCTAGATACATTGCGACTAACTTATTCGAAAGATTATCTCATGTCACTTAATGCTAAATCCCTACAGAGCCACTTTCAATGTGCCAAAATGGAGCCCACTAAGACCATGGGCCCATTTGGCTGCCGGAAATGTAGATGGGACTCCAAACCTAAAAACGACCTGAATTCGAGAAATTCTTCTAACCTCGAAATATCCTGTATTTATCTAAACACAAGATCTCTTCCTAAACATTCTATTGAATTTTGGGACACATTACATCAAATGCAACCGGATTTGGTGTTCATTACGGAGACTTGGCTCGACATTCACAGTACTCCCGACATTGCAATGGCACTCCCTATAGGTTATAAAATTCTAAACCTCAATAGACCCAAAAAGAAGGGCGGAGGGGTAGCCTTGCTATATAAAGAGAAGTTTACCTGCACCCAAGAAGTGCCCACACAGGATAGCAAACATGAAGTAATGATTTACTCAGTCTTTTTAGGTACCTATCTACTGATGGGAGGAGCTATTATCTATAACCCTCCAGGAAGCACAGTAGAATTTAGTACGCAGCTTCTCTCTCAGATACTTCCTGCCCGTCTAAAACATAAAAATATTTTAGTATTAGGTGACTTTAACGTACATTTTGAGTCACATACCAATTCCCTCACTAAGCATCTTGCAGATAACATGGGAATTCTGCAATTAACACAAATAGTAAACCAGGAAACTCACAAAGCAGGACACAGATTGGACCTGATATTTACGAACATTGAGACCACAATTATTAACAACATTGTGCCTCTCACATGGACGGATCATTTCAGGATAGATTTCAATATTAGCCTTCCTATAAAAAATATGAGACCAACAATACAGACCCCACTTACAGCAAGAAATTGGAAAAAATTCTCATTGGAGAAATTACAGCAACACTTTCATTTTAATATTAATCTGGCCTCCACAACTGAACAAGAAATTCTTTGCTTATATAAAAGTATAGGGGATGCACTTGAACACTGCTCAACGAAAACTATTAAAATTAAATCCAGACGAATGGTGTCGGAAAAGTGGTATGGCCCAGATCTCAAAACTCTTAAAAGAAAATGCACTATGTTGGAACATAAATGGAGGTTAAGTAAAACCATGAATGACAGATCCATTTATAAAAAGGAACTGAAAGCTTATAATGCAGCCATACGAAAAGCAAAAAAAGACTACTTTTCACAGCAAATTTTTGAACATAAACATTCCTCTAAGGAACTTTTCAAAATTGTTAGAGAACTCTGTAATCCACCTAGCCTTACAACTAACCTGTCACCTTCACAAGAGGAATGTAATAAAATTAGCAATTTCTTTTTCGACAAAATAGACAAAATTTATTCATCTTTTTCCAATAATGACCAGATAACGACAGAGCATCATAGTGATGCTGAGCCCTGTTTATTAGCCAGCTGTCCTGTCTTTGGCCCTTTCTCAGAGGAAGAAGTAACCGAAGTCATGTCTGAAATTAAATCGGGCTCCCCACTGGACCCCTGCCCACACCACATATTCCTACAACTAATTCCGTTAATTGGTCCAATAGTGACGCAAATATTGAATCAGTCACTAAACCAGGCGGAATGTCCAACTATTTGGAAAACAGCAGTAGTGATTCCCTTATTAAAAAAAGCAGGTGCTGACATAAACAATCCAGCTAACTACAGGCCCATCTCGCAGTTGCCATACCTCTCAAAAGTGTTGGAGAAACTGGTGAACAAGCAATTGTCAAATTTTTTGGAAATTAATAACTTGCTTGATGTTTCACAGACGGGCTTCAGATCTAACAACAGTACTGAGACAACCCTTCTGGCAGTACTTGATGACATCAGAAACCAGGTTGATATGGGTAAAACAGTGGCCCTGATATTGTTAGATTTATCAGCGTCATTTGATACCGTATCCCATAACCTGTTATCAAGAATGTTAGCTGCAAAAGGAATACTGGGAAAAGCCCTGACTTGGTTGAATTCTTTTCTATTCGACAGATCGCAATCTGTCCAATTAGGCAGATATTCTTCCACTCCTCGAAAAATCAAGTATGGTGTACCACAGGGGGCATCATTAAGCCCAACACTATTTAATGTTTATGTTTCTTCATTAGCCACCATTGGGAAGAAATGGGGCGTTAACATCTGCTCATATGCAGATGATACGCAACTAATGATTGCATTGAATGGTGAAGATGGCTCTAAAATCAGACTGCTTAACTGCCTCACTGAACTATCCGGTTGGATGCATAATCATTGTCTGAAATTAAATGCCGACAAATCGGAGATTCTATTGTTCGGCGGTTCCCAACAGCTTTGGGACGATACTTGGTGGCCCAACAGTCTTGGTACACCCCCTAAACCAACTCAGATGGCAAGGAATTTGGGAGTCCACATTGACAATGCATTGTCAATGAAAGACCACGTAACAATCATCTGTGGCAAAGGCTTTGCACTACTGAAAATGCTACGAAGAGTGTTTCCCTGGATTCCTTTGGAATGTAGAAAGATCCTAGTTCAGTCGTTACTAATTAGTAGACTCGATTACGGGAATTCCCTATTCGTTGGCATGGCGGATTACCTATTCTCAAAGTTACAGCTTGTTCAGAATGCGGCAGCTAAAGCCATATGTAATAAAAGGAAATATGATTCAGCTGCCAGCTGCCTGAGAGCCCTACACTGGCTACCAATGAGAGAAAGAGCCTCCTTTAAAATGCTGTGCATAACTCACAGAGTACTGCATAACTCTGGCCCGACCATCCTAAAAAATAGAATTAATTTCTATGTTTCAAATAGAAATCTTAGATCTCAATCCACCGCAAGAGCGGTAACTACCCGTATAAAGAAGGCTAGGATGGGAGGCCGTGCCTTCTCATATTTAGCTGCAAATTTGTGGAACAAACTATCAACAGACTTAAGACTTACCGATGTCTACCTTACCTTTAGAAAAAAACTTAAAACTATGTTGTTCCCTAACACTCATTAAAATTTTAGTGACCCTTGTCAGCTTTCTGTGCATTGTTCAATCTTAGCGCCATGATATCCTTTGGAATGAATGTTAGCGCTTTAGAAATACTTTTACCATTACCATTACCATTACCATCGACCATTGATACAAATCTTCAAGGTACTATTATGAATCTGAATGAACTTCTGCACCTTTTGGCTCGAATTGTGGAGTTAAGTGAGGCTATCATCTTGCTCTAGCATTTCTCAGATTATGTGCGAATGACGTGCCTGATACAATTCTGCCATCTACAACCAACCTGACATCTAAAGAGCGGCCAATGTTTCACTAATCCTGTATGTGGGTGATAGATTAAACAGGAAATTATGCTAATATATAGCCTTTTAGCCTGCTACAGAGGGTTATATTGGTTGTTAAAGGCCCTGAGCCCAAGTTATAGGTCAGACTGCAGGTGAGGGATTATAACGAGGGTGAGGGCCTTTAGCAACAGGTTTAGCCCGACACAGATGGGTGATACGAGTTAAAGAAGATTCCACCCACTAAAGGTAGAATGTTCTAAATTAAAAAGGGAGAAACAGAAAGACAAAAATTGGGATGTTGAAGCAGAAGGCGTTTACCAGCTATTATAAGCCTGTAACCATTCCAGTGTCTTCAATGGAGCTCTCCACATTTCAATGTTCTAATTCCCATTACTGATATGAAAATGGTCTTCAGATCAACCAGTAAAAACATGGGAGCTGTGGAAGGGAGGTGGTAAATACACAAGAAACACCTTAAATCTTAAACAGGATGCCCATGTTGAATTCAAGCCCAGTGAGAGCGGAATCTTCTGCAAATGCCATTCTAAGATTCTCTGCCTGTTCTGGAAATATAATGTTTAAATTGTGGAGGAAATTTAGCAGCCATAGCAGGTAGCATTGCCTACTACGGAGCTGAAATCTGGGCACATCCAGAGAAACTCAAGTAGCTTGATGCCAATCCACTTCCAGATAAAGGCGGCCTCTTTTCACAAATGCCCAGCATCCTCACTTTTAGAGAATTAAATAGCCTACATATAATTCGAATGGTGGGTATGTCACTCATCAGTCTTGTACATATGAAAGAGATTGATATCCTAAAACCCATAACATTTGCTCGCAAGAGGCAACAAATGTCACCTCCCAAAAAACGTGTTGCTTTCACCAAAGACAAATTGATCATGGCGTGCAATTTAAAAGTTTGGGACAAAACAAGGAATTAATTGGATACAAAACAGGCTAAAAAAGTGAAAAGAAAGAAGCCTGTTCAGAAAATGTCCAAACTCTAAGATCAAAATATTATAACAAAAAATTACCACCCAGAAATATATCTTTTAGAAAACAATCACCCTTTTGAAGTTTATGTTAGAAAATCTACACTCAACGGGATGCTATTTTTGTATACTTGGGATATGATATTTTTATCAGATCATATTTTTGCCCTGGGCAGAGGAATGTACATAAAGGTCCTGCCTTCAAGGGTTCTCGTTCTTTTCCAGTTGCTTCTCTTCGAGTTAACGGCCAAATAGAGGCAATAGACTACTTAAAATGTCAAACTTATCAATGCAGCATTGCAGCCTCAGATCCAGAAATCCAGAGACCACTAAATTCACACCACATTGTGTGACATCCTCACTTCTCCTGCACTATCTAAGCAGTTGTCCACTTTTATGACTCACTGGGTAAGTGAAACTCTTTTGCTTTGTATGTATGTATGTGGTATTTGTAATGTGTAAATTCAGCTACAGGCATTGGAGCTCCCTACAAGTTAAAAGGCAATTATACAGTCAACAAGTCATTTGAGAGGTAATCAGTGCTTAATTTGAGCCGGTGATTGTCACTGGGGGGCACCAACACTCATATTTGGGGGGTGGCACTTATTTTTCTGCATGAGACATTTACCAAGAGCAAGAGAGGAACATATAAATAAAGTGAACAGATGGAGGAAGAGAAAGATGGAAAAACCATCATAAACGGAGAAAGCAGGAACCTGCAAGAATGAGATAAAGAGCCTGATAGTGTCTGGTAGTGGATTAAAGAGGCGTGGGATGGATTTGAGACTGCCAGTCTTGATATTGGGCACGCTGACAGTCCTGCAGGGTGATGGTTCTAGTACACCCTTTTGTGTGGCCCCCAAAATGTTTCTGTCACTATTAAGGATGCATTACAGTCTGGAATGGTGTCCCTGGCTGTTATATTCTTGTCCTCTCCTTCTCCCTGCTGCTCAGCCTGTGTGTGATGTCATCAGAATGTTCGTGAATGCATGGTTTGAAGTGTGGTCAGTTTGAGTGAGATGTGCTGAGCAGCTGGATGCTGCTCCCGGTGGGGCCTTCTTTACCATCTAACTTATGACTAATAAACCTACTTAATTATACCTACGGCTACTGGATTACTTATCTGCCAGAGTACTTTCTTCAATGTAACAGTGGCAACGATTGGAAATAAAGAACCACGCGAAAACTTAAGGAACTGATGAAACTTCACAAGCGCCTAAGGAAAGCCAGCTGAGCCTGAAGTGTAAAGCTAACCTTCGCCTTGGATGCCCCACCGGTGTCTTTTACAACAGACAGCCTACAGAGGTATGTTTTGGGCGTTGGACGTTGTGTGGCTCAATTGGTTTGTAACCTGTTTTGCCTATTGACATTTTCAACTTCAAAAAAAAAAATCTCATAAGTGTTTGACAGAGTGTGGCCTGAAATCTGAAACCGATCAACATTGGACTTTTGGCTGCTTACTGCTGTAGCGATTCTAAATGCCAAAATACGCTGTGCAAGATGTTGTCCTGAGTTTAGAACTTGCACAGGTTAAACATTGAATGCCTATTCTACCTGCCTTGTTGTCAAAGAGCCTGAATTATTCTCTGGATAAGTAAAGTCATTTGCCTAGGGCGTTTTACTTTTTCTTCATCAACGTATTTTGGTCCTAAACATCGTTATGCCTGAATTCCTTTCTACAAATGAACTACATACATGTGGGAAGAACACATGGATTTATCCGATTTTTGCTGCATGAACTGGCTGCTTGTTTGTGTGTTTCATCGACATGGGGGCATTGTTTTCCGTTTTTTTGTTCTCCATTTATTTCGCCGCAGACAGGCCAAAACTTTGGGAGACGCCTTGCAAGTACCGGTGTTGACACTCTACGACGGTTGTTTTTGATGCCGTCCAAGTGTTTAACTGTGAGTGTTTCATGTAATACAGTAGTGCTCAGTTACAATTTTTCAAAACGGTGCAATTTTTCAAAACGGAGGCGCGTGCTATGCACAGTCCGCGTCCCCTTACCTGCTCTACAACAACCGTGTGCACAGACAGGTATTCTTCTCTGACGTCACAGTAATTTCACTATCGCGTTGCCGATTGACGTTGTCACTCATAAACACTTCTGGAGCCACCTGGCGGGCATACATTCCACGTGCCGCCATCTTGGGATTGGCCATTCATGTGTTGCTCCAATGTTTTCTTCTATGGTTTTCCTGTTCACTGCCAACCACGTTCCTGTTCACTGCCAACCACATTTTTGTGATTAAAGTTGATTGTTGAGCCCTTCATGAAGAGCAACGACACCTTGTTTTATCTATGCTCGTGTTACTGTTTGTTTTTCATCTATGACTCTGCCCCTTTGTCTGATTTTGGCAGGGGGGATCCATGATTTTACCGCAATACATTTTCGAGTAACCCTGTCTCTGGTGACATCGTGAACTTTGGACAGTGAGAAGCAGCACATGCAGGACGGTGTTGTTTTGTGCCTCGCTACCTCTGGATCGACATTTTATGAACAGGTAACATTTTTGAAACGTTCACAATCTGGATGTGTCAACGGTGACTACTTTTATTATTTCAATTTATTGTGTTGCCAAGCTTCAATCTTTCCGACAACGATGTCTACTTTTATTATTTTTAGTTTATTGTGTTGCCTTCAGATTCGTAGCTTATGCACATAGTGGTGCCTGCCATGTTTTGCTAAATTTATGAGTTGTTATCTACTGCATGTTGTTATTCACTTATATTTTGTTGATATAGAAACTAGCTTTCAAAATGTTATGTGTGCGATGTTTGCAGTGTACTTGTAGTAATGGTTGTACGCGCTTTGTTCAATTGGTTGGCGTGTGCATCTGCATTTGGGAGGTCACATAGTCTGTATTCTCTTTATTTTAGGCGTGCATTTCGGGAGTCATGTACCCCGTGCGCTGGGTGTCAGATACCCTTTAAAGTGTGATATGTGTTTTGCCTAGGCTTGCGTTTCGGGAAGTCATGTACCCCGAGCGCTGGGGCGTCATGTACCCTTTAAAGTGTGTTTTGTCTTAGGATATGATTGAAAAGTCATTTAACTTGATATATGTTTTGCTCAGGCAGGCGTTTCGGGGAGTCATGTACCCCAAGCGCTGGGGAGTCATGTACCCTTTAAAGTGTGTTTTGTCTTAGTATATGATTGAAAAGTCATTTAAATTGATATATGTTTTGCTCAGGCATGCGTTTCGGGGAGTCATGTACCCCGAGCGCTGGGAAATCATGTACCCTTTAAAGTGTGTTTTGCCTTAGTATTTGTTTGAAAAGTCATTTAACTTGATATGTGTTTTGCCAAGGCGTGCGTTTCGGGGAGTCATGTATCCCGTGCGTTGGGGGTCAGATACCCTTTAAAGTATGATATGTGTTTTGTCTAGGCGTGCATTTCGGGGAGTCGCGTACCCCGTGCGTTGGGTGTCAAGTACCCTTTAAAGTGTTTTTTGCCTTGGCATATGTTTGAATAGTCATTTAACCTACGTGTTTTGAGGAGTCTTATACCCCATGCTGTGTGTTGCTTAGTTTAGAAATGCTGCGTTCCTGTCTTTGTTATTCTTTGGGGCGCCATTTTTTTTTAGCCTCGGTTCCCTGTTTATCGCATTTTGTGCTGGTCTGGCCAACTGGCATGATTTGTGATATTTTGGGTATTTTTGGTTTGTGATGAGGGATGGTGGTTATGTGAGGTTGAGTGTCAGATTGAACTGTTGAATTGTATTGTCATATGATGTTTTTGCATTAGTTATTGTCGGATAAGTCGTCATGTGGGGTTTCTGCATTGAATTGTCGGATTGTATTGTCATATGATGTTTTTGCATTGGTTATTGTCGGTTGAGTCGTCATGTGGGGTTTCTGCATTGAATTGTTGGATTGTATTGTCATGTTATGTTTTTGCATTGGTTATTGTCGGATGAGTTGTCATGTGAGGTTTCTGCATTGAATTGTTGTATTGTATTGTCATGTATTGTTTTTGCATTGGTTTCGTGCCAGGTGATATTGTGCCTCTTTTCATGTTTTGTGCGAGATGTGACGTCCTATCTTTCTTTTGAATTTAGTGTGAGTGGTGTTTTGTTATTTGGGTGTGATACTATTAATCATACCATTTTAACTTATTCTCCACTGTTTGTGTTCTTACATTGTGCTGTATTGCTATTCCAAAATGTTATTTATAGTCACTCATACATTCTTGTTTATGCTTGTCATCGTCAGGGCTTACTGTGTTTATTTTCTCTTGTATTCTTTTGTTTTCATTGTTTTAAAGGAGGGAGATGTGTTATATTCTTGTCCTCTCCTTCTCCCTGCTGCTCAGCCTGTGTGTGATGTCATCGGAATGTTCGTGAATGCATGGTTTGAAGTGTGGTCAGTTTGAGTGAGATGGGCTGAGCAGCTGGATACATGCTCCCGGTGGGGCCTTCTTTACCATCTAACTTATGACTAATAAACCTACTTAATTATACCTATGGCTACTGGATTACTTATCTGCCAGATTACTTTCTTCAATGTAACACTGGCTTCTACCCTATCTCTCGCTTTCAGGACCTTTCAAGAGCTGTTGGTCACACCTTCACCATCCCTCATTGTGGCTTACTCGTATAACCATCTAGAACATTTCAGGCCTCAGGTCATTAGGGTTGCACTTCTTTTCTGGGGTAGGGACCAGTTTGCTCTTTCACCCCATGCTGCCTTCTACGGACTCAGCCACTGCAGCTGCACCTAAATTGTACAGCCTACATTTAATCCATCACATTCTCAGAGCCACTGACTTTTCTGCATAGAACCCCAGTGTGATTACCATGGTGCCCAAACTATGAGAAAGGTAATGCATTCCAGGGGAAGGAAACTCATATTTCAAGGAATGTTGTGGGCTTGTGCTTAGTTTACTGATCTGCCTGTCCACAGAAGGAGACGATACATCCTGTTTGCTTGCTCCACACAAGATTTCTCAATTTACTTTGCTCCATATGTCATGTTTTGTAGGGTTGTTCTACAAGTGTTTACCGTATCAGGTGTGAACTTTCCCTTAAGTCATTGATGACTCACTTGTCCATCTCTTTGCAGGCGTGCTATCTCTGATAATAAATGCAACAACAACAAGGTGATGGATGGAATGCTTGAAATAATCTCATGGGCATGTTGGGTAAAAAATGATGGATTGGGATGTGGGACCGGGCAATTGCCAGTGGCTGAGATTAATTAAAATGTTCCCTTATTACCTTGATATTTTTGCATTTGGGTATGCTCAGACGTGGGTCCCGGGCTCACTGTGCCACTGGACCCAAGCTATGCCTGGCTGAAGAGCCCTAACTGAGGTGAAACCGGTCCTAAGTTGCTTGTGTTCCGATTCAGGAAGGATCTGGCCTGGTAGTTTGGGCTGGACTGTTCCCATGAGTAGCAGGGTCAAGAGTAATTTCCATATGGCCTTGTTGAATCTGAAATAGCACAGTGCACAAAAAAATGATGGTTTGGAATGTGGCCTGAATGATTGCCAGCGCCTGAGATTAATTTAGCCATTCAATCCATCACCTTGTTGTCTTTGCACTTGCCGCCCATTAGTGACCTAGGTATGCCCAGACATAGGCACTGGGCTCACTGTGTCACTAGAACCAGGCTATACCTGGTTGAAGAGCCTGAACAATGGTGAAACCAGTCCTAAATTGCTTGTGTTATGGTTCAGAGAGGACCTAGCCGGGCAGTTCGGGATGGACTGTTCCCACAAGGAGTAGGAACAAGACTGATATTCATAGGGCTGGGTCCAAACTGAGGTGAGAGGGTGAGCAGAAACCGATGGATTGGGATGCAACCCGATCAATTGCCTGTAGCTAAGATAAATTCAACCATTCAATCCATCACCTTGTTGTATTTGTATTTGCCGCCCTAAGTGTGCCACGTATGCCCAGACGGGGTCCCAGGATCACTGTGCCACTGAAACCAAGCTATACTTGGCTGAAGAGCCCTAACTTGGGCAAAACCGGTCCTAGGTTGCTTGTGTTACAGTTTAGGGAGGATCTGTCTCCATTTAAAACACTATACAGAATACGCAAAAACCATAGACTATAAATCCCTTGAGAAATACACTTATTTTTCATTAGATCATAGGTTACGGCGCTGTATTCTTTTACTGAGGTTGGAAATCCTCCCTTTGAAAGTTTACATAGCAAAGTGGAATAACTCTGAAAACACAACAGGGCTCTGTGACTTATGTAAGGGAGAAATATACCATCTGTCTTCCCTAATCCAACCCTAGTAGAAGCCCGACGGAGGTATTTAAGCCCTTTAAGTATTAGATAGAAAGCCTCATCTACACAAAGTCTAATTAAGCTGTGTAAATCACAACTAGATGAATTTGCCTGTTATCAACTGTATACATTTTTAAAGAGTTTTTTAAAGTTGTTTTAAGGTCTATGATGATAATGTTTTACAATTATAAACACCTAAAGCTCAGATACAATGCCATTTTTTCATAAGATCTAACTAAGCTCTGAAAAATCACCATTGGATGTATTTATCTGTTATTAGCTGTATATTTCTTAAACGAGTTTTTCTTACAGCTGTTTTAAAAGCTATGATGACAATGTGTTTACATTATAAATGCTTAAAACTGATGCTACGGGCACTATGATAAATGTTTTAAAATTATGTCTGTATATTTGTTGACCTCAGTTGAGGTCTATATCAAATTTAAATAAATGGTAAATGGTAAAAGGGAGGATCTGGCACGGCATTTTTGGCTGGACTGTTCCCATGAGGAGCAGGGTCAAAACTTATTTGCATATGGCTGGGTCTAAACTGAGGTGGCATGGTGGGCAGAAAACGATGGATTGGTATGCGGACCTGAGCACCTGCCAGTAGCTGAGATTAATTGAAGCATTCCATCCATCACCTTGTTATTTTTGCATCTCTGGTAATGAGGCACACTCAGATTCTGGGCGGCAAACTGTAGATGAAGTCCTTTGGAGCAGCAATTCTTTCGCGTGTTCCTCCCGTGTTGGGAGTAAGCCAGCCCCTGTAGGTTGAGGCTGCAAACTGTGCTACACAGAACTCAAAACGTTTACATGAAGTGAAGTATATATATAGAAAAAAGGAACTAGAAACCCTATAGGGAATTTACAATACAAATAGTTTTGCAAGTATCACCATGGTAGTCTAAGTACAGTCCTTATGCAACTGTGTCCTAATTATTTTCTTATTTGCGTTGCTTCTCTTTCAGTTCAGGAAAGGCTCCTTTCCACAGGACTTCAGCACAGCTCGCACAAGACTCTCCTGACACCTGGCGCAGTGTCAATGCCTGACTTGGATGAGTCATGAGTCTAATGGAATCCTTGAACTCGTTGTTCCGACGACTTTAATGCACTGGAAACCATAAAAGCCAAGGGCCAGAGCAAACATGATTTACTAGAGCGCAAACACCACTGACTGAAAACATGTTTTCTTTTTCTTGCTATTGCTCCCTGCCGTCGTTTTAATTCATAATATAAAGACAGTTCTCCACAGTTGTTGCAATTAACTACACTGAGGTTTAAGTGCCAAGCAAAAGAAAGGGGGTGTGCATGCTCATCGGCAAGTGTTTATGAGTCTGCTGGGTTAACCTTGTGGCATCACGCTGTTATCGGTATGTCTTTAGAGACACGTGTGTGTGTGTGTGCGCTTATGTTTTTTTGTGTGTGAGACAAAAATGGTACTGTGGAGAAAAGAGATGCTTGGGGTCGTGGCGTTGAATTAAGAATTGGTGCCATATGTACAAACGCATTTTTGTGGTTTGATATGGCCCTGTTTGCAGACCACAAACATTATTTTCATATGCACAAAATAAAATTTGAGACCATCAGGCACATGCATCATGCCAAAAACACCCTCGCAAAAATTGCGAATCGCTAAAGTAGACCGATAGCGAACGCAAAACAACACTTTCCAATGCAGGAACCCAAATACCGAAAAAGTAAGGAATTCGCAAAAATAAGGCAGCGCAAAATTTGCAAGAACCAATATTGCGAATCCATAAGAGCGAGTCATACTGCAGCCACCGCAAAAAGCGATTAGCAAATAAAGAAGCGCAATTCAATGCATGTAAACTCGCAATTAGCGAATTCATTGAAAATCGCAATTTTGCAACTGCAGAATAAGGGGAATCACAATCAGGTGGTAAAGTTAAAAAAAAAAATTCGCACAGCTGCCAACAATAAGTAACCCTTTAAAACTGACTCAGAAGGCCCCTGAAGCCTTTCACAATGGCAGCCCTCTACGTGATGGCGAGGAGGATGAGGATCCATGCAGCAGGCCAGCGCAGAAGGAGAATACAGGAGAGGATATTCTAAGAAAGCATCACATTGTTGGGAAAAACAGAGGATGAAATATACGATAAGTACAGGCCGAACGGTGCAATGATCATGCCTCTAATTGCATAATTGGAACCCCTATTGCAGCGCCAGACCCGTAGGACCCATGCTATCCCGGCACATGTACAGGTCCTATGTTGCCTGCACCTACTTGCATCAGGCAGTTTCCAGGGGGTAGTAGCGGTAGCTGGGGGGTATCACAAAGCTCACTTTCACGCTTCTTCAAAAACTTCCTTGACACCATGATGACAAGGATCCACACCCACATCAACTTCCCCACAACCCCACAGGATCTGAATAAGACAAAACTTGACTTCTACCAGGTAGCACAATTCCCTCATGCGATCAGCTGCATAGACTGTACGCATGTCCCAATCTGTCCCCCAGCAGCAAATGACTACATCTTCAGGAACAGGAAATCCTATCACTCGATCAATGTGCAAGTAGTGTGCAATGCAAAGCATATCATAACGGACATTGTGGCACAATACCCAGGTAGCACCCATGATTCCTATATGTTTCGACACAGTGGTATCCACACGCGCCTGCTCAGGGGTGATTTTGGCGAAGGACATCTACTTGGTACACACATACACCTATTTGCAACATTAATCAAAAAAATGTAAATGCATTATTGTGGCTAACCCTTTGCTTTCCACCCTGTAGGTCACAGCGCATATGCCGTGCGGGACTACATATTGACACCATATCTCAACCCAGCCACACCACATGAGCTGAGGTACAATGCTGCACACATAAGCACACGGAATGTGATTGAACGCACGTTTGTAATACTGAAAAGTCGCTTCCGCATCCTAAACAAAACTGGTGGAGCGTTGCAGTACCGTCCAGAGACCTGCTGCCGGATCGTGGCTGCATGTGCCATGTTGCACAATATTGCCACCAGAAGAGGCATACTGTAGTAATCTAGACAGCTCCAGATAGGTTTTTAAAGTTGGTTTATTTGGAAGTAGATTAACATGCAGCAACCTTCAGCAAAACAATGCAATACTGGTTATTCCTGGAATCCCAGCTGTGCTGCAGTTCTACTGCATCACAGTTACATCATACAATTCTAGATATCACCACACATACACATCGAGATGTCCGACTGTGAGTCTGATGGGGACAACCAACCACCTACACAACACCGACAAGCGCATGTGGCGAACTCAGCAGAAGGGCAAACGAGACATGCACACATCACCCAACATTATT
Source organism: Triturus cristatus (assembly GCF_964204655.1). Lineage (NCBI taxonomy): Eukaryota > Metazoa > Chordata > Amphibia > Caudata > Salamandridae > Triturus > Triturus cristatus. The sequence goes on along the minus strand of NC_140591.1, from coordinate 287,782,877 downwards.
TCTGAGGTAGGTAATAATGAGACATAAGACCTAAACGGCAAATGCAAAATTATTTATTAACACGACCCCATGCATCAATGTTTAGCCACACAGAGATTTGAGCAAATTATAACTGTGATTGCATTGAGGTATAAAGTCAAATGAAAACTTCCACGCACTGGATAGCAATCACCATGATGTCATTGACCATGGTTACATCACCATGGCTAAACAAAGGAGGACATGCCTGGCTAGCGCCTCTGGCCACGCACCCCCAGCCTTCTTTTGCCTGCCTCGGCTACATCACCCTGATGTGTGACGGAAGATGTAGTGCTGCGCAAACTGGGCCTCCTGGCAATGGTCACTGGCACCGACAGGCTACTAAGACTGGATGCCTCCTCACTCCCCTCTTTCCCTGGCAAGTTGATGCCACCAACAGTCCCGGCCTGGATATGTTCCACAGCAGTGGTCACTTGTCCTAGGGCCCTGGCAACATCCCCACAGTAATGGCCAAAATCGATTTGCATTGTCACGGAGCGACGTGCCAGCAGAGCAGTGGTGTTGCAGAGCTTGTTGGTGACCCTTGTATTGGCTGACATGCGGATCATGCTCTGGTGATGCCTTCTCCTCTTAGTGCTTTGTCCCACAAGCAACGCCTGTGTGAGCTCCTGTAGTCTTGGGTTTGTCTGCCTACTCCCCTCAGCAACCGCAGTGGTCAGCTCATGCACACTGTCTGTCATCATGCTGATGTTCTTGGCAAGTTTGGAAATCTGAAGATTTATTGAGCCCATGTATCTTCCCTGCAGGCGCTGCACGCGTAACATCTGGGACTCTACACCACCAAACACATTCGGAGCCTGGTCATCACGTGCAGCCATACAGGCCCTTGACCTGCGCCGCCGTCCCGGTTGGATTTGTGCCTGTGGTGTAGGTGGCGTTGCCACACAAGGCTGGCTGGTCCCTGTAGTCGGTGCAGGAGACAGCTCGGATTCCATTGGCTGCAGTGAGAGGATCTGGGCCCTGCGTTTTGGTGGTGCGTGTGGTGTGCATGCTGGGGCAACTAGAGTCTCAACATCAGTCTCAGCAGGTGTGTCAGAGATGTGTAGGCAGTCACTATCTTCAGAGTCTGCCTAAGCTGCATCTGTTATGTGAAACAGAGCAATGTTAATTTTTGTTATTCCTACTATTGTTGTACATTTTGAATACTTTGCTCACATTAAATCACTGACTGATAACACTGACTGCCACGCTGTGTTGGCGTGTTTTGCTTGCCTTTGTTGGTTTTGAATGCCCACTTGACTGACATGCCTACAACTCCCATGATGCATTGGGTGTATGAGGGAAAACGTGGACTGGAGTTTGATCTGTACACTGTGTTTTGCCTGGGAGTATGTGCACTATTATACATTAGGTAGAGGAGTATGCTTGTATGCATCTTACCTTGTGGGGTACTTGCTGCGCCGGATGTGTCCAGCTGTATAACTCCAACCACTGCCTCAGGCTGGATTGTCACCTCCACAAGGTCCTCCAGGGCTGTGTTGTTGGATACAGTAGAGGTGCCCTTTGCCTCCTTCAGCCTTTCGGCAATGTGTTCTTTGGCACGGATCCTTAGGTCGTACCACCTTTTTTTTAAGTCATCAATGCTGCGATGTGTGACACCCACAGCATTCACCTTTGTCTTTATGCGCAGCCATATCTTTCTTTTTTCTGCCTCTGGCACTTTGAGAGACATTTTTTTGAAGAGCTTGTAATGGTTCTTGCTGACCTCCTCAATGAGATTCTCAAGTTCTCTCACTGAACTTCATCTTCCTCGTTCTGGGCGTGGCACTATCCCCTGATGCTGTTTTGTCCATCCTGTGTCACTGAAAGTTGCTGGAAACAGACTTGGTGTGTTTCAGCTCAGCTCCAGTACTCTTCCTCCTCCTCTGACCTCCTCTGGGCACTGAATGAAGCATGGACTGGATGACTTCCTGGTTGTGATGTCATCAGCATGCTTCCAATGTGACACGCTTTTTGCGAACTCGCAAATTGCGATTTCGCTATTTGAGATTTCGCAAGTGGCAGTATCCCAATTTAGAATTTTCTGTTTTACCGGCTTGCATTTGGGATCTCGCAATTCGTTTTTTGCGATTTTTTGCTAATTGGTATTTTTTCGCTAACAGATTCATGCATTGCGGATAGCGATTTTTAGATAGCGAATCCTTATTTTTCGCAATTTAGGAATTGCTATTTTGGATTTTGATGCATGTGCCTGTTAGTAACATATTACTGAATCACAATTTGTGTTCAGCGATTCGGTATTTGGAAAGGGTGTATTTAGAGCATCCCTTCCAAATACCAGATTGCGTTGCTATGTATGAATGTTTTGCTACCGAATTACAGTTCTAAAACATTTATTTTTACCGACATCTCAAGGTTGGGGACCATTCACAAATGGGATGGGCTTCCATGGGAGCCTTTCGCCTTTGTGAATGTTGAAGCAAATATTTTTTAAGGACAAAGGACCAAAGGACACTGTCTGCTCTTAAAAAATGAAACTTAAACGTTTTATTGTATTTTTTGAAAAGCATTCCACTTTCATTTAAGGAAAATGGGCTGCATTAAAAAAAACGATTGCTTTAGTAAAAGGTTGTCATAGGCATGGTGGTGTGCTGACCCCAACAGGCCACTATCGCTGTAATGGGTGAAGTTCCTAATGGGTCACAAATTGCAACCTACCTTATTATTATTCATGAGACAGGTCTATTTCCAACCCCAATATTTATTATTTTTTATTTGAAAAGTTTTATAAAGCGCAAACAATGAGAGTGCTGTACATATAGGCAAAACCATGAGGGAAGTTAAACAAACATAGGGTGATCGTATTAGGTATAAAGAATCAAATTATTACATAGTTGAGAGGTAGATGCCTGCTGTATATATGAAGCAAAAGTTCGTTTGGTGACTTCAGGTCTATAGTTGCAGGAAATTTTTCAGGAATAGACCTTTGACTTGTTTTTTTAATGTGGCGGTCGATGGGTTAGCTCTCATTTCGGGCGGATGAGCGTTCCAAATTCTTGGAGCAAAACTGGAGAAGGCGTGTTGAAAGTTTTCTTCTTTTTGAATGTTTGTGGTTTCAATAATAGAGTGTGAGAGTTTCTGAGGGTCCGGTTCAGACCAGATAGTTCGAGTTTTTTTGCTAGGTTAGTTGGTGTGTTGTTATGAAGCGCTTTGTGCGTCAGGCAGACTATCTAGAACCGGATCCAAGCTTCGAGAGAGAGACAATTTAGCTGAGTTAGATCTGGTGTGATCTGAACGAGTTTTCTTGACCCCGTTGTGAGTCTGGCAGCTGTTCCAGCGTAGCCCTTAGGGGGTCAGGATTGACTTTAGGTAGCCCAGCCAGGGTCACAATTCCGTAATCTGGGCGGGAGATGACTAGGGGCTGGACTACTAGCTTCATGTCATTAGGCGGCAGGAAAGGTTTGAGTTCCCTTAATGTGTTGAGATGGTGATTGCCTCCTCTGGTGGTTGCACTAATGTGGTCTAGCATATTTAGGTGTTTGACCAAAGTCAAGACTAATCATTTAGTGGAGTCCACAATGTGAGGAGCGCAGTTGAGCAATGTTAGTTGTTTGAGCCAGACTTGAATAGGGCAGAGTGATTTTGGGGAGCAATCAGGAGGAGTTCTGTTTTGAGCGTTTTTATCATCAGGTGATTGTGAGTTAGCCTGTGTTGAGTTTTCAAAAGAGCAGAGTTAAGAGATTTGATATTATACAGTGAAGAGATTTTCAAGTATAGTTGAGTATCGTCGGTGTACATCTGATGTTGTTTGTTAGAGCAGTTCATAATTTCAGTGAGGGGTTCCATGAATAAGTTGAAAAGCGTGGGCGGATCCTTGAGGCACTCCAATTGATACCGGTGTACTGTTAGACAGGGAATGATTGACTTTGATTCTGTGTGCTCTGTCATGTAGGGATGAGGCAAATCAAGCTAAAACTGGGCCGGATAACTCCATCCTTTTTTTGAGGGGATAAATTAAGTTGTCATGTTTGACTGTGTCGAATGTCGAGGAGAGATCAAGAAGTATAAGTGAGCAGCGTTCATTTTGGTCAAGTAATCTCAAGGCGCCATCGACAATGTGTGTTAAGGCTGTTTCAGTACTATGACCAGATCTAAAACCCGATTGGAATTGGTCCAGGAGTAGTTAAAACTCTTCTATATGGTTACAGAGTGGTGTGTGAACACATCTTTCGAGCAGTTTGGTTCATGTCATACAATTAGAAACAGGGCGGAAGGTGTTAGGATCAGATAAACTTGTAATTAAGTTTTTTAGTGATGGGGTAACTTAGCCTATCTTAAGGTGGTCAGGAATCAAGCCCTGCATGAGTGATTCATAGACTATCTTAGACCAGAGTGGGAGCACAGAAGATCTAAGTTCTTTGAAGCACTTGGCAGGCAGAGGATCATTGAAATGATTTGAAAGTTTAAATTAAGTTATCGTTTTGAATAGTTCAGTATCATCTGGTAGTGAGAAAAAGTTCCACAATGCATTGTTTTTTAGAGTATATTCCATATAGCCAGAAACGGGAACATACCATGGGTAACAATGGGGAGGTAGTGGACTGGGTCTAAAAATGTGTATTTGATAGTGGGAGTTGCAGTTCTAGTTTAATTTTTCTTGTCTTTCTCTGAAGTGTGTAGAGAACCTCTTATCACTAGGGAGTGAGTCCTTAAGTGTAGAGTGCAGGTTGGTTGAGTGGTTTGTTTGCTGTTTGACAATTTCGAATAATTTTTTCGGTCTGCTTTTTGCATTGTCTAGCTGTAATTTAAATTGATTGGCTTTGACGCAACGTAGGTATTTGTTGCACGCACTTCTTGTCATCCTCAACTCCTTGAGGTTTGTTGAGGAATGAGAGTTTCTCCATGATCTCTCTGTCACCCTTAGTTTGCATCTTTCCACGTTAAGGGAGCAGTTAAACCAGGAATGGAGTGCTAGGCGGGAATCCTTTTGAGCTGTTTTGGAGCAATTTCGTCAAGCAAACTTGTCATGGAGGAGATGTAAAGATCAGTAAGGTCATCCAGATTTGACATATTAGGGGGCAGAAGAAGTAGGTTATTGCTGATGTAGGTTAGATCATTAGCGTTGATGTTCCTCAGATCTCTCGCCCATTGTTTGGTCTTCCGAGGTTGTCCCTGTCTGATCATCACCCTTTGCATGATGAGAAAAGAGATAAGGTAGTGGTCTGACCAGTCACAATGTGATATGTGATCCAGTTGTACAACATTGTCTTTGACAATGATTAAATCAAAGGTGGTGCCTTTTTTCTGGGTAGGTCCAACGCTAGATTGGATGAAGTTTAGGTCTGAGAGGAAAACCTTGAAAGTGCACAGTAGGGTATAATTTACGTTGTTCCGGTGCAAATCGAAAACCCCAATGTAGACATGGTTATGGTGTTGCTCAGAGTTAGAGCAAATGGTCTCCATTAATTGTTCAACAAAAAGAATGTTATCACCTTGGGGATGATAGATCGTGTGGAATATACAGACTATTTTGTTATAGTTACAGATTTCGATGCTCTAGTGTTCAAAAGTGGACATCGGAGCAGTGTATGTATGTCTCAGAGTAGGAGTGGAGCAAAAGATGCATGCTATGCCTCCCCCAACTTTAACCAGTCTGTCCAGTCTGATGATGTCATAATCATGGGGAACTAAGATGTTCAGAATTGGTGAGGCAAAGTAATTGAGCTAAGTTTCAGTTACGATCAATAGGTCTAGTTTATGTGTAAGTATGAGGTCGACAATATCAGCAGCATGTTTAATCGCTGACCTGCAGTTAGGAAGCTTCGATTAAATGTGAGATTTAGTCAGTACCATTTCAAGGTGAGAAGTGCAGACAGGTAATACATTATCTTTGTTCATAGTTCTGAGATAGAAGCTGTGTTCTCTAAGTGGGTTGGAGGGAATAGTTAGGATCCTGAATGATGCAGGTGATGCTATATTATGGGAGCTGTTGTAAGATAGTAGAAGTGAGTGAATGTCAGCCTCCGTTGAATGGTCAGTAATCCTATGGGTCCTGGATAGGAGGTTGGGATGTGATTATCAGTGATTACCAGTGTAGACTCTCCCAGTTTACCATGGACAAAGATCTATTTTGGTTGTGTTTAGCCATTGCAGGATGGCAACGTTGGTTCTGCTTAGGGGTGGTATTTAGGTTCCAGAGTTTCTCCAACTTCATAGAGAAGTGTAACAGGTTCTTAAGGCCCTCTTTCACTGACTGAAGATCCTGCTTTAGGTCTGCCAGCTTATCATCAATGAATGGTGGATTTAAAGGGAGGGTGGGTGAGCGTCTTTAGAGAAGGGAGTGATGGTATACAATATGCATTCCTCAGCAGTCAGGCGGCAAGTAATAGGCAATGTGATGGGAAGTGAGAGGTGGCTAGTGGGCAGTACACTGGAGGAGGAGAGAGTAAGAGGGGTAGGAAGAGGACTCCGCTTGGATTCAGTGATAGACCTCTTATGCATAAGGGTAGAAAAAGCCTGAGGGTTGGTGTGTGAGGTGGACGAGCGAATGGTTCATTGGGGTGGAGGCGGGTGGAGGAGGAAGAGGTAGGGATCCAAAATGGGTTTTTAACACAGAGGAGAGGTTTCGATTTGGTGAAGTAGACAGTACAGTACTGTCTAAAGAATTTTTGATCCTCATAAAGATTTTATCAAACTGGGTAAGATTTCGGTCAGCTGCTTGAATAAGGACGCTCCCATTGTTGTATATGGATATTGCGAGATCGGCCTTGAAGTCTGGTGAGGGAATTATAGTAATTTGGAAACTGTGAGGAGTTTTCCCAAAAGGTTTGGATTGGAGTAAGGAGGTTAGGACTCTTCTCCATTTAGCTCTTCTCTTAGTGAAGAAGATTAGGTTGTTAACCAGCACACCCTTTGAAGTGCAAAAGTATGCATCAGAGATAAGCTTTTCGGGGTACTGATTGAGTAAATTATGTTTGAAGATCTTAGCAGCGTTTTTTGATAGGTTGGGGGGGGGGGGTAAACAATCTAAAATGCATTATGGCCCACCTGTGACAGCAGGTTACTGTAAGGACAGGTATTATTTTGAGCCATGTTGTAATAGGAGGCAGGTGGTGTGAGATGGGTATAGTTTTACCTTTTTAAGGACGAAATTTACAGAGGATTATTATAGGCAGGTCTAACCTGTTTCTGTCACAAAGGCTTGTAGCGCAATTAAACTTAACATTGTTACATGATTAGAGGTAAACTTTAATTAGATTCAACCTATGTAGGGTCTATTCATATAAATAGTAGGAGTGTAAGCATGGGGCTTCATTGTGATAAAAATACAGTAGAGAGATTGAGTAAGTTGGTAGGAGAATCTAGGAGTGAGATGAGCATTGAGGAGACCACCATTACAAGATGGCCGCTCCCTTGGAGCATCTAGTATGGTACTACCTTTATTTGAATGAAAAGGTCAGATTCCCATAGTCCGTCTTCTGTTTCGATCCCTAGGTTGGAAAGCAAGTCCTTTGTCTGTTTCAGTCGAACTGGTCGGGCTCCATCTTGTGAAGAGAGGTCTTCTTGCGAGGGCAGGAGAGGGAGACCCCAAAAACGCCCCTGACCTGTGAATGGAATAGCAGTGAGCCTGAGCTAAATGGGAGAAGCCGAGATGGTCATTCCTCCGGGGGGTATAACCGGAGCCATCAAGTTGAAAGGGAATAATCGTGTCAAGTTGATCAGCCAATCATGGATGGCAAGCATAGACCCTTCCTGTCGCTCACTATCGTCTGATGCCCCACCATTTAGGTGCAGGTCTGAAGCAAGGGCTACAACTGGTGGATTTAAACTCCACCGCAGACCGGCTCCCATCAGCCGGGACTGCAATGCCACAGCAGAAAGCATGCTTGATCTAGCTTCCTTTCCTGGGATGGGGATCGTCGAGCTTCACAGCCGCATTTGGTTCCTGTATCCAGGCCACAGGCGGCAGCCTCCTGCCAGCAAAGTCTTGCTGCAACAGAGAACAGACTCAGGCACCAGTAGGGACTGCACGGATCACGACCTGCGATCGACGGGCAGAGTGGAGCTGGCCTCAGAATCAGCTCTCCATCTGTGGCAGGTCCTCCCCTGTACAACTTCAGGAGGGCGGGCTCTACGCAGCCTCACCGAACAAAGAAATATCAAGTGGGCAGCAATGTAGCACAGCAAGACAGGGTGTCCAGTCAACCGAGCTCGTCCGGTTAGCAGAAGGGGATAGAGAAGGAAGACCTGTGAGTCCGCAGCGGGCGCGGAATCCACAACTGCCCACAGAGTGGAGGACACCAGCAATTTGCCATGAATCAGGAGAGGGAAGGCACACCCGTGAGTCCACAGTAGGCGCGGAATCTAGAATTGTCTGCAGAGCTCAACAAACTGCCACGGATCAAGAAGGGTTCTGTGCGGTCACCGATTCAGACAGTGACCTCAGGACAGCTCGTCATCTGAGTGATCCTGGGTGAGTAGAGGTCGGACTCCAACAATGCAGTCTCTCCAGGAATAGGAATCGATATATGAAGTTTGTACTTTTTCTTACATTAGGAATTTCTGACCCCTTCTTAGCTTCGAAATGGCAGCCAAGAGCTTGAGTAATTCCGCTTGCAAGATTGGAAGGGGAATGGATTTCTGCCCACATTTGTTGGGGATGTAGAAGAATGGCTGTCTCCATGGATAATATTGATGATGAGCTAAAAGTAGTCTGTCTGCAATCGCATATGAATGTAAATCTACAGGTGCAGATTCACTAATTTTTTTTTCCGGAATCAGAGCCTATGTTAACAAATTAAAAAATGAAGTGGTATAATTTTTGTGTCAGTCCAGGTTCTGTGCAGAACTGGGAGAGTGCTGCGTTAAGGATTCTTTTGATGGCTAGGGGGCATATGTACAGAATTTAGAGAATGCGATTTCCTAATTATAATTTGTTTCCGAATTGCAATTCCTAATGTAAGAAAAGTACAAACTTCAGCCTCTGGGAGAATACTCGTTGTTGAATATGTGCACTGGTATCCCCCCAAAGTTTGTGGGGTACTAGCTGGACATATGAAGATGGATCAATGGCAATCAAATCTCAATCAATAATCTCATTTAAATGATATACAATTATTAAAAACAATAATACCAATAAAAATAGACATTGCTGCCAGATGTTGCAGTCACTGTGGGTGCCAAAGTGATGCTTCAAAATAGGGATAGAAATTATGCCACAATGTTTGTGCATTATTCACGTATTGAAATTTAGGCATCCGTCACTTTTTCCATTAGGACAGGTAACATGTATTTCTGTGAGTTGACCCGTACATCACATTTGCCATGGAATAAAATAAAAATAATCATGGATACCGGCTGTATAAAGCAATTGCTGGAAAAACCCACTAGATGCATAGAATGTTGAAAGTTTGAGGGTCATTGGGCTTCTATGGGCCCTACCTTTCCGTAGAAGCTCCAATATCTGCCTATTGTAAAAGGGGGTGAAATTCTCTCTCACAACTCTACTTTGCTCGCAAAATACATGAGAAATGACCTTGATTACAAATAGATTTGCCTTATGGACCCTCTTTGCAACGCTGCCACATTTGTACCAGTGGTACATTAGGAGAATGGTCTGCATAGAATATTGAAAGTTTGAGGGTCATTGGGCTTCTATGGGCCCTACCTTTCCGTAGAAGCTCCAATATCTGCCTATTGTAAAAGGGGGTGAAATTCTCTCTCACAACTCTACTTTGCTCGCAAAATACATGAGAAATGACCTTGATTACAAATAGATTTGCCTTATGGACCCTCTTTGCAACGCTGCCACATTTGTACCAGTGGTACATAAGGAGAATGGTCACAGTGAAGTTCAATTACAATCCAACTTAGACGTCATCAAAAGAAGTCAATGAGTACTTGTGATTTAATTTGCATCACAAACCAATGAATGAATCAAACAAATAATAATTGTATGAATCAAAAATCATTAAATTTGGTGCTCAGAAGAAGGGGAGGGGGGTGAGTGTTTCGGGAGGGTTGCGTGATGGTGTAAAGGAAGGGGAAGGTAATGTGTTTTACATACATCCAAGGATTGTAGAACCTATCCCGCCTATTACTTGGCAAATGCATATAGAACAAAACATAACATAGTAGGTACAGATACACAAATCTCTGTCACCTATGTTTGATACACAACAAAATATGTCGACGTTTTGACCCCTGTGATTATAAAGGTGATTTTAGCATTATTGGGGGGGTCTTCATCAGGACCTTGGGGGACTCGTGAATGGCCCGTAAGCTTTGTAAATAAATAGAAGTAACCACAGTCCCGTAATGTAATGTATCCATAACAGAGCCGCCGTAGGGTTACTAATCAACCTTGTTCATGCACCGAGGTGTACTTCAGGCACCAACCACCTCCATTACTGGATTGTGGTTACTTCTATTTATTTACAGAGCTTACGTGCCCTTAATCTAATACATAGCCGGAGGCTTCGAGCTATATGTCATTGGTGCTTGCGTTCCCCCCCTTCACGAGTCCCCCATGGTCCTGATGAAGACCCCCCAATAAGGCTGAAATCACCTTTATGATCACAGGGATTGAAAAGTTGACATATTTTGTTGTGTATCAAACATAGGTGACAGAGATTTGTGTATCTGTACCTGCTATGTTATGTTTTGTTCTATGTGCATTTGCCAAGTAATAGGCCAGATAGGTTCTACAATCCTTGGATGTATGTGAAACACTTTACCTTCCCCTTCCTTTACACCATTATGTAACCCTCCTGAAACACTCACCCTCCTCCCTTTCTTCTGAGCCCCAAATTTCAAGAATTTTCATTCATACGATTAGTATTTGTTTGATTGACTCATTGGTTTATGATGCAAATTAAATCACAAGTGCTCGTTGACTTCTTTTGGTGATTTCTAAATCATTTTTATGTATGCTAGAATTCATTTCTTCTAAGTTGGATTGTAATTGAATACCACTGTGACCATTCTCTTCATCGCAAAACACCGACTACTCCAATCTCTCCGCTCTCTCGCAATCCATCCTTTTACATCGGGCTTTTATAGGATGTTACATCCGTTTTGACATCCGTTTTAAACACGTTGTAAACTCGTTTCTTTCAACTTCCTTTTTACGTTTAAAACCCATTAGAGATAATAAAGAATTTTTAAGAACGAGTTAATTGCCAAGAAATCTATTGCGATGCAAAAAATGGTTCAGAACAGGCTTATTCAATCTGAGGTCTTTTTGCTATGGCCATTATGACACGAGGATATCATCGCCCTAGCCCACGTGCTTGTGCCATCCAGAACACTGTATGCAGAGCAAGCACAAGTCGTGGATGACCGCCATTCCGGGTACAATGCTACTGATATCTACATACACGTTATAGTGATGGTTCAGGTAATGAGGGGCGGACGTCAGTGTGCTTATTAACGTGTTTATTTACGATATCACATACAGAGTGCCGGGAGCAGCGTGCGCTCGCGACTAGCTCTCTTTGTCCCTGCTGCCAACATGGCCGCCGGCGTTCACTGCCTCATCACAGCAGGAACACTAGAACGCGACACTACATATCTCCCCCCTTTATTGACGCTGCAACAATAAAGAACAAACAGTACAGCGTCCAATAATAGTTCTAGCTGTGGGAGATTACATCTTCATGTCTAACTCTCGATACCTCTTGGGGAGCACCACTGTCCTGCCAGCGCGGGTGTGTCTCACTGGCGTGCACCCCCTTGAGTCGCTGCTACTATCTGGTACGGCAGGATTTTTTGTCGGGCTTTCCTTAGCCGTGGCGCCTTCTCCGTGGACCTCCCCTTGCTCTCTTATACTCTTGTCCACCCTCTCCTTAGGAGTGCTATTGGTGTTACTCTCCTCCGCATTGGTGCTCTTCGAATCGCTGTTGGTTGTTTCCATTTCTGTATTTGCCTCTCCTCCCTCCTGGTTCTCCTCATCTTCTCTGTCAGATCGCTTGTCTCCTATCCGGGTCCAATTCAACACTTTATTGCACCTGGCCATTCTGTCCAAGGACCATATTTTCCCGTCGCTTAATCGGGCTGACCTCTGGTAGACCTCCTGGACTTGCAATGGTGTGCTATACTTGCTGTCGCCTTTCCTTCTCAGCTGAGCCAACTTCACTCTGACCCTTTTCCAGTGATGCCTCCTGGACGTTGCGTCGCTTGTTGTAGTGGTCTGTGTAGATCTTTTGCGCCCTTTCCAGGTTGCTCCACTCCACCGCTGGAGACCATTTACTTTGTACCGTTCGTCGCTTCCATGCTATGTTGTCTCGCGTAAAGGGATCGCGACCTCATAATATTTTGAACGGACTGTATCCTGTCTTGGTGGGGGTGATCTGGCACGCCCATACTGTACTTTTGAGTTCAACTTCCCAGTTCTTCCCGGCATTGATTGCTGCCTGTACTGACTCCATGATGACCCGGTTAAACCTTTCTGCTAGGCCATTCCCAGCCGGGTGATATACCGGGGTGTGCTTGATCTGTATCCCGTTCCTCTCCATAAATGCATTCCACTTGTCAGACGTAAACTGGGGCCCATTATCACATGTTATAACTCTTGGTATTCCTTTTCTCAGGAACATGGCCATGAGGAATGCCAGTACCGCCTCTGTGTCTGCATTTTCGCACACCTCTACCTCCGGCCATTTTAAGTACCTGTCTACTAACACAATTACATATTTGGGTACGCTCTGTTCATCCAAAACGGGACCTAGTATGTCCACGGCCAACTCTTCCCATGGATTTGCCGGATTGGCAAACTTTCCCAGTGGAGGCCACAGAGTGGTCTGTATCTTGTCTGCATTGCTGCACCGAACACAGTCCCTGACGTGCCTCTCCACTTGGCTGCGTAGAGCCGGCCACCAGTAAACTTGCTTTGCTCTTTGCATGGTCTTTACTATGCCTAGATGTCCTTCATGCAATATTATGATCAAATGCTTTACCAATTGACTAGGTGGAACCACTTTGTCTCCTCACAGTATAAATACATTGTTGTCGCTAACGGACAGTTCCTCCCTAACTTCATAGAATTTGCGGTGTTCTGTTCCCAAATATTTCTTCTCTGGCCATCCCGCAATTATGAACCGTTTGAGGGTGGTGAGACTTGCATCATTGTCGTATGCTTCTCTCCACTCCTGTGCGCTTATAACCGCTTCCTGGTCATCTGTGAAGGCTATGGTGTAGTCATCCTCGCCCGTTGATGCCGGCTCCTCCTTCATTGCCACCGCCCGACTGAGGTAATCCGCGACTTTGTTCTTGGACCCCGGGATGTATTCCACGTCATACACGTCATAACCTCAACGTCATTTTCGCTATGCGCGGTGTGGCACTTGCATGTCCGCTGGATGTGAGCACCTTCACCAAGAACTTGTGATCCGTCCGAAGCAGGAACTTAGATCCCCATAGGAACTGGCGGAAGCATTCCATCGCCCAGATCGCCGCCAACATCTCTTTTTCTATTACACTGAACTTTTCTTCATTTGAGCTTAGGGAGTGTGACGCAAAGCTGACCGTCGACATCTCCCCTTCTTCCATTCGTTGCATCAGGCCTGCACCTAACCCTCTATCACTCGCATCAGTGGTGAGGATGGACATGTCAGAAGCTGTGTCGGAATTCCCACGGAGGCAGAACGCTGCTAGCTCCCAATGCCCACCTCCCGGAACGCACTGTTGAATACAATGGCTCCAGGCAGGGGGAAAGGGGAATGGGACAAGAAGAGACACTCGAGCTTTTCTGGACTCCTTTTCTTTCTGTTCACGATATTGTTGTCTGGAGTACCTAATGCACAGAGGGAGAAATCACGTAACTCTTATGGACTCTAAATACCTGACTGCTTGGGTTCTCGCTTGTTGTTACCTTCCCTACCCAGGTTTGCTGGAGTTTGAGCTCCTCTTCTGATTCAGCTGACTACTTCTGGCATGTGTTTCTATCAACCTAATGCACAAAGAGATATTATTCAGTCAGGTGATTCCTATTCCCTCCTCAGGTCTCTTACTCCTTCGCCTCCCCTTCTATTCTCTTACCTTGTGTAGTCTGACTGAATGATTATCAAGGGGGTTCTATAATTAGCGAAGACTGCTCTGCTCTTGGTGATTAGTGGGATGATCACAGAGTCTAAATGGACTATAGTTCTGCTTCTGGTGATGTAATCCACAGGCAATTCTTGGCATTCAAATGGAAGCGCGCAAAAAGGTAAGTAAAAGGAAAGTTAGGAAGGAGAGAATAGGGAAGAACGCAAGCGGGGGGATTCGAAGGGGGGAAGTACGCCTGGCAGCGTGGTCTCTTACTTTCAGCAAATGAGTACAAGTTCTAGTCTTTTACAGCTGACCTTACTTGTTTCTGGAAGTCTGGACTTGAATTCTTAAACTCCCTCAAACTCGACGATTTTCCGCAGAGCAGGAGGGCTGCTAAGTTCTTCTGGAAATAATACTGCTTCTGTCTCTTCTGGAAATTATTTATCTCTTCTCTCACTGAAGGTTCTCGGACGCACTGTGAAGGAATATTCCTATATGACTGGAACTCGGAATTTCACTCTTCACAATGCCTCTTCTGAGTTTACGAAAGAATTCGCCACAACCTGTGACGCACACTGGAATTCACTCAAATACTACGGAGTTCACCCAAAACACAACTTCTCTCACAGAGGACTAAATTGAAGTGCGCATGAGAACGCTCTTCGCTGACGCACGAAACCTCATATCTCGCGAGATCCCGTGCGTCAAACAGTACTTAGATTGTTCTGATGAGTCAAGCGGCCATCTTGAAATGGTGCGCTTGATCTCTAATAGGCATTTGTCCAAACATTACAGCAGGAGGGTTTAACCGTCACTCGAGATCTTTTCTGAGGCAAATTGAGGGTAGCGACGGTTTTTGCTTCCCTGACAGTACCCCCTCTCAAAGACCGATTTATCGGTCCTGGCTTTAATGGGTAACGCAAATGAAACTGTTTAATTAGTCTTGGGGCATGCACATCTTTAGCTGGTACCCAGGTTCGTTCTTCTGGCCCATAACCCTTCCAGTCAATTAAGTAGACTAACTTGCCTCTAACCCTCTTAGAGTCTAGTACCCCCTTTACCTCATATTCCAGGTGTTCTTTGATCAGTAAAGGGGGTGGCGGTCTGTCTACTCTGAGATTAGGAGCAGTCTTTTTTAAGAGGGACACATGAAAAACCGGGTGAATCCGCAACTGCTTGGGTAGCTTGAGTTTGCAGGTAACTGGACCCAGAACTTGTTCAATAGGAAATGGGCCTAAAAATCGAGGTTGAAATTTTCGATTTCCCTTCAATCCAAGATGTCGGGAAGATAACCACACAGAATCTCCCTTCTGATAAGGTGGGGCTTTTCTTCGATGTCAATCGGCCCGTTTCTTGTAACTTTCTTTTGCTTTCAACAGATTAGATTCCGCAGCCTTAAGAGCAGAAGCCAAATCCATTAGCAAGTTACTAACTGCTGGAACTTCAAAATCTCCCTGATTACAAAAGGGGTTTGGATGTCTCCCAAAATTTAAAAAGAATGGTGAGTAACCTGTTGAAACGTTCTTGGCGTTGTTGTGTGCAAATTCCGCCATCCACAAAAAATCTGACCATTCACCACCCCGATCCAGAAGAAACAGACGCAGATACTGCTCTAGCTCTTGGTTTACTCTTTCAGTCTGGCCATCTGTCTCTGGGTGGTAGCTGGTAGAATGGCGGACTTCTACACCCACCCTCGCATAAACGCCTTCCAAAAGTGGGATACAAATTGAGGGCCACGGTCTGAAATCAGGATCTTTGGAACCCCATGAATTTTTACAACATTTTCTCTGAAAAGCTTAGCCAACTCAAGGGCAGACGGGACTCCTTTTGCTGGGATAAAGTGGCTCATTTTGGTGAAGGTGTCTACCACTACTAATACTGTATCATAACCCTTACTCTGAGGAAGATCTACAATCAGGTCTAACGTGACCGTATGCCAGGGATGTTTTGCTGTGGGTAACGGTTGCAAGAACCCCTGAGGAGCCTGTCTACTGGATTTCCCTCTGGCACAGAGCCCACAAGTCTCCACATATCTCCTGATCCGCGACCTCATGTCTGGCCACCAAAAATAGCGCTGGATTAAATCAATTGTCTTTAGAGTTCCTTTATGGCCTGCTAAAGGTTGATCGTGACAGTCTCTTAGAACTTGTTCCTGAAGCTCTTCAGTGGGCAAATACAGAGCTCCCTGACGATAAGGCAAGGCATCCTTGATGACTCTTCCTTCCTCTTGACTTGCCCATTCAGCCATTTCCTCTGCGGACATCTGTCTGCTGATCTCTTCCTTAAAGTTCGCAACAGATAGTGTGCACACAATCTTAGTGTCTGGAATGATGGGTTGGGGAGTTACCACATGTTCTGTTCCTTCTGTCTGGATTCTGGACAAGGCATCCGCCTTCCCATTCCTACTCCCTGGGCGGTATGTGATCACAAAGTCAAAATCTGCGAAATACAGGGACCAACGCAACTGACGTGGAGTTAGTGTTTTTGCAGACTTAAGAAATTGAAGGTTCTTGTGGTCCGTGAACACTGTTATAGTGTGTCGAGCCCCGAGTAAATGGTGTCTCCACTCCGTGAACGCATCCTTCACCGCCAACAGTTCTTTTTCCGCGATGGTGTAATTAATTTCAGCTGGATTTAATTTCCGGGAATGATACGCCACGGGGTGCAGTTGTCCAGTGGATTTGTGCCGCTGAGACAGGACTCCACCTATTGCTTGATCGGAGGCATCTGCTTCCACAAAAAAGGGTTCACTAGGATCTGCGTGTAGCAAGATGGGTGCCGAGGTAAAGCTGGACTTCAAATATTCGAAGGCTTGTTCTGCCTCTGTGGTCCAACTGAACTTCACTCCTTTCTTGAGTAGTTTGGTGATGGGGATGATCTTTTGCGAGAATCCCTGGATAAACCGACGATAGAAGTTAGCAAATCCTAAGAATCGCTGAATCTCCTTGACATCTTTTGGCGATGGCCAGTCCACCACCGCTTGAACCTTCTTGGCATCCATCAAGATTCCTCCTGGGGATAAAACGAATCCCAAGAACTCCACCGTCTGCACACTAAAAGCACACTTCTCTAGTTTGACGTAGAGCTGATGCTGACGAAGCCTTTCTAGAACCGCCTTGACGTGCCCAGGATGTTCTTCGGTATTCTTGGAATATATCAAGATGTCATCAAGATATATTACTGCCACCTTATCCACCAAATCTCCCATAATGTCATTGATAAAGTGCTGAAAAGCTGCCGGGGCATTGCATAGGCCAAAGGGCATTACCTGATATTCAAATAGCCCGTATTTGGTCCTGAAAGCGGTTTTCCATTCGTGCCCTTCCTTCATGCGAATTAAATGGTATGCCCCTCGAAGATCCAATTTAGTGAATATTTGAGCATCTTTAATCTGGTCAAGGAGAACGGAAATCAGTGGCAACGGGTAACGGTTCTTGACGGTGACCCGATTGATAGCACGATAATCGATGCATGTCCTCAAGGAGCCTTCCTTCTTCGGAATGAAAAAGAGCGGAGAGGATACTGGAGACTGTGACGGTCTAATGAATCCGTTGGCTAAATAGCGATCCAGGTACTCCTTGAGATAGCCATTCTCTGCTTCTGTCAACGCATAGATTCGACTGCAGGGCAGCGCAGCTCCTGGTTCCAACTCAATGGTGCAGTCGTAAGAACGATGTGGCGGAAGTCGTTCCGCTTCCTTTTCACTGAAAACATCTTGGAATTCTGCATATTCAGATGGAATGTCTAAGGTGTCTATGACCCCAATTGATTCTCCACCAAACGATAACAAGGTGGCCAAGGATGGTTCTGAAATCTTGGATGGGGAGTCGAAACAATGTTCGGAGCAGAAGATTGAATCCATATCGACTGTCCGATTTTCCCAATCTATCGTTGGATTATGTAATGTGAGCCAAGGAAGACCCAAAATTATCTGGAACTGAGGGGCGTCAATCAAATTAAATTGAAGGATCTCATGATGACCATTTACCTGGATCAGTTCCACCAACTCAGTGTGATGCGTGATTGGGCCTGAAGATAGATCGGTCCCGTCTACTGCACGAACAGACTCCTTTTGTTCCTTGCGCACAGCCAAAATTCCCATCCTTTTCGCATATTTGATGTCACAAAAATTGCCGGTGGCCCCGGAATCAATCATAATGGCCACACCACCAAATTCTTGATCTCGAAACTTCAAGGTCATATGCAGAATTAAATGCGGAGTCAGGGTCTGAAGGGTATTCATGACTTGATGAACTTCTGGAGTCTGATCTTCCATTTGCGCCACCTGAGCGACTTCGCCTACAGATGGTTTTGAAAGTTTCCCTGACTAACAGTCTTCGGTCTTTTCGGACACTCTTTCACAAAGTGTCCCGGACCCCCACAATACATGCATAACTTCTTTTGTCTTCTTAGTTCCTTTTCTTCCTTGCTTAAAGGCCCACGAACGGATCCTATCTGCATGGGTTCACTTTCTGTAGCTCCTCCCGGACCCTTACTCGTATCCGACCTTGCTCAGTCAAACCGGGGAAGGTTCCAGCGAAACTCTCTTGTTTTCCTTTCTCCTCTTCTTTCTCAACTTCGAAAGTCAATTTCCAGAACTAGATCTACCAACTCAGAGAATTCTGTGGGTCTGTTAGGAATCTGTGCCAGAGTATCCTTAATCTCATCTCGTAAACCCCGATAGAATAGGGCTGATCTTTTCTCCTCGGGCCAATTGGTTTCCACCAATAATTTATTAAATTGAGTTGGGTAAGTAAGAAGATCCCTGTTCCCTTGACGCAATTCTAACAACTCATTATCTGTAGCCTGGGAAATTCTGCGTCTATCAAAAATCCTAAGGAATTCTGTCTTGAAACGTTCAAAATCATATAGGAAGGGGTCATCTCTGGAAACTAAAGGCATGGCCCAATTCGCTGCATCACCCCCCAAATAGGATAGAATGAAGGCTACCCGTGACTGAGCATCAGGGAAAAGGGTGGAGCGACACATGAAATGCAAAGAACATTGGGTTAGAAAAAGTTGAGCCTTTTGAGGGTCTCCATGAAATCTTTCGGGAGGGGCCAATGGAATCAAGGGGGAAACCGAATGAATTACTTGAGCTACAGTGTGTGGGTCTTGAGCTGGTTGGGCACTACCAGAAAAGGTCGAGGCGGGAAGTGTTCCAGTGGAGATCTCACTAACTCTCTGGGACAGTTGTGTGGTTTCCTGTCGGGAAATTAACAGCTCCTGTCTTAAATTCTTATTTTCTTCATTTAGGGCTCCTAATTCCCGTTGAATTCCCTCCAACATTTCCCCTAATGCCTTCAAACTAAAACCTTCAGCCATTCTGCCCAAGTGGGGAAATAACGGCACTTCAATCTGTCAGAAGCTGTGTCGGAATTCCCACGGAGGCAGAACGCTGCTAGCTCCCAATGCCCACCTCCCGGAACGCACTGTTGAATACAATGGCTCCAGGCAGGGGGAAAGGGGAATGGGACAAGAAGAGACACTCGAGCTTTTCTGGACTCCTTTTCTTTCTGTTCTTGATATTGTTGTCTGGAGTACCTAATGCACAGAGGGAGAAATCACGTAACTCTTATGGACTCTAAATACCTGACTGCTTGGGTTCTCGCTTGTTGTTACCTTCCCTACCCAGGTTTGCTGGAGTTTGAGCTCCTCTTCTGATTCAGCTGACTACTTCTGGCATGTGTTTCTATCAACCTAATGCACAAAGAGATATTATTCAGTCAGGTGATTCCTATTCCCTCCTCAGGTCTCTTACTCCTTCGCCTCCCCTTCTATTCTCTTACCTTGTGTAGTCTGACTGAATGATTATCAAGGGGGTTCTATAATTAGCGAAGACTGCTCTGCTCTTGGTGATTAGTGGGATGATCACAGAGTCTAAATGGACTATAGTTCTGCTTCTGGTGATGTAATCCACAGGCAATTCTTGGCATTCAAATGGAAGCGCGCAAAAAGGTAAGTAAAAGGAAAGTTAGGAAGGAGAGAATAGGGAAGAACGCAAGCGGGGGGATTCGAAGGGGGGAAGTACGCCTGGCAGCGTGGTCTCTTACTTTCAGCAAATGAGTACAAGTTCTAGTCTTTTACAGCTGACCTTACTTGTTTCTGGAAGTCTGGACTTGAATTCTTAAACTCCCTCAAACTCGACGATTTTCCGCAGAGCAGGAGGGCTGCTAAGTTCTTCTGGAAATAATACTGCTTCTTTCTCTTCTGGAAATTATTTATCTCTTCTCTCACTGAAGGTTCTCGGACGCACTGTGAAGGAATATTCCTATATGACTGGAACTCGGAATTTCACTCTTCACAATGCCTCTTCTGAGTTTACGAAAGAATTCGCCACAACCTGTGACGCACACTGGAATTCACTCA
The DNA here is from genome assembly GCF_964204655.1 of Triturus cristatus. NCBI lineage: Eukaryota > Metazoa > Chordata > Amphibia > Caudata > Salamandridae > Triturus > Triturus cristatus. The sequence goes on along the minus strand of NC_140591.1, from coordinate 287,762,501 downwards.
AATACTACGGAGTTCACCCAAAACACAACTTCTCTCACAGAGGACTAAATTGAAGTGCGCATGAGAACGCTCTTCGCTGACGCACGAAACCTCATATCTCGTGAGATCCCGTGCGTCAAACAGTACTTAGATTGTTCTGATGAGTCAAGCGGCCATCTTGAAATGGTGCGCTTGATCTCTAATAGGCATTTGTCCAAACATTACAGCAGGAGGGTTTAACCGTCACTCGAGATCTTTTCTGAGGCAAATTGAGGGTAGCGACGGTTTTTGCTTCCCTGACAGGACAGGGCTTGTTGGTCAAAGCCATGTAACGGTACTGTGTTGCAGATGTCCCCCTTGATTTGTTGGAATTCGTCTTGGGACGCTTCAGACCATGCGAAAGCACTCTTTTCCTTCAGTTGTTCTCGCATGTTGTGCGTTTTTGTGGCAAAGTGGGGTCCAAATTTACTATAAAATTCCGCCATTCCAAGAAAGGAAAGGACATCCTCCTTGGTTCTCGGGGTAGGAGCATCCCTTATAGCTGCAGCATTAGCTTGTTTGGGTGTGACTCCTTTGTCGCTTATCTCATGGCCCAGGTACGTGACTGATGTCACTCAGAACCTGCACTTGTCCCATTCCGCTGTGAGTCCATTCCGAGCCAGAATGTGCAGGACTTTGTTTAGGTTTGCGTCATGGTCCGATCTGGTTTTTCCCATGACCAGGATGTCATCTTGGAAATACTGTACACCCTCCGTGTCCTTAAAGAGTTTATGCATCAGTTTTTGGAATACCGCCGCTGCGGAGGCTAAACCGAAGGGCATGCGTCTGAATCGGTAGCACCCGAACGGCATGATGAACGAGGTTAGTTTCTTGCATGTAGGGTGTAACGCAATTTGGTGGTATGCTGAGGTCAAGTCTATGGTGGAAAACCATTTGACATCTTTCGTGAGGGCTAACATTTTGTTTATCCTGGGCAGTGGGAACTTATCAATTATTATGTTTTTGTTGAGCTCCCTCAAGTCTATACATAGGCGCACCTTCCCATTTGGTTTCCGGGCTACAACCAGGGGAGCCAGCCATTCTGCACTTTCTATGGGTTCAATCACCCCATTATCCTCCAGGCGCTGCAGTTCTTGTTGCACTGCCTCCCTACAGTTGAACGGTATATTTGTGGCTCACTGGCTGGGCTCCCTCCTTGAGGCATATCTTGTGAGTAAACTTTGTCAACTTGCCGATGGTGCCTCCGAAGACCTTTGGAAAGCTCGTCTTCCACTTGTTTCTTTCGTCCAGTAGCGGGTCATCTGTCATCAACACTTGCGTGACGCCTCCTGGGTTGAGTTGGATCCCTAGTTCTCCTTGATCAACCCACCCTAGCACTGAGGGTCCCTTCTCCGCCACATATAGCTTCCCTTCCACTATGCGCCCTTTGAATTCAAACTGTGGCTGACAATATCCCACCATGGGGATAGGTTCTCCTGTGAAGGTAACCGGATGTATGTCCGGGGGAAGGAGGTGCTTGTCTATGATTTTCGCGAAGTCTCTGTCCCAAATACTATGTTGTATGATGGTGTATGGGGACCCCGAGTCCATGGAGACTTGAACTCTTCCGATGGACATTTCACCCAACGGTTTTCGCCTCCTGCCGCAGTCAATGCCTAAGACTTGGTCATCAATGCAGAGTACACTTTCTTTGTCTTCTTCACCTCCGCCTTCCTCCGTCTCTAGGTCTTGCGCAACATATTTGACTGCCATCTTCCGGGGTTTGTGCCTACACACTTTATCGAAGTGCCCCATTACTCCGCAATATAAACATTTTGGTCTCTTATGAGGTCATCATGGAGTCCCCCAAACTTACATGTGGTCGTCAACTTCTTCAGCGCCGCCACATACTCATCCACCAATTCTCCTACATTCTGTTTCCATTGGGAGAAGTTGAAACGGTCATTCGCTGTGCACACTACTGGTTGATAGTGGCTATCCAGGTTTTCTATGGCATGTTGGAATACGTCGTCGTCACCTGCCGGCCTTGTCTTTTTTACCAAGTTCATGTACACCCTGATGCCTTCTGGTCTTAAATTGTGTAGCGCAGACAGGTAGTTCAGGAAGTATTCCTTCTAGTCTTCCCATCTCATGGCCGGTTCTTCCGGTTTTGGTAAGAAGGGAAACGGATTTGTGAGGGAGAAGGTTTGGGCGCACATGGTCGCTTGCCGTCGCTGTGGCTCCTCGTCCGTCCTGGGTGGTAGGCTCCCTGGTGCACTTGGCTCGCGTGACCTCGCAGCCCTCGCCGGAGACGCAAGATCCTCTCCCCCCTTGGCCTGTCCTTGATGCGCCAGGGTCAGTTTTTCCTTACGTTTGTTGCTCCACCAGTGCTGGCTCTAGTGGCGCTTCTCGTGGTGCGTGTGGCCCTTACTGTCACTCTGGGGTGTTCAGGGTAAACCGGTGGAGTGAAGCTGGTCGCCGTGCTCCCTGTGTCCTCTTGGTGTACGTCACGCAGCACTCTGCCCAGGTCTGTACGTGGTGCATAGATGTGGGGCTAGGCACTAGATTTCCCAGGAGCCTTGGACTCTGGTTGCTGTCTGCACTGTGTCGTGGAGGTATGAGGAACACTCTGTGGGCCCCCCCTTGCTGCCACTCCGTTGCCTGTGCTGAAAGGTGGGTCCCAAACCTTCAGGTGCTTAGTTTAGCTTGTGTGGGGGGAGGGGTGCCGCTTCACTCACAGTTCCTCTGTGCTACTCGCTCTGTTTTGGGCTGGATCACACCTCTTCCTGGCCCCCGCATCACAATCCTGCTGCCTTCTGGTGTCTCCTCGATCCGGGGGCGGGGCGCTGCAGCCACTCCTCTGCCGCGCTCTGTGCGCTCACTACCTTGGTCCGCCGATACAGGCAGACGGTGTAGCGGGCGTCGATGTCGGTGCGTCCGCCTCACCCCAGCCTTGTCGCCAATTTATAGTGATGGTTCAGGTAATGAGGGGCGCATGTCAGTGTGCTTATTAACGTGTTTATTTACGATATCACATACAGAGCGCCGGGAGCAGCGTGTGCTCGCGACTAGCTCTCTTTGCCCCTGCCTCCAACATGACCGCCAGCGTTCCCAGTGTTCCCTGCCTCGTCACGGCAGGAACACTAGAACGCGACACTACACACGTAACGTACAAAGACTAAAAGCAAAGTGACTTCGTATTGTTTACTTTTTCTCCGCAGTCTGAATTTTGCCACCAGTGTTCTGAGAACGCCCGAATCAGGGGCACATAAGGTATTTTAACATTACTTGCACCATTAGAAATATATTACATAGGCGTGGCCGCACTACATGTTAAACGCGCGTCACCATTAGAAATCTAAAAACATCTATACGCTGTGAAGTATTTGATAAACCATGCAGGTAGCTTTCCTTACATTTTACTTAATTAAGCACCATATAGCAAGACACACGCTCTATTAGTCACTCCCGATAACTGTGCGGCTCTGTATATACTGCATCCAAATTGAGGTCCCAAATATAAAAAAGATCGCAAGTTTATGAAAGCGGAACAAAACAAGCATTACTGTGCACAGACAGATTAAAAGACCAGTTTATTCATTAGATACGGAAAAAGCATCTATACGCTGTAAAGTAATTGGTAAACCATGCCGGTAGCTTTCCTTAATTAACTAAGCACCATACAATAAGACACACGCTTTATTAGCTACGCCCGATAACTGTACGTAGCGGCTCTGTACATACTGCACCCAAATTGAGGTTCCAAATATGACGAAGATCGCAACTTTATGAAGGCGGAACAAAACAAGCATTACTGTGCATAGACAGGTAAAAAGACCAGGCTATTCATCAGATCATCACACCATTTGACTATGATTATCCATTTTCACACACCATCGCTTGGTGAGAAGGATTGTCATTTTTAATTTGCTTATTTGTGCTGATATGTTCAAGTGGAACCCAACATATGTTTTGTAACAAGTATTTGACACTTCAACGTGTTTTATTGCAGGATCATCTTGAATTTGAATTTAAAATTATTTGTAGAGTGCACGGACACCAAGCGGTTTCATGGCGCTGTGGAGGAATTGACACCTGAGTGAGTGGGGGTTGCGGCCTAGATTTCAAAAGCCTGTACAAACAAGTTAGCTTTCAAGGTGCTCCGGAACTCCTGATACAACGGTGTTGATCTAATTTGGAAAGGAAGAGAATTCCAGAATTGTGGAGCAAGAACGGAGAACATTGAGCCTCCCATTCTGTGCTTCTTGAATCTGGGCGCAACCAATAGGGACATAGAGGAGGACCGAAGTTGTCTGCTGGGGATGTAGGGGACAATTGTTGACGTAATAAAAGCTGGGGCTGTTCCTGCAAGAGCCTGGAAAGTGATACATCCCAGCTTGAATAGGGCCCTTTCTCTGATTGGAAGCCAGTGAAGGGATTTAAGAAGGGGAGTGGTATGGTGTGATTTGGGTAAGCCATATGCCAGGTGGGCAGCTTGGTTTTGCACCAGTTGGAGCCTCCGGATGATGTATGAGGGGGCACCATTGTATAGGGCATTCCCATAATCCAACCGGGAGAGAACCATGGCCATCAAAATCAATTTAAGGGCTGAACGAGAAAAGAACCGTGAGATCTTGTGATTGATGCGTAAAATAAAAAAACAGGAAGAGACCACAGTGCTAGTCTGGGAATGTAGAGTCAGTTGTTGGTTGAGAGTTATTCCCAATGTCTTGACAGTGGGAGAGGGAGAAGGAGGGGGACCAAGGATGGGGGGCCAAAAAACGGGAGACCAAGGATTGAGTTTGCCGCCAGTGAGAAGAAGCTCGGTCTTGTCAGGGTTGAGCTTGAGGTGGTTAAAGCACATCCAATCCCTGATACAGACCATCACCGACTGGAAATTGGAGATAGAATCAGGGGAGTTAGAGAGGTTAAAAATGAGTTGGAGGTCTTCGGCGTAGTTAAACACAGTGACCTCCATCCTCTGCAGAGCATGAATAAGCGGGCAGATGTATAAATTAAAAAGAAGGGGGGAGAGAGAAGAGCCCTGAGGGACGCCACATAGCACTTGCATCTTCATGAGAGTCTTATAACATTATGAACACAGTGAAACTTTTCTCTCTTATTGTTTCTACTTTTTGTATGTAGCTCTAGGTACTTACTGACCTACGACCAATTAAAACTGGGACAACCCCCCGCTTTACCCATTCAAGGTCCTGAAGAAGGCCCCCCGACCCTTAGGGCACCCAATGGGGCCGAAACATGCTGACCAAATGAGTGCGGTGGACTAGTAACCTGTCCACACACGCACAACACTGTTTTTATCCTTCCTCTGCTCCAAACTGAATAAAGTCACAGTTGAGGTAGCATGAGGCTTTTTCAAACTCGCCTCACTTGAGCACCTTCACTTTTTGATCACCGATCACTAGTGAAATACCCAGTGATTCCCTCAAGGTGGAGGAAGCATACAAAGAGAACCCTATGATGATGCTGTCACGTTTATTAAGCAAGGCGGAGAACCAGGATATACCGCCTACCGGCTTATGTACGTGAATGAGGGTTTTTAAAAATAAGACGGAACAGAACTACTAACCCTGGTTACACAGGTACAAGTGATCCATTCCCCATTGATATTTTTGTAATTACGAGGAAGCTTAATAGATTGCAGCTTCTTCTATCTCCCCCTTAATTGATTTTCTCATTCTCTTTATGTACCATATGAATACCCGGGTCCAGTGGTCTAACGGGTCACCCCATTCATATATAACATTTGTACCAGAGCCTGTGACTTTATCTTAAATCTTGTGGGGTGTGGGTTCATCCAAAGAGCTGCTGGGAGATACAGAATGAAGGGAAAGGATGAGTTAGAAGTTGAGGTTACTGTCACTCTTTGCGGTAACCTAGCAGCCAAGACTCAACTTTTCCACACAATGAGTTCATGTTGGTTCTCTTCACTCAAAGCAGTCTGCCTTCATCTCCTCGTGCACAAAGATTGTAGGCTTCTTTACTATCCTAGAGACCATCCTGAGGGAGAGGCTGAAATGTACTGTCCTGACTCTGGCCCAATCCTTCCCACGTGCAAAGAGCCTGGCTCAAAATGAAAAGTGACATGACATCGTGATCTCAGATGTCCAGAGAGTGAGAGTCCACCTGGAGGAAACCATGCACTTCCAGCCAGTCATTAGGAATCAGGTAAACCAGCGTCCTCTATAGATAAATGAATCAAGCTGCTGATGTTGCACTTCCACCTTGACTGGCGTAGAGGAGTCACTTTGGATCATTTCTGTTGATGTGGTGAGGCAAATACTCCTGAGGGTGTTCTAATCTCAGCACCAAGAAACCACCCAATAGCAGCCAATATCCCGAAGGAAGCCTCTGCCACTGAAGCATCTCGTTAGTTCATGGGCCAGGGTTGTGAATGCCACTTCCAGGGAAAGGAGAGTCTGCCAGGGCAGTAAGAGAGGGACAGCAAAGGGAAATTAGCAATATGCAGTGCAGGTGCTTGCCACTTGCAAAAGAGAATTGGCAGACTATGTACCTGCATTGGCGATTCCGGAAGAAGCATGAGTGCTGCCCAGTGAGGCACCCTCACAGCACACTATGGATGTGTAAGCCAGGCAGAGAAAGAGATCCTTAGGAAAGTGAGACATATCTGGGAATCCTTTTTCTTCTTCCCTTCCAGAATTGATATCAGAATCCGATAACTGCTAGGTGGGGTTTCTCCCAAAACTAGAAGGGACTGAGGGGCATATTCACAAGGACTTATCGCCGAGTTAGCGGCATTGTAGCGCAGCCAAAGTGGCGATAAAATAATCACCCTATTCACAAGCTGGTGCTAACAGCTGATACCACCAGTTTCCCTGCGATAGCAGCCGCAAAACATATCGCCACAGATGACCCCCGCAACTATCGCTAATGAGATGCAGAGTAGGCGTTCCCGTGCCAAAACCCACAAAACCACTCCACAACATTCACAACGACCAGACAGAACTGCGATAAGAACTCAAAACAGGCAATAATGCGCGTTCGCAGCAGGAAAATAACACCTACTCCGACCTGGTGCAAAGTCGGACCGTAGCCTGCACCACAAAAGGGAGCACAGCCCACAGCCACACCTGAAGAACAATAGATGCACCCAGGTGAATGAACATGCGGCCCGGAGGGCCGAAATGGCAACATCACCCTCTGCCACCACCCCCAGGACCCCCCCTCCCCAGCATCCCCCCGACCAAAGACATGCCACATCAGCTACACCTAAACATATCCAAAATAATCCGCTTGATGTCGCACAATCACAACTGGTGACATGCATGTGTCGTCACAGAAATGAGCATCACACATTCGCTGTCGAAGCAACAAATGAAACTTTATTAAAAGGAAAACTGAAATGAAATGAAGACATATGGCAGCTCCCATCGGGACAATCCATAGTTCACAGCCTGCAAGACCAAAATCATGATGAGAAGGTGTGTCCTGCGCGCATCAAAGGACAGAGAGAGAGTGAAGAAGATAGAGAGGAAGAGAGGGAGAGAGATAAGAAGAGAGGGGGAGAGAGAGAGAGAAGAAGGGAGGGGGAGAGAGAGAGAGAAGTAATGTAAAATGTAATGTAAAAGAAACTTGTAAAGCGCAACTTACACCGGACGGTTTCTTGGCGCTGATCACTTGCTTAAGGAGAGGCACGGAAGGGGGGAAAAGAGTACTTATGTATAAATGCTGCGGAAGAGGTGAGTTTTAAGAAGAGACCTAAAGTGTAGGTGAGAGGGAGATAGTCTAAGTTCCAACGGAAGTGAATTCCAAAAGGAAGGAGCCAGGAAAGAGAATCTGAGGCCTCCATGTTTCTTGCGCCTAAGTTTGGGCGTCTGTAGGAGCGCATGGTGAGAAGACCGGAGGTGTCTAGGGGGAACATAAGGGTGCAGAAGGGAAGAAATGAAAGAAGGGCCTATGCCGGCCACAGATTTATGGGTCAAGCAACCGAGTTTGAATTTGCAACGCTCTGAAACAGGAAGCCAGTGAAGGGCTTTGAGCAGAGGGCGAGCGTGGAGATGTTTAGGTTGATGATAGATCAGGCGGGCTGCCTGGTTCTGTATCAGCTGTAATCTCTTAGTTTGATATTGTGGGATGCCTACATACAGGGCGTTGGCATAGTCAATCCGAGAGATGACTAATGCCAGCAGAGCCAGGGTGAGGGCCTCGGTGGTCAAAAAGTGAGCTATTTTACGGATCTTCCTAAACTGGAAGAAGCAGGAGGACACAGTGGCACTGACCTGGTGTTTCATAGAGAGATCATGGGAGATGTAGACTCCTAGGCTTTTTACGTTATCAACCGGACACGGAGAGGGGCCAAGGGAAGAGGGCCAGAAAGTAGATTTCCAGGGGTTGGATGGGCCTCCGACAAGAACAAGCTCCGTCTTGTCGGGGTTAAGTTTAAGATGGTGAGCGCCCATCCAATTACTGATATGACAGAGGGTGAGCTGAAAATCTTGAATCGCTTCGTCCGAGGAGTCAATATTGAAAACAAGCTGAATGTCATCTGCATAATTAAATGCAGTGACATTCCTTCCCCGGAGGGAGCGAATAAGGGGAGTGAGGTACAAATTAAATAGAAGCGGTGACAGAGACGAACCCTGTGGAACGCCGCAAGTAAGCTTCATTTTGTCAGCCGAAAACTGGGAGAGTCGGACAGATTGGTGGCAGTTCGTCAAGAAAGAATTAACCCAGCTGAGGGCAGTCCCACTGATACCCGCCTCTATGACACGGTCGACCAAGATGGTATGGTCGACCGTGTCGAAGGCCGCCGATAGATCTAAAAGAATCAAGGCTTGACTAGTATTAGAATCTGCGCCTTTACGGAGTTCCTCCAATGCAGAGAGGATCACCGCCTCCGTCGAATGAGCAGGTCTATACCCAGCTTGCTGGGAGTCTAAGAAGTTGGACTCTTCAATAAAAGAGCTGAGGACACTGGTCACATGTGTCTCGAGTACCTTACTCAAGTAAGGGAGAAGGGAGATAGGACGGAAGTTACCCATAACTGCGGGGTCGGCATTAGGTTTTTTTAGAATGGGAACCACCTCTGCGTTCTTGAACTGGCTAGGGACCACACCGAACAGAAGAGAATTGTTCAGGAGGGCTAGCGGAGGGGCGGGGCACGCAGAAAAGGCAGCACGAAGAATCGCAGTAGGGCAACAGTCCGTGGGAGAGCCAGAAGAAACTTTATTAAGCAGGGAGAGAAAGTCTACTTCTAGTATAGGGGGAAAGTGGGTTAGGGAATGGAGATTAGAAGAGGAGATGGTCTCTGTGGGGGGCATCACCAAGGATCCTGAGAGGATACTCTTTTTAATTTTACTGATTTTGTCTATAAAAAATAGATTAAGAGAATCACATAGAGCCTGAGAAGGAAGGGGCTTAAGAGTCACCCTGTCAGGATGTGAGAGCTCCTCCACAATGGCAAAAATTTCTTTGGATTTTTGAGCAGAATTAAGGATTTTTGTGGAGAAGTGAGCAGTTTTGGCGGCTGAGATAGCCTGTTTGTATTCACCAGAAAGTTTTAAAAAATGTAGTTTTTCTGAGTGGTCATATTTTCTACGCCAACGGCGCTCGGCTTGGCGGAGTCCCAGTTTTAAAGATTTAAGGCTGTCCGAGAACCATCGATGTGCGTCATGAGGGCGTTTAGTTCTGATTAGCTTGAGGGGGGCAACCTTGTCACTGGCGGACTCTAGCCATTTGACAAGTGCGGCTTCTTGGGAGTCAATGGAGCCGGGGCTGGATGGAATCGAGGACGTTAAGGAGGTAAAAAATGAGTCGAGGTCAACTTTATTCCAGTTGCGGGCCAGGTGGCTAGGGCCTCGGCTGCGGGGAGGCGGTGGAGGGACCAGGAGAGAGAAAGAAATTAAGGAGTGATCTGACCAGTGACAAGGTGAGATCACGAGCGACTTAATTCCAAGATTGTAGGTCCACACTTGATCAAGAATGTGGCCCTTAGAGTGAGTGGCCGTGTGGACGTGTTGGAGGCCATTGAGCCCACTTAATAAGTCAGTGAAGGCCAAGGAGAGAGAGCTTTCATGGGCATCTGATGGCCAATAGTTGAAGTCTCCCAGAACCAGGAGTTTAGAATAGTTGATGGTAAGCTGGGAGAGTAGGTCGCCAAAGAGGGAGGGAAAATTTGGCATAGGTTGGGGGGGGCGGTAAACCAAAACGCAGGTAAGGGGAGATACCGAAGATTCAAGACGAATGACTAGGTAATCGACCTGGGGGATATTGGATAGGGAAAGGGAGGTAAACCTAAGGGGGAGTTTGATAATGGCAGCAACGCCGCCACCAGGCTTCCCCGCTGGACGATTGGCTTGAAGGATATAATACCCAGGTGGGATGGCTGCCAAAATGTCAGGGGAAGAATCCTCATTCAGCCAAGTCTCTGTTATGAATAGAATATCGGGTCGGTTTGAGTCCAGGAGATGGCATATGTCAAGTTGATGGCTGACTAACGACCGAGTGTTAAGATATATGATTGCTAATTCCGTGTTAGCAGGTACCTGAGTGGGCAGAGATTTGGGGGGAGGGAGGATGACAGTATGTTCAGGGATAAGAGAGGACGGGAGAGTCCTGAACTCGGGGAAAGTCCGGCGGGCTTGGAGAATGCCTAGTTGTTTTAGTTTAAGATGACTGGTAGTAATCAGCGGCCAAGGCTTGTGTAGAGAAATTAGCTCCCTGGGGGAATAAGATGAACATTGGGCAGAGTGACAGGCCCCAGGCCCCGACCGGCCGCTGACGGGCGCAGACGGGCTTGCCTTTGGCGCGCCTTCGGCGCGCCGCCGGCGCGCCCGCTGCGCCTGCCCGCTGCGCCGTCTAGGGAACATAAGAGAAGAAGGGAGGGGGAGAGAGAGAGAGAAGAAGGGAGGGGGAGAGAGAGAGAAGAAGGGAGGGGGAGAGAGAGAAGAAGGGGGGGAGAGAGAGAAGAAGAGAGGGGAAGAGAGAGAGAGAGAAGAAGAGGGGGGGAGAGAGAGAGAAGAAGAGAGGGGGAGAGAGAGAGAAGAGAGGGGGAGAGAGAGAGAGAGAGAGAGCGTCGCCCCTGTGCACCCAGGCCACACTGCTCACCTGCTGCCACCGGTGTGTCTCCAACCACTTGCCGGTACGTATAGCAGTACACCAGGTCACACATCTCAGACAGAGCCCTCATCTGAAACAGAGTCCAGAAACATGATTGGCACAGTACACACACTTGCACAAGACAACATCGCCTGCCCACCCTTGCATATCCAGGCAGAGGCACCCCAGCCCCTCCCGCCGCCCATCGGAGCATGCCCACCCATGCACACCCAGGCAAAAGCAACCCAGCCCCTCCCGCCGCCCATCGGAGCATGCCTGCCAATGCACACCCAGGCCTCACTCCTCACCTTCCGCCACCGGCATGTAGACAGGAGGTCCTACCACGTGCTGCTGCAAGGCACAAGCCCGGGGCCCACGGACATAGCACCCTCCACACCATGCAGCCATACTCCGCAGGCCATCAGGTCTCACGTTTGGTGCTGGGTCTTGATTACTCCATGGCATAGGACATACCCGTGCACCCGGCATCATCGCAGGCTGCACACCTGCTCAGCCCAATGGGTGCCACTAACTCTGGGATCCCGGAGCGACGCCACATAGTGGTAGGCCCGCTCTGCCCGCTGTCTCTGGCCTACACTGCGGTCCAGCAGGGCACACAAAACCTGAGCTGTCCGGAACGCCGGAATGGGGCATCATCGCAGGCTGCACACCCGCTCAGCAGCTTAAGGTGCCACAGACTCAGTGCACCCAAAGTTACCGTCCCGTGGCGGGGTGCCTGTGCTGGCCGCAATGCTCCGGGTGCCACTAACCCTGTACAACCCCAGTCAGCACCACATGGTGGTAGGCCCATGACGGCCGCAAGGCCTCGGGTGCCAGTAACCCTGTGCACAACAACTCATGGGCCCTTTATGATTGGGAAGCGTGGAGCGTCTGTCATCCAGTCACCACCGGCAGAGGGGAATGTGACGGCCTCAGCCCCTTATGTTGGTGGAGTCACATGGCCGGTGACGCCTCTGCCGGATGGGTGTGGTGTGCGTGCAAACCTGCCCTCAGGGAGTGGCTGTGATAACTAGACCAGTGACGTGCACACCACCAGCGAGTACGCCTGCAATGGGTAGCAATGAGGGCCCCCCTCGGAGTGTTAGCGGAGTAGTCTGGCCTGCCGTATGCTGGACCAGCGCAGGGCTTTCAACAATGACTCGTGGGCTCTGGGCGTGTTTCAGTCCATGTCCGGACTTGGAAGTGACTGATGCGTGTGACCCTGTTGTTGTGTTCACGGGACCCAGTACACAATATACAATGTAGCACCCACTGACTGGCCTCATTGACGCAAGGGAAATCACTGTCCCTACATACATTCACACATGAATGATGACAGACATGACACTGCAGTGCATCACTGGATGTTTATTGCACATCCAGTGCAGTTCTGCAGCTGGAGCGGTACAGGGCAATGCTGAGCACACTACACAATATGGGCCAGTGGAGGGCCAGCCAGAGTCCATCCGGGGATGACAAGTCCTGCAGAAGAGGAAGGGTACAGTCCGCAGTCTGTTCGCCGTGTCATTGGTCATCAGACAGGATATGGCAGTCAATGTTGCTGTCCAAGGTGAGTGCATCGTAGTGTATTGGGGGTCAGTGGAAGGTCATGAGGCCATGTGCGGCACCAAGCAGAAACAAGCCAGGTGGCGGAGATGAATGCTAGTGCCTCCTGATCACAAACCCATCCACGCCCTCGTCCCCGGATGTGTGCTCTGCCCCACCTGTGTGGGTTGTAGTACCGGCTGCGGCACTGTGTGGCAGTGACACATCAGGTGCCGGAGTGGATACGCGTGCCGCACTGTGAGGCACTGACACACCAGGGGGTGGAGATGTGGATGGTGTGGGGGCAGCAGCATTCATCAGCGCCACGCTTTGTGGCAGCAATGACATGATGATGGTCTGCAGGGCATGGTAGGTCCCAGCTAAATTTGGCTGCCATCCTTTCCGCCTCAATCCGCACCATGTCCTCCATGAGCCTCCGCATGTGTGCCCACTCACGACTGCTATCGCTGGTGCTCCTCTGAGCGGACAGGTGTTCTCTCCGCATCAGGACACCAGCGATGTCAGTCAGGGCTCGTTGGAGGCCTGGAGGGGGCTAGACAGCCATGGATGGCATCCAGTTTGGTGGCCATGAGGTCGAACCCCACACGCACCTGCTCAGCCGTCTCCCTCTGAGCCTCCAGCACAGGGCCTTGGAAGGCCGTGTGCTGTTCCTGGGGATCTTGGGAGACTGCAGTGGCCATGGGTGCCTCCTGCTGGGTGGTTTGGGTGGTGGTTGGGGTCTCCTCGATGCAGCTGGTCAGCCCTGATCCTGGAGGTGAGTCGCGTATGATGTCAATGATGTCTAGGAGGGCTTGGGTGTCGATGCTGGGGTTGTCCTCCTCGTCATCAGTGAAGAGTGGCTGGAACTGCTCTGCAGGGGGTGTTGATGGTGGCCCTGCAATGTGAATGGGAGATGGTGTATTGCAATGCATGCAGCTGAATGGTACATGTTGACATTCAGACAGCATGGCATTGTTCATTGTGACAGTCTGTAGATCTGGGTGATGACCCAGAGTCATTGAGGGTGTGCACTGTGCTCTGTTTGATTGTGCATGTGTGCCATTGTGGCCATCTCCACCCATACCCCCAGTACCTGGTGGTCACTCACCCTGTTGCGGTTGTGTTTTGTCCTGTCGAGCATTGTCCGGTCCCCCGACTCCAGCCACAGTATCCACACTGATGACTGTCGACACCAGCTCCTCCATGTCATCCAGCACGAGCTGTGGCGCTGGGCCCCCACCTCCAGTCTGCATTGCTGCCTTCTGGTTGGCTGCGAGTTTCTCCTTGGTCTTCTGCTTGATGTCATTCCATCGCCTCTTGACCTCGTCCATTGTCCTCTTGTGCTCTCTGACGGCATTCACCTTGTCCACGATGTCCCGCCATATTCCAGTTTTGGTGCCCAATGACACGTTGGAGGTGACGAACAGTTGTTGATGGTGTTCCATCACCTCCGTGACTATGATCCATCACCTCCGGGACTATGATCCTGTTCGACTGCGGATTGAACTTCTTCCTCTTCTTCATGTCCTTGCCCTTCCCTGTCCCCGAGGTCCCGGGCTGGTCGTCCTAATTTCCTCATCGCGCTTTGGCCCATCGCAGGTTTTCTTGTGTTGTGGTTTGTGTTTTTATCTCCATCGAGGTGGTTGTATCGCGGACAATGTCCGCAGTTTCGGCAGACTATCGCATGGTACTGCCTTGTTGTGAATTCCACATTGACACAGGGTTATTGTCCCGCGATGGGCTGCGATGTTGAGAGTTGCGTTAAGTTACTCTTGCGGTAGTTATCACAAGTTCTTGTGAATATACCCCTGAGTTTCTATCTGATCAGTGTGTTGCTATTGGTCTTTTTGGAGTTTACATGAACTATGTACCCTTAGTTCTTGGGCCTACCCATTAGAGATTTAAGCTAGTATGTACGCTCATAGCTAGAAGACAAGGACTTGTCTATCTGTGTTATAGTGGGGATGATTACGGAGGAAGAAAGCAGAACGGCTAAGAATACCCTAATAATGTTTCCCTAACCAGCAATGTGAACTATGCATATCTACCTTTCACCTGCTTGTTGTGCCGTGCATGACTGCAGGTGGGAGTTTGGTTAGGATTGAACATCGCTGGAGCCGCACTCGGGCTCCACCTAGAGTGGGGAGCCCTCTTGCGATTTCAGAGGCGTTTATTGGGTAAAGGAGTTTGAAAAGATGTGAGTTGGTAGACTTCATAAAGTGAACACAAGTCCAATAATTGAAATGTGAGAGGCTTTATGTAGATATGTCTAGGGATGTTGAAATTGGCCATATCCGTTTGGTAGCTGGATGTCAAACAAGAGTAGGTTATGAGCGAGAGAACCATGTTTGGAAGATGAAAGTAGGTTTAAATTGTGAAGTGTAACAAGATCTGTTTGTTTTGCATGCATGAGTTGGGCTGATCTAGCATTGGTCAGAATGCATCTCAGACTTGTGTCCTTTGATATTGATTTATGAAGTGCAGGTTTGTTGAATTAGGTTAACTTGTCAATGCTTTAATAGAGCACGGATGAATACTGTGCCTGTAATATGGAGGTAGGTACCATGGTAATGGGGTCTTCAAAATCGTTTGAGAACCACATTTTGAATGCGAGAGACAAACTACAGTCCTGGTGAGGTGATGGGCCTTTGATGTTCTAGGAATCAGGAAGAAACAGGGCTGTTTCTGGTGAACAGATCTTGGTAAGTATATTGGCCCATCTCCATCCCCAATTAAGACACTGCTCTAGCAGGATGATGCGATCACATCTGCAGTGCAGGTGGCAGAGTATATGCCAAGCATGCTCTGGCAATAGGAAAGCACTTTAGATGGAGATAGTGCCACGAAGCCATGTGGTGATTTTTGGATTCCGATGTAGTAATGCATACACAGCAAGAAAGTCAGTGGAGAAGTGTGTCTCAATGGTTAGAGCGGCAGACCCTGATGCAGAGGTCTGGCCCAGGACCAGGGTTCAATTCCCGCCTCAGCGGCTCTTGGATTCAATTTCCCCAGACCTGATAATTCTCGCCTCGGTCCCTATTCTAATCATGGGTCCCACTGTGCAACTCTGGGCAATAGCTTGCTTAATCTCCACAACGGCCCCCACAGCGCTAGGATGCCTGGCTTCACCTCGGGGGTGCCCAGGAGTGGACATCCAACAGGAAAACCAGGAAGGGTTCCACAGCGGTATCAATACAGCGCTACGAGACCTCTGGGTAGAAGTGCGCTATATAAGTACAAATACATACAGTGGCAAAAATCTGCCTGGCATAATAGGATTAGCTTTACAGCTAGGTAGGCCTACTATCTTGTTAGGTCTGGACAAGAAACAGCTTTAGTTGTTCAGCAGACTCGTGGAATATAAAATGCATAAAGAATGCATGCATATATGCATACTTAGAGGAGCTTTGGGTTATTCTTCTTCAGAACTATTGAACTCTCATTCACATTTTCTTTTAGTCAACCACAGCAAATGCATAGGAACATAGATCAGTGCACCCCAGCTATTGGCCCTCCGGCACTGTGAGCAATGGCATGTTGCCTGATCATGTGTGCACATAATAAAGTGAGGTGCACTTCAGTGCCGTGCTGGTGGTCTAAGACTAATGATTTGTTTTTATCTTTGTTGTAGTAGTGGTGGTAGTGGTAGTTGTATACGTGTTTGATACATATTGTCCAGAAAACATCAAAAGGAATAGGCCACACAATAACTGCTACATTCAGCTACTTTCTTATAATGTGACACTTAAAATAAACATCACGAATATAATTTAGAATAAAACACCGTTCAATTACTTACGTCAATGCTTAATAGCACCAACAAAGTGGGCTAACACAGCTGCAGCATCTAAGAAACGCAAAGTAGCTAAAAGCTCAACTGCTGCGCGTCCAAAAAACGTTGAATACTTTAAAAACAGGTCTAAAAAAAACTCTACAAGCTTCTATGAATAAAGAGCAATCTTTGTAGTATTTCAAATGGTAACATAGACGCTCACCCCACAGAGACGAAAAACACCTGGAGGCAGAGAAAGAGTATGAAGCAAGCTGCACTGACTGCTCGCTGTCTGAAACATGTGGGCTCGTTAATATGTGAGCACTGAAATACTTATTGCGTTCTTATGATCGTAGATCACACCTAGTACATTTGTAAAAAAAAAAAAAAGCGCATTGAAATACAAATATTCCGAACTTGAAAACAGCTTTTAACAAGGAAATATTTTTAGCCAAGGGAATCGATGCAAACATGAAATATGATTTTCATGCCCACTCCAGCATGCAGCTCTCAATGGAGGCCATTAACTATAATTATACCATTATCTGGCCATCCTTTCTTTGAATAGACAGTTTTCCAAGTGTACTTTATGCTGCCTGCATTACTCATCTGACCTAAAATCACATAAATATCCCCAGGCCACCATTTTATATTCCAGGAAATGTCGTCACTAAGAATGCTAATGAAAAGTATGCCGACCGTCATAGATGTCGTGGCGTATTGTCTAGAAGGGACTGTCCAGATCCCAAAACTCATTTTCAAACTGGGTCACTTCCGTCACTACTGATTTTTTGCTACTGGAAGTAGCACGTTTTCAAGGGAAATGAGGATTACTGGTACGTTTTAAGCGTATGTGTATGAGAATTAGAGCGTCAGCCGGGAACAACCAGGACTAAAATACATCCAGCTGAAAATATGCATATAATACATAATTCACAAGATTGCCAGCTTTCAGAATGTATCCCTTATAAGGATTGTACAACTTTTTAAATTAAAAATGTCTTGTAGGGTTAGAAAGTTTCTTATGTCGAAATGCTATAGTTAGTTCCAATTGTATTGTTTGATTAGTTAAAATCATTACAATTCCCCCTCCCTATATACATAGAAATCATGATAAAAATTACATTACGTTTATAAAAAGTGCAATTGCTTTACGTAAAATTAATTTACAGTCATCACTTGATACTTTGCTGGGTGGGAAATATAAAAGTGCTTATTTGACATCTTTAAGAGATAAGTCCCCATCTTATTAAAATTAAACAGCGTAAATAAAAATATAGTGACCCCTCGAAAGAGAGAAATAATTTGATACTGCCCCAATGTTAAAGACTTTGATGGTCTTTACTGTCTGTTTGCAGCCGGCAACAGGACGTAGCTTATTAGTTATTATGATGGGCTGACTTATAAGGAGATGACTACAATCCAAGTTGCTCGCCGTCAGCTTGATGTAAAAGTCTTCTGACCATTGTCATATATTTAACGCCCCGGCAGCCCAAGATAATGGACGCGCCCTCCAGCCAGCGTATTACCGCTTGCCTGCTCGAGCGAATGTCCAGGTCGTTAAAAATACATTTTAAGTACTGTCTCCTTTGGGGCAAAACAGCTGGGCAGACACATAATAAATGGATTAAAGATTCTGATTTATAACCACATAGTCGACAGTTCTCGGATAAAAAAGGCTTTTTCCAGATTGGATACAGGTCTTTTGAGTCGTGAACACCCATTCTGAAATTTTGTAAAACTCTTTTTTAGCTGCAGGCTGAAGTGAGCAGATAAATAAAATTGAGTCCTTAAGGTTTTGTACGAGTTGATGACTGTCTACCCGTGCCGGTGCTTGCTGAGTTCTTTTTTGTCTGCCAGCAAGGATTTCCTTTTTGCTGCAGCATTTGCAGCTTTGCTGAAACTTTCTTTATCATTCCCGTTTTCCCATGCAGTTTGTAATTCCAGCACATCCAGAGATGTTTTCAAGAAGCTGCCCAATGAGGTCGGTATTACAGAGTTCATCTGGACCCTAATTTCGTCCCAACATAATCTGTTCATAGAGTCTGGGTTAGAGGAGCGAAATTTATAACACAGTTTGACAAAGCCGCTCATTCCCCGGAAATTTTGGTGATGAAGACCAAATTCCAGACGGACCTGAGAGGGAGATGCCTTGTAAATCCTTGACTGGAGCTCGTTTAGTATATTCGCTTCCTTACCACACCAGGTGGCTAAACCATACGATAGACTGGGCTGGATTTGTGCAGCCATAATTTTTAGCAAATGAGTGTAATTCGGGCAATCGAAATTTTTGCGTAGAAGCCTATACGCATAAATTAATGATTGGGCTTTAGCTTTGAGAGCCAGTTTATGATCTTTATAAGAGGCGTTTTGCCCAATTATTACGCCGAGATATTTATATGAGCGCTGTACTTCCACTGTTGCCCCGTTTGCCAACCATTTAAATTTTGCTTTTTTGGGATCCACTAAACAAACGATTTTAGATTTTTCCTTATTTAACTTGAGTTGTTCCTGCTCCAGGTAAGTTGCTAGATTATTTATAGATCTCTGTAAGCCAATTGGGGTTTGGCTCAGCAATACAATGTCGTCTGCATATTGTAAAATGACGACTGACTCGTTGGCCATTTTGGGTGGATAGCAATCGGCTTTTTCAAGGTGCGGTATAATGTCTGAAGGAAACAAATTAAAAAGACTAGGAGCTAGAACGCATCCTTGTTTCAAGCCTCGCTGCGTGTGGATACTTGAGGTTGTACTGTATCCATCGCCCAACTTAACTCTGGCCCAGGTATCCGAGTATAAGGTGGTTATGGCATTAAGCATTATACTTGGCAAATGCCAAGCCTTGAGTTTCTTCCAAAGAGGACCCCTGTTTACTCGATCAAAGGCGGATTTAATGTCCACAAAGCATGCGAATAATCGCGATTTCTTTCTTTGCGCTTTTTCAATTAAAAGTGCTAGAATCGTCAAGTTAGTTAAGGTGCCCATCCCTTGCCTAAAGCCCGTCTGGAACTTTGGGATTTTGTTCTTCTCCTCCAATCTTGAAGCTGGACCAGCAGGCAAGAAGCATAGAGCTTGGCCTCCACGTCTATCAATGAGATCAGTCTATAATTGCCTGGATTGCGGTGGTCACCCTTTTTAAATATGGGGTGGATAATATTCCCTTTCCAGGAAACCCGGACATTAGATCGTGTATAAATCTCATTGAAGACGGGGGTAAGATGGACGGACCAAAAGGCGGATTACTCTTAAAAATAGCGTTTGGAAGGCCATTAGGACCTGCCGCTCCCTCGGTCTTAAGTTTTAATATAAAACCTCTTAACTCCTTTGCGTTGGTTAGTTCGTGGCTAAATACCTCTGAGCTTACTGCGTTGCCTTCCGAATAATCAGGGTCGGGAGCTGATTGTTTTACCTCTTGATCAAAATGCTGCCCACTTGGCTCTTCTGCGGTGCCTGTTACAGTGTTACTGTACAGAGTTTTCACGTGGTGAGCCCACGTTTCTTGACCGATTCCCGCTTCTTGCTGTAATTTTGGGCCCGATGACAATTTATTTATAATGCCCCAGAAGTCGTTGCTGTTGGACTTTTTACTTGTAGTCAGTAAGTGTATCCCGATACCCCTCTTATGTTCTAATTTTGCGCTCATCAGGTTCTTCCTGTAGTTGCTCCTCAGTTGACACAGCTTCCGTTTTTTTGTTTTCCTGCCCGCTTTTACTGCTCGTAATTGTGATCGCACCTCTCGTGCAAGCCCTCTTTTTTGTTCTCTTAGCTCGTGATTAAACCAGGGCTCTATTTTGATGACAGTCCTTGAGGTGTGGCCCATCGTAGCTGGGACTCTGTGGACTAATAACTCAACCAGCTGTTCCCAGATTTTAACGCAGCCGACTTCTGTTTGCATAACCTGATTGCCCAAGAATTCCCTAGCTGTCTCCTGTATAATTTGTGGGAACGCTCCCAGCCATTTAAGTTTTCGAAGATTGAACTTTTCTGGTTACTGCGCTATGGACTTAATTTTTTGGGCGAGCTTAGCTTTGATGTTCATTCTTACGATAAGAGGGAGATGATCGCTTTCGGCTCGAGATGTAACTTTAAAGGTATCGACTTGCGAGAGCAGATTGTTACTTAAGATAGCAAAATCGATTGTTGAAGCAATTTTTCCACTCAGAAATGTGACTGCCGCTGGGATATCACCCGGAATTTTTCCATTCAGGATTGTCAGGCCGAGAGCTTCAAGTTGTTTCGTTAGCATTCTAGCTCCCTGTTTGTCCTGCCTTTTGCTCTCATGCAAAGTACTAGCTATTAAATTGCAATTGAAATCACCCGAGATAATCATTTGGCAGTACTGGTGACTTTTCTGCAATGCTTTTATTAGATTCGTTAGTGTAGTGTATTTTTCATTCTGCTCTTTCCTTTCGGGGTGGATGTAAACGTTAATTACTAAAAGTTGCCACTTACATTCTTCAGGTGAGTGTCTGCCTCTTAATTTAGTCACTTGGACTCATGCGGCCCCCGTATCCAATTCTTCCGTTGACCAATCCAATTTTTGGTTTACGAAGGTTGAAAGGCCCCCTCTTGGGTGCCCAAAGCTTGAGAATCTTTCAGCCAGGATGTGGAATTCTATAAATCCTGGAATGGAAATTGGTGACAAGTTCCAGGTTTCCTGAAGCAGGATGATATCTTGATGAGTGAGAAAGGTTAATGTTTCGTGGTCCTGCCCCATGTCTTTAAAGCCATGGACATTCCATGAACAAAACGCAATGTTAACTGAATGGACTTCTTCCGGGCTGGAGACCGGCCTCCATTCTCCTATTAAGTTTTTCCTTTCTTCATTAGGTATACTTATTGTTTAGAGTTTTTGACACCCAGGACCAATCCCTGGTCTCCAGAGCAGTTCCCACCGGGTTTCTAATGCTTCCTATTATGTTCGACCTGTCCTCATTGAATGGCATAGCAGGAGAATTTGAACGTGCACCTCGCACGCATGTGATATTGTTTTTCGCCGGTGCATCCCCGACTTTTAGATTTTTGAGGAGGGGATGCGAGTATCTTGGACATTTATAAGTCTTCAGAGTAATTCCCCATGCTCCGAACCTTGTACTCATTGAGTGTATTCTACACACCAGGTCCTTAGAGGACCAGGTAGCCAAGGTCTCTTCAGCTCCCATCCTTAGGCTTTGTTTAAATTCTATGGCTACTAGATCTGGGAATGAATTCCTTTTAATTCTGGGATTTCTTTAAATAGCCTCAGCATGTTCCCTCTGTTTAATGTATCTTTTATTCCTTTGGTCTTATATTCTGGTACAAATAGCAGTTTCGATTCAAACCCATCTGATTGATTTTGGACGCTGAAGCAGGAATATAGGTTTTCCTTGCTTCCAGTCTCTGAAGTTGTTGTTGGCGGCGAACCCTTTGAGGGTCATCGTTCGCGCTCCTTCGGGTCAGCTTTTTCCTCCTCCATTATCTGTTCCATCGGGCCGGATTTGCTAATTATGTTGTTCTCTATTTGCACTGGCCCGGAATCCGGATGGTGGAGCTTGCAATGCTTTTATTAGATTCGTTAGTGTAGTGTATTTTTCATTCTGCTCTTTCCTTTCGGGGTGGATGTAAACGTTAATTACTAAAAGTTGCCACTTACATTCTTCAGGCGAGTGTCTGCCTCTTAATTTAGTCACTTGGACTCATGCGGCCCCCGTATCCAATTCTTCCGTTGACCAATCCAATTTTTGGTTTACGAAGGTTGAAAGGCCCCCTCTTGGGTGCCCAAAGCTTGAGAATCTTTCAGCCAGGATGTGGAATTCTATAAATCCTGGAATGGAAATTGGTGACAAGTTCCAGGTTTCCTGAAGCAGGATGATATCTTGATGAGTGAGAAAGGTTAATGTTTCGTGGTCCTGCCCCATGTCTTTAAAGCCATGGACATTCCATGAACAAAACGCAATGTTAACTGAATGGACTTCTTCCGGGCTGGAGACCGGCCTCCATTCTCCTATTAAGTTTTTCCTTTCTTCATTAGGTATACTTATTGTTTAAAGTTTTTGACACCCAGGACCAATCCCTGGTCTCCAGAGCAGTTCCCACCGGGTTTCTAATGCTTCCTATTATGTTCGACCTGTCCTCATTGAATGGCATAGCAGGAGAATTTGAACGTGCACCTCGCACGCATGTGATATTGTTTTTCGCCGGTGCATCCCCGACTTTTAGATTTTTGAGGAGGGGATGCGAGTATCTTGGACATTTATAAGTCTTCAGAGTAATTCCCCATGCTCCGAACCTTGTACTCATTGAGTGTATTCTACACACCAGGTCCTTAGAGGACCAGGTAGCCAAGGTCTCTTCAGCTCCCATCCTTAGGCTTTGTTTAAATTCTATGGCTACTAGATCTGGGAATGAATTCCTTTTAATTCTGGGATTTCTTTAAATAGCCTCAGCATGTTCCCTCCGTTTAATGTATCTTTTATTCCTTTGGTCTTATATTCTGGTACAAATAGCAGTTTCGATTCAAACCCATCTGATTGATTTTGGACGCTGAAGCAGGAATATAGGTTTTCCTTGCTTCCAGTCTCTGAAGTTGTTGTTGGCGGCGAACCCTTTGAGGGTCATCGTTCGCGCTCCTTCGGGTCAGCTTTTTCCTCCTCCATTATCTGTTCCATCGGGCCGGATTTGCTAATTATGTTGTTCTCTATTTGCACTGGCCCGGAATCCGGATGGTGGAGCTTGCAATGTCGGGCTGTTCCGCTTATTGTGACCTCTATTAGGTTGGTGAAATTTTGGGCCACGGGGGATGTGGATACCTGAAACGTTCTAGCTGGTGAAGGTTTACGCTCACCCGCATCTGAACCTTTTTCATTTCCTCGTTGGGCATAACCTGTGTATCTATGTTTAGACCACTTTTACGCCTGGATTCGCTCTTGCCAGACACTTGAATTGTTTTTCCGTGTCCCTCTCCAATTTCTATTGCTTTGTTGTTTTCCTGTTGCTGCGCTTCCTGCTTAGGTTTCTGGCGTGCTTTGCCCACTGAAGAAGATCCACCACCCTTTTGAAAGAAATGAACTTTCTTTTGAGGTGCCGCAGGAGAGGTAATACTTTTTTTTTTTTTTTTGTTTTTATTGAAAATCTTGTGTCAAAGATACAATTAATACAACCATAAGTTGGCACACAGAGAAAAAATATAAAAATTGGCAAGCAGAAAGGAAAAATACAGAATTACATGAAGAAGATAATTTACACAATACGATAATCAACCATTACACAAAGTAAAGATTCCAAATTCTATCAAACTTCATAATCCCGCCTATTCGCTGTGCATATCGCATTTCAGACTTTCTAACATTCCTAATTTTTTGCAGCCAGGCAGTAAAAAGAGGGACATGAACTGACTTCCAGTTCTGCAGGAGTAATGACCTTGCAACTGCCATTGCAATAAATAATAGTTTAACCCACTGTTCTGTCAAACCAAGATCGGAATCGTAACCATACAATATTAATTTAACATTATAAGTAGTCCGAATCCCACAATACTTTTGCATATATTCGAATATCTCATTCCAAAAAGGCATTATTTTAACACAGTTAGCTATAGTGTGGGACCAGTTTGCAGGAGTATATTGCTGACATCTAAAACAAGTGGCAGTAGTATTGGGAAACATTTTAGCAATGGCAGCAGGGGTACGGTACAGAAGCCATTTACTGAAAAACAGCATTCTTCTCCAATTAGATCCTCGAAGCAAACTGAAATTCAGTTTATTTATCATGTTCCAAGTATTAATAGTAAGTACATGATTCTCCTGTTCTTGCCATTTTTTCATTGCTTTTTGACTAAGATCATCCGCAATATATTCTGCAAGAACACGTTTCCATACCCCTGGCTTCCTCGTCCTACAAGTCGTAAACAAATCGTCCCATAGTGGATTGGAGGAACCAATGCTGATTGGTTCAACTTGTACCAACGTTTTAAAAATAAAAGCGTACGAACCAAGTAACATAAAGTTCCCAGGAATAATAAGCTGCATCTCTCCAGGTAGCAACCATGTCCCTTCCCTCAAGAAATCTAACAAAGAGTGAAATCCCAAAAGTGCCCATTGTAGTACAGTGTCAACTCCAATTTTTATTCCTAAAAAAAGGAGAGCATTCCTTAAGGGAGTTCTAAGATTAAATTGCGGGAGAGAATATCTTTTAAGAAAAACATCCTGACGCTTAAAAAACCAAAGCATCGTCTTATAACGAGTAAGTTTCGGTAATTTATAAATATGTAACGGAGAAGGAATCTGAACCTCATGACAAATTCTATTAATAAAGAAGTTAATAAACACAGTTGGGGTCTGCGTTCCGGATTTAAACCGCTCTAAATATTGGGCAAAATATGCGCAAAAATAATCTTTAATATTGGGTACGGCTAAACCTCCCAATTCTGTATCGGCGTAAAGGATCCGCATTGCGATCCTGGGACTTTTTTTTGCCCATATAAACCATTTGAATAGTGATTGCACTTTTAAGAAAAAACTACTGGGCAAAAAACAGGGAATGGCAGAAAATAAAAAGTTAAATAGCAGCAGAATAGACATTTTTATAAGTGCCACTCGCCCTAGGATAGAAAATGGCAGCGATTCCCATCTTTTAAATAAAGATTGAACCTTGCGTAGAAGAGGATCAAAGTTTAACATAACTAAATCGGAAACCAAAACAGAGTACATAACTCCTAAATACCTCTTCGGTCTAGAATTAATACAGCCGGATAAATCAGTATGTAGCTCAACCTCACCCCCCCCACAGACTAATATTTCAGGTTTTTTTTTATTAATTCGATAACCACCCAGATGTTCGAATTCCTCAAAAAGCTGAAGGGCGGCAGTTTGAGATTGAATATCCGACTTAATCAGTAATAAAATATCGTCGGCATATAGTTTGATTTTTGCCATAGAGGGAATAGGAGGAGAGATATTTACGGATTCCCTAATAGCTGTGGCTAATGGTTCAATAAAAAAAGCAAAAAGAATAGGGGACAAGGGGCAGCCTTGCCTGGTGCCCCGCTGAACCGATACTTTACCAACCATAACTGAATTAATGATTATATTTGCTTTGGCACCCGTATACAAATTTTGAATTAAGCTAATAATCTGTGGCGAAATTCCAAAGTGATTTAAAATAACAAATAAAGTTGTCCATACCACTAAGTCAAAAGCTTTTTCCGCGTCTAATAATAAAATTAGAGCGGAAATTTTATTGGTCTGAAAATAATCTAAAGCCTCAACAAGAAAATGTGTATTTGTGGCTAATTGTCGACCTGCCACAAAGCCATTCTGATCCGGGTGAATAAGATCCTTGGCAATATGATTAAAGCGTATTGATAATAATTTGGTAAGGATCTTATAATCAGTGTTAAGTAATGTAATAGGCCTATATGATTTGGGATCTTTGGGGTCTTTGCCTTTTTTGAGAAAACTCACCACTGTGCCCTCCCTAAAAGAATCTGGAACTTGCCCACCCATTAACATATAATTAACTAATTGTAACAGCAAATCCGAAGAGAGGTAATACTTTGTTGTGTTTCACTAGAAGTCTGAAGGGTTTTAGTGTGTTCTATATCCAGATGTGTTGCCCCACAAGGGGAAGAGTGGGTCTTTTCCCCTTGTGGTGCTTTTATTATAGCTGGCAGGGAGGTTTTCTCCAAAACAGGGCTTAACTGTTTATTTTGTTTAAGCCGAGCCTTCCTTGCGCGCTTTCTTTCCCGTTTTGTGGGATTCACTACCCCCGCAGGCTTCAAAAGGGTTTGTGATGCGTCTATATGGGGATCTGTTAGATCCAATTGGACCTGCTGCTCCACTCTCTCTGTATTGTTTGCATTGCTAGTTTCCGGTATAGTTAGTTTGGTATAATTTATTTTCTCCTCTTGCTCAACGGTTTTTTGCGGTTGGTTAGACTGCCTGCAGTTGCAGGATTGTTTTACTACCCCTAAGATATCCTTTAGGATTTCAGGGAGGGTTGCCAGCTTCTCTATAATTGAGCCGCAGCCGCAAGTGAAAGGTTGATTGTTGTTATCTATTAACTGGTCCATCTTTCCCCTACATGTTAATAAAGATGTTATTAGGTCCATTTTGGTGTTTATGCCATAAATATGACTGGCAATGAGATTTACGAGGCCAATTTGAACATCCATTTTGTCTGATTGGAAGTTCAAAACCCTTATGGCTTGTTCCAGGGAATGAATCAGAGTTTGGGTCCAATGTGAATTAGACTGATATTCGTTATACTTCACCGAGGCCTCAGACCCGAGCTCAATCCTGCTAACTGAAGAAATGGTTATTGGTGGTGAGAGATTTTGTTGGTCTAGTGGAACATTGGAAATCATCCACAGGCACTGATCACTGGTAAACTAGCTTATCGGGTGAACTTAGGGGTGTCGATACAGCTATTTTAAATCTACCCTGTGGGGTTTTATTACTTAAGTCTGGTTGTAAGACGTTTCCTAGAGGATTTTTTTCCTGACTCTTGGATTCCAGTATTTCCAGAATTTCCACCAAATTAGAGTCATTTAGCATAGAAAATGATTTGGCAGGACCTGCCTGTACTGAGGGTTTTATTGATTTTTCTTTTGTGTCATATGTCCCTTTTAAGTTGGAGAGGCCTTCTTCGTTGGGGCATGCCAAATATTTTCCTACCTTTGGTCCCGTTGCGGTTATATGGCCGTCCAAGGCTATGTTATGGGCTGCAGAACTAGTGTTGGGGTTAAACCGTGCTCTCCTTTCCATGGGGATCTCAAAACCCCCCTCTAATACAGCATTAACCGCTTGCTTAGGTATATTCGAGTTAGGGGATTTTACAATCACTTCAGATTTATTTGTAAATATGGTGGATGAAATTATGGGCGTTGTCTGATGTACCTGGGCTGTTGTGGTTATTTGCTTTCCCACGTCTGAGCCAACCATATTTTTTTGTGAGAATAATTCCCTATGTGAAGCATTAGTCGAATCTTCTGGGGTCTGAAAGGGGTTGGCTCTTGGTTTGTCGGGGAGAATTGGACTTGGCAACTTGGCGGCTTCAACTGTTGGAGCATATAATGCCGCCATAGGGTCCTTTAAAAAAAAGAATTTGCGGATCCCTGTTTTGTTTTTCGGGCTTGACATTGTTATTGTTGGCGTTGGTACAGAAACCAACCTCTTCCTTGAGGCTTTTACCTTTGCTGATTGGTTAAACAGTGAATCCTCTTCTTAAAATTTTTTGAGTTTTGATTTTTTGCTTGTTTTTCTGCCTGTTGCTGCTTGGCGGATTGTCCCCGATCTCATTTGGGCAGCCCTGTGCTTGGCCTAACACCAGAGCTGAATTTTTCGTGCTTGTAGGCAACTCTCCGTGAGTCCACAGGATATGTAAGAACAGATGGTAACTAGATTCCTGAGCCGTTTAGAATTGCCTGCAGGTCTATGTGGGCGTATATACTCAGGATAAAGAGCATAAATAAAGGTGAATGAGTCTGGTTTTAATCCTGTTTTGTATAATGCCCAGTCAGGACCCTCCTTTGTAAAAAAGTCTTTTACAAATAATCAAAGAAAAGCACAACACCCCATAAGGACTTCAAATCCGGGAACGACTCTTGTTTCGTCACTTGCCTGCTTAATGTTGGTATTTCTGTAGTGAGCGTTTGATCTGGATCCTTCATGCGGCTCCTGCCTTGCGGAGCACCTTGATGATCTTGTGGCTTTCCACGCCTTCAATATTAGTTCTTTTGGCTTTATGATTCCTGGTCAACTTGGTCCACTTCTCCAGTTGTTCCAATTGCTGCTCACCACCTGATCCTGCTCCACAGGATCCTCCTCAGGATCAATGCCACTTGCTGTCCGCCGCCGCTACAGGGAAGAAGCCAGCCGGAACAGACTGCTCGACTTCCCGCCTCCTCCACACACTCGGCACTACCCAACCACCGCTGAATGGAGCGGAAGGAGCGGCACCGGCGGGACCAGGAGCTGGATCGGGAGAGGGCTCCGCGACTCCGTGGCGATGCCGTGGAATCAGCAGAGGCACCGCGGCTCAAGAGCGGGACCGGGAGAAGGCACCGCGGTTCCACGGTTCCACGGCTCCGCGGCGATGCCGTGGTTCGGTGAGCAATTCAGCGTCTTCCCGCTTCCCGTTTTCCTGCTCTTCGCTCGCTCGCTCGCTCTGCAATCGACTGGTCAGACCATGCTATAGGTTTGATTTGTTCCTAGAACAAACCTTTAGTTTTTAAAGATTGGTGACAGGTTGGTTTTCTTTGAAGTGCAATTGTACAGAGTCTTAGAAATATCCTTACAATTGCATTTGCTAAATCTCAATATGAATTTATTTCAAACATTTGTGGGCGCGGGGGACGCCGAAAATCATATAACCCATATTATAGCCCCAACTTAACACCCATAGGTTGATGAATTGGAGAAGGGTCAGTGTTTAACCTCAGGTATCCTCGAGGTAAGGCACCCACCTAGCACATCAAAAATCCAGACAATTAAGTAAGGGACAACTCAATAATTTAGTTCTAGATCAGCTGAATACATTTAAAGGATTTATTAGAAAAAATTCAAAAGATGTACCGAATTGGTAAATGCAAATGCTTAAAGTTATTGCCATGAATGTTCTCAGCAAATAGGTCATTACAGAGTAGTGTAAAATATTCTAAGTCCCAAGTGGGCAGCAAAATTAATAGTGAAACGGACAGCATCCTTAGCAGCATCTACATCTTCAGGAAAGTCTAAAGGCTCACCCTCAAAATTGAAGGTTTATATGCACTATTTTATCATATTAAACCACTAAAGCTGTAAAATCATGGTGGTGTGATCAAAAGTGTTACATTCTCAGCAAATCACAGCACAGTTTTATTAAATGTGATGCAAAAACAAAGAGATGATGGACGGAGTGCGAAATATTGCAAACATTCACCCCCAGTCACAGATCTGGGTTGAATCCATCATCGTTCTTTAGCTCACTTTGCCACCCCAGTTCAGACACAGCTATATGCAAATCAGTCTTGACACTGTGCCTCATGGGAACAGTCCTGACCGAACTGCCAAGCCATGTCTTCCCTGGACCGGAAACAAGCATCCTGGGACCGGTTTCAGGCTAACAGCCCTCATCAGCCTGGCTAGCTTGAATCCAGTGGCAAAGGGAGCAAGGGACCCACGTCTGGGCATACCCTGCCAACTTAGGGCGAACAAAGCAAACACAAGGAGATGATGGACGGAGTGCTGAACATTGCAAACACTCACCCCCAGTCACAGATCTGGGTTGAATCCATCATCGTTCGTTAGCTCACTTTGCCACCCCAGTTCAGACACAGCTATATGCAAATCAGTCTTGACTGTGTGCCTCATGGGAACAGTCCAGACCGAAATGCCAAGACATGTCTTCTCTGGACCGGAAACAAGCATTCTGGGACCGGTTTCGGGCTAACAGCCCTCATCAGCCAGGCTAGCTTGAATCCAGTGGCAAAGTGAGCAAGGGGCCCTCGTCTGGGCATACCCTGCCAACTTAGGACGAACAAAGCAAACACAAGGAGATGATGGACAGAGTGCAGAACATTGCAAACACTCACCCCCAGTCACAGACCTGGGTTGAATCCATCATCTGAAACAAGCATCCTGGGACTGGTTTCGGGGTCCCTCGCTCACTTTACCACTGGATTCAAGCTAGCATGGCTGAAGAGGGCTGTTAGCCCGAAACTGGTCCCAGGATGCTTGTTTCCGGTCCAGGGAAGACATGGCTTGGCAGTTTGGGCTGGACTGTTCCCATGAGGCACAGGGTCAAGACTGATTTGCATATTGCTGTGTCTGAACTGGGGTGGCAAAGTGAGCTAAAGAATGATGATGGATTCAACCCATCTGTGACTGGGGGTGAGTGTTTGAAAAGTTTTAGCACTCCGTCCATCATCTCTTTGTGTTTGCCTTATTAAATGTGATACCTAGGTATCATCCCACTACATGAATATTGATTCAGTACACTCTTTGCTAATGGCATCCGGAGATTGAAGGACAAACTAGTTACAACAGCAAGCCATTATGAATGAATAGGGTACGGTGATCAGTAGGTCCTTGGAAAAGAAACAATATTGTGACCAAACTAGTAAGATTTCATCAAGAACAGCAAGAACAACGTCAATGAAAATAGAGAAACATGACTCTACTTGATTGTGGTGTGTAGAAATAATGAAGAGTGTAATGTGCATGGGGAAGCATCCATTTTGAAAAAGATGGCTACCATTCACAAACTGAGGCCTAGTTAACAAAGGTTGGGAAAGCACGTTTTTATATGCCATTAAAAATTCATATTAAATGAAATAGCACAATATGAGTGCAGACATATATCATCAAGAGTAAAACCACATTCTGCACATTGTTAATGATACACAAAAATATAAATTCCCAAAAACGTGAATAACCTTCCCCTTCCGATAATTTATAGTCTAATTAGTCTAACAGTTATAACACAGTCTGTATTACTTTTTGCTTCTTCCGAGTCGATTCTAGGCCTGGGCGTAAAACTCCGCTCTGCTGGCAGATTTTGCGAAGTTCGCAACTTTGCGTCCCACGCAGAACGTAGAATTACCAATAAACTCCACGCACTGCAATGGAGTGGAGGTTTTTTTAGTGCTCAAAATGTCCTTTTGCGGGCTTGGGGCCAACTTGCCGGGCACTCGCAATTGCCTATGAGATTTCAGAGCAGTTCAGGAGTGCCACGGGACTTGCTAGCCGGCCACATGCTCACATGAGATTTTGCAGTCATCAACACGTCATTCGGGCATGCCAGTGACTTCCGGTAGATGTTTTCTGAAGTACTCGATCCTGATTATGCAGGATCTCCCGTGGCTGATATCTGGGGATGACTCGCTCTCAAGAAGTATCATAATAGTACGGAATTGATGATTTGGAGTCAAAACCCTCCTCAAATAGACGTGGTGGTTGGTTTTTTTGTGCGAGGAGTCCTTTTTTTAAAAACTTTTTTTTCAACAGGAAG
Organism: Triturus cristatus; assembly: GCF_964204655.1. NCBI lineage: Eukaryota > Metazoa > Chordata > Amphibia > Caudata > Salamandridae > Triturus > Triturus cristatus. The sequence goes on along the minus strand of NC_140591.1, from coordinate 287,731,180 downwards.
GAAATGCCCCGGAGTCTCCAAATTCCTGTTCCTGTCCAGCAGGCTTCTCCCAGTGCTTTGTCCCTCTCCTGGTCACTTTTCATTGGTATTTGGAGCTGAAATGATCACTCTCCTTGTCTGCTGCATATATACCATTGGATTTAAGGACTTTGTATTTGAGAATTCGAAAGTAAGTTAAAAAAAAACTGGTGTATAAGTGTTGTTTGTTTACACCTGGATTTAATTGTACTTTTAATTGATGTTTTAAATTTATTATGGTGGGTGCCTGGCGTTTCAGTAGGAGCCTAGTTATTTTTTTGCATGCAATTTTTTGTCTTTTTTTAAAGGAAAAATATTGCACAGTTCACTGCATTTACTCCATGATGTTAAATACATTTGCAATATTGATTTAATTCACTATGTGGCCTAGTCTGCCAATGGGCGTTCCAGCCAGTAGTCCTAGTGGTAGTCATGGGTGCATGAAACAACTGTTTCTGTGGTGCCTGTTGAATTTAAACATCATTTAGGCCGTGGATGGCTTTAGATTGAAATAAAAAATGTGTTTTCTTGTGGTATTTCACCTTTTTATTTTCCTGCAAACAGTGTATAGGTGGGGTAATTCCTTTGGAGGATGTGTGTTGTTGTAAACATTTTTAGCCCTGTTAATTTCCATTTTTGGCATTGCTGAATGAATGCTATGTTCTCTGTGTTACCAATGCCTCCTTTGGCCTGTGTGTGTGTGTTTGCCATAGGCCACCATTTGCCTTTGTTCCCCATGCCATGGGGCCAGGGGCCATTTTGTATAGTCAGTGTCCATAGACCTGCATGTGTTCTTTGTTTTCCAGACCTCCTGCTACTTGTTGTGACCATGTGACTGGTGGCAATGTTGCTTAGCCACACAGAGTGCTTTCTCCTTAGGCCTACATGTGTTCTTTGTTGTGGCCATGCCTTCTTCTTCTTGCTGGTTGTTGTGACCATGTGGCTGGCGGCCATGTTGTGTAGGCAGCCAGTGTGCTTTTGCCATAGACCTGCATGTCTTCTTTGTTGTGGCCATACCTTCTTGCTGGTTGTTGTTGTTGTTGTGCCCATGTGGCTGGGGGCCATATTGCATAGGCAGCCATTATGCTTTTGCCAAAGGCCTGCATGCCTTCTTTCACATTTGTTTTCTTCCTGCAAACAGTGTATAGATGGGATAATGCCTTTGGAGGATGTGTGTTATTGTAAAAGATGTTAGCCCTGTAAATTTTGTTTTTTCGCATCACTGAATTAATGTGTGTTCCCTATGTTACCAGTATCTCCTTTGTTTGGCCAGTGTGTGTGTGTTTGCCATAGACCACCATTTGCCTTTGTTCCCCGTGCCATGTGGCCAGGGGCCATTTTGTATAGTCAGTGTCCAAAGACCTGCATGTGTTCTTCTTTTTCCAGGCCTCCTGCTTCTTGTTGTGACCATGTAGCTGGTGGCCATTTTGCATAGCCAGCCAGTGTGCTTCCCCTTAGGACTGCATGTGTTCTTTGTTGTGGCCATGCCTTCTTGCTGGTTGTTGTTGTTGTGACCATGTGGCAGATGGCCATTTTGCGTAGGCATCCAGTGTGATTTTGCCATAAATTGGAGGTTAAATATAGTGCACCATTCAGGCAATAGTCTGGGAAATTTTAACATTATCAAATGACATTCTCTTGGCAGAGGTCGATTGGCCCCCAGTCTTTGTAATGGCATCCCCACAATGTGAGGATGTGATTTTACGATCATTTTCTGCGCTTGTCCCTTATGAAGTAAAATAAGCCTATGCAACAAAATGGGCTCTTGTTTAAGCCCCTGCATTGTACCACAACCATGTCGGCTGGGGTAAGGACTCTCCTTATCACATCATACCCATACGGTCCAGCCAGCAAGTGCAACCACAATACCCAATTAAATGGGATGCTAAAGTACCCATTAGAGAAATACTGTCATAATTAGAATACCATGAATAATCCTCTTTTTCCAGTGCTCAAACCAGACCACTCATACAGCATAGTCTTAGACTATAGACATTTAAACAGTCATACACACACATTCGTGATACAAAATATACATAGTATGGCACTAATTAATAATATAGTCCATAAAAAAAATAGGACAAATTTGGATCTTTCCAATATTTTTTTCTGCCAGAATATAGTGCCTGAAAGCAGAGATTTGACTGATTTCTCAGCGCTAGGCTCTCAAAGTCACTTTTGCAGACTTGCCATGGGGTATAAAAGCAGTCCGAGACAGTTTTCTGTCCGCATTGTGTCAAATCTACATGAAATGGACCCAGACGCATTGTCCTACGTAGATGATATCTACCTTATAGACGATGACTCATTTAGCCCAGGTAGATCACATTATATTGAGATTTGCTGAACATGGCTACAAATTCAACCTTAAGAAAGCAAATATTACATTTCTAAGTGTCCTATTTCTTGGATACAAACGTACACATGAGGGAGAGAGCCTTGCACCACGCTTTCTAGAGAAGTGTGCTCTGCTACAACCACCAAATACACTTATGAAATTGCAATCCTTATTAGGATTGCTTAAGTTTAAAAGAACTTACATTCCCGATTAGGCACAACACCTTAAACCATTGTATGAATTATTACATCCTGACATTTCCAGCTTACATTGGACATCAGACCATACAGACATACTCAGATCACTACAATCTTACTTGCTTGCTACACAACACCTAACCACATGTGTCAATCACACAAACTTGGTCATCAGTACAGTCAGGGTGTCATTGGCTTTACATTTGTCACCTTTGGTGAAGGTGAGACAGTACTGATTGCATATGAATCACATTTATATTCCAATGAAGAAATGCGTTTTGCATCCACTAAAAAAATACTGACTGAAGTTCAGATGTCTGTCATTAAGGAACAGCCATGTGCACAAGGGAAACACATTATTGTTATTATACCCATTCCAGCCTTAGAGACTGTCAAGCAGTGTTCCGAATGCTAAAGCCCTACTTGCATGATGGGTGCAATGGGAACTTAGGACGTAGACTTTGTCTGTGATACATCTCTACAAACACAAGAATTTCTCCGATATAAGCATGTATATGCCATGCTCAGCAATATTTTACTTCTTGAGTGGTTCAGCCCAGCCTGCTACAGGCACCAAGCGCCAATATTCGACAGCATGCGCCTCCAGTTATGGTGTGATGTTGGATGGTGAATTCCAGCCATAAATAATTTGCATGCAGTCCTTAGGTGACTGCACTGCACAGTTGGCTGAACTGAAAGCATTAATTGTTGCACTGGAATAACAGATCCTGAATTCCCCACACTTATAGTGTGTGATTTGTATTATTGTGTCCAGCCCTTTAATGATAATTTCCATTATAGGTGCCAGAATGGATTGAGAGATTCTAAAGGAAACACTATAAAGCATACATTGCTTTGGGTGAAGGTGGTGGACCTTAAAGATCGGTTACCACCGGCTTATGTTATTCATACATTGAGCCATCAGCGTGTTGAAACACACATTTCAGGGAATACTTTGGCAGATGAAGCTGCCAAATCTGCAGTTTCGACTGCAATAGTTGCTACAATTACTCATTCACATATGAGGGTAGATGATGATATACTGACTGCTGTTAATGCTACACACAATGGCACCTCTTTGCCTAGGGGATTCCCAGCTAAATATATTTACCATTTGAGTGAAACATTTTTTTCCTTTACTACAATTTCAGGAGTAGGTGATCGTGTGATTCCCAATGAAGACTGCCAGCTAGTCTTAGTGATATCTACACATGAAGGTGTTGCTTCTGCACATGCTGGTGTGGCGGCCACAAACTCCTAATTACAACAATGTTATTGGTGGCATGGCTTATTCACACAGGCCAAGAAATACGTCCTTTGTTGTGACATTTGTGAACAAATTAAGAGTTCCACCATGGCTCACCACCTGCAGACACATCTGTTGATTTCTAGCAAACCGTTCAGCTGCATTCATTTACACCATTCTGGTCCTATTAATTCGGATTATGTGTTTAAATTAGGCCTGGGCGGTGAACTTCGCACCGTTCACGGAGTTTGCGGAGTTTTCTGCACTCCGTTGAGCTCGCGGAGTGCAGAAAACTCTGCTTTGCGTCTTATGTTTACTGACTCCCAGTGATGTCCTGGGATGGGATGGGATGGGGGGGATGGAGGGATGGACTTGAAGGGAGCCAAAAAGACATGCACCCGCCGTTCTACTGTCTACCACTGAATAAAACCTGCTGCTGAATTATTACGACTGAAAAGTCTTCTAACTTGTGTTGAGTATTGTTTCTGTTCTGTAACTGTGAAAATGCCAATAAATACATTTAAAAAAAAAAGAAAACTCCGCTTTGCGATGAGCAGTGGAGTTTTTTGCCTGCTCGCGATCGCGAACAGTAAGATCGGGAACGGTAAGTTCGAGAGCTGCTGCTTTGGGTAGAATTTCTACCCAAGCTGCAGAAATACCAGCACAAACTGCAGTTCGCACTGCACTCCGTCTTTCGCGGAACTTCGGGGAGTTTTTTTGTAACTTCGCGAAGTTCCGCGTAGCAAAACTCCGCAAACTACGCCCAGGCCTAGTTTAAATGTATCCTACTTGCTGTTGATTCCTGCTCACGGTTCCTCTGGGTGTGGCCACAACATTCGGCTGATGCTCAAACTGTTATTAAAGATTAGCAAGTCTTTATTGGAACATATGCACAAACTGCTTTCCACTTGAACCAGGCCCTGCTTCTGCCTCAAAAGCTTATAGGGACTCTATGGCTTCAAAGGGGGAGGAAGTGCATTACTTCTCCCCTACCATACTAAGGGAAATTCGGTAGTTGAGAGGATGAACCAAGACTTAAAGCAATTGTTAACGGCTAGAGTATTAGTTTCAGGATGTAGCTGGATCCATCACTTATTTGGGGTACAAAGAGCACTTAATAATCTCCCAAAAATGATCTCTGGGCTGCCTGACCCCATACGAGGTCCTCTTTGACATTAAAATGTATGTTCCAGGACCTTGATGCAAATGAACGTTGCTGTCTTACAGGATTTGCAACACTTCCGTGATAGCCAAGCTATCGAACAGTTAGACATGTGCCTCTGCTGAAATGAAGGAACAGCCAACGCCTTATGGTGGATTCCTCAGGTTCGGGATATTGTTGGTGAGAAGATTGTGGGGAAGAGGGAATTTGGCCCGTCACACCGTGTACCAGTGCCAGTCCTTGGCATTCAAGGTACAAGAACTGTGACATTGCTACCAGTTGCTGGTTGTATGGACAATAGTTTTGTCTCTATTGAGCAAGTAAAATGACATCATGTGGACAATTCTAAACAGTAGGCCACAAGGACGCCTTGATAGTTCTCTAATTCCTCTCGCTACCACAAAGGAATTTCATCTACAGCTTGTGAATGACATCGAAGTTGTTTCTCCCCAGCTGGGGGGTAGGTGGGGTGGTGAATGAATTTCAGGTGATTCCTCATTCTGCCACAAATGCCAGCCATACAACAAAAGTAAGTACTGTTGTTGCTACTGCGTCTCCTGCAGATGAAGTCGTTAATGATGATCCGCCTTTCGAGGTATTTACCAGCTCTCTTTCTACACCGGTGGCTGCTGTTATTCAACAAACTGGTACTGGTTATTTTGGAGTACTAGACGATTTTTCACCTGACTCTTTTGACACTTCTACCATTTTAGACACTACGCCTACACAGGCCTGTGTTTTCCTTTCATGGCTGAAACGCACTGATGTGGTATCTCCTCGGATATATGTTTGGATAACACAGTCCTTGGTTTTTCTAATTCTTTGGATTAGATTTTGTGAGTGTTTTGTTTTTGCTAATACATGGACATTACTTTCCAGAGCACTCTGTCACAGAATTGGTGGATGAGGTATTAACACCTCACTCCTTCTCACATAAAGTGAGGAGAGACCTGTCCCTTATGAACATGTCAGATGTCCCAGTAACTGATGGTTTTGTTTGGGATAATGTCTCCTATGATATTGTTGGTCCTACAAAAATTCTGCATATTCCTTACATATTTAAGGTTGCAATGGGTGATATTAATATGCTTGGGTTACATTCTGGTGACTGGGATGTCAAAACTGTTAACTCCATGCTCTCAGAACTTGAATATTATACTGTTTTTGAAAGTGAAGATCTGCACGTTAATTCTTTTAATTATGGTGAAATGTTCTGTTATCAACATTAGGCACAACATTATTAACATAGAGCTAGTGTTCAACGCATACCTTCTAATTACACCTAATGGGAACATTGTCTACCTCCACCACCAGAAAGGAGTTCAAAAACATATAGGGATGAATTCACATATATTTCTGGCCATGATTCATCAGATCCCAAATCTTTCTATTTTGAACTCATCCCCACACTGCCAAATAAATATATGCTAAAAGGGGATAGGAGCACACTTCAGGCATCTTGGTCGATGTAGTTCGAAGTTTTTCGCTCAGTACAAAGTTCAGAAAATAATTGGCCAATGCCATATTTTTTGTTGCGTATCCCTAGACATGTGTTTCAGGATTTCTCCGTCATCAGTAGGGAAAGAAATATATGCTGATGCAAACCACGCTAATATATCCAGATTTGTTTGTCACACAATTGGCCTTGCAAGGCTATGAAAATTGGAAAGATACTATTGAAGTGAAATCAATTTGGGGTACAAAACATTGGCAGGTTCAAGGAGCAGATACCTTATTTAAAGTGTGCTTGATTCTGACACAAATGTTTCTTATAAATGACACAGTTCAACAGACCACATGTCTGGGACTGCTTAAATTAATGACATGAATTCATCTAATATTACTTTCATTGCCTGATTAAACAATTGGCAACATTTGACAAATTACAGTAAAGAGCAGCTAAATAGTATGGTGCAGAATGGTACATTCAACTCCACGCTTTCAGACCCAAATGGGTGGTTATTGTGGCCAGTGGACACAAATGGTTGTTATGCTCGTTTTTTGAATCCTACACCAGGGTTTAAGGCAAGCACACTGGACACTCGTTATTGCAAGTCTAGAAACTCAGGAATAGTCACCACCTATTCAGTAGGGAAATTATGCCAACAATGGTTTTAACATTCCACACTCTCTGCAGTAAAACGACATCTCTCCCTTCTGTCAAATGACATGGTTCTATCAGGTTTTTCGCTGGGTCCTAAGTCTCCGCATTTAAAAAGATTATTTTATGCCACTAATAATGAAATTTAGAAATTGTCACTGATAGAAGCTGTCACTTACACAATGTTGCACATCGAGAAATTAGAACAACTGCCTTTCACAGGAGCTGAAACACTTTCAGTAGATTGGTTAATACATGGCATAATGTATTTGCCAGTTTCAACATTTCAGTTTACAACTCTCATGAAACATTTCCCAGAAGGTAGATATGAACTCGTAGAAGGGAGCTTTCTTCACGATTTGTAGTCACTTCCTTTTGATTACCAATGTGAAAGGGCAGACAGAGAGGTATTCCTTACTGAAAATAAATGTAGCTCATCTGTCAGCCATTCCCATGTTTGTACACACATTACTATTCATGGAGCTTGTAATACTTCAGTAGCAAATTTGGCCTAGTTTTTAAAAGGAATACCAGCCCCTCCAATTCTCCCCCTCATTACGGTGCTTTCCAATGGAAGTTATTTGATGTTAAACAACCAGGATTGTTGTGGGATGAGTGGTGGTGTCTCATACATCCTTTCTGTCTCTCAGATAGTGACTTGCTATAGTAATGTCATTTTCCCTCCAACGTATGAGGTTTCTGATATTTCTGTGTGGCCTTCCATTCCAACTTTGAAGGCTGATTTCAACAACCTAAGCAGACTCAAAGCCTTATTGTCTCAAAAGGACGTAGTACTCGCATATGCCTGAGAAACCTGTGAAGTACAGGTTGCAAGGAGACTACAGTCGCTTTTGAGCACTAACCTCCCACAGCATTTTGGTGAGTTTGTGCATTGCATTTGTAATGCTTCCAATACTGCCGGTATAGCGCATTTTCTTAAAGCAATCGAGACTGGCTTAGTCAGTACCTTCCAGAAACTTTTTGGAGTGACACCGGCCTTTATACATTCTCTTCTTTTGTGTGTTTTCGGGGGCATACCATTGGTGTTATTCCTCATTTCCAGCATTTTGGTTCTATTTTTGCTGCTCCACAATAATGTACCATTACAGTTTTTTTTCTTTTTAAACCGTCTTTATTGCATTTTCAAAACATTAAATTCCCTTCCCACACCCTCATTCAAGCAAATAAAAAGCAATAAAAGCAAATAACCAAATACAGGTTGAGTAAGTAGCCAGAAATATAGCAAAACTTACATATATCATAGTAGCCTCAATACATATCAAACGTACATAACATGTATTTCATTCCTGTCCTTGAGATAGAAACCATTCCCTCAAAGGGGTCCAATTTTGACGACCTCTTTTCCTCGCTCGGACACCTTTATGTGCATATACAGCCCTCTCAATCTGATACACAGAGATTAGCCGAGCCAGCCAGTGACTAAACGGAGGAGATGCCGGCTCAAGTCAAGCAGTTGTCAGTCATAATCTCAACACTGCCATACCTAAAAATAAAAACAGAGCTATTGGGAAGGCCGTGGGAAAAGCCACTTGCTCTCGCTCCAGAACTCCTAGCAAAATCAGTTGGGGGGTAACTTTTATCCGCAAGTTTACTTGAGCTTCGAAAAACTGAGATATCTCCCTTCTCAGATTTGCCAAGCCCGGACACTCGGCCAGCATGTGTACCAAGTATGCCCCGATTTCCTGACACCGGGGGCAGTTCGTGCCGGAAACTCCCCCCCATTTACAGATTTTAGCCGGGGTGATATATGGATTGAACCAAGTTTTATAATGTTGGATCTGGAGGTTAGCAGATATAAGTGTTGCCTGGGCTAATTCTGAGGAACAGTGAGCATCCTCTTCAGTTGCTTGTAATGTCTTCGCCCATCAAGCAGTGTGTTTATATCATCCCCCATCCTATAATTTAGTAGTTTATATATGTCTCCGATTTTAGTTTTGTGGCTAGCTAGTATGTCTACAAGAGGAGGGGGGAGGGACACTTGTTAAGCCCCTCCCCCCTCCTCTTTTCTTCCCTATAAAATCCCTAATCTTTTGGAATTTAAAAAATGTGTTATTTCCTAGGGGGAATTTACTCCGCAGTTTTTCAAAAGTAGTAAAACTATTGCCAAAAAGGAAATACCCAAAAATAAATGGACCTAGATTTGTCCTCCATCGTTTGATATACGAGTCATAAAATATATCCGGTAAGAGAGGGTTGTCAAAGAGAGGGGTATAGAAACTAAAGCGGCCAATCCTGGGTTTTTTCCTAACGTTACTCCATACTCTGAACACATATATAAGAGTCTTAAACCTGACCTTTTTGAAATAGCCAAATTCTATTTGCCGGAACAATAAGCCACAAACTGAAGCTCCAATAGTTAGTTCAAAACAAGAGGGGACCGTATTTCGACTGATCTCTTCATGAGCGGATCAAATAGCAGTGGTGTTAATTGTTGTAGTGCCGAGGCCCAGTAATCCAAGCGAAAGTTTGGGATGTCCCACCCATCCCGTTCCCTGGGAAGGGAGAGAAACGTCAGGGCCCTCCGGGGCCTAGCATATGCCCAAAGAAACCACCCAATCATACTATCCAAGGCCTTGAGCCAAGAGTTATCTACTTCAAGGGGTATAGCCCTAAAGAAATATAGAACTCTTGGAAGGAACATCATTTTGATCAAATTGCACCTTCCTATCAGGGAGAGTCTAAGATTATTCCATCTTGAGAGCTCGGCTTTGGTTTTGTTAATTAATGGGCCCAAATTGCCCTTGACCACATTGTCAGGATCAGCACTAATACTAACGCCCAGGTATGTATCTTCAAACTTAACCCACTCAAGTATTTGGGTTTTGTCCCTATTAAGTCTGTATCCCGTGATGTGCCCAAAGCAGTCAGCCTCTTTTTTAATCTCCCTGACTGCCTCACTTCGAGCAGGGGTGATAATCGCAAGATCATCTGCATAAGCGAGGATTTTCATCTCCCAGCCCCTGTTAACCATTGGTGAAATAGAAGCATTACCTTGAATTCAGAAGATTAAAGGGTCCATATAGAGGGCAAATAATAAGGGGGAGCATGGACAACCCTGCCTTGTCCCCCTCTGGATCTTAACCAGCTCTGACTCTCCCCCCATTAGAGAAATTTTAGCCATAGGATTGATACACAGCATCTTCACCCATGATATTAAATCTATGCCTAGACCATTTTTCTCCAATATCTCCCATAGATAAGGCCAGGAGACCCTATCAAATGCTTTCTCAGCATCTAATAAAAACAGCACCATAGGGTCTCCTTGGGTTTTGCCCACGTCAAATAGAATGATTACTCGACAGATGTGGTCTGTAGGGCCCATTCCTTGGATTAAACCATATTGAACAGGAGAGACAATTTTTTTAAATTACCTAGGATAGTCTTGAGGCTAAGATGTTAGTGAAGAGCTTAGTGTCTGAGTTAATTAATTTGATGGGCCGACAGGATCCTAGCTGGTTCTCTGGTTTTCCCTTTTTAGGGAATACTACCATCCTAGCTGCAGCCCATGAATCAGGAGGAGACTTCCCCTTCTGTATGGCCCAGGAATACCTCAAGTATAAATTTATTCAGGGTAGAGGCAAAAACGTAATACAATTCCCCTGGGATAAAGTCCGTTCCCACTGCCTTACCGGATGCTAATCCCAACACTGCTGCTGAGACTTCTTCAATTGAGATAGGAAGATCTAAATGCTCCCGATCCTCCCTGTCCAGACTATCCATAGGCACTTGATCTAGATATGACTCTATCCCTTCCAGATCTGATTCCTCCTCGGCATACAATTTCTTGTAACATCTTTGGAAGGCGGAGCGTATCCTCCCTGCTTCAGAGATGGGGCCCAGCTCAGGATCTAAAATTAGTTTGATATCGCTACCAGTTGTCTGCTGTCTAGCCCGAAGTGCTAAGTTATGCCCCACCTTTTCACTAGGTGCGGAGGCTTTATTTTTCCATACAGTGTATTTTTCAGCCGCTTTTTTAGCAGAGATATCCCCTATAACTGATTTAGCTAGAATAACCTGAAGTTGGGCTGCTTCAATATCTATGGCCCGGAAGACAGCCTTCACCTGTCCAGCCTACATCTTTTCTAGACCTTGGTAGAGTCCCTGCATGTGAGGTTTTCCTTTTTTCTGCTTGTTCCAGCTGTATCTCGTAGTTTCCTCCCAGAACCCGATTTTAAAAGTGACCCACACTACCTCAATGGGAGCAGTCCCTAGATTTTCAGTCATAGCGGTATCCACTCCCTAATATATGAAATATATTCCTTATCCAGCTGAAGAGCCCTTTCGAACGACCATCCCATTTTAGGTTGTACAATTGCATGAATATCAAGTTCTAATACAAGGGGGTTACGATCAGACATCACCAGTGGGTATCTGAATGTACAAGAGGTAGAGAACAATCTCCTGGAATTAAAAAAAGTAGTCCAGGCGTACATGGACCTGATGAGGGGCAGAATAATAAGAGTAGCCTGGGTTTAATGGTTCTTTATCAGCCCATAATTCAAGTAGCCCGTGTAGATTAGCCAACTGGGCCAAAGCTCGGAAAATCTTGGGCTTTAGCCCTTTATACCCTGCAGTAATTGATAAGAAGGCCTCCCCTTTTAAATTAATATTAAAATCCCCACATAAGACTAAAGGCATGGGCCACCCTACCAATTCAGTGCTAATCCACTCCAATAGTGCAGGATCATCGGTGACAGGGTCGTATATAGAGCAGAGTGTAAACCCCCCCTCCATCATATATGCATTCTACAATAGCGCATCTCCCGAATTTATCTGCCTTAGATCTAATGAATCTAATCTTGCCCTTGCGTGCTAGTTTCGCCACCCCTCCCGTACGGGTGCCTTGCAATGTTCTAGAGATCACTTGATACCCTGTAAGTTCCTATAGATGTTTCTGAGACCCTTCCACATGGGTTTCCTGAATACAGAGTATATCGGCTTTTAGATACTGTATATCAATACTAACACTCTGTCTTTTCCGGAAATTATTTTAACCACATATATTAACAAAGGCTATTCTTAAATTAATCATTCTTTAATACACAGCTTAACTGCTTGAAAGATGCAGGCCACAAACTCAACCCTTGACCTTGCTTGGATACCCCCTGCCTCTCCAATCCCCCCTTTCCACGAGCAGGAAGGTCAATCCTGACCATCGTGATGGTGCAAACCCAAATGCCGACACTGCTTCCAGTGCCCCTCGCCCGGAACCGTTCTGCCCCTTGTCACGACCAGAAAAAAAGAGCCTTCAAGGAAGAGATAAGAAAAAAAGGTAAAATGAGAAAAAGAAAAATAAGACATCCAATAACCACGAGGAGAAGTCCCCCCGCACAGTGAGCCTCAAAAGGCCTTATAAGAATCCTCAAGACATATTTCGAGAGAAAGAGAGGTCCCCCTAAGGGGGAATACAGTATTATCTAGCACAGTGATCATTTTTATGCAAAAGGTGCGAAAATACAAAGAGGAAGTCTTTCATCCTCTCGGCCCAGCTTCGTTGGATGTTTCCTTCAGATATTCTTGCGCCTTAACTTCTGAAAGAAAAGTCTGGGTGTTTCCCTTGAAGGTCACCTTGAGACGGGCTGGGTTTAACAAGAATACTTGGCATCCAGCCTGTTGAAAGGAAGAGAATAGCTGCCTGAGTCTCCACCTCTTCTCGACTGTTACATGGCAAAAGTCTGGGCGGACGAAGAAGGTATGCCCATCAAATGATCTCTTAGCCTTCAGCCTAGCCTTGTTAAAGATCGCCTGGCGTAGAAGGAAATTAAAGAAGTAAACCAGAACAGCTCTTGGATGATCTGGTTGGCGAGACAGGTTTTTCCTGGGAGTCAGGGGAAATCGATGGGCCCTTTGAACTTCAGCTTCCCAGTCCCATCGAGAAAGCTCTGGAAAGGTGCTCTTAAGCAGCTCAATCATGAAGTGTAAAATGTCGTTTCCCTCTACATTCTCTGTGAGGCCAAGAAACCGCAAGTTGTTTCTAGGCTGCCTGTTCTCAAAATCCTCGATCTTCCACATCACGTCGACCAGCTGTGTTTCTTGAAGCTTTTGTTTTTTTTCAATTGTTGCCACTGTTTCTTTTGCGGCCTCTGTGTGCTCCTCCACCGTGGTGACCCGTTCTGCCATCTCTGAGCAAATTTTGGTAACTTTTCGTACTGAGCCTTGTATCTTCTTTGTGGCTAGATGTGCTTTCTTATGTTCCATCCTTGCCTCTGATTGCATCTGCTTTAGCATAGAGAAGATTGTGTCCAGTGTAGAAGCAGGATTCGTAACAGATAATGGGGTCCCTCGCAGTGTACTAGATCTCTCTCCTTCCACATCGCTATAGACCTGATGGGTTGCAGAGTAGTCCCATTTCAGCTGTTTGGAGGTGTTAAACTCCGGTCCAGAGTCTGTCTGCCCCCTTCTTGCTCTTTCACTCCGTCTCTTGGATAGTGAGAGACATTTTTGCATCGAAGTTTTCTCCCACACTCTGACTATCCCCCGATGTGTAGGGAGTCGAATCATCATCCGTCATTTCTTCACTAATGCCTGAGAGATCAGAGTCATCTGTCAAAGAATACAATTTCTTGGCCACTTTGGGGGATCCTGCTATAGCTCCTGAATCCAGACCCATCCCTGGGAGACAGCACTTGTCACCCTTTTTCAATCCATCACCCTTACTTGATCCATCAACACATAATGTGTCAGTGCTGGGTGTCAGCCACTGTGTCCCAGCCCGTGTCTCACCCCCCCACCCATTATTCCCCTATCTATGAGGTCTTTCTTTTCCTTTCTCAATCCCCCTGGCACAATGAACCAGCTCCTACTGTCTCTGCAAAAGCACTCTGTTCAGTTGTCCCTGATGTAGATGGGGGAGAGGAGCAGCGGGGAGTAAAGGGAGGGAGGACTTTTTTTTTTAACAGAGTTTTATATAGCGAAAACTTGACCTGAATCGGGTATCAGAGCGTTTTACAGAGCACCAGTTGCGTTACATGAGGACACATTAATTTTTTTAAGCAGAGGGAGATTATGTGATTTTCCCAGAATCACAGGATGTTCAGCGTCATGGCCGAGACTCGAACCCAGTTCCCCAGATTTGAGGTCAACCGCTCTAGCCGTTAGGCCAACTCCTCTCCCCACTTACCCGGCTCATTTAGGTGTAACCCATTGTGCTTCCCAGAGAAGATCTCTGGAATTGAAGTTTGCCTTTCTTTTCCAGAAAAAAACAGTGCTCCTTGGCTTTTTAATGCTGCATCAGTTTTCACCCCCTCATTCAACCCCTCTTTGCCAGTGAGGGGCCATCAAGACGGGGCACCAGCTCCAGCTGTATCTTCTGCCTTGTGTGCTGTCAGCCTCTTGCTGTGCAAGGCCGCACAAGCAGGCAGAGCAGGCGAGCCCCCAGGAGCTCTGCCCCCTCCTTCAGAGGCTCTCTTGTTTTCGGGGGCATTCCCAGGCTCTACAGTGTACGGGACAGTCGGGCCGGCCAAGATCTTTGCGGCTGGAATAAGACCCTCTCCAGGCTATTCTGTCTGATGCCAGCAGCCGGAGCGCGAAGTCCAGGTAGCGCAGGAGCTGCATACCGACACGCTCACGAAGCACGGTAAGTGTCTGCATCAGCACTGGCAGCTCAGGGCGGGGAAGGAAGTGGCTACTGGCAAGAACTTAGGCGGCAGCCATCTTGCTCCAACAATGCCGCCATCCTAGATGTTCCATTTCAAAGCCCACTAGTCATGGCATTACCACCAGTCCACTTGTACCGTAATTGTATGATACAATTCTTTGCAGCCCCTCTGCTCAGGGAACTGAATACGGGCTGGTCATTGTCTTTCAGACCTGACTGATTTACCTGTGTGCAACCCCTGTTTCATTGCCTTGGTGTCCCGTCAAGTGGGCACTAGATGTTTGTCTCGCAATGCAATTGACTATTCCTATAGACATGGGTCTGTTGATGAGTCCGATAACAGCTCATTTTCAGAGTTGATCCATAAATATGCAGTTACTTCAGGAGGCATTTTATGAGCTACTCCCTTCTTGGGAGATGAATGCTTCGGCTCCTAGACTTTTGAACTTTGGCACAGATGCAGGGCAAGAGAATACTTCCTCAGCATCGGCTGATAGCACGGATCATATCTGTTATTTGGAGCTTTTGAATGGAACTATTGCGGAATCATGGTCTGCAGATGCCAAATCCATTCTGGATTTGATAAACATTGACCTTGTGGATGAGATTTTGGGTGCCTCTGATACACAGTAATTTGACCCGCTTTCCTAAATTTTTATGACTCAGTTTCATTTAATATTACGACTATATATATATATTTTTTTATAAATAACAGAGGGTTAGCAGGAACAAACCTTGCCCTACCACCAGCAAAATCTTTTAGCAGCGCTCTGACTACACATGTTAGTTGAGCATTTTGTCCTTTTGGTACTATTTTAAAAAAAATCCCGTTAGATATTTAATTTTTTATTTAATTTGTTTTTCCCTGTTTTTAAGTGCTGCCCGCAGACTCGCACTCACCTCAGTTCACTCGCATTGTAAAATTGCCAAACCACCGCGTTTTGCGGGTCCTTCTGCCCCGACTCGAGATTGGCGGCCATCTTAGGTGAGGTAATCTCGTCCGGTGCCTGTTGCGTGTTTGCAGCGGTCTAGGGTCACAAGGACACGAGACCACTACAAAAGGCAGACAAATCGTGCAATCGGTCTTGTCATCTGAAAACGCATCTATGCCCTACCACCAGCAAAATCTTTTAGCAGCGCTCTGACTACACATGTTAGTTGAGCATTTTGTCCTTTTGGTACTATTTTTAAAAAAATCCCGTTAGATATTTAATTTTTTATTTAATTTGTTTTTCCCTGTTTTTAAGTGCTGCCCGCAGACTCGCACTCACCTCAGCTCACTCGCATTGTAAAATTGCCAAACCACCGTGTTTTGCGGGTCCTTCTGCCCCGACTCGAGATTGGCGGCCATCTTAGGTGAGGGAATCTCGTCCGGTGCCTGTTGCGTGTTTGCAGCGGTCTAGGGTCACAAGGACACGAGACCACTACAAAAGGCAGACAAATCGTGCAATCGGTCTTGTCATCTGAAAACGCATCTATGCCCAACCACCAGCAAAATCTTTTAGCAGCGCTCTGACTACACATGTTAGTTGAGCATTTTGTCCTTTTGGTACTATTTTTAAAAAAATCCCGTTAGATATTTAATTTTTTATTTAATTTGTTTTTCCCTGTTTTTAAGTGCTGCCCGCAGACTCGCACTCACCTCAGCTCACTCGCATTGGAAAATTGCCAAACCACCGCGTTTTGCGGGTCCTTCTGCCCCGACTCGAGATTGGCGGCCATCTTAGGTGAGGGAATCTTGCCCGGTGCCGGTTGCGTGTTTGCAGCGGTCTAGGGTCACAAGGACACGAGACCACTACAAAAGGAAGCCACACCAACGCGCAGCGGAACGCCAGAGTTTAGCCCGTCTGCGCCCGTCCGCGTCTGTACGGGTCCAGGGGCCACCTATTTTACACTAAACATGGCAGCTAGCCATTCATTCGCAGGAATCTGCTCATATACAGGTGAGGCATTAAAAAATCTGCGCCCCCCTCCTCATGTCAACTGTATTCCCTGCGTTTTACCGATTCATAATTTTAAATGTTCTGGTTGTAATTTTTACACATGTAAAATGACTAGATGTAAAGCGTTGTCTCACACTCGAACCCGTGGGAGCCGACGAGCTGCTAAAACTCTACTTACTCGTCCTCCACTCCAATTTTGGAATATTTTGTACGGAAATGTGGCTTCAGGACAGTTCTGGCCCGGATGTAGCCATTGCTGTTCCTGGCAACTATGTCATAGTAAGGCAAGATAGAGTTCCCGGAATAGGAGGGGGCATCGCTATAATTTGTAAATCTAGCTACGTGTGTAAGCTTGAAGCCTTTCTTCTACCTGGTTGCGAAGCTGCCTTATTTAAATTGGCAATTAATCCTCAATTTACTCTTTCAGGTCTTTTGATTTATCGCCCCCCCCCGGTAATGCGAGTACATGGACGTCGTCTTTTGCCGATTCTATAGCTCCTTTGCTTCTTAAAGCGGCAAATTTCACCATTTTAGGTGATCTTAACTTACACCTTGAAGACCCTCGTTGCACTCTTAGTACGCATTTCTTAAATGATCTCGAAGCCCTGAATCTATCACTACGGAACTCTGGGCCCACTTATTCTGCCGGTCACCTGTTGGACCCTGTTTTTTCTAATTTACACTTTGATTGTTCTCAAAGTGCTCGTCCGTTGGTGTGGTCTGACCACTTCGCAGTTCATTTTTCCCTGTCCCTTTTTAAGAGTCCAGCCAAGGGTAGCCGTGGTAAGGATGAACTGATTCATCAGTGGGGAAAACTTGATATTGTAGAGTTCAATCAGTACCTCTCTAATACCTGTCCTGACACCAATGCTTCTGTTTCAGAGCTTAATATGGCAATATCTCACTGGTTCACTAGTGCTATAACTACTTTACTGCCTTTAACACCTAAGCGCACTAGATTACATCATCCCCCTGCACCTTGGTTCTCGGAAGACTTGAAGATCTTAAGAGCCAAGTGCAAGGCACTTGAAAGGAAATGGAGGCATTCCTACTCTGCTTCTTGTAAGGCTGAATACAAAGAAGCCCTGAAGGGGTATCATTCCCAATGTAAAAAAGCCAGGGCTACTTACACTGTGAGTACAGTGACGCAGGCACAGAATTGCCCACGTACTCTTTTTTCTGTTGTAAAAAAGCTAACAGGAGCAGACACTGTCCCGATCCCTCCAGCTTTGGAGGAAGATCAATGTAAAGCCATTGCAGAGTATTTTATTGCCAAGGTTGAACGCATATATGACTCTATGAGTTCTCCCTTGACAGCAATGGATCCTCACCTGGCGCAATTGGCTGTGCCTGAATTACCTTCCCCTTTGGTGAAGGTTACCAACTGGCAACTGTTTGATGATATCTCCTTCCTCACTTGTTTGAACAGTGTCAGATCCGGATCCCCCCTTGATTTAATACCAGTAAGAGTTCTAAAGTCATTGGATCTTGAACCCCGTCGGGTTCTAATGAGACTTCTTAATGCTTCCCTGACTGAGTCTCATGTGTTACCAGAATGGAAGCACGCAATGGTTGTCCCCCTCCTAAAAAGGCCAGTGCGGACACTTCTAACTTGTCCAATTTTTGACCCATATCCTTGTTGCCTTTTTTTTCAAAGGTGCTGGAAAGACATGTTAATTCTCAGCTAAACCAACTAGTGGAAAGTTCGGAATTTCTGCATCCTTCTCAATCCGGCTTCCGAGCACACTATTCTACTGAGACCGCTCTCCTTGGGGTTACGGAGAGGTTGCGGCACGGTATTGATCGAGGGGAAACATCTGCACTCATCCTATTGGATTTGAGTGCGGCCTTCGATACCGTGTCCCATTCCATCCTTTTAAACTCTCCGGTCCCTAGGAGTAGATGGCCCTGCATTTGCCTCATTTTTGAGTGAGCGCACTTTTCAGGTCTTTTCGGCGAAAGCCTCCTCGGCCATCTGTTCATCTGCACATGGCGTTCCCCAGGGGTCTATACTTAGCCCTCTGCTATTCAACATCTATGTTAGACCCCTGGCCACCATCGTAGAGGACGCTGGGCTGACAATCTTTTCATACGCCGATGACACCCAGATTGTCTTTTCTCTTTCCAGCAGTGAAGGCAACTGTGAATCTGTCTGAAGAATGGATTATCGCGTGTCGCCGAGTGGATGCAAATGCATCTACTTAAGTTGAATGGCGACAAGACGGAGGTCGTCATTTTGGGAAAGAACAAAGAGTTATGGGGCCCTCAGCAC
Source organism: Triturus cristatus (assembly GCF_964204655.1). Lineage (NCBI taxonomy): Eukaryota > Metazoa > Chordata > Amphibia > Caudata > Salamandridae > Triturus > Triturus cristatus. The sequence goes on along the minus strand of NC_140591.1, from coordinate 287,712,285 downwards.
TGGCCAAGTGATATGGGAACCCTTCCACAACCGGTCTCTGTAGTTCGTAACCTTGGCTTTCTTATAGATGATAAGTTATCCATGAGACAGCAAGCTACCAAGGTTGCCTCTATTTGTTTTGCCATCTTAAGATGGCTTCAGAAAATTTTGTGGATGCTTCCCCACTCTACTCAGAGAACCGTCGTACAGGCGTTAGTTATATCTCGCCTTGATTATGGTAATGTTCTCTATCTTGGTGCCGACACTTCTACCTTGAATAAACTCCAGGTGGTACAAAACTCGGCGGCACGACTTCTCTGCAATCTACCGCGGAGATCCTCGGCTGCACAGGCTCTTCGCGATCTGCATTGGTTGAGAATCCCTGGCCGCATAAAATTTAAGGCCCTTTGCTATCTTTTTAAGATCAAACATGGCGTGGCCCCAAAATATTTAAAGAGTCTTGTTCAAACCTACAAACCTAACCGTTTGCTGCGATCCTCGGCAAATGGCGATTTTGTTGTCCCAAGATTTAAACTTGTAAAAATGGGTGGTCGGTCCTTCTCCCATCTGGGCCCCAAATTTTGGAACACACTGCCTACTGCCCTTAAGCTGGAAGCCAACTTGTTTGGTTTCCGGAAAAAACTTAAGACTGCTTTTTTTATAGCCTTTTTGCTGTTTTAGCTGGTCCTGACATAGTATTGTGTTTTCTTTTCTTCTTGAGTCTATCCCTGGCGCCGGGAAACCCACTGCGGGTAGCTGTTGCGCATTATAAGTTCTATAAAATAAATAAAAATAATAAATAACCACAACACATTGCATTTGCTTGGCTTGTGATTTATATTATTATGTTAGTAGCTGAGTTCCTTTCACAACTTTTGAGTGGGTGTAGTGAGTTCTCTTTTGGGCCCACTTTTTTTTATTTTATTTTTAAAATGTTTTAAATTTTATTCGGGAAAATCAAGCAATACAGGTTACGCATTGGAAGACACAATGGGTTGAAGCAACTTTAGCATGAATACTTGAGCATTGCCAAGTAACGATAGCCAGTATGTTTACATTTACACATATCGAGCATGCAGACGATCTGCAAAGTTAAACTATCAGAGTTCACTGCGTCATACTGACATAAAGGTTCATGTCATCATTTTCAAACGTAGTTCTCATAGTCGCACAAGGGTCTGCTGTTGCATTATCTGGGGAAGGAGAGTCTTTGTCAGTCCGTTGTAAATAAGTTACCAGGGGGGCCCATATATCATAGGGTCGGCTAGCCAGGGGCGTTAGGTTCCAGTATGTGGTTAAATGAATCTGACAATGTGTGGCATATGCCAACCAGGCCTTAGGAGACGGTGCCGGTTTAAGGCCCGAGTGGATCTCCACTCGGTGTTGGGCAAGTTTTAGCAGCATCGCAGTCAGTCATCTGCTGTCATCCGGAATATCCCTGACATACCCCAAAAGACAAGTCATGGGGTCAGGAGTGAGGGTGTCTGAGGTATTGTCGCTTGTGATGCGGCATATGTCACGCCAGAAGGACGCAACCTTGGGGCACATCCAGGCTAAGTGTGTAAACGATGCATTGGGAGAAGCGCATCTCACACAGTTAGCGTTGGCAATCAGTCCCATTTTATGAAGCGCTATGGGTGTGAGGTATAATCTGTAAAGATATTTAAAATGTATGAGGCGTAAGCGATAATTAGGAGAAAGCTTTTACGATTGATTACAGCAATATGTCCATTGTGCAGGCGTGGGGATGTCTCCGAGGTCGGACATCCAAGCTAGTCGCGCCGGCTCGGTGTCAACTGGGGAAGCTGTGAGAGTCAGTGCATAAAGTCTTGTAATCAGCTTGCACGAAGAATGAATATATTATAACGCAGCACATTGGGGCAGGGGAGCAGGAAAGAAAGCATTAGTGTCTTTAAATGTAGCGCAGATCTGAAAGAACAGCACATTATCTAGTGGAGTTGCGTTATCTGGAAGAGTAAGAAATTTACCACTGGGATACAGATCTGCATTAGTGTTAATGTCTAGTGAAGCAGCGCGACACTCCATGACAGACGTCTGCAGTGGTCGGAATGAGGGGTTGTTCGCCAGTTTCATCGTTGAAGCATAAAGTTTCGTAACTCCTGTGTGTTTGCGAATTCCATCCCAGGCCCAGCGCATGCATTCCACAGTATCAATTTCGCCCTTTGGGGCAGTGTAGGGAAGGAATATGGCAGTCTGTATTGGCCACAGGGAGTCAAGGTCGACTTCCACCGCAACATGTGGTTGGAATGGCATAGGGTGTAACTAAAAGTGGAGAAAACTGGCTTGGGCTGAGTATGCATACAATTTGAAGTTTGGGGCCCCATCCCACCGTGAGAGAAGGGCAGTGTCAATATGTGCGCTGCGATGCGCGGTTGGCGACCTGCCCAGAAAAGTGTAATCTGGAAGAATTGGGATGAGAGTGGCATCAAGATGTTTAAAAATGGGTACAAGAACTTGGGCAGGACTACCATCTTGGTGACAGCGATTCTCCCAGCGAGGGAGAGCGGAAGGGTTTTCCAAATAAGAATTTTGGACTCAAGCCAGTCCATTGTTCTGCCATAGTTTTCCTTCCACAGTTCATCAGTATCTCTTGTAAGCCAAATGCCCAAATATTTAGTTGGGCCAGTAGCCCATTTAATCGGGTATTCCGTGACGAAGGGGCGGGTTGCATCCGTTAATGGAAATAGGATTGATTTTTCCCATTTAATCTGAAGCCTGGAATAATCGCCAAATCGAATGACCTCTCTGGTCATGGGGGCTAGGTTTTCTTGGGGTTCACGAATAAAAATAGCAAAATCATCTGCATGCATAGATGTGACTAGGCTGCGTGATGAGAAACCGATATCCCTCTGTGTGTGATGCTGCCGTAGCCATGCCGCAAGTGGCTCCATGACAATGGTGAAAAGCATAGGAGACAAAGGGCAGCCCTGCCTAGTGCCTCGGGTGATGTGTATAGGTCCTGTGATTTGGCAATTTATACGGATACATGCCGCTGGTAGTGTGTATAATAACTTAATTTTGCTAATGAAAAGCGGGCTGAGCCCCAGTCAGTCCAGTAGGGCAAAAAGGAAGGGCCATTCTAGTGAGTCAAAAGGCCACTGCTGGCAGGTTGGGATTAATTTGATGTATGATGGAGAAGATGGTACGTAAACTGTAGCTCTGCCAGGTATAAAACCAGATTGATCCGGGCGAGCAATAAGAGACATGAGGGGGAGCCGCAAGATATAGGGGGTTTGCCCGGATCAAGCAGAAGAGTGATTAGTGCCTCACAGAGAATAGTGGGGAAGTGGCATACCATGACAGACTCATTATACATTGCAGCTAAATGTAGGATGAGGATGGACGCATATTCCTTATAAAATGCTATTGTCAGCCTGTCTGCTCCAGGCCCCTTATCACCGGGGATGCTTGAGATCACTTGAGCAATCTCTTCGAGAGTAAAGGGTTCATTCAGGTATTCACGGTGTGCATTGTTGAGCAATAGCAATTCAATAGTGTCAAAATATTGTGTAAGAACGTCCGGGAGAGTCTCAGTGCCGGCAGTGTATAAGCTGGCATAATTGGGAGACTCTGTCCAGTATACCTTGGGGGTGATAATTCTGTTACCATTATCATCCTGTAACTCTGTGATGTAGGTAGAGGCATGTCATTTTTGTAGTAGATGTGCGAGGGTTCTGCCTGGGCGGTCGCCTTCACCATAGCGGCACGCTGGCGCCTCATGGCCTAGGTGCGCAATCTCGCGCTCAGCTTCCGATAGTCAGTAATTTTTAGACGTAAGTCTGCTTGGAAAGAGGAGGACAGAGTGCTGCTATAATTCAGATCGAGCTGTTTAATTTCTGCTTCTAGTCTCTCCAGAGTACCCCTAAGAGACTTAAGGACCCCCGATTGACTAGCACTATATTCACCTCTAATCACAATTTTATATGTTTCCCAAAGGGTGGAGGGGGAATCTACCGAGCCCACGTTCAATTTGAAAAATTCAACAATGGCCCCACGAAGTTCTTCTTTAAACACCGTATCGCAAAGCGCGTGTGGGGGGAGGTGCCATGCAAACATGTGTTCAGGCGTGCCGGGGAAACAGATAGTGAGGAGCACTGGCGAGTGATCTGATAGTGTATGCACAAGATGAGAAGTGGACGTGGCCCAGCCCAGCATGTCCCGGGTAACGAGCCACAGATCGATGCGGGACCAGGAGTTGTGGGTGATAGAAATACAAGTGCTCTCGCATTTTCCGGGATGGTGATGTCTCCACCCATCGTTCAGGAAGTTGTCCTGCATTATGGAGTGCAGTGTGGCAGTGGTCTGGGGGTTGAGTGTGCAGGTGCCTGAGCGGTCAAGAGTGTTATGTGGGGCAATTGAAGTCTCCGCCCCATAGCAGTGGGAGGGGATCAAGGGAGGCGATGAGTCTCCAGTTCTGGGCGTGAAATTCTGGGCTATCTGTGTTTGGGCCATAAACGGCAGCTAGGATCACAGGTTGGGTGTATAAGATGCCCGTGAAGATCACATAGCAGCCTTCAGGGTCAGTGATGGTCCGTGCGGCTTTCCATGGCGGTCCCTTCCTAATCAAAATCGCAACCCACCAGGTGTAATTGGAATAAAAGGAATAGTAAGTGTCGCCCCAGTGCCTTGATTTGAGCCTGGCTACAGTTTGGATAGTTAAATGGGTCTCTTGAAGAAAGCAGATATCTGTTTCCTGTCGAGTAAGATACGCATGTATAAGTCGGGCTTTTCGAAAGTCGTTCATGCCTTTAGTATTCCACATCATGAGCTTCAGCTCAGTCATTGGGTCAGTGTAAAGTAGTAATGTGCAACATGTTGCAGGCAATTGCTTTAGTACAATGAGTAGTTGCAAAACAAGTTATAGTATGTGTATCCTCTAATGTGAAGAAAATGCAGGGAGAAATTTAATTGTGAAACATTTCACATAACAGCGAATAAAAAGTGACGTACATTTCTACAACTGACCCCCCACACTCCCCTCCCACTTCAAAATGGTAGAGACATTTCCCTCCCGCTCCCCAGGGAACACCAACTTGGCAAGCAACATCTTAAGTCAGGATTCATCCTCTATGGGATATGTGGGCTCAGTCAGACATCCTCCAAGCTGAGAAGCAGGATGGCCAAGCATGGATAGGTCAAGCACGGGGAGAAGGTGAAAGACATTGAGGTATAAACTAGGGGAGGGGGTTAAGCTAAGGCACATCATTTGAAGTTTAGCATAACCATCAGAGGATATAGGCAGTAAATGTTATTATAACCCAGGCTTAGTGGATTACAAGTAGAGAGAAAAATGAGTCATTGTCACTGGTTCGGCCCTCTTTGGTAGGGGACTGTCGGTCGCTGGAGCGTGGCTTCTGTAGTTGTTTAGCGAACGGCATTGCAGCCTTAGGATAGGTGAAGTAGCAGAGTTTATTTCCAAAATCAATATGCAGATTGGCAACATGAGAGCATAGGAAACGTGCCTTTGTTGTAGAATGCGTTTAGCTGGGAGAAAGTCTCTTCGGGCTGCTTGCACAGAGATGGAGAAATCAGGATAAAAAGAAAGAGTGTTGCCTTGATGTCGGATCTCTCCCATTTCTCTTGCCCTGTGTAATATGGCGTCTCGGTTGTGGTAGTTCAATAAGCGAGCCACAATAGGTATGGCCGGGGCCCCGGGGGGGGGGGGGCGGGCCCAGTGATCTGTGCGCTCGTTCGACTATGAATACGCTGGATAGGACTTCTCCGAACAGTTCTTTAAAAAGTGCTTCCAGATAGGTTTCCATTTTGTCGATAGCGGTGGATTCAGGGAGGCCCATGACGCGAATGTTGTACCTACGGGAACGAGATTCAAGGTCTTTGTTTTTGGCATGGATCAGTTCGAGCACCGTATCCATTTTCAGGAGTTGCTGTTTTCCCGCATCATCCAGGTCCGAGATCCTGGCCTCTAACTGCTCAATGAGGGTGTCATGTGAGTCCACACATTGGTTTACCTGATCAAGGCGGGAGGTGAGATTATCAATTTTTGCATCAATAGTTTTGAGACTTGATTTAACCTCAAGGAGCAGGGAGCGAATGCTATCTTCTTGGGGTTCCATGTTTTCAGTCTGTGTGGCACGCTCACCAGCCTCCTGAGACATTTCCTCCAACCTACCAGCCCCGCAGGTTCCGAAGGTGAGTCTGAATTGCTTTGCGTCTGCTTCCCCATATTAGCCGAGGGACCCAAAGCTATGGCATAGTCACACAGCAGGGGGCTCCCAAATGTGGTCAGTGCGTGAGGAGCACGTGGATGGGAGGCTGGATCACAACCAGAGTTTGTGGCAGGTCGGCAGGAAACTCAAGTAGGGAGAATAAAGGTGGTGCCCTCAATTTAGTGTCTCAGAGTTCAAAGCATGAAGGAGAGAAGGTGTCGCACGTCTCTTGGTCCGGGGAAATAGCAGTGGTGACCTCCCCACTGGTTCCTGAGCCCCACAGCAGGTGTGGATGGGGGGACTCTGTACTGAGTGGGGGAATGGGCTGACACCCAATTTAGGCTGACGCTTGAGCGTCGCGCCGCATCCCTTGGATCAGCATGGGCGTGGAGAGGCAAATGTCTGCAGCCGGTCACGCAGCAAAACTCAGTCAGTGCAACTCAGAGGAGGCAGCATCAGCAGGAAGGCAAAGCGGGGGGAGAACAGGTATGCCGTCCGCTACAGTAGACCCAGAGTGTAGCTTGAGGGCACAGTGCACAATGCTGCATGGAGTAGCACCTCCACTCCTTACCGGGTGCTCTGGTGGATCCGATCAGGAATGTCCGTGCCTGGGGCAGGTGCAGCGCCCCACCCCACTCCACCAGTCGGGGCACTCAGGGCCGGAGTCAGAGGCCAGATGTATGAGGCCACGCAGCCGCACAGTCCTCGCAACAGCTGGGATGCAGGATTCAGTAGGCCCGCGGGCCCTACTCAGCGGGGATCCCGCCGTCCCCCAGCAGCCCCGGCCAGCCCGGCAGCTATACGTGGGTGACCAGAGCAAACCAGGAGAGCGCAGTCTTGCCCCACCATGCTGTCCGCCGGTCGATGATCTGCCCAGGCCAGGCAGGAGGGCGCGTGGAGAAAGGAAAAATAGCGGACCACAGGCTCCAGGTCAGAGCGATCTCAACGCTGCAGTAAGACCAAACAGAATGGAACACAGCGCAATTTATTCCCCAAGTGCTGTTGGAACAGGGCGCATTTGATAGGCAAGCTGATTCCCCTTGCTGAGGCAGGATGCTGCAGGATATATCACTTGGCTGGCAGAGATCAACTAAGGCGCAGCCATCATGCCGCTGGCATAACAACGCCTCCTCTTTTGTGCCCACTTTGGTTCTCCCTTAGTTTGGGGTTTCTTGCCTCTGTTCTGAATGGCTAGATATTATACACTTGTATTCATTACATTATTCTGCAAATATGCTGTACATGTTGCTTGTAATTCGGGAACTCTTTCTGGGATTTAGTTTGCACATATTGTACAAGGTTGCTCCGAATACATAAAAACCTAGTGTACTGTTTTTCTCTGCTCGTTCGGCAACAGCTCCTAATGTTAGATACAATACGGGCGCACAGCTGCATCTTCCAACACAGTAGTTTTATCATACGAACTGTGCTCCATCCCCTTGGGGGGTGTAGAGAGGAGGATTCTGGCAGAGAGGACTGTTCTGGAACAAGCACAGTGCCTGACATGCAGCCCTGCGTAAACTAAGTTTACACAATGATGTGTACCACGTAACTACATAACCAGGTATGAGGTCTTAGGCCAATCCCAGAGATTGCAAATATTGCGCTCACACAGTAAGGGTACCTTTAGCCAGATAGATAATTTGGCATGGTTGGGATGTGTGTGCTACACGCCCTGTTAGTAATGCTAATTACTTTGCTTCGTTACATCTGCCTAATGATCAAAGCACATTTGCTTCATAATAAACAACATTAGTTTCAATAAAGTATTGTAAAATTTCTTCGTGTCTTTCTTGTATTTACCACGGGCATGCACGACTGAGTGAGCTATAAAAGGGAAGGGTCTGTTTTTAAGGTTCCCTTGGAGACTACAGGGTCATGCTCGAGGTTGCCAAAATCACCTGCTACACTGGGAATGTTAGGAGTTCAGGTGAGGCACTGTGAGATATCCAGGATCTAGATCAACAGGTACTGACGTTGTAGAGAGATTCAGTCCCTACATTCTAATGTCCTGACGTCCTATCACCCAGTTTTGATTTACCAGCAGAATCTGTGCAATAGTATCAAGTTTACAAATGTATTTTGTCTTTGATGCTGCCAATACATCATCAATATATTGCAACAGGACTGAGTTGCATGGCATCCGCAAATGTTTGATATCTTTCTTTAGGATCTGACAAAAAATGGAAGGACTTTTAGTATACCCCTGTAAAATTAGACACCAACAGAGATCTTTATTTTAGAACTGAAATGCAAAAAAGTGACTATCCTTATGCAGGAGAATTGAGAGGATAGCTACATCTATTGGAATCTGGAATAAAATGACTGCAGGATTTGGTACCACTGGATAGCATGGAATCACTATTTTCTTTTTTTATGTCCGGCACTATTCTCCATTTAACGTTTGTTTTTTTAATGCCCATCATGGGAGATTTGCACATAATACCAAGCACTTCATGTAGAATTTCTTGTTCAATATTTTTTTAGTGGCGGGATTCTTTTCTTCTTCTGCCTCTTTTGAATGCATGTATCATCTGATTCTAGAAAAATCTGCATTTGGTTTAACATTAATCTTGGCAGGCTTTGCACATTTTATCAATCCTTTCTCTTGTCCTTATACAGCATCTCTTAAATCCAGAGGCAAACCATATTTAGTGGGAACTGGTAACCACTGAACTCTTAAATCTTGTGTAGGGGTTGGCGGAACAGCAAGATAATACAGAGATAGACAGATAATACAGAGTTCTTCCAACAGGCAGAAATATGCATGTCGCGCTGCAATTTAGTGCCATTAGCAAGAGTAGCTCAGAAAACATCATGAATGGCACCATGCGGTGCACAAGTGAGCGAAGCTAATTGAGTTGATTTTGCTGCCACTCCAGTGGAAAATCTACTCGAGCAACATCAAATGTACTTGAGAATCAGCCCTCTGACTACCCATGACCATTCGGATTAAAAAATGGTGCTAGGGAGGGCCAAATCTCGCTTACGCTCACATTTTGGGAGTGTAGCTGGAAAAAAATCCGCCAATGGCGATTGGTGGAATTTGCCCGGAACTAAGCTTTACAAGAGTAACAAGGAGTTGCCAGATTCTACCACTTCTGCGGGTGGGATGAAACATTCTGCCCAACCTTAATCTTAATAACTGTGATTTCATTTTAAAGTCTTCATCTTGGGTGTCGATTGCAACACAATCTGGTGTTCAATAAATCACACAATTCCTGAAAAGTATGTCTCTGCCCAATAAATTAAGAAGACTCTGAATGCATATGAACTGATGATTGTTCTTCATTGATCCTATTTTAACAATCACATCTGCAATAACCTGATTAACAATCTGTTTATTACAATCCTGAGAGGGGTAGGTTTGGACCCTCCACAGATTAAACTGTTGAGTGGATAACTCCTGTGGCTATCAAACATGGCACCAGGGTGGCTATTTACCTCAACATCTACATATAGGCCACTCTGGTCTACCACCAGGATTGCGGCAGGCAAGCAATCCTTCTCCTCTTCCCCTCTGGCACTGTCATTGGGAATTAGTCTCTGGGGAAAATTGAGAAAAATCATTATTCAGAATCAATTGATTCTGCTAGGCATCCTAGACTGTAAGGCATCTAGTTTCTCATGTGTTACTGCAACACTGGAGCTTCTGGCCTATTCACATGAAACAGCCCTTGATTTTGCACATTCTGCACAGACCATGGTTGAGCTGGGGCTACTGACTATGACTGCATCTTTTTCGCATTCCACTGCATCTCGGAATCAAAATCAATCTACAGTTGATCTGGATTCTGTCTGCTCTTGCATTTCCAGTGCCCGATTTTACCACAATGACAAGCAATTTTTCCAAAGCATTTTCAAAATTGTTGTCAATCTATGAACCTCCTTGAACCATTAATCTGGTTCCGCTCGCTATTTTGGAAGATTAATTGTAAAAGAATAAAGATTACCCATCATCCAGGGCACATGCATATAATTCACAGCATGCACTTCTCTCCGGAAATTCTTAAACTGTCTCTAACTTGGAATTACTAACAGATCCCTTTGTTTTCTTTCTGCCTCTGAAGCTTTCTTTTTAGTAGTACCCTTCTTACACCTTTCTCTGTAGTTCTTCAAATTTCTCCAGTCCTTTGTCTTTTCAATTAAGTCTTTAATGTGAGCTTGTATGGTCACCAAGCCCACCTTTTTATTTTCTCATTTGTCAAATCCATTTTATAATTTCTCTGTACAGTCCTTGTTCTACTGATGTCAACCTCCCATTTGTCAGCTAGTTCATCAGGCTTATCATGTGCTTAATGTGCACACATTACAGCATCTCTGATCAAATTTCTAATTTTATCCACATTGTAAGACATCAGTTTGTTTAAATCAATTGTCCCTTGCAATGGTTTGCCAAATTCAATCTTCTAAAGACCAATTTTTCTATCTCTGTCTTTAGCGGGCTCAGCAGGAACAATAGCAGACATGCCCTTTGAAATCAGAGAGGCAATAGTTGTATCTCTGCTAGTACTCTGAAAAAATGCCAATGTGTTCTCAGATGGGGCACTAAATGATGAAGCCATAACCCGCAACCACAGTCAATCCCTGTGCTAGTGCAATTGTATCATATCCCGCTGCACCCATATCAGGTGTTACGGAACCCAGTGGCTCTCTCTCCATCTCCTCAGTGTATGGAGAATGCCTGATATACCAAAGACCATTTAAAAAGTGATCCTCCTCATGCGAATCCTTTTCTCAGCTCTTCTTCTCTCTTTCTCCCTCATCGTCGTTCTTTTTGCTTTATGCTTCTTTGACCATTGCAGGGAAAACTCTCACTCCTTCTACCATATTCTCCCTCCTGCATCTCGCCTGATGATCTTTAAGTCACTAACTCTTCATTTGCTTTTTCATTTTCTTTCACTCCTGCTCTGTAGCTATCTGACCACATGTTTTTCAATGTCTCAAACTGTATAGTTCTAGCTAAAGGCTTTCTCTCAATAATGGTCTGCCTCAGGCTATCTATCTTTCTAATGTTAAAGGTACCCTCTCAAGGTAATTGGAAGACCTTGTCAGATGAGGTATAGTCATGCCAAAACCTAAACAAGGTAAAAATACAGTACCCAATACTTGTCATCATTTCACATGCAGGCGAACTCTCTGCAGGTATTTTCTGCCCCTCCGTAGCAGGTATGCTAGGAGTTTTAGGCATTTTCAACACAGTACCAATTAATCTCACTCAAAATAAGAAAAAGAAACACAAAACAAGCTAGTGAACAATAACCAATCCCAGTGCTGCTATCCTAAAGGTCGACTGATCACAGCACAGCTTTGACAACAACCAAGCAATGACAGTGGGATTCGTTGACTGCCTAACCAACCTCAGCATGGCTTCTTTGTGAATGGGAAAACAATTAAACTGTATTTCTCAATTAACACACACACTAAATGAACTAAAATAAATCTTGCCTACTCAACATTAACAGTAGAAAAAGTTACAATACAATATTTGTCAAAAACAATAGAAACAAGACTAGTACTTCTTTGGCACTTCTCAAACTCAGTTCACACTAAAGCAGACTCCTGTTAAGAGGATATTTACCTCTGGATATTTTATTTACTACGGTGCACCAAAGAACAACAACCTAATTAGACATGCAAACCCTAGGAAAGAAACTTGTTAATTCAGAAAACTCATATTGATGAGTATGCAGCAGCTAACAAATCACACTAACTTTATTCAGACAAGTTCAATATTAATAATCTCTGTAGGGCAAAGTAAATTGACATCTTTCCATGAGACTTTAAAACCTGGCTGTTTGGGCTCAGATTAATTCATCAGGTATAGTTGTGTGGTATCAGACTTCGGTTGAAGCAGCTGTGCGCTTTACAAATGCTTTTTGATTGCTTTGTTTGATTGATGATAATATCTCAAGATCTTGGATTTCGACGAATATGATTACCAAACCAACCAATATAAAAACCAAAACATCTTTGATGCAAATCACAAATAAGAAAGGTATATCAAAATCACAGTAATCAAACCACCAATTGAACCCAGGATCACAATTACATAACCAAAGACCTCACAAGCTGCATAACAATTCACCTCACAACACAAACCAAAGCACTTCAATAACTCATCAGAACACTCTCAATCACCAGAATCATTCCTCTCAATTTATACTTACAATCCTTCTCACTCAGGAACTAGAGCAGTGCTGTCACGAGCTCAGCAAACTTGACCAGGAAAATCCACATAGGAAAATCCACTAAAACTAGGGACAAGGAAAAAAGAGAAATTTCTAAAGCAGAAAAGGGGTGTTTTAACTTGCAACCATCCTCTGCTACCAAAAAGTTGTGGGAACATGGGACCCTGCAAATTTTACGCCCCAAAATATTATCTCAACTAAATGCTTATGGGCTGATGAATTGTTAATTGTGTTAATTTCATGAGGCAATGTGTTGGTGGATATGGCACCGCCCAACACATCAAAAATACAGTCAGGTAAGGGACCACTCTTTAACTGAGTACTAGATAAGTGGAATACATTGATAAATGCAAATGCAAAATAGCATTGCCACGAAGGCTCTTAGCAAATAGAACATTACATAGTAGTGCAAAATCAGAACTCTTCTAAGTCCCATGTGAACAGCAAAATCAATTGAGAAATGGACAACATCACTAGCAGCAGCTAAGTCTTCGGGAAAGTCTTCTGGCTCACCCTCGAAATGTAGGGTTTATATACATTATTTTCACTTCTTAAATCACTAAAACTGTAAAATCAAGGTGTGATCAAAAGTGTTACTTTATCAGCATATCAGAGCACAGTTTTATTAAATGTCATTATTGCCAAAGTACCTAAGCACTATCCCACTATATGAATATTGATTCTGCCCGCTTTATGTTAATGTCATCAGGAGATGGTGGAACAAACTAGTTGCAAGAACAACAGCAATTTGTGATGAATGAATAGCGTACAGTCAGATAGCTGATGGTCCATGGAAAAACATCTGATCAAGCTAGAAAGATTTAATCAAGAACAGCAAGACCAACGTTGATGGAAATAAACATACATGACACTACTTGACTGTGTTCTGCAGAAATAATGAACAGTAAAATGAGCAGGTTGAAGCATTCATTTAGAAAAAGATGGCTAGTAGGGCCAAATTGAGACCTAGTTAACAAGTGTCAGGAAAACACACTTCTATATGTCAAAGAAAATCTGTTTTTAAATGCAATAGCACAATATCAGTGTATGTATGTATAATCAAGAGTAAAACCACGTGCTGCACATTGTTAATGATACACAAAAATATAAATGTACAAAAACTCTAACACAATGGTAGAGTCTCTATGTTTGTTGATATGTTCACTAAACTGAAATCATGAAACGACTTCTTCAAATAGCCCTGGAGTAAAGTACTGCCTTTGATTGTTTTCAGATTCACTGGAGTATTGGTGAACAGAGCTGCAAGCAGTCCTATCTGTGAGGTCCAAAGCAGGTAATGAAGAGCTGAATGACAGCAGGACGGTCAACGACTACGAAAATGAGGAACTAAGTGAAACATCTGATGGCAATTTTTCTCTGGTTTTCGTGAGGCAAAGCACTGGGTAGTCCTTTGTAATATAATAAAAGGACACAAGATGGCTGCAAAGACTAGACTTCTCAAAATATTTGGTCTCTCCAAGAGATTTCTTGAGAACTTGAACAGATTGGGTCATGAGACTGGATGTAATCTGAATTAGTTGGATAGGAACCTGGACCTCCCTGGGAAGGAACAAGGAAAGAAAAGGTTTTGGCCATTACACATCATACAAAGGGCAGGTGAGTGGGGATTATATGCTTACTTGGCACAGAGGGGATGTCATGAGATCATGCCAACTCCTTGGCTGAGTGAGGATTTCTGATAATTGATTACAAAGAATGCATAAGTCTTATAAATAAAAGCGTTTCTGAAGCATAGAAAGTGGCACTACAGCTATTGACTTGGTTAAGATGATGTAGAATATTTTTTCCAAAATACCAAGCCCTAAAATACATTGTGGAGTGAAAAATCATCTGTATATCATTCCTAAATGTAGTGACTAGAAAATTATGTTTGTAGGGAATTTTATTACTCCCTTTTTATAGCACAAACCTCAATAACTAAGAACAAAGATAATTTTTGGAAAAACGTTTTCATTGCTTAGAAACCTACAAAGAGGACCTCTGGGATATGCTGAAAACTGGTGTTCCTTGGTTCCTGACATATTCTTTCCTTACATCTTTAAGTGTGCCAATTTTAGGGGTGTGGCTTGCGCTGCGAAGGTGGGGACCATGTTTTAGATAAGCTCCGTGCCTACCGCCTACTATATTTCATTAATTCTGCTTTCCTCTGCATCGTCCATTAACCATATGCTGCACCACTGATGGCACAAAATACGCTGATCCTGAGGAGCCGCTTTGGGTGACTGGGGGTAGCTCTGTACCACAGTGGCATGCCTCACCCTTGCCTTCTTTTTGGAAAAGGCCTTTCCCCTTCCTGGAGCAGCTGTCCACCGGGTGCCGCAGTGACTACTGGCTGTTTTGTATAGTGGCACTGGTCAATCCTGCCACACCAATCCTATAGTGGTACTCCTGGGAACAGGGGGGCCCTCCTCCCCAACTTGACGCTCCTGCTGGCCTGGATGAGCCGAACGACGAGAGGACCAAATCAACCCACCGCCCTACTCCATCCTGCGGCAAGCTCACATAGAAGCTCATCCTCATCTGATAGACTGACAGAGAGTGAGCGTGGTGGCAGAAATTGTAGCCCTTCAGATGTGAACATTTTTGTTGTGGAGATGACAAGCTGCGGGCTCCTGCCTGGGGCACGACCAGCCAACTTAGTTGCACAGTGGACTCCAGTTCCTGGACTGCACCTAACAAGTGAGCGGCCTGCCTTTGCTCATCTAGGGCTCCTGAACAACCAGGTGATTCACTGCCATGGGAGTTTCTTCTTCCTTGGGGGCACTGGAATAGCCAACACTGCTCACCCCAACGTTATGTTCTACTATTCAGTGAGCTGCTCCACTGGGCTACAGCCACCTCATGGTACTCGTTCAGAAACTTGCCCCAGACTTCTGTAAGACGCAAGGCCCTGAAACAGGTGACTGCCTCACAGGGTCCATTTTGACCAGCAGCCTGCCCTCCGTGTCTCAATCAGTGGTCTACCACCTGTTTAACCCCCAGTTTCTGGCTCTTGCCTGCTGACCAGTGGGTACACACTGTGTGGTGTGCCTCATCACCCTGTGGAATCCGGCACACAATGGTGCTTTACAGTCATCAGGATTTACCTCTGCTGTTTATATTAGCCTTAACAATACTCCGTAGATTGGATACCTGCCATCTATAAACTGGAGACCTGACTGAGCCACAAAGTTGGTCAACACAGGTGTTTCCTGTATTTACACAACATACTCAGTCTCTGTCACATTACAAGTTCCACAACTGTAATCACTATATTCCTTCATTGCTACCATTGTTGGATCACCCAACCGCTTCAAAGGTTCCACCTGTCTCCTGCTGGGCTGCTCGTGCTGTACACTCCCTCCTGCTCAATTGTGTATTCAGGCCCTGACTCTCCTGAACTGCTGCTCGGACTGCTCGTGCTGTGGGGTGCTGTTGTGCCCATTTAGCACTTGTGAGCGAGTTCGCTTTGCTGCTGGGTGTCCACAATTGAATCTTCCTCAACCTACCTTTCATTATGGGCAACCTGCTGTCGGGAGCCCAAGACTCATCTTCACCTCCCAAGGGACCATCGCCATCTACTTTAGAACCCACCGAGATGGACTGGAACTCTAACGCCACTTCCATAGAATGCAAGTTGGATGCCGTTCTGGCAGACATTGAAAGTTCTCAAACCTTGTTAGAACAATGCATCAACATTGTGGCTGCAGACATCAAGTTGTTGTGTCTGGACCTCCGTAACCTGGCATATAAGGTCTAGGGGTGGGCGGAATTTGCGAAAGTGACTTTCGCAAATTATCGCGAAAATGTTAAAAATCTCCGCAAACACGTGGAAATATCGCGAAGATGCAGAAGTTTTTTTCCCGCCCGTTCGCGGTATTTTCTGCGTGGTCGCGGCTCGCCAACTTACCCATGCGGTTGCTCGCGGGCGCGGCCATCTTGTTTTCACTCTTCTCGCGGTGCATGATCGCAAGAAGAAAGACGTGATCGCACGACCAATGACATTACTGCGGGCGCGAACTGTCGCGAGACAGCGCAAATGGCTACCAACAATCCAACATCTCGTGGAGAACGCGACCGGATCGGGAAAACTTGTCGGCGAACGCGGGGATTCAGATAAGGCGATCGCGCGCGCGCAAGAATGTATTATTTTACAGCGCGAGCAAGAAACAAATTATCGCTAAGCTGCGGAATGCGGAAATTTTGACATTTTCGCGCTCTGCCAGGAACGAGAAAATGTCAAATTATCGCAATTTCCGCAAGCGGAACGGAAATTTAGCCCAGGCCTAATAAGGTCCAGACTGCTGAACAAGCTCTCCTCACACTGCAAATCCAAGTGCCGGGACACAGAAAAAAGTCTACATTCCCTACAGGAGCAGATCCATATACTAGAGGCGAGGGCCGAAGATGCTGAGGGCCACTCTCGTTGGAATAATATTCATGGTTCCAATTCATCCTCTGCAAAACGCTTGTCGGTGTCTCACTACTAACGTTGTTGATCCTTTCCATGATCCTGGTGGGTTTTTCCCTGAGTTTAGCTGTAGGGTTCACCCCTGGTGATGGGAAGGCATCATGAGAAGTCCCACATGTAGAGATCAACAGTGTGATAATGACACAGGCATGAGATTATAGTTAATCACATCAACAAATCATACTTTTGATGCTTCGCGAGAATCTCACCACGGCAGATTTAAATCATGTTAAAAAGGTATAGGTAAATTGGGCTGATTGGTTAAATGATGTACTGCAGGAGGATCAAGAGGCCTTGATATACATAAGCCAGATTACCTAATGTTATTTTTTGTCAAATGTACATTAGGGTTACTTCCCTTTGTTTAGTACAGTATAACATTAAATGGCGGCTCCTCCATTAGGTGGAGGAGCGTTGCCCCACTGCTCTTTGAGCAGGGCAGAAAGTAAAAGTAAAATGAAAATAACACAATGTTATTAACATTTTATTTTTCAGTGCTGAGCCGGGGCAGGGCTGTGCTATCCTGACAGACAGCAGCAGCCAGCAGGGAGGAGGAGTGGTGGGCACATGAAGGTCGCATGGTGGTTTGGCAGGGTGTCTTACGATGGTCAAACCATCATGCGCACTTAGCATTTCTCCACCCGGCTGTGTTGCACATCCGGGTGGAGAACAGTCTCAGGCTTCCAGGAGCTGTCTCAGCGGCAAACGAGGATCCTCAGAACAATCACGCCGCTGCTGTCATTCTGGTAATAATATTACCAGCATGACAGCAGCGTCGTGATTGGCTTAGAACAGACTTGGAGCCTGTGTGCTGCCGGAAGTCAGAAACACAAGAGGACGGAGAAGAGGAGGAGGTTGGATTGAACATAGGTAAGTGATATTTTATTTTTTCAAGATCCCCCAACCCCTCGCCCCCACTGCCCACCACTTCTGGTCACCAGCAGCCGCCACTGAGAACATAGAAAAAAATCTAGGGCCCGATTCACAGAACTAACTTACGACAAAATCCTAAACTTACTACTTTTGATATTCACAGAAGTTAGGATTTTGTCTTAAGTTTGTCTTAAGACAAACTTAAGAATGACTTAAGACAGACTTAAGACAAACTTAAGACAAACTTAAGACAGACTTAAGACAGACTTAAGACAAACTTAAGTTAGGATTTTGTCTTAAGTTTGTCTTAAGTCTGTCTTAAGTCTGTCTTAAGTCTGTCTTAAGTTTGTCTTAAGTGTGTCTTAAGTCTGTCTTAAGTTTGACTTAAGTTTGTCTTAAGTCTGTCTTAAGTCAGTCTTAAGTTTGTCTTAAGACAAACTTAAGACAAAATCCTAACTTCTGTGAATACCAAAAGTAGTAAGATTAGGATTTTGTCTTAAATTAGTTCTGTGAATCGGCCCCCTAGCCTTTAACTGGCATGTGCTTTTATAGCAATAAATATTCAATTCTTGTTTTCCTTTTGCTGTAGGAAAAGGGAGATCTGCTTTATGTTTTTGTAAATGGTGGATATACTGAAGGTGCTACATATATTTGCCTGCATTGGGGGCACAGAAGAATGATACCTCCATTGTAGATTGTTCATGTATTACATACAGGTAACATAAACTATTTTTATAGGCCAATAATTAGCCTCAGTTGATAGCTCTGGCAATGTCGGACTGTACTATTAGCAGGGTGGGGGCAGTTGAGGCACAAACACACACATAATCACTCACTCACAATCATGCATTCACACATGCACACACACACATCCATTCACAACCTTACATCCATATATTCATGCACGCACCAAACATTAAAAACAAAATCATACTTACCTGCTCATCTCTGCCTCAGAGGTCCCAGGAGGGTTGGGACTGCTGCCTTCCCTCATTGGCTGACCTTAGATCAGTCAATGAGGGAAGGCAGCAGTCCCTTACTCGTCACAGAGTAGGATGGGGTTAGTGTGACTGCTGTCAGTGATTGACACTCAGCCCTGTGCACTTCAGGGCTTAGAACTGAAGCGTCTAGGTCAGAGGCAATCGGTGACGCTCCCCCTCATCATGAGGGTGAGGGCCTTGAGGTGCTTTGCCAGGCTGGAGTTGTGACGCCCACAGGAGCGCATGTCTAGCTCCTGGCTGCCTGACCTGATAATAAAGAGTGTCTGTCAGGCTGCCCTTTGCCCAGCCTCACAGACTTCTTCATAGTAGCCAAAAGGTGAGGGGTGTGGCCCTTTATATCGCGCCACATCTGAACTCTGGGAACCTATTATTCATTTGGAAAAAAGTCATTATTTGTACTTGATTACCTTTTTCCCATGGTCATTAATCATTTAAAACTGCAATCCTCTTCATATCATCAGAAAAAATATTGATGGCATGGAGGAAAATATTTCAGAGGTCTACCTTCGGCAAGATCAGTAATTCAATTTTATCCAGGAAATTATGGCCAGGAATGAAGTACCATTTCAATTAATTCTAATGTTCACTTAGTGAATGGAATTCACCATTGTCCATCAAGCTTTGTGGTCAACAATGTGAGCTATTAAGTGAAAACTCTTCAAAAGTGAACATTTCCCAGAAGGCCCAAAAATTATATTTTGATGTGATCTCATCTATCGAAGGGCTTCCGTGGCACTATTCTGGCGAATCTTTAAACCGTGATCCCCAAGAGTATTGAAAGGTTTGTTATGACTGTAACCATTCAGTTAATAAGGTTCTGAATAAAGAATTTGGATGAGCCCTACGATCCTTAATTACAGAAATCATGCATTATTTTAGTTATTTCAATAAATATTGTCATAAAATGTAAGGTATGAATGTTATTGCTGTCTGTAACATTAGGTACTATGTAATGTATGACTTTATTAAACTTAATTCTTCGGAAACAAATGTATTATGTGCATTCATTTGTTGAACAACACGGGTTTGGGACAAATTCCAGCCTTTTGAGGCAGCTCAGCGCTAGGAACTTGTGAGCGTCTGCATTATAACTAAGTCATATAATATGTATGCAATTGCATGGAACTTTACACTTCAAATACGCTGATTTGGTGGTCTAGAGGCACTTGCCGTATTTATATTAAATTAGGGTGACTAGATTTTGAGAAGTAAAAACCGGGACAGGGCAGACATAAAAGTAGAACAAAAGGATTTAGCCTTAACTTTTATGTCTGGCCTGTCCCGATTTTTCTTACTTTCATGTCTGGCCTACCCAAATTATTGTGTTATGAACGGGACAGGAGTGTGTGTGTGTGTATGTGTGTATTTATATCCACTTTAAGTAGATATGTGCTGTCCTTAACTAATTTCTCTGTTTCTTGCACAAATTGCAGGGGAAAATCAGCTGCATGCTTCGAGCAGAGGGGAGACAGAGTGGGGAGAAGGGCAGGGCGTCCCAGGGTAGAGGTGCTGTCATAACTAATGTTATGAAAATCCCTGCACTCCTCCCCTCTGCTGGGGGCATGCAGCCGACTTCCCCCTGTTCTGCCTGAAAGCAACAGAGAAATTACTTAATGATACTATACCTTTCAATTGTCCTTCGCAGGCTGCCTTTACCTTTGTCTCAAAAACCAGGACATCAGTGCTTAATTTGTAAAATATGAAGTGCCAGGGCTCTGACCAGGGGGACACTGTAGCTTGCACCACCCATCGCCCTTGTCATCGCTGCCAAAACAACTGCTAACCATCTCTCTCGCATGTAAATGCGACAGTTCAGATTATTCCAGGTCCCCAAAGCTAAAGGAATGGCTGGGGGATCAGGTATTTGCAATTTCAATGTATATTGTACTCCTAAACAACCGTTGTTATGTTCATCTCTAAATCAGTTGAGCAACGCCCCCATGTGGTAGACTGTTCTATGTTTGGTGTTGACAATCAGGTGCCAATGCGGAGCACCGGAAACCAATTAAGTGCCGGTGCTCGGCACCGGAAAGCTCCGTCTCAAATTAAGCACTGCAGGACATGTATTTAAAATTAAGGAAAGCGTTGGGACACTGGAACAGTCCTCAGAAAACCGAGACTGTCCGGGGAAATCTGGCACGTCTGGTCTCCCTATCTTAACTGCTATACTATCTCCCTATTGTTTTGTTTTCTCTCATGTCTCTCTTTTACCCATGGGTGGGGCGACGATGGACTTCAGAACGCCCAGACTGGAGTGAGCCAGATCAAGTGTCAGGTTCTGAGGATGTAGACCCACTGAAAACCCACCCAGTCCATAAACCTACACTAGTGAGCAGAGATGGGCACGTGATGCCTGTGTTAGCCATCTAGGAAAGACAGGGAAAGGGAGAGAGAGAAGCAATGGGCTGGAGATATTTCCTACATGGAATTGTATCATTCACAGCGCAGCGCTGTGCAACCTCAGTGTGAGAAGAAGGTTTACTCTCACCAGCTGCAAAACAAGGAAAGATAGGTGAGTATATTAAACCAGCTGGAGAGAAAAGGTAATTACAGACAAAGATAAAAGCTTACCGATTTTTTAGAGTGAAGGTAGCAGTACTGAGCTGCGGGCCATCCCGGAATCCAGCTGTAAACCCCAGGACTGCCACAAACACACTGGGTAATATAGAACTACAAGACTCAAACATGCCATCAAGAATAGTAATGCAAAAGGGAATTAGGGAACTAAGAAGGGGAATGACCAAAGGAACTGAGGAGGAAAAACACAACAAATGTGAGGTTTGGATAGGAGAGAGAACTGGTTAGGTAAATAGAGAATATGACCTTACAACAAGGAAGTGACTTGTTTTCATGCCCCAAGCATTCTATAGGGCTTGTGTTTGGCCTACATCCTGAAATCTGGGGAGGAGGCTTCCTGCTGTACGCTAGACATCAGAGATCCTGATGAGGTCACAGGGTGCAAGAGCTGGAGAAGGCATATGGAGATATGCACCCTATCGTGGTGCTTTGATTGTCTGTCAGTTCTGGGTCTAACCAGCAGTGGCCCGTGCAGGTAACAACGGTGAGCCGGTTGGGCGGGGTGGGGGGAACTCGACAGATGAGGACGAGGGAAAATTAATTATTTAATTATTTCCCCCCACCCCACCTCTCTTACATGCACGGGCCACTCCTGGGTCTAGCCTCAGTGCTATAGTGTGCCCACTGTTGCAATCTGCAAAGTCTCTGCACTGCTGCTAGGTGGGAACTTAGCAGCAAAGTTGATAATGTGGGGGAGGAGCAGTGATGGGCCACAATGTCTACCAATGCTCCAGGTGTTAAAGGAGCATTATGCTTGTGTCCTATCACTTTTCCAATGGGTTTCACCAAACCAAATGCAAGAGGTGGTAAGAAGGGGTTACAGTAAGAGGTTAAGTGACTTAATAGTCAGTGTTGTAAACTGTTGATATTAGAAATATTTGTATCAGACTCGTTTACCTTCGGGTAATTGTATTGTGCTCTATAAATTTATTTTTCATTTCATTTCATATCATTTCATCAGGCTTCGGGGACAGCCGTTAACAGCATAAAATATGCAAACTTGATAGGGAGTGACCACCTGCATAGGTTTCGATTCCTTCTCTCAGTTAATTAAGGAATATTTTTACTCTAAAGGGAAAACTTCAACTTGCCCTGAAAGGATAGCTCCAGCCGATTGATAAAGGAGTAACCCCCATGGTAAGAAACCTGCCTTTTCTGCATACTCACTCCCGTTTTTCCCTTTTGCTGGACCTTATATTAGTTCTGGCTTTAGAACTCTGTGAACTTTACCCCTGCTCACCAGCAGTAAAGTGCCTGAGCTCCCTCTTTAAACATGGTTTAATTGGTATATTCCTAATTGCTATATTTAACTTGCCTATAAGTCCCTACTATACGGTACACGGTATACCCAGGGCCTGAAACTTAAATGCCACTGTTGGACTGTAGCACCTATTGTGCCATCCACTGCAGTGACAGGGCAGATATGACTTCATGCCTATCATTGTGGAGTGACCTCTGCATTTTTTAAACCTGCAGCCTGACCTATGAAAATGACCCTTTTGACAGGTAAAAAGCTACCTTTGAAATATTAGTAAGTCATCCCTATGTAAGGCCACACAGGTACATTGCATGGTATTTAAAAGTGGGACATATACCAAAGTTGAAGTAGAAAGTTAATGTCCCTGGAGTGACAAGCCCCAAAAAGCATTTTCAATGTGGCAGGTGTAGCTGTCCTATGTAAAATACCAGAGTACAGATTAAAAAACTAATAATGTATGTCGGGAATGAGACTAACTAGAAAAATAATTACACAGCTATTTTTGATAGTGAAGTTGGATTTGTTTTTTAAATAAGGAAACTTATGTTCAGAAAGTTACCTTTTCTCTGGTTGGAGTTCCTGTGTGTTAACTTGCATTTACTCTCCAGCATCATCCAGGCAGTGATTAATAATTAATAGGTGTAAAAAGAGTGTGAAATGCCTTCCAGGAGCAAACAATGGGCTAACCTGAATGGGGAGAGATGACTCTTCTAAACTCTACAGAATATGCACAGTGGGGCAGTGGGCTCCCTCTTTGACACTACAGTGTCAAATCCTGCTTGTGTGCCACAGCCCGCTTGACAAGTCTGCTGAGTTCACATATAACAATTAGGACACAATTGAAAGAGAGAGAACAGGATGCCAAGACTTCTGTATCCAGTGTCTGGTTGCGGAAGCACCCTACTTTGGTCCTACCAGACTTCGATCTCTGGGTTGGTTGTGGGTACAGTACCCGCTCCAAACTGGGCTTTAATGTTAGATGTTAGATATTGGAGGACATTAGGATTACCATAGTACAATCCTCCCATATACACCCAGCCCTCAGAGTCCAAGTTTAGTGTAGCAGAAGTTCTTTGCCATCTTGAAAATGTCTTGACACATTGCATTTTAGTACATTTTCCAGTAAGGCAAATAGGAACTAATGAAAAAGTATGCATGGTTTGCCCTGGTAATTTTTACCCCATTGGATAAAGAGGGTCAGGCATCACAACACCCATTAGTTTGTGGCAAGCATAAATGTAGCATCTACAGACTCCAACTTCAGAACACTTTCTGGACCGGTGGAAGCTCAGAAGACAATTGGAAATGCTGTCTGTGACCCCATAGGAGTCTCGAAGAACCGGACCTGGCCCCTCTTGTACCCAGGAGAAAGTTGACTCCAAGGGTCAGTTGGCTGGCCTGTATTGATGCAGGGAGACAAAAGCAGCAAGAGGCTTTTTCCTTGAAGGACCCAGCTCGCCAGTGGCAAATAAACCTGAACTGGACCCTGCTGTTGACCTTTGACTGACACCATGTAAGTTTCTAAGTGCCTTTCCTGTGGTCTACAAGAGCTTTAGAAATGTACCCTGTAGTGGATTGGGATTTAAAATACGAACAGTCTAAATTAAGATTTTGATGGACGGGATATTCTGTCACAAATATTACTATATCCCATCCACCATATCACTGTGCCTTTCAATATAATGCACTTGTTATATGGTGGACAGGCTATCCGCCACGGAGTATCTCATCCGCCAAACTCTAAATTAGGACCTAAGTCAAAAAGTTAAATCTTTGACCAAGGTGAACCTGGTTGGTGTATCTGAGCCGTGCTCCGTCGCTGTCAGCCTGAAATTGTGCCTAGGTCCCCGTCTACCACGACCATAGTCTATCATTTGCGCTTTTTTATTTTTGCCACTATTTCTACATATACCCTAAAAAATCAATCTCCAGTTTCCCTTATTGGATTTTTGTCATTTGGGCGTCATTTTGTTAATTACTTTATTTGTCTCTATTTTTTCAAGTTAATTCTGGGATTTTTATTGTTTTGCATTTGAATGTATTGTTATTTTGGTACTGTGTGCATACTTTACAAATAGTCCTAAATTAAGCCTGCCTTCTTTGTGCCATAGCTACAAGGGGGTTGAGCTAGGGTTAATTTAGGGACTTTGAGGGTTCACCCTAACAAGGATTTTGATTATTCCTTTAGGTGGGTAGCCACTCACCCCAAATAATCACTCAATATCTTAAACCCACCTATAATAAATATTAAAATATTGCAGTCTCTTCCACAGAGTTTGCACTACAACAAGCCCAAGGTTGGGAAAAAGGGCACAGAGCCTAACTGGAGCTGCAGAGCTATATATCAGTAATTCTGCCAGTTATGACTCTCTCAAAAGTAAAAGTGCTATTAACGACGTTGTAAATAATAAAGATCAGTAAATACTCCCAATTATATCCTGAGAAAATCCACTCCCCCATGTTTCCCTTAAGGACATTGAGACATGCACAGGCATACATGTTTACATTGTCCCAAGTAAGACAAAGTGTGGTTAAAAGGTAAGGTAAGACCAGTGAGAATTTAGATTTGAATGAGAGTGTACTGATATTCGGTTTGAATATTGCTACGAAGCAGTGTTCAGCTATTTCACAAGGCTGGTAATGTTGGCATTACAC
Source organism: Triturus cristatus (assembly GCF_964204655.1). Classification (NCBI taxonomy): domain Eukaryota; kingdom Metazoa; phylum Chordata; class Amphibia; order Caudata; family Salamandridae; genus Triturus; species Triturus cristatus. The sequence continues at coordinate 287,687,092 of NC_140591.1, read as the reverse complement.
TCAAATTTACCTTTGCCAGAAATTGAAAATTCATGTCCCCTCCTAATTTTAAGCAAAGCACAAATGAAGTCAATTAAATTGCATATAGGGAATTGTCCCTAGCTAAATTTCATAACAATTGTGAGTAAATCCCTTTGTGGCAGGAGATCACTCTGAGTCTCGAGTGGGCAATCATCTAGCCACATTGGGTGCTCATGCAAGAGAAATAATTACTGAAAATATTTGAAAGATCTCATGGCTCCCAGTGAGAATGGTTTATAATTTTCCCTTCATGGAGTTTGAGGAAATCGTATAGAGACTGTGGGACATCTGCTAGACCATGCTTTCAAATTAGAGGGGCTTTCCCTAATTTCTAAGAGAATTTTGAAAAAGGAAAAGAATGTGACGAGTATAACAGATTTACCAGATTGTAAACCATTGTCATTCACAACTGGCAATATATTTGGGAAATCTTGGATAAACTGAACAAAATGGGAAAGATATGTAAAATTATTTACTCATAAAAACACGCTTTGTCATTTTCTGAATGCTTCCCTATCTGCCAAAGAGTAGAATGGAGAACAGTTTTTACATTTTGATGTTTGTTTATATCTAAAAACAATTGCTATCTTTGTTTTTCTTAACAAATATGTAAATGAAGTGAAAGTTGAAAAAAGGGTGAGATCACAATTCTTGCTAGATTTACTTTGCTTCAGACTACTAACAGCGACCAACGACTTGCTCCATTTTAAATCATAATATTAGTGTTGGGAAAATGATTTCACAAGCTCATGGTAATCTATGGCCAAGGACTCCAGAAAATGTATTGACTTGTGACATATTCTTACCTGTGGTGTATACCACTCTCAACCAGAAAGAGTTTGCTTTAAGGAACATTTACATAACTATGTTTATAGCCCATGCTTCCTGTAAAGGTGATCCTATGATGTGGAGGGTGAAGCTCTTTAAGTTTACTCAAAGGTTTTTTTTGTGTTTTGTTCTAGCTAGAGACAAAGTTAGCTAGCTATCAGCATTCATGTCATACCAAGACTAAGAAACAAAGGATCCTGAGTGAGGAGCTTTTGCTCCACCCATTTGTTAATCAGCCTCTTTACCACAGCTTAGCATATGGCTTAGCATATGGATTTGCTTCTCTAGTCAATACTTTGTTGCACAGTCATTCAGACTGTGGTCCAGTCCACAGGACATAATGCTAAGGGGGGTGAGCAAGAAAGTAGCAAGTACATTTTATCATGAAGCTAGTAGAATGCACATCAGGTAGAGTGCTGATTAGTGAGTGGCCCAGAATGTACACCCCAATGAACTAAAATGGCTGCCCTATAAATATCCTAGAACAGTCCCTAACTTGTTTACTGGTAATTAATGCAATATCATAAATCAGCAAACACATGTTAATTATGCACATTCACCATGAAACACCATTGGCCTCAAAGTCTAGTGTATGATAATATAAAGCACCATAGAGATGTGGTTTTCAAAATGAATTTGTTATACAAGTAATATTGTTCTCTCCTCCATCTGAATCTAGCGTTTGTAACTGGGGCTATCTGAATTCAATGAAAGTGGCAAAACAATGCAGCATTGAAAAGGCAAGCATTCCTTTGACTGCTGAAATGAGTTCAGTATGCATACAAGCTTGAATTTGAAACCCAGTATGTGAAATTCCCTTCCATACATTGAAAGATAATTGGGTAAATGTCATAAAGTTTTTAAGTATCAGTTGAAGTTCCATTTTAATACAGTCTCTCCAGAGCTCCTAAACACCGATAATCACTTTGCATGACCTTCTTCTTTAATGTCATCACAAGGACTCACCAAGATGGTTCAATCTTAGCATACACCCACTTACGAATCTCGCCATTGAGAATCCTTGTGGCTCTAGAGAGGTCGACGAACCTTTTCCACCATAGGGGAATTAGAGCTTTCCCAAATAAATTCAAATCATCCATGACATTTAGAATTTACAATCAGTCATTGATGAGAGGTTGGTAAAAGTTTCAGAACCTTTATTTGTCATAAAGTTAGAATCTTCAATTCTCTTTCTTCAGATTAGTAGGAATACATAAATATAAAAATAGGTTTGAATCGAAGTCAGCATTAGAAAATTACACAGTGTTTTATAAAGAAACCTTGTAAGCTAACTAAAGAGTCAACTCTAATTAGAACCCATGAAGAGTTCCTCTGGAGAAGAGCGAATAAGGAATTAACTTCTCTTAAATAGTTGTTCTGGAAACCCAGCCGTGTTCGCTACAGCTGCAGTAACAACTTAATTAACAGTGTGATCCCTGCAGTAGCATTGATCCCCAAAATCTAAAAGTCGTCAACTCAGGGGAAAAGTTAAGGGAATCAAGTCTCCAGAAAAAAGAATCTCAGGACAAGGAGAGACCAAGTGGTAGAACCACTGGAATGACAATAATGGGTAAAGGTAAGTCTCAGAAAGAGAGTTAGAAGAAATGGGGGTGCTAACTACCTAGGAACACTGAGTAATATAGATTCAGACTTTTGTAACAATTCGGTAGGCGTCCTCTGTCGATAACAGTTTTAATAAGCTCTTTGTATTCTAACACATGATCTAATATGGGGTGAGAAGCTGGATAAACACGATGTTACAGTCAGCACATTTCTGAAACATGTCACTAATGCTACGCAGTTCTGTTAAATATATCGTTCATGTAACTGTGAGCAAGAGTCAATTAAAAGACATTTTGGGAATTGTTAATATACACGTTAAGAATGGTTGCCTTGTGCAAATATTTTGACAAGCATTAATTTACATGTGTTTACCTAATATATTTTCACAGTTTATTTACTAGGGTTCTAAACACTATGGGGTCGATTCCGATCTCGGTAGGCAGGGCTCCGAATTGGATTTGGCTTTGCCGTAACCAATCCGGAGCCCTTATTTCCGACTGGCACGTTCCCAGTTCCGAATGACCAAGTACGAGTCCAGGAAACCCTTATCGCTGACTGAATTGGTTCTGAAAAGCATTCAGAGAGATCGAGCCATTCCGGAGCCGATGCGTACAGCTCTATGGACTTGGTTTCCAAGCGAGCAAGTACGATGAAGGATTCAAACAGCCTTTCTAAATCAGTTTGCCCAGAATGAAAAGGCTGCCGGAATCGTTCTTTGGGGGCCCGTAGCAGGCCCCCTTTCACCTGGGGCCCTCTGAATCGATTCAATGGGGTTACCCATGGGTCCCCCCTTTCCATGCATGCACAGTGTGGCGGGCACCATGTGGTGCTGCCACAGGGTGTACTCTTTTCCCCACCCTCTCCTTTTTGCTATGGGAGCCTGTGTACGCGTTCGGTCTACATTCTCCCATAGAGTTCAATGGGAGTCCGAGCCAACCGAGTCCGTCACCATTCGGGTGCATCGGAATCTGTTGCTCGGACTCGCATAGCGCAATTCGCTAGGAAAGGCCTCCGGATCTGAGTCATACGGAGGGCTTTCCTAGCGAGATCAGAATCGGGCCCTATGGATTTACTCTTTTTCCCTTCTAGTCATTTCTGTTCTCTTCTATTCTACTCTATTCACCAGTTTTATAAAGTGCATGGCTACCTGAAAACCAGGCCTTCCAGCACTTGCAGAAGGGGTTGGAATGAAGGCATGAAGAATTACAATGAATGAAAAAGATAGGTTTTATGTTTTTTCCTAAAAATCATCAAATTATCCTCCATTCTGAGACTGATAGGCAGAGCATTCCACAGCTTGGGTGTCAAGTAGTTTAAAGACCGACCTCCGCTCCTGTCTCTCTTGATTCTTGAGACAAGGAGCAACTCACGACAGCAGAGGAGACTTCGACGAGGAAGCATAGCACTGACAGATGGTGCACATTTCTCCAGGAGGCTGATGGAGACTGCCAGGGTCTTCCACAATCAAGTTTCACTGGAGGACATTTACAGTATCTTGATCTGAGCATCTCTCATTTACACCTTGGGTTGAAACCATGAAACTTATTATTATATCATTCCTTAATTAAGATGATTTCAAAAGGGATTCAATAACTTCTTCCATCAAGGTTGCCCTGTGGAGGTTCTTTACCTGAAATGAAGTTAGTATATCTTCTCTCTTTATTTTTAATGTTGCAGTAAATCTCCTCCCTTGTATAATAATACATATGAAGTCACAGCTTACACTTAGCTTCTCTCAAAACAGCTGTTATGCAGCTTCCATGCTGGACTCTTGTTTGAGAAAGTATGATCACACCATTCCAGTTTTGATACCCTTTTAGGCAAAGAGGATTTGAAATAGTAACATTGTTCACACAGTTATTGTATGGTATCTTCTTAAAATACTTATTGTTTGTGATAAATTAGCACTGTTTATTCATTATACTGCAAGTTTTTGTTTTTCTATTTCAAATAAAATTTTATTTTCACTGACAGCTTACCCAAACTTCTACTTGTTGACAAATCAAAATGTTCTAAAATTGGTATACTCTGTAGAAAGCAAATTCTAAAAAATGTTTAAAAAAAAGTTATTTAAATGTATTGGCTGTAATATGTTATTCTCCTTAAACACATACTAATGTTTTTAGTCATACTTACTGTGACCGATAGATGGCACTGTTTTGAATAGTGTCTCTGTAGTAGTCCTGCTCTCACCTGTGCATGTGGTCACTTCTGAAGGCAGTGTACCACTTGTCCCAAAATGGGGGACGCCTGTTTTTGTATGTTTAGTAAGGTTAAACTACAATTTTTGGTAAAATATCTGCTGTAATCTGTGTTTTTGTTAACAAATACGACTAAAAGTATATTTAAATTGTAAGTGTATTTTTGACATGTATTTGACCTTCCTCAGAGAAATCGTCTACATTGTGTAGAAATGGAAACTATATTATTGGTATTTCTGTGTTGGGTTTTTTGTAGGTTAAAAACACTTCCGCATTTTTGTGATGTGTTGTTTTGTTTTGCTTGTGTTGTTTTCTGTTGCACAAATATGTGGTGTGCAACGGTACTTTTTATGTTTATAAAAAAATATTCTGTTGATTTAAATATATTTGGCTAAATATATTTTTTAAAGTTCTATATGTAAGTGTAATTTTTTACATTTAAACAATGCGCGGTAAAGGTTTGCGTGGTGAATGGTTGTGTAGAAAAGGTATGCGTGGTAATGGTTATTTTGATGTAATCCTATGTGTGTTCCTGGTAAAGGCATGCATGGTTTAGACATGAGTTGTAAAAGTATGTGCGCTGTAAAGACTATGTGATAAAGACGTGTGATCAATCAATCAGAGAATTGTAAGCGTGCTACTCACCCGTGAGGGTCTCAAGGCGCTGAGGGGGGGTCCGCAGATCTGTTTAGCCGAAGAGCCAGGTCTTGAGGGTCTTCCTGAAGGTGTTCAGGGAGGAGGTGCGTCTGATGTTTGCTGGTAGCTGTGTGATAAAGGCATGAGTTCTGCCCTACATCCAGAAAAGGTATCTTCTTCTTGACCAAGTAACTTGAAAAACAAACAAATATTTTACTTGAGTTTGGGCATGGGGGATCTAGTTGAAACAGGCTACTATTTCAGGATTATCTTCAATAATGTAATTCAACAGCTGGATGGGCACGGTATTGACTCATTTTCCACTCTAGCTACCTGGCGGTGGGTAGCAATCCCAAATTATTCCAATTCAAGCAGTTTTCTGTGGTTTCATCCCTGTCCAATATACTGTTGCCAGCACCCTCAGCATTTCAACAATTCCAAACTGTGGAAAAGAATGGCATCAGCAAAACCTGAACATGTGATACAAACCACATCTGAAACTATTTTTAAGGGTACCACAAAACTGTTGATTCTCTCAATTTTAGAGTCTGGTTCTTCAAGAAATATTTAGACAATAATAACTGACCGGCACACTGATTTCAAATGAGGAGACCTGCTTCAGAAGCTAAGCACTATACTTATTTCTTGTGTACTGTTAGATGCAACAATCGCACCTTCTTGTCTTGTGAAGGCTGCCAGAACTAAATGCAACTTCTTCCTGCAGCCACACTTCTAAATATCACATGGAAGCAACTGATGTCTCTCAGAAGGGCCATTGAATGGAGGAGAAGGCCAAGTGGCATAAACAAGCGTCCAGGCAGACAGGAGATTCCAAAATAGAGAATGGGTAAGGTGCCTGGCACTCACAAACCCTTGACTCGAGTAGAAGAAGACCAGATCCATCTAGAACAGGATTCCACGAGAAGTTGTTGAAGGAATTCCTTTAAGAGTACCAGAGCCCTAAAGGAAGGTATACAAGAAACAAGGGTCAAAAGTAACCAGGATGGAGAAGCTTTCACCACAGCTACCAGATCAATCCGATGCCTAGCACCGATGATGCCAACGCCTTACACAGGGAAAAATCAGGAACTGAGAGAAAAGAAGCAGGAAGTATCATTAGGAAACTGCTCGGCTATGATGGATTCGAAAAAGGACTTGGATAAGTCTGGAGTTGAAGCCACAACGGATGGGACGAAACAAAATATGTCACTTCCGGTTCCTGAAAAATAGAGAATTGGGGAAGGAGCCATCTTGTGCTGAACCCAGGGGCGATAAGAAGTTTTAGAAATTGTGTTAGAGAGCTTCACAAGAAAAAGTGTCACCGCCTAGGGTCTGAGTTCATTAAAGTTTGAATTTTCACCACAGCATCCTGCACCCGGCAGCAGCGCTGGAAGAAAGGTCAAATCTCACCTTTTGTGTGTGAGTTCGAAATCTTCTGCTGTCCGGGAGGCTCTGGCATGCTTGCAAATTATAACATTTCTATATGCTGCTTCAGCAATTGACACATATTAATACATCGAGTTTTACAACAGAATAATTTTACATTATATTATAAGACATTTAGAAAATATATTTGATACACTTTTCAAATGTGAAAGGCCAGACAAGGTTCCAGGCAAAACCATTTTTGTTCTGTTACTCAGCAATTTAGGCAGCAAAGACAATAATATGCAAATACTGCGTTTTAATGTATTTTCTGTAATAGTTTGCTTCATGCCGATCAAACTCTTTAAGGACTGCAGCATCCTTGCTCCAATGCCTGTCACTGCAGGTACCAAAAATGATGCAAAGTTAACGTGCTCTATTTTGACAGAATTGAACGGTTTATATAACATGGCCCTGGCGCTGAAGGATTTGCATGTGGTGTTGGGGCGCACATTGCTCCAGTAACCAACATACACAATAAGGAACACTACCAGGGGAGACCGAAAAGGAGGTCTATTGAAATGTAAACTTAACATACATCTTTCTACAGCCCATTAGATCACGATTATCGTTTGTTTGTAGAGAACCAGCAGGCCTCGCTACTCTTGTAAATATGAATGGCACACAAGGGACACTATTCTCTGTTGCTGTCTCAAGAAGGCAACAACTAATTAAAAGGACAAAACACAGAGCACCTAGTTGAATTGAATACACACTAAAATGTTAAAGCATTTTAAGGGAGAACAAACAGACTAGAAAGTGGAGTAATCTAACGTTGCACAGAGCATTGTGATATATATCTGGCGTAACATGTGGGCCACGACAGAAAGCAAGCATTAGCACAACCAATAAATATGGTTTTGTAGGGTCCTCGCACACACAAAACACATACAATAAGCACCAGAGAATAATTTAAATTTTTCTTAAGTTTTGATAGTGACCACATAAAGAGTTTGACGATTGATAACCACTAACTTGCATGAAACCTACACATATATATATATATATATAAAGCCCCAGATGTAAATTGATCTCATAATTTAATATGATAATATTGCACTTTTACACACAAAAAGTTTATTTCAGGTGCAGTAAAAATAATATCCGAATAAACATTAATAAAGTTATAAAGATAGATGAAAGTGTTCAAGAACTGGATAGCATTCAGTTACAGTGGGAGAGGCCCTTATAAATTGTCTGCTGTGGAGTCTACCACATTCTAAATGAACATTTACTCTGGATAACGAAGCTGGCTGTCCTGCAGACATGGACATTCAAGTACAACATGTTTAAAATCCTGAACATTGGGGCTCTTATTTATGAAGAGGTTGCGCAGCCAATGCGACAACATTTTTGACGCATTGGTGGCGCAAAAATGACTCCATATTTATAAGGTGACGTAGCCGTGCTGATGCGTCACTTTTCCCACCCGTGCGTCAAGAAGACACTGCGTCGTAATGGGCTGCGTCACGTATCAAAATATGCAATGCAGGCGTTCCGTCGTAAATTCATGCGTAAAAGTGTTGCTTGGATATTTATGATGTTTCACAAAAGTGACACAGCCGCAGCTTAAGTGGCGCATCATTGCAGTTACATCAAAATCGCTGTGATTGCAAAACACACACATATGAAATGACGCATACATACAGATATAAAAGGAGAACGTGGACAGGTCTGCTGAAGCTAGAACAACAAAAGACACACAATTGATGGACGGAATGCAGAACAAATTAAAACATTCACCCCCAGTCAAGAGATCAGGGTTAAATCCATCATTCTTTTGCTCACCATGCCACCCCAGTTTAGACTTGGCCATATGCAAATCAGTCTTGACCTTGTGCCTCATATGAACAGTCCAGCCCGAACTGCCAAACCAGGTCCTCCCTGGACCAGAAACAAGCATCCTTGGACCGTTTCTGTGGTTTCACCCCTCATCAGCCCGGATAATTTGAATCCAGTAGCACAGTGAGCCCGGGACTCATGTCTGCGCATACCCGGTGCAGTTAGGGCGAGAAAGCAAAAGACACATAATTGTTGGACGGAATGCAGAACCAATCAAAACATTCACCCCCAGTCAAGAGATCTGGGTTAAATCCATCATTTGTTTGCTCATTTGGCACAGTGAGCCCAGGACCCACGTCTGGGCATACCCGGCGCACTTAGGGCAAGAAAGCAAAAGACACACAATTGATGGACGGAATGCAGAACAAATCAAAACATTCACCCCCAGTCAAGAGATCTGGGTTCAATCCATCATTCTTTTGCTCACAGGGAGGACCTGGCCTGGCAGTTCGGGCTGGACTGTTCCCATTGGGCGCAGGGTCAAGACTGGTTTGCATATGGCTGGGTTCAAACTGGGATGGTATGGATAGCAAAATAATTATGGATTTAGGACCAAATCTCTGAACTGGGGTGAATGTATGACATTGTTCTGCATTCTGTCCATCAATTGTTCTTTTTGCATTTGTCACCCAGAGTGGGACTGGTATGTCCAGATGTGGGTCCTGTGCTCTCCATGCTACCTCAGTCAAGCCATCCTGGCTGATATGGGGCGAATCTCCGAAACCGGTCCTAGGATGCTTGTTTCCAGTCCAGGGAGGACCTGGCCTGGCAGTTCGGGCCGGACTGTTCCCATTGGGCGCAGGGTCAAGACTGATTTGCATATGGCTGGGTTCAAACTGGAATGGCATGGGAAGCAAAAAAACTATGGATTTAGGCTCATCTCTCTGTACTGTTGTGAATGTATGACATTGTTCTGCATTCTTTCCATCAATTGAACTTTTTGCATTTGTCACCCCGAGTTGGACGGGTATGCCCAGACGTGGGTCCCGTGCTCTCCATGTCACTGGAGCCAAGCCATCCTGGCTGATGAGGGGTGACCAGATCATCACTCTGGGTATTGCAAAATGTGGAGCAGTACTGACAGAGGAGACTTAGGAAAATCGCAGGCTTAACCTAAGGAACAGCTTTTTTACAGCAGTTAAATGATGCACTGCCTATATCTTATGGTTTTGGGGCTTACCTTGCCCACAAAGATTAGTACTGTGCAGGCCTGCTTCACAACTAAAGAGCAGGAATGCATCATATGAATGAGATATAGTGAATTACTGCCATTTTCCCCAGCACACACTGTTCTGCCATGCACCAACACAGGTGCCCTTGTACCATGGTGCAAGGAGGTCTGCGTTGGCAATTGGCTTCTGTATGTGCACTGGTGTTTGGTGGTTGGACAGGAATGCACCAAGTTTAGTTGAAATGATGCTTTCCAGCACTTTTTTCATGATGCAGAGCTGCGCAGTTAGATTCCTTGTGGCACTGTCCAGTACTAAATTCACAAGCAATACTCACACAATACATGGCATACAGATTAAATAAGGTGCTAGGTGTACTTGCTCTATACAACTTCCACAGTAGCAATTGGAAAAAAATGAATGTATAAGCCAACACACAAAATATTAGTCTGCCAGCACATATGTTTTACCCTCTGCCATGTGTAATGTCAGGCTCTTGAGTGTACATACATGAACTATGTGTACCATACCAGGTGAATATCTTTACTTTGAACCTCATATGCACATGGTTACCTGTTAATTGTAATTGTAATTGTCAATGGCTGGCCATGTTCCAACACAGCCACATCCATGTACAATTTAACTGGTACCATATAGAGTACATATATTATTATCTTTTTACAAAGATTATGCTTAGAGAGATGTAAGGTTGTTTGCCATCCTATGGCTATTATGCCAAACAAACGATTGCTTGAATGTGAATGTGTTCAAGTGTTAAAATATAAGCATTGACTGATGTGTATGTCATCCCTCTATGACAGCCAACATGACCCCAGCCGAGAAACGGCAGTACAGGATCCGGCCTGAGAGATACTGGCACATTTGCCATGTCGCCAATTATTTCAGAAAAATCGACAAACAATACGAAAAGGCCAATGCTGCAGGGAGCTAGCTGTCCCCACCTCAGCCTCAACTATCCAAAAGAGGCTCCAGGAAAACACAGGCTTTGTGGGGTGGACCTGTAAAGCTACCTGGACCAGTAGCAGGAACCTCCACTTCCCCACAACCAGGACCTTCAACTTATCCACTGACTGGGCCCTCAACAGAACAAACCTCAGGACCCTCCACAACCTCCCCTAGCTGGACCTTCCTCTGCACCACCCTCTGGACCCTCCACTTTCACCCTAGCTGGATTTTCCTTAGCCCCACCCTCTGGTCCCTCCACTGCTTCCCCACCTGGATCTATTGCTGCAGCACTCTTGAATATCCAACTTCCACAACTGTTGGCAAAGGTGGAACAAATAGAATGGCCAGCAAGACTTGAGCCTAAAGCTGGCAGGGGTACAGTTGCAGCTGGCCAACCTACTGCAAGTGGTGGCCACCTTACAACAGACAGTGGCACACATTGACCAAAGGTTGTAGACCCACCCAAATTCAACCATGGCCTCACAATATTTTTTTGTTCTTTACATTTTGACTTAGCTGTAATTGGTTACTATACGTTAGGTATTATAGTAGTCTTAGTTTAGTTATTGTGTCTTACCTGTTACTGTAGTTACAGTGTTTTATATTTGAAGTAGGATATGTAGGTTCATTTTAAGCTGTGGGTGGGGGGTTGACGTATAGTGTTTGTTTTTAGTATTTAACGTAAAAAGAAATATATATATATATGTATATATATATTCACAGAAAAAAACATAGGTTTCAGGGGTGTTATAGTTAGCTGGACATTTCACTCGTACAAAACCATTGAAATGCCACCGTTATAGTTAGTTCAGCTAACTATAACTTGCGCGCCCGCAATGCACTGCTGATGGCGTCACATATTACATCACTCATGACATGGTCAGTGACATCACTCATGACATCACTGATGACATCTCAAATGACATCATCCAGTGAATGTGTGTTTTTCTGAAAATCAAATATGTTTTATATAGGTTGATGGAAGAATAAATGGGTAAATAAGTGTCTAAATGGATGTTTTATTTTGTAAAATTGTTTGTATAACTGACTGATTGAGTGTATCTTAGTGAATACATGGGTTAGCGAGTAATGTTTAAATATGTAAATATCTGTCTCAGTCTCTCACTTTGTGTATCAGTGGCTGCATGGGTTGGTGAGTAGCTACATGAGTGTCTGTATGGGTTATTAGTTGGTTTTTTGAGTATCAGTATGAGTGAGTGTTTGTATGGTTCGGTGGGGGGTATTACCTAGCGCATAGATGCATGAATAAGTGACTCACTGTTTTATGTGTTGAAGACAGCATGTGTGCAGGACTGTATGGGTGGATGAGTGTGTGTATGGGTGTGTTAGTGAGTGAATGACTGTCTCAATAGTGTATTTATGAGTAACTACATATGTTTTAAACTAGTATATGTGAGTATTGGTGTATATAAGTGAGTATATGTGAGAGTGAGAGATTGAGAGATTGGAAGAGTTCCTGTATAAATAATTATGTGTTTCTATAAGTGATTGTTAAAGAGAGTAAGTATGTGTACGTTTCTGTAGAAGTAAGTGTGGTGGTGTGTGTATAACTGTATATGCAAGTAAATGGATGTTTGATTCTTTATTAGCATGAGTGACTATGTGTGTGAGTAACTCTATGAATGAGTGGCGGTGTGTAACAGGATGTATAGGTGTATGAGTACATATGAAGAGTGAGTACATGTATGATTGACTATATAGGACTGTTGGTGAATGAGTGGATGTGTATGTAGAACTTGGAATCACTAAATAGGTTGTTGTAACTGGTATTGGTATGTCAATTGTTTTTGAAAATTTTAGTTTCTATTTTTGAATGTGTGTATCAAAGGTTATTTTAGGGTGAGAGGAGGTCTGCCACTCTATCACAAGGATCATGTCATCAGTGATGTAATTTTAGATGTCATCAGTGATGTCATGAGTGATGTCACTGACCATGTCAGGAGGGATGTAATATGTGACGTCATCAGCAGTGCATTGAGGGCGCGCGAGTTATAGTTAGCGGAACTAACTATAACGGTGGAATTTCAATGGTTTTGTACGAGTGAAATGTCCAGCTAACTATAACACCCCTGAAACCTATGTTTTTTTCTGTGAATTTCTAAGGTTTTTTAAATGCTAGTTCTAACTATGCCTACAGAGGTAGGACATGTGAAGAAAGAAGAAAAAACACACAGAAAGAAGAAAAAGAAATGCAGAAAGAAGCAACAGAAGTCATCAAAGACGAAGAAAAGTGCAGGAAGAAGGAAGACGTGCAGAAAGAACAAACAGAGGAGCAGAAAGAGTCTTTGTTGCAAAATCATCCTGTACCCTCAACTTTTTCAGATGGGTACTGGTGGTAACTGACTCTGACTAACCAGTCCTAGAGCCAGTGCTATGCTAAAAGAAACTTAGAATACAGTTAAAACACCTACATACACTAGGGAAAACTATGCGTTGGGGTACCCCTGTTATTAGCATGACCTCCTCTGTAAGCCCCTAGTATATAATAGGGCAGGGGGATTAAAACTACCTCTTAAAACGCGCCACAGGGCGTGTTTGCACACTGGTGAAGGGAGGGGGGGCTGAGCTGACGTGTGCAAACACGTCCTGTGGCCGTTTTAATTTGGGGGATAAAGTCCCCTTGAATCCTGAGTGTCCCTTGGGTACAACTAGCCCATCAGGTATCTCTAGTTAGCCCCACAGAGCTGCGTTGCAGAGAAAATGGGCACGGCCTGGACCACCTCTCTGCAACGCAGCACAGTGACGCTTACTGGACGCACCTGGTGGACTAGTTAGCCCCCATGGGCCCTCACGATTGAAGAGGAATTATTTCCCCAAATTAAAACGCACCATAGGGCGTGTTTGCACACGTCACCTCAGGCCCCGTACCCTCCCTTACCCACTGTGTACACATGCCCTGTGGCCGTGTTAAGTTGGGAGATTAACTCCCCTTGAATCCTGAGGGTCCTTAGGGGCAAATTAGCCCACTAGGTATGTCCAGTAAGCACCATTGCGGAGAGGTGTAAAAAGGGGCACAGCCTGCACCACCTCTCTGCAATGCAGCGCAGTGGCGCTTACTGGAAGCACCTGATGGACTAGTTGGCCCCCAGGGTCCCTTAGGATTGAAGGGGAATTATTTTCCCAACTTAAAACGTGCCACAGGGCGTGTTTGCACACGTCTCCTCAGGCCCCGTCCCCTCCCTTCACCACTGTGTAAACGCGCCCTGTGGCCGTTCTAAGTTGAGAGATGCCACGGGGCACGTTTGCACAGTGGTGAAGGAAGGGGGCATGGCCTGAAGTGACATGTCTGCAAACATACCCAGTGGCACAGTTTAAGTTGGGGAATTAATTCCTCCTCAATCCTGAGGGTCCCTGGCGGCCAACTAGCCCACCAGGAACCTCCAGTATGCGCCAGAGAGCTGCTTTGCAGCGAGGTGTTCAGAGGCCACGCCCCTTTTTACAACACTCTGCAACGCAGCTCCGTGGCGCTTACTGGAGGTACCTGGTGGGCTAGTTGGCACCCAGGGACCCTCAGGATTGAAGAGGAATTAATTCCCCAACTTAAACCGCGGCACAGGGTGTGTTTGCACACATGTCAACTCAGGCCCCGCCCCCTCCCTTCACCACTGTGCAAACGCGCCCGTAGCGCATTTTAAGTTGGGGGATTAACTCCCCTTGAATACTGAGGGTCACTGGGGTGCAACTAGCTCACCAGCTACCTCCATTAAGCGCCACAGAGCTGCATTGCAGAAAGGTGTAAAAAGGGGCATGGCCTCAGAACACCTCTCTGCAACGCAGCCCCCTGGCGGATACTGGAGGTTCTTGGTGGACTAGTTGGCCCCCAGGGACCCCCAGTATTCAAGGGGAATTCGTTCCCCATCTGCAAACGCTAGGGGGCGCGTTTGCAGAGAGCTCAAAGGAGGGGGCGTGGCCTCCGGCAGGATGCTGGTCTTTTTTTTTTTTTTTTAAGAAGGAGGCTGTGTGGCCCCCCTTCTTTTTCAAATATTCTTGGCCCTGGGGACCCCATCCCCCAGGGCCTGCCACCAATTATTATTATTTTTTTAAAATTTTGGGAAGGGGGCTGCGCGGCCCCCCTCCCGAAGCCAAAGTCTGCCCCGGGGACCCCATCCCCCGGGGCATGGCCATATTGTTTTTTGTTTTTTTTGGAGGGGGGCTGCCTTACCCCCCTCCTTAGGCCATTTATGGCCCCAGGGATCCCGTCCCCCGGGGCTGGCCTTTGTTCTTTTTTTTGTTTTTATTTATTTTTTAATTTTGGGGAGGGTGGCCGCGTGGCCCCCCTCCCGGGCCACTTGTAGCCCCGGGACCCCATCCCCCAGGGATGGCCCTCTCCGTTGGGGACCGCAGGGGGGTCCCCAATCCCCCCACGGTCCTGCTGGCTCCTCGCGTCCTTCGGGAGCCGGCAATGCTTTTCCACATGGGGAGCTGCTAAGTTGCAGCTCCCCGTGTGGAAAAGCAATTTGGTTTGAGTTTTGAAAGAGAGAGCAGGAGCAGGAGCCCCCCCGCACATAATTGAAAATAGCCTTGGGGGTGGCGGTCCCCGGGGCTGGGGGGCCCCTCTGGCCCCTCCTTTACATAAACAATATTGCCCCCGGGATTTGGCTCCCTGGGGCTAATTACCAAGGAAGCGCGGGAGCCCGCGCTGCGTTTTTTTTTTATCGGCAGGATCCGCGCACCCTGCGTGGATTTAGCTGATTTTTTTTACATTTTTGTTTGGCCCTTGGGCTCCTTGTGGGACCCCTTAAGCAGGCCTAGGGGTTAGGGTGTTTCTACCCTGCCCCCTTTTTGCGTTTTTTGCGTTTTTTTTCTACTTTCTTGTGCCTTGGTTCTACCGAGGAACAAGATGGGTGCCAACACTTCCTGGTTTGGAGTGTTGACAGCCAATTAGCATACAGCTTGTCATCGGGAGGGTGCGCGGATCCTGCGCGGCCATAGATATATATGTGATTTTACTTTTGATTCTCTCAGCAACTACTGAACGGATTTACACCATTTAACTAAAAGGCACGACTCTGAACCAAGGGCTACCTTTTTGCCAAATTTGGTGTAATTCCGTTCAGCAGTTCGGGCTGTAGCTGCGACTAAAGGTTCCTATGGAAAATTGCATGGGGAAAACACGTTTTGGGACCCCCCATTTTTCTCGGCCCCTGCTTGACGAATCACCCCGAAACTTTCAGGATAGGAGCAGACCGGAGCGCCTCACCAGTTTTGAAAATTTTGCAAAGATTCGTCAACCGGCGCCAAAGTTATTGGAAATAGAATGTTGCAAATTTCCTATGCATATATATATATTTTTATCCATCAAACGCCAAAGCTTCTCAAGATGCACTCGAAGTTGTGAAGGATCCGCGTACGGTGTGCGACGGCTGCGTGCTTTTCAGTTACATCATATACATTTAATATTACGTGATGTGCGTGATTGGTATGTGACCAGTCCGCGACTCCTGCTCCCACGCATTTGTGACACATGCGCATTAGGGTATGAGATGCTTGCGCAGTGGCGGGTCCCGCGTGACGTCATATACATGCTGGGGCGCGCTGGGTGCGCGACTCCCGCAAAAAAAATGTATGTTCCAAAATGATATGTATGTGTCTTTAATTTACATATTAGGGCAAGAGATTATCTAAGATATTCCAAAAAATAATATATTTGTACTTATAATAAACTTATATTATTTTTAAATATTTTTTCGCGAAGTCGGGTGCGTGCATCGTGAGCGCAGAGAACCAGGTCAGAAGAGCTGCTCTAGAGCCTAAGAAGCAGGTCAGCAGAGCTGCTCTAGAACCAGAGACCCAGGTCAGCAGATATGTTCTAGAGCCAGAGACCCAGGTCAGCAGAGCTGCTCTAGAGGCCAAGAACCATGTCAGCAGAGCTGCTGTAGAGCCAGAGGAACCAGGTCAGCAGGGCTGCTTTAGAGGGAGAGGACCAGGTCAGCAGAACTGCTTTAGAGCCAGAGAACCAGGTAAGCAGATCTGCTCTAGAGCCAGAGAACCAGGTCAGCAGAGCTGCTTTAGAGCCATAGAACCAGGTCAGCAAAGGTGCTTTAGAGCCAGAGAACCAGGTGAGGAGAGCTGCTCTAGAGGCAGAGAACCAGATCAGCAGAGCTGCTGTAGAGGGAGAGAACCAGGCCAGCAGAGCTACTTTAGAGCCAGAGACCCAGGTCAGCAGAGCTGCTTTAGAGCCAGAGAACCGTGTCAGCAGAGCTGACCTAGAGCCAGAGAACCAGGTCAGCAGAGCTGCTTTAGAGCCAGAGAACCAGGTCAGCAGAGCTGCTTTAGAGCCAGAGAACCAGGTCAGCAGAGCTGATCTAGAGCCAGAGAACCAGGTCAACAGAGCTGCTTTAGAGCCATAGAACCCGGTCAGCAGAGCTGCCCTAGAGGCAGAGAACCAGGTCAGCATACCTGATTTAGAGGGAGGGAACCAGGTCAGCAGAGCTGCTTTAGAGCCAGAGAACCAGGTCAGCAGAGCTGCTCTAGAGCCAAAGTACCAGGTCAGCAGAGCTGCTCTAGAGCCTAACAACCAGGTCAGCAGAGCTGCTCTAGAGCCAGAGAACCAGGTCAGCAGAGCTGCTTTAGAGGGAGAGAACCAGGTCAGCAGAGCTGCTTTAGAGCCAAGGGACCAGGTCAGCAGAGCTGCTTTAGAGCAAGAGAACCAGGTCAGGAGAGCTGCTTTAGAGGAAGAGAACCAGATCAGCAGAGCTGCTTTAGAGCCAAGGGACCAGGTCAGCAGAGCTGCTCTAGAGCCAGAGAACCAGGTCAGCAGAGCTGTTGTAGAGCCAGAGAACCAGGTCAGCAGACCTGCTATAGAGCCTAAGAAGCAGGTCAGCAGAGTTGCTCTAGAACCAAAGATCCAGGTCAGCAGATCTGTTCTAGAGCCAGAGACCCAGGTCAGCAGAGCTGCTCTAAAGGCCGAGAACCAGGTCAGTAGAGCTGCTGTAGAGCCAGAGAAACCAGGTCAGCAGAGATGCTTTAGAAGGAGAGAACCAGGTCAGCAGAACTGCTTTAGAGCCAGAGAACCAGGTCAGCAGAGCTGCTCTAGAGCCAGAGAACCTGGTCAGCATATCTGCTTTAGAGCCATAGACCAGGTCAGCAGAGCTGCTTTACAGCCAGAGAACCAGGTCAGCAGAGCTGATTTAGAGGGAGAGAACCAGGTCAGCAGAGCTGCTTTAGAGCCAGAGAACCCAGTCAGCAGAGCTGCTCTAGAGCCAGAGAACCAGGTCAGCAGAGCTGCTTTAGAGCCATAGAACCAGGTCAGCAGAGCTGCTTTAGAGCCAGAGAACCAGGTCAGCAGAGCTGCTCTAGAGCCTAAGAACGAGGTCAGCAGAGCTGCCCTAGAGCCAGAGAACCAGGTCAGCAGAGCTGCTCTAGAGCCAGAGAAACCAGGTCAGCAGAGCTGCTTTAGAGCCATAGAACCAGGTCAGCTGAGCTGCTCTAGAGGCAGAGAACCAGGCCAGCAGAGCTGATTTAGAGGGAGAGAACCAGGTCAGCAGAGCTGCTCTAGAGCCAGAGAACCAGGTCAGCAGAACTGCTTTAGAGCCATAGAACCGGGTCAGCAGAGCTGCTTTAGAGTCAGGGAACCAGGTCAGCAGAGCTGTTGTAGAGCTAGAGAACCAGGTCAGCAGAGCTGCTCTAGAGCCTAAGAACTAGGTTAGCAGAGCTGCTCTAGAGCCAGAGAACCAGGTCAGCAGAGCTGCTGTAGAGCCAGAGAAACCAGGTCAGCAGAGCTGCTTTAGAGGGAGAGAACTAGGTCAGCAGAGCTGCTTTAGAGCCAGAGAACCAGGCCAACAGAGCTGCTTTAGAGCCAGAGAACCAGGTCAGCAGAGCTGCTCTAGAGCCAGGGAACCAAGTCAGCATAGCTGCTTTAGAGCCATAGAACCAGGTCAGCAGAGCTGCTTTAGAGCCAGAGAACCAGGTCAGAAGAGCTGCTCTAGAGCTTAAGAACCAGGTCAGCAGAGCTGCTTTAGAGCCAGAGAACCATGTCTGCAGAACTGCTTTAGAGCCATAGAACCGGGTCAGCAGAGATGCTTTAGAGCCAATACACCAGGTCAGCAGAGCTGTTGTAGAGCCAGAGAACCAGGTCAGCAGAGCTGCTCTAGAGCCAAAGTACCAGGTCAGCTGAGCTGCTCTAGAGCCTAACAACCAGGTCAGCAGAGCTGCTCTAGAGCCAGAGAACCAGGTCAGCAGAGCTGCTTTAGAGGGAGAGAACCAGGTCAGCAGAGCTGCTTTAGAGCCAAGGGACCAGGTCAGCAGAGCTGCTTTAGAGCAAGAGAACCAGGTCAGGAGAGCTGCTTTAGAGGAAGAGAACCAGATCAGCAGAGCTGCTTTAGAGCCAAGGGACCAGGTCAGCAGAGCTGCTCTAGAGCCAGAGAACCAGGTCAGCAGAGCTGTTGTAGAGCCAGAGAACCAGGTCAGCAGACCTGCTATAGAGCCTAAGAAGCAGGTCAGCAGAGTTGCTCTAGAACCAGAGATCCAGGTCAGCCGCTCTGTTCTAGAGCCAGAGACCCAGGTCAGCAGAGCTGCTCTAAAGGCCGAGAACCAGGTCAGTAGAGCTGCTGTAGAGCCAGAGAAACCAGGTCAGCAGAGATGCTTTAGAAGGAGAGAACCAGGTCAGCAGAACTGCTTTAGAGCCAGAGAACCAGGTCAGCAGAGCTGCTCTAGAGCCAGAGAACCTGGTCAGCATATCTGCTTTAGAGCCATAGACCAGGTCAGCAGAGCTGCTTTACAGCCAGAGAACCAGGTCAGCAGAGCTGATTTAGAGGGAGAGAACCAGGTCAGCAGAGCTGCTTTAGAGCCAGAGAACCCAGTCAGCAGAGCTGCTCTAGAGCCAGAGAACCAGGTCAGCAGAGCTGCTTTAGAGCCATAGAACCAGGTCAGCAGAGCTGCTTTAGAGCCAGAGAACCAGGTCAGCAGAGCTGCTCTAGAGCCTAAGAACGAGGTCAGCAGAGCTGCCCTAGAGCCAGAAAACCAGGTCAGCAGAGCTGCTCTAGAGCCAGAGAAACCAGGTCAGCAGAGCTGCTTTAGAGCCATAGAACCAGGTCAGCTGAGCTGCTCTAGAGGCAGAGAACCAGGCCAGCAGAGCTGATTTAGAGGGAGAGAACCAGGTCAGCAGAGCTGCTCTAGAGCCAGAGAACCAGGTCAGCAGAACTGCTTTAGAGCCATAGAACCGGGTCAGCAGAGCTGCTTTAGAGTCAGGGAACCAGGTCAGCAGAGCTGTTGTAGAGCTAGAGAACCAGGTCAGCAGAGCTGCTCTAGAGCCTAAGAACTAGGTTAGCAGAGCTGCTCTAGAGCCAGAGAACCAGGTCAGCAGAGCTGCTGTAGAGCCAGAGAAACCAGGTCAGCAGAGCTGCTTTAGAGGGAGAGAACTAGGTCAGCAGAGCTGCTTTAGAGCCAGAGAACCAGGCCAACAGAGCTGCTTTAGAGCCAGAGAACCAGGTCAGCAGAGCTGCTCTAGAGCCAGGGAACCAAGTCAGCATAGCTGCTTTAGAGCCATAGAACCAGGTCAGCAGAGCTGCTTTAGAGCCAGAGAACCAGGTCAGCAGAGCTGCTCTAGAGCTTAAGAACCAGGTCAGCAGAGCTGCTTTAGAGCCAGAGAACCATGTCTGCAGAACTGCTTTAGAGCCATAGAACCGGGTCAGCAGAGATGCTTTAGAGCCAATACACCAGGTCAGCAGAGCTGTTGTAGAGCCAGAGAACCAGATCAACAGATCTGCTCTGTAGCCTAAGAACTAGGTCAGGAGAGCAGCTCTAGAGCCAGAGAACCAGGTCAGCAGATCTGCTGTAGAACCAGAGAAACCAGGTCAGCAGAGTTGCTTTAGATGGAGAGAACCAGGTCAGCAGAGCTGCTTTAGACCCAGAGAACCAGGTCAGCAGAGCTGCTCTAGCTGACACTGACTGACTGATACTGACTGACTGACACTGACTGACACTGAATGACTGACACTGACTGACTGACACTGACTGACAGTGATTGACTGACACTGACTGACTGACACTGACTGACAGTGATTGACTGACACTGACTGGCACTGATTGACTGACACTTACTGACTGACACTGACACTGACACTGACTGACACTGACTGACTGACTGACACTGACTGAAACAGACTGACACTGACTGACTACTCTCTACTACTCACTCTCTACTACTCTCTCTCTACTACTCACTCTCTACTACTCACTCTCTACTACTTTCTACTACTCACTCTCTCCTACTCTACTACTCTCTACTACTCACTCTCGACTACTCACTCTCTACTACTCTCTACTACTCACTCTATACTACTCTCTACTACTCTCTACTACTCACTCTCTACTACTCTCTACTACTCACTCTCTACTACTCACTCTCTACTACTCTCTACAATTCACTCTCTACTACTCGCTCTCTACTACTCTCTACTACTCTCTCTCTGCTACTCACTCTCTACTACTCACTCGCTACTACTCTCTACTACTCACTCTCAACTACTCACTCTCTACTACTCTCTACTACTCACTCTCAACTACTCACTCTCTACTACTCGCTCTCTACTACTCTCTACTACTTACTATCTACTACTCACTCTCTACTACTCGATCTCAACTACTCTCTACTACTCACTCTACTACTCACTCTCTACTACTCTACTACTCTCTACTACTCTCTCTACTTCTCACTCTCTACTACTCTCTCTACTACTCACTCTTTACTACTCTCTACTACACACACTCTACTACACAATCTCTACTACTTGCTCTCTACTACTCGCTCTCTACTACTTTCTACTACTCACTCTACTACTCACTCTCTACTACTCTCTACTACTCACTCTACTATTCACTCTCTACTACTCTCTACTACTCACTCTCCACTACTCTACTACTCTCTACTACTCACTCTCTACTACTCACTCTCTACCACTCTACTACTCTCTACTACTCTCTATCTACTACTCACTCTCTACTACGCACTCTTTACTACTCTCTACTACTCACTCTCTACTACTCTCTCTCTACTACTCACTCTCTACAACTCACTCTCTACAACTTGTGCCTACTCACTCTCTACTACTCTCTACTACTCTCTCTACTACTCTCTACTACTCACTCTCTACTACTCACTCTAACTACTCACTCTCTACTACTCTCTACTACTCTCTCTCTACTACTCTCTACTACTCACTCTACTACTCACTCTCTGCTACTCTCTACTACTCTCTCTCTACTACTCACTCTCTACTACTCACTCTCTACTACTCACTCTCTACCACTCTCTACTACTCACTCTCTACTACTCTCTACTACTCACTCTCTACTACTCACTCTCTACTAATCACTCTCTACTACTCTCTACTACTCACTCTCTACTACTCACTCTCTACTACTCACTCTACTACTCACTCTCTGCTACTCTCTCTACTACTCTCTACTACTCCCTACTACTCACTCTCTACCTCTCTCTACCTCTCTCTCTACTACTCTCTACCTCTCTACACCTCTACCTCTCTACCTCTCTACCTCTACCTCTCTACCTCTACACCTCTACTCTCTACCTCTCTCTACACACACACATATGCACATAAATATATGCATATATATGCATATGCATTTATATATATGTATGTGTATATATATACATTCATATATAAACATATATATAATCTGCATATCTATATAAATACAAATATAAATGCATGCATCCATAAACATATACATATATGCATACATATGCATGTTATTTACAAGAAAGTATGAAAAACACTTATTTGTTATGAAGTTTCCTAATTTCCTCATTTACTACAGTCGCCTCAGTAGGAAATACTTTCAGTTTTTTACTTTGATTCCATCAAGAAGGCATTCAGATATGTCACACATTTGCCATAAAATTGGAATCTTAGCACTCTAGTTGCTTATTAGATCACTGTAGTAAAGCTTCTGCTCACCAGGGAAGTCTGTTGCTGGTATTGAAAGTGCATGTTTCAGTCTGCATGTCAGAATCTTTTATTGAAATAGAAGAGGATTTGAGAAGTCACTCAAAATGTGCCCTAATTTTTCTTTCTGCAGTACTAATCATACTTTCTATGGCAAAATGAACCCCCTCATTTTGTTCCTTTTTAAATTAAATGTTTTAAGAGTTACCACTTTATTCCAATCAAGATGCCTTCAGGTGTACCATACGTTTGTCATAAGTAGGACTGTTAGCGCTCTAGTTGCTCTTTAGAACACTCTGGGAAGCTGCAGTAGAACACAAAGGAATCAACTGACAGTCTCTGCCCTTGTTGGATGTACATGTTTTACTGAGAATGTCAGACTTTATTCTCACATGACTGAGAAAGATAATGTGAATTTTCAGAAAATATGCTCTCAGTTTAGCTTATATATCACCTTCCAAATCTCTGTGGGAAAAGCATGAGAAAATAGCTTTCTCTCAAACATGATTCATGATATCCCAGGAGAAGGCTTTTTGACATGGTAAAATCACCTTAGAACACACCACAATTCCTAAAATGAGTATGACACTGACTGACTACTCTCTACTACTCTACTACTCACTCTCTACTACTCTCTACTACTCTCTCTCTACTACTCACTCTCTACTACTCAATCTCGATTACTCTCTACCACTCACTCTCTCCTACTCAACTACTCTCTACTACTCACTCTCGACTACTCACTCTCTACTACTCTCTGCTACTCACTCTCTACTACTCTCTACTACTCACTCTGTACTACTCTCTACTACTGACTCTCTACTACTCACTCTCTACTACTCACTCTCTGCTACTCTCTACTATTCACTCTCTACTACTCACTCTCTACTACTCTCTCTCTGCTACTCACTCTCGACTACTCACTCGCTACTACTCTCTACTACTCACTCTCTACTACTCACTCTCTACTACTCTCTACTACTCACTCTCTACATACTCACTCTCTACTACACTCTACCACTCACTCTCTACTACTCTACTACTCACTCTCTACTACTCTTTACTACTCTCTCTACTACTCACTCTCTACTATTAACTCTCTACTACTCACTCTCTACTACTCACTCTCTACTACTCGCTCTCTACTACTCTCTACTACTCACTCTCAACTACTCACTCTCTACTACTCGCTCTCTACTACTCTCTACTACTCAGTCTCTACTGCTCACTCTCTACTACTCTACTACTCTCTACTACTCTCCCTACTACTTACTCTCTACTACTCACTCTCTACTACTCTACTACTCTCTACTACTCTTTCTACTACTCACTCTCTACTACTCTCTACTAATAATTCTACTACTCTCTACTCTCTACCACTCACTCTCTACTACTCTACTACTCACTCTCTACAACTCTTTCTCTACTACTCACTCTCTACTACTCACTCTCTACTACTCACTCTACTACTCTCTACTGCTCACTCTATACTACTCTCTCTCTCTACAACTCTCTACTACTCTCTCTCTACTACTCTCTACTATTTTCTACTACTCACTCTCTACTACTCACTCTAACTACTCACTCTCTACTACTCTCTACTACTCTCTCTCTACTACTCTCTACTACTCACTCTATGACTCACTCTCTACTACTCTCTACTACTCTCTCTCTGCTACTCACTCTCTACTACTCACTCTCTACTACTCTCTACTACTCACTATCTACTACTCACTCTCTACTACTCACTCTCAACTACTCTACTATTCTCTACTACTCTCTCTACTTATCACTCTCTACTACTCTCTCTACTACTCACTCTCTACTACTCTCTACTACTCACACTCTACTACACAATCTCGACTACTTGCTCTCTACTACTCGCTCTCTACTACTTTCTACTGCTCACTCTACTACTCACTCTCTACTACTCTCTACTACTCACTCTACTATTCACTCTCTACTACTCTCTCCACTACTCTACTACTCTCTACTGCTCACTCTCTACTACTCTTCTACTCTCTATCTATTACTCACTCTCTACTACGCACTCTCTACTACTATCTACTACTCTCTACTACTCACTCTCTACTACTCTCTCTCGACTACTCACTCTCTACAACTCACTCTCTACAACTTGTGCCTACTCACTCTCTACTACTCTCTACTTACTCACTCTCTACTACTCTCTCTCCTCTACTCTCTACTACTCTCTACTACTCACTCTCTACTACTCACTCTAACTACTCACTCTCTACTACTCTCTACTACTCTCTCTCTACTACTCTCTACTACTCACTCTACTACTCACTCTCTACTACTCTCTACTACTCTCTCTCTCTGCTACTCACTCTCCACTACTCACTCTCTACTACTCACTCTCTACCACTCTCTACTACTCACTCTCTACTACTCACTACTACTCACTCTCTACTACTTTCTACTACTCACTCTACTACTCACTCTCTACTACTCTCTACTACTCACTCTACTATTCACTCTCTACTACTCTCTACTACTCACTCTCCACTACTCTACTACTCTCTACTACTCACTCTCTACTACTCACTCTCTACCACTCTACTACTCTCTACTACTCTCTATCTACTACTCACTCTCTACTACGCACTCTCTACTACTCTCTACTACTCACTCTCTACTACTCTCTCTCTACTACTCACTCTCTACAACTCACTCTCTACAACTTGTGCCTACTCACTCTCTACTACTCTCTACTACTCTCTCTACTACTCTCTACTACTCACTCTCTACTACTCACTCTAACTACTCACTCTCTACTACTCTCTACTACTCTCTCTCTACTACTCTCTACTACTCACTCTACTACTCACTCTCTGCTACTCTCTACTACTCTCTCTCTACTACTCACTCTCTACTACTCACTCTCTACTACTCACTCTCTACCACTCTCTACTACTCACTCTCTACTACTCTCTACTACTCACTCTCTACTACTCACTCTCTACTAATCACTCTCTACTACTCTCTACTACTCACTCTCTACTACTCACTCTCTACTACTCACTCTACTACTCACTCTCTGCTACTCTCTCTACTACTCTCTACTACTCCCTACTACTCACTCTCTACCTCTCTCTACCTCTCTCTCTACTACTCTCTACCCCTCTACACCTCTACTCTCTACCTCTCTCTACACACACACATATGCACATATATATATGCATATATATGCATATGCATTTATATATATGTATGTGTATATATATACATTCATATATAAACATATATATAATCTGCATATCTATATAAATACAAATATAAATGCATGCATCCATAAACATATACATATATGCATACATATGCATGTTATTTACAAGAAAGTTTGAAAAACACTTATTTGTTAAGAAGTTTCCTAATTTCCTCATTTACTACAGTCTCCTCAGTAGGAAATACTTTCAGTTTTTTACTTTGATTCCATCAAGAAGGCATTCAGATATGTCACACATTTGCCATAAATTTGGAATCTTAGCACTCTAGTTGCTTATTAGATCTCTGTAGTAAAGCTTCTGCTCACCAGGGAAGTCTGCTGCTGGTATTGAAAGTGCATCTTTCAGTCTGCATGTCAGAATCTTTTATTGAAATAGAAGAGGATTTGAGAAGTCACTCAAAATGTGCCCTAATTGTTCTTTCTGCATTACCAATCATACTTTCTATGGCAAAATAAACCCCCTCATTTTGTTCCTTTTTAAATTAAATGTTTTAAGAGTTACCACTTTATTTCAATCAAGATGCCTTCAGGTGTACCATACGTTTGTCATAATTAGAACTGTTAGCGCTCTAGTTGTTCTTTAGAACACTCTGGGAAGCTGCAGTAGAACACAAAGGAATCAACTGACAGTCTCTGCCCTTGTTGGATGTACATGTTTTACTTAGAATGTCAGACTTCATTCTCACATGACTGAGAAAGATAATGTGAATTTGCAGAAAATATGCTCTCAGTTTAGCTTATAGATCACCTTCCAAACCTCTGTGAGAAAAGCATGAGAAAATAGTTTTCTCTCAAACATGACTCATGATATCCCAGGAGAACGCTTTTTCCCATGGTAAAATCACCTTAGAACACACCACAATTCCTAAAATGAGTATGACACTGACTGACTACTCTCTACTACTCTACTACTCACTCTCTACTACTCTCTACTACTCTCGCTCTACTACTCACTCTCTACTACTCACTCTCTACTACTCTCTACTACTCACTCTCGACTACTCACTCTCTACTACTCTCTACTACTCACTCTCTACTACTCACTCTCTACTACTCACTCTCTACTACTCTCTACTATTCACTCTCTACTACTCACTCTCTACTACTCTCTACTACTCTCTCTCTGCTACTCACTCTCCACTACTCTATACTACTTACTATCTACTACTCACTCTCTACTACTCGCTCTCAACTACTCTCTACTACTCACTCTACTACTCACTCTCTACTACTCTACTACTCTCTACTACTCTCTCTACTTCTCACTCTCTACTACTCTCTCTACTACCCACTCTCTACTACTCTCTACTACACACACTCTACTACACAATCTCTACTACTTGCTCTCTACTACTCGCTCTCTACTACTTTCTACTACTCACTCTATAACTCACTCTCTACTACTCACTCTACTATTCACTCTCTACTACTCTCTACTACTCACTCTCTACCACTCTCTACTACTCACTCTCTACTACTCTCTACTACTCACTCTCTACTAATCACTCTCTACTACTCTCTACTACTCACTCTCTACTACTCACTCTCTACTACTCACTCTACTACTCACTCTCTGCTACTCTCTCTACTACTCTCTACTACTCTCTACTACTCACTCTTCTACCTCTCTCTACCTCTCTACACCTCTACCTCTCTACCTCTCTACCTCTCTACCTCTACCTCTCTACCTCTACCTCTCTACCTCTACACCTCTACTCTCTACCTCTCTCTACCTCTCTCTACACACACACATATGCACATATATATATGCATATATATGCATATGCATTTATATATATGTATGTGTATATATATATATATCTACATTCATATATAAATATATATATAATCTGCATATCTATATAAATACAAATATAAATGCATGCATACATATACATATACATATATGCATACATATGCATGTTATGTACAAGAAAGTTTGAAAAACACTTATTTGTTATGAAGTTTCCTAATTTCCTCATTTACTACAGTCGCCTCAGTAGGAAATACTTTCAGTTTTTTACTTTGATTCCATCAAGAAGGCATTCAGATATGTCACACATTTGCCATAAATTTGGAATCTTAGCACTCTAGTTGCTTATTAGATCACTGTAGTAAAGCTTCTGCTCACCAGGGAAGTCTGTTGCTGGTATTGAAAGTGCATGTTTCAGTCTGCATGTCAGTATCTTTTATTGAAATAGAAGAGGATTTGAGAAGTCACTCAAAATGTGCCCTAATTTTTCTTTCTGCAGTACTAATCATACTTTCTATGGCAAAATGAAACCCCTCATTTTGTTCCTTTTTAAATTAAATGTTTTAAGAGTTACCACTTTATTCCAATCAAGATGCCTTCAGGTGTACCATACGTTTGTCATAAGTAGGACTGTTAGCGCTCTAGTTGCTCTTTAGAACACTCTGGGAAGCTGCAGTAGAACACAAAGAAATCAACTGACAGTCTCTGCCCTTGTTGGATGTACATGTTTTACTGAGAATGTCAGACTTTATTCTCACATGACTGAGAAAGATAATGTGAATTTTCAGAAAATATGCCCTCAGTTTAGCTTATATATCACCTTCCAAATCTCTGTGGGAAAAGCATGAGAAAATAGCTTTCTCTCAAACATGATTCATGATATCCCAGGAGAAGGCTTTTTGACATGGTAAAATCACCTTAGAACACACCACAATTCCTAAAATGAGTATGACACTGACTGACTACTCTCTACTACTCTACTACTCACTCTCTACTACTCTCTACTACTCTCTCTCTACTACTCACTCTCTACTACTCACTCTCGATTACTCTCTACTACTCACTCTCTCCTACTCAACTACTCTCTACTACTCACTCTCGACTACTCACTCTCTACTACTCTCTGCTACTCACTCTCTACTACTCTCTACTACTCACTCTGTACTACTCTCTACTACTGACTCTCTACTACTCACTCTCTACTACTCACTCTCTGCTACTCTCTACTATTCACTCTCTACTACTCACTCTCTACTACTCTCTCTCTGCTACTCACTCTCTACTACTCACTCGCTACTACTCTCTACTACTCACTCTCTACTACTCACTCTCTACTACTCTCTACTACTCACTCTCTACATACTCACTCTCTACTACACTCTACCACTCACTCTCTACTACTCTACTACTCACTCTCTACTACTCTTTACTACTCTCTCTACTACTCACTCTCTACTATTAACTCTCTACTACTCACTCTCTACTACTCACTCTCTACTACTCGCTATCTACTACTCTCTACTACTCACTCTCAACTACTCACTCTCTACTACTCGCTCTCTACTACTCTCTACTACTCACTCTCTACTGCTCACTCTCTACTACTCTACTACTCTCTACTACTCTCCCTACTACTTACTCTCTACTACTCACTCTCTACTACTCTACTACTCTCTACTACTCTTTCTACTACTCACTCTCTACTACTCTCTACTAATAATTCTACTACTCTCTACTCTCTACCACTCACTCTCTACTACTCTACTACTCACTCTCTACAACTCTTTCTCTACTACTCACTCTCTACTACTCACTCTCTACTACTCACTCTACTACTCTCTACTGCTCACTCTATACTAATCTCTCTCTCTACAACTCTCTACTACTCACTCTCTACTACTCACTCTCTACTACTCGCTCTCTACTACTCTCTACTACTCACTATCTACTACTCACTCTCTACTACTCGCTCTCAACTACTCTCTACTACTCACTCTACTACTCACTCTCTACTACTCTACTACTCACTACTACTCTCTCTACTTCTCACTCTCTACTACTCTCTCTACTACTCACACTCTACCACACAATCTCTACTACTTGCTCTCTACTACTCGCTCTCTACTACTTTCTACTACTCACTCTACTACTCACTCTCTACTACTCACTCTACTATAAACTCTCTACTACTCTCTACTACTCACTCTCCACTACTCTACTACTCTCTACTACTCACTCTCTACTACTCTACTACTCTCTATCTACTACTCACTCTCTACTACTCTCTACTACTCACTATCTACTACTCTCTCTCTACTACTCACTCTCTACAACTCACTCTCTACAACTACTCACTCTCTACTACTCTCTACTACTCACTCTCTACTACTCTCTCTCTACTACTCTCTACTATTCTCTACTACTCACTCTCTACTACTCACTCTAACTACTCACTCTCTACTACTCTCTACTACTCTCTCTCTACTACTCTCTACTACTCACTCTACTACTCACTCTCTACTACTCTCTACTACTCTCTCTCTGCTACTCACTCTCTACTACTCACTCTCTACTACTCTCTACTACTCACTATCTACTACTCACTCTCTACTACTTGCTCTCAACTACTCTCTAATACTCACTCTACTACTCACTCTCTACTACTCTACTATTCTCTACTACTCTCTCTACTTATCACTCTCTACTACTCTCTCTACTACTCACTCTCTACTACTCACACTCTACTACACAATCTCGACTACTTGCTCTCTACTACTTGCTCTCTACTACTTTCTACTGCTCACTCTACTACTCACTCTCTACTACTCTCTACTACTCACTCTACTATTCACTCTCTACTACTCTCTACTACTCACTCTCCACTACTCTACTACTCTCTACTGCTCACTCTCTACTACTCTTCTACTCTCTATCTATTACTCACTCTCTACTACGCACTCTCTACTACTCTCTACTACTCACTCTCTACTACTCTCTCTCGACTACTCACTCTCTACAACTCACTCTCTACAACTTGTGCCTACTCACTCTCTACTACTCTCTACTTACTCACTCTCTACTACTCTCTCTCCTCTACTCTCTACTACTCTCTACTACTCACTCTCTACTACTCACTCTAACTACTCACTCTCTACTACTCTCTCTCTACTACTCTCTACTACTCACTCTACTACTCACTCTCTACTACTCTCTACTACTCTCTCTCTCTCTGCTACTCACTCTCCACTACTCACTCTCTACTACTCACTCTCTACCACTCTCTACTACTCACTCTCTACTACTCACTACTACTCACTCTCTACTACTCACTCTCTACTAATCACTCTCTACTACTCTCTACTACTCACTCTCTACTACTCACTCTCTACTACTCACTCTACTACTCACTCTCTGCTACTCTGTCTACTACTCTCTACTACTCTCTACTACTCACTCTCTACTCTCTACCTCACTCTCTACTACTCTCTACCTCTCTACACCTCTACCTCTCTACCTCTCTACCTCTACCTCTCTACCTCTACCTCTATACCTCTACACCTCTACCTCTACACCTCTACCTCTCTACCACTCTCTATCTCTCTCTACACACACACATATGCACATATATATGCACATAT
Source organism: Triturus cristatus (assembly GCF_964204655.1). Lineage (NCBI taxonomy): Eukaryota > Metazoa > Chordata > Amphibia > Caudata > Salamandridae > Triturus > Triturus cristatus. The sequence continues at coordinate 287,655,870 of NC_140591.1, read as the reverse complement.
ATGCATATGCATTTATATATATGTATGTGTGTACATATATATATACATGCATATATAAACATATATATAATCTGCATATCTATATAAATACAAATATAAATGCATGCATACATATACATATATGCATACATATGCATGTTATGTACAAGAAAGTTTGAAAAACACTTATTTGTTATGAAGTTTCCTAATTTCCTCATTTACTACAGTCTCCTCAGTAGGACATACTTTCAGTTTTTTACTTTGATTACATCAAGAAGGCATTCAGATATGTCACACATTTGCCATAAATTTGGAATCTTAGCACTCTAGTTGTTTATTAGATCATTGTAGTAAAGCTACTGCTCACCAGGGAAGTCTGCTGCTGGTATTGAAAGTGCATGTTTCAGTCTGCATGTCAGAATCTTTTATTGAAATAGAAGAAGATTTGAGAAGTCACTCAAAATGTGCCCTAATTTTTCTTTTTTCAGTACTAATCATAATTTCTATGGCAAAATGAACCCCCTCATTGTGTTCCTTTTAAATTAAACTACTCACTCTCTACTATTCACTCGCTACTACTCACTCTTTACTACTCTCTACTACTCTCTACTACTACTCTCTACTACTCACTCTCTACTACTCTCTCCTACTCACTCTACTACTCTCTACTATTCTCTACCGCTCACTCTCTACTACTCTACTACTCACTCTCTCTGTTCTTCTCTCAACTACTCCCTCTCTACTACTCACTCTACTACACTGTACTACTCACTCTCTACTACTCTCTCTCTACTACTCGCTCTCTACTATTCACTCTCTACTACTCACTCTCTACTACTCACTCTCCACTACTCACTCTCTACTACTCGCTCTCTACTACTCTCTACTACTCACTCTCTACTGCTCACTCTCTACTACTCTCTCTACTACTCACTCTCTACTACTCTACTACCCTCTACTACTCTCTCTACTACTCTCTACTACTCACTCTACTACTCTCTACCACTCACTCTCTACTACTCTACTACTCACTCTCTACTACTCTCTACTACTCACTCTCTACTACTCACTCTACTACTCTCTACTACTCACTCTCTACTACTGTCTCTACTACTCACTCTCCACTACTCACTCTCTACTACTCACTCTCTATTACTCTCTACTGCTCACTCTACTACTCACTCTCTACTACTCTCTACTACTCTCTCTACTACTCACTCTCTACTACTCTCTACTACTCACTCTCTACTACACACTCTCTACTACTTGCTCTCTACTACTCGATCTCTACTACTCTACTACTCAGTCTACACTACTCCCTACTACTTACTCTACTACTCACTCTCTACTACTCTCTACTACTCACTCTCTACTACTCCACTACTCTCTACTACTCACTCTCTACTACACACTCTCTACTACTCTACTACTCCCTACTACTCTCCCTCTACTACTCACTCTCTACTACTCACTCTCTACTACTCACTACTACTCACTCTCTACTACTCTCTCTCTACTACTCACTCTCTACTATTCACTCTCTGCTACTCTTCACTACTCACTCTCTACTACTCTCTCTCTACTACTCTCTACTACTCTCTACTACTCACACTACTACTCACTCTATTACTCACTCTCTACTACTCTCTACTTCTCACTCTCTACTACTCTCTCTCTACTACTCTCTACTACTCACTCTACTACTCACTCTCTACTACTCTCTACTTCTCTCTCTGCTACTCACTCTCTACTACTCACTCTCTACTACTCTCTCTCTACTACTCTCTACTACTCACTCTCTACTACTCACTCTCTACTACTCTCTACTGCTCACTTTCTACTACTCTCTACTACTCACTCTACTACTCACTCGCTACTACTCTCTACTACTCTCTACTACTCACTCTTTACTACCCACTCTCTACTACTTTCTACTACTCACTCTCTACTACTCTCTACTACTCACTCTCTACTACTCACTCTACTCACTCTACTACTCTCTACTACTCACTTTCTGCTACTCTCTCTACTACTCGCTACTACTCTCTACTACTCACTCTCTACTCTCTATTACTCATCCTCTACCTCTACCTCTCTACCTCTACACCTCTACCTCTACACCTCTACCTATCTCTCCCTCTCTCTACACGCACACATATGCACATATATATATGCATATCCATTTATATATATGTATGTGTCTATATATATACATACATATATAAACATATAAATAATCTGCATATCTATATAAATACAAATATAAATGCATGCATACATATACATATACATATATGCATACATATGCATATTATGTACATGAAAGTTTGAAAAACACTAATAAAAGCAAAGCTAAAAAGCCACCTAATTACAAACAGAATTGCTTTAACTTAAACGAGGGCGAGACCTATTGCATTTTCAATGCTTGTTTACTTTGGTTCCATCAAGAAGGCATTCAGATGTGTCACACATTTGCCATAAATTCTGAATGTTAGCACTCTAGTTGCTCATTAGATCACTGTAGTAAAGCTATTGCTCACCAGGGAAGTCTGCTGCTGGTACTCAAAGTGCATGTTTCAGACTACATGTCAGAATTTTTTAATGCAATAGAAGAGGATTTGAGAAGTCAAAATGTGCCCTAATTTTTCTTTCTGCAGCACTAATCATAATTTCTATGGCAAAATGAACCCCCTCATTTTGTTCCTTTGCAAATTAAATGTTTTAAGTGGTACCACTTTATTCCAATCAAGATGGCTTCAGGTGTGCCACACTTTTGTCATAAGTAAGACTGTTAGCGCTCTAGTTGTTCTTTAGAACACTCTGGGACATTCTGTCATTGGGCTATACTTGGGCTACATCTGGGTGATATTTGTGCTACATTTGGGCTTTTTTGTCTCTGGTGGCCATCTTGGGAGACTTATTTGTTATGAAGTTTCCTAATTTCCTCATTTACTACAGTCTCCTCAGTAGGAAATACTTTCAGTTTTTTACTTTGATTCCATCAAGAAGGCATTCAGATGTGTCACACATTTGCCATAAATTCAGAATGTTAGCACTCTAGTTGCTCATTAGATCACTGTAGTAAAGCTACTGCTCACCAGGGAAGTATGCTGCTGGTATTGAAAGTGCATGTTTCAGTCTGCATGTCAGAATGTTTTAATGAAATAGAAGAGGATTTGAGAAGTCACTCAAAATGTGCCCTCATTTTTCTTTCTGCAGGACTAATCATACTTTCTATGGCAAAATGAACCCCCTCATTTTGTTCCTTTTTAAATTAAATGTTTTAAGAGTTACCACTTTATTCCAATCAAGATGCCTTCAGGTGTACCATACGTTTGTCATAAGTAGGACTGTTAGAGCTCTAGTTGTTCTTTAGAACACTCTGGGAAGCTGCAGTAGAACACAAAGGAATCAACTGACAGTCTCTGCCCTTGTTGGATGTACATGTTTTACTGAGAATGTCAGACTTAATTCTCACATGACTGAGAAAGATAATGTGAATTTACAGAAAATATGCTCTCAGTTTAGCTTATAGATCACCTTCCAAACCTCTGTGGGAAAAGCATGAGAAAATAGTTTTCTCTCAAACATGATTCATGATATCCCAGCAGAAGGCTTTTTCACATGGTAAAATCACCTTAGAACACACCACAATTCCTAAAATGAGTATGGTACCATCAACAAATGATTTATAATGTAACTAAAGTCTTAAAACCTTCTATGAACTGCAAAGTTTTTTAATGAGGTGCTATCATGTATATTGGTCCCAAGATGGCTGCCAACACTTCTTGGATGAAGTGCTGACAGCCAATCAGATCTCACAATGAGATGTGTGGTTAGGCTCCGCCCAGATATATCTATGATTTTACTTTTGATTTTCTCAGCAACTACTTAAAAGATTTCCACCATTTAACCAAAAGGCACGAGTGTGAACCAAGGGCTACCTCTTTGCCAAATTTCGTGTATTTCAGTTCAGCATTTCAGGCTGCAGCTGCGATTAACGGTTCCTATGGAAAATTGCATGGGGAAAACACGTTTTAAGACCCCCCCTTTTTTCTCGGCCCCCGCTTGACGAGTCACCCCGAGACTTTCAGGATAGGAGCGGACTAGAGCGCCCCACCAGTTTTGAAAATTTCACGAAGATTCGTCAACCGGCGCCAAAGTTATTCCAAATAGAATGTTGCTGATTTCCTATGGATAATAGGTCCTAATAATAACTACCTACTGGCGACTGCCAGTAGGTAATATATATATATATATAGAGAGAGTGAGAGAGAGAGAGAGAGAGAGAGAGAAAGAGAGAGAAAGAGAGAGAGAGAGAGAGAGAGAGAGATGGAGAAAGAGAGCGAGAGATTGTCTATATATTTAGTTTGCAATAATAACTAAAACTATTGTTTTATTAATTTTACTTGTTAAATAAAATTTTATATATGCTTTTCCTATATATGTGTTTGTTAAATTTACATTTACCTCATTGTTTTTATTTTCAATGCAATACTTTCTCAAAATTGTTTAATTATAGTTTATATTGTTCAGAGAATATATGTATTTTTTCAATACATCACATACAGACATATATATATATGAATAGTTGAATAAACTTACCTTTTTTGGCAATATTTTGTTCCACTATATTTTTGACTCAATATTTTGAGAGTTTACATTCAAAGCATGTGAACTCAATGTTTTTGTAGATGATATTTTTAGCCTGATATTCTCGTGTCACATTCTGGTTTTTTTCTATATTTTGTTTTACAGCCGATAAAATGCATAGCCGACACAGCCAAAGCACTAACACTCTTCTAAAAGAAACCAAAGGTAATGTTACCAGGTTAGCTGACAGTGACTTGAGTGACATCTTCTTATTAACTTCACAAGACTGGAAAAGTAGCAACACCAAATTAACATCTAATTGCGCAGAAAAGATTGGAATATAGTGAAGAAAATCTAAGTTTCTATTACCTAATCCCTTTCAGGAATCTAAACACCATAGGATGCACTTCTACTGGATTATCGACATCCTTGATGTAGTCTTCCCCCAAACCTTTTGCCTTCACACCTCCTATTTGCTAAATTTGTTTTTGTTGGCAATAGGACTCTGTTCACTTCAGTACTGCTGACTAGTGTTAAACTGCTTGTGCTCACTCTCCTCAACATGGTAAAGTTGGCCTACACCTGATTGACAAATTTAATGTACTTGTAAATCCCTAGTAAAGTGAGACTGCATCTACCCAGGGTCTGAAAATTAAATAGTACTAGTCGGCCTGCGGCACTCATTGCGCCACATACTAAAGTAGCACTTTAAACTGTGTCTCAGACCTCTAATTGCAGCCAGCAGTGCAGTTTAAAGCTGCCTATTCAACCTGCCATAATAATTCTTATGCCACGCCTATATCTTCCTTCTTAATACATTTATTACCACTGAGGAAAGCTCTAAAGTCTCAAAGGGCAAGGTGCATTGAATTTAAAAAGTAGGACATATGGGTTTAGGTTTTACAGGTCCTGGTATTGAAAAGTTCCTAAACTCTTTATTCACTATGTAAGGCCTATCTTTCGAAATTGGATAACATAGAGTTACGTTACTACATTTCATAAATTGTAACGTTTAATTTGGAAAAGGTAGAAATATTATGTTTGGACTCAAATAAATTGTAATTTAAATCCTCTTTAATGTCAGATTTTAAGTCACATATCTGAAAATGCATTTTAAGAAAGTAGGTATTTTCTTGCCCTAGCCATTTTGTGCCTGCTGCCAGTGTCCTGGGTCACATAATTGTGAATGGATCTGCTGTTGGGGTTTGTGTATTCCTGCCAGACAGTGAGACCAAGGGGGATGGGTGTAGGTCGGATGGGCTATCCAAACAGGATGGCTGGGAGCAGAGCTGATATCTTCCCTACTTACACTTGAAAGGGCTTGTCTCCAGCATACACAAAGGTACCTGACACCAGACTCCTTGGAGCCTTAGCAGGGAACGGGGATAACCTTTCAGAACCAGACGTGGGGGTAGCCCAGAATATCCTCCCACTTTGAAGGCTGACACCACGTATAAATATTTGACCCTCAGAAAACCACTTCAGTACACTCTAGGATCTATGGAAAACTTCAGAAGGACTATCTGGACCCCCAGACGCCTGCCCTGCTGCTACCAGAGGACTTACGTGCTGCTGGAAGGCCTTCCTTGATGCTTGAAGGAGAACTGGGCCATTTCCTTGAACTCACGATCACCAGACGTGACTCCAAGGGATAGTTGGCTGGACTTCTGTGTGAGCTACAGGAACATTACAAACTCCAGGAACCTTGAAAACTACACCTGGCCTCTGTTGGAGTGAGCCCTAATACCCAAAATGGTGCCTGCCAGGTCCTGGAACCTTTGAAGTGATGTTAGAGGTGCTGCTCCTGCCTAACCGTAAAACTTAAGACTTAGAACATCTTGCGCCCAAAAGTGCCCTGAGAACGGACAGAAGACTGGGACCTACCTGTCAGCGGATCCGCCCAAGGTGCATCGGTTGTGGGCCTGACTCGCAGTAGCTCCTGCTACGTTATTCTCCACAGTAGCAAATTCTGTTCAGCTGAACCTCTCAGTAAAGGTATGCAGGCTTGTGGAGCCGTGTCGGCTAAAGACTGCAGTTTCATCCACCTGGAGATTTTCGACTTTCACAAAAGTGACAAAGTCCATAGGGAAAAAAATTCATGATGACTCCAACTAGTGGATCCTCAACGACAATGCCTCCTCCTCGGACACCATTTGCCACCTTGCCCTGCTGAACTCTACCTTCTCAGGAACTTTTCTTCAAATTTTCTTTTAATTCTGAAGGTAAGCCCAAACCGGGCACACTCTACCTTGTGTTTCCAACCCACACCCCATCACGTTCGGCCTTAGCTTTTGACTTTGCCCTGGTCTCGCACAACCAAATACCCGTGCATGGCACTTTGACCTTTTAGGAACTATTTTGCACTAAAAACTTTAAAGATGGGAAACATTGAGAACTACACGAGGTCAGAGCCACGAGTTCCAGAAGACCACAAGCGTAACCATGCTTGCCCGAACAACAACTTTACCTTAACCACGCACATGCATGGTTAAGGCAAATGAGCTCTAGTATTCTGAAAGGGCGGGGAAAGAGGAGCATCGAGAAGCAGACATGGACAAGTAAGTGGGTATAGGGCCGGGTCTGGGGGTTGGTTTGTGGTAGTTTTCAGCGGTGGTGAGAGTTTGGGGGAGTATTCAGCGGTGGTGGGGGTTCAGGGCAGGGGCGTGACACAGGCCCCCGCATCCCCCACAGTGCGGGGGCCTCCAAGCTCCAAGGGTCCCCCTCAGCACTGCACTTCAGCAGGAGAGCTCTTGATAGAGTCCAGAGGGAGCCCCTTCACGTACCTTGCAGGGGGGCCCCCTCAATTATCGTTATGCCACTGGTTCAGGGTAGTCTTCAGGGGTGGTGGGGGTTTGGGGTAGGGTTTAGGGGTGGTGGTGATTTGGGGTACTTTTCCGGTGTGGTGGGGGTTTGGGGCAGTTTTCAGGGGTGGGGTTTCAGGGTAGTTTTCAGGGGTGGAGGTGGTTTTGGGGTAGTTTTCAGAGGTGGGGGAGTTTGTGATAGTTTTCATGGGAGAGAGGGTTTGTAGTAGTTTTTAGGGGTTGTTTTTAGGGCTCAGGGAGGGGGATGGGGTAGTTTTTAGGGATTAGAGGAGGGTTGGGTCATTTTTAGTGCTCAGGGGGAGGTTGTATACATTTTTGGGGCTTAGGGGAGGGCAGGGTAATATTTAGGACAGGGTTTTAGGCATAGGAGAGGGGGAGGACACAGCGTGGAGGTTGGAAGGGGGTAGGGGAATTTGCACTTCAGGGCAGTAGAGGGGGGAGTTTGTACCTTAGGGTGGTGGGGAGGGGGTGGCAACCTTAGCCACGCATACCCCTTAACCATGCATGCCTTTACCACAAAAATTCATGGTAAAGGGAGGCATGCATGGAAAAGCAATGCGTGGTTGAGACGAGGTTGTTATACACACTGTGTTGTTTAGGTATATGAGGTTGAGGAACTCGTTGTTCTGCCATACAACCTTTAAAGATTCATAATTCCGGTTCTACTGATAGGATTTAATTTGTTTTGGTGTCATTTTATTCACTACATTTTACTCAATTTGTCTAAATTTGTCTGGGATTTTTCTTCTGTTGTGTTTTCCCTTTATTACTGTTTGTGTGTTGCAAAAATACTTCACACGTTGCCTCTAAGTTAAGCCTTACTACTTTGTGCTAAGTTACCAGAAGGTTAAGCACAGGTTAATTTAGTGTCTTTCTGGTTCACACTGACATGGATTGTGTTTGCTACCTCCGTGGGATTTTCACCCCTCCGCACAACCAATAACCCACTTTCTTACAATTACCCGCAACCTTCTGATGCCCTGCTAAAATTGCAGCTCTCTAGGTGTTAATAGACTTGCATCTGAATCTAATATCAAGATCTGGGGATGTAGGAACATGTCCCTTCCATTCTGTGCATAGGCTAGCCACCATTCTATCTCCTATCTTGCTTCATGATTCAAATGACCCATCTATGAATATTGCAAATGGCTGCTCGGATGTTTTAATTTTTTGTCCTTGAAGCTCCCTGTAATAAAGAGAACCTGGAAACATCACCTGAATCGATGATGAGAGTATCCCTACTATCCTTGCCAACTGCCAAAGAGAAATCTGTTGGTGAGTCAGCACCATCCTCAACTCTTTCTTAACTGATTTCTATTTTGTCTCTGGAGGAGGCAGTCCACTAAGAACCCCAAGAAATTCATCTGCCTTGAAGTGACCTGATCTGACTTCTTCATGTTGACTACAGATCCCAAGCTCTGAAATAGATCTAACACTAATGACACCTGTCTCAGTAACAGGGATTTCTCCTGACCCAGGAAAATCATAACATCTAGATAAATGATAATCCTTAACCATTGTACTCTGAGGATTGTCACTGTCAGTTTTAGAAACTTAGTGAAACACCAAGGAGCTGAGGACAGACCAAAAGGAAGGGGCAAAAATATAAAGGCGTATGCCTGTCACATGAACAGCAGATACTACCTGTGGTGCTAAAATAGAGGCACTGTCAAGTAATCAGATGCACCTTCTCGTTTCCTGGTGGCAGAATAGCCCCAAAACTGATCACTGTCTCCATCTTGAAATGCTGGTACAGAACATACTGATTTAAATCCTCCAGCTTCATTACCAGCCTGAAATTATTTTTCTGCACCAGAAACATATTGCTGACAAAGCACCTTGGGTGTATCACACAAGGTTCTATTGTCCCTTTCCACTATAACATCTGAACCTCACCTAAAATCAAAGCCTTGTCCTCCTGAGAAAGCCTCTTAGACAGTAGGACTGTTTCTTGAATTGGGGTGACATAAAACTCCATCTGAAACCCCAGAACTATCTGACATACCCATGGATCACCTGAAAACATATCCCAATCATGTGCAAAACTAACCAATCTTCCTCCCACCTTAACATCGGGAGAGGAAAGCACACATACCTTGCACTTACCCTTCCCTTCTTTTATATCTGATGGATTATGAGTATCATTCCCTTCTTCTTTGAGGGAAGAAAGTGGTCTTGGAGTACCTGAATTGCTATTTGAAATAATAGTATTTATAGACGGGCACACAGCCGGTGAAACAAACCACAAATCTGCCAGCCCAGGAAGATAACTGCCTGAAAATCCTTACCATAGAAGAATGGGCCTTGTCCAAAGATGTGAAGCATTACACATATGTTCCAATTTCCCTTTCTAGCTCATCCTCAAAGAGGAAGCCCTGGTTATTACCAGCCGAATCAGAACTCGCAAGATCCCCCAAGCTTGGGTCTATGGAAAGTAGGAGACTCTCACACATTTTCAAGCTGTTTTATTTAGAGGCCTGTGTTTGTAGGTATAAAGCATTCTTTTTCCTAACACAAATGGTTGTATGCTACCTCTAACATAGAATAATTCATTTCATATACACAATTGTTTATGCTTTTGGAGCAGATAATTTAATCTGCTTCTAATGGGTTTGTATTATACATTGGTAAGGTTCAGCTCCTTGGGACTTACATAATTGACTTTTGTCCAACATAGAAAAAGATCGCCGCAGTAATATGCCTCAAGCTGAAGAGGAGAACGTTTTTAGAAGAAATCATCATGAATTTTTGGACACCACGCTGTCAAACTCAATATATAAGGTGGTCTCCTCTTCTTTTAAAATTGTGGTCACTCTGTTACAACTGCTGTATCAGCTCTTTAACACTTACAAGTGGGAGTAATCCTCTGCAGCAGGTGGAAATAAGTTTACAAGGTGGCACGAGAGCCATGAAAGTAAGGCATAAAATGATGAGTTCCCCTAAGGAATATAGGGGTGAAAACTTTGGTTGCAATTTTGTTCTGCAAGGAGTGATTAATGGTCCAATTAGCAAGACCCATTCATTGGGCTCAGGTAAAAGACCATTTGAAATGCTGGACGACCTAGCTATAGATTATTTGTACTACAACTTATTAGGATAATGATGTAGTAACTAATGTTGCAAAGAAATTGAAGCCAGGAGATAAACATACAGTTGTGATTACAGATGCAAGGGGATCCCCTATAAGCATGTTACGAGTCCATTTGGTATCGCGGTGCCGCGAGCAACGCTGCCATTTGCGTGGCTCAGGCTACCCTTCGCTCTTACGTACGATGTGGGGAGAGGCTCCGTGACTTGTGGTGCGGCATTCAGGAAGCGAGCGGCTCCTACGCTCTTCCGCGACGCAGTGGAGGGAGCGTGCGTGAGGATGTCAACCCGGAAGCATTCAAAAGAGGCTTCCGGGCTGAAAATGAAGCAGATTATTTTGCTTCGAGCTTGGAGTAACACGCTGTGAAGGAACAGAGTCTTCTGGTGCGGTAAGGTGGCGGAGGGTACCTGTGGCGGATTTATTAGGAAAATACCCTGTATGTTACTTGGGCTCTACTTACCTTGAAATATCAAAAATTGGGCTCGAACTTTTTCATGGAAAATCTTGCTACTTTTTGACCACGAAAGATTCACAGACTGCCATTCGTTTTGAAAAATACTTGTTATCCAACAACTATTAACTTGATGAGAAAACATTTATGCCTTGATAATATTATAAATTGTGTGACCGGATGAGAATTATTATCGGTCACCGCTAGTACATAAGTACAACCACGTTTCCTCATACTCGCAACACTTGGAGTATAATTGTTTATATTGTTTCCTAACAGGGGGTTATGAGGTCTTACTAGGATTCATCCCCTGTGACGCCTGTTTTCATTATTGTTTTGGTGGGTATTGTGTGTGTGTTCCTTTGATAACATTGCGGACTCAGAGATATGTGCCTAACATTAGCACAGGTATTCATTGCTTAGTTCTTTAATTTCAGCTACCTTTACCACCATTGACTAAATAGGAATAGGACATTCCTTATGTGCTCTGGTGCAGAACTGTGTTGTTTTCTTTACAGGTAATAAGACAACGCTAGTACCGTATTATATTTGTTAGTCATTGTTGTCCATGCTCAAGGTGTTATTTCTTGTTTCAGATCTCCCTCCCTGCTGTCCCCTTCGTTTCCTTCCCTCACTTGATCACCTTAACCTTCTGTGCTATTATAGCAAACAGAACTGAGGCTATCAAGGGGTGGACCCACTTGAGCCACGAATCGACCCAGAGGACTCGACAGGAGAAAACCTATTGATGACAAAGCATGGGCTTATCCAACATTTGAATTCTTCAGAATGGTGACTACCTCCATATTTGAATGAAAACATTCAGACCAAGATTAAGGACTCTGTTGAGAGGGCTATCATGTTGAAAAGGACGTGGTTAGTCCATCTGACCGCCCTACTGAAGAACCTGAAGCTAGTGAAAAATGCAATTGTGCTGCTCTCTAAAAGGAGTTACAGCAAACAAATGATGGACGGAATGCTGACAATGCAAACATTCTCCCCTAATCAAAAGATCTGGATTAAATCCATTGTTCTTTTGCCCACAACGCCACCCCAGTTTGGACCCAGCCATATGCAAATCAGTCTTGACCCTGTGCCCCATGGGAACAGTCCAGATTGAACTGCCAGGCCTGGTCCTCCCTGGACCAGAAACAAGCATCCTGGGACAGGTTTCAGGGTATGTCACCCTTCTTCAGCCAGGCTATCTTGAATCCAGTGGATCAGTGAGCAAGGGACCCACATCTGGGCATACCCATCCCACCTAGGGCGAAAAGTGTTACATCAAACAAATGATGGACGGAATGCTGACAATGCAAACATTCTCCCCCAGTCAAAAGAGCTGGGTTAAATCCATCGTTCTTTTGCCCACTACGCCACCCCAGTTTGGACCCAGCCATATGCAAATCAGTCTTGACCCTGTGCCCCATGGGAACAGTCCAGACCGAACTGCCAGGCCAGGTCCTCCGTGGACCGGAAACAAGCATCCTGGGACTGGTTTCAGGGTATGTCACCCTTCTTCAGCCAGGCTAGCTTGAATCCGGTGGCACAGTGAGCAAGGGCACGTCTGGGCACTTAGGGCGAAAAGTGTTACAGCAAACAAATGATGGACGGAATGCTGACAATGCAAACATTCTCCCCAGTCAAAAGATCTGGGTTAAATCCATCGTTCTTTTGCCCACTACGCCACCCCAGTTTGGACCCAGCCATATGAATATCAGTCTTGACCCTGTGCCCCATGGGAACAGTCCAGACCGAACTGCCAGGCCAGGTCCTAGGATGCTTGTTTCCAGTCCAGGGAGGACCTGGCCTGGCAGTTCGGACTAGACTAGACTAGACTAGACTGTTCCCATTGGGTGCAGGGTCAAGACTGATTTGCATATGGCTGGGTCCAATCTGGAATGGCATGGTGAGCAAAAAAACGAAGGATTTAGGCCCAGATCTCTGTACTCTGGTGAATGTATGACATTGTTCTGTATTCAGTTCATCAATTCTTCTTTTTGCAGCTCTCTAAAAGGAAGCATATTTCTCCAGTGCTTACATCTTTTTTCACTGGCTACCCATCTGCAGCACTACTTTAAAGCTCTGTTAATATTGCATAATTTGTTATATCTGAACATGCTTTAGTTTCTGGCATTTCAATTTGAGTGGGACACTTCAATCATGTTCCTTGGTACAATTTTTTGGGTTATTCCAGAAATTAAATCACGGACCTTCAATGACTGTCTGTTTTGCCTCACAACAGCCAAGTTAAAGAACTCCATGCCTCTCACTTTCTGAAATGAGTATAAGCATATGAATTTTAAAATCTATTGAACACCTGGCTATTAAAGCAACGATTGTGTCTTCTTTGTTGTGCTACGTGTTGCTCTTTTCTTCATGTGTGTGTATGTTTTATTTGTTGTGTATCCCTCTTCTGCATCCCAGTCCTTACTAATATGGCATTCTATCTCTGAGACAAGAAGTGGTATCTTGAAATGTCAAGAATGGAAGACACTCAAGGCCACCCATCTAATTTGTGGGTCATAAATTGGAAATCTTACTTTACGAAATTGGGTTGATGGTTGACTGGGATGTAGGCCATGGTCAAGCAGCAACCACTATCCTTGTCAGGGTGAGGCGTAAGCCAACTCTAAATTAAACTGTGCTCAACCATCTGGTAGTTTTGGCACGGAGAAGTCAGGCTTAACCCAGAGGCAATGCGTAAAGTATTTGTGCAACACTACTGTAATACTTGACAGGCTTAGAGTGGTCTTCCATAAACTTTTTGCCTGCTTGCCTCCAATTTTGCTGTATAATTTTTGTCAGCCTTAGGGCTCTGAGCAATTTACGTACTACCAGTCAGTGCTAAAGTGTATGTGCTTCTCCCCTAAACATGGCTTAAATGACTTATCCACAATTGGAATATTGAATTGATCCATAAGTCCCTAATTGAGCACACTACATGTGCCCAGGGCATGTAAATTAAATGCTACTAGTGGGCCTTCAGCACTGCTTGTCCACCCACACAAATAACACTTTAAAACATGTCTCAGGCTTGCCACTGCAGAGTCTGTGTGTGCAGTTTACCCTTTCATGTCGACTTGGTATATAAAATGCCTTGCCAAGACTTAACCACCCCTTTTATTAGATATAAGTCACCCCTAAAGTAGGCCCTACGTAGCCCTTAGGGCAGGGTGATGTGTAATTAAAAGGTGGGACTTGTACTTTTATGTTTTTCATGTTCTGGTAGCAAAAAACACCCAAATACATTCCTTATTACACTTATACACTGTAGTTCCTGATTGAGAAGGAGTAGCTCTGTCATGTTTCATATCATTGGAATTGCAATGATGAATCCTCTTTGCTGGAAAAGTTGATTGTATCTTTACTATTTTAGAAATACCACATTTTTTGAAAGATCGTATTTTCCTGCTCTTAGCTCTGTGTACCTGCAACCTGTCTCCAATACACATCTGGGGTGGGTGACAGCTGGAGTTTGTACATTCCCTCTAGACAGCCATACACAAAGGAAGGTTAGGTATGAGTGAGAGGCCATCCACATACTGATGGGTCGCCCTGGGCAGAATGGGTGAGAGGCGGTGTCCTGTCCGCACACAAAGGGCTGCTTAACCCCCTGAAGTGAGTCTGGAACCAGAGCTGGGAGGGAAGACCTCTGTGCACTGCAAAGCCCTTCTTTTAAGTCAATAGCACTTCAAAGGCACAGCTGGGTATAAGTACTCGGTCTCTAACCCCACCAAATTAGACACTATTGGCCCTGTGAAGAACTCTGCCAGGTGGAAGGAGTGCTGCGCTGCTACAAGGACTGTTGCTCCAGAAGAACTGCTTTTCTGCTGTGCTGCCCTGCTGCTTGCTACTCTTTGACCTGCTGAGGAAGAACTGGAATAACTTACTTGAACCCAGAGTGATCTCCAAGAACATTCTGGCTTGCCTCCTGTTTTAAAAGTCCGGGATATCAAAGTGTTACCCTCTGGTCCTGTGGCTTGGCGATTGGAAGTGGTTCCAGGTACTTGCTCCAGTGGAACCAACGCATCCTCTGGTGCATGAGCAGAATCGACACATCAATGCTGTTGCGGGAACAGAACTAGTGCATCACTCTTGGATCCAGTGCATCGCACATGGAACCAGCACATCGCCTTCAAAATCAACACACCGGAACCATCGCACTGCCGCTACTGCAGAGAGACAATCAACGCATCCCCTCAACTCAGTGGAGTAACCTGCCGCATCGGCTTCGGAACCAATGCATCTCGGAACTGGCGCTTCGTCTTGAGAACTGGTGCATCACCACAATGCATAGAGAAAATTGATGCATCACCTCGACCTCGGGATCGACACTAATGCTTCGCTCGACTGCACCACGCATCTCGCTGTTGCGACCAGGATCAAGGTACTTTTGTTCAGTGGGCCTTGCATGGCTCATTTATCTGGCCCACGCTCCATCGTGGTCATTCTGAACTTTTGGCTTTGCCCCAGTCCAGCGTGGCCAGATAGCCCCATAGGTACTTATTGCTTCTAAGTGCTATTTTCCACTTTTATTCTATACAAATTCATATCTTGACTTCTACTTATTACTTCTACTTATTGGATTTTTGTTTTTTTGGTCTTGTTTTATTTATAAAATCATAAACTATTTTTCTAAACTGATGTGGAGTTTTCACTGTGTTGCTGTTGGAAGTGTTGCACAAATACTTTACACATTGCCTCTTAAGTTAAGCCTGCCTGCTCTGTGAGGCATGCTCCAGAGGGTGAGCACAGGTTAATCTATGGTGTGTATCTTGACTAGGATTGTGGTTCCTGTTTGGACAGGGTGCATACCTGTGCCAACCAGAAACCCAATTTCCAACAACTTCAAACAGAAACAAAGCATAAAGCACTACACAAAATAGGCCCCACAACAAGTTGAATAGAATTTTCTTTAATAAATAAAATATGACCAAAATAGCAAACATCTAATTAGTAGAACCAGAGATATTTAATTTGAAAGATTTTACACCAAAATGCACAAAGCACTAACTGTGGATATCTAAGTAGAACACAACAGGGCAACTAAATATTTCCACAGGACACTGGGTATGAACGATAACAACACAGAGGTGCCGGTTACGACTTTCCGGTGGAGAAGTGGCACGGCAGGCCACCGTTCTGCCGAAGGTTGCCCTTCCCGCCCGCCAGATTATGACTTACAAGTAGTCTGGCAGGCAGCGTGCATGGCGGTCCTAGGCAGTACCTTTTTTAACGGTGGTGGTGCCTTTGAAGAAAGGCACCGCAATGGAAACACACTACAAGGTTCCAGCACGTTATGGACTCGGAAGTCTATGCCCTGCAGGACACCCAGTCCCCATAGAGGGTGCCTTGTATATCCCAGTACAGGGGAAAGATACAACGCCCACGACATTGGCGAGTACGGTAACGGCATGGAACCGAATCACAGCCAAATTAGGGATTACCATGTTGTATGCGCCGCTCTAGCCCCTTGTTTACCATCCAAGCATGCCCCTGTTGCAGGAAGCGGGGTTTCGGAAATTAATTCATACTATCCACGTCACGACGTGGGGGGACCTGTACCATAATGGCACGTTCCGTTCTATGGAACACTTATATGCAGGCGTCCAACCTTCTCCCCTTGACGTCTTTCTGTACATCAGGCTCCGGCAGGGGATTAAGGTGCTAACACCCGACTTTCCGCAGGAACCACCAGATGTGGCACCATTACAACGTATCCTCCTGGATGAGGCCCCTGCCAAGTTAGTCTCTAAAATCTATAGAACGGTCCACTCGCTCATAGTCGCCCCGCCTCTGACAGCTCGGGCGAAATGGGACCTAGAACTGCAGGTCCCACTGACAGACAAACAGTGGGAGTTCTGCCTACAACAGACGGAACGTATTTCATCTAGTAGTAGATTTAGAATCATACACTATAAATACATTCACAGATTATATTATACTCCTGCTCGGCTTTGCAGATACCGACTCCGTGAAGACGATAGGTGCGACAGGTGTCATGCCCCTGGGGTGGATTTTCTCCACCTGGCATGGGTATGTGAAACGGTGCACCGCTATTGGTGCCAGATATTTACAGCACTTTCTAAAATGATTAATTCGGAGATTGAACCCTCCCCTATCCTTGCCCTCTTGGGATACGTGGAGCCCATACAAGCTACGCACCGCAAATTCATTGCGCTTGCCTTCTTATTGGCTAAAAGACGAGTTGCATGTAAGTGGGGCAGGGGTAGGGCCCCAAAATTTAAGGATTGGATGCAAGATCTTACTTATTGTCAGGAACAAATCAGTACATATTCTGAACTCTTACCAACAGCATCACGACCAGCAGATATCTGGGCTCCACTGCACTGCTACTTGTTAGGGGGGGAGGCTGCCGTTGGAAATGGGACTCCCACATAGCCACGTGCTGGAGAATCACGCATGGAATACTGAGAGTTTGTTGAGAGAGGGTACTGCCCTTGGGATGTGGCTCTGTGGATACTGCATACTAGGGGATTCCAATCTTGTGAACAATATTTTCTAGACACCTGGTGTTGGGACGTATGGGACCTGACGAGGGGCTCCTCCAGGGGGAGAGTGGTCATCAGTAAACCCTAGGATTAATGTACAGCCCTGCTTTGATGGACAGGTTCGCACTGTCAATGCCTGTTGTGTTTTTTCCTGCCTCTACTGTATTGCTTGTGAATGAAATGTGTACCCATTGATGCACCCTTGCTTATTGCTGTATGTTCGCTCTAAATTTTCAAAATAAAGTTTAAAAAAAAAAAAGTCTATGCCCTGCAGGAACCTATGTGCATGCACACAGGGTGGCACATGTTATGCCTCCCTGTGTGCATCCAAATGCGGTGGAGGCGGATGTATGACGTTACAACGCATGCTTTTACAACGCATGCTGTTACAATGATTTTTTTACAACGCAAATGCTGTGACAACGCAAGTCTTTACAACGCAAGTCTTTACATCGACTTGCAGTAGATGGCATGCTAACATTAAAAAAGGGTAATTTACTATTCTAACTCCAGTCCACGTTGCAGTAGGGAAGGTGTTTGGATAGTAAACTACACTATTTTTAATGTTAGCACGCCATCTAGTGCAAGTCGATGTAAAGACTTGCGTTGTAATGGCATGCGTTGTCACAGCATTTGCGTTGTAATAGTTTTGTTGTAATGGTAGTGCGTTGTAAAAGTTGCGTTGTAAAGGTTGTTCCCCGGTGGAGGCACAGGAGACCCTGTGGGGCCCAATTTGTTTCCTCTCTGCCAAGGTTTTCATGGCTGTGCAACTGCCATGAAAACCCTGGCATAGAGGAAACTCGTAATATGCTTGCGGGACCGTTGCAGCCCCGCCAAGCATAGTGTGGCCTCTGACCGACTGCTCCAACGCCAGGGAATAGTAGTTCTATGGTGGATCCAGATGTCACAAGGCGATCTCACTGCCCAGGTCGTAATCGGGCAGTTGGACGGCCGGCTGGCCCGTCCGGTGGTGGCTAGATCTGTTACCACCGCGCCACGATGAGTCTTGGGGTCCTAGAATGGCAAAATTCGTAATAGGGCCCAGAGTGTCTCCCTGAGGAGGGGCATTTTTAAACTCAGTTATTTGTTCAAGGGTTATGGTAACTGTGTATGCACTCACTTATTTATAACATACATAGAGCAAAACAAAGAACAAAGAACAGTAGTTATACAAAATTAACTATGACGAGGCATACTTCCTTCAACATAAACATTACATTTTATTAATTACTTATGCAGTATAATGTGGGTCAAAAGAAAATGCACTATCCCTCTGTCAACATCCGATCACTACTATATTGTCCTTTAAAAGTCCATGCAATATATATCTAATAAGAGAGGCTTGTAAGTTGATAAAGCGTTTTTAATGATTGTGGTGGCCACTTCGTAGACTTTTCAGTCTCCAGTCGTCTAACAAGTACATGAGACCATCCTCAGGACCAAGTGTCGAGTTGTACAATTCTGTAGACCCTATCCACTGGATTCTTTCTAGAGTGCTGAGTGAACTGAGAACACATTGGCCTGGATGCTAATCATGGACAGTAACCTAATAGAATAATATGATGTTTTCACCCACATTGTTTGATGCATTCCTTGAATTTGAGATTCTGAGACTCTGATATTGACTTTGAGATTTTGCTCAACTATTGATCTTTGGATTATCTTAATTTTTATTGTTGTATTGTACATATAGGGTCTAGAATTGTACAACTTGACACTTGTCCAGTATATATGCCCAGTTGTGCCTTTGAAGTGCACAGGTGCCCTGCCTTCCTAGCCCTGCTCCAGACTAACTACAGGGAGTATGCAACCCTTTGTGTGGAGACAGGGCACAACCTATTCAGGTGTAAGTGGGGCTGCCAGTGATGGCCCATCCAGCCACACCTAAGCTCCTCATTGTGTATGGCTGTTTAGGAGGAATACATAAAGCCCAATTATTACCCACACCCATTTTTCTGTGACCCGAGACAGGCTGCAGGTACCAAATGGCTAAGGCAAGAAAACGCCAGCTTTATAAAACTGCCATTTTCAGAATTGTAATTTAAAATCCAACATCCCCATAGGTTAGGATTTTAAATTGTGACTCCAGAGATGCCAAACATGACGGGCGTTAACTGTTCCCATTTTGAAATGACACTTATAAAATGTAATAAGGTACATCCATTGTTGTCCTATGGGAGAGAAAGATCTTGCAGTAATGACAAATTTATTTAACATTTTTTCACTACCAGGACATGTAAAACTTAAAAGTACATGTCCTATTTTTTAAATACATTCCTTCCTGCCTTTGGGGCTGTCCAGAGCCTACCTTAAGGGCGACTTATATGCATTAAAAAGGAAGGTTTTGGTATGGCAAAAAGTTTATTTTGCCTTGTCACAATGATTTGTTTTAAACTGCACACTATGGGCCCCGTTTACAAATGTAAACTTAGACCAGAAATCTTAGGGCCCGATTCACAAAGTTAGGCAAAAGTCTAACTTTACTACTCATACGTGCCCTTTGTGAATACTGAAAGTTGTAAAGTTAGACTTTCTTCTCAGTTTACCTTTGTGAATCGGGCCCTAAGTTTAGACCTAAAGTCTAACTTTACACCTAAAGTCTTAGGGCCCAATTCACAAGTTCAAGGTTTCCATTCAGCATAAAGTTTCTGAGCTGTAACTTGGAAATCTGCACATACGTTTGTCCATAACTATAGAATTCAGGTTGGTATTGGAAGCCAATGAACCAAAGTTTAGCGTTCCAATTCTCTTGTTCACATGATCTACTTTTCAGTCCCACAGTAAAGCTAATTTAGTCAGCATTATCTGTGGCTCTATTATTCTGCCTGAGATTGAAGGAGGTGATTGTTATTTAGCATACATTAGTAGTAGAACTGGGTAGATTATCAGAGGCTTATTGGTAAATCCTGGAATATCTTCATTATGCTTAATCTGCCTCTTCCTACTCACAGTCTTTAAAAACAGAGTAGGTCGCACACTGCTCGTCATACTAGCAAATAGCCCCATAGAACTCTGGATACTGTAGTGGCAGCGGAGAGTACGCCTATGCCACGAGTGTAAAAAATAATGCCATCCCTGGACACGTGTTTCGAGGTAATTGCCTCTCGTCAGCAGGGAGCAGGTAGGTGTGAGGGGTGCCAAGTAGACTGCCAAAATATTAAAGGTAAAATACCTCTCACGGCGCGCAGGTGCGGTACCAAGGCTCGTCAGCCCAACGCGCTCAAGGGAGCTTAAATACAAAAACAGAGTAGGTCGCACACTGCTCGTCATACTAGCAAATAGCCCCATAGAACTCTGGATACTGTAGTGGCAGCGGAGAGTACGCCTATGCCACGAGTGTAAAAAATAATGCCATCCCTGGACACGTGTTTCGAGGTAATTGCCTCTCGTCAGCAGGGAGCAGGTAGGTGTGAGGGGTGCCAAGTAGACTGCCAAAATATTAAAGGTAAAATACCTCTCACGGCGCGCAGGTGCGGTACCAAGGCTCGTCAGCCCAACGCGCTCAAGGGAGCTTAAATACAAAAACAGAGTAGGTCGCACACTGCTCGTCATACTAGCAAATAGCCCCATAGAACTCTGGATACTGTAGTGGCAGCGGAGAGTACGCCTATGCCACGAGTGTAAAAAATAATGCCATCCCTGGACACGTGTTTCGAGGTAATTGCCTCTCGTCAGCAGGGAGCAGGTAGGTGTGAGGGGTGCCAAGTAGACTGCCAAAATATTAAAGGTAAAATACCTCTCACGGCGCGCAGGTGCGGTACCAAGGCTCGTCAGCCCAACGCGCTCAAGGGAGCTTAAATACAAAAACAGAGTAGGTCGCACACTGCTCGTCATACTAGCAAATAGCCCCATAGAACTCTGGATACTGTAGTGGCAGCGGAGAGTACGCCTATGCCACGAGTGTAAAAAATAATGCCATCCCTGGACACGTGTTTCGAGGTAATTGCCTCTCGTCAGCAGGGAGCAGGTAGGTGTGAGGGGTGCCAAGTAGACTGCCAAAATATTAAAGGTAAAATACCTCTCACGGCGCGCAGGTGCGGTACCAAGGCTCGTCAGCCCAACGCGCTCAAGGGAGCTTAAATACAAAAACAGAGTAGGTCGCACACTGCTCGTCATACTAGCAAATAGCCCCATAGAACTCTGGATACTCTAGTGGCAGCGGAGAGTACGCCTATGCCACGAGTGTAAAAAATAATGCCATCCCTGGACACGTGTTTCGAGGTAATTGCCTCTCGTCAGCAGGGAGCAGGTAGGTGTGAGGGGTGCCAAGTAGACTGCCAAAATATTAAAGGTAAAATACCTCTCACGGCGCGCAGGTGCGGTACCAAGGCTCGTCAGCCCAACGCGCTCAAGGGAGCTTAAATACAAAAACAGAGTAGGTCGCACACTGCTCGTCATACTAGCAAATAGCCCCATAGAACTCTGGATACTGTAGTGGCAGCGGAGAGTACGCCTATGCCACGAGTGTAAAAAATAATGCCATCCCTGGACACGTGTTTCGAGGTAATTGCCTCTCGTCAGCAGGGAGCAGGTAGGTGTGAGGGGTGCCAAGTAGACTGCCAAAATATTAAAGGTAAAATACCTCTCACGGCGCGCAGGTGCGGTACCAAGGCTCGTCAGCCCAACGCGCTCAAGGGAGCTTAAATACAAAAACAGAGTAGGTCGCACACTGCTCGTCATACTAGCAAATAGCCCCATAGAACTCTGGATACTGTAGTGGCAGCGGAGAGTACGCCTATGCCACGAGTGTAAAAAATAATGCCATCCCTGGACACGTGTTTCGAGGTAATTGCCTCTCGTCAGCAGGGAGCAGGTAGGTGTGAGGGGTGCCAAGTAGACTGCCAAAATATTAAAGGTAAAATACCTCTCACGGCGCGCAGGTGCGGTACCAAGGCTCGTCAGCCCAACGCGCTCAAGGGAGCTTAAATACAAAAACAGAGTAGGTCGCACACTGCTCGTCATACTAGCAAATAGCCCCATAGAACTCTGGATACTGTAGTGGCAGCGGAGAGTACGCCTATGCCACGAGTGTAAAAAATAATGCCATCCCTGGACACGTGTTTCGAGGTAATTGCCTCTCGTCAGCAGGGAGCAGGTAGGTGTGAGGGGTGCCAAGTAGACTGCCAAAATATTAAAGGTAAAATACCTCTCACGGCGCGCAGGTGCGGTACCAAGGCTCGTCAGCCCAACGCGCTCAAGGGAGCTTAAATACAAAAACAGAGTAGGTCGCACACTGCTCGTCATACTAGCAAATAGCCCCATAGAACTCTGGATACTGTAGTGGCAGCGGAGAGTACGCCTATGCCATGAGTGTAAAAAATAATGCCATCCCTGGACACGTGTTTCGAGGTAATTGCCTCTCGTCAGCAGGGAGCAGGTAGGTGTGAGGGGTGCCAAGTAGACTGCCAAAATATTAAAGGTAAAATACCTCTCACGGCGCGCAGGTGCGGTACCAAGGCTCGTCAGCCCAACGCGCTCAAGGGAGCTTAAATACAAAAACAGAGTAGGTCGCACACTGCTCGTCATACTAGCAAATAGCCCCATAGAACTCTGGATACTGTAGTGGCAGCGGAGAGTACGCCTATGCCACGAGTGTAAAAAATAATGCCATCCCTGGACACGTGTTTCGAGGTAATTGCCTCTCGTCAGCAGGGAGCAGGTAGGTGTGAGGGGTGCCAAGTAGACTGCCAAAATATTAAAGGTAAAATACCTCTCACGGCGCGCAGGTGCGGTACCAAGGCTCGTCAGCCCAACGCGCTCAAGGGAGCTTAAATACAAAAACAGAGTAGGTCGCACACCGCTCGTCATACTAGCAAATAGCCCCATAGAACTCTGGATACTGTAGTGGCAGCGGAGAGTACGCCTATGCCACGAGTGTAAAAAATAATGCCATCCCTGGACACGTGTTTCGAGGTAATTGCCTCTCGTCAGCAGGGAGCAGGTAGGTGTGAGGGGTGCCAAGTAGACTGCCAAAATATTAAAGGTAAAATACCTCTCACGGCGCGCAGGTGCGGTACCAAGGCTCGTCAGCCCAACGCGCTCAAGGGAGCTTAAATACAAAAACAGAGTAGGTCGCACACTGCTCGTCATACTAGCAAATAGCCCCATAGAACTCTGGATACTGTAGTGGCAGCGGAGAGTACGCCTATGCCACGAGTGTAAAAAATAATGCCATCCCTGGACACGTGTTTCGAGGTAATTGCCTCTCGTCAGCAGGGAGCAGGTAGGTGTGAGGGGTGCCAAGTAGACTGCCAAAATATTAAAGGTAAAATACCTCTCACGGCGCGCAGGTGCGGTACCAAGGCTCGTCAGCCCAACGCGCTCAAGGGAGCTTAAATACAAAAACAGAGTAGGTCGCACACTGCTCGTCATACTAGCAAATAGCCCCATAGAACTCTGGATACTGTAGCGGCAGCGGAGAGTACGCCTATGCCACGAGTGTAAAAAATAATGCCATCCCTGGACACGTGTTTCGAGGTAATTGCCTCTCGTCAGCAGGGAGCAGGTAGGTGTGAGGGGTGCCAAGTAGACTGCCAAAATATTAAAGGTAAAATACCTCTCACGGCGCGCAGGTGCGGTACCAAGGCTCGTCAGCCCAACGCGCTCAAGGGAGCTTAAATACAAAAACAGAGTAGGTCGCACACTGCTCGTCATACTAGCAAATAGCCCCATAGAACTCTGGATACTGTAGTGGCAGCGGAGAGTACGCCTATGCCACGAGTGTAAAAAATAATGCCATCCCTGGACACGTGTTTCGAGGTAATTGCCTCTCGTCAGCAGGGAGCAGGTAGGTGTGAGGGGTGCCAAGTAGACTGCCAAAATATTAAAGGTAAAATACCTCTCACGGCGCGCAGGTGCGGTACCAAGGCTCGTCAGCCCAACGCGCTCAAGGGAGCTTAAATACAAAAACAGAGTAGGTCGCACACTGCTCGTCATACTAGCAAATAGCCCCATAGAACTCTGGATACTGTAGTGGCAGCGGCAGCGGAGAGTACGCCTATGCCACGAGTGTAAAAAATAATGCCATCCCTGGACACGTGTTTTGCTGGTATGACGAGCAGTGTGCGACCTACTCTGTTTTTGTATTTAAGCTCCTTTGAGCGCATTGGGCTGACGAGCCTTGGTACCGCACCTGCGCGCCGTGAGAGGTATTTTACCTTTAATATTTTGGCAGTCTATTGGCATCCCTCACACCCACCTGCTCCCTGCTGACGAGAGGCAATTACCTCGAAACACGTGTCCAGGGATGGCATTATTTTTTACACTCGTGGCATAGGCGTACTCTCCGCTGCCATTACAGTATCCAGAGTTCTATGGGGCTATTTGCTGGTATGACGAGCAGTGTGCGACCTACTCTGTTTTTGTATTTAAGCTCCTTTGAGCGCGTTGGGCTGACGAGCCTTGGTACCGCACCTGCGCGCCGTGAGAGGTATTTTACCTTTAATATTTTGGCAGTCTATTGGCACCCCACACACCCACCTGCTCCCTGCTGACGAGAGGCAATTACCTCGAAACACGTGTCCAGGGATGGCATTATTTTTTACACTCGTGGCATAGGCGTACTCTCCGCTGCCACTACAGTATCCAGAGTTCTATGGGGCTATTTGCTGGTATGACGAGCAGTGTGCGACCTACTCTGTTTTTGTATTTAAGCTCCTTTGAGCGCGTTGGGCTGACGAGCCTTGGTACCGCACCTGCGCGCCGTGAGAGGTATTTTACCTTTAATATTTTGGCAGTCTATTGGCACCCCTCACACCCACCTGCTCCCTGCTGACGAGAGGCAATTACCTCGAAACACGTGTCCAGGGATGGCATTATTTTTTACACTCGTGGCATAGGCGTACTCTCCGCTGCCACTACAGTATCCAGAGTTCTATGGGGCTATTTGCTGGTATGACGAGCAGTGTGCGACCTACTCTGTTTTTGTATTTAAGCTCCTTTGAGCGCGTTGGGCTGACGAGCCTTGGTACCGCACCTGCGCGCCGTGAGAGGTATTTTACCTTTAATATTTTGGCAGTCTATTGGCACCCCTCACACCCACCTGCTCCCTGCTGACGAGAGGCAATTACCTCGAAACACGTGTCCAGGGATGGCATTATTTTTTACACTCGTGGCATAGGCGTACTCTCCGCTGCCACTACAGTATCCAGAGTTCTATGGGGCTATTTGCTGGTATGACGAGCAGTGTGCGACCTACTCTGTTTTTGTATTTAAGCTCCTTTGAGCGCGTTGGGCTGACGAGCCTTGGTACCGCACCTGCGCGCCGTGAGAGGTATTTTACCTTTAATATTTTGGCAGTCTATTGGCACCCCTCACACCCACCTGCTCCCTGCTGACGAGAGGCAATTACCTCGAAACACGTGTCCAGGGATGGCATTATTTTTTACACTCGTGGCATAGGCGTACTCTCCGCTGCCACTACAGTATCCAGAGTTCTATGGGGCTATTTGCTGGTATGACGAGCAGTGTGCGACCTACTCTGTTTTTGTATTTAAGCTCCTTTGAGCGCGTTGGGCTGACGAGCCTTGGTACCGCACCTGCGCGCCGTGAGAGGTATTTTACCTTTAATATTTTGGCAGTCTATTGGCACCCCTCACACCCACCTGCTCCCTGCTGACGAGAGGCAATTACCTCGAAACACGTGTCCAGGGATGGCATTATTTTTTACACTCGTGGCATAGGCGTACTCTCCGCTGCCACTACAGTATCCAGAGTTCTATGGGGCTATTTGCTGGTATGACGAGCAGTGTGCGACCTACTCTGTTTTTGTATTTAAGCTCCTTTGAGCGCGTTGGGCTGACGAGCCTTGGTACCGCACCTGCGCGCCGTGAGAGGTATTTTACCTTTAATATTTTGGCAGTCTATTGGCACCCCTCACACCCACCTGCTCCCTGCTGACGAGAGGCAATTACCTCGAAACACGTGTCCAGGGATGGCATTATTTTTTACACTCGTGGCATAGGCGTACTCTCCGCTGCCACTACAGTATCCAGAGTTCTATGGGGCTATTTGCTGGTATGACGAGCAGTGTGCGACCTACTCTGTTTTTGTATTTAAGCTCCTTTGAGCGCGTTGGGCTGACGAGCCTTGGTACCGCACCTGCGCGCCGTGAGAGGTATTTTACCTTTAATATTTTGGCAGTCTATTGGCACCCCTCACACCCACCTGCTCCCTGCTGACGAGAGGCAATTACCTCGAAACACGTGTCCAGGGATGGCATTATTTTTTACACTCGTGGCATAGGCGTACTCTCCGCTGCCACTACAGTATCCAGAGTTCTATGGGGCTATTTGCTGGTATGACGAGCAGTGTGCGACCTACTCTGTTTTTGTATTTAAGCTCCTTTGAGCGCGTTGGGCTGACGAGCCTTGGTACCGCACCTGCGCGCCGTGAGAGGTATTTTACCTTTAATATTTTGGCAGTCTATTGGCACCCCTCACACCCACCTGCTCCCTGCTGACGAGAGGCAATTACCTCGAAACACGTGTCCAGGGATGGCATTATTTTTTACACTCGTGGCATAGGCGTACTCTCCGCTGCCACTACAGTATCCAGAGTTCTATGGGGCTATTTGCTGGTATGACGAGCAGTGTGCGACCTACTCTGTTTTTGTATTTAAGCTCCTTTGAGCGCGTTGGGCTGACGAGCCTTGGTACCGCACCTGCGCGCCGTGAGAGGTATTTTACCTTTAATATTTTGGCAGTCTATTGGCACCCCTCACACCCACCTGCTCCCTGCTGACGAGAGGCAATTACCTCGAAACACGTGTCCAGGGATGGCATTATTTTTTACACTCGTGGCATAGGCGTACTCTCCGCTGCCACTACAGTATCCAGAGTTCTATGGGGCTATTTGCTGGTATGACGAGCAGTGTGCGACCTACTCTGTTTTTGTATTTAAGCTCCTTTGAGCGCGTTGGGCTGACGAGCCTTGGTACCGCACCTGCGCGCCGTGAGAGGTATTTTACCTTTAATATTTTGGCAGTCTATTGGCACCCCTCACACCCACCTGCTCCCTGCTGACGAGAGGCAATTACCTCGAAACACAGGTCCAGGGATGGCATTATTTTTTACACTCGTGGCATAGGCGTACTCTCCGCTGCCACTACAGTATCCAGAGTTCTATGGGGCTATTTGCTGGTATGACGAGCAGTGTGCGACCTACTCTGTTTTTGTATTTAAGCTCCTTTGAGCGCGTTGGGCTGACGAGCCTTGGTACCGCACCTGCGCGCCGTGAGAGGTATTTTACCTTTAATATTTTGGCAGTCTATTGGCACCCCTCACACCCACCTGCTCCCTGCTGACGAGAGGCAATTACCTCGAAACACGTGTCCAGGGATGGCATTATTTTTTACACTCGTGGCATAGGCGTACTCTCCGCTGCCACTACAGTATCCAGAGTTCTATGGGGCTATTTGCTGGTATGACGAGCAGTGTGCGACCTACTCTGTTTTTGTATTTAAGCTCCTTTGAGCGCGTTGGGCTGACGAGCCTTGGTACCGCACCTGCGCGCCGTGAGAGGTATTTTACCTTTAATATTTTGGCAGTCTATTGGCACCCCTCACACCCACCTGCTCCCTGCTGACGAGAGGCAATTACCTCGAAACACGTGTCCAGGGATGCCATTATTTTTTACACTCGTGGCATAGGCGTACTCTCCGCTGCCACTACAGTATCCAGAGTTCTATGGGGCTATTTGCTGGTATGACGAGCAGTGTGCGACCTACTCTGTTTTTGTATTTAAGCTCCTTTGAGCGCGTTGGGCTGACGAGCCTTGGTACCGCACCTGCGCGCCGTGAGAGGTATTTTACCTTTAATATTTTGGCAGTCTATTGGCACCCCTCACACCAACCTGCTCCCTGCTGACGAGAGGCAATTACCTCGAAACACGTGTCCAGGGATGGCATTATTTTTTACACTCGTGGCATAGGCGTACTCTCCGCTGCCACTACAGTATCCAGAGTTCTATGGGGCTATTTGCTGGTATGACGAGCAGTGTGCGACCTACTCTGTTTTTGTATTTAAGCTCCTTTGAGCGCGTTGGGCTGACGAGCCTTGGTACCGCACCTGCGCGCCGTGAGAGGTATTTTACCTTTAATATTTTGGCAGTCTATTGGCACCCCTCACACCCACCTGCTCCCTGCTGACGAGAGGCAATTACCTCGAAACACGTGTCCAGGGATGGCATTATTTTTTACACTCGTGGCATAGGCGTACTCTCCGCTGCCACTACAGTATCCAGAGTTCTATGGGGCTATTTGCTGGTATGACGAGCAGTGTGCGACCTACTCTGTTTTTGTATTTAAGCTCCTTTGAGCGCGTTGGGCTGACGAGCCTTGGTACCGCACCTGCGCGCCGTGAGAGGTATTTTACCTTTAATATTTTGGCAGTCTATTGGCACCCCTCACACCCACCTGCTCCCTGCTGACGAGAGGCAATTACCTCGAAACACGTGTCCAGGGATGGCATTATTTTTTACACTCGTGGCATAGGCGTACTCTCCGCTGCCACTACAGTATCCAGAGTTCTATGGGGCTATTTGCTGGTATGACGAGCAGTGTGCGACCTACTCTGTTTTTGTATTTAAGCTCCTTTGAGCGCGTTGGGCTGACGAGCCTTGGTACCGCACCTGCGCGCCGTGAGAGGTATTTTACCTTTAATATTTTGGCAGTCTATTGGCACCCCTCACACCCACCTGCTCCCTGCTGACGAGAGGCAATTACCTCGAAACACGTGTCCAGGGATGGCATTATTTTTTACACTCGTGGCATAGGCGTACTCTCCGCTGCCACTACAGTATCCAGAGTTCTATGGGGCTATTTGCTGGTATGACGAGCAGTGTGCGACCTACTCTGTTTTTGTATTTAAGCTCCTTTGAGCGCGTTGGGCTGACGAGCCTTGGTACCGCACCTGCGCGCCGTGAGAGGTATTTTACCTTTAATATTTTGGCAGTCTATTGGCACCCCTCACACCCACCTGCTCCCTGCTGACGAGAGGCAATTACCTCGAAACACGTGTCCAGGGATGGCATTATTTTTTACACTCGTGGCATAGGCGTACTCTCCGCTGCCACTACAGTATCCAGAGTTCTATGGGGCTATTTGCTGGTATGACGAGCAGTGTGCGACCTACTCTGTTTTTGTATTTAAGCTCCTTTGAGCGCGTTGGGCTGACGAGCCTTGGTACCGCACCTGCGCGCCGTGAGAGGTATTTTACCTTTAATATTTTGGCAGTCTATTGGCACCCCTCACACCCACCTGCTCCCTGCTGACGAGAGGCAATTACCTCGAAACACGTGTCCAGGGATGGCATTATTTTTTACACTCGTGGCATAGGCGTACTCTCCGCTGCCACTACAGTATCCAGAGTTCTATGGGGCTATTTGCTGGTATGACGAGCAGTGTGCGACCTACTCTGTTTTTGTACTCACAGTCTTTGACTCAACCTCGACAGCCTAGTATTTGGTTGAAGCTTGTATGTCCTTGTGGATGTTAGGAATTTTAACCCTATTTATGCCATACAGCTATAGTAGACTGATCACACACTGTTAGCATGTCCAGCTACATCTTCCCATTCCTGGGGTGGAATTCACATCATCATTTAACATGTTAAAGGGCCATTAACTGCTACAGCTAACCAGTTGTCTCCTGCCATGTGCTGCACCTCAGTCAGTCCCAGCTGTGAAGTCAGGAGTAAATTGCATGCTGGAACTTTTTTAGCACATGATTTTAGAGGTGAAACTACAAGTTTCAGAATGCAATATACTCCTGGTGAAAAAGCTCAGAAGGTTTGAAGATGTTACTGAAGATTACGTAGCAGCTATGACTATCTCCTGCAGTGCACAAGATATCAGGCATGTTTTTAATTCTAAACGGATCACATATGTGCTCAGTATAAATTGTATTCATGGCTACTTAGCAGCGCAGTGCAATGTTGTCTAGCTGTGGTCCGTAGTGCGATGGGTGTGCTATACCATATTTTCAACATATGCTCTGGAGATATATTAGCATGCAATGCACTTAAATAGGCGTCCTTGATAGGTCTTGGGCCTGTTGGCAGTTTGTGAAATTGGTGAGGCTTAAAAACTTATACTGAATCAAGCTAATGAAAAAAGTGAGCTCCACTTACTCCGTAGGCAAGGAGCTTTCTTCCCACAACCCAACAATAAAATGAACTTTGAGCAATTAGGCCATGTACTGCATTTTATAGCACAATTTACACAAATGTGCTTAAAGATATCACTCATGAAACATTCAGTAATTTCATTATATGCCAAGGAAGTCTGAACCCCCAGGGGTAGGCATCATCAATCCATAAGGGGAAGGAGCTCAATAAGCCAAGAACTACTACCATTATACCATTAGCAACATTTTATCTGGGGTAGTCAGTGTCATGCCACAGATGACCACCATATGCTGCGAATTACCACCATTATGCCAAAGTCTGTATTATAGTAAGAGTGAGCATTACACACATTCACACACTCACCCATATACACACTCACACATACAGGCACATAGACACATTCAGTCGCACACACACTTTCACACACAACAGCCGCATTCAAGACTTTCCCATCACATGGTAGGCTCTGCATCACATGTACAGTGTGACAGCACAGGGACTGACAACGGTTTCAGAGTGGTGATGTACAGGCCTCTGCTGGAAAGCTGTGGGCCATATTTTCAGGCCCTCTTCTCTAACATACACTGGGGCAGATTTATGTTGCACTTGCGCCACTTTTGCGCCGCCGTTGCGTCACTTTTGTGACGCAGCAGCGGCGCAAATCCTGCGCCATGGTGCGGGGTATTTACAACGTGACGCATCTGGGAGATGCGTCACGTTGTAAAGCCCTGCGCCACATGTAGGCGTTCCAGGGCAGATGGGGGCGTTCCGGCGCAGGAACGCCTCCTAAAAGTGGCTGAGTGAAATCTACAAGATTTCACTCAGTCACTTTTAGGCCCATGCTGCGTCAAAACCCTGCGCCTGCCTGAAGCATGCGTAAGGATTGACGCAGCATTGTACAGATAGGGCCCTCCAGAACATTGCTGGAGCTGCGTCGCGCTTGCGACGCAACTCCAGCAATGCGCCACTTTTACGGCACAGATGCGTCACGCATCTGTGCCGTTTTTGCCCCATGGTGCGCTGCATTATAAATGTGGCGCATCCATGGTGGCGCAGCTGTGGCGCATAATAATTGGCGCATCCCTGCTGATATGCAGGGATGCGCCAGTTAACATAAATCTGCCCCACTGTGTATAAGTGGTCTAAGCACACAAACTATGAATGTCCGAGGGACCCAGCATGGACTACTGATCTGTCACTCCAAGGATATGAAGGCCTGCTGCTGAGGCAATACTGTGTACCCTTGTGCTCTCCCTTCAATCCTCCCATCACTCATTCTCAGGCAATGAGGTTCCGTGAAAACTGAACCCATGTTTCGGAACTAATGGTACCGTGACGATTCTGGTATTAGCGAATCGCAAATGATGAGTTTAATATGAGCGAGCGTTTTCGCAACGCTGCACTGAAGGATTCGTCATGTATTGCTGCTTCTTGTGTTCGAACCTACGGGTTCCATTTTGTGCACGACGTCCATTTTGTATCATTGCCCTCACATAGTCAGTGAATGGGCGTTGTCCGAACAATGACCCTGATTAGGTAACCTCGAGGGCACGTAGTCCCTAGTGCGCATTCTGCCGAATTCTGCATGACTTGGCGAAAGCTGACCCTGTCGCCTGAGGCGGACCCTGCCGCACTGGTTTTCTGTCTTGTCCTGCCTGAACAAGATTACTGACCCTGATACAATAGACCACGCTTCTTTTATTTGCCTACGAATATGTCTTATCTGACTCTTCTATTTTCTGCATCTGTTCCTGCATTTCCCTTTAGCCTTTTATGATGAGGAGGTGACCAATTTTATTATGGGGCGGTCCGGCTTTTCAATAGAGGGATGTCAGAAATACGTGATTGAAGGCCGGACACCTGGAGATGGGAATGTGATATTGTGAGATCTTATTGTCTGGAATACAGAAATGTGAATTATTGTAAAATTGCAGGAATGTTTGCCCAAAGCAGAATATTCAGTATTTAAGGAGCGACCTGCTTTGTACAAATCGAGCAGTCTCCTTAGAATCTATCTCGTATGATACTTCTGTGACTTCTGTTCCTGACTGCGGTCATTAAAGATGATCTTTTGACGCCAGAGGAAGAGTCCCGTGTCTCTGTTTGTTAAGTACGCCAAAACAGGTGAACCCCGAAGGTTTCGGGTGTTGTCCCCTGGCACCGCTGGGTCTTAGAAATTGCCCAGTCCTTCAGTTGGCGCCCTAGCGTGGTGAGACATCGAGCGGTTCCGGTCCTAGCCTGAAGATTGTGAGGAGCTTCGTGTGAAATTTCCGAGGGAGGTGCACCCCACTTCATCGATCCATGTATGTCGCATAAGTGGTCCGAAGGTCTTTCCCCGCGAAGGTTCCTGCTTCCAGACGGCTGCAAAGGACTGGCGCCCTGACTGTCGACCTGTTTTGGAGCCTGGCGTAGTCCTTAGTACGGCGAGACGATAGACGGGTCTTCCTGGTGACGTCATTGATCTTTCAGTTAAGTATAAGTGGGTCGCTCCCAGTCCTTAGGTTTGTTCTTTTGTTTGGTAACTCGAGTTCTTTGGTCCTTAGTTTTGGTTTGCATGGTTCCATTGCATTTGGTTTAGTTTGGTCCTTAGGATTATTTGGTAGCTGCAGTTCCCAAAAACCGAGGGTCTCGTACATTTACGAGTGTATCGGTAGAGATAGCCCCTTGAAGTTTGAAACTCGGTTAGTGAGCAAAAATGCCTAACCGTAGTCTTGGTTTCTTGTCTTGTCTTGGATGTTGCAACAAGGATTCCCGATTGGAGGACTCTTGTCCGATACCTCCGGTTGGAACTCCGACTTATGAGCTCTATTCGAAGCATGGTGTGGGCCCTATCACATATAACGAGGTATGGGTCCGCTATACGAGGAAAGATGGTGTTCTCAGATGGCCACTACATGGTAGTTTTGAAACTGCAATTTTGGATAATTTGCAGGCGAAGTTATTTAAGAAGAAAGCCCGGCCGGCGATGTTTGACTCCTTTCGTCTATGGCGCAAAGAAGCCAAGCAGAAAGAAATCAAACAGGCTAAAAAGGATAAACGAGAAAAAGGTGTCTCGATTATGCAAGCTGCTAGGCAGTTTAAGGAAGATGAAGAAGAGAAAGCGACCGAGATTTTCACTAGACAACATAGCATGGCAATTGATAAGTGCTACCCTGTTTTGCCATCATGTCCCGATAAGCCGAAAGAGGACCCCGAAAAGGATCCTCTGATGTCTTATTTATTGAAGTCGTCACCTCCTTATGTACAAAGTGCTACAGCCCTTTTGGTTCCCCCTGCTGTACAACCGGCTGCTGGTCAGCCCGTGGTAGTTCCTCCCCCACCACCTGTTCCTCAGCAGGGTTATGTTCCTCCGGCACCCCCTCTTCCTGGGTTGCCTTTTTCGTCTTTAACTGCTATACCTCACCTTACTACGTCTGTTACTCCTGTTTCTGTTACCCCTTTTGCTCCTTTGCTTTCACTGAATGCTGTCTCTCCTGCTCTTATGTCTACTTCACCTTCCGCTCGTCGGCGAGTAACCGACACCGTCCCTAGTTTTCTGACTCCTCTTTTTGGGTCGCTAATTGCGCCCGTCGTTTCTGATTCTATGCAGAGACGTAGCCAGCTCCCTGAGTCTGGGGAACGAGCATTATTAGATACGATGGCTCATAGGTGGATTTTGAAACCCGATAGGTATAGTTCTCGTATAGTTTACGATACATTTTCTCAATGGAATGAACCGACTCAGAGATATGTGATGAGGAGATGTGTAAGTTGTTGCAAGACGAATGGGACAACGACGAATTAGACTCAGCCCCTGCTGAAATGCTCGAACTCCAGAGTCAATTTGCGAAAGGTATGATTGTGGGCTCTGATGCTAGACATGCGTTAGAACGGCTTCTTGCCTATAGGTCTGTATTACCGTCTAGAGTTTTGTTTGCGAATGATTCCTCGGCAACGAAGACGTTAGGACATTATCCTATGAGAGAGGTTCCGCCAGTATGGCGTGATGCAGTACAGGCTGATGCAGGGAGAGGTATTGCTGCCGCTCTGGCACATTTTCTTAGAGTTTGGATACATGTCCCATGGAAAAGGTCTAAAGTATTAGCATTAAAACAGACTTTCCAAGACCCACGTAAGAATCCTGCTGGTTACTATAAGGAATTGTCCCAGACAATGGACGCCTGTATTATGAACATTGCAGATATTGAGATGTTGGTTGGCATTGTAGTGCCACAACCGATATGGGCAAAGATCCGCCATGAGGATCATCCGAACGAGTTAGGTGGTACCTGGACTGCTATTTTAGCTGTGGATGCTCTCCAAGTAGGAGGTGCAAAGCCTGAACCCCTAGTAGCGGAGTTACCAAATAGGATAGTTAATTTAATGAAGACGTTGATGCCAGCGTTGAGAGTAAACTGGGATAAATTGTCGGCTTGTAAGCAGAAGAAGGATGAAAGTGTGTCCGACTTTTTCATGCGATTTGAGGAGACTTTTGTGGACCACAGCGGTCAAGATATGAGTTCAGAGGGAGGCCAGAGACTATTTGTTGATAAGTTTGTGTTTAACTTGCTGCCTGACTTGTGCAACAAATTGAAAGACTCAGAAAGT
This sequence comes from Triturus cristatus, assembly GCF_964204655.1. Lineage (NCBI taxonomy): Eukaryota > Metazoa > Chordata > Amphibia > Caudata > Salamandridae > Triturus > Triturus cristatus. The sequence goes on along the minus strand of NC_140591.1, from coordinate 287,620,714 downwards.
GCTTGGGCTGTTTCTTCGACGGCTCAGATTCTAGCCACAGCCCAATATTACGAGAACAGAGATAAGGAAGAAAAAGAACGTGTAGAGAAGAAAACGAAGGACTTGAAGACTAAGGTGTTGTTGCAGCAGGCGTATCCGCCTCGCTCAAATCAGAACGATTCGCAGCCATGTACGCAATTTCAGCAACAGACACCGTTTCCGAAAGTACAACTGAGACCGGAGTATTTCACTTCCAGGCCCTTGTTAGGATTGAATCAATGTGCATACTGCAAGGAAGAGGGTCATTATAAGAACGAGTGCCCTGCTTTGCGACAGCGTATGAATGGTGTGCCAGGTCAGAGAGGTCACGGTTTTCAACAAGTCTCTAGAGGTAGAGGACGTGGTGTCACGTTTTCTCAGAATGAGCGTTCTCTTCCGTCACAGAGTTCTCTTAATTGTTTTGACCAATCGAAGGTGCAATCTGGTAGATCTCCGCAGTACCATGTAGATGATTACTATGTCGAGGGCGAGAGTGCTGCGTATAATGATTGCTAGGATAGCCATGGACAAAGAGAGGGAGTAGTATCAGTTCCAGTTGATCAGAGTTGGCCTTACGTTTCAGTAGCTTTATCAAGTGTGGTTGAGCATTTTCTGTTGGATACTGGTGCGGCAAAAAGTTAAATCATACATTCTAAACTCCCTGGCGCACCCTTGTCTGGCTTAACTAATGTCTCAGTAGGATTCTCTGGCGCCCCTGTTCGTAATCCAGTCTCTAGTCCTTTGTCCCTTTCAATTGGACCATGTAAGTTAGAAGCACCGTTGAGTTTGACTACTGGTTGTGATGAGAACTTGCTGGGTTTGGACCTGTTGAAACGATTGTATGCAACATTGCATTGTTCCCCATCGGGAGTACAACTTACATTGGGCAGGAAAGTGATCTCTCCTATGTATGTGTCGACAGATAGGCTTCCACCAGAATTGCGTTCGCTCCCCGAATCTCTTTGGGCTACGGGTCCTAATGATGTGGGTCTTCTGGAAATTCCTCCATATGTTGTTCAGCTCAGACCGAATGTTAGGTTACCGCGAATTCCGCAATATCGAATTTCGAGCGATGGTGAACGAGCACTCTTAGCGATCATCCGCGATTTGATCCAGAAGGGTGTGATCGAAGAAAAACGAGGTAACGTGTGTAATAGTCCTGTTTTGCTGATTTTGAAACGTACCGATTCTTCCCAACCTCCTGTGTATCGTTTCGTAATTGATCTTAGAGAAGTGAACAAGATTGTGGTTCCGCAGTTTCCTGTGGTTCCCGATATCACAGCTTTATTGACATTGATTCCTGCTTCAGCTACCTGGTTCTCGGTGATTGACTTGAAGAATGCCTTCTTTAGCATCCCGATAGCAGAAGAAAGTAGGGACATTTTTGGTTTCTCCTTGGGTGGTCGTAGCTTCAGATTCAAGCGCGCCACTCAAGGTTATTGTGAGAGTCCTTCGATATATAGTCAGGCTCTGAAAAGCCAGCTTGATACCTTTGTATTGCCTGTCGGGGCTGCTTTGATCCAGTACGTAGATGATCTTTTAGTGGCTGCTGATGACAAAGCAACTTGCAAAGCAGCTACGATTTCTTTGCTACAGCATTTGTCCGATTTACATCACAAGGTGTCACCTTCTAAGCTGCAATATTGTTGCCAAGAAGTAACCTACTTAGGTCATCTCTTGTCAAAGGAGGGAAGAAGGTTGACCCCAGAACGAATTAGAGCAATTGCTCAAATGACTGTGCCAAACACTTAAAGAGAAGTACGTGCCTTTTTGGGTATCACATCATACTGCAGACAATGGATCCCAAATTTTTCGTTGTTAGCAAAGCCATTGTTAGCTCTCACGTGCAAAGATGTTTCGAATCCTCTGCCATGGTCTGATGACTGCCAGAAGAGTTTTTCTGAGCTACGCGATGTGTTGTGTTCAGCTCCTGTGTTGGGTACCCCCGACTACAGTAAACCGTTTACACTATACGTTCATGAACGAGAGGGTTGCGCGTTGAGCGTGTTGGCGCAACAATTTGGTGATAAACAGCGTCCGTGTGCGTATTTTTCTTCAACCTTAGATCCAGTAGCAAGAGCATTGCCGAGTTGTCTTAGAGCGACAGCGGCAGCTACTGTGTCTATTCGGCAGTCTGCTGGTCTGGTCATGAATAATATGTTAGTGGTAATGGTTCCACATGCAGTAGATACTCTATTGAACAGAACGAAAACTCAACATCTCACGAGTGCTAGGTTGTCAGGCTATGAGCTGACACTCTTGGCAAGTCATATTCAGATTAAGAGATGTAGTGTGTTGAATCCAGCCACATTGTTGCCGACTACTGTAGAGTCAAGTGATTCAGAACCACATGATTGTTGTTTGCGAACTGAAGAAGAAACGAAGGGTCGGATCGATTTGAAAGATACCCCTTTGTCAGATTCGGATGGTACTTTGTATGTGGATGGTTCGTGCTTTAAGTTGCCGAATGGTGATGTGACTGCCGCGTATGCTGTGACGACATTGAGTACGATTGTTGAGACTGCGAGAGTAAGTCAGAATTCTGCACAAGCTGCAGAGTTAATTGCGTTGACGAGAGCGTGTGTTTTGGCTGAGGGAAAGAGAGTGAACGTGTTTACCGATAGTCAGTATGCGTTTGGTGTTGCACACAGTTTTGGACGATTATGGAGAGAGAGAGGATTTTTGACGTCCCACGGGACAAAAATACAGCATGGACAATTGGTGAATGAGCTTCTGGAATCACTTACTTTGCCAAAGCAAGTTGCGATTGTGAAGTGTAGTGCTCATCGGAAGGTTACGGATGATGTTGGTCGTGGTAATGCATTTGCAGATGAGATTGCGAAAGAGACGGCAAAGAACATGATGAGTCAAATGCATGTTGCAAGTGCTGCAAGATGGGTTATGGATGCTGGAATGTGTGAAGACACGATTGAGAGTGTGAAGTCAATTCAGAATGAGGCTACTGAGAGTGAGAAGAATGTGCGGAAAGACAGTATGGGTAAATTGGATTCGACTGGTTGTTGGATCAATCTGTCTGAACATCAAAGATGGATGTTACCTGATGCGTATGTGCTTGCAGTAGTTACAAAGGCACATGGAATGGCACACATTAGTGCGAAAGGAATTTGCAAGTTGTTGGCCACAGTATGGAAGAATGATGGAATTTCTAAGTGTGCGGAGAGGGTGGTTAAGAATTGCATGGTGTGCCTGATGCATAATCCTGGCAAGGGAACTCCAACTCCAGCTGGTCATTTTGCTCCCCCGACTTGTCCCTTTGAGATTATCCACTTAGACTTCATTCATATGGAAAGGTGTAACAACCTTAAGTATGTCCTTGTTGTAGTTTGTGCATTTTCACGATGGATTGAAGCCTACCCCTTGAAGGATAATACAGCCCTGTCCACAGCCAAAGTCCTTCTCAAAGAATTTTTCCCTAGGTTTGACATGCCACGGATTGTATGGCCGGATAATGGAAGTGAGTTTGTGGGAAAGGTTATGAAGAGTGTGTGTGTGGGTTTGGGGATTAGACAGAAGTTCCATAGTGCAAATCACCCACAGTCCGCAGGTCTTGTTGAGGGTTATAACGGGACTCTGAAATTGAAGTTAGCCAAGATCCAAACGACTACTGGATTGTCATGGCCAGATGCATTGCCTTTGGCTCTTCTATCCACTAGGGCGACTGTTCACTCTCGAATAGGGCTTAGCCCGTATGAAATTGTGTTTGGTCGTCCTGCGAACGTTTGGGGAGTCCCTAGACCTAAGGAATTTACCCAGCTCGAATATCCCATGTTGATCGATTACCTTTATGACTTGACTGCTAAACTAAGTGCCATTCATCAACAGGTTTTTGAGGCTCTGCCAAAACCAACAGAGGGACCAGGACACAAGTTACAGCCTGGCGATTTCGTGGTCGTAAAGAACTTTGGGAAATCAAGAAACTTGGAGCCAAGATATATCGGACCGTTCCAGGTCCTGTTGTCAACACGAACTGCTGTTCGATTGGCTGGAAGAAAGCATTGGGTACACGCTGCCCATACGAAACGTGTACCGCTTCCTTTACCGTATGACAAATGGATTAGACAGGGAATTGGCAATTCTGAGACAGAGTGTGTTCCTAGGCTTGTCCCGTTCAGCGATGCACAATTTAAAGGTCTTGAGTCTGCTAAACTGAAGAACACTGCTGCTTCACCTGGAACTGTGCCTTTGCCCCTGGATTCGAACATTACTCCGTTCAAACATTCACCTGAACAATTGAACACTGTTTCGCCATCTGGTCCCTTGTTCGAAGAGCAGACACAACCTGGAAGACATAGTTACTCTTTACGCTCCCATTCCAAGGACTAATAAAGTGAATACTGTGAGAAGTTGGCCTGATATATAGTGCTCACTATTCTAGTGATCACTGTGTATCATACCAAACGACCCTTATTGATGATTGGTTGTAAGTCAACCTTATAGACCAGCTATCCTAGTAGCGTGGACAAGAGCAGTCTTCAGGCTAAACTCTAGAGGGCGTGTTAAGCCAGCTGTTTACCAACACATATACCCCTTGAACACCACATGAAAGGACACCACACAAGTTGTTATGAAAATAAAGGATATTTATTTATAACAAGACTACCCTGGCTCTTTATGAGTCAGGGGGCTAAGCACAATACAAAACTCTTAGGGAAATACTTCTAGTCGCACAATTTACACAAATGCCCGAAGGGCACGAAACCATTTACACTGCAAGTGGAATGGGGGAGGTTAGAAAGTCTATAGTTACTGATTCCGGAGGAATCCGATCAGTTGGACTAAACGGGAAAGGAGCTGGACACTTGTAGAGTGAACCTACGAAGGAGCACCGAGATGCTCGTGTTACCTAGCCCAGAGGCTGCGGCTGCGTGGGTTCAGCAAGATGTCGGGAGTCCTCGTTGTAGTCTCAGGAGCCTGAAAGAAGAAGTTGCTGGCAGGCGACCAGTGTCGATGTTCAGTGCGATCCAAGCCTGGATCGGTGATGAAGAAAACCTGAAAGCAGAGGGGACTCAGTTCTCAACCGCTAGCCAGTGATCGTGTGGGCACCAGGAAGGTACCGGATGAAGTCACCTCGACCAGGTGGGTGGATGACGTCGGACTCGGCTGTTCCTCGGACCAAGAGGCGCGGTGGCGACCAGGATGGAGGGCAAGCTGTCCCACGAAGGCATCTGCTGTCGATGATGCTGGGCCCAGGAGTGGGGCAGCAGGTCTTGGCAGTGGCAAGCCCACGCGGTGGAGTCAAGATGGCGTCTGGAGTTGACCAGGAGGGTCGGAGTTACTCCTTTGTTGAAGGGGAGCAAGAGCCAGTCTGGAGCAACCAGACCAGTGATGAAAAACTGTCGTGGTGCGTCGTGAAGAGGGCCACAAGCCGGTCGGCGAGTGGCCGGACAACGCGGTGAGCAGCAAGGAGCAGAAGGGCCCCCACGCAGATCTCGTGGATGCTGGGGAGGCAGGCTTCGGTGCTGGAGCCACTCAGGGTTAGGGCTTCTCAAACCCTATGTGCACTCACTCGAGGGTCCCTCGGTGGTCGTGCTAGATAAGCGTCGTGCAGGTTCTGAAGATGGCCGGCCCCGCAGGTCTCGTCGCACCTACGAATCTCAGCTGGGCTGACGATGTAGGTAGAGGTCAGAGATGGCAGGGAATCCGGGTCTCGTCGAGCTGGGCAGTCTTGATCCGTGGGAGAGACGTACAGCAAACCGCAAGCGCTTAGGTGGTGCCTGCTGGTGCAGGGTGGCTACTCCTTAGCCACAAGGGAGAGTCTACAGAAAAAGTCAAGAGTTCCTTTCGGGGAAAGTAGTTCAAGATTCAGAATTATCCAATTTGGGAAGGGGACTCGCTCCTACCTTTATTCTAGGAAAAGGGGCTGGCCCGTGACTAGGTCCTACCTATGGGTGGGGCCAGGAGGGGGGTGGTTACACCCCTATCCTTTGTCCGGCTTCGCCCCAGCTCAGGGGCAGGGGTGCCCCCGAAACTGGTTTGAGCCGGGCTATGCACAGTGAGCCCTGCCTACCTGGGATACACAAACCCTGTCTGGGATGGTGCTAACACCGCCCTTGACAGGAAACCCTTTGTCCAAGCTCCCCTCGCTGGAAGGTCTCCCAGCAGCAGGGGGTCAGACTTGTGTCTGGTGGCAGCATCCATTTTGTGATGCTGAGGCTTGAGTCAACTTTAACCGGGGTTCAAGGTTACTTCCATGTCGTGTCCCTCTAGAAGGGTGGGATGATAACCCCGTCGCCAGAATTGGCGAGGGGTTCGTATTCCAATTCGTATGACGCCTTACTCGACATGTGTGGGTGATGCGAGGCCAGAGTTAGCAAATAACCGCGTGGATTATAATGCATTTTAAGGTAGTTGGCACACGTCACCATGGAACGGCTATTAGGACTTGGTTCCGCAAGCCGTCGACGGGCTCAGCTCGCGCCAGAGCACCATCCCACATGATTCCCAGCACTCTGCCTTCAGGATTGATAAGGCCTGCCATAGGAGTGACTTATAGGAATCCATGCGTCCATTTTAGGGTTAGGTATAGGAATACTACACCTACAGCAACGGGTGATTACACCACTTTGCCCCAGCTGTCGTGCAGCCAGTTGTGTCAGATTTGGGTGGCCATCCAGGGGTGGCATAATACATGCTGCAGCCCCTGGTAGGCCCTGGGTACACCGATGCCCTGGATACCTAAGGTATGCTGATACAGGGACTGATAGGGTGGCTCAGTTCCAATTAGTAACTGCACCTAAGGTACATGCGTCAATTTAGAGAGAGAACAGCTAGGCTGTGGGTCTGATTAGCAGGCCCACAGCCAGGAAAAGTCGTAAACCAATGAAGCAAAAAGCAAAAATCTGGGTGATCATAGGATTGCAGACCCTACTCTCCTACATGACCCCCCCCCAAACTTTGGGACAATAAGCTAACCTTGACCAGGTGAGTCTTCTTGCTCTAAGTGGAAGTACCTGGAGAGCCCATCTGCATTGCCATGATCAGTGCCAGGTCTATGCTCCAATGTGAAGTCCATCCCCTGTAGGGAAATGGACCACCTAAGTAGTTTGGGGTTTTCACCCTTCATTTGATTTAGCCACAAGAGGGGCTTATGGTCGGTCTGAATCTTGAAGTGAGTGCCAAACAAGAATGGTCTCAACTTCTTCAGGGCCCAAACCACAGCAAAGGCCTCCCTCTCAATAGCTGACCAATTCTTCTCTCTGGGGGTCAGCCTCCGGCTAATAAAAGCTATGGGCTGGTCATGACCATCAAAATTCAGTTGAGATAGAACAGCTCCCACACCCAACTCCGAAGCGTCTGTTTGGACAATGAATGTTTTGGAGTAGTCTGGACTCTTTAGGATAGGTGCTGTGCACATGGCCTGCTTTAGGTCATCGAATGCCTTTTGACAGCTCGCTGTCCACTGAACTTTTTTTGGCATGTTTTTACTTGTCAGATCGTTTAGCGGGGTCACAATGGATCCATAATTTCTGACAAATTTCCGGTAATACCCTGTCAGGCCCAAGAAAGCTCAAACCTGAGTCTGGGTGGTTGGAGGAGCCCAGTCCTGGATGGCCTGTATTTTGCTCTTCAATGGCTGAACCTGGCCTCCACCTACAAGGTGGCCCAGGTATACAACCTGTGTATGCCCTATCTGGCACTTAGTGGCCTTGATAGTGAGGCCTGCCTTTTGCAGAGCCTCCAACACTTTCCTCAGGTGGACCAGGTGATCCTCCCAGGTGGAGCTAAAGACAGCGATATCGTTCAGATACGCCGCACAGAAGTCGTCCAACCCAGTGAGAACTTGATTCACCAGCCTTTGGAAGGTGGCAGGTGCATTTTTCAAACCAAAGGGCATCACCACGAACTGATAATGCCCACCCGGGGTAGAAAATGCCGTTTTGGGCTTGGCCTCCTCAGCTAACCTGATTTGCCAATACCCAGCTGTCAGGTCAAATGTACTTAAGTAGTTGGCCGAAGCCAACCGGTCTATAAGTTCATCTGCTCTTGGTATCGTGTGGGCGTCAGTCTTAGTGACTGCATTGAGGCCTCTGTAGTCTACGCAAAACCTCATCTCTTTCTTACCGCCCTGGGTGTGAGGTTTTGGCACGAGAACTACTGGACTAGCCCAGGGGCTGTCCGAGGGCTCAATGACTCCCAGCTCCAACATTTTCTGCACCTCTGTCTTGATGCAGTCTCTGACATGATCAGGCTGTCGATAGATTTTACTCTTTACGGGCAGACTGTCCCCAGTGTCGACCTCATGGGTACACCAATCGGTCTGACTGGGTGTCAGAGAGAACATATGTCGAAAGGATTGAAGAACCTGTTTACAATCCTGTTGTTGATGTCCAGAGAGGCTGCCACAAAAGACAACACCATCTACTGACCCATCGTCAGGGTTCTGAGAGAGCAGGTCCGGGAGAGGGTCACTCTCCTCCTCCTGTCCCTCGTCTGTGGCCATGAGCAAGCCCATGCCCTCCCTGTCGACATATGCCTTGAGCCTGTTTACATGGAGCAACTGGTGGGGGCTCCGGGGAGTTCCCAGGTCTACCAAGTAGGTGACCTCTCCCTTTTTTGGTCAATGATCGTGTGGGGCCCAGACCATTTGTCTTTGAGCGCTGCCGGGGCCACTGGCTCCAGCACCCACACCTTCTGTCCAGGCTGATACACAGTCAGGACAGCCTTTTGGTCGTGCCAAGCTTTTTGTAATACTTGGCTCGCCTCAAGGTTTTTAGATGCCTTTTCCATGTACTCCGCCATCCGCGAGCGGAGACCGAGCACATAGTCCACAATGTTTGATGCTGGCTTTTTGAGAGGTCTCTCCCATCCTTCCTTTACCAAACAAAGGGGTCCCCTTACAGGATGTCCGAACAGAAGTTCAAAAGGGCTGTAGCCAACCCCCTTCTGCGGGACCTCTCTGTAGGCGAACAAGAGGCAGGGTATCAGGACATCCCATCTCCGCCGGAGCTTTTCAGGTAGTCCATGAATCATCCCTTTTAGGGTCCTGTTGAATCTCTCAACAAGCCCATTGCATTGTGGGTGATAGGGTGTGGTGAACTTGTAGTTGACACCACACTCCTTCCACATAGCAGTCAGATATCCCGACATGAAGTTTGCACCTCTGTCAGAGACAACCTCCTTAGGGAAGCCCACTCTGGAGAACACTCCATCTAGGGCCCGTGCCACAACAGGTGCTGTAGTGGTCCTAAGGGGAATAGCTTCAGGATACCTGGTGGCGTGGTCCACCACCACCAGTATAAACTTGTGCCCTGATGCTGTCTGGGGTTCCATTGGTCCGACAATGTCGATCCCCACGCGTTCAAAGGGTACCCCCACCACCGGCAGTGGTATGAGGGGGGCCTTTGTCGTGCCACCTGACTTACCACTGGCTTGGCAAGTGACACAGGAGCAACAAAACTCCTTCGTATCTTCGGACATGTGGGGCCAGTGAAAGTGTGGAACAATTCTGTCCCAAGTCTTATTCTGGCCTAAGTGACCTGCAAGAATCTCGTGGGCCAAGGTAAGAAGGAAACCTCTCAGAGACAAGGGGACGACCAGCCTCCTGGTCGCGCCAGGCTTGGGGTCTCTTGCCTCGGAGTACAGGAGTCCATCGTCCCACTTTGTGGGTACCTGTGGCGTTCCCTGCAGCCTCAGCAGCCGCCTGCTGTCTGAGGGGTTCAAGTGAGGGGCAGTCTAACTGTGCCTTCCCCAGGTCTTCCCTAGAGGGTCCCCCTGAGCCCAGAAACTCAACCTGACCAGGTTCAAGCTCTTTTGGCTCAGTTTCCCTCAGTTCTTTAAGGTCAGCCTCCTCAGAGACTTGATCCACGACCTGGGGCAAGGGGGAAGGCGAGGCCTTACCCTTACTGCTCCTTTTCTTGGAAGGTGTCTGGTCCGTTCTTCCAGGATCCAGCACCTGTTCAGTGGGGCATCTTTTGGCCTGTGACCTGGTCACAGCAAGGACATGTGCTGGCAAGCCTAACATTTCCATGTGAGTCCTCTGCTCCACTTCTGACCATTGTGACGTTTCTAAATCATTGCCCAACAGACATTCTACGGGGAGGTCTAAACCAACCACAACTTTCTTTGGGCCACTTACCCCTCCCCAGGAGAAATCAACAACTGCCATACTGTGATTGGTAGTGACATTGCTGGCATTTGTCACTAGGTAATCGGTACCTAGCATGATCTGTCCAGGGTCCACAAAGTTAGGTGTCACCATGGTGACACTGGCACAAGTGTCCCTGTAGGCCTGAGCCACTTTTCCATTGATCAAAGGCGTCTGCCTGTATTTGCCCAAAGTATTGGGACTGGCATCAGGGGACATATCCATATCCCCTGTACAGACAAGGACGGCCTGAGTGAGCGTGCCAACTAAGTCGTCACACCCCTCAGTTCCCAAGGTTAACCCAACTAATGCCTTGGGAGGCGCACTACCACTGCTGACTGTACTAGGGGGTGCAGGCGCCTTAGGGGCTGCAGTGGCAGGAGTTTGCCCTCCTTTCTTGGTGCACTCACTAAACCAGTGAGTCTTACTTTTACAGTATTGGCACCACCTTTTTGACTAGCCTTCTGGAGTCTTCTTTTTCTACTGTGAAGCCTGACCCCCACCCTCTTTGGTTTGTTGGGGGCCTGTCGAAGACTTCTGGTCATTTTGTTCATTCTTGTTACTACCCTTTTGGTCTGCTTTCTTCTGACCACCCTGGTTCTGAGTCTGGCTCTGCTTGACCCTTGTTCTGACCCATCTGTCTGCCTTCTTTCCCAATTCTTGGGGAGAGGTCAGCTCCGAGTCGACAAGGTTCTGATGCAACAATTGGTTCTGACAGTTGTTTAAAATCTGTTCTCTCATGATAAGATTGTACAATCCTGTGTAATCAGTAACCTTGCTACCCAGCAACCAACCTTCCAAAGCCTTAGTGGCACAATCGACAAAGTCAGTCCAATCCTGAGACTGAATTTTCTGGGTGTCTCTGAACAGCACCCGGTACTGCTCAGTGGTTAAGCCGAACCCATCAATCAGTGTATTCTTCAGGACTTGGTAGTTGTTAGCATCCTCAGCTCTAGTAGTGAGGAGCTTGTCTCGCCCTTTACCTTCAAAGGAGAGCCACAGTATAGCTGCCCACTGACTTGGGGGGACGCACTGGACAGTGCAGGCCCTCTCCAAAGCAGTTATCCACTTGTGGATGTCGTCCCCTTGTTTAAAGGGGGGCACTATTTTACTCAGGTGTCTAGTGTCTATACCCCTGTCTTTCTCTCTAATGACAATGCTGCCACCAGTGGGATCTAACCCACTCAATTTCTGCTCTCGGGCCAAGGCAAGTCTTTCTTTGGCGACGGCAAGTTCTTCCCGCTCGATCCTCAGATTGACTTCCCTCATCTTCGCTTCATGCTCCCTTCTCTGAGGGGATGTCATTCCTCTCTGAGAGGATGCCTGAGAGACATGTGTTCGAACAGATCTGTTAGAGCCTCTCGAGAGAGACCTAGCTCGTCCGTTCCCAAGGTTAAGCCTGCTTGAGCATGGGCCCGGGGCTCCCCCAGTTCCATTCTCATGCCTGCTTAAGTTGGTCCTTGTGAGCCTACTGACTACTACTGGACCTTCGGTTGCCTCGTCCCCTGCTAACTCTTCCTCCTCTTCCTCCTCACCATGGAGGTCAAGGTCAGGGTCGCCAAGGGTTCCCTCTAAGGGAGGCATGTTCCCATCAGGATTAGGGGGGCCTGTGTTAGAGGACCTCCTAGCATCGTAAGTCTCTAAGAGACCTATCAGGAATGTGATGGTAGGGTTAGAACCCTGGTTTAGCTTCCTGGAGGCACACAGTTGTCTCATCTCCGTGAAGCTAAGAGCTGCATATCGTGACATGACCTGTGGAGGGTCAATGACCACTAAGGGAGTCTCTGCAGACTCTCCGTGGACCGACATGCTTTCTAGTGAGGTGTAAGTGATGCACCTACCTACACTATGTGTTTACCTACTGATCCCTTGCTAAGAGTTGTAGTCAGGGGGTGCTAAGCCCTGTTACACTACAACAGCTGGTTCAGTAGAACTCAGAGTATTTTAAGTTAAGTTATATGTACCTGGGTACTTATGTGATCTTTCAACTTGATATTCTTAGGATACGTGTGTGGTAAAACAACAGCAAGCTCAAATCCCAACCGCTCCTCACCAATGTGAGAAGTTGGCCTGATATATAGTGCTCACTATTCTAGTGATCACTGTGTATCATACCAAACGACCCTTATTGATGATTGGTTGTAAGTCAACCTTATAGACCAGCTATCCTAGTAGCGTGGACAAGTGCAGTCTTCAGGCTAAACTCTAGAGGGCGTGTTAAGCCAGCTGTTTACCAACACATATACCCCTTGAACACCACGTGAAAGGACACCACACAAGTTGTTATGAAAATAAAGGATATTTATTTATAACAAGACTACCCTGGCTCTTTATGAGTCAGGGGGCTAAGCACAATACAAAACTCTTAGGAAAATACTTCTAGTCGCACAATTTACACAAATGCCCGAAGGGCACGAAACCATTTACACTGCACGTGGAATGGGGGAGGTTAGAAAGTCTATAGTTACTGATTCCGGAGGAATACGATCAGTTGGACTAAACGGGAAAGGAGCTGGACACTTGTAGAGTGAACCTACGAAGGAGCACCGAGATGCTCGTGTTACCTAGCCCAGAGGCTGCGGCTGCGTGGGTTCAGCAAGATGTCGGGAGTCCTCGTTGTAGTCTCAGGAGCCTGAAAGAAGAAGTTGCTGGCAGGCGACCAGTGTCGATGTTCAGCGCGATCCAAGCCTGGATCGGTGATGAAGAAAACCTGAAAGCAGAGGGGACTCAGTTCTCAACCGCTAGCCAGCGATCGTGTGGGCACCAGGAAGGTACCGGATGAAGTCACCTCGACCAGGTGGGTGGATGACGTCGGACTCTGATGTTCCTCGGACCAAGAGGCGCGGTGGCGACCAGGATGGAGGGCGAGCTGTCCCACGAAGGTGTCTGCTGTCGATGATGCTGGGCCCAGGAGTGGGGCAGCAGGTCTTGGCAGTGGCAAGCCCACGCGGTGGAGTCAAGATGGCGTCTGGAGTTGACCAGGAGGGTCGGAGTTACTCCTCTGTTGAAGGGGAGCAAGAGCCAGTCTGGAGCAACCAGACCAGTGATGAAAAACTGTCGTGGGGCGTCGTGAAGAGGGCCACAAGCCGGTCGGCGAGTGGCCGGACAACGCAGTGAGCAGCAAGGAGCAGAAGGGCCCCCACGCAGATCTCGTGGATGCTGGGGAGGCAGGCTTCGGTGCTGGAGCCACTCAGGGTTAGGGCTTCTCAAACCCTATGTGCACTCACTCGAGGGTCCCTCGGTGGTCGTGCTAGATAAGCGTCGTGCAGGTTCTGAAGATGGCCGGCCCCGCAGGTCTCGTCGCACCTACGAATATCAGCTGGGCTGACGATGTAGGTAGAGGTCAGAGATGGCAGGGAATCCGGGTCTCGTCGAGCTGGGCAGTCTTGATCCGTGGGAGAGACGTACAGCAAACCGCAAGCGCTTAGGTGGTGCCTGCTGGTGCAGGGTGGCTACTCCTTAGCCACAAGGGAGAGTCTTCAGAAAAAGTCAAGAGTTCCTTTCGGGGAAAGTAGTTCAAGATTCAGAATTATCCAATTTGGGAAGGGGACTCGCTCCTACCTTTATTCTAGGAAAAGGGGCTGGCCCGTGACTAGGTCCTACCTATGGGTGGGGCCAGGAGGGGGGTGGTTACACCCCTATCCTTTGTCCGGCTTCGCCCCAGCTCAGGGGCAGGGGTGCCCCCGAAACTGGTTTGAGCCGGGCTATGCACAGTGAGCACCGGGGTGCCACTTGCAATCACCTTCCTTTCAGCCCTGCCTACCTGGGATACACAAACCCTGTCTGGGATGGTGCTAACACCGCCCTTGACAGGAAACCCTTTGTCCAAGCTCCCCTCGCTGGAAGGTCTCCCAGCAGCAGGGGGTCAGACTTGTGTCTGGTGGCAGCATCCATTTTGTGATGCTGAGGCTTGAGTCAACTTTAACCGGGGTTCAAGGTTACTTCCATGTCGTGTCCCTCTAGAAGGGTGGAATGCTAACCCCGTCGCCAGAATTGGCGAGGGGTTCGTATTCCAATTCGTATGACACCTTACTCGACATGTGTGGGTGATGCGAGGCCAGAGTTAGCAAATAACCGCGTGGATTATAAAGCATTTTAAGGTAGTTGGCACGCGTCACCATGGAACGGCTATTAGGACTTGCTTCCGCAAGCCGTCGACGGGCTCAGCTCGCGCCAGAGCACCATCCCACATGATTCCCAGCACTCTGCCTTCAGGATTGATAAGGCCTGCCATAGGAGTGACTGATAGGAATCCATGCGTCCATTTTAGGGTTAGGTATAGGAATACTACACCTACAGCAACGGGTGATTACACCACTTTGCCCCAGCTGTCGTGCAGCCAGTTGTGTCAGATTTGGGTGGCCATCCAGGGGTGGCATAATACATGCTGCAGCCCCTGGTAGGCCCTGAGTACACCGATGCCCTGGATACCTAAGGTATGCTGATACAGGGACTGATAGGGTGGCTCAGTTCCAATTAGTAACTGCACCTAAGGTGCATGCGTCAATTTAGAGAGAGAACAGCTAGGCTGTGGGTCTGATTAGCAGGCCCACAGCCAGGAAAAGTCGTAAACCAATGAAGCAAAAAGCAAAAATCTGGGTGATCATAGGATTGCAGACCCTACTCTCCTACAAATACCCTTTCTTGTTTTCCTTTGCCCCCTCTGCCCTGACAACTCGTCTTTGGACAATTGTATTCTCCTCAGCCAGGAAGTTTGCTGTGTGCGTGTTTTTGAACCGGCCATCCGGGTTCGCCGTAGGGCCATGACGTGTGCCTAGTTTTGATTTGCAGGTTACCAGACACTAGGTCGGTTTCCCCGGTTGGTCTTTGGGAACTCCCAAGGCTAACGGACGCATTTCCGAACAGGTACAAACCAACCGCCACGGACGGCTCGAGTAGAAGATGGAGCTTCCTGCGCTGCGAGGTGTTAATACTGTGATTGAGCGTAAAGTGAAATTGCATGAAATATTGCACAACAAATGTTTTCTGATCCAGTGTGCCCTAATGTTTTTGATTGTCTTGGTAACTCTGATGGGTGATATTGTTTTTGGTGCCCAGTTAATTTTTGTACCTGCTATGTCTACGGTGCCTCCTCACGTTTCCCTTTCTGTTACCACTGCTTCTTCGCATTCTTTCCACCCTTTGCCTGAACACGAACAAGCTAGACGTTCTGAGTTCGTGAACAATTCATTTATTCAACTCCTGCACCAACACCAACTAGTGATGAATATGACTAATTGGTGGGTGTGTGGTTTGATGCCGCATACCGTCGATAAGAGTATCCCGTATCTAGTTCTGCCTTTTAGCTATAATGGGTCATCGTGGGCATTCCAGACTATGTTCCTCTTTGCGCTTGAGACCTATACCCCGCGACCACCGCGCTCCACAAGATATAGCTCTAGCAATGAAGCCTTGGTAAGAGGAGTTGCCGATATGAGTAGAGATATCAATGCATATTCATCCATTCCCAAGGATGAGTTGCGAGCTTATGTGGGTTGGAATGCGACTGGGTATAGCATTAGTCTGGGTGAGAAACAGCGCAAGAGCTCGTCTCTGATTTGGGTCGTACCACACTTAGGTCGTTTTTGTTTGCAAGGCAATGGTCAGAATCCGAGAGCTCAGCTAGGGAAGAGTGACTGTACTGAAACGTACGTTTTTCCATCACAGTCTTCCCCTGCGTTTTTGGCTGCCAAGGGTACATACTTTGTCTGTTATGATCGAGCATACACATGGTTGCCCCCTGATTTTTCGGGAACATGTTATGTTGCTAACTTACTGCCGCCGACATTTACGGCTGCCTCTGATTATCACAAGACCAGAGTTGTGAGGGGTGTTGTTAGTCAGGAGGACACTGCCGGTCAGGAAGTGGGAGACTTCCTCAAGGGTTTCCTGCCGTTTTGGGGACCTATGGTCAATAGTAGGAACCTGAGACAACTGACTCGTGTAGTTGAATCCACTGTTAATGTAACGGCTGGTGCCCTTGGTAACTTGACAGCTGAGCTTCAAGCGGATCGCCTTATGACGTTGCAGAACCGTATGGTTCTAGATGTGGTACTTGCAGATCGAGGTGGAGTGTGTAAAGTGATCCAATCGAGTTGCTGTGTTTTCATTCCGGATAATGCTCCGACAGTTTATGAGGCCATTTCCAAGTTGCATAAGATCTCTGATTCTATACATGTGGATGAAGGGGAGTGGTCGCTAACTGGATGGTTTTGGAACCTATTATCTGCGTGGGGATGGAAGATTCTGATGGTCATTGGGGTTGCTTTAGTTCTCCTGTTTTCATGCTGTCTCTGTGTCCAGTGTGGTCCTGCCTTATGTGGCCTTTGTGCTACGACGTGTATAAGAAGGCCACCTGTTACTAGAGAGGTATTGATGGAAAGGATGATGCTTCAGCAACATCTCAGTGATTTGATGAAAATAGGTATTGACTCAGATATCGATTAGTGCTTGCCTATGTAAGGGCAAAAGGAGGGTCTGAGGTTCCGTGAAAACTGAACCCATGTTTTGGAACTAATGGTACCGTGACGATTCTGGTATTAGCGAATCGCAAATGATGAGTTTAATATGAGCGAGCGTTTTCGCAACGCTGCACTGAAGGATTCGTCATGTATTGCTGGTTCTTGTGTTCGAACCTACGGGTTCCATTTCGTGCACAACGTCCATTTTGTATCATTGCCCTCACATAGTCAGTGAATGGGCGATGTCCGAACAATGACCCTGATTAGGTAACCTCGAGGGCACGTAGTCCCTAGTGCGCGTTCTGCCGAATTCTGCATGACTTGGCGAAAGCTGACCCTGTCGCCTGAGGCGGACCCTGCCGCACTGGTTTTCTGTCTTGTCCTGCCTGAACAAGATTACTGACCCTGATACAATAGACCACGCTTCTTTTATTTGCCTACGAATATGTCTTATCTGACTCTTCTATTTTCTGCATCTGTTCCTGCATTTCTCTTTAGCCTTTTATGATGAGGAGGTGACCAATTTTATTATGGGGCGGTCCGGCCTTTCAATAGAGGGATGTCAGAAATACGTGATTGAAGGCCGGACACCTGGAGATGGGAATGTGATATTGTGAGATCTTATTGTCTGGAATACAGAAATGGGAATTATTGTAAAATTGCAGGAATGTTTGCCCGAAGCAGAATATTCAGTATTTAAGGAGCGACCTGCTTTGTACAAATCGAGCAGTCTCCTTAGAATCTATCTCGTATGATACTTCTGTGACTTCTGTTCCTGACTGCAGTCATTAAAGACAATCTTTTGACGCCAGAGGAAGAGTCCCGTGTCTCTGTTTGTTAAGTACGCCAAAACAGGTGAACCCCGAAGGTTTCGGGTGTTGTCCCCTGGCACCGCTGGGTCTTAGAAATTGCCCAGTCCTTCAGCAACCCTGACTGTGATGCGACCTTGTTCAATCAATGGATCACTGAGGCATTGGACCTTCTTACAACCCTTTTTTAATATATATGGTTTGGAGATCATTTCTTAGTTTGTTTGTGAAATCGATAGGTCTGCGGACTGCTTTGGAAATACAGGGTGTCTGTGGACCCTCTGCCAGGTGACTTGGTAATTTGGCCTTTCTTGAAAATGCCTGGGGTTTGGCTAGTGGTTGAGACTTGTGATGTGGAGTCTGATTTGAAGAATTGGTGTGGTCTGCGGACCGGTCCTTGGGTTTTGAGCATTTAATGCAGTCCGAGGACGGACTTGTGGGGAGGAATTTGTAAACCACTTGTCGGGGGCAAGTAGCAAATTTGTCTTTCTGTATTCTTGAAGATGTCCTGTTTTAGCAAGTTTTCCTGTTTGGGTGCCATTGTTGCTTTGCTGATGCTTGATTGGAGGAGAGGCAGCCTGCGCCTCTGGACCCCAAACTTCGACATGTTTGTGAAATATGGCCTTGTCCCTATTATGTTTAGTACAGTATGGCACAAGTATACGAGGGACAATGCCGATTTACAGTGGCCTTTGACAGGTACCTTTGATGAACAGAGGTTGAACTTCATGCAGGACAAATTATTTGCAAAAAGAAGCAGGCAGTCTATGTTTGACAATCTTCAGATATGGCAAAAGGAAGCTAAGCAAAGACGGATAAGGGCAATGAAGGAGGCCCGGAGAGGGAAAACGCAGACAGTAACGCAAAAGGCTATAGCGTACGAGAGGGAGAAAAAAGAGAAGGGCATAGAAAGCACGGACCGACAGTTTAGATTCTAATGCGATAAATCTTATGTCACACGTGATGAAGGTGACCCTTTTGTGGAAGATCTGTTAGATGTGCGGCCACCCCCTCCTTATGCCCCGCAAAGGGTATACACAGCAGCCTCACCAACACCCCATGCTGCCGCCTCTGTCTCCCCTGGCCCTGACCCAGCCGCTTCAGCTGGAGCACCCCTTGTTTCCTCTTCTGCTCCATCGGCCGAGACTGCAGCAATTGAAGGCTGATCTGCTGTGCCCATTGCCCCTGGTTCTTCCCTACCCCTATCGCTTACACCCACCACACAGACATTAGTGTCCCCAGTTCCTGTAACATCTACGAGTTTGTCATCCCCACATTCCTTTTCCTTGCCCTTGCTGTATGCAGGGATACCACTGCGAGGATTAGATGATGGGGATCAGGAGGCTGCTAAAGAATAGATGGGGCGAGTGTTGATTCGTTCTGATGTGGGTGATGCAGAGAAGAAGATGGTGGCTGATCAGGCCTCTCAGTGGGCCCAGAATCTGATTTACAGTGTGGAGGATGTGTGGAAAGACTATGAGCAATTTGTGCAGCAGCATGCCCTTAAGCATATGTCAGCTACTCTAATCGGACTATGGGAACAGTGTTTTAATGGTGTTGCCCCCAAATTATTTATGATATTCGGAATAGTGTGTATGCGGCTGACATGGCTTCTAATGATGTTTTCAGTAATGTTGCCACGTTGATTGGATACCGAGGCAGGTTGATCCAAATGAGCCCGATTGCAGTGTCTCAGTTCCCGATGAGGGAAGTGCATCCCATTTATCACCCCGAAATACCAGAGCTTCGAAATGGACACGACCAAGTCATCAGACAACGAGTAGAGGGCCGTTTCTAGGAACAGTGGGTTTATACTCCTTGGAAAAGGAGTGAGGTTTTATCTCTTAAGATCCAGTTGCCCGACTCTAGGAAGAATCCGACTGCCTATTATAAAGAACTCACGGAGGCTGCGTCTTCGACGGTGATGACACTGGCTGACACTGAGATGCTTTTTGGTTTGCTGGTGCCAGTTGATATTTGGCGGCAGGTGCACACGCAGGACCATGTAGTGGAGTTGGGGATGAGATTAGTGCATGGAATAAGGAGAAGAAGCCTGGCGAGAAGCCTAAAACTGAAATACTAGCTTTGCCAGGCCAAATCAAAACATATATGCACTCCTTGATCCCACCGCGAAGAGTAGATTGGGATAAGTTAACAGTATGTCATCAGAAGAAAGATGAAAGTGTATCTGACTTTTTCACTAGGTTTGAAGGGGTGTTTATGGATTTTAGCGGTCAGGACGGAGGTGTCCAATTGTTTGTTAAAAGGTTTGTTACAAACCTGCTTCCTGAGGTCGCGACTTGGTTGCAGGCTTCGGAGAGCACTTGGACTACCTCCTCCCCATCAGTAATATTAAGTATGGCACAGTATTATGAGCACAGAGAGAACGAAGAGAAGGAGAAGGTAGAGAAGAAAAATAAGGACTTGAAGACAAAGGTGTTGATGCAGCAAGTGTCCCTGGGCAGCAGTAGAGGGCGGGGAATTGGTCCAGCCCGGCAGTTGCCCCACACTAGCAGGAATACTACGCCCGTGGGGCCAAATCTATGTGCGTATTGTAAAGAGGAGGGGCATTGGCAAAGTGAGTGTCCGATGCTGTTGCAAAGGGTTGAGGCTCCGAGGTGACAGGGATCACGAGGGAGAGGAAGGGGAGTAGTTGGAGATGGCTGGGGCCGAGGAGGTGAGGAACAGCCAGGTAGGTCTGAGCAGAATTACTTCGATGATCTGAGGGGTCGCCAGTATTACCATGATGCTTATGACTTGGACATGGTGACGGGACTTAACTGCGGCTAGGACAGCCAGGGGCAGGGTGGGGGATCAGTCCAGATCCCTGTGGACCAGCGAGGACCATATGTCACTGCTGATCTGCAGGGCTCAGCAAATAAATTCTTGGTGGACACAGCTGCAATGAATAGCTCTGTTTCTTGTTCACTGGTCCACGGGGCGGCCTTGTCTGGCCAAAATAATGTTTTGGTAGGCTTCTCAGGCATACCAGTTGTGAGCCCAATCTCCGAGCCACTGGCCTTGACTATTGGTCCTTTTACTGTAGACTCGCCCTTCATATTGACATCTAATTGTGGAGAAAATGTGATGGATTTGGGCCTATTGAAGAAGTTACATGCAACTATTTTGTGCTCTCCGCATGGCGTCTATATGACCATAGGACTCAATGTAGTGAATTCTAAGCAATGTTTGTCAAAAGATGAGCCTCTTCCCACTAAATTTAAGGAGGTGCAGATGACATTATGGGCTATAGATGACACAGACAGAGGGCTGTTGCAGATCCCTCTGGTTCCCATCAGAGTTAAGGACAATGCTGTTCTGCCTCGTCTTCCCCAGTATAAGATACCAAAGGCAGGAGAATGGGTGCTGCTGCAGATTATACAGGATTTTATTGCACCTGGCATTGTTGAGGGGACGAATGCTAATGTGTGCAATAGCCCTAATCTTCCCATCTTATAAAGAGCACCTTCAGGTTACCCAGATGATCATTCCGATGTCTACCGTTTTGTGATTGATCTGCGTGAGGTGAATAAAATAGTGATTCCTCAGTTCCCTGTTGTCCCCGACATCACTGCTCTCCTGACCATGATTCCTCCCACTGTCACATACTTCTCGGTCATTGATTTGAAGAATGCGTTCTTTAGCATTCCCATACACCCAGACAGTAGATATCTGTTTGGGTTCTCCCTGGCCGGCAGAAGTTTTAGATTCTGTCGGGCTCCTCAGGACTATACTGAAAGTCCCAGTATCTATAGCCAAGCTTTAAAAGGTCAATTGGACTCCCTTGTCCTTCCCTCAGGTAATGTCCTATTGCAGTATGTCAATGACCTTTTGATAGCCTGGGATACTTAAAAGGGTTGCCGGGATGCAACGGTTAAATTATTACTACATTTGGCCCATCATGGACATAAAGTGTCCCTCTCAAAATTTCAATATTGTCGACAGGAGGTCACCTACTTAGGTCACCTACTGTCGAGGGAGGGAAGAAGACTAACGCCTGAACTCGTTGCTGCTATAACGAAGATGCCTAACCCTAAGACGCAACAAGATGTGCAAACTTTTATAGGCATTATCTCGTATTGCCGTCACTGGATCCCCAACGTTGCTTTACTAACGAAGCCTTTACTGCACCTAGCCACTAAAGGCATGCATGAACCACTGCCCTTGGCGCATGATTGTCAGCATGCCTTTGAGCAACTAAAGATAATGCTCTGCTCCGCACCTGTGCTTGGCACCCCAGACTACCAGAAGCCATTTGTGTTGTATGTACACGAAACGGCTGGCTGCGCGCTTTTTGTCTTAACACAGGCCTTTGGAGGTAAGCAAAGGCAGTGTGCCTACTTCTCTGCTCTGCTTGACAATGTCGCCAGGGCCCTCCCAAGCTGTCTGAGAGTGGTCGAGGCAGTGGCCATTTCTATTCGACAATCGACAGGGCTCGTCCTTGATACTGATCTCACATTCATGGTTCTGTATGCTGTGGACACACTTTTAAACAAAACGAAGACACAGCACCTCACCAGTGCACATCTGACTGGCTATGAGCTGACCCTGTTTGCACCACACATCACCATCAAAAAATGTGCCACTCTGAACCCAGCCACGTTACTACCCCTCTCTTCTGAAAGGGAGGAGACGGACATGCATGATTGCATCTACCATACGGAGGAAGAGACGAGGGATGGGTAGACCTGACTTATGTTCCCCTATCTGAACCCCAAGAGGAGCTATATGTCAATGGCTCTTGTTTTAAATTACCAGATGGCACGACAACAGCAGCCTATGCTATCACCACCCTACGCACTGTAGATGAGACATCAAGAGTTCCCTACCAATCAGTGCAAGCTGCAGAGTTGGTGACCCTTCTTCGTGCCTGTGAGTTGAGTGAGGGACTGGCTGTTAATATATACTGACAGCCAGTACACGTTCGGCGTGGCCCATAATTTTGGGTGGCTTTGGGCAGATGATGTCCTGATGTCCCATGGTATGAGGATACAGAAAGGCCCACTAATACACAGACTTTTGTCAGCCTTGACACTCCATAAGAGACTAGCAATAGTGAAATGCAGTGCTCATAAGGCAATAACTGATGATGTTGGGAGGGGGGACGCATTTGCAGATCAGACAGCAAAGGAGACAGCTCGGACAAAAATGAAGAGGATGTTTGTGGAAGGTGCAGCTAGATTGGTGCCTGAAAACGGGATGTTTGAGGACACTCTAGAGAACATAAAAGAAATCCAAAGTGAGGCAACAATTGAAGAGTTAGCAATATGGCAAGAGAGCACAGCTAATTTGGATGAGGATGGGTGTTGGACGGACGAATCCGGAAAGCAGAGATGGATGCTACCAGATGCATATGTCCTCCCTGTGGTTACCATGGCGCACGGGCCAGCACACCTTAGTGCAAAGGGGATTTGCAAGCTATTGGACCCCGTATGGCGAAATGACAACATTCCCAAAGTTGCAGCTCACCTGATATGGTACTGTATGGTTTGCTTAATGTACAATCCTGGGAAGGGTACTCCTACTTCTGTTGGCAGTTTTGCACCACCTTTCTTCCCTTTCCATGGTTCTCCAGCTGGATTACATCGAAATGGAACGAGTCAACAACTTGAAATATGTATTGGCTGTTTTCTGTGCATTCAGTAAATGGGTTGAGGCTTACCCCACGAAAGAGAATACCGCCATGGCGACGGCAAAGGTACTCTTAAAAGTTCTTCCCACGTTTTGGTTTACCCGTTTGATTTGGAGTGACAACGGCAGACACTTCAATGCCAAGGTTATCCAGTTTGTGTGCGATGGATTGTACATGAGACAAAAGTTCCATGCAGCAAACCATCCCCAATCAGCAGGCCTGGTTGAGAAGTACAATGGTACTCTCAAGCTGAAAATGGCTAAGATCAAAGAGAGCACAGAATTGCAGTGGCCCGATGCTTGACCCCTAGCATTAATGACTAAAAGAGTCACAGCCCACTCTAGAACAGGATTGTCCTCAAATGAGGTTGTGTTTGGACGCCCGGCAAATGTCTGGGGCGACCCGCAACCGCATAGATTCTCTGAAATAGAATACCCCTTGCTTATAGATTATCTTTACGAGTTAACCAAAAATCTGCGTTCCATTCACCAACAGATTGCTGAGACATTGCAGCAACATCCAGAGGCTCCCGGCCATGAGATACGGTCCAGAGACTGATTCCTAATCCGAAATTTTCAAAGGAGTAGCTTGGAGCCATGCTGAAAGGGACCCCTCCAGGTCCTTCTGGCCACAAGGACAGCGGTGAAGGTTGACGGTCGGAAGAACTGGATACACAGCACCGGCTCACGTGGGCACTGAAGGAGGAGGAGAGTCATGCAGTGCTGACTGAAGCGGTGCCACCTGAAATGTAGGCCATCCAAGAGCCCCAGCCTGTTGGCCCACCTGTGATTGAGTCCAACCATTTGCCCCTTGTTCCCCTTGAGCCTGACCCCTTGTTCTCTGACCCGGCTGTGCCTGGAGTGTTGAGATACAATTTGCAACAGGAACAGTGCACCAAAGGGAAAGTCAGGTTAGTAGAGATGAACTGCATTGCTTAAGAATAGAAGGCATGTACCCTGCCCGTGGTACCACTCGGGAACAGGGGGATTGTTGCGTTATTCGGACAGTCACCGAACAGGGCAAGTGGACTGTGTTTCTGAGGAGGAGATACTTTGCCCTGCAATGTGGGATCCGAATCCGAGCTAGATGAACAGCTCCACGGCCGGTGCTCAAAAGCGTCAACATTTAATGAACATTATATTGTCTTAATTTTTTGTTTATTCCAGCTTGGCTCCAAGTGTAGGTCTTTCCACAGTTTTACAAGAATGCATCCCTTTGGTTGCCCCATTCAGGAGGAGGAGGAGCCTTTCGCAGCTCCGCTTCCTGAGTGAAATGAGCCTGTTTGGTCCTCTTGGTCTGTGAAAAGTAAAGTTGTGTTTGTAGCAATTATGCTAATTTCTTTAATATAGGTGCTTGGCGTAACGTACTTTCTCAAGGAGAAATATCCTGTGCATACTTTGATTGGTACTATGCCTGTTCCCCTCAAATATATCTTTTTTTTAAATCTGGTGCCCCATAAGGAGGAGCACAGGAAGTTCTATAAAGATAATGTTTTTATTCAGACCTTGCATCAGGCGCACACTGCTTATAATACAACAAAGTGTTGGGTATGTGGATTGTTGCCCTCAGTAACTCATAGAAGTGAGAATTTCTTATCCATGCCTTTGTCGTATGTCAGTAGTTGTGAGGGGTGGTTTGCATTACTTAGCATGGTCAGACCCTTTTACCAGATTGATCCATTGGAACGAAAAGGTACTAGTTCCCGTACCCTGACCCAGAACGTATGTTTTCACCATAGAGTGCCCCCTGGTGCTCCCACAGGACAAGAGCCGTTTGGAAGGTTGTTCTTGAGCTCTTGCATGAAGGCATTAAAGGGGGTAAGAAAAGGGAATTGGTCCTGGGTGGAAAAGGACAATTTTCTACAGTTCAACACATCTGAATACTACCAGTCCTTTCAGGCCCGCAACGTTACTGAAGATAAGCCGATACCCTTGTCAGTGGTGGATGTCATGGCCTCTTTTTGCGTCCAGGGGGGTTGGAGAAGTAGAGGTGGGGGAGAGCAGATGCAACACTACATATAATCTGAGAGTAGCTAAGAGTCCACCCCTGATCCCGCCACCTAATGTTTATTTTGTCTATGAAGCTCACAGTTATGTTTGGCTTCCTGAAGGATGGTTGGGAAGGTGTTACCTTTCTTACCTCCTGCCACCTGTGTACATAGCCCCTCCTAATAACCATAAGGACCATTGTTTACATCGTAAAGGTGCCCATGTACCCGGATTTGAGAGAATGATTAGCACTGATGACATAGATCAGACAGACACCACCTTACGGCAGTTTACGGACGCAATGAAAGGCATTATACCCTTTTGGGGCCCCATGGCTAATATTCTTAATATTAGACGGCTCACGAGGGTGGTGGAAGGAGTCATTAATACGACTGCAGGAATATTGACAAATATCACAGTAGAGGTCCAGGCTATGAGATTTGTTGCCCTCCAAAATCGTCTGGTTTTAGACGTTATCTTAGCTGACCGGGGTGGGGCCTGTCACGTCATCGGTAGTAGCTGTTGTGTGTACATACCTGACCACGCCCCCACTGCATATGCTGCCATACAGAAATTGCATAAAATAGCCTCGGAGATACACCAGGAGAATGGTTCATGGTCATTCACTGGATGGTTTTGGGGCCCGTTCACTACTTGGGGTTGGAAGATTCTCACTTTTCTGTTTGTCATAGCAGGTATCATTCTGACCTGCTGTCTGTGTATGCACTGCCTCCCTGCCTGTTGTGCCTGGTGTGTATTAATGTTCAAGAGACGTTCTAAGACCCCGAGGCGAAATTCTCATGCAAACACTATGATGATGCAGGGTATCCAAGACTTGTTAAATATCAACAAAGGAATATTCGAATACTGAGTACATGTGTTCACATCCTACAGTAATAGCTTTAAAGGATAGTTCATATGCTAGTAATGGTAGTCAATGCATGAATATTTCCTTTTCTCCGTTTTTGAATTGTAAAGACCCTTACCTGATGGCACCAATAAAGCTTAGCATGAATGCTAAAAGGAGGGTCTGTTAGATTTGAAATGTTATTTCCATAATGCACAGATTCTAAATGTTCCCTTTGCTATGCTTGAACTCTATTCCATTTTAAGTTAACATTCATGGCGCCATCTTTATTGGCGCCATCTTGTTCTGTTACTGAGATCCAGCTCCTGTCGCATAAGGCTTACCTCAGCAGAAAGGCTGCCCCTGTACCTCCAGCTCTTACTTCTCAAGGTTGAGGCTTCGCTGCACTAATGAATGTACTATTTATTATTGCATACCTTTGCTGTTAGTTAGACTCGTTCCCACATCTTATAATGGTAGACACCGGCCGAGTGTCCTTGGGGTTGAGATAGCATGTACCCAGCCCTGTGCCATCTCTCATCCTTGTTGGCCTTCTTGGTTCACCATGGCCTGAGCTGGAAAATTCCAGTTTGGGTGGGATTTTAGAGGTGTTGAAAATTTATATTTTGTGTTACCATGTAGACGGGGGGCAGTCCCTCTGCAGTCATCTCAGGAGACTGGTCAGACTGGGCTACGCTGCAGCGCTATATTAATAAATACTTTGGTTTGTATTTCCTGTGTCTTCTTGACTCTTTATTTATTGGGAAGGCAAAGAGGTGGTCGTGAGTGACCCGGGTGACCCTAATCAGGTCACTTCCTTCCTCTCAATGCGTATTGAGACCACCACCAACCCTTCCAGGGATGTTTTTAATATTGTGAAGTCTTGTATCTCTCCTGTTGTGGTTCAAAGTGCCTTCGACCCTTCGCCTGATCTCTGTACAAGGCTTTCAAACCTTTTAGGTGAGAAAATTCAAATACTCTACTCTACCTTTCCTGTAGGAGTCTGCACAGCAGATTTGTTGACTCCTACCTCTAGTCACATACCTGCCATCTTCGAGTTTTGTCTAATATCCGAAGACGAGGAACTGTTGAAATGTAAATCAGGCTCACCTGAGGACCCCTGCTCCCCTCCCCCCCAAAAAAATCAGGATGTTAGCACACTATGTAAATACTTTCCTCAACAAGATGTGAAATGCATCCTTGAAATTTTTATTTTTCCTTCCAACTGGAAACAAGCATTCCTTCTTCCACTCCTGTAAAAACCTAATGCGGACCCTAGTGTGCTCAGCAATTTCAAGGCCTTTCATTACTGCCAGCCCCTGCAAAGGCCTTGTAGTAGCTGGTGAATCATCACCTCTCACCCTACGGAGAGGGGAATTGTCTGCTCCATTACACTCAGTCAGGCTTTTGTGCAGGATACAGCACCAAAACAGCATTATTGGAA
Source organism: Triturus cristatus (assembly GCF_964204655.1). Taxonomy (NCBI): domain Eukaryota; kingdom Metazoa; phylum Chordata; class Amphibia; order Caudata; family Salamandridae; genus Triturus; species Triturus cristatus. Next base: position 287,593,410 of record NC_140591.1, on the reverse strand, counting down.
GTGTCAGAGTGAGTAAGAGAAACACTGGTCGGAGGTGCCTCTGCTATGGGCTTTTTAGACTTGTTGGCTATGTTCAACATAGTATCATATTCCACCTTGTTGAATTGATTAAGCCAACTTGGCATTCAGGGCACAGTTCTGTCCTGGCTTGATTGCTTCTTAGAATAACACTCACAGCAGCTTTTTTTCCACCCTTTTTCTTCCTCTTCCAACCCCCTAGTCTGTGGGGAGTCTCAGGGCTCTGCCATGAGTCCGGTGATTTTCAACCTCTATTTGACCCCTTTGGCCATCCTGATTGAAACTTCGGGGATAAAGGTAGTCTCCTATGCCAATGACACACAACTGCTGTTCTCATTCCATGAACATTCAGAAGCAGCCTTCCTCAAACTCAAAGAGTATTTAAAAGGTGTAGCCAAGTGGATGGAATCGATCTTTTTCAAACTAAATGTGGATAAAACAGATGTTCTTTATTTCAGCCAGAAGCCCCCCCCCCATAAACCTCTGGTGGCCTGCAGAACTTGATCCACCCCACCGCCTTCTTCATCGGTTAGGAACCTGGTAAATTTGTTTGATACTGACCTTTCCTTTGCGACCCAAATCAAACAGATACCTTCGATCTGTTTCATGAAGCTTAGATCAATTAGGTAGTAGCTACACTTTGGTGCCAGAGGAGACATGAAATATTGTGATACATGCACTTGTTACATCATATCTTCAGTATTCCAACAGCCTCTCTCTGGGTCTACCCACATTTCTGACCCACAGGCTCCAGATCTTACACAATGCGGCTGTCTAGTACCAATCACCTGAACTCTGGTTTCCACAGCAGCAGAAGAACAATTCCTCAATCCCCTACCCCACTCCCGAGGAACTTAACAAGCTACCACACAGCTACCTCTCACAGTAGAGAGGGGGAAAGGGGATTGGGATGAAAAGAGAGACTGCAACTGCTGTGCCTCTTCGTGTCTGGAACAAACCTGAAACAAAGAATAACATACAACTTTTAACAATTCTAAATGACTCTTAGAAAAGACCCTTCCAATCTAGTCCCTAGTTACCTGTCTTAATACAGTGGGTTGCTGCGCTCTTGTGAAAATAAGAAATTGTAATCTCAGATATAGTTCTCTGAGAAACTGCATAGTTCCTTTTCTTGTGTTATTGTATGAACTGAAGAGTCTCTTATCGGTAAGTAAAAATATATATCTATATTTATATTTACATGAATTGCTTCTGAAGTTATAAATAACCAAGGTGACGCTCTGGGAATTATTTGCAGTCATGAGATTCCGGATAGAGGATACTCTAATGCGGGGACTGAAAGTCTTAGGTAGTTGTAGACTTCACTCTATCGGATATGCAGCACAATAGCAAGAAACTGAAATTCAAACTGTAGCTGGTCTAGCTTTACTCAAAAAATGAGGAATTCCAATAAGCAGGAAATAACTCTAATCTTTAAACACAGTCTTAGAAATCCCTCCAAAGTCAGAAATTTTGAATTTAGGCTGCCTGCCTAAGTGGAGAGGAAAAGAAATTACCTTTTGAAGACGTACTTGAAGACTTCTTCACTTGCTTCTTCCACAATCAAGAGTAGTACAAATATCTTACTCACGAGTTGACAGGAAAATACTTTTTCCCTGTCAAGAACTGCAGACTGAGGAAACTACAGAATTCCTCTCCAGGACGGGCTGCAGAGAATAACCAAATATCAGAAGTCACTACGTTTTGGAAAACGTAGTTCAAATGAGGAAATATTCCTCACAGGCAAGAGCGAAGAGAGTCGCGAGTCTCTCCTCACGAAAATCAGTTGAAGTGCGCCGGGCATTTAGCGTGCGAGCTCGAAGACAGCTGCTGCTCCTTTGCAGCACAAAGACTGGACCAACAACCTTTCTAACTGATGTTGGCGGCCATCTTAGAATACCGCGGTTGCGAGTCAAGGATGATTCTGAGCACCAGTGAAACAAGTCTCATGGAGATGGAGCGCCTCAGCCTCCCAGCCTCCCATAGAGGTATTTGGGTAAACTACCTCTTCTACACCTAGAACGGCTATTATTTAGATTCAATTGCGGCTCACTGTGACCAAATCTGATAGCACCCCCCACCAAAGCCCCCTCTCCTCCCTCTCTAGGCTTATTGAGATGGGACTTATAAAACTCTCTCAGCAACCTAGGAGCATGCGAAATGGTTCGTTGTTCTCATGTCCTCTCTTCTGGGCCATACCCCTTCCAACCCACTAAATAGAACAATGTTCCTTTCTTCACCTTGGAATCAATAATTCACTTCACCTCAAATTCTTCCTCAGACTGAACTAGAACTGGGATTGGTGGATTTTCCTTCCTAAGATTGGATGGATTTTTCTTAATCAAAGATACATGAAATACTGGATGTATCCTTAGTTTAGAAGCGAGATGAATCTTAACACTCACTGGATTTACCATTCAATCTATCTGAAAGGGTCCCAAAAACCAAGGTTGGAATTTTCTGTTTCCCTTAAGGTGCATATTTCGAGTCGAAATCCACACCTTATCTCCTTGAATGTAAATTGGATTTCTCTCTCGTCTCTTCTTGTCTGCCTGTTTCTTAGAAGAACTCTTTGCTTTTACTAAATCACTGGTGGCAACCTGATAAGCTCGTCTTAAATCTTTAATAACTGCCTCAACAGTGGGAACCTCACTCTCTTGCTTTCCTACAAACATGTTGAAATGTCTACCTGAATTCAAATAGAATGGGGAAAATCCCATGGAGGAATGAATCACAATGTTATAGGCAAATTCTGCTGCCCAAATTAAATTTGGTCTTTCACCCTCATGGTCCATCAAGTACAGGCGCAAATATTGCTCCAGCTCTTGATTCACCCTCTCTGCCTGCCCCTCTGTCTCTGGAAGAAAACTAGAAGACAATTGAGAATCTACTCCCAATCTCTTTAGAAAGGCCCTCCAAAAAAGTGAAACAAACTGAGGATCCAGGTCGGAGACAACCACCTTAGGGATCCCATGGGCTTTTACTATATGCATGGTGAAAAGTGTTGAGAGTTGTGTAGCATTGGGGATGAGTTTCAAAGGAACAAAATGACTCATCTTAGTGAAATGATCAACCACCACCCAAATGGTAGAGTAACCTTGACTAGAGGGAAGATTCACAATGAAATCCATCAAAATTGTATGCAATGGATATGGAGCAATGGGCATAGGAAGTAACAAACCATGTGGAGCTTGTCTAGTGACCTTCCCGTTTATGCACTGCTCACAAGGTACCACATATTGTCTCACCTGAGCCTCCATTGCTGGCCACCAAAATACTCACTTGATGAGATCCAAAGTCTTTTTAACTCCTTTGTAACCAGCTAGCAGATTATCATGGAAATGTTGGACTACCAAATTATGCAGATCATCACTGGGAATTTAGAGTTTTCCTTCATGAAATAGTTTTCCATTCGTGACTTCTCTCCCTGCACCTCCATTGACCCATTCTCTCAATTCTTTTTCAGAGAAGAAGTTCTTTAACTTGGCTTCCAGGTCGGAGTATAGTGTGGACCCAATTATCTTCTCTTCAGCAATTATCAATCCTTTCTCTTCATTTCTCTCATTCTCATTAGTATTTAAATGGGACAGGGCTTCCGCCTTGCCGTTTGCAGAGCCAGGCTTGTAGGTCAGGACAAAGTTAAAATCCGCAAAGAAAAGTGACCACCTCAATTGCCTAGGGGTCAGAGTTCGAGCAGACTTAAAAAACTGCAGATTTCTGTGATCCGTAAAAACTGTCCCTTCATGTTTAGCTCCAAGCAAATAATGCCTCCACTCCTGAAAGGCATCCTTAACCGCCAATAACTCCTTATCAGCAATCAAATAGTTTATCTCTGCTGCTGTCAATTTCCAGGATCGATATGCCACTGGATGAAGTTGTCCAGTGCACTTATGTCTTTGAGACAGAATTCCACCGATTGCCAAATTGGATGCATCCAATTCGACATAAAAGGGCTCTTCTGGATTTGGATGTAGTAGTACTGGAGCTGTAATGAAGATCTCCTTCAGATCATTGAAAGCCTTCTCGGTTTCTGTATTCCATTCAGAACTTGCCTTTTTCTTCAATAAACGAGTGAGTGGACATACTTTTTCAGAGAAATTTAAAATGAAACGCCTGTAGAAATTGGCGAAGCCAATAAAACTTTGAACTTCTTTTATATTTCGTGGAGGGGGCCAATCTCGCATTGCCTTCACGTTAGAATCATCCATGGATACTCCTTGGGGGGACGTGGCAACGACTGCAATGGAGGCAGACATGTCTTGGTAGACCCCCGCCGGAGGCTCCCCTAAACAGGCCCTGCTCTCCGAATGCAGTCGCTCACGGAGACTCTTGCTGAGTGCAGCTGCAACAGGACACTATTCTAGAGCGCCGCTGTTAGTTTTGTCTCGCCCGGACCCCGCTGTGTGACTCTCTACTGGGGGGGCCGCCCGACGCGTGATCCATGTGAGGCCGGCTCCGGCTGCGCAAAAGGGAAAAAGATGGCGCAGCTGTACTGAGTGGACTATGGCTGCGACTCCTGCCTCCGCCTAAATAAACACTCACCAATGTGCAGCAAGGTGCGGTCGGGCCCCTGCTGTGTCGCCCACCCGTTTCCGCCTGTGTGGCCCTGGACTGACTGCTGGATGCTGCAACACGAGAGGTAGGTCGTGAATGACGACGATACCCAGATCGCCTGCATTGCCGTTGCCCTTACGGCACAGCTGCAGTGGATGAATCCCACCCGACGAGGGAGAGCTGCGGGTGTTCGCTCCGCCGCCGTGTGATTGCCCGTTGATGGGAGGCGGGGCGCGACTGGAGTCCCAATGAAACTGCTTGCATGACTCCAAAGTTTGATCTCCCTTGGCTCGGCTGCCAACCGTCGTGGTGAAAGGAGAGGAGCGGTGAGGGAAGACACCGCCTGGATGACCTACGCTCCCATTGCGCACACGGCATGATTGTGGTAGGTGGATCCTTGCCAGCAGACAAGAACCACGGCTGATCACTCTCCACCGCCCCCACATACACCTGCCGATGGGAGGCGGGGTGCGACTGAGACCCCTGCTGCACCGCCGGCACATCACAGCGGCATAAGACTCCACTGGCTTGGCTGATGGACACTGCTGTGAAGGGAGGAGGGCAACATATGACGATACCGCTCAGATCACCACCGTTGCCATTGCCCCCACGGTGTGATCCTGGGAAGAGGGACCTGCCCCTGCGGGGCAGCCTACTGAGCACCATCGGCCAGTTCTTGAAATGGCGGGCTTCCTTATGTCACTACTGGAGGCATCGCTGGCAGAGGCAGAGGCATGCTGAGCTCTACCTATGGCCGAACAGGGTCGAATGGACTGCTGATGCCTCTATAGGAGCTGTGAGACAATACTTGGGAGAAATCCAACCTTGGCCTACGGAGCTGATGCTCCCCCAAAGCTGTCGCCATGCAGGCACCGGGGCGTAGTTTTAGCGCCCAACCCACCGTAACCTAGGGCAGCAAAGAGACGCATGCTGCTATTCTGGCAATCACTGCACAGTTGGTGTGGGCACGTCTCTGCTCTGCTGAGCCGTACCTGGAACGCCCCGCACAGGCTGCCCGGGTGGTATCTGGAGGGAGGACTTACCGGTACCTGCAGATACTTACGCCAGCGTAGCCGAACACACATGACCTCTTGTTGAGGTGCAATGATACACCACTGCCTAATGTGACCTGAGTAGCTGAGTCACGCAGAAGATGACCGTGCTGCAGAGGAGATACTGGTGTGTGGCGGAGGAGCCCCACCGCCGAGGCTGCGAGCTGTGAAGCGGCTGCGGATCTCGACCTGTTGGCGTCGAGGTGGGACCTGCAGTGGGTCTCGCGCCCTGGAGGCATTGTGCTGGGATCTTGCTGGACGCAGAGCAGCATAGGTGTACAGCCTCAGCGACTAATGTCGGGTGGCACCTGAGAGCGGACCGGAACGGGAGGAGCGCAGTCCATACCGCCGCTGTCCAAGCCAAAGTCAGACAAGATGGCGAAGCAGGGACTCACGGACCAAACTGCAAATAAACTGGATGTGGTGCTTGCTGCAATGGAACGGCTGGAAGAAACCATCAATCAGACCCGCACTTCCCTGGAATCTAAAATTGACAAGGTGGCCATTGACCTCACTCATTTGCATGCAGATCACTGGAAGCTAACGGACCATACCACTTTTTTGGAAACCATGCTCTCTGACATCAAACCGCAGGTGACTCAAACAGGTAAGCATGTACAAGATGTATTGAACCAAGTAGAGTTCCTAGAAGACAGAGCCGAGGATGCTGAAGGGCGAGCACGATGTAACAATGTACGCATAGTAGGTGTGCCGGAACGATGGGAAGGAAGGGAACCCGCCTTACACATGGAAAATTGGCTCAGAGATCTATTGCCTGAGGGGTCCCTCTCACCACATTTTGTCATAGAGCATGCAGATAGGGTCCAGGCGAGGCCCCCTCCTGCAGGATCGAACCCACAGCCCTTGCTCCTCCGACTCCTCAATTACCTAGACCGAGACTCCATTCTACAGGAAACCAGGAAGCTACAAGATATTCACATAGACAATCATAAAATAATGTTTTTTCCGGACTACACTATCCAGGTGCAGCGTCAGAGGTTCTCGTTCATGGCAGTGAAGAAACGCCTTCGGCAAAATGGCCTGAAATATTCCCTGCTATTCCCGGCCCGCCTACGGGTGGTTGCAAGCGACAAAACGCACTTCTTTAACACATCGGAAGAGGCAGAGACCTGGCTAGATACCTTCACCACTGAGAGACCTCAGGACGCTGCTGCGACGACAGCTCTGCCGAAGCTAAGGGGCCCCTTTTGCCACCGCCGGAGAGAGCGTAGATCAACAGGGATGCGGACACCGCCTTTGCCAACTGTAGGCCCACACTCAGAAATGATCCTCAGCGGACAACGAGACGCCCTGCAGGTGGTAGCAGAGATCAGCGGTTCTCTGGTGGCTGAGGATGCATCCAACTCCAGTCAACAAGACCTATCTAGTGATGACGAGCGAATATATGGCCTGCAGAACTCACAGAATTCAACTGTACAGCCAGATGTCACCCCACAGGCAGCGGACATAATAGTATGAACATTGCAAGACCCTATCTTTGAATGGACTACGATTTGAGGTATTGGGGTATATATGTGGGAGTGTGCAGTCGTTAATAGTGTAGCCATTTGTGGCAGACGTTACTATGATTCCAATTGTTCATATGAGGTTGAGGGTAACATCATGCTGTAGGGCGGGGTGGCAGGCCTTAACCACAGGCTCTGTTGCTGTCATGTGGACACAAATACACATCGCTCGCTTGATGAGAGTTCCTGAGTTGATATGCACAGACTGCCTTATTTACATTGTATTCTACCTGATGACAGGGAGCCTCTGAGACACTAGATACTTGGATTGTGGGCTAACAAAGCGCAGCACGCAGCGCACCCCCCCAGATCATTTTGACTGTTATCTCTATTGAGAGTTTGGATGATTGCTGGTTGCATTTTCGCCCTTTTGGAATTGCTTATGATTATATTTTTGTTTTGGTCTTATTGTGAGATATCATTTACTGTATGTCGTAGTATACGACATAACATGCCACGAGTCAACATGCTAGGAAAGCTGTGCACTACCAGGTCATATGCACTGTACATGTCTGTTAGGCCACTACAGACACTTGGTCGCTTGGTGAGTTGTAGGGTCTATGTCTTCATTTAAAATTGGTACATGGAATGTGAGGGGCATGCATTCACCGTCATGCAGGTACCAGATATATTCATACCTTAAACGGCATCACATACATATAGCTCTACTGCAAGAGACCCACCTGGCCAAAACAGAAATTCAACGCTTACATCGCCGCTGGCGTGGCCAATTGTATGCCACGGGATATTCGGCTTTTGCGCGAGGCATGCTAATATGGGTAAGGCCGGGGGTTCTGCTTACAATTACACAGTCATTGGGGGACACGGAGGGCAGGTATGTTGTAGTTAAGGGCACTCTAGATGGCCGGCATGTTGTACTTGCATCACTGTACAGTGGAAGCAGACATAACACGCCTTGACACCGACCTGCTCCGGAGGGAGGGAGAAGCGCTAGAGGGCAATGCTGGGCCTCTGGAGCACGTTAGAGAAGAACACTCCAGATTGCTAGACCGGCTCCGCAATTTAAATTATGCAGCACATTCAGCACGCACCCACCATATGGGAGACAAACCTGGTAGTTTGCTGTCATGGTTGATACGGCAAGATGCGGCCACTGCGCCAGTAACATCAATACTAAATGCACAGGGAGTCACGGTACATACCCAGAGTGATATACACCATGCATTTGTGGAACATTATTCCATGATGTACAGATCTTGTTTGATGGCTACAGACGCAGATATACGGGACTTTCTTTCCGCCCTAACGCTGCCGCAACTGAAAGAACACCAACAAGAGGAACTAGGTGCTCCTCTGCTGTCGGAGAAAATAAGGGATAGTATTTATTCCCTCTTGAATGGTAAAACTCCGTGTCCGGACGGACTACCGGCTGAGTTTTACAAGGCCTACTCAGACATATTGATACCGGAACTGTTACGGGTATATGCAGCGGCTCTAGTAGACTCGGCGCTCACACCCACGCAAAATGAGGCAACGCTGATCTCCCTTTTAAAGCCAGGCAGAAGCCCTGAACTCCTGGGCTCCAACTGCCCAATGGCTCTATTGAATACAGACTATAAAATACTTGCCTCCACCCTAGCTAAACGAATTGCCCCGTTTGTGCCGACTCTGGTGCATACTGATCAAAACGGATTTGTTCCAACCAGGAGCACCTCCCTGAATATTCGTAGGCTATTTAGAATCCAGAAGTATGCAACGAAGAACTGGCCTCGGTCTGGCTGCCTAGTACTATGCCTAGAGAAGGCCTTTGATTCACTGGAGTGGCCCTATCTTGCGGCGGTCCTGCGCCAGTACGAGCTAGGAGACGAATATTTACAACTGGTGCAACTACTGTATCAACGCCCCATGGTACGGGCTCGCACGAGTAAGCTCCTCTCTGATATAATCAGGGTTAGACGGGGAACCAGGCAGGGGTGCCCTTTGTCCCCGTTGATCTTTTCCCTTGCTATGGAGCCTTTAGCGGCTCTCCTCCGGGAGGGTGGTGAGGACTGGGGCATCCCCTTGAGTGATGGCCTTCACACAGTGTCCCTATATGCGGACGACCTGCTATTGTACATAAGAGACCTGCATGCTGTGCCACCAGCGATATCTGCATTGTTCAGTAGCTTTGAGGCAGTGTCAGGCCTTAGGGTAAATTGGGCTAAATCAGGCGCTTACTCTCTCCGTGAGGACGTGACTGTGACGGATATAATTATTAACAGGATTGCGCTTGCTTGATATCCGACCACGTTCAGGTACCTGGGCATATATATCTACAGGTCCCCAGCAGACATATTGGAGGGTAACTTGGTATGCGCCATCTCCTCTGTAAGGGCGCAGATGCAATTCTGGAAGACTCTACCGTTCAATGTGATGAGTCGTATCACCTTAACCAAAATGATAGTACTGCCAAGGCTATCGTATTATTTTGCAAACCTTCCGGTATATGTCCCAGTACGACTTTTTAGGGAGCTGGAGGGATTAATCCGAGGCCTAATTTGGAATGTGGAGCGGCCCAGGATAGCACTGCAGAAACTGTATGTGCCACCGGAGAGTGGAGGCTTAGCAGTTCCTCATCTGGAACTATATTACATAGCTGCACAGCTGCAATGGGTCACAAAGTGGCTGAGCGGCAAGAACCTGGCAGACACGGCGACTGAGACATCAACATGGACGAAAAATCAGATCTATGGACTGTTTCACCCACTGGCGAAACTCCCCCGCCCGACACAGATACATATTGAGTTAGCTCACAGATGTTATAGGAGAAGCCTTCAACACACAAAAGACACGATCCCTTATGCCCCAATACTGCCGCTTATCGGGACACCCAGAGGTAGAGACACTATAATGGACATAGCACTGACGTCCTGGACTGAAGCGGGAGTGGAGGCCCTAGGAGACCTATACGCAGATGGTACCCTACTACCTTTTGCGACACCAACGGCAGATAATGGTTTGCCGGTGGGCCAGTTCCTTCTACATGCAACCATCACACAGACGTTGACGCTCGCATGGGGCGATTTGACTAACGAGCCGCCGACACATCAGTTATTACAGTATTTGCATGCAATGGGTGAGGGGTCGCATGTGATAAACTGGCTAGTACAAGCCCTGCTTAACCACGTATTAAAACCACTACAGAGACTCCGTACGCGTTGGACTGAGGACAGAGGCCGTCCCTGGACTGATAAGGAATGGGAGCGCGTCCTAGCCAGGGCCACACACATACCACGCAATTCACGATTTAAACGTATACAAACCTATATATTGCATAGGGCGTATCTCTCACCAGATAAGATCAATAAATATTTTAACATCAACACTTCCGAATGCCCGAGATGCTGTCTCCTAGGCACTGACCTATTACATATGCTATGGTCTTGCCCCCTGCTTTTACCCTACTGGTGCACGATAACAGAAATACTTAAGAACTGCACTAGCGCCGAGGTGCCTACCACATGGGAGCACTGAATCCTGGGATTTTACAAACGAACTAAGGCCAACACAGTAAGTTCCAGATTTCGTGACCTAGGACTCATAACAGCGAAACGACTGCTAACTAAGAGGTGGAAACACAAGGACCCACCAGAGGTACTGAATTGGGTGAAATCCCTAGAGGTCTGGGCACAACCAGAAAGCACCACCCTACATAGGGAAGAAACAGCAGGGTTGCGAAGGTATCCCATTGCACAAACCTGGGATTGCATGCTTAGAGCCCTTACACGCTCTAATGCTACATTGCGAGCACCTCCTATGCAACAGGCGGGAACCAATACCTGACATGTCACCTGGATGTAGAGGACACGCTGCAATCACATGACACCTCAACCACAGCTGTTGGGTTAGGCACAGGCCTCGCATTCCTTGAAAACAATTCATGGACATGGCTCTTGCCACGCGATACCCTAGTGTCCATGCAACCACATATAAAGCAAGAACAGCAGCCCACATTCACCACTTACGCACTAGCCTAGTCATGACTAAACTCTAACGGCACTCTAGATACTGGTTACATATTCCTCCAAGCATTTGATATCTTTTTTATTTTGATTTTTTTGTCTTCATTAGATGTGGTTAAAATGTTATAACAGAAGATATCTAGTGAACGGATATGATATTTACATATATAATTGTTTTTGTTTGCCCATGAAGCATTATATGTTGTAATCTCAAAGTTGAGTTGAATATGAGCAGCACACTTCTGTATACATTGATATATTTACGCATTGATGACCACTGTTGAGAAGAGGCGTACTTAGTAGACACACTCCACACCTCGATCGGAGATGACAGCATGTGCGGGCTATTGATGCCCATGGTACTTTATAAATGCACGAGGAACTTCGCACTGTGGATGCAAACCGTATCACAATTGTGAAGTGGAAATGCTTTGATTTATGTTCACTGTGGCATGGAACAGATAATGTTATTATAAGTGCAATGCGTGTTGATCCTTAGAACTTTTGTAACAGAAAAGATAAAATTCAATAAAGATATTTTTAAAAAAAAATCCATGGATACTCCTTCTGGACTCAGCACAAAGCCCAAAAACTCCACCTGAGAAGTATGAAAAACGCATTTTTCCAACTTAACAAAAAGCTGGTTATCAAGCAATCTCTGGAGAATAGCCCGAACATGCAGGATATGTTTCTTCCTATTTGCTGAAAAGATAAGAATATCATCAATGTATATTACTGCGAAGCGATCCAGAAATTCACGTAAGATCTCTTTAGAAATGCTGGAAGGCAGCAGGGGCATTACACAGGCCGAATGGCATGACCTGACCTGATACTCGAACAATCCAAATCAAGTCCGAAATGGGGTTTCCCACTCGTTGCCCTCCCCCATCCGCACAAGGTGATAGGCTCCTCGTAGGTCCAGTTTAGTGTACACCTTCGCCCCCTTCACCTGATCCAAAAGTTCAGAGATTAATGGCAGCTGGAAGCAATTGTTCTTGGTGACAAGATTGAGAGCTCGATAATCAATGCACATTCTAAGTTTACCATCCTTTTTTAAAATAAAAAATAGCGGAGACGAAACTGGAGACTTGGAAGGACGAATGAACCCATTAGCTAGGTACTGATCTTGATATTCCTTCAGATGGTAATTCTCAGTTTAAGAAAGTGCAAAAATTCTGCTGCATGGCACCGAAGCTCCAGGCTCCAATTCAATTTTACAATCACAATCCCGATGGGGGGCAATTTCTGTGCCTCTTGTTCATCATAGACCTCTGCCAAGTCGAGATTCTCCTGCGGAATTTCTTGTATTTCCAAGGCACAAATTGTCTTAGTCTGATTGGCCAAAATTGTTGGAGGGGAAATGTGATGCTCAATCAGATCCAAATCATGGCAATGCTCTTTACAATAATCACAATCCATTTCTATAGATCTTCTAGCCCAGTCAATCTTCGGATTATGCTCTGTGAGCCAAAGTAACCCCAAAATAAGCTGAAATTGAGGGGCATCGATGAGACTAAAATTCAAAATACTTCAATGCTGGCCTGGTCCCTGAAAAGAGATTACTTCCATATTGTGGACAATGGGACCTGAGGAGAGGTTGGTTCCATCAACTGCGCGGACAGACTCAGGCTTCTCCTTCTTGAGAAATCGAATTCCTAAAGACTTAGCAAATCTAATTTCACAGAAATTACCAGTCGCTCCGGAGTCAATCATTACAGAAACCTTATCCTCTTCCAAAGTACCAAATTTGATTAAACAGGAAACGATGAGATGAGGTGCAGAAGATTGTAAAGTATTAGTAACTAATTGGGAATCTGGAGTCGACTTATCAGAAGCACCCACCAGAGCAACTCCTCTTACTGGTGGGACCTGCCTTTTACCAATTCATTATTCTTCGGTTTCTTTGGACACTCCTTGACAAAATGCCCTGGATTTCCACAATACATACACAGTTTTCCAACTCGTCATTTTTCCCTTTCTTCCTTTGATGAAGGTCCAAGAATCAAACTTATTTGCATGGGCTCTTCCTGAGACAGAACTTCACTGGTTTTCAAATTTTCTGATCTAATTCTGTCAAATCGAGGAGGAAAATGTCTCATATCCTTTCCCGTTTGCTTTATCCTTCACTTTGACTTTGTTCGATTTGCAACACCAGATCTATGAGTTCAGAAACGTCGGTGGGTCTCTTGGGTATTTGCACCAACCCATCTTTCAACTCATCCTTGAGCCCTCTGTAAAATATGGCAGCTCTCTTGGCCTCTGGCCAATTTGTCTCCACAATCAATGTATTAAATTGTGCCAAATATGCAATTAAATCATGGTTTCCTTGCTTCAGGTCTAGGAGTTTGTTATCAGTGGTTTGCAAAATGGAACGTCTGTCAAAAATGCATTAAAACTCTCTTTTACATGCTTCAAACTCATATAAAATGGGATCATTGCTGTTTACTAATGCCATCGACCAAGCAGCAGCATCTCCGCTCAGGTAGGACAATATGAAGGCGACCTTGTATTGATCTTCCTTGAAAATAATGGGTCCACACAGGAAATGTAAGGAGCACTGAATGAGGAAGATTTGAGCCTTATGAGGATCCCCACTAAATCTTTCTGGTGCTGCTAAGGGAATAGTAGGAGAAATAGCATGAATGACTTGTGTAGTCAGTTCTGCTGCTGATGGAGATGGAGAAAACTGTAGGGGCTTACTTTCTTTGGACATGGGGTTCGAACCTAAAGAAAACTTATCACATTGCTGGCGTAAATAAAGAGCTTCCTGACTAGACTTTCTAACCTCATCTCTCAGGGTCTTATTCTCTGCCATAGCTTCACTCAACTGCTTCTGTATTCCCTCTAACACTGTTGCCAATGCCTTAATGTCAAGTCTCTCAGCCATTCTGCTCAGGTGCAAATAGGTAAGGGCACTTCAATCTGTCAAGTACCAATCACCTGAACTCTGGTTTCCACAGGAGCAGAAGAACAATTCCTCAATCCCCTACCTCACTGCCGAGGAACTTAACAAGATATCCCTGCGGTAGAGAGCGGGAAAGGGGATTGGGCTGTGCCTCTTCGTGTCTGGATTCTAGCGAAGACTTCCCGTGGCACCTGAAACAAAGAATAACATCTAACTTCTAACAATTGTAAATGACTCTTAGAAAAGACCCTTCCAATCTAGTCCCTAGTTACCTGTCTTAATACAGTGGGTTGCTGCTCTCTTGTGAAAAAAAGAAATTGTAATCTCAGATATAGTTCTCTGAGAAACTGCACAGTTTCTTTTCGTGTCTTATTGTATGAACTGAAGATATATATAAGAACATATATTTATATTTACATGAATTGCTTCTGAAGTTATAAATAACCAAGGTGACTCTCTGGAAATTATTTGCAGTTAAGAGATTCCAGATAGAGGATACTCTAATGAGGTGACTGAAAGTCTTAGGTAGTTGTAGACTTCACTCTATCGGATATGCAGCACAATAGCAAGAAACTGAAGATTCAAACTGTAGCTTGTCTAGCTTTTCCCAAAAAAATGAGGAATTCCAATGAGCAGGAAGGCTAGTCTTTAAACACAGTCTTAGAAATTCCTCCAAAGTCAGCAATGTAGAATATAGGCTGCCTGATTAAGCAGAGAGAAAAAGAAATTAACTTCTGAAGACTTACTTGAAGGCTTCTTCACTTGCTTCTTCCACAATCAAGAGTAGTACAAATACCTTACTCACGAGTTGACAGGAAAATACTTTTTTCCCTGTCAACAACTACGGACTGAGGAAACTACAGAATTCCTCTCCAGGACGGGCCGCAGAGAATACCAAATATCAGAGGTCACTACGTTTTAGAAAACGTAGTTCAAATCAGGAAATATTTCTCACAGGCAGGAGCGAAGAGAGTCGCGATTCTCTCCTCACGAAAATCATTTGATGTGCGCCGGGCGTTTAGCGCGCGAGCGCGAAGACAGCTGCTGCTCGTTTGCAGCACAAAGACTGAACCGGCAACCTTCCTAACTGATATTGGCGGCCATCTTGGAATACCGCGGTTGCTAGTCAAGGATAATTCTGAGCACCAGTGAAACAAGCCTCATGGAGATGGAGCGCCTCAGCCTCCCATAGAGGTATTTGAGTAAACTACCTCTTCCACACCTGAAACGGACATTTTTTAGCTTCAATTGCTGCTCACTATGACCAAACCTGACAGCGGCGGCAAGGCTTATTCAGCAGGTCCCTTTTCGCCAACACATTTTGCCCCACTTAAAGAAACTACATTGGCTACTAGTGGTGAAAAGGATTGCATCTAACACCCTCACCCTGGCTTTCAGAGCCCTTGAGGGCAAAGGTCCTCTTTATGTGAGAAAAGATTTGGCCTGTACCAACAACAGAGATCTTTGAGATCTAACAACCTCAGGGTTATGCATGTTCCCTGATTTGCTAAAGTCCAACATAGAGGCAGATCAATCACCGTACTGATGACAAAGCTTTGAAATACTTTAGCAATCAAACTTCACATGGGCGAAACTAAGCACTGCTTCAGAAAAGAACTAAAAAGTGGTTCTTTGACCAAAATAAGGCATGTTAGTCCGGTTTGTTCCCAGTCGCTGCTTTGAGCACAGGGATGCTTCTTCCGAAGCAACCGAGCGCTTTACAAATGCACTTGATTGATTGATTGATTGATTGATTGATTGATTGATGCAGGCCCTCATAGTTATAGGGGAAATAGAGGTGTGGCAGCACCAAAGTGGTAATGAATGAGCCACAGTTTTCTATACCATTTTTTCAGGACATCACAATAAGGGAAATTTAGAAACAATGGATTGAAATAGCGCTCAATAACACAGCCAGTGATTATCCTCAGAAACTAGCAGTGATCTGGTCCTCTGGCCTTCTGTTTAATTTGCTTAATAACATTGCATTATCTCTTCAGATGTGTCAGTAAAATTCAACTTTGTCCAGAATTCTGACCCTTTGTTCTCAATTTTTACAGTCCCTGTCGAGAATTTGCCTCCATGCCAGGTGGGCACATACCTCTCTACCCTAAGATCTGTGGACAATTCTGGAAGCGTTACACAGTGGGTGAGTTACATAAATTGTGCATAGAATTATTGATAATTGTATGCCAGCAACTACACATGGAGGCCTAGATTCAGATACAGTGCTAGTCAAGTTCAGTTGCAAAATCCCAATTGCACTGAAATGAGTTTTGCCTATTAATATATCATATTAAGGCCAGGAATGAGGCTAACAGAACCAATGATTTATGTAGAACCAAAACATTGTGGGAACACATCTTTGTTTTTGAACATTTGTGTAATCAAATCACTCTGTATGTAACATATGCGGTTCTTGTTGCTCGCCTAATTTTCCGAACATTTGTATAATCAAATCACTGTGTAAGTAGCATATGCGGTTCTTGTCGTTCCCCTAATGTTTCCAATACACCTCACCATATTTCATCATTTTATTAGAAACAATCAAAGGGTTTGCATCTATGCGCTTTACATTCCATTGAGTATGCAGGTGCATAATGCATGCAAAGACCCGTGTTGATAAATGCCCTTAGTCCCTACCATCTCAATTAAATCATAAGCCTTTTAATATTATGGAAGCTGTCTCTGTGGTCAACAAAAATGCAATACTCAAAAGACCCTTCGGCGACAATAATGAAAACAAGAGCTTGGCTCTGTAAATCAGCCTTCCTTGCAGTTAGCACAAATAAAAAAATAATGATTTTTAAGATAATTCAATCCATATTATAGTCGAACTCTATGATCTGTGTTGGTTTACAAAGTCTGATTAAATTTGTAGGAGTAAAAGCTTAGCTATTTCAGAATGTTATGAGACGGCTTTATTAAATGTAAACATAAGACTGAAAATGTGACATTTGATCTAAAATAGGATAAGATGGGAAGTTTACTCTTTTTAAGTCCGTCTGCTGCTTTTTCAAGCATCCTCAGGGAACAATAGACTTCGCACAGCTTCTGTTGTTGTAAATTTGGAAGGATCCTCAAATGTTTGGCATGTGTTGTTACCAGTAGAAAAGATTACATGAAACACACAGGAAAAGAGAAGAACTCGTGTTAGAGTCAGAGCAAATATGATCCAAAGTGTGTGTAAAATACAAGAACGTGAATAGACGCTCCTTCAAATGCGCACCACACATGACCAGCTTCGACAGACCCCGCAGGATATTGCGGCATGGATTAGCAAATTTAGCGGCACAAATATGAAAATTTAGCGGCACAAATATGGAAATTTAGCGGCATTTTTGCGGCACTTTATTTTACTCATACTCATTTATTTTCAGCCTTAAATCAATGGAAACTGTTTTAGCAGAGTATTCCACTTTGAATAGGCAACCTGGGATATGGAACAGAGGAAGCAGCCAACAGGTGAAGGCTGTTATCCCTTGGAAATGCAATCCTCCATTTGCTTTAGTATAACTTCTGAGAAGCCCATCAAAGATGGCCTGGTAGCATCCCATACGAAATGGCATTCTAGAACCTACTTTAGTGCATGCTCTGGGGGTCCAGATTGGAGGGACAGGGAGATACCCAAAGAAATTGAAATTATGCAACCACAGTATATGAGCTGTGGAATCCACTTAGGAGCAGCAGAGGAGAAACTCATAATAAAGGCACTATACAACCGTGTAATACTTCAAGGCAAATCGCAAAATGCTGGAGGGCTCCGACCATTTATGTTTTCACGGGTGAAGGGGGCGGGGGGGCACAACGTTATAACATTCGCAATGTAATAGGACTTGCATTTACGCGCGTTCAAGCTATTGTCATTGTAAATGACAATGCCATTTATTTATGTTTTAAAAACCAAAACATAAATAAAAGGCATTGTCTTTTACAATGCCAATAGCTCAAACTCGCGTAAATGCGAGACCTATTACATTTTTTACTATTCTGCTAGGATGACAGACATTTACACAGGACATGTATGGATGGATGTTGCTGCTGCTCTGTCCTCTCTCCACCACTTCCTTGCCGCCTGACAGTCTCCAGAGTGTTACTTCTTTTCACCTGATCTGCCCCTTTGGGTTCACTGCCTGCCCCCTAAGTGTCCTGTTCTGGTCCCTTGTCTCATTGGTACCCATCACCTTGATGCCCATTCATTACCTACCTGTATCCTATTCTGCCCCCAAGATGGTCCCTTCCTGTTTACCTTTCCTCTACTCCCTACTTTTATCCAGTTGCCACCTCATCAACTCATATCCTGGTCTTACCTCGTCACTTAACTTGATACCTGCAAAATGTCCTCCTCTCTCTTGATTTCTACCCGCGCCGGGTTCTGCCCTAAGGTGCTCGCTGCCATCCCACTCCTTCCTGCCTTTGTCCTCATCTCATCTACTTGTGCTGCCTTTTGCGCCATGATGCCCGACACCTTTCGTCCGCCTGGCCCTTAGTTGTGCCAACCCTGTTACCAGGAAGCTTGCCACCTGCCCTTCTCTCTCCTGCCACCTACATTTGTCATTTTGCCATTAATTTACCATACCAGTTCCTTCACTGGGTTTAGCTCCCAAGATGTCCTCTTTCTGCCCGAGTTTGCTAGATAAAGGCATCCTCTTAAAATGTGGAAGAAGCGTCTCCCCATGAAACAGGGGCATATTATCAAGGTCTGGCGATAATATTATTGCCGCTTTTGCGTCAGTTTTCGGGCAAAAAGCGGTGATAATATGCAAAGGAGGCGTGCCTGACAATACTCCATGGGAAGATATCGCTAAATCAGCTTTGCGATATTTACAAGGACCCCAAATCCAGCGTAGCGATAATCTTAATCGTGCTAACACGCCCTTAGCTCTGGATTTTAACGTCTGTTAAAATTCAGACTAGGGTATACTTTACATGGGATGTGGATTATGTGGTTACGACCACATGCTCGTATCAGCGATGTTTTCGCTGTTTTTGGGTGAACATCGCTGGTTTTCCAGCGATGTTTGCCCATTTTTGCGCTAACGCTGGAATATTTATCACCTAGGTTATACACGTTGTAAATAACGCGCTAACCAGGCGATAAATAACAGCGATAGACGGCGATAAATATGAAAGTGCACTTTGCGATATTTATCGCCGTCTGTTGCTGATATGCCCCTTAGTCACCAGCAGTTACTGTCTAATTGTGCGCATTGTTGATTTCGCTGGCACTTTTGTAAAAATTGAGGCATTTTTACAAAAGTGCCGATTTCGCTGGCACTTTTGTAAAAATCGCGTAATTTTTACAAAAGTGCCGATTTCGCGGCAAACCGCAAAATCGCAAAATCCTGGAGAGTCTGTTCAGTGGCGTAGCTAGAGCTTTTGTCACCAATGGCAGTCCCTGAGTTTGCTGCCCAGTGACGGCCGGTGCAGGTGAGAGCGGGGCGGAGTGGACAGACGATGACAAGGGAAAATAGATTTAAAAAAAAAAGAAAACCACTTACCTTGCACTCCCCCAAATTGCTCACCTCGTCTGCTGCCTCAAAAAAGTGCTGCCCAGGGTGGACCGTCTCCCTGCCTTCCCCTTTACCCGCCCAAGCTACACCACTGCCAAGCTCATTGCACATGTATATGTAGTGCCAACTGCACATCACAAATACGTGCTTTTGTCGCAGATTTTGAATGTCGCTCTGTCACAATGATCATATTCATACAGCTTTAAGGCTTTCGGAACTCCGGGCAAAAATATAGTTTGCTGTTCAGAAGACTGCTGCTTGAAGTGGTCTTAATTACTAGGGGTGATGTCTATACCTAATATGTAACTTAAGAATTAACAGCCACATAAGATGAGGGTCAGGGGCCAATTGATGTCATGAACCTACCTGTAGTGTTGTGCTGGACAGGTTCTAGTGTTTCAGCAGGTACTGGTTTACTAGCAACTCCTTTTGAGGGCTGTCCATACACCCACCCAACACCCATCCAACACGGGCATCACCGATCTGGAGGCCCTGCCAATTAAAGGGCCCGAGTGCATGTGCGCGTGGCTAGTTTCAGTACTATACACACTGAGTTTGTGTCATAACTTCCTTATCATGTGGGTCAAGGGCCCACAACACTACACCATCTACTAAAATGCTTACCCTCAAGTAGCAGAAATGAGAAAAACTGCATAGTAATGTTCGTAGAGTGAATGAGCATTGTAGTACCAAACCTTGCATGGCAGGCAGATATCAGAAATGACTCCTGTCCGCCTTAGGCCCTACCTGGCATCTGGTCTGTGCTGGACAAGAAGAGACGTATGTTACCTTGATGGAATACATACTTATGCACTTCTAGCTGGTAATCACTCAGGTACATGAATCCAAATGGGCTCCAGACACCCACTGTGCCCACTCCTGTCACTATAAATGCACAAGCCCTTCTGCTTCTGCCGTGTGAGTTCTAAAATACCAATGCACTTATTGGCTAGTGCATGCAAAAGGAATTCTTTTTTTCTATTTCAGCAAACCACTTGTAGGGACAAGACGATAATAAAAATCATGATGTGGGTTCAAGGATCGCAAATATCACATGTCCAAATGTGAATAAGAATCGCAAAGCAAGTCCCATCAGCAGTTGTTTCTTCTAGATCATTTTGTGGTATTCTAAGAGTGTTATGATTCAGGTTCACTGGTTAATAGGGACTGGGAATGTTACTGGGGAGATTGCAACTAGAGGCTGGAGCAGTTGGAGGTTCATGGTGGATGGGGTCCTTTGGTTGTGAACTTTTATTAAAGTTCTGGATCTTCATTCAGTGTCTCTGATTATTGGAACTTTACACTGCCGACCGACAGAAAAGAAGAGACCCTATCTCCATTATGTACTAATGACTCCAACATGCTCTCCAACCGTATATCATTCTCCTCTACTAATATCAATCATCTGCCAGGGCTCAAAGCAACAGACCAGCACGTTTGCTCCTTTTTTTCTCCCTGCCATAATTTTAACCCAACGTGTAGATGACGTGCACTGCTATTATCCAGTGGCAGCTGCTCTCAGGAAACAGCAGTGGGGTGGGGAGATGGGAGAAGAGAGTTAATGGGAGGTTACAAAAAAATATTATTAACTTACTTGCAGGCCGGCTGACAGGCCGTCCCCTCTCCTCCAGCTTCTTCCTGACTTCTGTGCAAGCAGGAAACACCCGGGCTCCCAAGCTCCCCATAGCCAATAACAACACTGCAATACAGCATCATGATTGGTCTGAGCGCCGTGGTTGGGCGCTCAGCCAGGTAATGGGGGCCTGGGCATGTTCTTCACCCAGGCTGTATTGCAGCCCGGGTGGAGAACATGCCAAGTGCGCATGACTGACTTCACCTTGTACCAATATAGAGTGCCACCGGGCCTCTACAATACTATCAATCAATCAATCAATCAATCAGGGATTTATAAAGCGCTACTACTCATAAGGGTCACAAGGCACTGGGGAGGGGCGGGCTGCTGGTCCCTCTGGGTGTGGAGGATTATTCAAAGAGCCAGGTCTTGAGGTCCTTCTTGAATTGAGTCAGCAACGTGGATTGCCTTAGGTGGAGAGGCAGGGTGTTCCAGGTTTTGACGGCGAGGTAGGAGAATGAACTTCCTCTGGTTCTATGCTTGTGGATCCTGGGAATGCAGGCTAGGGCGTGTTGGGCAGAACAGAGTTGTCTGGCGAGTACGTGGAATGCAAGGCAGTGGTTCAGGTATACTTGTCCTATGTTGTGGAGAGCTTTGCAGGCATGTGGGAGGAGCTTGAAGGTGATTTTCTTGTTGACCGGGAGCCAGTGGAGTTGTCGGAAGTGTTGCGTGATGTGGCTGTGGAGGGGGATGTCGAGGACCAGTCTGGAAGCAGCAATTTGAATGTTCTGTAGCTTCTTGGGCTCTTTTTGGGTGAATCTGGTATAGAGTGTGTTGTAGTAGTCGAGTCTGCTGGTGATGAGCGTGTGGGTGACAGTCTTTCTGGATTCTGTGGAGATCCATCTGAATGTCTTTTGAAGCAGGTGGAGTGTGTAGAAGCAGGCTGAGGAAACTGCGTTGATGTTTGCACCTTACAACCCTAGGGCCAAGCGTGACCCGAGTGTATAAATGAAGGGTGGAGTGCTCATTTTTCGTCATTCCGTGATATCCCAGTCATACTGTGTGTGTCTCACATTTGTCCATTGCTACTGCATTTACTGTGGCCTTCCCTTGCCCCACATAGAATGGCACACTGGTAACGAGGACGGCAGTGACCTTGTGTGCCGGGAATACCAGAGACTGACGAGCATCTTAAATACATACTGCGCAGGTGCATGAAGCAGAGTTGGCGACCTGGTAGCGGCAGGTGTACTGATGTGAGCATCGGAGGGCAGCCAGGGAAGGAAGTGCCCTGCCCACAGCTGAGAGAGGCAAAAATATGTGTTGCACGACTACATCTGATCCTACCCGGCACAGTGTGTCCCCTCCTCATGTGCCCTCCACAGCCGCACTTGGATAACCTCGTGGGTGGTGCAGCCCACTGTTAGGGAGAGACCGGCATGGCCGAGGAACATGGCAGCAGCACAACCTAGGGATTGGCGTCCACGACCCCCCTGCAGAACAAAGCCCTACACCGGGAGGGTGCTCGGACATGGCAGGGCCTTAGAGGGCACCTGGCATCAAAGGATCCATCAGGATGAGTCAGGACGAGATGGGACTCCCCTGGGGGCACGCATAAGGCGGCTGACTGATATAGCTCAGTCTGCCAACAAGCAAGTGCAAGCCTGGAAAAAACAAGTAGACGGCAGAACAACAATTGTTAAAGTAAATGAATGCAAATGCCAGGCACAAAAGAGATTTGAAATGAAAACAAAAAGAGCAGCACTAGGGGACAGCAGGGGCTCTCAGTCCCAAGATTTGGATGCAGCTGGCATGTGAGTGGATTAACCCAGAAAAGAAAGGACACACTGAATAAAAAAAAAAGAAAACAGAAAAGGAGTGATAGAGCACTCAACACCCACAGCAGAAGGCACACATAAAGTTAAAGAGGAGTAAGTGGACGCCATCCAGAGATGCCCCGTCCATTCTCACAAAACTGCCACACCAAAGCAGCCTGAGAAAGGATGCAGCAACTGCGGTCTGACATACCGGATGCCGAAAGTATGCCTAGTGCAAGAGAAGGCGTGTTTGAATTGCGGGTGCAAAAACCATTTCACCGAGGTGTGATGTAGCAGTGGGCAAAACACAAGTGCAGGATACAGAGGGTGAGGGCAGCCAACCCAATGACAGCTATTCCTCGAGGAGGATGAAGTGGGGCACTCTGCGCATTGGCCAGAGTCCACAACTCACCTCGATGATAAGTATTGACCATCTTGTTCATTGGCAAAGAGAGCCACTGCCAACAACCCCCACCAATGTGCACTGTTGACATTAAAGGCACCCAGATCCCAGCTCTCATTACATGGTTGCATCCGTAAATGTCTTGGACTCAAATCAATTCCACATAATATAGCCACAACCAAAACTGACACCCACCAAAGCCCTTATCTTCATGTATAGGGGGACCAAACCATTAATGCTGAGAGGTGTCGTAGATGTAACTGTGGAGAACGAAGGGAAGATGACACAAGCCCACTTCCATGTGACCAGAGGAGACACCGGTACTCTCTTTGAGTTTCATACCATGGAAGACATCGGATTGGCCTTTTTTGCTTGGCAGGTGCATGACTCACCAAACATTCGACAAGAGTTCCCACAGCTGTTTGTGTGGTTGGGGTGTCTGAAAGACCTGAAGGTAAAGATCCACATCGATGAGACTGCAAGACCTAAAGCACCCCAACACAGAAAAGTGCCATTCCACCTGTGCCAACTAGTGGAGAAGGAACTAGATCAACTTGAACAGCAAGGAGTGATCTAAAAAGTCACCGTGCCCACCCCCTTGGTCTCACCTCTCGT
Source organism: Triturus cristatus (assembly GCF_964204655.1). Lineage (NCBI taxonomy): Eukaryota > Metazoa > Chordata > Amphibia > Caudata > Salamandridae > Triturus > Triturus cristatus. The sequence continues at coordinate 287,569,472 of NC_140591.1, read as the reverse complement.
CATAGCTCCTAGATCCAAGCAACCTGGGCCAGAAGACTATGCATAGGCACGTGGGTCCTGAACAAGGCCATACGCAGGGAGGGGCACATCACCCCATCAGTTCACAACATAGAAGCCAGGTGGTTTTTGAAGCTAGGCCTCAATGCAGGCTACCACCAGCTTGAGCTTGACCATGCTAGACGATACAGAGCCACCTTCTCAACTCATGTGAGACTTTGCATTTACAGATGCTTAAACTTTGGGATATCTTCAGCAGCAGAGGTGCTTCAGAATGTCAGCCAGGTTACCCTATCTGGGCTGGTCAGAGTGCTAAATATTAGCAATGACATTAGTGTCCAACACTTTCTTCAAATTGGTATAGATTGGAGTGGGAATAGTAAATGTCACCGTTTTAGTGCCCAATACCTTCCCTAAATTTGTATAGATTGCAGTGGGAATGGCAAATATCACCCCTTTAGTGCCCAACTTCCCAAAATTGGTATAGATTGGAGTGGGAACAGTAATAGTCACCCCTTTAGTGCCCAACACTTTCCCAAATTGGAGTGGGAATAGTAAATGTCACCCCTCTAGTGTCCCACCCCTCTAGTGTCCAGCAACTTCCCCCAAATTGGTTTAGTTTGGAGTTCAAATAGTAAATGTTAAACTTGTAGTGTCCAACACTATTTTAGCAATGGTTTATGTTGGAGATTGATTATTTAGTTTTATAATTTTAGTGTTGATTTCTTTGTTTAAATTGTATTTGTATGTAGTAGAAAGAGTTTATGTCAGTGGTTCTTGACTTCTGTGGACCCCCACTTAATCATTACTGGAACTCCTGGACCCCCCTCTGAATCATTATTGGAATTCAGGGACCCCACTGAATCATTATTGGAAGCTGGGGACCCCAGCCTAAGCATTTTGTATGATTTTAACACCCAAACAATATCAAACATTCATCAAACGAATACACAAATTATGAAATATTCCCATTGATGAAGATGATGATGATGATACAGGCCATGAAAACAAACCGGGTGAGGCCAACAAAATGCCTAGTGAAGACGATGACAGTGAGGAAGATGACGGTGAAGAGGTCATCAAACACCTTATCCAGAACTACTTCTCACAATAGCAGACTTGTGATAAGGTGTGGGGATACAGACATTTGAGCAGTGATGTGCAGAATGTGTGCCCTGGGACAGATGATATGGGCTGTATATATTGGTAGGTTGACCAATGTGCAAAAGAAAAGTTCTAATTTGTTTTTGGTAAACCTATACATGTAGGTCTGAAATGGTTGACCCACATGTGAGTTACACTATTGTAGTGCCCAATGTGCAACAGAAAAGTTCAATTTTTGGGGGGTAAACCTATATATGTAATTCTGAAATATCTGTGTTGTTGTGTTCCAGGTGTCTACACCACATCTTCCTCACTAGGACATTTCTGAGTTGTGACTTCAGTATGTGTGTGCAGCAGTTCAGATTTATGAATTGGACATTGAAGGTTCCTGGGAATAGTGTGTCTTGGAGGTTGGCTGTACAGAACCACAAGCAAGACACTTTGCCCAACAAATAGATGCCTGGGCCCTGATTTCTAAGGTACATCTGTTCTCAGGTGCGTTGGTTGAACAAGTAAATGTGTATGATATGTGTAGGCTATCTGGTTTTAGGTTTAAACCTATAATAACTGATAAACCCCACCAAAAGGAAAATAGTCATCACTGGTGTAAACATATAAAGACTGGAAAACCACCTTCGCAACCACAAACTAAGTGCCATTCACAGAAAGGAAAGGATGAGTGAAAGAGTCATGTTTATGTCTTCCTGAAGGTGGCAATACAGTGCAACTTTGTTATACAAGGCAGCAGCAAAAATAACTGGGCGAATATTAAGCTGCTTGAGTTTTGCTATTTAGGGATGTCACTAAAACATTGTCTATAATTCCTTCTGCTTTTTTCAGTTTTGTGGTCTTTGGGCTAAAGATACTGGGCCCGATTCACAGAACTAACTTAAGACAAAATCCTAAACTTACTACCATTTTGGTATTCACAGAAGGCACTTACTCATTTTGATATTCACAGAAGGCACTTACTCATTTCGGTATTCACAGAAGTTAGGAGTCCTAACTTTAGGACTCCTAAATGCCTTCTGTGAATACCGAAAGTCTTAAAATTAGGATTTTTCTCATTTTAGTAGTAGTATAGTTAGGACTCCTAACTTTAGGACTCCTAAATGCCTTCTGTGAATACCGAAAGTCTTAAAATTAGGATTTTTCTCAATTTAGTAATCCTAAGTCTAAATTTAGGACTACTAAATTGAGAAAAATCCTAATTTTAAGACTTTCGGTATTCACAGAAGGCATTTAGGAGTCCTAAAGTTAGGAGTCCTAACTATACTACTACTAAACTGAGAAAAATCCTAATTGTAAGGCTTTCGGTAGTCACAGAAGGCATTTAGGAGTCCTAAAGTTAGGAGTCCTAAATTTAGGACTACTAAATTGAGAAAAATCCTAATTTTAAGACTTTCGGTATTCACAGAAGGCATTTAGGAGTCCTAAAGTTAGGAGTCCTAACTATACTACTACTAAACTGAGAAAAATCCTAACTTTAAGACTTTCGATATTCACAGAAGGCATTTAGGAGTCCTAAAGTTAGGACTCCTAACTTCTGTGAATACCGAAATGAGTAAGTGCCTTCTGTGAATACCAAAATGAGTAAGTGCCTTCTGTGAATACCAAAATGGTAGTAAGTTTAGGATTTTGTCTTAAGTTAGTTCTGTGAATCGGGCCCGCAGTATTTCGAAGCATGTTTTCGGTCTTATTTAGTTATTTTAAAAACTGTAGAGAATCAGGAAATATCAAAATCATATTTGATATTTTGGCTACATTTGATTTCACTGATAGGTAAAATGGCTGGTTTCATAAGAATCTTTCTCAATATGTACCATGACATTTACCGACAGACAGAGAATGGGTGAAATCCTTTGATGCATCAGCCCTCTTATCTAGTGAGTCAGTATTGATTGTATGTGAATTGCCAACCACCCCAGGCTTTAAACATTCAATGCAAGGTGTAGTGACAGGTATATGTGAAAAGCATCTGAGATAGTGGTAAAAACATTACACCAGACGTTGGTAAACATGGAACGCAGTGTCGCTTGGAATGCTGCTGGGAAAAGTTCCTACCAAGTCCAATAAAGATTGGAGTGATATTGTTTGTATTTGCAGTAATTCAGCTATGTATATGAAAAATGTGTATGATGACCTGTCAAAATCGCTACCTGAGCTGAAGTGCTTCCATGTAAGAGATCCTTGTCACTTGCTAGATGATATGCTGAAAGCATCTTTACAATCTTCAGAGTTAATGAAGAATGCTAATGAGTTTGTAGTCTATTCTGATACACTATTACGTTATATTTCTCATTTTGTGCTTTGTGTGGCATCAAAGAAAGAGTCATCCTAACTGTGTCATTTAGCTGGTGGTTTTCAGTCCTAGAGACTGTGAATGCTATATTATCCATATGGCGACCGTTTACAGAATTTATGCTTAGTGATGATGCCATAGGCAAGAAATGTTATAATCTTTGGTCACATATTGATAGTACTGTGAAAAAAAGTACAGTCTACTGCATGCTTAGGTTTTTACAGGAAAACATGACTGCTGCAGTGGACTTAATCAAAATACTAGAGTCTGAAAGCACCCTGATCTACCAAGTGTTCAGCGTAATTGTTGTAGATGTGAAACATCTTGAGAGTAGGCTGGGAGACACTTTTAGTGACTTTGGCACTGCAACATGCTCCATGTTAGACTTGTTGCCACTTGGTAAGCAAAGAAATGTTGAGGAGCAATTCAGGAAATTTTATTTTACAGTCTATGGGAAATGGCTTGCAATGATACATAGAAATGAACCCTTCACCAACCATGGCATTTGAAGTTAATGAAGCCTCACTGAGGTACTCTGCACAAGTTTTAGATCCCTTTGGAATTTTCTACAGATTTTGAAAAGTACTGCTTCATTTTTGACTGCTTCAACAACTGAGGGCATATATGCCCAATTCAACGCATATTTTGCAGAACATGGCCTAGACAATCACAAAATTCAGGTGCAGCAGTATTGGCATGGAAAGCTATGTCATTGGCCAGAGTTAGCAAATTGTGTACTGGCTGTTTTGGCATTGCCCGTATCAAGTGCGAATGCTGCGAGAGCCTTTTCACAGATAATAGTTTACATAGGAAGGAAAGAGCGAGCGCGCTAGACCAAAGACTCTCTAAAGAAGTAGTGTATGTTATACTACAATAAGTTTGATTTGTAAATATGTATTTGGACCACATATACCCTGTTCACATGCTATGTAGTGCAGAAAGCAAGCAATAATTAAATCAAAACATTCCATGAACACCGAAAAACACATTTCCTGTTGTTTTTAATGGCGCGAAAATGTGTATCCACTGATAACCACTGTTTTTTTAAGGTACTGAAAAAACTGAAAACCCCCCACCAGAATTTACCAAAAATAGAAACTGAACACAGGAAAGCCTAGATATGTGACATCACAAGTGTTGTAGCAAAAGCAAGGTATTCTGCAATTCTCATGTGTGCCTCCATAATGTCTAGGGCCTGGATCTTGGCTACAGAGTTTTGCTATGTTGTTTGGGGTGATACATGGTGTAGAGTCCATAATTGTGGTCCTACATACTCCCCACATCAGTGCCAGGAGTATTGGTTAAGAACAGTCAATAGAGTGGGGGTATTGTACACACAGACAGACATCATGGTCAAGGTGGACCACTGGTGGGCCGTGAGGTCTTGGAAATCTTCCCTCCTCGGTTCTTGGGTGGACATCCCCTCTTTCTGACTTGGGTGGGATATGGATCTGCTGAATATTTGGGTGGCCACAGGACTGTCCTCTTCTGACGGGCCATCACATCCTCTGGCTGCTGCTGAGGGTTGAGATGTGCATGGACCAGAGGATGTAGTAGATGTAGATGGGAAAGCCTGGCAGAGGTTGGTATTGAAGTCTTGCAGGACACTGACCAGAGAGACCACCTCTGTGCGCAACCCAGATAACTCATGTTGAATGGCCTCCAGCCTCTGGTCTATGGACTGGTGCTTCTCCGTCATTTCACTCATCACAGACACTACCTTGGCCCAACGCACCATGGCAGTCCTGGTAAAATCCCATTACTTGTGCGAGGGCAGCCTGGGTGTTCAGATCCTCATTGACCTTAGCTGGGCGAGCCACATTTCTCCTACCACCACGTCTGGCCTCACTGGCCATTGCCCTAGCACCAGACAGCTTACTGCCACTCTGTCGAGCCTCCTCAGTGTCTCTGGTGTTGTTAGCCACTTGAGGAGGTGGGACTGGGGAGCAAAGTATTGGCCCATCTATGCTAGGGGCACTAGTTGTGGCTCTTGATTAGGGGTGGGCGGAATTTGCGAAAGTGACTTTCGCAAATTATCGCGAAAATGTTAAAAATCTCCGCAAACACGCGGAAATATTGCGAAGATGGGGACGTTTATTTCCTGCACTTTCGCGGTATTTTCTGCGTGGTCGTGGCTCGCCAAATTACCTATGCGGTTGCTCGCGGGCGCGGCCATCTTGTTTTCACTCTTCTCGCGGTGCATGATCGCGAGAAGAAAGACGTGATCGCGCGACCAATGACATTACTGCGGGCGCGAACTGTCGCGAGACAGCGCAAATGGCTACCAACAATCCAACATCTCGTGGAGAACGCGACCGGATCGAGAAAACTTGTCGGCGAACGAGGGGATTCAGGTAAGGCGATTGCGCGCGCGCGAGAATGTATTATTTTACAGCGCGAGCAAGAAACAAATTATCGCTAAGCTGCGGAATGTGGACATTTTTACATTTTCGCGCTCTCCGCGGAACGCGAAAATGTCAAATTATCGCAATTTCCGCAAGCGGAACGGAAATTTAGCCCAGGCCTACTCTTGATGTACCAGCTGTGGTGGTTGGAGGTGTGGGCCCAGTGACACCACCTGACTCTGTCTGCTCAGCAGGCTGGTGTTAGTCTCCTAAGTGGACTCAAATGGGTCGGGTACAATTCTCCTCTTACCACATCTGGCTCCACTAGTTATTGTCCTTTCACAGGACTGCCTACTGCCACTAGGTCCAGCCTCCTCAGTGTCCGTGGTGGTGTTAGCCACCTGAGGAGGAGGGACTTGGGAGCTAATTAGGGGCCTGCCTGTGCTAGGGGCACTGATTGTGGATGTTGGTGTACCAGCTGTGATGGTTGGATGTGTGGGTCCAATGAGACCAACTGAGTCCTTGACTACGTTTCCGAGGTCAGGTTCATTATACAGGGCTTCTTAGGAATCTTCCAGGTTTGTTGTTTCTGGCTCTGCTTTGCAGCAGGGGTTGGATCATCTGTAAAAAGATGACACACCTGTAGGTAGGATAGTATTGGTTTGTGAAGCAGTACATATACTACATTTCAGCGTGGATGTGGGATGTTGCAAGAGGTAACTGCCACAGCAGATTCCTCAAACATTTGTGGGATTATAAACAATAATGACAGTCCTGATTGCATGAACTCTAGTGAGGTATGTCATAATCAATTTGCCATCCGAAAAGTCAGGTCACTTCCTCAAATGATGGGACATACTTAATGAAGTTTCCTCATGTGAACCTTAGCTCTTTTGATATTACACACAAGAAGAACAAGTACATCTTATTTTTCATATGATATGAATTGTGCTTTCATTGATTTTCCACAAGGTGTATGTCCTGATCTGTGTCTAGTTTTTGAGAGGGATTGTTGTTCGGAGGCAGTAGTTTTAACCTAAAATCTGGCATCATTGTAGTGATTTTCTATGTGCTGATCATCATTGAGACACATTTGTGTATCTATTTATTTTCATGTAAATGTCATAGGGTAACAAATTATAAGACTGAACTTGTTCATATGGTCAACAGGTGTGACTATCAGTTATTTGTGTTTGCACTTGATTGTTTATTGAGTGGGATGGCCTTCTGGTAGTCCTTGTCAATGTACTGAAGAGGTTGTTGGCACAGGATCAATGTGAGACATTTTGTATAGTTTAACACAATGGTCATATGTATCAAGAATTTTGTCCTGTTGGTATCTCAACTTTTGTCTATCTGTTTAAATTCCATGGTGTTAAAGCTGGCACCATTGGCATGGGTCTCCCTTCCATTTTTTGCTGGTGCCTCCAGTGTTTTTGCTATGTTTTTGCTGGTCTAGATGCTTTGGGCAATTTGCCACTGCTGCTCAGTGCCAAAGTGCAAGTGCTCTCTTTTGTAAATTGTTGTTATGGATTAGTGATTCCATGATTGGCTGATTTGATTTACTTATCAGACCATAGTACAGTGCACCATGTGTGCCCAGGGCCTGTAGATCAAATGCTGCAGTTGGGTTTGTAGCACTGACTGTGCCACCCACAGGAGCAGCCTGTAAAATGTGACTCAGGCCTGCCATTGCAGAGTCTGTGTGCAGTCTGGTACTGCAATGTCAACTTGGCAAGTGCACACACTTGCCAGTCCCCAAACCTTGCCTTTACTACATGTTATTCACCCCTAAGGTAGGGCCAAGGTACCCCTGTGGGCAGGGTGCATTGTGTGTGTAAGGTAGGACATGCTCTGATGTGTGTAGCATGTCCTGATAGTAAATTACTGCCAATTTTATTTTTCACTATTGCAAGGCTATCTGTTCCTATAGGCCAGAATGGGTAGTTTGTTTATAACATCTTATAAACATAATTGACCCTCGGAACAAGATAGGAAAGAAAAGTTTAATATGCCTGAACTCAGAATGTTAATGTGCATCTTTTACTGAGGGTGATTTTTACGTTCTGTGTTTGAAAATACCACTTTTAGAAAGTGGGTATTTTCTTGCCTAATCATCCAGTGTGTCTCTGCTAGGTTTGTCTATTGCATGTCTGGCTTTTGGATGACAGGGGGCTGGAGAGGGCTGTGGATCCAGAAGTCTGATGAGTCAGGGCTGGGCTGAATGGACCTGGGTTGAATTTAGTGTAGGGGGAGGAGATTTCCTTTCACCTGCCTGGTCCTGGTCTGCCTTCAACAATGCTGTCTCCACCTCCTGCCAGGAAGCTGCACCAGTGAGGACAGAACTGGTTCTGGCTAGGTACAGACACTCTCTGCCTTCAGAGAGCAAAGGATTTTGGTGTATAAAAAGAGGGGCCCTGACCCCAGACTTTTAGATCACTTCTGGGAAATCAAGAGGAAACCTTTGCCAAGGAGAAGAAGCTGAGGAGAAATACTGCCCCTGTGCTGTTTGCTGTCTGGGGTTGGCCTGCAGTGGCTGCTTGCTGCCAAGTAAAGGAGTAAAAAGGACTTTGCTGTTTTGCTTTGTCACCTGCTTGAAGAAAAGATCTCCGAGGGCTTGAAACTGAGCTTGCCTCCTGTTCTGAAGTCTGAGGAACACAAAGACTTCACCCCTTCTGTCTGCATCTAGAACTGTTGTTTTAGCTGCTACAGAAGGAAATTGCAACACCGACGCCGGCGAGCAACACCGTAATCTGCACCGAAGCCGTGGGCGTTGCTCCGACTAGCGAAGTAGACCCAATGCTGGCCGCCTTGCCACATCGACGCCAGCAAGCGACGCCATAACCTGCTCGAAACCGTGAGCGCTGCTCCGACTTGCGATGTGGGCCCGATGCCTGCTGCTGTGCCGCATCGACTCCAAAGCCGACTACAACATCGCGGAGCCGATCCACGACGTGGGTGAACCTGAATCCATCGACAGAGCGGCATCGTAAGGAACAGTGGTTTCGGTGACTTTGTGACGACACCCCCCCGACGCAGTACAGAATCGTTGTCTAACCTCTCCTGCACCGCAGTAAGGAACAGAGGCTGCACCTCCCCAGGGTTCGTGAGGAACCGACGCCGCACAGCGCCTACGAAGCCGCACCTCCCCGACGCCATGAACTGTCTTTGTTTTCATCAATTTCAAGGCACTGTTCTTTGTGGGTTTGCTTGACTCCGGGCCCGACACCGTGCACCTCGCGGTCGGCGCTCTGCTTTGGGATTTCCACCAGTCACGACGTCGTTATAATTCCAAGTGGAGTTATTTGTTGCTACAAACTTTATTTTCGTGAATAACCTATTTCTGAGGATATCTTGATAACCGTACTGTGGATTTTTGTCGTTGGTTTAGAGAAAGAATATTTTTTTTTTTTAACTGGTGTGGTGTTCATTTGTTGTGTTTTCACTGTATTACTGTATTTGTTCACAAATGCTTTACACACTGCCTCTGAGACAAGCCTGTCTGCTCGTGTCAAGCTACCAAGGGGGTGAGCAGAGGTTATTTTAGGAGTGTATACTCCTTTCCCTGACTAGAAGCAAGGGCCCCTATTTGGACAAAGGTGCAAACCATTGCCAAAAAGAGACCCTCATTTTTAACATTGGTGGTCAGTGGTGAGGATCCTGGACTTGCATTTGTGATTTACATACAGTGATTGGTGTACACTACTAGTGCAGACCATTACGCGACCACATACATTTTGGTAACGTTTTTCCTTGGAATTTTTTGCTTCTTGAGAACTGCCAATTTTCACTATGAGTAAACAAAGATCCATTGCATCCATGGATAATCAATTTGAAGAGGAGAGGGTTGATGCCACAACTGAAAACCATCTGCAAAAAATGTAAAATCTCCATGAGAGGCCTCACCAGGAAAGAGGAGCTCCAAAAGGCACTGAGGGCCTGGTTGGAAGCAAGGAATTCCAGTGGGCAGACCGAGGGTCCTATGGTGGAGGGGGAGAATTTAGAAGGGCAGCAGGATGGGTTAGTGGGCCTAACTGGAGGGGGTGTGCCTCCCAGGGAAGGCAGCTGTGTGTCTTCAAAGGGTCTGTCTCCAGAAGAGTTGGAGGACAGGGAGAAAAGCAGAGTGCATGAAATGGAGCTTGCTAAGCTCAAACTGGGGAGCCAGTGTGACTTAAAAAGTACAAGGTAGGAGTTAGAGAGCAAGAAATTGGCCATCCTAGCTCTGCCCACTGAGGATCAGATGACCTATGCCCCCATGAAGGAAGACTTAGTAACCAGGTATGGGTTGACCCCAGAGCTTTATAGGCAGAAAGTTAGAAATTGCAAGAAGCTGGAGTCTATTACCTGGGTGGAGTATGTGTCTTTTTTTTGCAGAGTATTGGGTGGTTGGGCGAAGGGTAGCAAAGTAAATGATTTTCAGGCTCTCTATGATTTGGTTGCATGGGAGCACTTGTCCAGAAGTTGTTTTCCAGAGCTAAGCCAGCACCTGATTGACAGTAAGCTGACTGATCCCAGGAAGCTTTCTGTGGAGGCGGACCCCTGGGTCAGTACCAGGGTCCACAAGGGTCATGTGGGAGACTCCGCCAAAGGTGGGTAGGATCCCCAGAAGAGTGGGGGGGACAAGGGTAAACAGAAGGAGATCTAACAAGTGCCCCAAAGTAATCCCCAAAGATACCAAGGTAAGGGTTCCCAGCCTCCCACTGAGAAGAGGCCATGGGTCCTGACAGGTAAAACTGTTCAAAGGGGTCCCAAGACATGTTTTAGTTGTGGTCAGGTGGGTCACTTCCGGGGGGATGACCACTGCACCCACTGGTACACCACCCCGGGAAATGGCTAGTTTAGCCTTGGGGGATTAGTTGGGTGCCCAAGGTGGGTGGGGTCCCACAGAGATGTCCCTAGTCTCTTTAGGAGACAGTGAGATGGTCCCTAGGGATCATCTGCCTGAAAACACTAAGAAGTGCAGGCAGTGGGTGACCATCAATGGCCATAGTGTGGAGGCTCTGAGAGACACCGGAGCCAGTGTGGCAGCTGTCAGTTGTCGGCTGGTGTCTGAAGAGCAGGTGGTCCCCGACACATTCTACAAGTTAGTTGCCGCTGACAACTCTGAGTGCCTCTGTAAGGTGGCACGGGTTCCCTTTGAGTGAGGGGGGGTCCAGGGTCCTTGAAAGTAGCTGTGAGGCCTACCATGCCTGTTGACTGTCTGCTAGGCAATGATTTGGAGAGCTCCCCTTGGGCATAGGTGGGGCGCATGTCTCGTTTGGAGATGTTGGGTCTCCCTGAGGGGGCATGTGTGGCAACTCGGTCAATGGCAGACGGAAAGGGCATTCAAGAGGACCTGGAGCCTGAAAGAGTGGCCCAGGTGCCTGCTTTAAAGGGAAGAGGCAGGGGGAGCGGGAAACTGGCCTATGAAGTTCCCACGGTCCAGGAGGAGGCAAACCTTGTGGGGGATGCCCTGGAGCCTACAGGAGAACAAATGACTGAACTGGGGGACCCGCCTGAGCTGGCCCATTGGCAGCAAGAAGGAGGCCCCTCCAGGGAAGAGTTCTGCGAAGAGCAGAAGAAGTGCCCTTCTGTTGTTGGTTTGCAGCAGCAGGCTGCAAACTAGGCAGCAGGTGATCAGTCTGGATCGCATTGGATTTACTGCGAGAATCGTCTCCTGTATAGCGAGCCTAAGGTTGCTGAGCCTGGGTCATCCCATGTGCTGGTGGTACCCCAGCGCTTCAGAGCATTCCTACTGGGTCTGGCTCATGATGTGTCTTTAGCAGGACATTTGGGGCAAGACAAGACCTTTGAAAGGCTTGTCGCCCACTTTTAATAGCCCCAAATGTGAAAGAGTTTAGATACTCACTGCAGGACTTGTCAGACTTGCCAGGCAAGTGGTAAGAGTGGGGGGAAGCACAAGCCTCCTCTCCAACCTTTCCCTGTGGTCAGCACCCCCTTTGAGAGGGTAGGTATTGACATTGTGGGGCCTCTGGATCCCAAGACAGCCATAGGCAACAGGTTCATCCTGGTCTAGGTGGACCATGCCACCTGGTACCCAGAAGCCATCCCTCTCCATACTGTGGCGGCCCCCGTGGTGAGTCGTGCATTGATGGGGATTTTCTCCCATGTGGGGTTCCCCAGAGAGGTGGTGTCAGACGGTGATACCAACTTCATATCTAAATATATGAAGTCCCTGTGGCAGGAGTGTGGTGTAACCTATAAGTTCACCACTCCTTAACACCCCCAAGGTAATGGGCTGTTGAGAGAGTCAACCGGACCCAGAAGGGCATGATTATGGGTCTTGAGAAACCCATGAGGCATAAGTGGGACGTCCTCTTACCATGCCTTCTGTTTGCTTACAGAGAGGTGCCTCAGAAGTCCTTAGGGTTCAGTTCCTTTGAAATGCTGTATGGCCATCCTGTGAGAGGACCTCTGAGTTTGGTGAAAGAAGGCTGGGAGAAAGCTCCCAGTAAACCTCCCCAGGATGTATATCGCTACATGCTGGCCTTCAGAAACCAGACTAGGCGTTTCAGACAACTCGCTCAGGCGAATCTGGAAGCCAGCCATGAGGAGATGAAACATGGGTATGATCAGAATGCCACTCTGATCGAGTTTCAGCCTGGACAAAAGTTTGGGTCATGGCCCCAGTGGAACCTTGTGCGCTCCAGGATAAGTGGATCTGACCATTTGAGGTGGTGGAGCACAAGAGTAATGTCACCTACTTTGTGGACTAGCAGTCTCCCAGGAACTCTTTGCAGGTCTTGCATGTGAACCGCCTGAAGCCCCACTTGGAGAGGTCTGAAGTGGGCATGCTCCTAGCAACAGATGCTGGAATGGAAGAGGAGACTGAGCCTCTTCCCGACCTCCTGTTTGCAAAGGAGCAAGATGGGTCAGTGGACGATGTGAACCTCTCTTCCGCCCTGATCCCCGAGCAACAGAATGACTGCCGCCAACTGTTGGAGCAGTTTTCTGATTGGTTCTCCGGTGTCACTCAGTGGTGCGTCCATGATGTGGACACTGGGGACAGTTCTCCAGTAAATTTACAGAGTGACTGACAGGCTCAGAGCTTGCATCAAGGAGCAGGTCTCCAAGATGTTAGCAATATGGGTGATTAAGTCCTCAAACAACTCTTGGGCCAGCCCAGTGGTCTTGGTCCCAAATGCTGCCGCACCCGGCCCCACACGAGAACTCTAGTTCAATGTGGACTACCGAGGGCTCAATTCAGTCACCAGGACTGATGCGCACCCCATCCCCAGAGCTGATGAGCTCATCGATCGGTTGGGGGATGCCCGGTACCTCAGTACGTTTGACTTAACATCTGGGCCCTCGCAGATTGCCTTGACTGATGGGGCATGAGAGAGGTCAGCATTCTCCACACCAGATGGGCACTACAAGTTCCGGGTGATGCCCTTTGGAATGAAGAATGCCCCTGCCACCTTTCAGAGGTTGGTCAACCAGGTGTTGGCTGGACTGGAGGATTTCAGTGCCGCCTACCTGGATGACATCGCAGTGTCAGTGCGACTTGGGAGGAACATTTGCACCACCTCTGGGAAGTGTTGAAGGCACTGCGGAGGGTAGGCCTCACAATCAAGGGGCCCGATTCACAGAACTAACTTAAGACAAAAACCTAAACTTACTACCATTTTGGTATTCACAGAAGGCACTTACTCATTTTGGTATTCACAGAAGGCACTTACTCATTTCGGTATTCACAGAAGTTAAGAGTCTGTGAATACCGAAATGAGTAAGTGCCTTCTGTGAATACCAAAATGAGTAAGTGCCTTCTGTGAATACCAAAATGGTAGTAAGTTTAGGATTTTGTCCTTTAGGACTCCTAAATGCCTTCTGTGAATACCGAAAGTCTTAAAGTTTGGATTTTTCTCAGTTTAGGAGTAATAAAGTTAGGACTCCTAACTTTAGGACTCCTAAATGCCTTCTGTGAATACCGAAAGTCTTAAAATTGGGATTTTTCCCAGTTTAGGAGTAGTAAAGTTAGGACTCCTAACTTTAGGACTCCTAAATGCCTTCTGTGAATACCGAAAGTCTTAAAGTTGGGATTTTTCTCAGTTTAGGAGTAGTAAAGTTAGGACTCCTAACTTTAGGTCTCCTAAACTGAGAAAAATCCTAACTTTAAGACTTTCGGTATTCATAGAAGGCATTTAGGAGTCCTAAATTTAGGACTCCTAACTTCTGTGAATACCGAAATGAGTAAGTGCCTTCTGTGAATACCAAAATGAGTAAGTGTCTTCTGTGAATACCAAAATGGTAGTAAGTTTAGGATTTTGTCTTAAGTCAGTTCTGTGAATCGGGCCCAAGGTTAGTAAGTGCCAGATTGGGCAGGGTTCTGTGGTGTAGTTAGGACACCAGGTTGGGAGCAGCCAGGTGGCGCCCCTACAGCCCAAGATTGATACCATCCTGGCTTGGGAACCCCCCAAGACCCAGACAGAGGTGAGAGCCTTTTTAGGACTCACAGGGTATTACAGGAGGTTTGTCAAGGGGTATGTCAGCATTGTTGACAGAGCTGACTTCCTGGAAGCAGCCCAAGAAAGTGAACTGGACTGATGCCTGCCGGAAAGCTTTTCATGCCCTCAAATCCGCCATGTGCACGGCGCCTGTGCTTTAGGCACCCAACTTCTCAAGGGAATTCATTGTGCAGACAGATGCTTCAGAGCATGGTGGTGGGGCTGTGCTCTCACAGCTGAATGAAGAGGGCCTAGACCAACCCATAGCCTTCATTAGTAGGAGGTTACTTCCCCGGGAACAGAGGTGGAGTGCGATTGAGAGTGAGGCATTTGCTGTGGTCTGGGCACTGAAGAAGTTGAGACCATACTTGTTTGGGACTCACTTCCGGGTTCAGACAGACCACAGGCCCCTCAGATGGTTGATGCAGATGAGGGGTGAGAATCCAAAGCTGTTGAGGTGGTTCATTTCCCTACAGGGTATGGACTTCTCGGTGAAACACCGCCCTGGTACAGAACATGCCAATGCTGATGGTCTGCCAGATTTTTCCGCCTTAGTGAAGAGAACTCCCAAGAGGGTGGGTAGTTCTCCCCACATTTCAGCAGGAGGGGACACGTGTTAGACCTGGCACCATTGGCGTGAGTCTCCATTCCATTATTTGCTGTTGCCTCAAGTGTTTTTGCTATGTTTTTGCTGGTCAAGATGCTTTGGGCACTTTGCCACTGCTGTTTAGTGCCAAAGTGCAAGTGCCCCCTTTTGTAAATTGTTATTATGGATTAGTGATTCCATGATTGGCTGATTTGATCTACTTGTCAGACCCTAGTACAGTGCACCATACGTGCCCAGGGCCCGTAGATCAAATGCTGCTGGTGGGCTTGCAGCACTGATTGTGCCACCCACAGGAGCAGCCTGTAAAGTGTGACTCGGGCCTGCCATTGCAGAGCCTGTGTGCAGCCTGGGACTGACATGTTGACTTGGCAAGTGCACACACTTGCCAGTCTCCAAACCTTTCCTTTACTACATGTTAGTCACTCCTATGGTAGGCCCAAAGTACCCCTGTGGGCAGGGTGCATTGTGTGTGAAAGGTAGGACATTCTCTGATGTGTGTCCCATGTCCTGAATGTGAATTAATGCCAATTTTGTTTTTCACTATTGCAAGGCTATCTGTTCCCATAGGCCAGAATGGATAGTTTGTGTATAACATCTTATAAACATAACTGACCCTGGGAACAAGATAGGAAACAAAAATTTAGTATGCCTGAACTCAGAATGTTAAAGTGCATCTTTTACTGAGGGTGATTTTTACATTCTGTGTTTGAAAATACCACTTTTAGAAAGTGGACATTTTCTTGCCTAATCATCCAGTGTGCTTCTTCTAGGTTTGTGTATTGCATGTCTGGCTTTTGGATGACAGGGGGCTGGAGAGGGCTGTTGCTCCAGAAGTCTGATGAGTCAGGGCTGGGCTGAATGGACCTGGGTTGAATTTAGAGTAGGGGGTGGAGATTTCCTTTCACCTGCCTGGGCCTGGTCTGCCTTCACCTCCTGGCAGGAAGCTGCACCAGTGAGGAAATAACTGGTTTTGGCTAGGTACAGACACTCTCTGCCTTCAGAGAACAAAGGATTTTGGTGTATAAAAAGAGGGGCACAGACCCCAGACTTTTATATCACTTCTGGGAAATCAAGAGGACACCTTTGTCAAGGAGAAGAGCCTGAGAAGCTGAGGAGGAATACTGCCCCTGTGCTGTTTGCTGTCTGGGGTTGGCCTACAGTGGCTGCTTGCTGCCAAGGAATGGAGAAAAAGGACTTTGCTGTTTTGCTTTGTGATCTCCAAGGGCTTGGAACTGAGCTTCCCTCCTGTTCTGAAGTCTCAAGAACACAAAGACTTCACCCCTTCTGTCTGCCTGCATCTAGAACTGTTGTTTTAGCTGCTACAGAAGGAAATTACAACACCGACGCCAGTGAGCAACGCCGTATTCTGCACCGAAGCCGTGAGCGCTGCTCCGACTTGCGAAGTAGACCCGACGCCGGCCGCCTTGCCACATCGATGCCAACGAGCGATGCCATAACCTGCCTGAAGCCATGAGCTCTGCTCTGACTTGCAACGTGGGCCCGACACCTGCTGCTGTGCCGCATCGACTCCTAAGCCAACTTCAACAACGCGGAGCAGATGCTCGACGTGGTTGATCCTGAATCCATCGACATCGCGCCATCATAAAGAACAGTGGTTTCGACGCCATCGTGACGTCACCTCTCCGATGCAGTAAGGAACTGTCATCTCACCCCCCCCTGCGCTGCAGTAAGGAACAGAGGCTGCACCTCCCCAGGGGTCGTAAGGAACCAACGCCATGCAGTGCCTATGAAGCCACACCTCCCCAGACGCCGTGAACTGTTATTGTTTTCATCAATTCCAAGGAACTGTTCTTTGTGGGTCTGCTTGACTCCTGGCCTGACGCCGCACACCTCGCGGTCGGCGCAGTACTTTGCGATTTCCACCGATCACGACGTCGTTATAATTCCAAGTGGAGTTATTTGTTGCAACAAACTTTATTTTTGTGAATAACCGATTTTTGAGGATATCTTGATAACTGTACTGTGGATTTTTTTCATTTTGGCCTTGTTTTGTTTAGATAAAGATTATTTATTTTTCTTAACTGATGTGGTGTCCATTTTTAGTGTTTTCACTGTATTACTGTATGTGTTCATAAATGCTTTACACACTGCCTCTGAGATAAGCCTGTCTGCTCGTGCCAAGCTACCAAGGGGGTGAGCAGAGGTTATTTTAGGAGTGTTTCCCCCTTTCCCTGACTAGAAGCAAGGGCCCCTATTTGGACAAAGGTGCAAACCATTGCCAACTAGAGACCCCATTTCTAACACATGGCAACATGTCCATGCCTCCAGTACACACAAAGATCATACATTTATATGTTGACTTCATCTCTGTTCATCAGTTCAAGAACGGACATTGATGAATGAGTATACATTTAGCATACTGATGGTTGCCATTTGCAATTTATGACCAATAATAACCAGACATGACCGTACATACTGACAATTAGTTGAGTTCATATGTAAAATCACAATGTGGTGGTTGACAATTGTTGTGTATTGCACTACATGTTGGCTAACAAATATAGAACAACTATCTCAATCCACATTTCATGTTTCGTGAGTGAAGATTGGCCAGGACTTGGGTTCCGAAAAGCAGGACTCTACTCTAATGCTTTAATCCACCATTATGGTGATCTCCTCTGTGCTGAATGCAGGTTTTTTGGGAGGCATGGTGGTGGGGATTAATTATCAAATTATATGTTTACAAAGAAAAGGGTGATGTGGTGTACAGGTTTTGCTTGCCGGAATGGGGATAAGGATGTGACACACGTGGTTTGTGGGTTCCACAAATTTTGTGGGCCAATGGTATTCGGAGGGTGTGTGATGGTAATGATGATGAGGACGATAGTAAATAATGACATTCAGAAAAATCTTTGAAAGGGATTGTGGTATGATTGTTGTAGCTGTTTAATAGGCTGGTTGGTAAACATATCAATTTGTTACGTTGCTTCATGTGGATAAGGTGTTTGAATCAGCCAATGGTTAATTGTTATTTCAAATTTGAAATTGTGTTTTAATTTGTTGTTTATAACATAGTCATTGGAAGCTGGTGCAGGACTGCCTATTGGTCTGCGCCATAACCGCACTGTTGATGCCATTTTTATCGTAATACGCTCAGAAGTCTGGCTTGTGGCTCAGGCGGTGTCTGGCAGTGAACCGACAATGTCTTTCACAGCCGCGAGGCCAGCACAAGACTACTGACTGAACCGCCGAGCCGGCGGTGGCAGATCGGCAGGTGCAACTCGGAAAACGGCCATGTGCCAGCAGAGTGGTGGCACGGTGCAGGTGGTTTTGCAACATTCGCCAGCCAAACTCTGAATCAGTCCTTTAGTTTTTTCTTTGTATTTCTTATTATATCTAATGTGGTTTCATTATCCCAAATGTTACAACAGCCTTTTCTAGAACTGATTTGTATGATAAGAACAGGATTCAGTTACAAGACAGCAAATACATGTCTGTATCAATCATATATTTATTCATGTCGTCCACTAGTGGGCTACCAGTAATAGGATGGTGTGGTTAAAAGCTACGCCATTTACATCATTGCTCGTAATCTCTTAGTATGTGCTCATGGTTACTTCTCTTTTATAGTTTTATCCTACCTTCTAGTGCGTATAAATGATTGTACTTATAGACTATATTTTGTCTTTATATTGTACAGTTCTTTCACTTAGGGCCTGATTACGACTTTCGCGGTCCGTGGACTGCCCTGGCAGCCGTGGTGTAGTGACGGTGGTTTAGCCAACAGTCCCGACTGTCCTATTACGAGTTGCTACAAATGGCTTGCTGCGGGCAGCCGACACTCTGCTGACACCACCAGCTATCTCAGACTACCTGCATGATGGAGGAGGCCACTCCACCCTCCCGCCCCGCGGAAGTGTGGCGCTCTCACCTCCAGGCAAGAAGCTGCGGAAAGAGAGGGATATGAGTTCAAAACTCACCTCTCCACACATCCACACGTCCTGTGCCAACATGGGGGCTATCCTACCTGTCATGCCTTTGCTCCACCTCATCGATCACCTCCAAAGAAGAGCCCGTCGAAGACAATGTTGTCGGTGAGTGTCGTCACTCCATGTATCCGTTTTGACCCACGCAAAAGGAATGCGTCTCCATCGAACAAAAAATGTAGTTTGTCTTTATCTGTATTTAACACGGTCACAGGTCAACATTTTGACATTGCACAGATGCCAAATTGTGTTTTAATTCCGCAATGTTCACTTGACCCCACAAACATCACAACAACAAACACACACCGTGTACAAGCAATCAGGTGTCAGTACTTCAAAATTGAAAGTAATGTCGGCATTTTTTGTGCTACACAATACTTTCACCAATCTATATCACACACAACTGTAAACCAAACTATCTTCGCAGCCACAATTCCACCGTCCCACTCCAGTCGTCCACCGCAACATTTGTAAAATAATCTTTTGTTTCTCAGTGAAATGACTGCAACTATCATGAGGTCTTCCTAATGTAACTCAGAATAAGATTTGTCAGTCAAAATGACCCTATCCCAATGCACACATCCAAACTCCCTTTGTAAACTTAAGCACGCAGCAGTAGTAAAGACTCCTCAAAGTTTTAAAAAAAGTCCACTGTCACAATATTGAAGTAGACTCACACACATAGCTCACATCATAGCCCTAAGCAGTGGGAAACATATCCTAAGCCCACTATCGAAACATAACCTACAGGATACCAATGACACCATCAGGGTAAAAAATACAGTCAGAGCCAGTGGCCCAAAAAAACAATTACCTTATGCATTGACAATCACCGAAGCACTGGCCACGGGAAATCACAGATGTGTGGTTTTCTAAAGATTTCACAGATTTAAAAAAAAAAACACATGGGTAGGAATTGGAGAAGTGTAAAGCAGCAAAACAAATTGCAATCACAACATCTGTCAGACATTAATTGTAAGTAGCCGAAAAGCACACACTGCCCAATTCACACTGTACATGCAGAACCACACAAACTTAAGCAATATTGCTGCACTCCGTGGGGCAGATTTACAGAGCACAGGAATGCAACATATTTACAATGATATGTTGCATTCCTGTTCTCTCCCCCGCGCTGTTGCACAAACAACTGCCATGCGCCGGCGCAGGCACCCTTGCACCATGGTACAAGGATGCCTGCGTCATGAGGGGATTGGTTTTGAGCAGGAACGAGCAACTTCCTGCACAAAAACAATCACTACAGGTATTTTCCTCTTTTAATGCGTGCTGTAGAATGCAGCATGCATAGAACGAGGAAAAAAACAAGGAGAATTTAAAACATTTCTCCTCATTGCACCTCGCTACGCCACGCCTAAGGTGGCGTAGCATAGTGATGCATTTCCAGGTTTACGAATCCTTGTAAATCTGGAAATATGTCTATTACCATGGGTGTTGCATTGACCTGTATACACACAAGCCATGAAGCAAGAGAATGTAACAACAAATACAGTTAACAAACTTTCTAAATGAAAAAAGAATGAAACTGTACGCACATGCATGTGCAATCTCACTACACAACATTGGTACTCCACACAATTTAAACTCCATCTACAACAATAGACACAATTTGTATAAACAAGTTGCACTACACTTGACACTTGTGGCGTAACGCACTGGCAACACACAGCCTACCTAATACATGTAAAGCAGGTCCTTTAGTATTGTACCTCAGATGTAGCTTACATGTGCAAACCCCACGATGTTGAGAGTTCATGCAGAGGAGGAGACTTGATCATGTTAGCATACACTCTGTACTCACCTGACACTCAACATAAACATGCTACATACAGTCTAACATTGGTATGCCTACTCACTACTACCATGGGAAGGCACAGTGCATGCATTCGTATGTGTTACAGTTACAGATACTACTCAAACATGGCAATCACATGTTGGCCAATCATACATATGACACACCAACAGAAGCAGACATATTTTTAGGTTGTGAATCACGTCATGACACATACTCACTGCCATATTTGGTACTTACTCACACATGAAGGGCATGCAGAAAAATCTAAAATTAGATTTGTACATGCTTAACCACAACCAGTTCTAGAGTCAAATAAGTTCAAGTGACTCAACTTGTAACACTTGCAGTGCACACAATTATTCGGTGTACAATGGACTTGACTCTGTAACCAACAAACACATTATTGACTGTGTATGAAGCATGTTACCAAAGTCAGATTATCACAGACAATCACCGCGTGGAAAACTCCAATCATCTACATTCAAATTGACATTGAAAGATTTTTGATGGAAGGATTACACCTGCTAAACTTGGTACTATCATGTTGACTACAGGAAGTACAAATATACAAACATTTGGCGATTTTCAGAAGACCTAGCCTTTCAGACAATGTTATTTGACATGATAGTCAATATACAGCATGCATACACAATCCATGCACACAAAACACACTTACTTCACATTAACCAACAACACATTTACATTATCACAAATGTATATGTGCATTCTAGGCCCATGACATATGTGACACAACTATGTGTGGGACTAGGAGGTAGACTTTGGAGATTCACAAACACCATAGGTCCATTACTACGAAAAAAGATCTTGATGGAATTATTAATATGTATGTTTACAAGCCTCATTTGATATTGAAGTGACAATCACATAACTAACATACACCATAGACTCTGGAATTCAAACCCTCTCAGCATTTCACTACACAAGTATGTCTATAACCAATTTCACATCCACCTGTGGAATCTGCACGCTAGGTACTCACATACAAATTGAAACTACACATATACAATGTTTACATGCAGGATCTGTATGACAAGTCACTAGCCACATCCAAGTACCACTGTAAATCCAGCAAGTAGATATATGTGTGTGCTTTTGGGCTTTTGGCAAAACAACATTTCAATGAAATATAAACACTGGGAAATGAGACTAGAGCTAGAAGACCTCAGTAATACCACTCATGTGCATCCATGTCAATGTCAATGTAATGTTACAAGGGTTACACATGGTTCAAAATGTTATTCCTTATAGAAATGCAATGACAGAATACATAGTCCATGCTCACATATGATCAGTACATTCAAACAGGTGAAAATGTGTTCATGCTCACACATAGTTCTCCAAACAAGATTACTGTTTGTCATCCCAATTATGCCCATTGATGTCCATGGGTATCTACAAAATGGATCAGCTGACAATTACACGAAAACACCTGTGTTCTGACTTGTCTGGCCCAAATGCATAGGTCAATGTGAAGTGAAAGCAAGCATATTGGCTGTCCTTCAATGCATGCACACCCCTTATGTCAAACCAATTAACTTAATAGGTACACTATCAGCATGAGCACACATAACTCTGTCACTAGAAGTACCTCTGCAACATTAATACTGGAAATGGTGCCAAAGTACAATTTTTTTAAATATACTTGCAAGATACAAAAAATGCACTATTTGTCATGTCCCAGCAAACATACATATCAGTCCATGTATGTTCACTTGATTTACATCATACAACTGTTTGTGAGTCCTAGTAGACAGTGCCCAAGGGTTAGCCACAGAATTATTTTTGGTAAAAGTGAGAAGATAAAACAACAATAAACTAATGTATTTACCAATTGATTCTATGAATGTTTCAGAGGCCTAAATGGTACCTCCATACTGTGAATAGGATGCCTTGTAAGTCTCACAAATATGTACATAAAACTTTGACATGACGGACATACATGAGAGCCACAGCTCACTCAAATGAACGGCATCAATGATCAACTGCAAAATAGCACAGTTTCAAAGTAAATGATAACAATCTGCCTTCAAAATCTAGTGTTTGTGTTCAGCCATATAAAAAACATGCAGAACGAGTCGGCAAGCATATACCACCTAAGCATGTCAGGTATTTGCCAATGACGGTCAGGTTGTGTGGACATCTCAGCATACTTAAATGCAGACTGACATAAAAATAGGTGCGGCTAACATATCTATTTAGATTGTTTAGGTAGAAAGTTTCATGAGATCTGCAAACTGGTCTCACACACACCCCCACCACTGATCCAGACTACAAATCTGTGTCCCCAATGGTTGACGCATCATTGATGGTGACAGCAAATGCAGTAGGAGGTACCAATGGTGCAGGTCCAAGCAAGTTAATTGAGCAAGTATGTTCCCAGCCGGTTGCCACCACAGCCACAGAAGGAAGGATTCCCCTCTGATGCATTTCCAATGTCATAGCACTAAAACCAGATGAATTCCCGGATGCTTCAAAAAAAGCATTTAGAAAAATTGGTATAAGTTGGGGACAGCTAGTCAAATGGGCATCCAAGGGAGCCAACAGTACATTCATGTCACAAGAAACCCTCATTGGCAAACCGAGACACATCCAGTGCAAATTTGTACAGGCACAACAGACAGAGGAACACATGTTGAACACAATGATGGCACACTGGCCAAAAGAACAGAAAACAATGTTCGTTTAGCTCCAGGAGCCACTCTGTACCAAATCTCTGCACCATACTTTCACAGCACAACAGC
Source organism: Triturus cristatus (assembly GCF_964204655.1). NCBI lineage: Eukaryota > Metazoa > Chordata > Amphibia > Caudata > Salamandridae > Triturus > Triturus cristatus. The sequence goes on along the minus strand of NC_140591.1, from coordinate 287,546,154 downwards.
ACCAGTGTCAGTGATTGATCCATGTTGTCTTGAACTTGGACATCCATAGCTGGTTCAAGCAACACAAATGGAGTTTGCACTGCCAGGCGAATCAGAAGCACTATGCCTTCACAAAAGATTTCAATTTCGTAATGAGCAGCAGTTGAAATTACAGAGACCTGGGTCTCAAATAAGCTGACAACACCAGAGAAAAACAAGTTTAAATAAAGTGTTTGGATACCTTGCTATCACACATGTACATGATATGAGGAACCTGCTCCCCTACATGCTGTGCCAAGTAGATAGGACTTTCTGTTTCTATCTTGGATGCAGACCTTCAAAACTGTAGATCAAACAGCTTTCTGGCATAAGTGAAGGCCATAACCTCGTGAAACAGCATGGCCTTCAGTGTGCTCAGAGCATTAACCCCTTCAGCGCGGCGTGGATTTCCGCGCCGCGCTGAAGATTCCGTGCGCAGGCGGGGCCATGACGGAGCGGTTCCGTCATGCGCACAGCGCAACCGACGCACGTGACGGAACCGCTCCGTCACAAGCGTCGAACGGGTTAAAGAGTAATGAATGTAATAGCACAGACCATAGCGTCAACTCTCTAACATGTCGTACAAGTGCAGAAATTAACTGGTGTACACCAAGGCTAAATTTTATGGACTCAAACCACATAAGTAAGGAGAGCTCACTAACTACAGACAATCTTGATCGTGAGCCAGAACTCAATGTCTTCCAAAAGGAAAGTGAAACTCAGCTGTTTCACGTTCACTTGGGACCATCTCTAGTTTTTATGACATGTTTGTCACCTACGCATGTTGCAAATCCAAGTTTAGTGTTCAACAGTACAGACTTTGCCCAGACAGCAGGACGAATAAACCTTGTGTATGAATCACAATTGGTTAGTACATACACAAGTCATTAAATGTGGGTGTATGTGCTTACAAGTAAAGACCTGTTTCTTGTGATTACATCAATGAATACAAACCAAAAATACATTACCTAAGTGCCAATACCCTATACACATTCACTGTAACGTGAACATATGCCACAATGCTGTGGAGTTGCCAGGAGATTTAACTGTGTCATAAAAGTAATTTGTAAACATACCTTATCGATATATTACATCTCAGTACAATTGCATGCCTCTGACCACTTTAACATCTCACATGATACATAATGGACAGATAAGTACCATTCCAATCTGATCCACCTAACGTTGTGCAGACCAACAGAGTGTAGAAGGTATGTGAGACACTCATCTGCTCGTCTGGAAAGCCGTACAGTTTACTATAGTGGGGGAAACCTCTTCCACCAGGGTTTGCAGCTCCTCTTGGTAGAAGGCTGGAGCCCACACACATTCTACATGGCTCATGATGACTCACAGAGACAGCAAACAGCAACTGTAGTTGAGGAGGTGTTGATCTCAGCAGTGTCAGGAGGCAAGTGGAGTGTATTGTAAACGGCAATGCATTTGTACAAAACATAGGCGATCTTAGACATGCACGGTGTTAGAAGGTGGTTCTGACACTATGGGCCGCCCGGATTTTTTACTTTTTGAGCACCTAATTGTTGAGCTTTTACTGTGGGGAGCCTCATAAGTTGGGACTCACCCACAGTGAACTCAGGATGTAAGAGACTGCATGGGGATTTTACTGGTGTTCCCCTGGCTTGACCAGGCCACTGCGCAGCAGCTGAAGTAAGGGACACCGGGCTGGTTACATGCAGACACATGTGTACATGCGTGTGCACACGTGTACGGGCTGCGCAGGGGAGATTCCTAGCGTGCGCAGTCCAGGAGCAGCTACATGGCGTGGCAGGACTTATGCAGTATTGGGTGGTGATATGGAATAGGCTTTATACGCTGGAAAGAAACATGCCAGGGAAAGTCAGTGTGTTTTACTGTGTTTTCACTTCATTATTTCCCTAAGGGAATGTGGGGCCCATGGCTAAATTAACTTCCACAAGGCCTACAGTTTCCTGTCATGCACTAAAGTCCATTGTATTGGAGGTGAAAAGAAGTATTCTGCAGAGTCCAAAGTCATATTTGTACTGCTTTTGGGTCATCCAGAACGGTCATATTTCTGTGAGCCAGCCAGGACCAGACCCAGGCTGAGGGCTGACCTCAGCTGGATGGATTGATAACCTTTCTTCCACAAGCTAGGGCCTCCTCTCCACGAAGAGAAGATGGGAGGGGATACAGGCTCATCAATTAGCAGCTGTCACTGGGTGCCAGGCACCAGGCTGCACCAAGGAGGGAAGGCAGCGTGGGGGATGAGGCTTCAGACATGTGGCCAGAAACCCTGGACGACACCATTTTGAACAAGCTCAGAGGCAGGACAAGAAGGAGGGAGCAGGGGCAGGGACGTGATGTGTCGCTGTTTGATAGGACCAACAGAGACTTCCTGCCAGCCCCCTACTCAACTTTTAAAAAGTGCTTGCATAGGAAGAGAAGGGCTCTCTGGGGTGTGGTCTGCTGAGGGTGAAGGTGCTGGAGCCTGGCGCAATGGGCAGTTGGAAGGAGAGACCCCTGACTGCCCCCAGGACCCTATTAGCACCATAAGAAGAGCCCAGGACTGGTGCACAGAAGCAGGGGCCTCTGCGCAGGGAGAACAGAGTCCCAGAAGGAGAGCCTGGCGAGAGGCTGGCGCAGGGAGCCAGTGAAGACAGCACCCTGCTGAATCCGAGACCCTGAGGGCAGAGGAGAGTGTTCCCAGTGGCGGGGGCTGGTAAAGAGGAGCATGAAGCGCCCCATAGTGCCTTGCCAGGCATTTGGAAATCTGCCGTTTTGGTGCTTTGTGGCCCCCAGAGGAGGGGGGTCACCCTCACTTGTGAAAAGGTGCTGGGGGAGCTGCTGGAGAGGCCCAGTCTTTCCCCCCCTAGCACGAAGAAATCTGCCATTTTGGTGCCTGGTGGCCCCCAGAGGAGGGGGTCACCCTCACGTGTGAAAAGGGGTGCAGGGGGGCTGCAGGAGCACCGCAGTCTCCCCCAGCATAAAGAAGAACAGTCCACCCCTAAGTTTCACGGGGGATCTGAAAGAATAACCTCTCAAGGGCTCAGCCAGCCTTTAACACCTTCTAGGCTGGAACTTCTGTTCTACAGCTGAGGGTGTACTATGAAGTGCATCACGGAGTGAAGGGCTGAGTTGGGGGATGTCTGGAGAAGGGCATCCCCTGGAGGTGAAGTGGTGTAATTGCACCGAAATACATTTACTATTGGTTATTTCTTTTTAGGTGGACTGAAAGTCACATGTGTAAAGTGAAGTACCTGTGTAAGGTGATGTTAAGCTAAATGGAGTTATGTTGCTGGACCTTCCTGCTAGGGGGTCTGGCTGTATTTACGTAATCCCATGCTTTTACCTGGGATTCCTTTTAAAGTGAAGAGGCACACTGCAGGAGAAGTGTAGTTGCCAGGAGTACTTCTTTAGAAGGGACTGTAAGTCACATGTGTAAGGAGATGTCATAGGCCAAGTGGGGTTATGTTGCCAGACAGTCCTGCTAGGGTGTCTGGCTGTATATGCGCAATCCTGTGATTTCATCTGTGATGCCCTTAGGGGCTGTAATTGCAATGCATTCAAATGATCAACCAAGGTGATGAGTACTGTAATTCTAAAGTGTGCGTAAACATGGATTCTTGCTGCTGCGCTTAGGTGAAGACCCCAGACTGCTAGCCCTTAAGATATAGAGGTGCATACTTTATGGTCAGTAGGAGATGCTCAGTCAGGGTCATGTGTCACCAAGGCAGGTTTACCCCTTTTTAATGCTTGTTGAGGTAATGGGGTGGGTCGCCACTGGGATGGTGCCAGTGCGCAGGGCCCTCGCTCCAGGTTATGTTCAGCTAACTGCATTGGGGGCAAGTTGATGTGCATACATGGGAGTGGTGGTACTAGACCCCACCCCCCCCCCCTGCGGGAGGGGTGGAGATGTTATGCAATGTCACAAAGTAATTCCAACAGCTTATGTATATTTGTAAATTGGTGCATAGTATTGAGTGGTGTGTGTGTTTAATAAATGTACTCTTACTTTTATAAAGCAAAGTACAGACTGGACAATCAATTATTGAGTGTTATTTTTGTGCACCTGCAAATGGCGATTACTAGCCCACACCACCTCCCTTGAGTAAGCCTCAGACTGCTCTGCAACGCTACCCTCTGAGAGTCAGGCGCTACAATTGGGTGTTTGGTTCCCAGTGAAGGACAAATGTAGTCATCTTATTTGTGCAGGCCTCACAGATGCTGCCTCGTTTTCCAACATTGGTGGCAGCGGTGGGATACATAGTATCCCATTCTGGTGTGCATTTATAGCATTTGATAAGTCCAGTTTTAACACACATTACCTATGCAGCAATGAGCAAATGGAAGAGCGCAAGGCTCTGAGAAAGGTTCAACGTTTTGGTTATGTGAACTAAATGTATGGGAAAGGAAAGCCCCGCGCCCATATGTGTCATGTGAAGTTATTATGGTTTAAATGTAAGCTGTATTGATATGACCGCGCTATGTTGATTATAATGTGCTAGCGTAATGGTGCTTTCCAGGAAATGATTGCATACAAATGTTCTAAGCCATATTGTACACCTTTAAACCCTAACACTACATACACTACACCTGCATGAGGAGGGTGTCTCCTCAAGAGATAGGGACAGCAACTGATACCTACATCACAGGTGGGGGTGTAGGGGTGGATTGACCTTCAAGGGGGACAGGAGAAGTAGGGGTCCTGGGAGGTTCCCGCACTTTTTAAGGGCAGGGAGTGTTTCCACAGGAGGGGCCCCAGATATCCTTCCCCCACTGGAAGTTTCTTGCTAATGGCGCAGGCCAAGACCACTGGAAGGGTGGGGCAGGAGGTTTCTTTACCCCGTGTAGTAGCACCCTAGGGGTTCCCATGGTGGGGGACCCCAAGAAACTTTTCCCACTGTGGGAGGAGGGTGTGGTAGAGTTGAGTGTCGGGCAGGTCCCCCAGGTTAAATGGTGGAGAGCCGAGCAACCCAGTGGTGGCCGCTGGTAGTGGGTGGCCCCCAAGGAGGGTAGTTCTTTAGTGATGGTGTGTGGTGGTAGCCCCTAGGTACCCTAGGTGGGCTAGGTAACTGACCCAGTGGAGATCTGAGTGGGGGCGATGTGCTCCCTAGTTTCCAGGGAAAGGGTTAGCAGTGGACCCTGAGGTGTCAGGGTTGGGTGGCCGGTGACCAGTCCGGTAGGTCCGGTGGGACTTGAACCCCAGGACCAGGAGCTGGTGGAGGGAACCTGAAGTGGTGGCTGGGGCGATGCCTAGCCGGTAACCAGTCAGGTAGGTCCTGTGGGACTTGGACCCAAGGACCAGGAGCATGGGGGTGTTCCCTAGCTCGAGGCAGGAGGTGGACTTCTGCAAGGTAGTACCACCCTGGACACAGGTGGGGCCCAGCTTAAGTGAAGGGACCCTGTGTTTCCCCAAAGGGGTGGTGCAGGCCTAGCCGGGATCTTTAGGGTCCCTGGCTGATGGAGGTAGTACCGCCCTGAAGCCAGGTTGGGCCTATCTTAAGTGAAGGGACCCTGTGTTTCGTGAAGGGGTGGTGCAGGCATAGCCGGGATCTTTAGGGTTCCTGGCTGAGAATGGTAGTACTACCCTGAAGGCAGGTGGGGCCTATCTTAAGTGAAGGGACCCTGCTCTTCATAAGGGGTGGTGCAGGCCATCCAGGGACCATGTAGGTCCCTGGGCGGTCTCCCAAGGCGCTGCAGGGAGACCGGGGAGAGCCATGAGAGGTGGGCCTGGGTCTAGCTAACTCGGGACCCACAGGCTCTTTAAGGGTACTCCGGGAGGAGAGCGCACCTCTCGGAGGGAAGGGTACATAGGCCCTGTTCGAGCAGCGGAGAACAAGGAAGGGGTCTAGGTTCCCGGGGTAGTTTCCGGGTGGAGCTACTGACAGGGGGAATGAGCTGTAGGATGTCTGATGAGACACCCTCAGTGTTCCTCCCTGGCACTGCCAGTGTGGTGGTGAGGCCGGTCTGAGGTCCTATCAGGGAGCCAGGCCAGTGGCCAAAGGGTGCTTTTCTGTGTGGGGAAGCACAAGTGGCTGTGCTTTCTTTAGGGAAGACAGTCATCCCGAAAGGGTGGTGGCAGCAGAATGACCTCAGCGGCAGGCTGAGGGTGAGGGTCCAGAGAGATGGCATCTTTGGGGTGCAAGGACCATACAAAGAGAGGGTACTGGTTGGAACAAACTCTGGAAGGGAGACCAGCCAGTGACCCAGGGGATGGGATTTAGACCTATCCCAGAAGACCGTATCGGTGCTGAGGCACTGGACCCTTGTCCGGAGAAGTGGTAGGCATAGTGTTGCATGCCCAAGGGCAAAGGTGAGCATAGTTAGGCTGAGTCCATGTAGACCATGAGTGACCTAGAGGTATCTAACCTAGAGCCCGGAGGGTTCTTAGGGTAGTCTGGGATCCCTGTCATGGGTGGAGATTTCATGGATGGGAGGAGTAGGTGGTCTAAGCGGATAACTGGTCAGTAAGGGGGGTCTGGTCAGAACCCCTTATAACTAGTTATCGCTGACTACGGGAAGTGTACCCATGTAGAGTGGCTACTTCTTCCCTGTAGGAATCAGCTGGGCACGGCGTGTGTTAGAAGGTGGTTCTGACACTATGGGCCGCCCGGATTTTTTGCTTTTTGAGCACCTAATTGTTGAGCTTTTACTGTGGGGGAGCCTTATAAGTTGGGACTTACCCACAGTGAACTCAGGATGTAAGAGACTGCATGGGGATTTTACTGGTGTTCCCCTGGCTTGACCAGGCCACTGTGCAGCAGCTGGAGTAAGGGACACCGGGCTGGTTACATGCAGACACATGTGTACATGCGTGTGCACACGTGTACGGGCTGCGCAGGGGAGATTCCTAGCGTGTGCAGTCCAGGAGCAGCTACAAAGTGAATGGTGTGGCAGGACTTATGCAGTATTGGGTGGTGATATGGAATAGGCTTTATACGCTGGAAAGAAACATGCCAGGGAAAGTCAGTGTGTTTTACTGTGTTTTCACTTCATTATTTCCCTAAGGTCAATGTGGGGCCCATGGCTAAATTAACTTCCACAAGGCCTACAGTTTCCAGTCATGCACTAAAGTCCATTGTATTGGAGGTGAAAAGAAGTATTCTGCAGAGTCCAAAGTCATATTTGTACTGCTTTTGGGTCATCCAGAACGGTCATATTTCTGTGAGCCAGCCAGGACCAGACCCAGGCTGAGGGCTAACCTCAGTTGGATGGATTGATAACCTTTCTTCCACAAGCTAGGGCCTCCTCTCCATAAAGAGAAGATGGGAGGGGGTACAGGCTCATCAATTAGCAGCTGTCACTGGGTGCCAGGCACCAGGCTGCACCAAGGAGGGAAGGCAGCGTGGGGGATGAGGCTTCAGACATGTGGCCAGAAACCCTGGACAACACCATTTTGAACAAGCTCAGAGGCTGGACAAGAAGGAGGGAGCAGGGGCAGGGACGTGATGTGTTGCTGTTTGATAGGACCAACAGAGACTTCCTGCCAGCCCCCTACTCAACTTTTAAAAAGTGCTTGCACAGGAAGAGAAGGGCTCTCTGGGGTGTGGTCTGCTGAGGGTGAAGGTGCTGGAGCCTGGCGCAATGGGCAGTTGGAAGGAGAGACCCCCTGACTGCCCCCAGGACCCTATCAGCATCAGAAGAAGATCCCAGGACTGGTGCACAGAAGCAGGGGCCTCTGCGCACGGAGAACAGAGTCCCAGAAGGAGAGCCTGGCGAGAGGCTGGCGCAGGGAGCCAGTGAAGACAGCACCCTGCTGAATCAGAGACCCTGAGGGCAGAGGAGAGTGTTCCCAGTGGCGGGGGCTGGTAAAGAGGAGCATGAAGCGCCCCATAGTGCCTCGCCAGGCATTTGGAAATCTGCCGTTTTGGGGCTTTGTGGCCCCCAGAGGAGGGGGGTCACCCTCACTTGTGAAAAGGTGCTGGGGGAGCTGCTGCAGAGGCCCAGTCTTCCCCCCCCCCCCCCCAGCAAGAGGAAATCTGCCATTTTGGTGCCTGGTGGCCCGCAGAGGAGGGGGTCACCCTCATGTGTGAAAAGGGGTGCAGGGGGGCTGCAGGAGCACCGCAGTCTCCCCCAGCATAAAGAAGAACAGTCCACCCCTAAGTTTCACGGGGCATCTGAAAGAATAACCTCTCAAGGGCTCAGCCAGCCTTTAACACCTTCTAGGCTGGAACTTCTGTTCTACAGCTGAGGGTGTACTATGAAGTGCATCACGGAGTGAAGGGCTGAGTTGGGGGATGTCTGGAGAAGGGCATCCCCTGGAGGTGAAGTGGTGTAATTGCACCAAAATGCATTTACTATTGGTTATTTCTTTTTAGGTGGACTGAAAGTCACATGTGTAAAGTGAAGTACCTGTGCAAGGTGATGTTAAGCTAAATGGAGTTATGTTGCTGGACCTTCCTGCTAGGGGGTCTGGCTGTATTTACGTAATCCCATGCTTTTACCTGGGATTCCTTTTAAAGTGAAGAGGCACACTGCAGGAGAAGTGTAGTTGCCAGGAGTACTTCTTTTGAAGGGACTTTAAGTCACATGTGTAAGGAGATGTCAGAAGCCAAGTGGGGTTATGTTGCCAGACAGTCCTGCTAGGGTGTCTGGCTGTATATGCGCAATCCTGTGATTTCATCTGTGATGCCCTTAGGGCTGTAATTGCAATGCATTCAAATGATCAACCAAGGTGATGAGTACTGTAATTCTAAAGTGTGCGTAAACATGGATTCTTGCTGCTGCGCTTAGGTGAAGACCCCAGACTGCTAGCCCTTAAGATATAGAGGTGCATACTTTATGGTCAGTAGGAGATGCTCAGTCAGGGTCATGTGTCACCAAGGCAGGTTTACTCCTTTTTAATGCTTGTTGAGGTAATGGGGTGGGTCGCCACTGGGATGGTGCCAGTGCGCAGGGCCCTCGCTCCAGGTTATGTTCAACTAACTGCATTGGGGGCAAGTTGATGTGCATACATGGGAGTGGTGGTACTAGACCCCACCCCCCGCGGGAGGGGTGGAGGTGTTATGCAATGTCACAAAGTAATTCCAACAGCTTATGTATATTTGTAAATTGGTGCATAGTATTGAGTGGTGTGTGTGTTTAATAAATGTACTCTTACTTTTATAAAGCAAAGTACAGACTGGACAATCAATTATTGAGTGTTATTTTTGTGCACCTGCAAATGGCGATTACTAGCCCACACCACCTCCCTTGAGTAAGCCTCAGACTGCTCTGCAACGCTACCCTCTGAGAGTCAGGCGCTACAATTGGGTGTTTGGTTCCCAGTGAAGGACAAATGTAGTCATGTTATTTGTGCAGGCCTCACAGATGCTGCCTCGTTTTCCAACACACGGACACTGCCATTGGACCGCGACTTTCAAAATTCGCCAATGTGATACAAAGTATTCAGCTTCTGCATGCGAGACCACATTCCTTGTGGCCGATTTCCAGTGGAGATTGTTGTTTTTCCAATATCCAGGAACCGACACCAGGCAGTGGCTACCTTGTTTGCTGTTGTTTTTCAAATTGCAAATGCCAAACTAAGGTTTGCAATCACAGGACGTTTTATTACATTTTTCAAATTCAAACTGAGATTTGTCAGGAAAGGGGTGTGGCTGACAGGGTTAAGATCCAGGCTTCCCATATGACTACATTATTGACTCATGAGTGTCTACCATAGTGTGATAACATTCTTGATCATTGCTGAGTGATATTCCAACATGGAACTTCTTATGGATAATTATGTGACCATAAGAATTTGGCAACTACAGTCACTTAGATGCCAATATATTCTTGCAATGTAAAATGCAAAAACATGATATTGTCCATTGCAATCACCTTTGTACGAAATCCACTACTTAAGGCACATGAATAAACAGTGTCAGGAATTAAAGAAATCTCAAAGAATACACCACAGAGACTGTGAGTGCTGGTATTAAGGCACATATGCACCTATGTGGAAGAGGCAGAGTGCGATTACGCAGAAAGATTCCGACAGCGACCGCTCTCACCTCAAGCATGTCAGTACTCACTGGCCTGAGTGTCAGGAAGACGCTGGCCAAATTAATGTACACATACGAGTATGTTCCGACGTGGATACAGAGGGGGTAAGCTTGTTCATGGGTGGAGCAATGCTGGGACTGCCACTAACAAAATTATGCATGACGTTTCACAGAAACCATCAGTGTGTTGAACCACGGTTAAGCTGGCAGTTATTTTGTCAAAAGAGGCCACCATGTGACACGTCAGTGTGGTTTTTCATTTTTGAGTTAGTATACTATGTTATACATACAGAATCACAGATGTAAAGGCACGATGCTTGTGATATGTAAAATACATTTTTAAAGGTGTCCCATACCCAAAAGTTTGGGACAAATTGTGAGTTTTAGTGCTGAAAGGGTGCCTTACAAGTGTAGGATTTAGGCTTTGCATTTCTTACGCCACCAGTCACTGGGGATCTATGTCAAGACAATTGTAATTTACACTTGTGCGAACATTGTACAGTATATAGAGGGTACCTAGTACTGTCCAGAAAATACACAGTACAGGGGAATATGTGTCAAATATAAGAATTTAAAGCATTATAAATGTTAGTCATTGATTGTTTCTAATGAACATATTAACAATCAGACCACCATGAGTGTACCTGTCTGTGCATACAGAGACAGTTGCATATACTTATACCGAATAATGTGTACAGTAGCATTGTGCACACCATTCACATGGTGAAAGCTCTACGCTTTCCTATCGGACCTGCAAGTCATGCAAATGTGAACAGCAGGCATGACTCATCAAACCATGCAAAGATTCTGTCTGTGACACAGGCAGACCAGCCATGCTAAAATAATGCACACTTGTGTGCACACGTGGACATTAGTACTCTTGTCAACATGTGTCATGACAATGTATCTGGAACATTTAACTGTGATGCTTGACAACCACAAACATCTGCCAGATATGATATCTAACCATACTCAGAGAAGTGATTCCAAACAATTCCATTGTCTTGACAACCATTACACTTAACTAACATCATTCACAGCAGCCTCATTCCATGCGTGGCAGCATGTCAACCCATGTGACACTTGGACCTCTCAAACTGTTTCCCTTCATTGGTGCCATTCACTGATTCAGTCACCTCAGAATGTTTTTTGAACCAAGGACACACATGTAGAAACTTAAGATGCTGAAAAACATCACAGAGCTCCAGACTGCCAAAAAATTAGAAGACAAACCATGACATCACACTCGAGTTTTTAACCAAATGAATATATGTTTATTACAACACAACTATACACAAAAACACGTCAGGCATCACATTGTGACATGACATAAACCATGGGGGCAGGTCAACAGAATACATCCCACATCACTTGCCAACCACACAGTCTAAACACCCTCCCCTGGAGGGGCATCATATAGGGTGGGCAGGTACCTCTGGGATAGAATAGTGACATGTGCCCTAGGGTTTAGAATGACTGGGCTTGGGCTTAGTAGGGGTGGCTTTTGGCTTGGGAGGGGTGCACTTGGCCCTGGGAAGGGTTTTTTCCCCGAGTGAAATGGGTCCTGCCTTTCTTCCTCTTCCTGGGAGCGGATTTAGGATGGGTAGGGTATACAGACAAAGGATAGGGGATAGGGATGGAAAAAGCGGGCCTGCGTTGATGGAGGGGCAGGAGTTTTCCAACAGGGCAAAGTCCAAGGGACCAGAAGAGATGGTAAAGGGTAGAGGTTGAGGGTAAGTCCGAGATGGGGTCAGGTTGGGAGGTAGAGCAAAGTGAGGTGTCAGCTGTTTCTAAAGGTGATGTGGATAGAGGTACAGTGTCTGTGCTGATAGGTGGGGGTGTAGATGGCTGTATGTCTGCAGGTGTAGTGTGTAGTGATTGCTGGGGATGTTGCTGGTTGAGTGCTGCAGGAGTGTGTTTGGGTGGGTGCATGCACAGGTGTGTGTGTGCTTGGGGTAGACAGAGGTGTAGGATTTTGGGATGAAAATGGGCAAGGCATTGGGATCGGTGAAGGCTGTTGGATGGAAGGCGGCTGGGGTAGGTGTATAGCTGCCAATAATGAGGAGGCCAGAGCCTGAACTGATCCCTGTAGGACACACATCCCACTGTGAACACCACCCAGGTAGGCACCCATCTGTGTACATCGGCTGCCCAGATCCTGGATGGCATTCAACAGTACAGTCTTTCCAACAGAGATCTTTTTCAGGAGGTCAATAGCCTTCTCACCAAGGGCAGCTGAGGCCACAGGGCCAGGAGCAGAGGTGCCTGCAGCAGAGTAGACGGCGTTCCCAGGATGGGAGAGGGCCTGTGTAACTGTTGGGGGAGCAGGAGGGAGGGTGGAGATGACAGGCAGACACTGATGACACAGCACCAGATTGGGTGGTGGCTGTCACCACCAAGGGAGAGCTCCTGGAGTCCGACTGGAACCACTTTGACAAGCTGCTTCCCCAACATCTTGGCCCATGTCTCCTCCACTTGGCTGAGTAAATTCTGTAACGGAACAATAGCTATGTTACGGTAAACATTGTAGACTCACAGGAGGCAAAGCTTAGCACTTTGAGAAACTAGCAATGTTGACATCCAAACAATTCTATTCGGTATGACAGTAGTCATTGATTTGTCAAGAGGCCACGTATGTTTACAACATGAGCTAGCCAGCGCTCCACACATAGTGGCATTGAACACAGTATCTGATAGTTGAATGCATCAGCTTTTCGCTACTCCTCATCCTTGTCTGTCGCAGGGTCTGTTTGAACCCTCTGTGAATTAGAACCATTCACACATGATTGTGAAATTGTGACACCAACTATCAAGACATTGCTTACTTCAGTCATACCCATTCCTCACACGGACCTGGTACAATCACTAAACTTGCAAAATGAGGCTTGCTCTATAGACTAATTTGATCCTGCTACATGATTCTCACAGCACTATGTCTGTTACATAATGTGTTCCAAAAAGCCAAAATCTATCACTAACTGTTTGTAAGTAATAGTTTACATTAGGGGTGGGCGGAATTTGCGAAATTCACTTTCGCAAATTATCGCGAAAATGTAAAAAATCTCCGCAAACACGCGGAAATATCGCGAAGATGTGTACGTTTTTTTCCCGCCCGTTCGCGGTATTTTCTGCGTGGTCGCGGCTCGCCAACTTACCCATGCGGTTACTCGCGGGCGCGGCCATCTTGTTTTCACTTGTCTCGCAGTGCATGATCGCGAGAAGAAAGACGTGATCGCGCGACGCATGACGTTACTGCGGGCGCGAACTGTCGCAAGACAGCGCAAATGGCTTCCAACAATCTAACATCTCATGGAGAACGCGACCAGATCTGGAAAACTTGTCGGCGAAGGCAGGGATTCAGGTAAAGCGATCGCGCGCACGCGAGAATGTATTATTTTACAGCGCGAGCAAGAAACAAACTATCGCTAAGCTGCGGAATGCGGCAATTTTGACATTTCCGCGCTTTCCGCGGAACGCGAAAATGCCAAATTATCGCAATTTCCGCGAACAGAACGGAATTTTGGCCCAGGCCTAGTTTACATACGCATTTGTTCATTGAGGATAAACATTGACATGCTGACTATAGGGTGTTTCCCATATGTTGCTAATTTGCCTGACATCCTGAGCAATTTCAAGAGGAAATGACCAGCTTGTTCACTCGACATATAAACACATTCATCCATATGCCCTGACACCACATACACATTTGTACATCTCCACTTTCAGTCTGGGACTTTCCTATACATTTTGTATGGTGTTGCTCTCCAAACGCATCCACGTATGCATACAAGGTTTGCTGTTACCATTACATGCTACTCATCTGCAGGCAATATCATGTTTGCATCCAGAATCCATTTGTGTGTGCTATTACTATTGCATGAAACCTCAGCTGCATGGAACCACCCTATGGGATACAGTATTGTGAGCCCTCAGACCAAGTATATCTGAGCCTCTACATCAGATTTAGATATTATCTAAACAATCATGTTGATAAGTGTGTGGGAACCCCACGTCCTCACATCCCTGTTATTTATAAGATGTCTGATGCTGTACTTGAACCTCACACATATGTCCTTGACACCTTTACAGCCTACTTCTATTATATTGGGCACAGGTGCCATGCCACGGAGAGCCATACATTTTGTTGCATACTGCAGCGTTGATGGTGGACCGACACACATATGTGGGCAAAGCCAGACAACACTACACAGGCATGTACACTGTAATGGGAACTGGCATTTGTCACAATATAGATAGATTGGTTATGGGGTACCTGTGAAATTTCAGGTGTTCTTATGTGTGGAATCATTAGTCCAGATCTATACCCACTCCCTCCTAGCTGCTTTATGGCCTTCAACTGCCCATCAAGCTCAGGGTAGGCCACTGCCAGAATTTGGACCATGAGGGGAGTCAGGGTCCGGCACCTGCCCCTTCGAGGTGGGGAGGACTTTCCCAACTGGACTAGGGTGATCTTTTGGCTCCAACGTCTGAGGTTCTCCCACCTTGTCTGGCAATGGAAGCTGCATGGCGAAAGACTTCCTTTGTTCACACTTTCCTGGCTATGACTGTCTAAATTCTTTGCTTCATATGGGCATTGACCTGGAGGGAAGAAACAGATGCTTCATGGACTGCACGTGCAAGACATATGACTTTTACGACAATGATCAATACTTTGTGGACAACTGACATATGCAAGATGTCCATTACAACAGGCATTTGATACATTGTGCTCCATGTACACATACATTAGGTTACATCATACATATATGCTTTAATAACTTGAAACATTTAGCTTGGTCTAGGAGTCAGGCTGATTTAACAGCAAAACAAAGGGCTGTGCCAACACACGTAATTCTGTGTAATCAGTCAAGTGGTCACACTAGACACCTTTGGCAGTACAGTACAGGTGCGATGACAATGCCAGACTTTACAATGATGATTACAAGCCAGTACTATGACTTAATACATAACATCTTTGTGACTAATGTCACATGTTCCAATGTGTTTTTTTAAATTTTATTACTGCCATGTGTGGTGACTCATACTCCCATCGCACAATGTGGTGTGCACCTGTGTAACTCTGAGAGTGATACAGGTCCTAAACATAGTGTGTGGGTGTGTGTGTGTGCAATATCAGAAATACAACAGTTCAACATTTAGGATTGAAAAGCACTGTTACAAGTATCACATAGACTAACCATTCATTCTTTGGGGTCTTACAGCCATTGTCACGCACCTGTGGATGCTTTGCATTATGTGACTCTTTATGATTAGGTGAGAGGATGTGGCCCTAAAGGCTAGGGCAGTCGACCTCAAAGTTGGGGAACCGGGTTCGAGCCTTGGCAGGGACGCTCAACATCCTGTGATTCTGGACAAACCACTTACTCTCCCCGTGCCTAACAAAAAATAAATGAATATGTCCATCTATAACACAATTGGTGCTCATGTAAAGTGGTCTGATACCTTTGGGTCTAATTTGTGCTATATAAAACTTCCCCCCCCAAAAAATATGATCATATAGTTGATGCTCAGAAATAGGCACAAGAGATTCAAGAGTATGACAAATCTGATGATGAAATATGTACCTGACATCACACAACAGTGGTTATGATTGGTTGATTGTCAATGCTGTGCAAGACATATTTGAATGAAGTTAAGGGACAAGTTGCATCAGCTACGGTGACCCAGGGATAGTGTCAGTTAGTCAGGATTGTCTGTTTGTGACTTAGGCGCCACCGAAACTACATATGTTCCAGAATAATATAAATTGAAGAACCACCAATGTCCCTGCAAAACAGTCTTGCTCATAGTGTCTACTTTTGAGGATGCTTTCACGCTAGCATGGTAGTTCATGCGGAGTCACCTGTTTTGAGGCATGTGGATGTCCACACACATACCATCATTCCGACTGTGATGCATAGCTACATGGCCCTTTTCAGAAAGCGTGTACATGTATCACATGAATATGCCAATAGATTACACATTCAGACATTCCTCCAGTTGATTATCCCTGCAACAGGTCTCAGTTGTAGTGGTGTACATAATTCTATATATTCTATAAAAGATTAGTTGTTAATTGCATATAAGGTAAGTGCCATCATATGCCAACACATACTGGGTAAACATAGTTTTGAAAGTTAAATGGACAGATGTAAGGGCTTTGATTGAAGTCATCCTAGTCAATATGTTTGACTTTTACAGTTAGGGATAGTGACATCTGCATCCTCAAAGCAATAATTAGAACTTCCCTGCTCCTCTGGTGAACCATAAAGCTGTCCATATTTTGGTAGGACTTCTCCAACAAGGGTCTCCAGCTCTTCATCTGTGAAGGCAGGAGCCCTCGCACCGGTTTGCCTTGGCATGGCTGTTCCCTGGGGTAACACCAAGCAGCTGATCACTAGGAGTGGTTAATGGCAGCAGTTTTTGTAGATAAGTGAGTGTATTTTCGTATTTCAGCGTACTTGTATGACGCGTATTTAAGGACGCGTAGACGCACATAGCCATTGGTCGACCGTGATCAAATGTAGCCAATGTTATCCTATGAGGGAGACTGCAGTGCATGAAACCTCCAAGCATGTGGTCTTTGTCCGCTGGTGTATCAGTTTAAACATGTCAGATAAGCCACCCTTTTTGCCATGCCAGCTAATTTATCATGATGATATGCATGATCAAGGTGTTGGGATGTGAATTGTGACCTTGTAGTTGAGTGGTAGTACAGGCAGGCTGGACAGTAATAAATACACACTACGTAGTTTCCTGCATTTAAAAAACATGCCATTTACATTTGTACAATAGTTTACATGTACAAAATGTTGATGTTGCAACAGAGTGCAATTATGTTCCACTACTCTCTCACTTAGGTACCCTAGGAGAGGGGAAGGCCGGTATCCTCCACAGTCCCGTCCATTCCCTGACCTCCAGACCATGCAGGAGATGCACATCATCCCGGGATACAGATTGAATCAACTGACCATCCTGGATCAGAGAAGTCAGTTGGAGCGGGATCTCCGACCTGAGATTAACAATCCACACAGTATCACCCCTCTTGTAAAAGTTTTGTCTGTTTTGAACTTTTTGGCCACTGGCTCTTTTCAGTTTACTGTTGCCAATTCAGGTGGGATGTCACAAGCAATGTTCAGTCTTGTCCTTACAGAGGTAATTGCTGCAATGTTTAAAGACGTGAGACGCTACATGCAGTTCCCTGACAGTGATGATGTGGCAGCAGTGAAGTCTGCTTTCTATGGCCTAGGGCACATCCTACATGTAGTTGGATCAATTGATTGTACACACATTCCCTTAGTCGCGCCACACGACCATGATGAACCGCAAACACTACCACTCCATTAACAGGCAAGTTGTCTGTTTGTCAGATCTGTACATCTCCAACATCTGTGTCCAGTTTCCAGGATCTTCCCATGATAGCTTCATCCTGCAGAACAGTAAAATTACACGGCTGATGTCACAATTCCAACCAGAGAGGGCATGGTTTGTCGGTAAGTGAGATGTATGATAGATTAATTATGCCAAGATATGATGCAAATTGATATGAGCGTGTGAATTAATATTTTTCTCCTACATATCTCACATTTAGGAGACTGAGAATATCCCAACCGGCCATGGTTGTTGACACTGCTATGAAATTCTACAACGCCTGGTGAACAAGGCTTCAATGACACACAAGGAAGGACAAGGCGGCCAGTGGAGTTGACTTTTTGCCTCCTGAAAGCCAGGTTCCGCTGCCTGGATAAGTTTGGTGGAGCCCTCCAATACTCACCTGGGAAGGTATACCAGATAATCATGGCTTGCTGCATCGTCCACAACATTGCCCTGAGACGGAAGATACCATATATCCCATAGGATGGAGAGCATGGGAACCCAGCTGCTCGCCACTGGGAAATGCCTAGTGATGAAGACAACAGTGGAGAGGATGATGGAGTAGATGTGCGTCAGGAAACCAGCCATAACTATTTCTCCTAAAGGTAAGTGTACTTTGAGATGTGATGTTCACAGTTGCACTAGGCACTGCAAGGGTGTAGTACAGACCAAGAAAATGTTTTTGAGTTAATCAGACCAGGTAAAGTGCTGTAGTAAGATGTTTTCAAGGTGATTAATGTTGCCAGTGTGTAATATCATTGTTAACAAATGTAGAGTCTCAGAAAAGGCCTACATTGGGTATGTGTATTTATATTATGCAGAACTAATTACTGTATTGTTAACTTGTAGGTCTGTGCACCATGTCGTCTTCATGTGTTTATAATCGAGTTGTGACTTCAACTGGTATGTGTTGCTGTTTCTGAAGAATGGAGTGAACATGGATTGTTCCTGGGACTGTGTATCATAGATGATGGGTGTAACACATGTTCTTAAGGACAGCTTGTACTATTATGGTTTGGAAAGTACCTTGTTTTTCTTCAAATTTTGTCTCGCAGTGCGTTGGTCCCAAAGCAATATGTGTGCCATCATTTGTCGCAACAAATGTTTGGGTTAAGGCCAGTTAATGTCAATGTGCCTTCACATGGCCTCATTCCCT
This sequence comes from Triturus cristatus, assembly GCF_964204655.1. Lineage (NCBI taxonomy): Eukaryota > Metazoa > Chordata > Amphibia > Caudata > Salamandridae > Triturus > Triturus cristatus. The sequence continues at coordinate 287,527,647 of NC_140591.1, read as the reverse complement.
ATTGCGTATGACCTGTATGAGACTGTTTCTGTGTCTTCTTATAATACTTTATAAGTGCTTGTCACACATGACTGATATGTACATGTGTTATACCACCAGATGTAAGCAACACATAGGTGCCGATTCCGATCCTGGAAAACCCGGGTACGAATGGTCGTACGGAGCGTATTCCCCGTACGACTCGTACCCGGGAAATCCACCTTACAAAGCCGCAAGTACGAATCGTACAGAAATACCATTTCCGTACGATTCGTACAAAAGTACGTGCGGCGAAAAAATACCCACAATTCCGATCCGGGACATCGCGTACGTGACGTCTGGATGGAGTCAGGCAGCGTTTTACGGACCAGCAAGTACGATTCGTGCCTACGTTACTCCGCACGGACCATTTTTTACGGCAGCCAAAAACTGCCGGGAAATTGAGGACGAAGCGAACAAGGAGCACCGGTATGCGACGGACAGCCATGGACCCCATCCTACGTGTCATCCTGCCCCTCCTAGCCTACGACCTGGTGCACAGAAACCGACGCAGACGCCGCAGAAGGTCAGAACAACACCCAGGGGCAAGGGGGGGGGCCAGGGGCAGGAAACATAACCTTCACCCAAGTGAAATTGCAAATATGTCCTGTACATACATGACCTCCTGGCTCTGGTCACTTCGGGGGGGTGTCCACCACTCCCTACGTACCGTCACAACGGAAGTGGACGTGGACGCGTACCCGTCACCACGACAATGGTGGTACGGACCGTACCCACGCCCCCACTGCGTGGGTACGGCCCGTACCACCATTGGAGTGGTGATGGATGGGTACGCGCCGTACCCACGCCCTCAGAGCGTGGGTACAGCCCGTACCACCATTGGAGTGGTGATGGAGGGGTACGCGCCGTACCCACGCCCTCAGAGTGTGGGTACGGCCCATATGGCCCGTACCACCATTGGAGTGGTGATGGAGGGTTATGCGCCGTACCCACGCCCTCAGAGCGTGGGTACGGCCCGTACCACCATTGGAGTGGTGATGGAGGGGTACACGTCGTACCCACGCTGTGGGGGCGTGGGTACGGCCCGTACCACCATTGTTGTGGTGATGGAGGGGTACGCGCTGTACACACGCACTCAGAGCGTGGGTACGGCCCGTACACCCCATGAATGCGGGGTTAGGGTCCGTCCCACCCGTACCCCTACGGCACCAGTACAGAATGGACACAAGGCGTACACACGCCACGAATGTTGGCATAGGGCCTGGTGCAGCATATAAGCTGTATAATGGTGTGTGTGCATGCACAGGACAGCAGTGTACTGCACCAAGGGGGCGGGTGGGTGGGTGGGTGGCTGCAGAGGACTCCCAGCAGTGGACAGAGACATGGGGGTGGGTGCCCAGGACTCCCAGCAGTGCCCAGACATATGAGGGGTGGGTGCATATCACTCCCAGCAGTGCCCAGACATATGAGGGGTGGGTGCAGAGGCCTAGCAGCAGTGCCCAGACATATGAGGGGTGGGTGCATATCACTCCCAGCAGTGGACAGAGACATGGGGGTGGGTTCCCAGGACTCCCAGCAGTGCCCAGACATATGAGGGGTGGGTGCATATCACTTCCAGCAGTGGACAGACATATGAGGGGTGGGTGCAGAGGCCTCCCAGCAGTGCCCAGACATATGAGGGGTGGGTGCATATCACTCCCAGCAGTGCCCAGACATATGAGGGGTGGGTGCAGAGGCCTACCAGCAGTGCCCAGACATATGAGGGGTGGGTGCAAATCACTCCCAGCAGTGCCCAGACATATGAGGGGTGGGTGCAGAGGCCTCCCAGCAGTGCCCAGGCATATGAGGGGTGGGTGCAGAGGCCTCCCAGCAGTGCCCAGACATATGAGGGGTGGGTGCATATCACTCCCAGCAGTGGACAGAGACATAGGGGTGGGTGCCCAGGACTCCCAGCAGTGCCCAGACATATGAGGGGTGGGTGCATATCACTCCCAGCAGTGCCCAGAAATATGAGGGGTGGGTGCAGAGGCCTCCCAGCAGTGCCCAGACATATGAGGGGTGGGTGCAGAGGCCTCCCAGCAGTGCCCAGACATATGAGGGGTGGGTGCATATCACTCCCAGCAGTGGACAGAGACATGGGGTGGGTGCACAGGACTCCCAGCAGTGCCCAGACATATGAGGGGTGGGTGCATATCACTCCCAGCAGTGCCCAGACATATGAGGGGTGGGTGCAGAGGCCTACCAGCAGTGCCCAGACATATGAGGGGTGGGTGCATATCACTCCCAGCAGTGCCCAGACATATGAGGGGTGGGTGCAGAGGCCTCCCAGCAGGGCCCAGACATATGAGGGGTGGGTGCAGAGGCCTCCCAGCAGTGCCCAGACATATGAGGGGTGGGTGCATATCACTCCCAGCACTGCCCAGACATATGAGGGGTGGGTGCAGAGGCCTACCAGCAGTGGCCTGACATATGAGGGGTGGGTGCATCATCCTCAGATGACCACAACTCCATGGGTCCATGAACGCATCCCCTTCGTGCGACTATGTTGAGAGTGCCATATCAACACATCACTGACAGCAGTGTCCCACTCCCATGAGGATGGATGTCATTCCCCCACTGCACGACACACCACATGTGGGTGCGATGACAAATGACACATGCATACCCACCCCTGGCGGATGCAATACAATACACACACTGAGATCATGTCACAAGACTGTATAGTCATGTCACTGCATACTAAACTAAGAGAGCCAAAGGGAACACACACTGTCACGCACATTCCAGGACTGTTAGGAATGTACAGGTGCTGGCACAGCCACCAAGTTGTTGTCTCCCATGGAAGGAATAGGGTGGACTTCCCACAGATACAACGCCCACAATTGTCAGTCAGGTGAACAAATACCCTGCAGAACAAGTACCATATGTGTGCTAGGCTGGGAGTACACACATGCATAGTGTGGAAAAGGGACCATTTCCCCATGGAGGCATGGCAACATACTCTATACACAAGTACAGTGACTACCAAGGATGGCACAGACGATGTAGCCGGACACATTGCTGAGCAGGCATGGACATAGTTGAAGGGATCCATCAGCCACCAAGGGAATGTAGACACAGGTCAGCACAACAATGGTGCAACTCCCTGCAGGGAAGTTGTCAGGTGCCACAGAGGAAGGAACACTCCTTGGGACAATGTCTCCAATCACAAAGAGCATATACGACCAAAGAATCATTGCAGAGACCTTGTGACGCCACGCAGATACCAGGGTCCACCCCATGAGCAGCAGACTCCTACATTTCCCAGATACCCAACACATGATCACCACCCCAACCCATAGAGCATCAGCACCAACATCAATACCTGAAAAGCAATCGTGTGCAAAGGAAAAACAAAATGCTTTATTCAGCATGAAAACAAAAAGTAGAAAAGGACACTATTTACAAAGGCCATAGGCCAGTCCAGATACGAAGGCCCTGGGGGGGGGACACATGGCCACGCGTCTCCCCTGGCTTGCCTGCACATGTGACACCTCTGGTTGATCGACTGGGGTGGGGGCATCATGTGGGGAAGGACCAGGCACCGCAGGGACAGGAGGGGGTAGGGCAGGTGTTGGGGGTGCAGGGACGGACGACTCCACCACAGGGGGTGGTGCAGCACCAATGGTGGAGGTCAGTATAGCGCTGCACACGTCCGCAAGGTCTTCCAGCGTGTCCCCTGCACCCGAAGGAACCACAGGCCCCAAGGAGGGGGGGGGGTCGGAGGGATGGGTTGCAGCGCTACTGGGGGAGGTGGTGGACAGGGGGGGACTCAACTCCCCTACCCGTGGAGCGCCTTGCCTGTTTGCGCGCAGGTGTAACAGTGGGGCTGAGGCCCAGCACAGCCAAGTAGGTCTCCTTCTCAGACTGTGGGGCAGGGGAGCCGAAGGGAGTGACATTGGAGGGACTGGGGAGTGAGGCATGCAGACTCCGACTGTGGCTGCGTGTCTGCCTGTGTGCCCTAGACCCACTGGATGTGCCTTCTTCCCCCTGAGTGTGCGTGACTGGAGGTGTGCGCTTGCCCTCCCCTGTTGGTGTGCTGCCTGTGTCTGGTGTGGTGCCTGCCTGGGAAGGTGTGTGTGTGCTTGGGACAGGAATGGGAGTGGGAAGTGTGGATGGTGCAGGGGTAGGTGGGGGGACCAAGCGCTGCAGGAAACTCACTGCTGCCGTCAGTGACGAGTCCATGGACCTCAGCGACATCCGTTGGTCAGACATTGCTGATGACATGCCCTCCATGTACGACACTATCTGTGTCAGCAGTCTGGTGTGGCCATGGAGGACAGTCCGGATCGATGTCTGCCCAACCTGCAACTGCCGCTGAATGTCCACAGATTTGGCAGTGAGGGCAGCAGGGGACACAGGGGCAGGGGGTGTGGTGCTTGGCACGAAGGAGACACGTTGTTGCCATACACGGACAGAAGGGACCGGAGCAACTGGGAGGGCGGTGATGGGAATGGAGGGGGCGGTGACAGTTGTAGTGCTGCTGCCAGCTGTTGGAGCAGCCTCCGCCCCCTCAGGGAGTTCAGCCTCAGACCCGTCCGTCGTAGTCGGTGGTGGTACTACCCAGGTCCTCCGCCGCACTCCCCTCGTCCTCCATGCCACTTGATGCTGCCGACTCGCCAGGAGTGGTGGCACTGGTGCTGGATCCCTCCTCCACGTCCGTGCAGGTGTCTCCCTCAGTGTCCCCCGATGATACTGTGGGCAAGGTGAAGAGACAGGAAATAATCAGTCACCAGTGTACATCTGACACATGAGTCCAAACTAAATAGGTCACAGTGCATATCATGAAAAGCATCATGAGGAACATCTAGAATCCCCAGCACATATGTAAGACCTGCACTCCCCAGTTGGTTCACCCAACATGCCCCCTGAAATAATGAAAATCAGGACAACACAGCAAATAACTGGAGATCCAATTATGCAGAGAAGCTAGTGTCTGTGAACAGTGGAGCACAGGCAGACCATGACGGCATGCCACCTCCTGGTCACTGTGAACAAAATAGTATTGGTGCACCCAATGCCAAATAACAGACACCAATGCTGAAGGGGTCCCCCCAATCATAGACCTGTGAGTACTGTAGAAAAAAAAAAGTAATACTATCTGATCCATTGGGAAGCACAAATCTTTACACTATTGACATTTTTGGAATGTGTGAATGTCCCACTTGTGCCACAGAACACACATGTGCATGAATATCAGAAGTCACACAAGGAGGTGCACACAAAACTACATTTACACAGTCATTGTATGAGCTGCCCGCCTAATGCCAAGAAGCCAATGTGAAGAAGAAATGTGGTATCAGGAAGTACATATACATGGCACCACGGTGGTCGGGATGACTTGACACCGGTAAGTTGGCATCAGCAACAACCAAGGACTAACCCAAATGCTGACACACTGTGGGAACATGGATATGTATAATTCCTAAACAAAATTTGGACAGAAATGTGCACATGCTCTAATAGTGCCAGCGTGTTCCACAAAAGTGTAAAAGTGGTACTTGTGCACTCCCTTGGGAGAGATCTGTCATGCAGGCACATCATTGTCCTTCACAAAAATCAAAGTGAAGCATATAAACAATTGGGACATGTTGACAAGTGTAGTGAGTGCTAGGGCACATTACTTGTTGAATAACAACTTAAAACATGCCACCTGTCACATGGCCATCCGTACCATGATGACACAGTTGGCAACACATCTGACACACTACCTGTCATGTGGATTGGCACACATGTCCAGACACAGGACAATGCATTAGCTAATGGCCCTGAAATTGTGTTGGAATAAGGAGCACCTGCACTGAGGAGACACCCTGATGTGAACGAAGAATGTCCACACAGATGTCAGCACACACAGACCAAACCACATAGCATCTGGAGCACACACCGGTGCCAATAATGGATGAGCAGGAAACATGTTTTTTAACTTGTGACACATGCTGCAAAGCACAAACATGACACCCTGCACAACATGCCTGGGTCACTGCACGTTGAGTGCCTGTCCAGACAATCATCACACACTGGTCAGACCTGGCAAGGAGACATAAGGTTTGGACATGTAGTCCTTGCCCGCACAACCACCCCATACCTGAGACAATGTGATTGAGACAGTGCAAGATGTGACACCTCTCAATCTGGGTTTACTACAAAGTGCATCAGGAATTCCTAAATGTACTCCACATCACCTTGTGAGGCTGCCAACACATATTTGTGACAAAAAACCTCAACAGATTGTTGTACATAGACACACAGGCACTGGCCAGTGTGAGAATGCACAAGCAAAATGGGGTCAGCCTGTACAATGGGCACATGTAGCACACTTCAGATAAATAAAAATGAGGCCAGGGAACAATGCCACAGAGGCAAATCTATGCTGAACACATTGAGAATGGGCACAGTGTTGGATGACACACATGATACCGAGGCAAGGGTGTCTAAGGGTACTGTAGTGGGCACACTGCTCCATGGTCCTGGAATTATCTGACTGTAACATGAGCTACCGTCCCGGCACTATGCATGTCTCCCACTCATGCACATCATGTCTGAGGTCACAACATCGGTCAGGCATGCTGCAAGTCTGTTCATTTGTAAACTCACACTCCTATGTTGAGACTCAGCACCAGTGCCAACTGATATGGACCCCCAAATGACTGAACAGGACAGGGCACAGGCAAGGTAACAACACATGTCTCTGACCCCACCCCCACATGATGCAGACAGCAATGTGCACTTGGATTAAATGCCAGCCTAGATGACCATGTGCAATAGTGATTACACACAGACCAGGGAACACATGTCAAGGAGGGGAAAGGAGGAAGAACAGCAGCGGATGACTTTGGGGAACAAAAAATGCAATGCACATATTAACCCTGGCAGTGTATCCATGCGACTGAGCACTTCCCAAAGCTGGTGACACACAACAAACACACATGTACCTACCCCCTTGCTGCTGCTGCTTCTCCTGTAACCGCCTATCCATGTCAGGGAAGACCACCCCCAGGACACGCTTCATTTGGTGGGTCAGGCGCCGGCGCCCGCGGTTCTTGCCTTCTGGTGAGTCCCCCAGCAGGACCCGAGCGATCCTCCTGGTCCATCACCGGATGTCCTGCCAGCATTTCCTCACCTGTGCCAGGCGCCGACTGCGACCCTCCACGGAGATCACGGCCCTGACGGCCCGCTTCCATATCTTCCCCTTCTCGTAGGCGGTTACCTGTGAGGATGCCAAAGTGAGAATGGATCACTACACCTGCTCCATGTCACAGAGACACACATTAGAACATCTTTGATTTGTTGAACAGGGCATAGTATGCAGCACAATAATTGCACCTTGGTCATAGGGACTTTGGCCTCTGTGTAAGGCCCAATGCACTACATGGCATTGGAAGTACACAGGTGGCATGAGGGGTGCGACACACTCCCTGATCATGGCACACACTGTACATCACAAGCAACACAAAGCTGATGGCCAGCACCTCCAAGCAGTCACATGCCCCAGGCCACTGACCCAACATCAGCACACTACACAGACACACACAGGCACAGATCATTCACCTGCCAGTGGCAACAGCCGATACAAACCTCACTCTGCACATGTGCCACTTGCCTGGGGGGTGTCACAGGCGTGGGGCTAGCCCAGCAAGTGAGACACACAGCACGGATCACTTCTCACATCAGATGGGTAGAGCTGTTGCCTCCTCCATGCAGCTGTGGTGCAACACTCCACATAGACACTCACCCACATGACAAGGAACATTCACACACATCAATCTCCATTTCATTTGGACACTCTCACCACAGCTCCACTCAACTCACACACATCTGTGGGTACAGTCACCTGTCTCACGGGGGGAACACTGAATCACCTCAGGACTATGGAACAAGAAGGGCCAAGAGGATTAGCTATGCTGAATGTGCCATGCAGCATGCAGTGATAGTCACAGTAAGCACAATGCAAGTGAGGGGTGCACACATGAACCACATCATGCTGTGCATGACAGACATGAGCCATTCCACCCCCCCTCGGACCCACTCTAAACAACATTTCATGTCTGTCACACCTGGACACAATGCCAGAAGTGCCAGTCACAAAAATAAGAGGCACAGTCAAAGGTAGCCGAGTCAGCACTCACCTGCTCCCCTGGTCTACCATACAGGCTGGGGAACTGTGGGAGGATGACGTCCAGCAACGCCTCATTCTCCTCCTGGGTGAAAGGCTGGGCCCTCTCCACAGTCCTTGACATGGTGCCAGAGGAATCACAAGCAGCAGCAGTGTAGTCGAATCAAAGGTTGTGCAGGCAAGTGCCCTCTCATGGGTTCTGGCTGACTTATATCTGCCTTGCTGGGCTATTTCATGAACAGGAGTACAGAGTGATTGGTCAGACTCATTTGCATCCTACGTTTCCTCCAATCCCTTTAAACATACACCAGTGACAGCATGAGCATTTTTTCAAATTTGCAGCATCATGTCAAGTCAACAACCACTTTGCAACAATGTATAATGTGGCCAACTGGTTTTTCCAGGCCACATGATGGAAAATGTTGATCTTTAAACTGGGTATCCATGACAACGAGCATTCATGTAGGCCCTAATACTTGTCCCTTATGTGTCCCCATTGTAAATTTCAAATCCCCACACAGTTATGGTGCGTTTCACACGTACCCAGAGGGCACCACTACTCTAGTGCTACGGGCCGTACCCGCGTGTGTACGGCCCGTAGCACTATGGCGTACGCCTACGGCAACCCTACCATAGTACTACGGGCCGTACCCGCGTGTGTACGGCCCGTAGCACTATGGTAGGGTTGCCGTAGGTGTACGCCACAGTGCTATGGGCCGTACCCGTGTGTTTATGGCTCGTAGCACTATGGTAGGGTTGCCGTAGGCGTACGCCATAGTGCTACAGCCCGTACCCACGTGTGTATGGCCCGTAGCACTATGTTAGTGTTGCCGTAGGCGTACGCCATAGTGCTACGGGCCGTACCCGTGTGTGTATGGCCCGTAGCACTACGGCAACCCTACCATAGTGCTACGGGCCGGACACATGCGTGTATGTGCGTATCTCTATGGCGTACGCCTAAGGCTACACTCCCATAGGTATAGGACCAGTGTGTACACGTACGTGTGTACGGTCCGTACACACACGCGTACTCCTACCCAAACCCCATATAGTGATACGACCGTACACACGCCCTCAGAGCGTGTGTACGGTGCGTTTCACAGCTTACACTGGTGATAGGAGCGCACAGGATAGGAATGGAGGTGTCTGACTCGCACAAGGATGGACATCAAGTCATTGTCAGTGCAGTCCTTCATGTGTAGGGCCTACGTGTGTCAGGCAGTGATGTGGCACATGTCTCCTCATGTTTTAACCCAATAGTTGTGTGATGACCTGTGTACACATGTCATGTGTGATGGGGCACTATGTGGTGCACTTCCCCTTCACACCTTTTACATGTGTGCATGTAGTTCTAACTTGTCAAGCACTGCATCACTGGCATGGCACAGTCACCAACACCCGCAACTGTCCCCTGATGCCAGGTACACGGATGATGACACCTGACATCTCACTACCAGCGTGCCACGATGTGACTATGTCATGTGTGTGTCATGTGTTCCCATGATCTTGCTATTGGTGTTCCGTCAACAGCATCTGCTGTAGCTGCATCCAACATGTGTCTGTGTGTAGATGCCCATGTCACACTATCACGCACACCAGGACACATGTGGAATGACACGTAACGTGTGTCTGTATGCATCGAACAGGGACTTGCGAGCTTAGGACATATCTGCGTAGTCTCAATGTCTGTGTGATCATTTTTGACATGTACCCCTTCATGGCAAGGTGTGTGGTCTGTCCTTTTTTTCATGACATGTGACCTGTGCGTCTAGCTTACCGGCAGCTGTCTGTATGAGATGACATCCTTCAAATGCACATATGTGGATGTATGTCACTCCTGTAATTTGTCTGGCTGTTCACTCACACTGGCCCACAGCTACTTTCATGGCATGTCATGTAGACCTTGCCAATCCACGTTTGTAGCTGGCTCTTGGTAGGAGTATCACCTTGCTGGCATACGTGTGCAAGTTGTATTGCACAGTACAGACTCTGTATGCAGCATATGTGTATTAGCTGTTGAACATGTGCTCAGGGCATTGACATTGGTGTAGTAATGTACTCAATCTTCGTTATTCCTTCCAAATTTCTGCAGGGCACGCCTCTCCCCCGACCAATGCCAGACTTGGGTGCCATGAGGGAACGTGACTGCATACGCTGCTACAGATTCCCCCAACAGTTAATTGAGGACCTGACAAACAGGCTGGCACCACACCTCCAACCGCGACACAGTTATCCAACAGCGCTGACCCCCAAGATGAAGGTGATGGCAGCCCTACATTTCTTTGCCACCGATACGTTTCAGTTCACCATAGCTGATGTGGGTGGCATGTCCCAGACCATGTTCAGCCGTGTCCTGCATGATGTTTTAGAAGCCATGTTGGAGCACCTGGATGAATTCATCCATTTTCCAACTTGTGAGCAGTTGACAGGTATCAAGGGTGAGTTCTATGCCCTGGGAAGGATGCCCCATGTAATTGGGTCCATTGATGGGACACATGTGGCTTTGGTAGCACCACATGCACAGGAGGTAGCCTATCACAACAGAAAACATTTTCACTCCATTAATGCCCTTGTGGTGTGTCTTGCTAACATGGTGATTTCCCATGGCTGTGCACGTTTTCCAGGGTCAGCACACGATGCCTACATCATGAGGCGTAGCAGGGTGCCAGAAATGATGCTGCAGCTGCACAAAGAACGAGCATGTCTTGTTGGTGGTTATACTCTGTTTGTCCAGTATTTAGCGGTATCTTTGTATGTGACAGCATCTCCTGACCCACTTCTTAACATGATGTTTCCATGTAGGGGACTCTGGCTATCCCATAGGAATCAATGGGAAGGTATGCCTCATTACCGATTCGGTAAATACCGATTCGGTAATGGGGGGAGCATATTCAAGGGTGGCAGGGTGTCACATTGACACCCTGTTGCACCCCTGAATCTTGCATGTGTGCACATGTGGCGCACATACATGCCCTAAGGGCATGTATGTCTGCCACATGGCACTCTTAAATCTGCAAAATATTGCTTTTTGCAAGGTATTCGTTATTTATCACCAACCTGTATTTGGTGGTAAATAACGAATTTCTAATACAAATTTTCACTCTTTAGAGTGCTCCCTACATCTGATTTCTGGATTCGGTATTTATCGAATCGGTATTTTACCGATTTCTTAATTTCCGATTCGGTAAATACAGAATCCAGAAATCAGCCCCCTACATAGCAAATGCCTAAATACCGGTCGGTAACGGGATATTTACCGAATTTCGGCCGTTACCGACCGGTATTTGGCTTCCTACATGAGGCCCTAAATCCTAAACTTACTACTTTGTGGTATTCACAGAATGCACTTACTACTTTTGGTATTCACAGACTGCACTTACTACTTTTGGTATTCACAGAATGGATTTACGACTACTAACTTTACGTCCGCACTCGGGCCGGAAATTCCGGCCCGGAGGCGGAGCTTCCGGGCCGGAGGCGGGGCTTCCGGCCGGTGGCGGAGATTTAGCCATGGCCGAAATCTCCACCTCTGGGCCGGACAGTCCGCCTCCGGGCCGGAAGCTCCGCCTCCGGGCCGGAAGCTCCGCCTCCGGGCCGGAATTTCCGGCCCGAGTGCGGACGTAAAGTTAGTAGTCGTAAATCCTTTCTGTGAATACCAAAAGTAGTAAGTGCAGTCTGTGAATACCAAAAGTAGTAATTGCATTCTGTGAATACCACAAAGTAGTAAGTTTAGGATTTAGTCTTAAGTTAATTCTGTGAATCGGGCCCTCTAGTCTTTGTGTGGATATTGTGGCATAGTTCCCAGGACATGCCGCCTGCTGTTGCAGCCACTGCAGCAAGGGCACATGTAGTTTCCAGATTTGGCAACACACACACATCAAAGATGCTCCTCCCTTCCTCCCTCAACACATTCATTTGGCTGTCATCAGCTTGTCTGTGCCACAGTTGCGGCCACGCGGTACCAAAGGCTGGACCGTCTGCACATGCAACGTGCACATTGCACGACCCTCAGGTCCTTGCATGACCCACATCACACTACAGTCTGATGTTGCAGCCACCCTCCAAGCAAGGTCCATCCACACATCTCCCGCCTGCTCTCAGGCATGCACTGAGCGCACACACAACACCTTTGCATGATGAGTGTGCAACTCCGACTGCCTACACAGCGCTGCCACGCTTTCCAGGCCCTGTCACACCCACCAGGTCATTTCCCTCCTACTCCCCACTGGCTCTGTACCCCTGCAAGGCCATGGGAGTGGGACTCAAGGCTTCTGCATGTAGTATGCTGTCGTAGTGAGGCACATGGCACAGGTATCATCTCTCAGCGTGTCAATCTACAATGTGTCCAGGACCCCCCTTCCACCATCACATGCGCACACGACCTCATCATCAACTCGTATGCCATTGACAGCCAGGCGCTCCTCACCCTCACTAAGGACGCAGACATTTCCTGTTCCAATATTCAAGATTGCATGGGATCCATAGATGAATGGCAGAACAGCAGCCACCTGAGGCTGGACTTGTACAGGACTGAGGTCAACATCTGAGGATTGTCCCCTTACAGCTCGGTCAACTGCTTGTGTCCCACCCACAGAAGCCCCGCACAGGCACCCAGTGTCCACGCACACAAGATGTAGTGCATCATGGATTGCTTGCTCACATTTGCCATGGTAATCACCAGCATCTGTAACTCACACTGCAACACCCTCAGCATTATGCACATGATCCCCAGATAGATCCACTTCAAGGAAAGACGGACCATCCCCCAGGTCCACGACAACATCCGTGTCAAATACTGCCCTGCCCTCTACGGAGCAGCCACATCCAAACTCCAGGGACACTTATCCACATCCAGGCTGCATCTGCACACCTCAGCTTCAACATCCCGCGCCCCAGCCACATCACCGTCCAGCAGAGATAGTTTGTAATGGATCACTGTGTGCTGCAGGATGACCTTCAGACTCCTCACCCACATTCAAGAGGCAGGCCACAACCCTGACCCAAAACCAACCTTGCACCACTGTCATCCGAGACCCTGTAGTGCCATCTCCGTGCATCCAACCTTGACCTAGCCACCATTCTTCAGATCCACCGTACTCCAGCATGCAGGACATAGTTCTCCCACCTGGGAACACATACCTGGGACTCCATCCCCAGGAACCTCCAAATGAGGCATGACCTCTACGCCTTAATGTTAGTCTTCCAAATAGGTGTGTCCGCACAGTTTCCCTAGCACCCCCTCAGCAGCTTGAGGCCATCACAGGTGAGTATTGTGCTCCATGTCTGCATTGAATGATAACTTGTGACCCATGTGTGTCCTGTACCAGACTCAGATCCCAGGGTATGGATGGGTGGAGTTGGTTCAACACTCAGGCATAGTTAGACATTTACACACACATATGTTGTGTATCAATGCCAAAAGACAACAACATCTCATGACAAGAAAAAATAATTTATTTTTGGTGGGGTGAGTCTTTTGGTAGATGTGCTAAGGTGCTCTACCGGGTGCATAGAATCCAAAGTTCACAGGGGGAGATGGCATCCTTGTCAGTTGGAGTCATCAGAGTCCAGACCACAGTGTTGGTCATCATTGGTCAGACTGTGACCAGCAAGTCCATGTGGCAGAGAATGTCATTGGGTGAGGTGCTGCTGTTGCGCCAGAGGTCCAGGTGCCAGGCCAGGTGACCTGGGAGATGTGGATGGTCTGCTGACTCTCACGGTCTTTTCCGTGGACGACCCACCTTCCTGGGGGGACCCTCAGATGCAGGCCTTAATGATGTCTGTGATGCTCCGTCGGATGAATCCTCCTCCTCCTCCTCCCTCCCTGTGGCTGGCGGTGGTCTTCGCCTGGTGGCACAGGGAGGGTTGCCCATGTTGTCGGCGATCCGAAGGAGTGAACGGCTCATGTCCGTTTGCACCGCCAGGAACTCAGCCAGTCTTGCCTCCATCCGTCCTTGGTGTTGTTGTTGACTGGCATGTTGCTCGGCCTGCAGGTTCTTCATCTCGTCGAGGGTCCCCTTGATGTCTGTGAGGCTCGACACTATCTGGCTGATGCCCCTGGTGTCACGCCGGTATGTGTCCAGGATGTGGCGTATGTGTGCCATACTGGTTCCCTCAGCTGGCTGGTCAGGTTCTCGCCTCCGCCTGCCTCCACTCCCACCACCCCTGCCCACACGAGCCTGGCCTGCCGTTGTGGGCACATCGGGTCTACGGGACCCCTGAGGGATGGCATTAGCGTGGCCGTCTGCCTCCTCCTGGGTGCCCGGAGAACCTTGTCCCTCCTGGTCAGACTGGCTGTGTTGTTCAGTGCGAGCAGGGCTCCTGGGTGTCTCCTGGGATGTGGCAGGAATGGGGGTGGTGGTTGGCACAGATGTACCTGTCGCAGGTGTTGCAGGGGCTTGGGCACCAGAGGGGCCAGGTTGGTCGGGGTCATCCACGGAGTGGTGGGAGTCGTCGCTGCCGGTGGGATCATCTTCACGCTGAGCCTGGGACTGTGATTGTTCCCCCCCATTGTTGGGGGGAGGTCGATGACGTTGCCCTGTGTGTGAGAGAGAGACAATGTTAATGCTGTTTCATGCCACATCCATGTTTCATACATATTCAAGTAGTCACAGTTCCTCCAGGTGGTTGGATGTGCCTAGCATTCCTCTCAATGTACACTTGGGGATGGGTATGTTGCGGGGGACAGATTGGTATGTGCGCCTGAGTGTTTGACCATTAGATTTTTTGCTGGGATGCTTATTTGGCTATGGATTGGTCTTGTTGTGTCACATGTCCATTGTGAGAGTGGGTAAATCCGTTGCCTGCCCCGGGGGTGTGTGCTTGTGTGAGGGGGGGTGTGTGACCGGGCCTGCTGTTGGGTGTAGTGTGATTTGTCATTGGGTCTCCCAGGTGATGTGTCTGTCCCCTCATGGTGCATGCTGGCATGACAGTGTGTGTGAGTTCCTGTGCTAGGTATGTGAGCTTGTGGAGTTGTTGTTTGAGTGTACAGTGGTCACGGGAGGGCCTTGTGCTGCCTACAGCAGGGCCAAGTGTCAGCTACCTTGTCAGTACTTTGCCAGTCCCTGTGCATTGGGCATGGTGCATGGGTATGTACCTAGGCCATATGAGCTGTGGACATTGGTGTCTGCTTCTGAGTTGCACAATGTGTTGTGTGAGCCCCACCCTCCCAGCATCCCGGACATCCAGTCTTGGGTTTGTGGTTGGTGTGGCCTGGGACATGGCATTGCCTTTATTTGTGAATGGGGCATGGAGACGTTAGTGGCATGAGCGTGGTTTTTGAGTGTGGTTGTGTGCGGTGAGGGCTTGGGAAAAGTTGCGTGCATTTGGTGTATTTGTGGAGTGGATGCCATTCCCCCCATGTTACGTGAGTTGTTTGTGTACTCACCAGGCTCTGCGACTCCTTCGACTCCGTGTACTCCCACCGGCGGAAGCGTGGCCATCACCTTCTCCTCCCAGGGATGGTAATGTATGGGTCTGCGGGGCAGCCCACCTCCAGTGATGTTACTCTGGGCGTATTCCTCATTCATTTTCCTCTTGACTGCCCTGCGCAGATCGTACCACCTGGCTTGGCATTCATGCCTGGTCCTTCGGATGGGTGCAACTGCATTCACCTTATCGACGATCCTCTGCCACAGGCTGGTTTTTTGGGCTATGCTGGTCTGTCTGACCAATGTTCCAAACAGCTGTGGCTCGACTCTGATGACTTCGTTGACAAGGAGCTCCAGCTCCGCCGTTGTGAACTTTGGATTCTTGTCTGTGGGCATGGTGTGGGGTGTGGGTGTGGATGGTTGTGGGTGTGTGGGTGTGAATGTGACGGTGTGTGTGTGAATGTGAAGAGGGGGTGTTTGTGAAGGTGTGTGAGTTAAGGTGTAGTTGAGGTGTGAGTAAGGTGCAGTTGTTTGTCTGTGGGGTCTGTCATCAGTGGGTCTGTTGCAAAGGCTCATGGGCTGTGAGTGTGGGCCCGTTTTATTGGTCCTTTTGTGGGTGTGGCTGGGTTTGAATTTGTGGTGGGTGTGTTATAAGAGGTGGTTGTGGTTTGGGCCTCTGTTTGCCTGTTTGGATATGCCAGGTCAGTCATGGAGATGTATTTTGTCATGCAGACGTGTTTTGTGGTGTTGTGCGAGTCGAATTGACCCTCCTTGTGCTGTTTTACAGTGTCCTGGTTCTGTACGAGTATTTTTCGCCTAGGTAAGGTCCGTACATACGCGACGCTGGGTGAGGGTGCTGTGCTACGGTGTTGGGGTATGGTGCGTACAGGTGCGGGGCTGAGCTACGGTGTTGGGGTACGGTGCGTACTGGTGCGGGGCTGAGCTACGGTGTTGGGGTATGGTGCGTACAGGTGCGGGGCTGTGCTACGGTGTTGGGGTACGGTGCGTACAGGTGCGGGGCTGAGCTACGGTGTTGTACGGTGCGTACAGGTGCGGGGCTGTGCTACGATGTTGGGGTACGTTGCATACTGGTGCGGGGCTGAGCTACGGTGTTGGGGTACGGTGCGTGCAGGTGCGGGGCTGGGGTACGGTCCTGGGGTACGGTGCAGAGGGGGGTACGGTGCTGACATACGGGGGTACGGTGCTGACATATGCAGGGTGAGGGGGGGCTGTCCGACTCGTCTCCGGGCACAGGTTTACCTGTGCATGTGTGCTGCAGCGTTCGCTCCGTACGGGGCCTTTTACATGCGGTTTGGGTATTCGGACGGGCGGTACGGATCGTACTTGCGCGCTCGGACTTGTGTTTTACGATTTGCACGTAAAAATTTCCGGCTCCCTAACGTACACTTTTCCCAACGCTATTCGGATGTGAAATTTTCCGGCTCCCTCTCGTACCCTTTTCCCGACGCTATTCGTACGTATTTTTCACATACGAATCGTACTTCGCTGTTTGTAAGGTACTTTTACGATTCGTACGTGAAAATCTACGGATACGAGTCGTACGCAATTTTTTTTTACCGGATCGGAATCGGCACCATAATTGTTTAGTCCCTGGGGTCAAGGACTGTGGTGCAGACATGTGTCTGTGTACTGAATTTCTATCTGTTTTTTGGATTCAATGAGATTTCAGGCAAACCACATGTGCATGTCATATGTTTTTGGCTTAATTATT
This sequence comes from Triturus cristatus, assembly GCF_964204655.1. Classification (NCBI taxonomy): domain Eukaryota; kingdom Metazoa; phylum Chordata; class Amphibia; order Caudata; family Salamandridae; genus Triturus; species Triturus cristatus. The sequence goes on along the minus strand of NC_140591.1, from coordinate 287,510,411 downwards.
TGTTCTTGACATGCAGTGAATTTGTGACTACTTTGTAATCTGATACCAAGTTGTAAACCTGGTGCTAGTGCAGATTTTGGCTTTTTTCAGCAAGTCCTGCTGAAGACGTAGAGCTGATATGACACACTTTTGAACAGTCCTGTAGGTACAGATTTAGTGATGTAGATGCTAAAACAATGTGTGTGTATCCTCATGTGAACTACTACTGTACAGAGGGGATAGCACTGCTGTTATGCAGACACAACTACATTTGCAGTAGAGTAAAAAACAAATCCTTTGCAAACATACAGGTGCCGATTCCGATCCGGTAAAACCCGTGAACGAATCGTCGTACGGAGCGTTTTCACCGTCCGACACGTACCCGGGAAAAACACCTTACAAACTCGCAAGTACGATTCGCACAGAAACACCATTTCCGTACGAGTCGTAAAAAACACCAACCGGCAAAAAAATACATACAAATCTGATTCTGGACGGCGCATACGCGATGTCCGGACGGAGTCAGGCAGTGTTCTACGGACCAGCAAGTACGATTCGTGCCGACGTCACTCCACACGCAGCAGTTTTTACGGGAGCCAAAAACTGCCGGGAAATTGAGGACGACGCGAACAACGATCCCCGGTACGCGGCGGACAGCGATGGACCCCAACCTACGCGTCATCCCGGCCCTCATAGCCTACCACCTCGTGTACAGAAACCGACGCAGATGCCGCAGACGGTCAGAACAACCCCCAGGGGCAAAGGGGGGTGTGTGTGTGTGTGTGTGCAAGGGGCAGGAAACATAACCCACACCCCACAAATTAATAAAACAGCATGCACATTAACTACCTCCATGGTCTGGTCACTTCGGGGGCGTGTCCCGCCACTACGGAAGTGGACGTGGACGCGTACCCGTCACCACCATAATGGTGTTACGGGACGTACCCACGCCCCCAGAGCGTGGGTACGGTCCGTACACGCGTACCCCTACATCACTACTACAATGGTGGTACGGACCGTACCCACGCCCCCAGAGCATGGGTACGGTCCGTACCACCATAGTAGTGGTGATGTAGGGGTACGTGTGTACGGACCGTACCCACGCCCCCAGACCGTGGGTACGGTCCGTACCACCATAGTAGTGGTGATGTAGGGGTACGCGTGTACGGACCGTACCCACGCCCCCAGACCGTGGGTACGGTCCGTACCACCATAGTAGTGGTGATGTAGGGGCACGCGTGTACAGACCATACCCACGCCCCCAGAGCGTGGATACGGTCCGTACCACCATAGTAGTAGTGATGTAGGGGTATGCGTGTACGGACCGTACCCACGCCCCCAGAGCGTGGGTACGGTCCATACTACCATAGTAGTGGTGATGTAGGGGTACGCGTGTACGGACCGTACCCATGCCCCCAGAGCGTGGGTACGGTCCGTACACGCGTATCCCTACAGCCCCATAACATGATGGACACAAGGCGTACACACGCCACGGATGCAGGCGTACGGCTTGGTGCAGCACATCAGCTGTAAATTGGGTGTGGTGTATGGCCAGGACAGCAGTTTACCACAGCAAGGGTGCAAGTGGGTGGGTGGGTGCCTATCACTCCCAGCAGTGCCCACACGTATGAGGGGTGGGTGCATATCACTCCCAGCAGTGCCCAGACAAATGAGGGGTGGGTGCATATCACTCCCAGCAGTGCCCAGACAAATGAGGGGTGGGTGCATATCACTCCCAGCAGTGCCCAGACACAGGAGGGGTGGGTGCAGAGTCCTCCCAGTAGTGCCCAGACATAGGAGGGGTGGGTGCAGAGTCCTCCCAGCAGTGCCCAGACATAGGAGGGGTGGGTGCCTATCACTCCCAGCAGTGCCCAGACACAGGAGGGGTGGGTGCAGAGTCCTCCAGTAGTGCCCAGACATAGGAGGGGTGGGTGCAGAGTCCTTCCAGCAGTGCCCAGACATAGGAGGGGTGGGTGCCTATCACTCCCAGCAGTGCCCAGACATATGAGGGGTGGGTGCATATCACTCCCAGCAGTGCCCAGACATATGAGGGGTGGGTGCCTATCACTCCCAGCAGTGCCCAGACATATGAGGGGTGGGTGCATATCACTCCCAGCAGTGCCCAGACATATGAGGGGGGTGCAGAGGACTCCCAGCAGTGCCCAGACATATGAGGGGTGGGTGCATATCACTCCCAGCAGTGCCCAGACAAATGAGGGGTGGGTGCATATCACTCCCAGCAGTGCCCAGACATAGGAGGGGTGGGTGCCTATCACTCCCAGCAGTGCCCAGACACAGGAGGGGTGGGTGCAGAGTCCTCCCAGTAGTGCCCAGACATAGGAGGGGTGGGTGCAGAGTCCTCCCAGCAGTGCCCAGACACAGGAGGGGTGGGTGCAGAGTCCTCCCAGCAGTGGCCAGACATATGAGGGGTGGGTGCATATCATTACCAGCAGTGCCCAGACATATGAGGGGTGGGTGCATATCACTCCCAGCAGTGCCCAGACATATGAGTGGTGGGTGTAGAGGACCCCCAGCAGTGGACAGAGACATGGGGGTGTGTACATCACCCTCCGATGAGCAAAACCCCATGGGTGCATGAAGGCATACACAATGTGCGCCAATGTTGAGAGTGCCATGACAACACATCACTGACTGCAGTGTCCCACTCCCATGAGGATGGATGTCCTTCCCCCACTGCATGACACACCCCATGTGGGTGTGATGACAAATTACACATGCATATCCACCCCTGGCGGAGGCAGCACAATACACACACTGAGATCATGCAACATGACTGTATCCTCATGTCAAACACCACTAAACTAAGAGAGCCTAAGGGAACACACACTGTCACCCACATTCCAGGAATGATAGGAATGTACAGGTGCCGGGGCAGCCAACAAGTTGTAGCCTCCCATGGAAGGAAAAGGGTGGAGTACACACAGATTAAATGCCCACAATTGTCAGTCAGGCGCCCAAATACCCTGCAGAACACGTAACACATGTGTGTGAGGCAGGGAGTACACACATGCATAGTGCGGAAAAGGTAAAATGTCCACATGAAGTCATGTCAATATACTCCATACACAAGTACAGTGTCCAGCAAGGATGCCACAAACGATGCAGGTGGAGACATAGCAGAGCATGCATGGCCAAAGTCGAAGGGATGTGTCACACACCGAGGAAATTTTGACACAGCTCAGCACAACAATTGGGAAACACCCTGCAGGGAAGATGGCAGGTGCCACAAAGTAAGGAACATAACTTGGGACAATGTCACCATGCAGTAAGAGCTAACATGACCTAAGAATACATGCAGTCACCTTGTGACGACATGCAGATACCAGGGTCCACCCCATGAGCAGCACACTACAACATTTCCCAGACACACAACACATCCTCACCACCCCAACTCAGGGAGCAGCAGCACCAACAGCAATACCAGAAAAGCCATAGTGTGCAAAGGAAAAACAAAAAACCACATTCAGCATTTCTAAGAAAAGTAGCTACAGTACACTATTCACCAAGCCCATGGGCCACGCCAGATGCGAAGCCCTGGGGGGGACACGTTGGGACGCGTCTCCCCTAGCTTGCCTGCACAGTGCACTGTACCATATCATCCACAGAATGGGGGGCATCATGTGGGGGGGAAGAACCAGGCACCGCAGGGACAGGAGGGGCACGGGTAGGTGTCGTGGGTGCAGGGACGGACGACTCCACCACATGGGGTGGGGCAGCGCCAAAGGAGGAGGTCAGTATGGCGCTGCACACGGCAGCAAGCTCTTCCAGTGTCTCCCCTGCACCCGAAGGAACCACATGCCCCAAGGGGGGGGGGGGTCGGAGAGATGGGTCGCAGCGCAACTGGGGGAGGGTGTGGACAGGGGGAGGAATCAACTACCCTGGCCGGGCAATCCCTCAAACGCTTGCGGAGTGGTGTCACACTGGGGCTGAGGGACGGATTGGCCATGAAGGACTCTCTGTCCACAGACCCTGCATTGACGGCAGCAGGGGAGACAGGGGCAGGGGGTGCGGTGCCTGGCACGAATGAGACATGTTTGGTGTACCACAAACTCCCCTCAGAACCCAGAACCCCTTATCCGACTAAATTAGTGTCCCATTCGTTAGCCGAGGTTGAGCTCGGCGGTCCCAATGTATGGACAACCCAGAACAAGCGCATGACAATATTCTCAGGAATGGTGGGACTCAGACATACCAGTTCGTCATTATTCTCAGATCAGTCCACAACAGAATAGACACTGACACGGTAAAGTTGAAAGAGTTCATTCAATGAACCTCGCGTCCTAAGATGCAGTACTGTGGCTAACATAAGCAGACAAATGGTTAAGTTCAGAAGCATCAGCATTGTTGCAATATCATAGACAATGAAAGGAGCAATCATGAGAAAATGACAGTGGAAATAGCAACCTTCCTGTCGCCAGTAAACCAATAGTAGTATCATTCGACTAATAGAAGGTCTCTAGGCTTGAACGGGGGACCCCCCACCGTACAGATAAGCTCAGTGGTATCACATCACAGGATCATCTAGTCTCTTCTCCTGCGAAAGTTCCCCATCACAATGGAACTCAAACGTGCTGCACTGCAATATGGCAAGCATTCGTCTATCAGGTATCTGCAGCTGCGTGCATGTAATGGCTAAATAGTGGGCCGATCAACCTGCACACAACAACATGCACCATCTAGTCACCCAGACTGTTTGTGTACACAATGTACAGTACAAGCTCGCAGCCCACTGTGAAGGATGTCAAACAACAGACAGTCCTCATGTGAAGCAAACTCGAGTAGGCATTTCAAAATTGATAACACGCAACTACAGTGTCGCGTGCAAAAGCAGCAAAATTGGCAAGATGGCTCACTAACAACTAACGCGGTGGTGCCAACTTAGCATTGTACATAAGGAGATAGGAATCATCACTACACCCCCCCTTGTACGTACCACAAACCACTAGGGGCGCAAAATTGAGAACGCAGAGTTCAAGTTTGATAGAACGGAACCAAGGGCATGAACTGGAATTCCAGAGAAGGGAAGCGAAAAAGCCAGAAAAGAGATGTCAATCATAAACGATGTTGCAGGGAAATGAACCATGTAAAAGGGGAAAAAACATAACATCGATGGATGCACCATGAAATGAGCAGGGCTAAAGTCAATCCATCAAGGTATAAGCACAATAAGTTGCAACAGCTTCCAAGAGGAAATCATCAGAACGTTCTGCAAAATTATCTGCCATCCAGTTCAGCAGGGGGAAAGAACACACGTGTTCCTCAACAATCGGGGCATCCAGCACCATTTGTGGACAACAGGTGGGGACATCAAGATAACTTCTGGATAAGAATTCAGTTGCAGCGGTTCCGATGTCCCAATTCCCTAGGACTCCATCTGCTGCAGCACAGGCCATAATACTGACGCCAGAACAGTCCAACTCATGAGCCACTAAGGGGCTCATCAGTCGATCATAATCCGGGTCAGGAGACACCGAGTTAGACAGGCACAAATCCAGCCCATTCGAATGGACAATCTAGGCAATGAAAGACAGGTTGCACGCAGGTAAAGAAGGGAAACCGGAAGGACAATCCATAGGCACTGCTTAAGGTCGCCAGCGGCAGAGTGCCGTAGAATTCAAGCATCTGTTTCCGAAGATGGAGCAGCCGGTGCATGCTGTCTTGTGACGCAAGTTGTGATGTCACAGCGTAGTACGCAGATCAATAATAGCACCCCAGCCACGAGTGCGAGAAACAAAGGGAGACCTCCGAAGACGCTAGAAAAAATCGAATGATGAAATGCGGGGATCACACCAAACAGAGTATGGAAGGAGGTCACGAGGCCGGATCCCACTATTTAGGAAAAAAACATCCAGGCCACTTGTTGACGAGGCATGAAAGATAGTCTGAATCCGAGTCCCAAATATGTAGTGGGAGATCAGTGTCCAAAAGCGCTTGCACCTCTGTGCGCGTGTGTGCTACGTGAAGGACAAATGTTTCTCAGGATGAAGTCAACACTACTTGTTTTTGAGACAATAGAGCCCTTATTCTGCTCATCTTGTTGAACTCTGCTTTCAAGGTTGGAATGGAAGGCTAGATGGATACATTGAGCCGGCCATGCCGGGGTGGGAAAAGGACGTAATGACTGAAAACCACTCGTAGTGATACAGTCACGATGTGAGGAATTCCCGGAAGCATCCCACAGCAAGCTTCATCATTGAACAGCACATAATTACCGTTAGCAAGCAGCGTACAAGACGGGGTCATAACTGGCACACGAATCCCTTTCAGAATAGAAGCTAAATCATGAGCGTGCATGTGACAAGCACCATGCAATTGAATGTGCCTACACACCACAGAATGATCCGGAGTGGAAGTGCACCCTTCAGCTTTTAAATACACCTCCTTGCCTTCGCTCACGCACCTGTTGTCGCCTAGCACGGACACAAGGGACCTGAGCAAGTGGGAGGGCGGTGATGGGAATGGACAGGTCCTCCGCCTGACTCCCCTCGGCCTCCGTGCCACTTGCTGCGCCAGACTCCCCAGCACTGGTGGCCCCGGTGCCGGATCACTCCCCCACGTCCGTGGCAGTGTCTCCCTCGGTTTCCCCCGACGATGCTGTGGGCAAGGTAAAGAGGCAGGAAATGATCAGACACCTGTATACATATGAAACATGATTCAAAACTACATAGGTCACAGTGCATAGCATGAATAGCAACATGAGTGACATCTACAGTACTACAAACATATGTAGGCCCTGCACCACACAGTTGGTTTACCCACCATGCCACTGGGAAACAATGGGGAGCATGACACAACAGCAAATTACTTGATATCAATTTATACAGAGGAGCTAGTCTCTGGGGACAGTCGAGCACTGCATCACTGGCATGGCACAGTCACCTACACCCGCAACTGTCCCCTGATGCCAGGGACACGAAGAATTACACCTGAGATGTAACTACCGGCGTTGCACGATGTAAACCAACACCTGTCAAACTATATCGAAACGACAGGTGGGTTAGACTCCTCCCAGTCAGGTTTTAGGCCAAGACACAGCACTGAGACCACCTTGATGTCTGTCGCGGACGATCTACACATGTTCCAGGATAAAGGCTACTCTGTTATCCTGGTCCTGTTGGATCTGTCCGCGGCGTTCGACACAGTGTCACATAACATCATGACCAGCAGGCTAGTTAACATCGGCTTGGAAGACAAGGCTTTAGCCTGGTTGAGGAGCTTCCTAACAGACCACACTCAAAGGGTCACTTTGGGGATATATCGATCAGAGGAGAGGGAGATCTCTAAGGGGGTACCACAGGGCTCCTGTCTGAGCCCTACTCTTTTTAACATCTATGTGGCCCCCCTAGCAGACATCATGAGATCCCATGGATTCATCCCAGTGTCATACGCAGATGACACCCAACTCCTCTTTCCTTTCAAAACCCTTACTGCCAAAGTTAGGAATGACTTTGCCCAGGGGATGAAAACTGTGGCTCACTGGATGGCATCTAACTTCCTGCAATGCAATGTGGCAAAGACGGAAGTGATGCTGTTCGGGAGGCCAAACTCCTGTGGACTCCTGACTGGTTGCCTCAAGACCTTGGCCCAGTCCCTGAACCTAGACAGGTTGTGAAAAATCTAGGGGTCCGATTGGACCAGGAGCTTTCCCTAAAACATTACGGCAACCCAGTGGTGGGCTCTTGTTTCCACATTATTGGTTTGCTGCGGAAAGTCTTCCCTTTGCTGCCAGATTCAACTAGAAAAACTTTGATACAGGCTCTAGTACTAAGTAGGCTGGATTATTGTAATGGACTATTGTTGGCAGCAAATGAAGGAGTCACTTCTAGACTACAGGTAGTCCAGAACACCGCTGCTAGCCTTGTCCTAAATCGGCCCCCTCGTACTCCTTCCAAACCCTTACTTAACAAGCTGCATTGGTTATCTATCAAACAGAGGGTGAAGTTTAAAATCTGCTGTGTTATAAATAAATGCTTACATGGGAGAGGCCCTGTATATCTTTCCAACAAATTCTGCCCCTATGTACCCATGCGCTCTCTGAGATCCAGTGAGCAGGCTCTGTTATGTGTACCCAGAGTAAAAAAAGCAAGACATGGAGACAGAGCCCTATCAGTTGCTGGTCCAACCCTATGGAATAGCCTCCCTACATCTTTGAGGCTATGTGACGATCATCTTCCTTTTAGGAGACAATTAAAAACCTTCCTATTTCAGAACTATTAAAATATACTGCTTGGATTTCCTCTTCTGCTGTAATATGGCCGTCTCAAGGCGCGGAGATACTCCTTCAGGAGTCGAGTACAGCGCGGTACAAACCCATAAATAAATGTGTGTGTCATGTGTTCCTATGAGCTTGCTATAGTTGTTCCGTGAAATGCATCTGCAGTTGCTGCATCCAACATGTGTGTGCGTGTCGATGGGCATGTCACACTATTACGCACACCAGGCCACATGTGGAATCAGACGTAACGGGTGTATGTATGCATCGCACATGGACTTGCGAGACAAGGACATATCTGCGTAGTCTCAATGTATGTGTGATCATTCCTGACATGTACCCCATCATGGCAAGGTGTGTGGACTGTCCTATTTCTAGGACATGTGACCTGTGCCTCTAGTGTTCCGCAACCTGTCTGTATGATGAAACATCCTTCTCATGCACATATGTGGTTGTCTGTCACTCCTGTAATGCGTCTGCCTGTTCACTTACACTGGCCCACAGCTAGTTCCATGGCATGTCATGTTGACCTTGAGCACCCACGTGTGTAGCTGACTGTTGGTAGGGGTGTCACCTGGCTGGCATACGTGTCCTGGATGCATTGCACAGTACAGACTCTGTAGGTAGCATATGTGCATTAGCTGTTGAACATGTGCTCAGTTCATTGACAGTGGTGTAGTGCTGTACTCAATCTTCGTTATTCCTTCCAAAATTCTGCAGAGCACCGCCTCTCCCCCGGCCAATGCCAGACTTGGCTGCCATGAGGGAACGTGACTGTATACGCCGCTACCGCTTCTCCCAACCGTTGATTGACATCTTGACCACAAGGCTGGAACCACACCTCCAACCTCTACACAGGTATCCTACTGCACTGACAGCCAAGATGAAGGTGATGGCAGCCCTACATTTCTTTGCCACGGGTACGTTTCAATTGACCATAGCTGATGTAGGTGGCATGTCCCAAACCATGTTCAGCCGTGTCCTGCATGATGTGTTAGAGGCCATGTTGTTACACCTGGATGAATTCATACATTTTCCAACTCGTGAGCAGTTGACAGGTGTCAAGGGTGAGTTCTATGCCCTGGGAGGGATGCCCCATGTCATTGGGGCCATTGATGGGACACATGTGGCTTTGGTACCACCACACGCACAGGAGGTAGCCTTCCGTAACCGCAAACATTACCACTCCATCAATGCCCTTGTGGTATGTCTTGCTAACATGATGATATCCCATGTCTGTGCCCGTTTTCCAGGATCAGCATACGATGCCTACATCATGAGGCGTAGCAGGGTGCCTGAAATGATGCTGCAGCTGCGCAACGAACGTGCATGTCTTGTTGGTGGGTATACTCTGTTAGTCCTGTATTTAGCGGTATCTTAATATCTAACTGCTTCTCCTGACCCACTTCTGTCCATGATGTTTCCATGTAGGGGACGCTGGCTATCCCAACATGCCATGGCTGATGACGCCGCTCGCAACCCCAGAACAGCCGCAGAACACCGGTACAACGACACCCATGGGCAGACGAGGCGCGTGATTGAGAGGACGTTTGGCCTCCTGAAGAGCAGATTCCGGTGCCTCCACAAGACCGGCGGCACACTCCCATATGCCCCGGTGAAGGTCTGCAAAATCTTCCTTGTGTGCTGCATGCTGCACAACATGGCAGTGGAGAAGGCCGTGCCACTCATCCTGGATCCGGATGAGCTGGATAATCCACCCGTGGATGATGAAGGGCTCGGGCACGGGGCAAGTGAGGATGAGGACATCCGGAGTCAGCTTATCCGCAACTTCTTCTCATGATGGTGAGTCCCTGTGTCTGAGTGTGCACGCTTAGAGCCTTGTGTGGCATGTGTTGCAATGTGTGTGTCGAGCTGACTGTGTGCTAAGTGACTTGGAGGTGTGTTCTGATGTGTCATTCAAGTGATGATGTCATTCCCCAAATTTTAGCGGGTACACAAAATTCATTATTAGCATGGTGACAACATAAATCCTGTAGAGTGCATGTGCATGTCTGCGGATTACTAGCTCTTCGCTGACTTGTTGTGTGTCTGTCCTCCCCAGGTTCCTGCGGCTGCCGTCTGCTCATGTCATCATTGCACTCCTGCTATTCCTCATGGGTATTGCAACGTGTGCTGGATCAGAGTTACATGCACAGACATGGTGAAAAGTCATTTTGGGTAAGGAGTGCAGCAAGGCGTTTTGTGGGTGGTACGTGTTTGTGATATGTGGGGACTGCTCCTGTGCATGTTGTGTTACCGTGCATACATGTCGACTCACCATGGGCCACCTGACGTGTTGCATGGCTCCCATGAATTGATAGTCACCCTTCCTGACAGTCATCTGTCATGGATTGTGGATTCTGATGAAGGCATCAATGTGTGTATAACGTCCCTCAGGAACATACGGGATGCTAATGGTGGACATGGTGTGGGACGTCCCCATATGAGGCTCAATGGACAATTGTACACTCTCCGTGTGCAGCAAGGGGTGTGAGGCTCAACCCCTTCACTTGTGTGCCAGCTCAGTAGGATTTGCCACATCTGTGTTTTGCAGGGGGTGTCCAGTGTAGGTCACACATGGTCAGCCGTATGACCTGTGATTCTGTTCCAATGGATGCAATTCCATTAGTGTGAGGCTGAGTAATAAAGGTGTTCGTCACACTCCAAGGTGCCTCGTCTCTGTCAATGCAGGTCTCTTGCCACTTTGCATGCGGCATCTCTGGCATACTTGCTGTCGATAATGCATAGGAGTCCATGTGTAGTTTAGCGACATGCATGCAGTTGCTCATGGATTAGGCTCTCTATTGGGCATGAAGTGCATGGTCGTGTATGTTTTTTGCTAGGTCGACCACACAATGGGCCATCACCAGCTGCTGAGGGTGTGTCTCCTGTGCGCAGGTCGCCCTTCAGTTTCTTGATCCGGTGTAATGGCTCTTTGGTGATTGTGCACGCATTGTCTCTGGGTGTGCCATGTGACACTGGACACTCCTAACTTTACACACGCGCCTGTTGCAGTTGTCCTTCTGACGTCCTAGTCTTTGTGTGCACAATGGGGCATTTTTCAGGGAGATGGCGCCTGCTGCTGCGGGCCCTGCACAAGCACCCAGTGGCCACACACACAAGATGGTGTGCATCATGTTTGGCTCGCTCACATATGCCATGCTAGTCCACAGCATCTGTACCTCATGCTGCAACGCCCTCTGCATTGTGCACATGATCCACAGATAGATCCACTCCAAGTTACGACAGACCATCCCCCAGGTCCATGACAACATCCGTCTCATATGCTGCCCTGCCCTCTACGAAGCAAGTACATCCGGACTCCCAGGAAACTAGTCCACTTCCAGGGGGCATCTGCACACCTCAGCTTCAACATCCCGCGCCCCAGCCACCTCACCGTCCACCATAGATAGCTGCAATGGATCACTGTCTGCTGCAGGATGACCACCACACTCCCCACCCACACTCAGGAGGCAGTCCACAACCCCGACCCCAAACCAACCTTGTACGTCGGTCATCCTAGATCCCGTTGGGCCATCTCCGTGCATTCAACCTTGCCCTGGCCACCGTTCTTCACATCCACCGTACTCCAGCATACAGGACATTGTTCTCCCACCTGGCCACACATACCTGGGACTCCCTCCCCGGGTACCTCCACATGGACCATGACCTCTACGCCTTGATGATGATCTCCCAAATAGGTCTGTCCGCACAGTTTAGCATGCCCCCCCTCAGCAGCCAGAGGCCATCACAGGTGAGTGTTGTGCTCCATGCCTACATTGAGTGATACCTTGTGACCCATGTGTGTCCTGTACCAGACTCTGATCCCAGGGTATGGATGGCTAGAGTTGGTTCAACACTCAGGCATAGTTTGACATTTACACACACATATGTCGTTGAATGATGCAAAATGACAGCAACATCTCATGTGCAGAACAATATGAATTTATTTTTGGTGGGGTGAGTCTTTTGGTAGATGTGCTGAGGTGCTCTACCGGGGGAATAGAATCCAAAGTTCACAGGAGGAGATGGCATCCTTGTCAGTTGGAGTCATCAGAGTCCAGACCACAGTGTTGGTCATCATTGGTCAGACTGTAACCAGCAAGTCCATGTGGCAGAGAATGTCATTGGGTGAGGTGCTGCTGTTGCGCCGGAGGGCCAGGGTCCAGGCCAGGTGACCTGGGAGATGGGGATGGTCCGCTGACTCTCACGGTCTTTTACGTGGACGACCCACCTTCCTCCGGGGACCCTCAGATGCAGGCCTTGACGATGTTAGGGATGCTCCGTCAGACGAATCCTCCTCCTCCTCGTCCCTCCCTGTGTCTGGTGCTGGTCTACGCCTGGTGGTACAGGGAGGGTTTGCCAGGCTTTGGGCGATCTGACGGAGTGATTGGCTCACGTCCCTGTGCACCGCCAGGAGCTCAGCCAGTCTTGCCTCCATCCGTCCTTGGTGTTGTTGATGACTGGCATGATGCTCGACCTGCAGGTTCTTCATCTCATTGAGGGTCCCCTGCATCCCGGAAAGTCTGGACATGACCTGGTCTATGCCTCTGGTGTCACGCGCCCAGGATGTTGCGTATGTGTGACATACCGGGGTCCTGAGCTGGCTGGTCAGGTTCTCGCCTCCGCCTGCCTCCACTCCCACCACCCCTGCCCACACGAGCCTGGCCTGCCGTTGTGGGCACATCGGGTCTATGGGACCCTGAGTGATGGCATTTGCAGGGTTGCCTGCCTCCTCCTGGGTGCCCGGAGAATCTTGTGCCTCCTGGTCAGACTGCCTGTGTTGTTCAGTGCGAGCAGGGCTCCTGGGTGTCTCCTGAGATGTGGCAGGAATGGGGGTGGGGGTTGTCACAGATGTACCTGACGCAGGTGCTGCAGGTGCTTGTACACCAGAGGGGCCAGGTTGGTCGGGGTCATCCACGGAGTGGTGAGAGTCGTCGCTGCCGGTAGGATCGTCTTCACGCGGTGCCTGGGACTGTGATTCTTCCCCCCCCAGTGTTGGGGGGAGATCATCGACGTTGCCCTGTGTGTGAGAGAGAGACAATGTTAATGGTGTTTCATGCCACATCCATGTTTCATACATATTCTAGTTGACACAGTTCACCCAGGTAGTTGGATGTTCCTAGCATTCCTCTCAGTGTCCACTTGGGGATGGGCATGTTGCGGGGGACAGATTGGGATGTTCTCCTGAGTGTGTGACCTGTAGGTAGTTGGCTCTGATGCTTACTTGGCTCTGGATTGGTCTTGTTGTGTCACATGTCCATTGTGGGAGTGTGTGAATCTGTTGCCTGCCCCGGGGGGTGTGCTTGTGTTAGGGGGGGGTGTGACCGGGCGTGCTGTTGTGTGTAGTGTGAGTTGTCATTGGGTCTCCCTGGTGATGTGAGTGTCTCCCCATGGTGCATGCTGGCATGTCAGTGTGTGTGAGTTCCTGTGCTAGATACCTGTGCTTGTGGAGTTGGTGTTTGAGTGTACAGTGGTCCCAGGAGGGCCTTGTGCTGCATACAGCAGGGCAAAGTGTCAGCTACCTTGTCAGTACTTTGCCAGTCCCTGTGCATTGTGCATGGGTATGTACCTATGCCATATGGGCTGAGGGCATTGGTGTCTGCGTCTCATTTTCACAATGTGTTGTGTGGGGCCCACCCTCCCAGCCTCCCGGACATCCAGTCTTGTGTTTGTGGTAGTTGTAGCCTTGGACATGGCCTTGCCTTGATTTGTGAAGGGTGAATGGTGACGTTAGTGGCATGGGCGTGGTTTTTGGGTGTGGTTGTGTGCGGTGAGTGCTTGGGGGTAGGTGCGTGCATTTTTTGTTGTTGGCAGGCGCGCAACACCCATTGGACTCACAGGGCTTCAGTCCCCCCCCCGTCGTGTGTGGCAGCCCGGGATGAGACAGCTTCCCGGCACACACACAGCCGCACCCGAGCACTTCACAGGTCTTTAAAAGACCATTTGCATGTTAACGAGGCCTCGCTGTTGTTTCACCCCTTTAAGAGCCCCTGCAGTTCCACTCTGCCTATGGCTTAAGGGATTCATCCCCCACCGAAATTTTTTCTTAGCCCCCCCCCCCCCCCCGCAATTTGACTCTAGTCGCGCCTCTGGTGGTTGGGGTGTGGATGCCATTCCCCCCAAGTTACTTGAGTTGTTTGTGTACTCACCAGGCTCTGCGACTCCTTCGACTCCGTGTAGTCCCACCGGCGGTAGCATGGCCATCACCTTCTCCTCCCAGGGATGGTAGTGTACGGGTCTGCGGGGCAGCCCACCTCCAGTGATGTTGGTCTGGGCATGTTCTTCGTTCATTTTCCTCTTGACCGCTCTGCGCAGATCGTACCACCTGGCTTGGCATTCATACCTGGTCCTTCGGACGGGCGCAACAGCATTCACCTTGTCGAAAATCCTCTGCCACATGGCAGATTTTTCAGCTATGCTGGTCTGTCTGACCAATGTTCCAAACAGCTGTGGCTCGACTCTGATGACTTTGTTGACAAGGAGCTCCAGCTCCGCCGTGGTAAACTTTGGATTCTTGTCTGTGGGCATGGTGTGGGGTATGGGTGTGGGTGTGGATGGTTGTGGGTGTGTGGGCGTGAATGTGAAGAGGGGGATGTTTGTGGAGGTGGTTGTGTGAAGGTGTGTGAGTGAAGGTGTAGCGAAGGTATGAGTTGTGTGGGGTTGTTTGTGTGTGGGGTCTGGCAGCAGTGGGTCTGTTGCAAAGGCTCATGGGTTGTGTGTGTAGGCCCTTTTTATTGGTCCATTTTTGGGTGTGGCTGTGTTTGAATTTTGTTGGGTGTGTTATAAGTGGTGGTTGTGAATTGGGGCCTCTGTTTGCCTGTTTGGATGTGCCAGGTCAGTCTTTGTGCTGTTTTACAGTGTCCTGGTTCTGTAAGAGTATTTTTCGCGTAGGTACGATCCGTACATACGTGATGCTGGGTGAGGGGGCTGGGGTACGGTGTTGGTGTGCGGCGCATGCATGCGGTGCAGGGGTACGGTGCGTACATGCGGTGGGGGGGCTGGGGGTACAGTGCGTACATGCGGTGCAGGGGTACGATGTGTACATGCGGGGGGGCTGGGGGTACAGTGCGTACATGCGGTGCAGGGGTACGGTGCGTACATGCAGTGGGGGGCTGGGGGCCAGTGCGTACATGCGGTGCAGGGGTACGGTGTGTACATGCGGTGGTACGGCACGTACATGAGGGGGTGCTGCGCGTACATGGGGGGGGTACGGCGCGTACAGTTGCGGGCCTGGGGTGCAGTGCGGACAGGGTGTTGTACGGTGCTGACATATTTGGGTGTGGGGGGGCTGTACGGCTCGTACACGGGCATGAGTTTACCCGTGTACATGTGTGCTACTGCGTTGGGTCCGTACGGGCCTTTTTACGTGCGACTGTGTGTTCGGACGGCCGGTCGGGATCGTACTTGCGCGCTCGGACTTGTGTTTTACGATTTGTAAGTGAAACTGTCCAGCTCACTTTCGTACACTTTTCCCGACGATATTCGGACGTGGACACTTTCCGTCGCACTCTCGTAGACTTTTCCCAACACTATTCGTAGTTCTTTATCACATCCCAATCGTACTTGGCAGTTTGTACGGTACTTGTGTGACTCTTACGTAAAAAAATACGGATACGAGTCGTACGCAAATTATTTTTAACGGATCGGAATCGGCACCAAAATGTTATTTGACCGTGGTTGATTTATCACATGAAATGATGATAGAATGACTATGATGGACAGTATGATTTGTGGGGTATATTACAATTTATTTAAATGAAAAACAAGTACCAAAAAAAATTATTGTGAGAATAACAGTGATAGGAGTGTGGATGAAAACAAACAATTAAAGTGAAAGAGACAAATATGGTGGATGAATGCATTGACCTAGAGTCCCTAGTTTCTGTGTACCAAAGTCCAAATCACTCCTCACATCAGAGTGGGAAATATGGGGAGGTCGAGTCAACATCATGAATGTGTGGCACACACAGCATGGACATTAGTGGCAAGGTGGTTCTCTGCCGGGGATTCTGGTCTTGCCACCCTTCCCTCCTGAAGGTTTAGGATGTCACCTCTTTCTAGGTGAGGGGGTGTCAGGAGCTACTGAGCCCAGGGTGCCTGTGTGTGTAAACTCCTCTGTCAGGGCCTCCCTTCCTGTGGCAGCTGCAGAGGTTGATGGTGGTGATGAGCTTGGCATACAGGTAGGGGGAGCTGTTAGCAGAACGTCCTACAGAGGGTGCTGTTGATATCCCTCAGCACCTCTACCATGGAGACCACCTCAGGACATAGGCAGGCCACCTTGGTACGGACCCCTGCCACCTCTGTGTGTAGGCCTGCAACCTCATTGCTGAGGCCGGCAACATCTCCACAGATGGCAGGGACCTCCTGGTATGTAGACTCATGCAACTTTGCTGACACCTTGCCCAACACACCTTGAGAGTCCTGGTACAGATCCAGAACCTGTGTTATGGCTGCCTGGGTGCCCATCTCATCAGTGGACTTATGCTGGGGATCCACATTGGCCCTCCTCTGACGTTTAGTCCCACTGCCCTCCGCGCTATACACAGACTGCACACTCTCACTGAGTTCTGGCCCCTGATTTACTGGGGTGGTGGTGGCTGTCTGAGAAGCCAGGACATGGGCAGGAGATGGTACTCCCTGTGCTAGGCGCAGTGGTTGTGGAGACAGATGTTGTCTGTGTTGTTCCTGCCACGGGAGGAGGAGTGGCCCCAGAGTGGCCAACTGTTGAGGTCTGCCCAGACTTCCCAGATGTGCTAGGCCACTCCTCGATGTCCAATGCTTCAGGAGCTTGTTGGTCACTGAGGGCTTCTTCATCTTCTTCGTCTTGGTCTTGGAAGGGACTCTGCTACACTTTCCTCTGTCTGCTCGGCAGCAGTTGCTGGGTCAGCTATGGATTTAAATGGAGATGAAAGTTAATGGCAGCATTTATGTGTGTACATCTAGAATATTTGTGTCCAGTCCATTGCAGAACTGAAGAACTGATAGCTGTAACTAGTGACTTAGATCATCTTTAACATTAACAATGGAAATCTGCAATTATTTTCTGTAATTTTTAAAAAAATGAAATCCTCGTTCTCTGGAAAGTGCTGTTTCCTCAGTTTGTCTTCAACAATTAGCTACACTGACAGGGTATGATTCCCAATGTATATCTATACATACAATAAGGCATATTGTTTGCTAAGTTGTCAACAATGACTTTGGATTAATAACTTTGTTATCAATTAACATTTTTGACTTGTGAGCATGGGCTCAGTTGGCACTGTTGTACACCTCAGTGTCTTGTTTGTCACACATTTTTTAGTTGTATAGACGGGTTATTCTGTAGCTCGGGCAACATAGTCCAGGGCTTTTGTGCATGATACCAACAACCTAAGCTGCCTACCTCAAATTGCATTTTTTTTTACATTTGTCTATGTGACAGATTTCATGTTTGATATTTTGTTTAGCAAGATGGATGCCAGGTGAGGAGGGAGGTGGGGGTGAGTAGTGTAGCATGCTGGGTGGATGTGAAGAGAGCAGGCCTTGTGATAGATGTGGTCAAGGGGATCTGACTTTAGCAGAGGCTGAGAAGAGTTGAGCTCCTTGAGTGGTGTTAGTTCAGTAGCAAGATGGCTGCCGGGTGAGGAGGTGGGGTGAGTAGTGTATTATGCAGGGTTGAGGGGAAGAGAGCAGGCCTCAGGGTAGATGTGGTCAAGGGGATTTGACTTTAGCAGAGGCTGAGAAGAGTTGAGCTCTTTGAGTGGTGTTATTTCAGTTGCAAGATGGCTGCCAGGTCAGGTGAGTGGGGGTGAGGAGTGTAGCATGATGGGTGGAGGTGAAGAGAGCAGGCCTCATGGTGGATATAACCTGAGGGATGTGAATTTAGCACAGGCTGAGAAGAGTTCAGCTTCTTGAATGGTGTTAGTTCAGTAGCAAGATGGCTGCCAGGTGAAGAGGGAAGGGAGAGTAGCGTAGCATGCTAGGTGGAGATGAAGAGAGCAGGCCTCATGGCAGATGTGGTCAAGGGATGTGTCTTTAGCAGAGGCTGAGGGAAGTGGAGCTCATTGAGTGGTTTTAGTTCAGTAGCAAGATTGCTGCCAGGTGAAGAGGGGAGGGTGAGTAGTATAGCATGCTGGGTGGAGATGAAGAGAGCAGGCCTCATGGCAGATGTGGTATAGGAGATGTGACTTTAGCAGAGGGTGAGAAGAGTTGAGCTCCTTGAGTGGTGGTAGTTCAGTAGCAAGATGGCTGCCAGGTGAGGAGGTGGGGTTAGTAGTGTAGCATGCTGGGTAGATGTGAAGAGAGCAGGTCTCATGGTAGATGTGGCCAATGGGATATGACTTTAGCAGAGGCTGAGAACAGTTGAGCTCCTTGAGTGGTGTTAGTTCAGTAGCAAAATAGCTGCCAGGTGAAGAGGGGAGGGTGAGTAGTGTAGCATGCTGAGTGAAGGTGAAGAGAGCAGGCCTCATGGTAGATGTGGTCAAGGGGATGTGTCTTTAGCAGAGGCTGAGAAGATTTTAGTTCCTAGAGTAGTGTTAGTTCAGTCGCAAGATGGGTGCCAGGTGAGGGGGGTGAGGAGTATAGCATGCTGGGTGGAGGTGAAGAGAGCAGGCCTCATTGTAGATGTAGTTATTTGTTACTTTACTGATGAGTATTCTACCATAGCTATATATTATACAGATATTTGATTTGACACAGATTTACATGATCCCACATTACATGCTTCCATTCATGTAGGATTTGATGCAGCACTTCCAGACAGTATTGGAATATGATACAATTTTTGCAGTGAATATCTGTAGTGCAATTAGCAAACAATGTGCTTTGCCACATACAAACCAACTTTTGAGATGGATTCTACGTGCCATGTTCAGGGTGTAGATGTTAATGAGGACGGGAAAGGCCTATTTACTAGCAGACAGGACATTGTGATATTGTGTCAGTTCTTGTAGTATGATTTACCTGAGTCCATTCCTCCAGGTATTCCTCCGGATGTAGGATGGCCAAGTATGTCTCCTCCCAGGGCAGGAGGTGTACTGGCACGCTGGAAGGACCACTGCCAGTCCTCCGTGGGTTCTGGAGGTAGTCGCTATACGTCTTGCGAACCTTCTTTCGGAGGTCGTTCCACCTCTTCCTAATATCCTGCTGTGTACGAGGGGTGTTACCAACAGCATTCACATAGTTGACTATCCTCTCCCACTTTTCTGATCTCATACTGTGAGGAGCTTCTGGACTTGGGTACCAAAAATTTGGGGCTCTACTATAATGATTTCATCCACCATGGCTCCTAATTCCCCTTCACTAAAGGCTGTTTTTTGGGGGCCATAGTGAGGAAAGAAATAAAATGTTAAGGTAGTAACTTCAAAGGAATATATAAGAAGGGAATGACTGGTTAGGTTGTGCAAATGGAGTTAAAAGAGTGGTGGTGGTTAATGAGTGATACTTTAGAAATAATAGATTGAAATGTGTATTGATAGCTGCTCTGTCTAGAATGGCAAAGGATGTCGGTCAAGTTAGGTGTGTGTTTAACTGTGTGGTTTGCAGGCGTGGTCACTTGTGATGCGATTTCCAACGTTGGGTATTTGCGTCCAGCCAATAGTATTTTTTTCTGCATTTTTTGGTTCCTCGCACAATGACAAAAGACCGCCGTTGGGTGTCCACTGCTGTGAGACAGCCAATGTCACTTTGTATTCGTAATACATTCAGCAATGGAAACGCTATCCTGGCGGGGTCCACCGGATCACCGCTGACAAATCAGCCCACCGTGACTATGCCGCAAAACCGATGACACGATCTCCAGGGTGGCGGTTTGTGTTTTGGAATGCCCAACTCATAATAAGACAGGCGGCGGCATGGAGTAGATGAACGCGGTTCTCTGGCAGTCTGACCGACAAACTCATAATTGGCCCCTATGTGTATCCCCTATAGTGGCTTATACTTTTACTAGATTTGGGGTAAGTTCGAATCACTTCCATCTTTCCATCTTTTGACATGGAGCTTATACTTATTCATTTGATATATTAATTGACTAGATTTCTCAAACTGCAGGCTGTATCTGACTCCCAACTCTTTCTTCATTATTCTGCAAATGTATGCATTTCAATCACACGGTTGTGTCTACAATCAGACAAGCTTTTTCTATTTCTGTTAAATTCTTGATATGATTCCTGTGAGAAATTGGGTTGCTGGTTGATTGGGATGTGAGCCCTGGTCAAGCAACAGCCATAATCACTTGCAGGGTGAACCAGAAAAAAATCACTATATTAACCTGTGCTTAACCCTGGGTAGTTTGGCACAAAAAACAGTCAAGCTAACCTTAGAGGAATTGTTTAAAATATTTATGCAGCACACAAACAGTAATAAAGTGAAAACACAACACGTGAAAAATCCCAAACCAATTTTGAAAAATTGAGTACATTTTAATACACCAAGATGATAAAAATCCAATCAATAGAACTGGAGTTATGAATGTGAAAACTAGCACGTAAAAGATCAAAGAGCCGACTGAGAAATCTAGTCGCGTGGGACCGGGTCAAGGTCGAAAAAGATGGCCACCCACGATGGAGCATATTTCAGATACAAGAAGTGGATTGGACTTAGAGCCTAATTACAATTTCGGGCGGACGTTTGCGATGAGGGAACCGCCTGACCATAGGTACGGTCGCAAACTTCCATTTTACAGTGGGAGCTTGTGCGGCAGTCTGAAACTGCCCGCAGCCCAAACTCCCATTATGAAATGGAAGTTTTTGCACATCGTGAGGTGCCTGCCACATGGTGCAGGGATGTGAAGGAGAGCATGTGCCCCCCAGGGCCTCAAACATTGGGCCAGGGGAGAAAGGGACCCCAGCTAGGGTTCCCCAAAGTCGCTGACAGCCTTTCCATGTTGAAAAGGCCAACATGGGAAGGCTGTGGTAAACTGACATCATAATCCCGATGGCGGCAACACCGTCATTAAGGGATTATGAGCTGCTTCCCAACAGCTAACGGGCTCCCTGAGCCCGTCGGAACCCAGTTAGTTTTCCAGGCCAGTTTACAATTTGACCGCCGACATTATAATTTGGCAGTCGGAATGTAAACCTACCATGTCAGGCGATAGGCCTCCGATGAGAAGTCGGAGGCTTAAAGACATACATGGTAATTAGGCCCTTAGTCTCTAAAATGGAAGTCGAAAATCTTGAGCGGGATGAGGCAGAGAGCTGTAATCAAAGATAATTTCACGAGGCTGGATACCCATTTGGCAAAGGACTGCTGACAAGGATTTGCTGCTGCAGAGAAGAGTGAAGTGGGTGAAGCTGTAAAGACAATCCCACCGGTGATGCAACTCGGATGGATAGATGAGCAGGTTGCCCCCGATCTCCTCTTGGTTCTCAGAGCCGTTTTTGGCCAAAATTATGTCCTCAGTTTTGGGATATGGCCATCTGGGCACCTTTAGCGCCACAAACAAAGGGTCACTCTTGGGGATTCAGGACTCACTCAGGCTGGGTCCATGTGCAGGCTCAAGATGGTGAGAATCTTTTGTGGCCCTGTGGCTCTGAACAGGAGGCCAGCAAACTAGCCCTTGGAGTCACTCTGGTAGTTCTGATTTCAGGTGAAGATTCAGGGCTGAAAAACCAGGCTGGCCTCTGAGGGTTTAAGGCAGGCTCCAGGCAACAAAGCTGCCCTTCTAGATACAGCAAAGGAGTGTTGCAGAGTGTACAGCAAGTGACAGCAGTAGGCAGGGACTTTGAGAATCCTTCTGCAGATCCAGGAGTAAACTAAAGAGTGGATCTCAAGGTCCTATTTTTATAGCCTGGTGCCTTGTTTC
The DNA here is from genome assembly GCF_964204655.1 of Triturus cristatus. Lineage (NCBI taxonomy): Eukaryota > Metazoa > Chordata > Amphibia > Caudata > Salamandridae > Triturus > Triturus cristatus. Next base: position 287,488,413 of record NC_140591.1, on the reverse strand, counting down.
TGGAAGGTGGGAGAAGCGCCTAGAAAGCTTCTTCAAAGTGCATGAAATTTCCTGCCTCTTCTGCCCTGGCTCCAAGCTAGCTACAGTAACAATGCAGAGGTGTTAGGTACTTTGGTGAAGGCAGAGCATACCCTATTCAGTTGCAAGTGGGCCTGTGCTTAGCTCCACCCCATCTTGCCAGCAGATGGCCCATTGAAGCACACATAATCCCTCTATTGTGTGACTGTCTGAGAGGGTGTTCAAACAAAATATTGAGTCAATAATTTTGACCTATACAAATATCGAGTGCACAGAAAAATCGTGAGCAAGAATATCAATTTAAAGGTAGGTAATATCAATATTAAAATATTATTGTTAATAATATCGATTTTTTTAATTATTTTTGTGTATTTTAATGTATATGTTATTTGTATATGCTTTAAAATGTTTGTTCACATATTTTTCACTTTTTAATATGGTTTGTACATTGATAGTAGTTTTTAAATTTAATGTAATAGTTTTTTGTTATTTGTTATTTTTAGTACTGTAGCGGGTTGTGGGGTTTATGGGGGAATAGGGTGGCAAGTAAATTAAATAAAAATAATTAATACACTTTCTACAATAATATTAATTATTAAATTGATAATTATTTATGATAATTGTACAATAAATATATTTTTGTAATTAAGATTTATGTGTGTGTTGTGGGTTTTGTGGGGGTATAGGGTAGGAAGTAAATTAATTATAATTAATTAATAATACATTTTTAATTACTATTAATTGTTTAAATGATAATTATTTAGGTAAATCATCTAAAACATTTTTTTAAGTTTGAGGTGTGATTTCTGTGTTTTGTAGGGGTGTAGGGTGGGAAGTTAATTATAATTTATTAATAAATCATTTCTAATTATTTTTTATTATTTAATCGATAATTATTTATGTTAATTATATAAACCATTTTGTTTAAAGTTACATTTAGCGTGCAGGTTGTTTGTTTTGTTTGGGTATAGGATGAGAAACAAATTAATTATAATTATTTAAAAATGATTTATCAGTATAAATAATTATTTCATTGATAATTAATTATGTAAATTGTGTAATATATATATTTTGGGAGAGGTTTTTTGTGGTTCTTTTTTATAGGTAAAGGAAAAGTAGTAAATTCAAATAATTAATGATTATTGTTAATTTTAAATAATTGTTTAAATGATAAATAATTACATAAATGTGCTATTAAAATGTTGTTTAGGTTATATGTGTGAGCTTAAATTCTTTAATTAATGTTTTTTTAAATTTATAAATTAGATGAGGGAGGGTTGTTTTTTGTATGGAGAAAGGGTGGAAAGATAATTAAATGTAATTATCTTATTATTAGTTATTTATTATTAATACTTTAATAGATATTTAATCATATAAATAGTGAAAATAACTTACATTTAAATATTAATTTTAGATGTGTGGTGTGTAGCTTGTAGAGGTATAAGGTAGAAAGTTATGTAAGTAATAACAACTTTAAAAAGAGTAAATTTATTTTTTAAATTGTAAATTATTATTGTATGTGTTAATTGTGTTATGCTTTTTAATTGTAAATAAATTGTACATAATAGTGTATTTAATGGTTTTTATTATTTTGACAATAGATTTTGGTATTTTGATTAAAAAAAATCTGTATTAATTTGTAATATGTATTAAACATTGTAATAAAAATGTAGTTTGTTAATTAAAAAATATATCTTTTTTATATTTAATTTTTTTTATTTTTTGTAATTTACTGTAGTTTCGAAATTATTTATTTTACTTGAAGTGAAATAGTCTGTTTCTAATGCTGCATATGGGGCAGTGGCAGTAGTGAATTTTACCCCTCCGCAATCCAACATTTGCCCTACTGTTGCAGTGACTGGAGTGGTAATAGTACATTTTACCCCTCTGTACACCAACCCTTTCCCTACTGTTACACTGACTGAAGTGTGAATAGTAAATTTGACCCCTCCGTAATACAACACTTTCCCTACTGTTGCACTACTGGAGTGGGGTTAATACATGCGCAATCCAACACTTTCCCTGCTGTTGCACTTATTGGAGTAGAAATAGTAAATGTTCCCCCTCCACAATCCAACACTTTCCCTACTGTTGTACTGACTGTAGTGGGAATAGTACATTTTACCCCTCCAACATCTACTACTTTCACTCCTGTTATATTGAATGGAGTGGGAATAGTAAATTTAACCCCTCCGCAATCCAACACTTTCCCTACTGTTGCATTGACTATAGTTACACCTCCTGAGTTCAATACTTTGGGGCTCATTACGATGTCGGACGGAAAGCCTCCGCCCGACACCGTCTCAGATTCGGGACCGACCGACTTGTGGTCGGCAGTTACCACAGCTGGATTACGATGCGACTGAATACTGTTCGGTCAGATTTCCATTGTTTCCTATTGTTACACCCGAGAACTGGCCATAACACAGGCGCCTATGGGGAAATGTGGTGTGTGTGGAAAACCCTGCACCCTGTTGCAGGCACCCCATGGTGCCTGCCACATGGTGCAGGGTTTTACAGGTGGGTACCTCAGGTAGCCCCCCGGCCACCAACCGTAGGCTGCCGTGTCTAGAGGGCCACACCAGGGGCCCAAAAGTCACTTTCCGACAGCCTTTCCGTGTCAGACAGGCCTACACAGAAAAGCTGTTGGAAAGCGACTTCGTATTCCTGACAGTGTATATGCCATCAATAGAGGGGTAACGGTGCTGTTCCGACAGGAATACTCCGAGAGTCGGTCGGAACCGAGTCGGAATCACCGTCCGGTTTAAGTTCCGACCATGAACATCGTAATCGGTTGGTTGGACTGTAAACCGACTGAGTTGGTGGGAAGAGCTCCGATGCGGTCGGGAAGATTCCGACTGTCGGGCGGAGGAATTCCATCTGACATCGTAATGAGCCCCTATGTGTACTATTTATAATTTGTAGTTGAAATAGTATATGCACTAATTTTAGAAAAAACATTCTGTTTACTTTGTTTCAATTTACATTAATATGCTTTTGGTTATTTAAAATTATAATATTTATAATTATTAATGGTTTCATATTTTATTTTTTTTGTAAATTCTAAATTTTTATTTTGTTTGAGTTTTTAAAAATATTATGGGGTCTATTACGATCTCGGTTGTAAAGCCTCCGACCATAGGCTTTACGACCAAGATCGTCGGTTTCAATTCTGACCAGCTGATTATAATGCAGTCGGTCAGAATTGAAACTGGCTGGACAGTCTGGCTGGCTTCCGACAGGCTCCAGGAGACTGACCCGTAATCTCATAGGAAGGCGTTTCTGCCTTCGGGATTCATGGGCTTTCCGACATGGAAAGCCTGTCGGAAAGAGAGCACTAGGGCCCCTATCAGGGCCCCCTTTTCCTTGCGACCTTCGGTTGGGGGCCAAGGGGGCACCTATAGTGGCCCCCGTTAATCCCTGCACCCCGGGGCAGACACCTTGAGGTGTCCTGCCACGGGATTCAGGGATTAATACAACCTCCCATTTCCCTATGGGAGCTTGTGCTACTGCCGGAACACTTGCTCCCATAGAAAAATGTGGAAATGCGACCACACCATGTGCGGTTGCATCATAATTAGGCGGTTGGGAACACCGACCGGAAGTGGGTCGGAATCACTGACTGAAGGTCGGTCGTTCTCGTTTCCGCCATGGTGTTGGTCGGAGTTCCATAATGTAATAAGCCCCTTTATGTTATTGGATATATGTATATCTATTTATTTTTTATATTATCATATTTAATATTATTTTTACATTAGATATATGTAAATAAACATATATATATATTAATATATAGGTTTGTTTTAATTTTCCATGAATAATAATTGATATAGTTTTAAAAAAAGTATTACTTACATTTTATTTTGATTATATTAGTATTAATATTTAATTTAATTAATGTTTATTATTTAAATTTACATATATTTAAAAATCGATATTATAGACACATTTATTAGTGAAAACAATATTTTGTCGATTTTTTTTAATTTTAATTATAAGTATGAGTTGATATAATTTTTTTGATTCAATATTTTTTTAAGTAGATATTTTGTACTCAATATTTTGTCAGTTAGCCATTTCAGAGGAATTCACAAAATCTAACTGTCAGCTATGCCTAGTCATGTAACCCAAGACAGGCTGCAGACACTAAGGGGCCGATTCCGATCCCGATCCGGTAAAACCCATGTACGAATCGTCGTATGGAGCGTTTTCACCGTCCGACTCGTACCCGGGAAAAACACCGTACAAACTCGCAAGTACGATTCGCACAGAAACACCATTTCCGTGCGAGTCGTAAAAAACACCGACCGGCAAAAAAATACATACAAATCTGATTCTGGACGGCGCATACGCGACGTCCGGACGGAGTCAGGCAGCTTTCTACGGACCAGCAAGTACGATTCGTGCCGACGTCACTCCGCACGCAGCAGTTTTTACGGGAGCCAAAAACTGCCGGGAAATTGAGGACGACGCGAAAAACGATCCCCGGTACGCGACGGACAGCGATGGACCCCAACCTACGCGTCATCCCGGCCCTCATAGCCTACCACCTCGTGTACAGAAACCGACGCAGATGCCGCAGAAGGTCAGAACAACCCCCAGGGGCAATGGGGGGGGGGTGTCTGTGTGTGCAAGGGGCAGGAAACATAACCCACACCCCACAAATTAATAAAACAGCATGCACATTAACTACCTCCATGGTCTGGTCACTTCGGGGGGCGTGTCCACCAATACCACGTCCCGCCACTACGGAAGTGGACGTGGACACGTACCCGTCTCCACCATAATGGTGTTACGGCATGTACCCATGCCCCCAGAGCGTGGGTACGGTCCGTACACGCGTACCCCTACATCACCACTACAATGGTGGTACGGACCGTACCCACGCCCCCAGAGCGTGGGTACGGTCCGTACCACCATAGTAGTGGTGATGTAGGGGTACGCGTGTATGGACTGTACCCACGCCCCCAGACCGTGGGTACGATCCGTACCACCATAGTAGTGATGATGTAGGGGTACGTGTGTACGGACCGTACCCACGCCCCCAGAGCGTGGGTACGGTCCGTACCGCCATAGTAGTGGTGATGTAGGGGTACGCGTGTACGGACCGTACCCACGCCCCCAGAGCGTTTGCACGGTCCGTACCACCATAGTAGTGGAGATGTAGGGGTACGTGTGTATGGACCGGACCCACACCCCCAGAGCGTGGGTACGGTCCGTACACGCGTACCCCTACAGCCCCATAACATGATGGACACAAGGTGTACACACGCCACGGATGCAGGCGTACGGCTTGGTGCAGCACATCAGCTGTAAATTGGGTGTGGTGTATGGCCAGGACAGCAGTGTACCACAGCAAGGGTGCAAGTGGGTGGGTGGGTGCCTATCACTCCCAGCAGTGCCCAGACATATGAGGGGTGGGTGCATATCACTCCCAGCAGTGCCCAGACATATGAGGGGTGGGTGCCTATCACTCCCAGCAGTGCCCAGACATATGAGGGGTGGGTGCATATCACTCCCAGCAGTGCCCAGACATATGAGGGGTGGGTGCCTATCACTCCCAGCAGTGCCCAGACATATGAGGGGTGGGTGCAGAGTACTCCCAGCAGTGCCCAGACATATGAGGGGTGGGTGCAGAGGACTCCCAGCAGTGGCCAGACATATGAGGGGTGGGTGCATATCACTCCCAGCAGTGCCCAGACATAGGAGGGGTGGGTGCCTATCACTCCCAGCAGTGCCCAGACATAGGAGGGGTGGGTGCAGAGTCCTCCCAGCAGTGCCCAGACACAGGAGGGGTGGGTGCAGAGTCCTCCGAGCAGTGCCCATACATATAAGGAGTGGGTGCTTATCACTCCCAGCAGTGCCCAGACATATAAGGGGTGGGTGCAGAGGACTCCCAGCAGTGGCCAGACATATGAGGGGTGGGTGCATATCACTCCCAGCAGCTCCCCGACAAATGAGGGGTGGGTGCATATCACTCCCAGCAGTGCCCAGACATAGGCGGGGTGGGTGCCTATCACTCCCAGCAGTGCCCAGACATAGGAGGGGTGGGTGCAGAGTCCTCCCAGCAGTGCCCAGACACAGGAGGGTTGGGTGCAGAGTCCTCCCAGCAGTGGCCAGACATATGAGGGGTGGGTGCATATCACTCCCAGCAGTGCCCAGACATATGAGGGGTGGGTGCATATCACTCCCAGCAGTGCCCAGACATATGAGTGGTGGGTGTAGAGGACCCCCAGCAGTGGACAGAGACATGGGGGTGTGTACATCACCCTCCGATGAGCAAAACTCCATGGGTGCATGAAGGCATACACAATGTGCGCCAATGTTGAGAGTGCCATGACAACACATCACTGACTGCAGTGTCCCACTCCCATGAGGATTGATGTCCTTCCCCCACTGCATGACACACCCCATGTGGGTGTGATGACAAATTACACATGCATACCCACCCCTGGCGGAGGCAGCACAATACACACACTGAGATCATGCAACAAAACTGTATCCTCATGTCAAACACCACTAAACTAAGAGAGCCTAAGAGAACACACACTGTCACCCACATTCCAGGAATGATAGGAATGTACAGGTGCTGGGGCAGCCAACAAGTTGTAGCCTCCCATGGAAGGAAAAGGGAGGAGTACACACAGATTAAATGCCCACAATTGTCAGCCAGGTGCCCAAATACCCTGCAGAACACGTAACACATGTGTGTGAGGCAGGGAGTACACACATGCATAGTGCGGAAAAGGTAAAATGTCCACATGAAGTCATGTCAATATACTCCATACACAAGTACAGTGTCCAGCAAGGATGCCACAAACGATGCAGGTGGAGACATAGCAGAGCATGCATGGCCAAAGTCGAAGGGATGTGTCACACACCGAGGAAATGTTGACAAAGCTCAGCACAACAATTGGGAAACACCCTTCAGGGAAGATGGCAGGTGCCACAGAGTAAGGAACACAACTTGGGACAATGTCAACATGCAGTAAGAGCTAACATGACCTAAGAATACATGCTGTCACCTTGTGACGGCATGCAGATACCAGGGTCCACCCCATGAGCAGCACACTACGACATTTCCCAGACACACAACACATCAGCACCACCCCAACTCAGGGAGCAGCAGCACCAACAGCAATACCAGAAAAGCCATAGTGTGCAAAGGAAAAACAAAAAACCACATTCAGCATTTCGAAGAAAAGTAGCTACAGCACACTATTCACCAAGCCCATGGGCCAAGCCAGATGCGAAGTCCTGGGGGGGTACACGTTGGGACGCGTCTCCCCTAGCTTGCCTTCACAGTGCACTGTACCATATCATCCACAGAATGGGGGGCATCATATGGGGGGAAGAACCAGGCACTGCAGGGACAGGAGGGGCACGGGTAGGTGTCGTGGGTGCAGGGACAGACGGCTCCACCACAGGGGGTGGGGCAGCGCCAAAGGAGGAGGTCAGTATGGCGCTACACACGGCAGCAAGCTCTTCCAGTGTCTCCCCTGCACCCGAAGGAACCACAGGCCCCAAGGAGGGGGGGTCGGTGGGATGGGTCGCAGCGCAACTGGGGGAGGGTGTGGACGGGGGGGGGAATCAACTACCCTGGCTGGGCAATCCCTCAAACGCCTGCGGGGTGGTGTCACACTGGGGCTGAGGGACGGACTGGCCATGAAGGACTTTCTGTCCACAGACTCTGCATTGATGGCAGCAGGAGAGACAGGGGCAGGGGGTGCGGTGCCTGGCACGAATGAAACATGTTTGGTGTACCACAAACTCCCCTCAGAACCCAGAACCCCTTATCCGACTAGCTTAGTGTCCCATTCGTTAGCCGAGGTTGAGCTTGGCGGTCCCAATGTATGGACAACCCAGAACAAGCGCATGACAATATTCTCAGGAATGGTGGGAATCAGACATACCAGTTCGTCATTATTCTCAGATCAGTCCACAACAGAATAGAAACAGACACGGTAAAGTTGAAAGAGTTCATTCGTTGAACCTCGCGTCCTAAGATGCAGTACTGTGGCTAACATAAGCAGACAAATGGTTAAGTTCAGAAGCATCAGCATTGTTGCAATATCATAGACAATGAAAGGAGCAATCATGAGAAAATGACAGTGGAAACAGCAACCTTCCTGTCGCCAGTAAACCAATAGTAGTATCATTCGACTAATAGAAGCTCTCTAGACTTGAACGGGGGACCCCCCACTGTACAGATCAGCTCAGTGGTCTCACATCACAGGATCATCTAGTCTCTTCTCCTGTGAAAGTTCCCCATCACAATGGAACTCAAACGTGCTGCACTGCAATATGGCAAGCATTCGTCTATCAGGTACCTGCAGCTGCGTGCATGTAATGGCTAAATAGTGGGCCGATCAACCTGCACACAACAACATGCGCCGTCTAGTCACCCAGACTGTTTGTGTACACAATGTACAGTACAAGCTCGCTGCCCACTGTGAAGAATGTCAAACAACAGACAGTCCTCATGTGAAGCAAACTCGAGTAGGCATTTCAAAATTGATAACACGCAACTACAGTGTCGCGTGCAAAAGCAGCAAAATTGGCAAGATGGCTCACTAACAACTAACGCGGTGGTGCCAACTTAGCATTGCACATAGGGAGATAGGAATCATCACTACACCCCCCCCTTGTACGTACCACAAACCACTAGGGGTGCAAAATCGAGAACGCAGAGTTCAAGTTTGATAGAGCGGAACCAAGGGCATGAACTGGAAGTCCAGAGAAGGGAAGCGAAAAAGCCAGAAAAGAGATGTCAATCATGAACGATGTTGCAGGGAAATGAACCATGTAAAAGGGGAAAAAACATAACATCGATGGATGCACCATGAAATGAGCAGGGCTCAAGTCAATCCATCAAGGTATAAGCACAATAAGTTGCAACAGCTTCCAAGAGGAAATCATTAGAACGTTCCGCAAAAATATCTGCCATCCAGCTCAGCAGGGGGAAAGAACACACGTGTTCCTCAACAATCGGGGCATACAGCACCATTTGTGGACAACAGGTGGGGACATCAAGATAACTTTTGGATAAGAATTCAGCTGCAGCGGTTCCAATGTCCCAATTCCCTAGGACTCCATGTGCTGCAGCACAGGCCATAATCCTGATGCCAGAACAGTCCAACTCATGAGCCACTAAGGGGCTCATCAGTCGATCATAATCCGGGTCAGGAGACACCGAGTTAGACAGGCACAAATCCAGAGCCCATTCGAATGGACAATCTAGGCAATGAAAGACAGGTTGCACGCAGGTAAAGAAGGGAAACCGGAAGGACAATCCATAGGCACTGCTTAAGGTCGCCAGCGGCAGAGTGCCGTAGAATTCAAGCATCTGTTTCCGAAGATGGAGCAGCCGGTGCATGCTGTCTTGTAACGCAAGTTGTGAAGCCACAGCGTAGTACGCAGATCAATAATAGCACCCCAGCCACGAGTGCGAGAAGCAAAGGGAGACCTCCGAAGACGCTAAAAAAAATCGAATGATGAAATGCGGGGATCACACCAAACAAAGTATGAAAGGAGGTCACGAGGCCGGATCCCACTATTTAGGAAAAAAACATTCAGGCCACTTGTTGACGAGGCATGAAAGATAGTCTGAATCCGAGTCCCAAATATGTAGTGGGAGATCAGTGTCCAAAAGCGCTTGCACCTCTGTGCGCGTGTGTGCTACGTGAAGGACAAATGTTTCTTGGGATGAAGTCAACACGACTTGTTTTTGAGACAATAGAGCCCTTATTCTGCTCATCTTGTTGAACTCTGCTTTCAAGGTTGGAATGGAAGGCCAGATGGATACAACGAGCCGGCCATGCGGGGGTGGGAAAAGGACGTAATGACTGAAATCCACTCGTAGTGATACAGTCACGATGTGAGGAATTCCCGGAAGCATCCCACAGCAAGCTTCATCATTGAACAGCACATAATTACCGTTAGCAAGCAGCGTACAAGACGGGGTCATAACTGGCACACGAATCCCTTTCAAAATACAAGCTAAATCATGAGCGTGCATGTGACAAGCACCATGCAATTGAATTTGCCTACACACCACAGAATGATCCGGAGTGGAAGTGCACCCTTCAGCTTTTAAATACACCTCCTTGCCCTCGCTAAAACACCTGTTGTCGCCTAGCACGGACACAAGGGACCCAAGCAAGTGGAGGGCGGTGATGGGAATGGACAGGTCCTCTGCCTGACTCCCCTCGGCCTCCGTGCCACTTGCTGCGCCAGACTCCCCAGCACTGGTGGCCCCGGTGCCGGATCACTCCCCCACGTCCGTGGCAGTGTCTCCCTCGGTTTCCCCCGACGATGCTGTGGGCAAGGTGAAGAGACAGGAAATGATCAGACACCTGTATACATATGACACATGAGTCCAAACTACATAGGACACAGCGCATAGCATGAACAGCAACATGAGTGACATCTACAATACTACAAACATATGTAGGCCCTGCACCACACAGTTGGTTTACCCACCATGCCACTGGGAAACAATGGGGAGCATGACACAACAGCAAATTACTTGATATCAATTTATACAGAGGAGCTAGTCTCTGGGGACAGTCGAGCACTGCATCACTGGCATGGCACAGTCACCTACACCGCAACTGTCCCCTGATGCCAGGGACACGGATAATTACCCCTGAGATGTAACTACCGGCGTTGCACGATGTGACTATGTCGTGTGTGTGTCATGTGTTCCCATGAGCTTGCTGTAGTTGTTCCGTGACATGCATGTGCAGTTGCTGCATCCAACATGTGTGTGCGTGTCGATGGGCATGTCACACTATTACGCACACCAGGCCACATGTGGAATCAGACGCAACGGGTGTATGTATGCATCGCATATGGACTTGCGAGACAAGGACATATCTGCGTAGTCTCAATGTATGTGTGATCATTCCTGACATGTACCCCGTCATGGCAAGGTGTGTGGACTGTCCTATTTCTAGGACATGTAGCCTGTGCCTCTAGTGTTCCGCAACCTGTCTGTATGATGAAACATCCTTCTCATGCACATATGTGGTTGTCTGTCACTCCTGTAATGCGTCTGCCTGTTCACTTACACTGGCCCACAGCTAGTTCCATGGCATGTCATGTTGACCTTGAGCACCCACATGTGTAGCTGACTGTTGGTAGGGGTGTCACCTGGCTGGCATACGTGTCCTGGATGCATTGCACAGTACAGACTCTGTATGTAGCATATGTGTATTAGCTGTTGAACATGTGCTCAGTTCATTGACAGTGGTGTAGTGCTCTACTCAATCTTCGTTTTTCCTTCCAAAATTCTGCAGGGCACCGCCTCTCCCCCGACCAATGCCAGACTTGGCTGCCTTGAGGGAATGTGACTGTCTACGCCGCTACCGCTTCTCCCAACCGTTGATTGACAACTTGACCACAAGGCTGGAACTACACCACCAACCTCTACACAGGTATCCTACTGCACTGACAGCCAAGACGAAGGTGATGGCAGCCCTACATTTCTTTGCCACGGGTACGTTTCAATTGACCTTAGCTGATGTAGGTGGCATGTCCCAGACCATGTTCAGCCGTGTCCTGCATGATGTGTTAGAGGCCATGTTGTTACACCTGGATGAATTCATACATTTTCCAACTTGTGAGCAGTTGACAGGTGTCAAGGGTGAGTTCTATGCCCTGGGAGGGATGCCCCATGTCATTGGGGCCATTGATGGGACACATGTGGCTTTGGTACCACCACACGCACAGGAGGTAGCCTTCTGTAACCGCAAACATTACCACTCCATCAATGCCCTTGTGGTATGCCTTGCTAACATGATGATATCCCATGTCTGTGCCCGTTTTCCAGGATCAGCACACGATGCCTACATCATGAGGCGTAGCAGGGTGCCTGAAATGATGCTGCAGCTGCGCAACAAACGTGCATGTCTTGTTGGTGGGTATACTCTGTTAGTCCTGTATTTAGCGGTATCTTAATATCTAACTGCTTCTCCTGACCCACTTCTGTCCATGATGTTTCCATGTAGGGGATGCTGGCTATCCCAACATGCCATGGCTGATGACGCCGCTCCGCAACCCCAGAACAGCCGCAGAACACCGGTACAACGACACCCATGGGCAGACGAGGCGCATGATTGAGAGGACGTTTGGCCTCCTGAAGAGCAGATTCCGGTGCCTCCACAAGACCGGCGGCGCACTCCCATATGCCCCGGTGAAGGTCTGCAAATTCTTCCTTGTGTGCTGCATGCTGCACAACATGGCAGTGGAGAAGGCCGTGTCACTCATCCTGGATCCGGATGAGCTGGATAATCCACCCGTGGAGGATGAAGGGCTCGGGCACGGGGCAAGTGAGGATGAGGATGAGGACATCCGGAGTCAGCTTATCCGCAACTTCTTCTCATGATGGTGAGTCCCTGTGTCTGAGTGTGCACGCTTAGAGCCTTGTGTGGCATGTGTTGCAATGTGTGTGTCGAGCTGACTGTGTGCTAAGTGACTTGGAGGTGTGTTCTGATGTGTCATTCAAGTGATGATGTCATTCCCCAAATTTTAGCGGGTACACAAAATTCATTATTAGCATGGTGACAACATAAATCCTGTAGAGTGCATGTACATGTCTGCGGATTACTAGCTCTTCGCTGACTTGTTGTGTGTCTGTCGTCCCCAGGTTCCTGCGGCTGTCGTCTGCTCATGTCATCATTGCACTCCTGCTATTCCTCATGGGTATGGCAACGTGTGCTGGATCAGAGTTACATGCACAGACATGGTGAAAAGTCATTTTGGGTAAGGAGTGCAGCAAGGCGTTTTGTGGGTGGTACGTGTTTGTGATATGTGGGGACTGCCCCTGTGCATGTTGTGTTACCGTGCATACATGTCGACTCACCATGGGCCACCTGACGTGTTGCATGGCTCCCATGAATTGATAGTCACCCTTCCTGACAGTCATCTGTCATGGATTGTGGATTCTGATGAAGGCATCAATGTGTGTATAACGTCCCTCAGGAACATACGGGATGCTAATGGTGGACATGGTGTGGGAGATCCCCATATGAGGCTCAATGGGGAATTGTACACTCTCCGTGTGCAGCAAGGGATGTGAGGGTCAACCCCTTCACTTGTGTGCCAGCTCAGTAGGATTTGCCACATCTGTGTGTTGCAGGGGGTGTCCAGTGTAGGTCACACATGGTCAGCTGTATGACCTGTGATTCTGTTCCAATGGATGCAATTCCATTAGTGTGTGGCTGAGTAATAAAGGTGTTCGTCACACTCCAAGGTGCCTCGTCTCTGTCACTGCAGGTCTCTTGCCACTTTGCATGCGGCATCTCTGGCATACTTGTTGTCGATAATGCATAGGAGTCCATGTGTAGTTTAGCGACATGCATGCAGTTGCTCATGAATTAGGCTCTCTATTGGGCATGAAGTGCATGGTCGTGTATGTTTTTTTAGCAAGGTCGACCACACAATGGACCATCACCAGCTGCTGAGGGTGTGTCTCCTGTGCGCAGGTCGCCTTTCAGTTTCCTGATCCGGTGTAATGGCTCTTTGGTGATTGTGCATGCATTGTCTCTGGGTGTGCCATGTGACACTGGACACTCCTTACTTTACACACGCGCCTGTTGCAGTTGTCCTTCTGACATCCTAGTCTTTGTGTGCACAATGGGGCATTTTTCAGGGAGATGGCGCCTGCGGGCCCTGCACAAGCACCCAGTGGCCACACACACAAGATGGTGTGCATCATGTTTGGCTCGCTCACATATGCCATGCTAGTCCACAGCATCTGTACCTCATGCTGCAACGCCCTCTGCATTGTGCACATGATTCACAGATAGATCCACTCCAAGTTACGACAGACCATCCCCCAGGTCCATGACAACATCCGTCTCATATGCTGCCCTGCCTCTATGGAGCAAGTACATCCGGACTCCCAGGAAACTGGTCCACTTCCAGGGGGCATCTGCACACCTCAGCTTCAACATCCCGCGCCCCAGCCACCTCACCGTCCACCATAGATAGCTGCAATGGATCACTGTCTGCTGCAGGATAACCTCCACACTCCCCACCCACACTCAGGAGGCAGTCCACAACCCGACCCCAAACCAACCTTGTACGTCTGTCATCCTAGATCCCATTGGGCAATCTCCGTGCATCCAACCTTGCCCTGGCCACCGTTCTTCACATCCACCGTACTCCAGCATACAGGACATTGTTCTCCCACCTGACCACACATACCTGGGACTCCCTCCCCGGGTACCTCCACATGGACCATGACCTCTATGCCTTGATGATGATCTCCCAAATAGGTCTGTCCGCACAGTTTAGCATGCCCCCCCTCAGCAGCCAGAGGCCATCACAGGTGAGTGTTGTGCTCCATGCCTACATTGAATGATACCTTGTGACCCATGTGTGTCCTGTACCAGACTCTGATCCCAGGGTATGGATGGCTGGAGTTGGTTCAACACTAAGGCATAGTTTGACATTTACACACACATATGTCGTTGAATGATGCAAAATGACAGCAACATCTCATGTGCAGAACAATATGAATTTATTTTTGGTGGGGTGAGTCTTTTGGTAGATGTGCTGAGGTGCTCTACCGGGGGAATAGAATCCAAAGTTCACAGGGGGAGATGGCATCCTTGTCAGTTGGAGTCATCAGAGTCCAGACCACAGTGTTGGTCATCATTGGTCAGACTGTGACCAGCAAGTCCATGTGGCAGAGAATGTCATTGGGTGAGGTGCTGCTGTTGCGCCGGAGGGCCAGGGTCCAGGCCAGGTGACCTGGGAGATGGGGATGGTCCGCTGACTCTCACGGTCTTTTACGTGGACGACCCACCTTCCTCCGGGGACCCTCAGATGCAGGCCTTGACGATGTTAGGGACGCTCCGTCAGACGAATCCTCCTCCTCCTCGTCCCTCCCTGTGTCTGGTGCTAGTCTACGCCTGGTGGTACAGGGAGGGTTTGCCAGGCTTTGGGCGATCTGACGGAGTGATTGGCTCACGTCCCTGTGCACCGCCAGGAGCTCAGCCAGTCTTGCCTCCATCCGTCCTTGGTGTTGTTGATGACTGGCATGATGCTCGACCTGCAGGTTCTTCATCTCATCGAGGGTCCCCTGCATCCCGGAAAGTCTGGACACGACCTGGTCCATGCCTCTGTTGTCACGCCGGTATGAGTCCAGGATGTTGCGTATGTGTGACATACCGGGGTCCTGAGCTGGCTGGTCAGGTTCTCGCCTCCACCTGCCTCCACTCCCACCACCCCTGTCCACACGAGCCTGGCCTGCTGTTGTGGGCACATCGGGTCTACGGGACCCCTGAGGGATGGCATTTGCAGGGTTGCCTGCCTCCTCCTGGGTGCCCGGAGAACCTTGTCCCTCCTGGTCAGACTGGCTGTGTTGTTCAGTGCGAGCAGGGCTCTTGGGTGTCTCCTGGGATGTGGCAGGAATGGGGGTGGGGGTTGGCACAGATGTACCTGACGCAGGTGCTGCAGGGGCTTGTACACCAGAGGGGCCAGGTTGGTCGGGGTCATCCACGGAGTGGTGAGAGTCGTCGCTGCCGGTGGGATCGTCTTCACGCGGTGCCTGGGACTGTGATTCTTTCCCCCAATGTTGGGGGGAGATCATCGACGTTGCCCTGTGTGTGAGAGAGAGACAATGTTAATGGTGTTTCATGCCACATCCATGTTTCATACATATTCTAGTTGACACAGTTCACCCAGGTAGTTGGATGTCCCTAGCATTCCTCTCAGTGTCCACTTGGGGATGGGCATGTTGCGGGGGACAGATTGGGATGTTCTCCTGAGTGTGTGACCTGTAGATAGTTGGCTCTGATGCTTACTTGGCTCTGGATTGGTCTTGTTGTGTCACATGTCCATTGTGGGAGTGTGTGAATCCGTTGCCTGCCCCGGGGGGGTGTGCTTGTGTTAGGGGGGGGGTGTGACCGGGCATGCTGTTGTGTGTAGTGTGAGTTGTCATTGGGTCTCCCAGGTGATGTGTGTGTCCCCTCATGGTGCATGCTGGCATGACAGTGTGTGTGAGTTCCTGTGCTAGATACCTGTGCTTGTGGAGTTGGTGTTTGAGTGTACAGTGGTCCCAGGAGGGCCTTGTGCTGCATACAGCAGGGCAAAGTGTCAGCTACCTTGTCAGTACTTTGCCAGTCCCTGTGCATTGTGCATGGGTATGTACTTATGCCATATGGGCTGAGGGAATCGGTGTCTGCGTCTCATTTTCACAATGTGTTGTGTGGCACCCACCCTCCCAGCCTCCCGGACATCCAGTCTTGTGTTTGTGGTAGTTGTAGCCTTGGACATGGCCTTGCCTTGATTTGTGAAGGGTGAATGGTGACGTTAGTGGCATGGGTGTGGTTTTTGGGTGTGGTTGTGTGCGGTGAGTGCTTGGGGGTAGGTGCGTGCATTTCTTGTGGTTGGCAGGCGCGCAACACCCATTGGACTCACAGGGCTTCAGCCCCCCCGTCGTGTGTGGCAGCCCGGGATGAGACAGCTTCCCGGCACACACACAGCCGCACCCGAGCACCTCACAGGTCTTTAAATGACCATTTGCATGTTAATGAGGCCTCGCTGTTGTTTCACCCCTTTAAGAGCCCCTGCAGCTCCACTCTGCCTATGGCTTAAGAGATTCATCCCCCACCGAAATTTTTTCTTAGCCCCCCCGAAATTTGGCTCTAGTTGCGCCTCTGGTGGTTGGGGTGTGGATGCCATTCCCCCCAAGTTACGTGAATTGTTTGTGTACTCACCAGACTCTGCGACTCCTTCGACTCCGTGTAGTCCCACCGGCGGTAGCATGGCCATCACCTTCTCCTCCCAGGGATGGTAGTGTACAGGTCTGCGGGGCGGCCCACCTCCTGTGATGTTGGTCTGGGCATGTTCTTCATTCATTTTCCTCTTGACCGCCCTGCGCAGATCGTACCACCTGGCTTGGCATTCATGCCTGGTCCTTCGGACGGGCGCAACAGCATTCACCTTGTCGACAATCCTCTGCCACATGGCTGATTTTGCAGCTATGCTGGTCTGTCTGACCAATGTTCCAAACAGCTGTGGCTCGACTCTGATGACTTCGTTGACAAGGAGCTCCAGCTCCGCCGTGGTGAACTTTGGATTCTTGTCTGTGGCCATGGTGTGGGGTGTGGGTGTGGGTGTGGATGGTTGTGGGTGTGTGGGTGTGAATGTGAAGAGGGGGATGTTTGTGGAGGTGGTTGTGTGAAGGTGTGTGAGTGAAGGTGTAGCGAAGGTATGAGTTGTGTGGGGTTGTTTGTGTGTGGGGTCTGGCAGCAGTGGGTCTGTTGCAAAGGCTCATGGGTTGTGTGTGTAGGCCCTTTTTATTGGTCCATTTTTGGGTGTGGCTGTGTTTGAATTTTGTTGGGTGTGTTATAAGTGGTGGTTGTGAATTGGGGCCTCTGTTTGTCTGTTTGAATGCGCCAGGTCAGTCTTTGAGATGTATTTTGTCATGTCGACGTGTTTTGTGGTGTTGTGCAAGTCGGATTCACCCTCCTTGTGCTGTTTTACAGTGTCCTGGTTCTATAAGAGTATTTTTCACGTAGGTGCGATCCGTACATACGCGATGCTGGGTGAGGGGGCTGGGGTACGGTGTTGGTGTGCGGCACGTACATGTGGTGCAGGGGTACGGTGCGTACATGCGTGGGGGGGCTGGGGGTACAGTGCGTACATGCGGTGCAGGGGTACGGTGCGTACATGCGGGGGGGTGGGGGTACAGTGCGTACATGCAGTGCAGGGGTACGGTGCGTACATGCGGGGGGGGCTGTGGGTCCAGTGCGTACATGCGGTGCAGGGGTACGGTGCATACATGCGGTGGTACGGCACGAACATGAGGGGGTGCTGCGCGTACATGGGGGGGTACGGCACGTACAGTTGCGGGCCTGGGGTGCAGTGCAGACAGGGTGTTGTACGGTGCTGACATATTTGGGTGTGGGGGGGCTGTACGGCTCGTACACGGGCATGAGTTTACCCGTGTACATGTGTGCTACTGCGTTGGCTCCGTACTGGCCTTTTTACGTGCGATTGTGTGTTCGGACGGCCGGTCGGGATCGTACTTGCGCGCTCGGACTTCTGTTTTACGATTTGTAAGTGAAACTGTCCGGCTCACTTTCGTACACTTTTCCCAACGATATTCGGATGTGGACACTTTCCGTCGCTCTCTCGTAGACTTTTCCCAACACTATTCGTAGTTCTTTTTCACGTCCCAATCGTACTTGGCAGTTTGTACGGTACTTGTGCGACTCGTACGTAAAAAAATACGGATACGAGTCGTACGCAAATTATTTTTAACGGATCGGAATCGGCACCTAAGGGCAGGAAAATGTCACCCTTCAAAGGTGCCGATTCCGATCCGGTAAAAAGGCCCTACGAATCATCGTACGGAGCGTTTTCTCCGTACGACTCGTACCCGGTAAACTGTCCGTACAACCTAGGAAGTACGATTCGTACAGAAAGCCTATTTCCGTACGAATCGTACAAAAGACCGTACGGGTAAAAAACCCTATGAATCAGATCCGGAACAGCCTGTAAGCGCCGTTCGTACGTATGTAAGCAGCGTTTTACGGCCCAGCAAGTACGATCCATCCCTACGGCACTCCGTATGGCTCTTTTTTTACGGGAACCAAAAACAGCCGTAAAAGCTGATTCCCCAGGGGTACGAGTCGTACAGGCCCCCCCACAATCCCCCGTATGTACGCACCGTACCCCCACCCCCGTATGTATGCACCATACCCCCATTCCCTATATGTACACACCGTACCCCCACCACCCCCCGTATGTATGCACTGTACCCCCACCCCCTGTATGTATGCACCGTACCCCCACCACCCCCTGTATGTACGCACCATACCCCCACCCCCGTATGTACGCACCATACCCCCACCACCCCCCATATGTACGCACCGTACCCCCACCCCACGTATGTACGCACCGTACCTCCAGCGCGTATGTGCTGGGGGTACGGTGCGTACATACAGGGGATGGTGGGGGTACAGTGCGTACATACGGGGATGGGGGTACGGTGCATACATATGGGGGTGGTGGGGGTACGGTGCGTACATACGGAGGGTGGGGGTACGGTGCTTACATACGGGGGTGGTGGGAGTACGGTGCGTACATATGAGGGGTGGGGGTACGGTGCGTACATACGGGTGTGGTGGGGGTACGGTGCGTACATACTGGGGGTGGGGGTATGGTGCGTACATACGGGGGTGGTGGTACGGTGCGTACATACGGGGGTGGGGGTACGGTGCATACATACGGGGGTGGTGGGGGTACGGTGCGTACATACAGGGGGTGGCGGTATGGTGCGTACATATGGGGGTGGGGGTACGGTGCATACATACGGGGGGTGGGGGGGTACGGTGCGTACATAAGGGGGTGGTGGGGGTACGGTGCGTACATAGGGGGGCCTGTACGACTCGTACCCCGGGAACAACATTTCCCGGGCTACGAGTCGTACAAACTTTGCTTCGTAGCGGGTTGAGTCATTCCCCATGTACGGGCCGTTTTCCAGACGATTTGTAAATCGGATAGCCGGTCCGGATCGTACTTGTACGCTCGGACTGTCTTTTTACGAATTGTACGGAAAAGTACGTCTCGTACAACTTTTCCCGCTACGAGTCGTACGGAGCGGGCCGATCCGTATGTACTTTTTCCCGTACGAATTGTACTTCACGGATCGGACGTGAATTGTACGATTCGTACGGAAAAAAATACGGATACGAGTCGTACAGAAATATTTTTTAACGGATCGGAATCGGCACCAAAATGTCCAACAAACACACAAATGCCAAAACAGACTCTACTTTCAGGACAACAATTAATCCAGAGAGGCTATATTCAATAAAAGAGATCACTGTTAAATCTTTTTTTGCGACATCCTACATAGGTCTGTGTTTTTTGTCACACACAGAAGATCAAACACAACATTTCTCCAAGATTTTTTCTTCTCTCCCACCAACTTCATAAATGTGCAACAGTGGATACAAACAAAAATAAATTAATACAAATACATACAAATGAATAATACACAGCACAAATAACATAAATATAATACATCAATGAATCAGTCCTTATTTTACAATGTCCAGAGCAAAGACTAAAAGGGAATACATATTAAGCACACCTATAAGACGTGGGCGTGGCCAAGCGCCAATCATGGCCTACTTGTTCTGAGCGACCTCCGTAGCCCGAGCTCAGACATCCTGTCTTAGACCGCCATTTCGCCTCCTCTGCGGGCTGCTGAAGCTGCGTAACGGAGAGGGACGGGAACGCTGCCTACCCTGCTGCCAGGATCATGCAGGAACATGGAGGAGACCGAGATCCTGGGACCAGATTGCGGGGCGGCTGCTTCCTGAGAACAGCAGTGCGGGCAGCCTATGGGAGACTGCACTGACAACCGTGCCCCATCCGATCGGCAGTGAACCTAGAGACTGGCAGTGCCGGAGCATCTGAGGCAGTATTAGGGGTGATTGACGGACCGGAGAGCGGTGAACCAACTCCCCCTCCCTTGCCCCACCGGGATATCTGTACCTGGCTCCTGCGGATGGCGGCTTACGAGGCCGTAGCTGCAGGCCGCGCGGGCGGTGGCCGGGGCCTACTGGGAAGAGGCCATGGCGGTGGACAGCAACGGAGGCACGGGGGAGCGCTGCCCCGCAGAGCAGAGGTGAGAGGGGCGGGTGGAGCACTCGCTTGCTGCTGTGGGAGAAGCCTGGGATTGAGAGACCATGGGCCCGATTCACAGAACTAATTTAAGACAAAATCCTAAACTTACTACCAGTTTGGTATTCACAGAAGGCACTTACTCATTTTGGTATTCACAGAAGGTACTTACTCATTTCAGTATTCACAGAAGTTAAGAGTCCTAACTTTAGGACTCCTAAATGCTTTCTGTGAATACCGAAAGTCTTAAAATTAGGATTTTTCTCAGTTTAGGAGTAGTAAAGTTAGAACTCCTAACTTTACTACTACTAAACTGAGAAAAATCCTAATTTTAAGACTTTCGGTATTCACAGAAGGCATTTAGGAGTCCTAAAGTTTGAAGTCCTAACTTTACTACTACTAAACTGAGAAAAATCCTAATTTTAAGACTTTCGGTATTCACAGAAGGCATTTAGGAGTTCTAAAGTTAGGAGTCCTAGCTTTGCTACTACTAAACTGAGAAAAATCCTAATTTTAAGACTTTCGGTATTCACAGAAGGCATTTAGGAGTCCTAAAGTTAGGACTCCTAACTTCTGTGAATACCGAAATGAGTAAGTGCCTTCTGTGAATACCAAAATGGTATCAAGCTTAGGGTTTTGTCTTAAATTAGTTCTGTGAATCGGGCCCCATGTGTGCAGAACCACGATACGGGGACGGGGTCCTGCCCGGAGGAGCGAAGCGCTGAAGGTCGGGAATGGGAGACTGGCGTGAGGTGGGGATGCTGTGCTCTGCCATGTGCTCCTCATTGCAGGGCTGAACGGACGCGCTGGGACCTCACCAGCTGGGGCACTGGGGGCTGCTCTTGCTCGGTCCTGCTGCAGGCATCCCACAACTGGGGGTCTCTGTTGCCCTACTGTGATAATAGCCCAGGGAAAGTGCTCTGCTGGACGGCCTTATCCTACTACACTGTGGTGCACGCCTTGAAAGGGCCGCTGCGCAGTGGGGTGTAACAAGCTGACCCGGGCTTGGATCCCCCCTGTCCCGACTGGGGGAGTGACGTCACGTGACAAAGGTGCCTAGCGAGGCCTGGCCGTGGACGCTCATTTGCCATCCCAGAGGGAAACTGCAAGAGGCACCCGCCCCTGCCTCCAATGATACGGATGATCAGGACTCAACTACCATAGCACAATCGCCTGATTATGTGCCCCACACGAATGCACCTGAAGCTCTATGAAGAACACTCACTCAGGAGCCCCCACGGTCCCCTGGCCTCCGCACATCTTCCACAGAGCCTCCACGGCCATCGCTAACCCTCACCGTCAACTCCTCCCTGGCATCGGGCACCTGCCCCAAGGACTGGAAACGCGCAGAAGTGAGGCCCCTCCTGAAAAAACCCTCGGCTGACCCTACTGATCTAAAGAACTACCAACCCATCTCCCTCCTCCCCTTCGCTGCCAAAGTAACTGTAAGGCTCGTTAACGCCCAGCTGACTACTTTCATCGAGGACAACGGCATCCTGGACGCATGCCAATCCGGCTTCCGCAGCAACCACAGCACTGAGACAACCCTGATCGCCGCCACCAACGACATCTGCATGCTGCTCGACCAGGGCCACACCGCAGCCCTCATCCTCCTGGACCTCTCTGCAGCCTTTGACACCGTCTCACACTGCACACTGACCACCAGACTCCACAACGCAGGGATCCAGGGAAACGCCCTCAACTGGATCCGCTCCTTCCTCTCCCACCGAACACAGAGAGTCAGGCGCCCCCCTTTCTCTCCGAACCCACCGACATCCTCTGTGGAGTTTCCCAAGTTTCCTCTCTGAGCCCTACCCTGCTCAACATCTGGCCCCATCGCCACCATCGTCAGACAGCACGGATTCAGCAACGTTTCTTACGCTGACGACACCCAACTCATCCTCTCCCTCACCAGTAACCCAGAAGACACCAGACTCAGCTTTCAGGAAGGAATGAGGAACGTGGCCAGCTGGATGAAGGACAGCTGCCTCAAACTCAACTCCGAAAAGACCGAGGTTCTCATTTTCGGACCCCGCCCCTCCGCATGGAGCAACTCATGGTGGCCTCCCGCCCTCGGCCCACCGCCCACCCCTACGGACCACGCCCGGAACCTCTGCATAATCTTGGACTCCTCCCTCTCCATGAACCGCCAAATCAACGCTATGTCATCCACCGTATCCTGCGTAAGACGTTCAATTGGATCCCCCCTGACTGCAGAAAGACCGTCACACACGCACTCATCACCAGCAGGCTCGACTACGGCAACGCCCTCTACGCAGGAATCAACAAATCCCTACTTCGCAACCTCCCAACCAATCAAAACGCGGCCGCCAGGCTCATCTGAGGGATACCTCGCCACGAACACATGACCCTTCACTTGCGAGAACTCCACTGGCTCCCCATCGAGAAGAGAGTCACCTACAAGCTACTCACGCATGCCTACAAATCTCTCAACAACATCAGACCCAAGTACCTCAACAGCAGTATGAGCTTCCATGCACCCAATCGGAACCTCCGTGCAGCCGACCTCGCCCTGGCAGAGATCCCCCGTGTCCGCCGAAGCAGATCCGGAGGGAGAGCATTCTCCTACACCGCAGCCAAAGCATGGAACACTCTCCCAGTAGAAATAAGACGCTCACCAACCTTCAGACGGGTTCTCAAGACCTGGCTCTTCGACTGACCGGAGCTGCCCTACCTTTCCCCTCAGCGCCTTGAGACCCTCACGGGTGAGTAGCGCGCTTTACCAACCCCTGATTGATTGATTGATTGAAGCTCAGGATAAGCTGGAATTGATACTCAACAAGGTTCGAGAGTCTAGAAAAGTCACGGAGCAGCAAATGGGCATCCTCCCCACTAACTTCACTCTGCTTAAGGCAGATCACAACAAATTAGCCACCACCGTGAGGGACCACTCCCTAACCCTCGACGAGATATTACCACAACATAAAGATCACGCAAAACAATTACAATCTCTTCAACAGCAGGTCACGGGGCTTGTGGAAAGGGTGGAGGATGCAGAGGGCAGAGCCCGACACAAAAAATTAAACGCATCATTGGGCTACCGGAGCGCAGTGAGGGGTCAGATGCAGCGACCTACATGGAACAGTGGTTCCGAACTCATGTGGCCCCAGAGGGGCTCTCTAATTTTTTCTGTATCGAAAGGGCACATCGTATCCCAATGGGGAGGCCGAGAGCGGGGGCACCACCGCGGCTGTTGATTGTTAGGAACCTCAATTATAGGGACCATTATGTACTGCTGCAAAAGGCGCAAGAGAAACCGCAGATTCATTTTGTGAACTGCCAGGTGTTGCTGTATCTCGACTACACGCTACTGGTCCAGAGAAGGCGCTCTTCGTACAAGATGGTCAAGAAAAAGCTGCGCACACTGAACCTTAAATATGCCTTGCTGTTTCCTGCTCGCTTGAAAATAATATATGATCGAAAACGTACTTCTTTGAATCTCCGGGAGATGTAGAGGAATGGATTTAGGTAGTGGACCCAACACAACTGTCGGGTAGACCTCTACAGAAGCCCACCATGGCCCCAGGGGAGCCGGGGGACGACGCTCACAGTGGAATACAGGAACAGCAGGCAAATTGGCATTTTCAGGCCCCTCACAGGAACAGGCGCTGCAAAGCAAGGCCCTAGTGGCGGCGACCACTTTCAGGGATATAGCCGCACGTCGAGACACGGAGTCATCTGACCACAACACTGTCCGTTCAGACTCAGAAGGCAGCCTGACACTTTTCCCCAGCGTGACGCCGCAAACGGCAAATAACCTGCAGGACACATAGGCGTCCTGTCCTCTTTCTCCTCCAGTTGTGGGTGCTGTGGCCCGATGTGGCGCTGACACGGGAACGTCAAGATGATTATACCCTTTTGTTGTGCTATCTAATGTCATAAATGGTCTATTATGATTATCCTTTCTATACGCTCGAGCTCGGAGGAGCTCTCAAATGTGGGAATTTACCCTATGGCGGCGCTGTCTGCTGATCCCCCTTATGCGAATGCTACAGTTTGCTTAATAACAGTTAATTGTGTGCACTGTTTAGTTTGGCTTTGTTTAGTTCACCGGCAAGGCCTGGTATTCAAATTCTTCAGGGGGTTTATGGGCTCTGACATGATGCAATTGGTAAGTCTCCCTGATCTGATTGGTTCCCCTCTTGGGATGTATCAAACGCGAATTATACCAAATGCACAACTTAGACGCTTATAACATTATCACATGGAATGTCCGTGGTCTGGGCTCAGTATACAAGAAACACAGGGTTTATGCGCAACTGCTACGACGTGAGGCACATTTTGTATTCCTCCAGGAATCACATCTGACAGATTCGAAAGCCACAAAGATGCGCAAGAAATGGAGAGGGCTGGTTATCTCTACTAATTACTCGGCCTTTGCCAGGGGGGTCACTATATGGATAAGAGGGTGGATACTCAGGGCAGATATTTATTTTTAAAAGGTACATTAGATGGAAGACCTGTTGTCTTGGGGAATGTATATGTACCAAATTCTGATCAGAACAAGTATTTTTTAGGCCTGAATTCTATTTTAGCAGGCTGGGAGGCAAAAACCCCATGGATAATCGGGGGCGACTGCAATGCTGTCATGGATATCAGTCTTGACCGCTCACACCCTCCTCTAAATAGTATGATAACTAGTAAGCAGGCTGAGGCTTTGAGCAGCTGGGTGGATGGATGGCTATTACATGATGTGTGGAGACAGAGGAATCCATTGGGCAAAGAAAACTCCTTCTACTCCCCAGTGCACCAGTTGCACACACTAATAGATAGGCTCCTGTGTTCCCGCTCCATAGCTGACCAGGTGACACACACCACCTACCTGGCCAAGGCCTTTTCTGATCATAACCCCTTAGAGATTACTATTGCATGGGGCAGAATGCCCACACCGGTTCCTACATGGAAACTCTGGCCACAATTACTTGACGACACAGTGTTTCACAGTACTCTCTCTGCAAAGCTCCAAAACAATTTTTCTGAGAACACAAACACCGCATCCACCATCCTAATAGAGTGGGACGCACTGAAGACGGTGATCAGGGGGGATTGCCATTAGCACTATGGTGGGCGCAAGGCAGGAAGTACACAGGAACCTAAAGGCAGCTGAGGATAGGATGACAGTTCTAGAGCCGGAGGCAGTGCATGACCCCGATAAGCGAACTGACTTGCAAGAGACACGCATCACACATGCGGAACTGCTGGAAACACTCCAGCTGATTGATTATCGCGCCTACACTCAAATACAACACTCTGATGCAGATAAATCAGGTACCCTATTAACCAAATTAATCAGGAATGACCCACCCACTACAGTCATCAGCCATATCAACCTGCCTGGAGGGACCACAGTATCTACTCAATATGCTATAAATGAGGCCTTCTGTGTATATTATGAACGGTTATATGGGGTGCCACTGCCATTGGATGAAATGCAATTTGGCGATTTTCTTGCAGACTTGCCGTTCCCGCAGATCCCGGAGGATATGCGACACACGCTCTCGGGACCCATAACTAGAAGAGAAATTTAAGGCTCTATTTCGAGGCTGTCACGTAATAAAGCGCCTGGCATGGATGGACTACCACTGGAATTCTTTGAGGCTTACTCGGATATACTGGTACCCCAGTTGGAGGCAGTGTATAATAAATCTCTTGAATTAGGGCATCTACCCCATACCACGGTCCAGGCACTGGTAGTATTGCTGCCAAAACCTGTGAGGGACTTGGCTGACATGTCAGGCTACCGCCCCATATCCTTATTATCCACTGAATACAAGGTTTTATGTAAAATCCTAGTTAATCGGATCCAACCATATTTAAACAAACTGATTCACATTGACCAATGTGGCTTTATGCCAGCGAGAAGCACCTCACTAAACATACGAGGGCTGCACCATGTCATGTCCGCAGATCTAACCCCTTATCAACGAGTTGGGTGCATCGCATTGGATATGAGACAGGCATTTGATACATTGTCCTGGGACTATATGTTTAAGACAAAAAATCAAAATTGGGGGAGAATGGACCACTTGTCCTGTGTAGCCAGGGTCTTAAATCGCGTGAAGACTATCTTAAAAAAATACTCATATACGTACACAGGCGAAAGGGCGGTATATCTTGGTTCTCCGCCAGAGTGTACTGTAGCAGCATTATCATTGGGTCTTTTCTTAGTCAATAAGCTGACCTCCGCCAGGAGGAAGACCAACTGGTGTGTCAGTAGTGGTCAGAGATGAAAAGAGAGTGTGTTCTGCACTCTGATAAAGTGAAAAAAAGGTGAAATAAAATTCCTCGTGTCACTGCTGATGTGGGTTTTATTAAAAGGGGAAAATGACGCGGAAAGTTAAAAACGCAGTCGTGCGTGTGTAGACCAAGTTACTGGTCTGACGCATTAGTGTTGGTCAACATGTCTCAGCCTCTTGGATCCTCTAGATGCTTTCGTCAGGACCGGGGGTTTGGAAGAGTGCTTTATGACTCTTAGTGGTTGCTTCCCACCATGAAATTTTTTATGAGGTCAAATCCGAAGTATTTATACCTGAAAGAAAAGAGTACATTCAGACAACCTCACACTGCGTTCATTATGAGTTAAGGTTGCTGGTGCTGGTACAGTGATATGGTATTTCGCAGTTCAATTTTGGTGGCAAAATACCTACAAACGTTGTTTGCACGTTATGGGTGTAGGGTACATTAGGCAATACTCAGGTGTGTGGGTTAGAGAGGGGAAGTGTTTAGCTGTTAGTTAAAAACTTTGGTGCAAAGCTGTAAATGAATCAATGAGCCAGTCTACATTAGGAAGGTAATGTTAACTATCAATTGAGAGATGGAGAGCGTCACACGCTAGTACACAGATAGGTTGTTGTCCAAGGATTAATACGATTTATGAATTCTTAATCGTCTCACTCGCGCATTTGAATTACAATGGTCATACAATGGGATGGGTTACTTCTGTGATATTAGCCGTTATATCAGGAAGCGACTCTTGTATTGTCAGGCATTAGTGGGTTCTAGCTGTACATAAGGCTCGCTATTCTACACATTGTACTGTTGAGCCTTGATGGAGTATGTAAATAGTCTTTAAAATTAAGCGATAAGGAACAATACGAAAAATCTTCTTTACCTCTCTAGTTCCGAGTGTTAACTGGTTCGGAATACCGGAGAGCTCTTTCAAACCCAATTACTGTGAAGATAAGGATTGGATTAGTCATTGCTTACTTGGTGTCTGGCGTCTATGTGAGTCCCTCGTGGGGGCTTACCGGTTTGGACAAGTACGCTTGCTTGTTCTTGCTCTGAGAACGGTAACCCGGGTGACGTGGGCCCGTTCAGAGCTGCTCTTTAGTTCCTGTGACGGTAAAAATAGAGGGAGGACTACAACCGGTTGGCTTGGGCATCGGTTGGTTGCCAGTTTTAGTGAAGTTATGTATGTAGACCAGAAAGATTACATCACTGGCGCTCTTGTGTGTACTAGTACATTGGTAGTGAGCGGCCTACACAGATGAAGATGTGGGTTATCACGTTTGTTGCTGAAAGAGAACGGTTCAATAGAACGTTTCAAAAAAAGGGAGAAAAAGGGTGTTATAGTCGGCCATGGTTGGTTTTGTTTCACATCTAGGGAGCAGATAAGCGTGGAAAAAAGTCGTCTATGTATGGCCATAATTTTAAATTAACGCGGAGGTGGTTGGCCATAGTTGGTATCAGTAAGGAAATGAATGACTTAAACGAATTGGTAAATGAATTCCATGGTGTTTTTTACGCCAACTTCTCTTCATGATGTATCTATGAAAAAAGGGGGGTGTATGTTGCGTGTGTGTTTATTCAAAGCTTAAGTAATATGAGGCGGCAAGGGCCGTTCATAGTAATGGGGGAATAAGAAAGTGTCTTAGAAAGGTCACGATGATCATACTAGAGAGTGCCACGGAATGTTATCATTTAAGCCCTCAGTGTCAGTTTTGAGACGATGCACCCAGCGTTGTTCTCTTTCAAAAAGGATTCGTTCTGCATTGTTGTTCCTTATTTGTAAGGTTTCAAGTATCACCCAATTGAGATCATCAGGTTGGTGATCATGATCTATGAAATGCCTGCTCATTTTTGTGGTGGCTCTTTTGCAGGTCACATTGCTCCTGTGTTCAATTATGCGTTGTTTAGCTTTGCGGCACGTCATTCCAATGTACCTCAGTTTGCATGGGCACACAATCATGTATATCACATGGGTTGTGTTACAGTTTGTGTGATTGCGTAATTCCCAGTTGAGGTTGGGTAGAAGTTGTAGGGTCTTTGTTATTTTGGTCAATTTACAAACTGAACATGAACCACATGGATAGTGTCCTATGATAGGGTTCAGGTTCCAGACTGATATATTTGTTTCTTTTCTCGTCGTTGTTCTTGGTCTAGTGTGAACGAGGACATCTTTGATGTTCTTTGTCCTTTTATTAGCAAATCTTGGTTTTGGCCACTGTAATGTATTAGATGTAAGGATCCTCCAGTTCTTGTTAATGATCTTTTTGACTGTGTTTGATGATGTGTTGTATGTTGTCACGCAGGTTAGAAGGTCTTCCGGTGCTTGGCGTGGTGTAGCTTCAAGTAGACTCTCTCTCGGCTGGTTACGAGCTCTCTTTTGACATTTCTTTAGAGTGCTGATGGGATAATCTCTTTTCAAGAGTTTGTGTTCCAGATCTCTTGCCTTTTTCTTGTAATCTTCCAATTGGCTACAATTCCGTTTCAGACGTAAAACGTAAAACCTCAGAGGGTGTACTGACAGTACGCCACCTTTTTGTGTTGCACTTTCAGTGCTCCTCTTAGGGACATGTTTGCCTCTGCGCCAATATTGGTAATACGGGTTGGGCTCAGAGGTAAAGTGATCCCTTCATTTGCATGGATACATGCTCCTATGCACATGAGGGAACTCCCTCTCATGATAGAACTGGTGCTCAATGTGTGCCAGCACCATCTGTATTACAGAAGGGACAGCACAAGCTTCTGCGACCCCGTTCTGTAATACAATAGTGCCCCGGGGACACTTAAAGCGGGTGCACATGTCCATTGCACCCCTCTGGGCAGTTTCTGTGATATGGCACCTGATGTACTATTCTCTTTGGCAAAACGAGAATGTGTGATTCAACTTATATGCTAAGAGATCACACTGCAAATTGTCCATTCACAGGAGATCACAAAATGACCTTCCAAATAAATATTAATTTAGCAGGTACACATTTGTGACCCCCACCCCTGTTATTTGGCTGTGAATGGTGGCATAGTGCCTACAAGGGCACGCAGGGCTCTATTGCTGCATTTGCATTCCTATACTGGAAGGTTTATTTTCTTTGAATCATTTCATGTCCATTAATGACAGGTGCCGCTTTAAAAAAATGATTCCTGTTTGTAAACATTATATGGGGAGTGAGCAGTGAACTACTGGACCACTTCCTGCTTTTCTAAAGGATGCCAACAATATTTCCAAAGGTAAATCTGCCCCACAGAGACAACTTCCCTTTGTGAATCAGTAACTCCTTAATCTTGGAGGTGGATAACTGATCAATGGTTTGCAACCGCAATTGTGGTAAGAAACCACAAATACATTCCAATCCAAGTCTTAATAGGAGAGGGATGCTTCTTCACACCCCTTCCTATTTGTGCTATTTTTTTAAAGAAACCGCAGTGTGGGCTTAAATGGCTGCACCAGTATATTAGTTCCCATAAAGTGTTTAAATCGTAATGCTCCACTTTTCGTAACGCCACTGCTATAGAAGTCACACTATACGAGAAGAAACTTCTCTTAGAATAAAGAAATAATGAAAAGGAGCATATAATCAAATATAGTACATTTATAAATTATAAACAATATCAAATTAATGCGAATTGAAAGAAAATTAATGTGCGGGGAGTCTTGAAACTTATTTTTTTCATATAATCTTTATTTTCATTTCCAATCAGAAGCATAAAGCCCAGCCAACGTGTTTCGTCCAATAGATGGACTTCATCAGGGTTGTGAATCAGATCACAAAGATCAGCAAAGCAATCTACGAATGTGAAATCTTGAAAGCCAAGAATATTGTGACGTCTTGTTAATAATATATATCCAAGTTGGAAACAGCTCATAGAAATCATCAAATAAGTTTAGTGATCTATATATATATATATATATATCTGCATAGATCTTCCAATAGCACCAATGTCTTCTGGATTTTCTAAGGATTATTGCCTTCTATCCATGCCGGTCCACGGTCAGGCCGACGATACTTTAGGCAGGACTTCATATGATATGATTCCTATTTGTGATTCAGAATGGACTTCTAAAACCCCTTTTACGTATTAGGACACATTTTCCAATTCCTAAAAGAAAGGGCTTTGGTATATTTTGTAAAGGTGTTCTTTAGTCACAAACTCTGTGTTTTTAGGTATCAACTGCATAGCGCTTGTGCTGTGCTTCTGAAATCTATTGTATATAATATTAATTTTTAAAGAGGCTTACATCCTGCCTCTACTTTTCATTGGTATGAGTGCTTGCCACTTACTTTTACTCCGTTTCTATTGCCTGTAGCATACCTATTTCCTGTTGTTCCCTTTGTGTTTCTCTTATCAGTATCCCTTAGCCCAAGTACTGTTTTCATCTGCTTTGCAGGAACTTCTTTCAAGCTGTCAGTACCTCTGCATGCTTTGTGCAACACACACTCATCAGTTCCCATGGGGCAAAAGCAGAGACCCATTCAAGTGCTTTGCACATCTCTCTCTTAACTGTGCTCGCAACACGCACTCACCAGTGCCCTGGGAAAGAAGCAGAGAACCACTCTAGTGCTCTGTACACCTCCCTTAAATGTGATTTCAATGAGCACTCATCAGTCTCCCCGCTCCAAAGCAGGGACCCACATCTGTTTTTGTGATTATCCTAGGATGCAAGCATGTGCTTACGAGTTGCTAGGGTTCCTCCATGCATGACATGTCATATGATTCCATCTTCCTGCTCTGTTTTCAACAGTGTAACTATAGAAGTTGTACTCTACCAGCCCGCCGGCTCCCTCGTGATGCTTTACCCTTCTCACTGCTTGTGCTCCCTATCACCTCCCCTTTCTTGGTTTTTTTTCAACACATTGACGCTTAATGCGGCATTGAGCCATCTGAAAAGCAATCTGGGCTGCAATCACCAGTGAACTGCTCAGAAAGCCGAGCATCACAATCTCTGTGTGGCTGTCATTTCCGCCAATCAACGGGTCAGTGTTCTGCCAGTCATCATTCTATATTTTGAGGCATTTGATTCAATATACTGCAACATTTCATTTATTGAACGCTTTTAAAAGAAGAAAAATTGCTTACAAAGAAATAACTAGCCCCCTACTGAAACTACGGGCCACCCACCACAATAAAATTAAAACATTGATTAAAAGTACAAACAAATCCAGGTGCATGGCCCCAATCACACAAACAGCACCAGTTTTTTCAACTTACTTGTGAAATCTCAATCACAGTGTCCTTAAATCCAATGTATATGCAGCAGACACAAAGAGTGATCCTACCAGCTCCAAATCCAAATGAAAAGTGACCAGGAGATGGACAAAGCACTGAGAGGAGCCTGCTGGACAGGAACAGGAAGGTGGAGACTCTGGGTCACTTCCTTCCAGTTGTAAAAAAAAGTTTCAGAAAAAGGACTCCCCTCACAAAAAAAACCACCACTTGTCCATTTGAGAACGTTTTTAACTCCAAATCGTAATTTCGGGAGGATTTTGATGCTTCTCAAGCAGAGCATTTTCCCCAGATAGCAGCCGTGGCAGATCCTGCGCATTCAGGATTGTGTACTCCAGAAAACATCTGCCGGAATTCACTGGTGTGCCCAAATGACGTGTTGGCGTCTGAAAATCTTGCAGGAGCATGCAGGCGGCTTGATGAAGGGAGAAAGGAGAATTGGATGGAAAAGAGAAAAAGAAAACAAAGCACTGCATACTGATGTCGTCTCTTGGGATTTATTTGGGTTAATATGGATGCTTCTTGTTTACTGAAAGTTACCTGTTGTTCCAAAAGATTTATTTTTAGCTAGTCATTAGTAGTCAAATCACTATGTTAGAATTTGCAACACATGGATTAAAGTAATCACTTGTTTAAGTAAATTGGAGTATGAAACACAAGATTTGTGATGATTAATTACAAACCTTAATTAAGGCCCTGAGATTGATGTTGATCAGAGGCTTTCCGACCGACATCTTCAGTTTCATTTCCGATCCCATATTACGAATGGGGCAGATGGAATTAAAACCGGCCAGTCATTCCCGCTGGCTTCCAATGGGCTCAAGGAGCCAGTCAGTCAATTGGAACTGGGACATAATCCCTTAAGGATGGCATTTCCGCAGTTGGGATTAGGATGCCGGTTTCCCACAGGCTATTCATGTCAGGCTTACCGACATGAAAAGTCTGTCGAAAAGCGATTTTGGGGGCCCCTAGCAGGGCTCCCTTGCACCAGCAGCCTCCGGTTGAGGGCCTGGGGGGCACATATGATGCACCCCTGTTAATCCCTGCACCTTGTGACAGGCACCATAAGGTGCCTGCTACGCGGTGCAGGGATTAACATAAACTCCCATTTCTCTATGGGAATTTGTGCTGCGGCCGGTTTATGACCGCAGCGCAGGCTCCCATAGAAAAATGGGAGCTTGTGACTGCACCATGTGCGGTCGCATCGTAATTGCGGAGTCGGGATCGCCGATCTACGGTCGGCCAGTTCCTCGTCCGCACTGATGTCAGTTGGAGGCAACTCCAACCAACATCGTAATCAGGGCCTATATGTTTTTGCACCATTGTTTATAACTGTCTGTTTAGTACTACAACTTAAATATGTTTGAACATCACACTCCTCGCATTCCTTCCTCAAATGCTACCTGAGAGGATGTCTGTAAAAGACAGAAAAGTCAAATAATGGTGATAAATACGTTTCTTCAGTCCTTGTTTCTCCAGAAACACAACCGAGGACACCTACATACAAAACTGTACACAAATCAAAAATATCTAAAGGCAGATTCAAAATTGAGCAAAAGGAGAAACTCTTCCAGGAATATCAAGAATCCACGAAACTGGGAAATATCAATCCTTTTTTCAATCCTTGGAAAGGCAAAAGTAATTACTATTGTTTTATATTCAGCCCCTGATACAATGTTGGTTTGTCAACCATAACCAACTGCAGAAAGGACTGACCACGGACCAGGGACCACAGCATTCAGACAATGAACATACACACTTCCCTTTTGCCTGACTTCCAGATTCCTCCTCGGCCAATTCTACACTCAGAAGTTTCATACAAATCTGTTGATTGTATGCTAGCGCACATGTATGCTGAGTGGTACCTTTATTGAGAGTGCACCATCATCAGTGTGTTATCTCAGGTCATCGAGTGCTGATCATACAGCCAGCATTTGCTGTGCCTAGGCTGGAAGCCTACTCAATGGCCATTGTCCAGTCCATTTTCATCTGTAAATTTACGTAGATGGGATAACACCAGTTTTTCCAGCAGTTTACCCATGTAGGGAAGGTGTGAGGTAGGGTGGCGATTATTTCCATTGTGGGGATGAACCTAGGCCTTCTTTAACAGAGGCTTCCCCATCACCAACTTCAATGAATCTGAAAAATGCCCTGGCTTAAGGAGCTATAAAAAAGGGTAAGGAGTATTTCACTTTTAGCTAAATGAAGTGGTTTGTTAAATTGGGCTGGGCTGCGATATTTGGGAGAGCCTGACGGGCAACTGGCTGCCCTCTATAGACTGTACTAATGGGCACTCTGAGATTCTGAGATGGGTGTGAAGGTTTGCAACCTAACTTCTGATGGCAGGACTGACAGCAAGTAGACAAATATTCTGGTTTAGGGAAACTATCGCATTGGATTGTGTCTTGGATTTTCAAAGTTTATGGAGTAAAGAAACTGGCTATGTCATAAAGGATGACAGAGAATGCAAAATGATTGTCCTCATGGCCTATGGGGACTGAAGTCCAGAGACAACATGTCAAAATGCTTAGTAAGTGTGGTACTCGTCTAACCCACTCAGAGTGGAAGGCCAATTTACTATTCGAATATTGTGTTTTTTCTTATAAGAAGCGATTATGACAGAATAACCGACCTTGGGTTTAATGGAATAGTATTTTTCCCCATTTCCTGTTGATCCTTTTTTTTTTCATCTTCCGTCAAAGATCTCTATGGATTGAATTTCGATCCCCTTCTTCAGAAAGTTCGCTCAATGCTTACTCGCTGGAATAAACTTCCGCTATCAATCTTGGGTAGAGTCGCTCTGATAAAAATGTCTATTTTACCGCTCTTTAATTTTCTGTTTTCAACGATTCCTTGTTTTCTTTCAGGCACATTCTTTACCAAAATTGAATCTTTATTTGCCTGCTTTTTGTGGGCGCACAAAACGCCCCGTATCGCGATCAGTTCTCTTTACGAGGATTTAGATAATGGAGGCCTTGCACTTCCAAACATCAGAGACTATTACAGTGCTTACTTTGCTCAGTATCTGACTCGTTTTAAAGTCCCAATTCCAAACCCTAATGTATACATTAGCTTTTTTTCTGATTTAATCTTCTCAGAAAGTCAAATACCTTCTCCTCTTCAAGTACCTAAATCTCCTAAACTGGTTAGGTATAAAATAATTGCATGGTTTTTTAAGAAGCGTACCGCCATACTTAAAAGATACTCTCTTTCTCTTTTTAATTCCTCCTCTTCGTTATCTACCTTACTTTCCTTTAGCGGGCATCGTCCAGGCTCTGATTTAATGACATACTGGACTAAAGCTGAATTTAGTAAAGTGGGTGATTTTCTACAATCTTCAAGGTGGATAACCCCGTCAGAGATGCGAACTTTACTCTCAGGCAATTTTTTGTTAGTCGGGTCTTATAACAAAATTTATCAATCTCTGTCGCAGTACTCTCCCATATCTCTCACTCAGATTTCCTCAATAAATAATGATCTTTTTTTAATAACAATTTGATTAGGAAACCTGGAGAGTGGAAACGTCTATTAGCTCAGTCTAGACAAGGTGATCTGGGTTCTAAAGCTGTTAAAAAATGGTGGGAACAAGAAAATCATGTTCTGTCATTGAGTACATGGCGCACTATTAATCAGCTTAACTTTTCCACATTAAGGGGAGCAAACTGGCGCAGAATGTTATTTTTCGGCAAGTGGCTTTTGTATCGCACCCCGGCGGCAATTGCTAAAATGTATAGTAACCACATACCTAATTGTTTCCGATGCCTGAACTTCGCCCCTGCTAATTGGACACACGTAATAATCGATTGTAGTATGGTGAAAGCATTTTGGAAAGATATTTTTGCTTTTTTACGTTCTTATTGTCATATTCCAATATTTTTGAATGTTAAACTGATGCTTTATGGATTTGACAGGTATCTTAATTTCTCTGTACCACTTGTTAAATTGCTTTATATTTGCATGGCGGTGGCCAGATCGCTGCTACTACAGAACTGGCGTACAAATCAGATCCCATCCTTTCATGAATGGTTACTCAAAATGCAAAGAATAAAAATAAGAGAGCGAAGTTATGCTTTGAGGACTGGGGGGGGGAGAAAATTTGAAAAAATTTGTGGGAATCTATTCTGAATAATTTACTTCTTTTTTGTTCTTTGATCTTGGCAACTTGTAAATTACTATATGTTAAGAGTAGTCGTTGATAGCAGGTTTTCCATTACGAGATATTCTTCTGGCTTCCGTGTTTTGCATCTATTCTGAATTCTAATTATGTACGACACCAATCAATTTCAATAAAAAAAAATTAAAAAAAAGCTTAGTAAGTGTGGTACTCGTTTAACCCACTCAGAGTGGAAGGCCAATTTACTATTCAAATGTTGTGTTTTTTCTTATAAGAAGCGATTATGACAGAATAACCGACCTTGGGTTTAATGGAAAAGTATTTTCCCCATTTCCTGTTGATCCTAAACACTGCTAGTTTGAGACTTTTTAGTGCGAGGCAGAAATAAGGGATGTTTCTCCTGCAAGTAGGGGGAATTTATGTTCTTAACAGAAGCTCGAGAGGCGGTGAACCAGCAGGTAAGTTTATTGCTCATCAGCTCAATGTCCCGGCAGCAACTGCGGACAAATCACACCCACACATGGAGCCCACCCAGGTTCCACATAGTGAACCAGAACAAAGCATCCCCAACATTTCATCCCTACACCACCCTTCCTTCACAAAAATAAAAATTGAACGCATAAAGAGCAAAACATTGAAATGAACATGAAAATATGCAACAAATAAGAAGAAGATTCAGACCTTATGACAAACTAAAAGAACACAAATTGAATGTCATAACATCTATAGCATTGACAAAGCAAATTGGTTAATACATTTCATAATTCTTGAACTTTATAGGACTTGACCTTGTCCTACCAGAAACTCTCCTATTGGCACCTTCGTTGTCGAAACTATAATCAGTTTGTACCCCTATTTTCCTTCCAACAAACTCAGTTTTGCATTCGGGCACTACTGAAAGAAAACACTTGTTCCACATTTTACTCTTTCTAGTACCACTACATGATTCTTCATTTCTTTCACACAGGCAGGTGCAGAAAAGCGTGACAAACCCTCGCGGTCAAACTAGGTGTCCTAATCCTCATCCAGTCTCCAACCTGAACAGCCAAAGTTCTGTGTCGATCATTTTTAGTATATATTTCTCCTGTACTGCAGTCCTTACATCCAACACACTTGCCATTCTTACTGCATCAATGATTTTTCTAGACATCCCCTCTTTGTTTAACCTACACCCCGCAAGCCTGTCTCTCAGCAATATAAAAAGGGATATTCCTGTTATCTGGGGGGTAGCACTTATTGCCCACAACATATGATCAATTGCTTCTTTTTAATGCAATCCATTGATTAGTGCAAGCTATAACCGGTCCTTGATGACACGGTTCACCCTCTCCACCAGACCATTTCCACTGGGATGGTACAGGGAAGTTAAAGTGTGCCTTATACCTGACTTTTCAAGAAAGCTTTTTATTTCCCTGGGTACCAGTTGGGTACCATTATCGGTCATCATTTCCTCAGGGAAACCCTCTCAAAAACACCTCCCTGAAAAATCTTATGACGGCATCATTTATATTGTCCACAAATTTCACTTTAGGCCATTTAGTCATGTAGTCTACCATGACCAAAGCATATTTAGGTGTACTATCTGTAACCCCAAAAAGGCGAGACACATCAAATGCCACTTTACTCCAAAGTATACCTTTAACTACAATTAGATTGACAGGAGAAGGACATGTCACCTGTGATTTATCACGTAGGACAGACATGCACCAGTCTCGGACATAATGTTAAAAATCTTTGTCATCCCCAGGCCACCAAAAATTCTCCCTTACTCTCCACTTCATGGCACGAATCCCAAGATGCCCTTCATGGGCCAGGTCCATCCCTCTTTTCCATAGGCATCCCGGAACAACCAGCTGTGCACTTCTGCGCACAATGCTCACAACAGTAGGCAACTCCCCCTCCACTCTCTTGTAAGGAATGTATGCCACAGGGCTATTCTAGAATAGGTCAACCCTTCACCACAAGTTTTTTAACTTCTTGTAACTCCTCAGGGTAATCTTTGGTCCGCTCTTCGGCTGTTACATGACAGACATTGCTTGAACAGGGGAGACTGGGCAGTAGTTGTGCACAAAAAATTCCATTCATTGTTTGTTTAGACAATACAATGTCAGGATGATTGGAGCTCCAAAATAATTCCCAGTTCCCCTTGCTCATCCCAACCCAACACATTTGCACCATCCTTGGCAATGCATACAGGTCCCACAGCATGTTTTCAATCAAATTCCAAATTAGCATCAAATTTACCCACAACCTCTACTGTTTTGCTCCCATGTGCAAAACATTTTTTGCGAGATTGGTGCACAGCAATGCCCCCGATTTCACCGAAATCCCTCATATTTAATAACGTAAAAGGAGAGCCAGAGTCCGCCAGGAATTTCACTTCTCTGTTATTCACAGAACTTACTTACACAAGGGGTTTCCTTTTGCATGAAACCTCCATGGATAATATTTCCACAATTCCACTCCTTTCCTGGCTCGTTGTAGATAACATTAGTATAATATTGCTGTTCTCATCTGAGTGAATAAAATCTTTCTCGATACATTTGACTTTCTGGAAGAGTTGCTCATTGTCCTGCATTTGCTCTGAACACATGTGCAAAGTGCCCTTTCTTGACACATTTAAAAAACAGGTTTGATTTATGGCTGAACAAAATATGGTGTTGTCTAGATGGGACTTGCTGCCACAGCGGAAACATGTGGTGTCATTACTTTCAGTCTGTTAGTCTTCGTCTTGGATGGCAAAACGTCTGGATTACGGAGAATACTAGCACTAGCTCCTTTTGTGGGTTGCTTAAAATTGTGTTTCGCATTCAGATCTTTGACTTCTCACATTCATTAATTTCTTTCATGCAAATTTGAGAATGTTCAATGCGTCTAGCCAACTTCAAAGCTGTCTTCAAATCTGGTCCTCAGTAGATAGACGTTTTTCTTGCACCTTCTTGTTACCACAGTTCTTTTGAACAATTGATCTAGAATAATCCCATCTCTGAATTTTCTATAATTGCTTGTTGCAGTAAGAGAGAAAAAAGGAAAGAAAGAAGGGAAGACGGAAAGAAAGAAAAATAAAGAAAGGGAATAAAGACCGAAAGAAAGAAGGAAGAAAAACAGGAAACAAAGCAGGAAAATGAAAGAAGGAAAGAAAGCAGGAAAGTAGAAAGAAAAAATGAAAGAAAAAGGAAGAATGGAAGGAAAGAAAGAAAGAAAGACAAGAAAAAATAAATGAAAGAAAGAAAGAATGAAAAAATAGAGATCGAGAGATGGAAGGAAAGAAAGAAGCGAAGTAAACAGGCAAAAGTGAAAGACAGAAGGAACAAAAACAGGAAAAAAGGCAAGAAATAAAGAAAGCAAAAAGTAGAAAGAAAAGAAAGAAAGCTTGAAAGTAGGAAAGAAAGAAAGACAGGAAACAGGAAAAAGAAAAAACATGAAGGAAGGA
Organism: Triturus cristatus; assembly: GCF_964204655.1. Lineage (NCBI taxonomy): Eukaryota > Metazoa > Chordata > Amphibia > Caudata > Salamandridae > Triturus > Triturus cristatus. The sequence continues at coordinate 287,448,730 of NC_140591.1, read as the reverse complement.
AAGAAAGCAAGGAAAAAAGAAGACAAAAAAGATTGAAAGGAAAGAAAAGAAAAAGAAAGAGAGAGAGAACAAAGAAAGAAAGGAATGAAAGAAAGAAAACAAGAAAAAGAAAGAAAGAAAAAAGGAAAGATGGAAAGAAAAAAGGGAAGAAGGAAAGAAAGAACAAAAGAAAGCAAGAAAACATGAAAGAAGGAAGGAAAGATTAAAAGAAGAAAGGAAAGATAGATAGATAGAAAAAAGAAAGGAAGAAAGAAATAAGGCAGGGATGGAGGGGAGAAATGAGGGAGTGAGGGAAGAGGGATGAAGGAAAGAAAGAAGGCAAAAAAGGAAGCAAGAAAAACAAATAAAGAAGGAATAATTAATTAAAGAAACAAGCAAAGAAAGGAGGAAGAAGTAAATGCATAAAAAAGTGTTACAAGTGTGCAGATTAACACAATAAACGCTAACTTTCTTCCTGGGCAAATGGGCAAAGTATATTAAAGATCCATTGGTGACATTGAGTCCAGAATAACTGCATGCATTGTCAAAAGAAAATAAATTCATACTGAACAGTTTAAAATAGACACAATCTGTTATGCTGTGAAATACCAGCAGTTAGATAACAAGGATTCTTCAATAGGAATTTACAACAGAATTGACAGAAACTGATAAAGTGTGGAATGTGGCCCCTGCTCACTTTTGATAGAATAGTTCTGCTTTCACCTCAGGCTCTAAACGCAAAGGCAACACTAAAGTAATTACAAAGTCCACAAGCACTGAAAATACAATAGGTATCGCATTTGCTGGAGTTAGAGCTATTGGTGTTGTAAATGACAATGTCCTTAACCCATGTGTTATGGACTGAAATGTGGTCTGTAATGGAACTATGTGGGTTGGATGTGAATGTTTAGTTGTGAAATTGTGTTGCTTTGAATTGTGTGGTGTGGAGTGGATTTTTGTAGTGGAATTATGTGGCATGGTGCGCAGTAGAATGGTGTGGCTAGTAATTATGTGGTATTGAGTTTACTGGAATTATGTGGAGTGGAATTGTGTGTAATAGAGTGTAATTATGTGGAATGGAATTTTGTGTTGTGGAGTGGTATGTAGCCGAGTTTAATTATGTGGTGTGCTGTTGAATTTTGTGGCATGATGTGGAATTTTGTGGTTGTGTGGATTTGATGTATGTGGTATGTTGTGTAATAGTGTTGTTGAGTTAAATTATGAGGCTTGGTGTCGAATTATGTGGTGTGGATCGGAAATGTGTGGAGTTGAATTGTGTGGCATGGAACTGTGTGGATAGCTTCGTCTTTTTAGTGATGAAAAAAACAAATAGGTAGGAGCTAAGGTCCAGATCTGTGTCTTTGAGTGCTAAAAAAAGAAAAAAAGAAAAAGCTTCCTTGGAAGACAGAGCCTGATATTTTACTTTTTTCTTTGAATGCACAGCACATATTTCAAGATGAGAAGAAGATTTGTTTTTATTTTTTTACAGAAAGCGAGCACTTGTGGCAGAATACAGTAAATATGATATGCTCCGCAGGAGGAACAATCTCAGGCTGAACCGGTTAAAACCAATAATGCCAGCAAATAGAAAGCAAGCAAACATAAAGTACCAAACACAAAGGCAATGGAAAGCAGTTTTCCAAAGTTTGGTATATATCAGACAGACTTATCTGCGAGGAGTAGTGGACATGTCCTGTTCCATATAGCCTAAGGGCGGAGATTGTAGTATTGGCTGTCCTCGCAGAGTGCCTGAGTTGCAAGAGCAGGTGACCCTGTGGACAGAGCAACCACCTATAATTGTAGCAGATTTTACTTCGGCGGTGTAACGCAGATGGAATATCTGATCTACCCAAGCAAGCTGTACGTCAGAATATCTTTGAATATATATTGCCTAACATAATTATTGTCTCCTAAATTTCGGTTAGAAAATTATAGGCCACCTTGGTGTAGATTTTTCATTACTAACTCCAATGGGGATATATTTTTGCAACTGTCATTTAGGAGACAATATTTGTGTTAAATGGTATTTAATGTATGATATTCTTTTACCAGATGATCTATTCTAGGCCTTGTAATCAAACAGCTACCATTTTCTGAATCATACACAAGAAGATAAAAGACTGTACTACAATTGAAAGCAGCAGCTTCCATGTGTCGCAGTTCCATTAACCCACCATGCTATCTTTCTTTTTTTTTGTATGTTATCATTTAGTAGGTCACAAAGCCAGTCGGTGTTACATCATTATTTATTCATTGTTGCTAGCTCATTTTTGGGCATACAAGAGTGTGAGTGCCGAAGTCTATCAGGAAGGCAAAACCTCCACATATAACGAATGGAAAAAAAGTTGGGGCTATCAACAGATCCGTGACCAGATAAATTAGTGGCAACATCTATCAAACTCAAGTACACACACAGAGCTTTGTAAAACAGGACATGGATCGCAACGCATACATCAGGGGCACAACATTTTTAGAACATAAACAGCAAATCTAGCAAAATACACATACTCTCCTTCAAATGTGAGAATGACTTACACGCAAAATACTCTTCAATGCAGGTGTGACAATGTAGTGGATAGCTGATGTGTGCTTTCACCTTCCTGGAACCCTTACCATTAGCAGTAATGGTTCACATTGTAAGCCAAGCACACCCAACTCCTGCAATCACTTCAAGGCCTCTTTCTGTACACTGGGGCATTACAACAGTACTCAACAAAGGAGGACAGGGAAGGTAGACAACTCTACTAGTTCTAGACAATGGTGTACAGCCAGGGCACAAATTATGAATTTGCCACATAACCCGAGCAAACTGGCATGCAATGTCAGCAGAGGGGCACGGAGGGTATTACAAAGGCATGACCAACCTAAATACAAAGCAAAAGACTTGATATCATTACAGAAGAATGCAGTCTGAGTTTTGATACTTACAAAATGTTTAAAGCAAGGATTTGCAGCTTTATAGTGAGGAACACAAGATGTTGTTAGCATTACCCAAGTCTAAAGACATATTGACCAACCTTGAAGGGCACAAGGAATGTACCTGCTTGATTTGAATGCGGGCTTTTAGTTTTGTGGACTGATCTCAGGAACAGGAACTCAAGAAACCAAGCTGCCAGATCAGTGTGCCTTAAATTGTCATTCATATCTCTGTGAGGTGGAGCGGTGATTCTGGATTCATGAGTTTGATTGGGATTTTGAAACTCTAACTTCCTTTGCAACAACCCCTCTTAAAGTTTTTGTGGGGGCGGGGGCAGACAGAGCTTTCTGAATTCGCAGCAGAGAATAACCATGCAGCAGGTGTGCAGTGGCAGGGTGGCTCAGTATTGTCAAGAGAGGATGAGGGAGTGGAGGGGAGATCTAGCTGGAGGATGGGGGTTTGTGTACATAAAGTCGGATTAAAAGGCACGCAGCCTGCAGTTCCATTCAGCAGGCTCAGGAATAAAGGAACTGTGGGTGGAGGTGTGTGCAGCTGCCATTCTCTCAAGGGTATGCTTTAAAAACAAAAGCTTCCGTCTGGTCTGCTCTCTGCAAGGCTTTTACACTGCACATTGGGTCTAATCCTTAGCTCTGCAGCGTGGCCTTACAAGCCCTGGCTCTCTCTGCCCCTCTTGTTTTCATGAATTTCAAGACAGCAGCCAGCGCTGGAAGAAGGACAGCATTTTGTGATGGTATATTTTTTGTTTGTCAATTGTTGCCACGATGGTCTGTACCTTGTCTTTCAATCAGAGGAAAACATGGAATGGCACAAAGAGGGGAGGGGTGACATTGCACCAGGCTTTACCCAGAGTCATTGCGATGTGACCCTGATGGCAGCCCCAGTGAAATGAAGAGAGTGGCACCATTGTTGCAGCTCGGGATTCAGTTGAAATCATAATATGCCTTCTCACAGCGCACAAGGATCTCTTTGTTCTTTTTTTCAGAAAACGCTGTTTAATACATGTACATTTTCAATATAACAAACTCGCAGCCAGTTTTAACAAGTAAAGAATACTTCAAGACTTCGACAAGCCCAATCGGCCTTAAAATAAAGCCCAAAACCAATATCCTACCAAAAGAAGCCCAACTGGCGGTTGACATCCAAGATTGAAAAAAGGCAAAAAAGTATAAGCACCAAGGAGGAGGCATGGAGCAGGAGGCAGCACAAACACAACTGTGGCATTAAGAGGAGGTGGGAGGAAGGAATGCTATATTAAAATGTAAGCAACTATGGCACTGAAGCTGGACACAGGCAAACAGTAACAAATACAGAAACCAAGAAAAAAATAGTCCCCCATAGACCAGGTAAACATAGCCTAATCATGACAGTACTTAGTCCCTGCTCTGTGGGAGGAATGGAAGAGAAAAAGGAGGGACCAAGAGGCATGACTGACCACTAGCAAGCAATGATTTTTAAAGGACACTGACATAGACAAATGAAAAGCAATGGCAAGAAATGGATGGAGTTGAACTCCACAAAGCGCATATAAGGGGTCCTTGAGCGACAGGTAAAGAGCTGTCTAGGCTCGACCTAAAAAACAGAAATCACTGGCTCTGAAGGGAACTACCTAGTGTATGGATGTGCTCATTGTGAAATAGCAAAATGCAGTCACTCAAATTGAATATAACCAGTGGCTGAAGTAGGCTGACCCATTGCCCCATGCTGTGTGATGTGGTTGGTGGAAGGAAAGTGAATGATACAACATGCCTGGTCTTGACAAGCTGTTGTAGTGGTTATAGTGGTAATAAAAAAATCCACCACCTAAAGATGCCAGCCACATGCTTGAAATAATTTACATTTAAACAAATGTAAACATAGCATGTTATTTTAATAGAACAATGGGATGCTTCCTATCAGATAGGAGTACGTAACCAGGTATCAAAGCTCTTTATAAGTGTAATGCACATCACAAGAAAATATAATTCTGACAGCATTAGGAAAATGTACTATTGGCTTTGAATTACTAGAATGACAAAAAATTTACAAGGATAAAGAATGTAAAGAAAAGAGCATTGGTAAAGTAAAGCATTGCCCCACATGCCCAGCCACTGAAATGCACGTCTTTTAGATGATGTGTGTGGGAAGCTGGATCTATATGTGCTATACCAAAAGGAGGTATGGTATCCACAAAGTCCAGCGGATCCCCAGAAGCTTTATGGAAGCTTAAGTAGATAATACTAATGCTCTGTTTTGTGGTATTGTGGGTGAGCAGTTAGGCTTATCAGAGGGCAGTGCAAAGTATTTATTGTATACACACAGGGAATAAATGATACACATAATCAACGACTAAATCTGAGTTTATAAAAATAATACTTTTAGTATATTTATTTCATAGAACCAAACATAATTTGTTGCATGTAAATAAGTTTTGCATTATCAATGCTTTTCAATGTAAAAAGTGAACAAAGTGCATTTTACAACAATACAATGTCGTCCTATGGAGGAAACACAATCAGCAATATGCAGATAATTAAATGATTTACGATATTGAGTTTCTGGATAAAGGATCAGTTCCAGGTAAGGTGCAGGTAAGTGACAAAACTGCAGCACCAGCAGCACTGGGGTGTCCGGGTGCAAAGGTCAAACTTGGCATCTGTTGCCAATGTTATCCAGTGGAGAAAGGGGGCAATCGGAGTGATACTACTTACAGATGAGTAGCATGGCTTGGTAACCCAATCTCTGGGGGTTAAGGTGATCACAAGGTGGGGAGGGGGCACAAAGCAGCACCAAACTTACACCTCCAGTGCCACAGGGGAGGCTGGGTGCAGAGTGCCAGCCAAATGCAAACCAATGGGCAATCTCAAAGTCAAAAAAAGGTTGCAGGCTCAGTCCAGGAGGCCAGTCAAAGGAGACCTACAGCTGCACAGGTAAGTTGAGATGTGCTGGAGTGTCGGAACACCATTGGTTGATCTCCCAAGGCCCAGGGGCTCCGGGTGCAGGGGTGTCTTTTGGCGTTGGAAAGCAGCTTACTGGAGTAGGTCGCGGTTGTGGGGTCGTCATGCAGAGGCTACAGGCATCCACGTGGAGTCTGGCAGGAGTCAGCCCACAGTGGGCTCTTGCTCAGAAAAGCTGGGGAACCTTTGCTGGACCGGTGGGCAAATGTGACTCATGCCGTGGGTGTAGGGTGCAGAGGTAGTCGGTTTCGAGGTTCTTATGAACAGGTCTGCTGTCCACGGGAGATATGGGGTCTTTAGGGAAGGCAAGCAGGCCTCCCAGGATTTTGGTGGTCGCTTGTCTGTGGGAGGAGTCATGGCAACCTTCAAAGTTCATAGACAATCTGGCAGGGCTGAGACCAAGTAAGTGGCTGGAGCTTCCTGTCGTGCAGGGATAGGTTCTTCTTTGTCCTCTTCTTCATAAGTCATTGGTATTTGTCGTGCAGGGATAGGCTCTTCTTTGTCCTCTTCTTCATAGGTCGTTGGTAGGAATAAGGTTCAAGGGTGCCCCTAAATACTTATTTTAGGGTTGTTACAGAGGTCAGAAGGTAGCAGCCAATGGGCTACTTACCTTTAAGGTGCCTACACTCTTTGTATGTCCACTCCCTCTGGGGAGGGGGCATATCCCTAACCCTATTGGCTAGAGTCTTCCAAAACAATATGGAGGATTCTAAAAGGAGGGAGTCACTTTAGCTCAGGGCACCTGAGGGGTAGCCCTGGCTGAGAGTGGATATAACTCTCTTGCTTACTAATTTTCCCACTGACTTGGTGCCAAAAATGGTGCTTGGTCAAGGGGGGGAAATCTCCACTAGCTGGAGAGGCCCTGGTCAGCATAGCAAAGGACAGGAAGCCTTTGAGGCTCACTGCCTTTCAATGTTGTTCCTGCTTGGGGATGGGTGTGAAGCACCTCCCCCCAGACCAGGCTTTGTTTCAGAACCACAAGAGCAAAAGGCACCCACCTCAGGGGGTCAGAAACATGTCTATAGGTAGCAGGCTGGTGGGCACCAGTCAGGCACACACGAGTGAGTTGGTAAGATTTCACAGGCACTTCTGAGATGCCCTCTGGGTGCATTTCTTAAGAAATCCAACACTGGCCTCGGTGTGGGTTTATTAAGCTGACATGTTTGTTACCAAACATCTTAGAATTCAGTGAAGCCAACATGGAGCTGTGGAATTCGTGGTGACAAGCTCCCAGCCCATGTACTCAATGTTAGTTCACTGTGCACTTATAATGTCTAAGAATGGACTTAGACACTATAAGGGCATATCTGTACATGCAGTTAGTTATGCACTCACATGAGGTATAGTGCACCCTGCCTTAGGGCTGTAAGGCATGCTGAAGTGGTGACTTATCTATACCTGTTGCAGTGTTGTTAGGCCTGGCACACCGGGGTGTGTGCCAGGTCGACTCTTCAATTTTATCTGCCCCAAAACACGCATACTGCTGTGGCAGTGTGCCTGTGTTCGGTGAGGGGTCTCTTAGGGTGGCATAATACATGCTGCAGCCCTTAGAGACCCTTTCTTTGTCACAAGGCCCTTGATACCACAGATGCCTTTTAAAGGGACTTATATGTGAGCCAGAGGTGTACTAATTGAGCAAACAAAGGAACAGTTTTTGGGAAAGAACAAAGGCACTGTGAACCTGGTTAGCAGGAACCCAGTGCACACTCAGTCAAAGATACATCAGAGTCAGGCAAAATGTGGAGGGTACTGCGACAGAAATCCACTTTCCTACAATGTGCACATCTGATGAGGTCAAATGCTGTCACTCGCAGTGCAAGAGAGCCAATGGCTGATGTGGGCTGACACAATGCTGTATGCACTATGGTTGGTGGGGCTGAAGCAAAATTTGAATGACAGTTGAACAGATCAATGGATAAACAGGGTTGACCCAAAGGCCCTTAATGTATGTATAAATGTGTGTATTTTTTATTCGTGCTTTTTGCAATTCCTTTAGGTTGACCAGACCTAAAAACCAGTTCCACCGTACTGCTCACAATAAGGAAAGAAAATCCTCTCCACTCAAGATCTAAAGGTACCCCAAGGCTAAAGTGAAAAACTCTTCTAGTCCACTGCTGTTATCTGTGACAAGTGACATGCCTTGGTCAAGGTAGCTAACATTGAATTGTGCCACAATGCTCCAGGTAGGAAAGGCAGGCACATTTTGGTTATGTTTGGATATAGATCCACAGTAAGACCGCTTCTTTTTTATACCTTTGGATGGAAACATCTGCTTTGAGCCCGACCTGTGTACAGTCAGAATGTAAGGGGACTCAACTCATCGATGATGTCCAAAATGTGTCTAGTAAGTAGCCAGAGTGCTCTAGGCAATGTCTACAGAGCATTTGGAGAGGTCACCTGAGGTCATCCCCAAGTGGAGGAGTAGTGTAGGCCAACAGAAAGCAGTGAAGAGCAAGCAGATAAACCTGCCTTGACTATAAACATCCTGTAACCCTTGCACATTGCACATTGCCGCTGGGGTTTAGTGAGAAGGTTCTCCTGTATTTTCACTTCAATTGTGTTTATCCTACTTGTGTCTATTGTGGGTAGCTAAGACACATCTTTTCAGTGACATTGATGGCAGGTGACTCAAGCTGCACCATTAGTGCTTTGTGAGAAAAACAGGAGTTAAGAGGAAATCCTGTGAGAACTGCAGATCATTATTGCACCTACAGGAACCACCAGCATTAGCATGCTCCCAATCAGCAAAGGGACGAGACCGGACCCATGGTGTACAGACCGGTGAATACTGGTACATTGATTCAAGCAGAGAGAAGGGAGCAGGCATGGCATCAGGTTCTCCCTCTATTACAAGAGAGACATCCTGAACATGCGGGCTGTGTGGAGAAGAAACTGGCAAAAGAGTCAAAAGCCATAGCAGAATTCCTGAACACCATCAGTTTCACATTCCTTGCTGATGAGCACCTCCATCATTGTAGGCACTGAGGAAGCCTTGACGTTTTGCTTAAGGCTACAGCTGGTGGCATAGCACAGATTACTATGCCAGCATTATCAGGAAGAGTGCAAGCACAGACAGGAATACATGTGGTAGATCTGGACACAGAAAAAGCAGTTGGCGTTACCCCAAAGCATCAATAAGAGATCCCACCCTCTGGAGCAGGTAGCTGCATCAGGACACAATTGATTCTGAAAAGCTGAAAGCATGGAAATGGAAGCTGGAGCAGTGAACATAGGAAGAGGTTAAAACTGAACACAGAACTAAAGGTAGAAATTCACCTTTGTTGTGTGACAGAACCAGAGGCTTACACTAACCGAATAGGACACGTTGCAACGCAAACATTTACAACGCATGCCTTTACAACACGGTATTTACATCGCAACATCCATTACAACGCATGATTTTACAATGCATGCCATCACAATGAATTTTTAGAAGCTTCATTTACAACGCGTTCCATTACAACCCATACCATTACAATGCATACCATTACAACACATAATACTTTTAGGGCAACAGTAGGGTAAGTGTTGGATAGTGTTGGGGTAAAAATTACTATTCCCACTCCAGTGAGTGCAACAGTAGGGTAAGTGTTGGATAGTGTAGGGGTAAAAATTACTATTCCCACTCAAGTGAGTGCAACAGTAGGGTAAGTGTTGTATAGTATAGGGGTAAAAATACTATTCCCCATTACTTACCTTATAATGCGTTGTGATGGCATGCGTTGTAGTGACATGCGTTGTAATGGCTGCATTGTAATGGCATGCGATGTAAAGGCAGTTGCATTGTAATGACTGCATTGTAAATGTAGTGCGTTGTAATGGCTGCGTTGTAATGGTTGTTTCCCCCAGTAACCACAATGTCGTCCTCTAAATGTAATTGTTGCCTTTGTCTCTAGGGGCTTATTTACTAACATTTCACGGAACGCAGGGCAGCAAAGCAACTTGCTGTGGTGCTGCATTGCGTGAAATGGAGAGAGCAGACATGAACCACAATTTCCAAAGATAAGGCCCATTTCTGCTGGCTCCTTGTGTTGGCTCACAGTGTGTTGCCCAGTACCAGTTCGGCACCCTTGCAACCTAGCGCAAGAGTGCCTGCGTCATAAGCAGGATTGTTTTTGTCCAGGAAGGGACACCTTCCTGCACAAGAACAATCCTTAAAGCCACTTTCCTTTTTCTATGTGTGATGTGAGATGCATGACACACAGAAAAAGGAAATAACAAAGAGAAATACAGATATTTTGCCTCATTATGCCTGGATCTGGGAAGCGTAAAGTTTTGATGCGTTCCCAGGCTTACAACATTTTGCATTCTGGAAATGTGCCAAAATTCATGGGTAGATACATGTGAATTCCCACACTCCACCCATGGAACGCCTCCCTGCCACAAGGTAATGCCAGGCAGCAAAATGCTGTCTTGTGTTACCTTCGATTTACTAAACCACACAGAGTCATGTAAGGTGGGTTTTCATGGGTTACTAAGTCCTAGTTAAGGGCTTGCATTGTCTTGCGTGATGCAAGGGAAATCCAGGCCATCAGTCAATCTGGCCCTTAGATTCCATTTGCTTCTTCTACCTCATTGATTAATTTAAAAAGGGAGGGGTCTCTTTAAATAGCCAGAATTGTCAGTAGGCCACAAGAACTTGGATCTAACCCTCGAGAGGCACAACAGAACTCTGAGCAATTCATCTCAGCACAGAGATAAGTGGAGCCTTTGCACAATATTATTTTTAAAACTAAGCTGACAATCTAGTTTAAAAATTGCCTTTGGGACCTTATAAGTGTTTAGCCATGCAACAGTTGCATAACTAAATACTTATAAGTTCCCAAAAGCGAGACCTGTTGGCTATGCCAAGCGGCCGTGCGGCCGCCATAGTGATCGTGATCGCGATCAAACATCAAAGCGGACGTGGGGCCGCGAAAGTGCAAGTAATCGCGGTAAAAGCGACGCGCGCGCCCGCGCACATGCACTGTAGCTCTAGGCTGGACTGGTAGCACTTTTTGGAGCCCTCTCAATAAGTCTTTCCAGACCAGCGCATGCGCTGGGTCAGGCGAGACCTAAAAATGAATGTGTCCTCGTGTAATTCAACTGGTGCTATGTAAAGCGCTCTGATACCCGATTTGGGTCAAGTTTGTGCTATATAAAACTCCGTAAAAAAAAAAGGACAATTCAAATTCCAAAAATTTTCTTATACGATATTATTACATGTTTGTAAAACTATATTTATTTTTATGGGTAATAGTATATATCCCTCAAACCAGTGAATACTTACACCATACTTTACTTCACGAAGAGCGAGAGAGAGAAGATACAATCATGCTGATAAACAAACACAATCTGTGATTGTTAGGTCATTTGTTTGCTGAAAGGGAGTTTCTGCCGTCTGCATAAGTATTGGAGTCCATTGCAATATGATCCTAAAACTAGTTGTAAAACTGAAGCCACATGTGCTGTGTTTTACAGTGCTGCAATTAGCATCGGCATGTCAATGACATCGGTAGTTGATGAATCAGACAATGAGGAGGACTATCTGCTTCAACCTCCACCCCATGACAGGATGGATCCAAAACTGCTGAAGGATGTGCATTACAGGACAGATGTAACAAACAATTACATGAACAATGACTTGCGCACTAAGCATGCACTGCTAATTACTTCACAAATTACATCACTCATGACGTGCTCTAGGACACCATTGATAGCATCATTGCAACATATAAAATAACATAATTAATGACCGCCCTGTGCATGGTGAGGGTGCTAGTTATGGCTACTTAGGGGCATGATTAACAGTTACTTGAGATGCCTAAAACTAGTGAATTTCAGTGGATTTTGTCAGTTTTAAACAGTATTATATAACTGACATTTATTTATTTTTTTCAGTGACTTTCTAAGTTTTTTTTTTAGCTTAAAGTAAGATGCCCGTCACTGTGTGTGGCTTGGAGCTAGGCCCAGGGCCTGGCTGTGTCCAACTCCCCTTAGGTGCCCACCTCCCGCCTGCACAGACGAAGGCCATGGGCAGAATAAGGTTGGGCTGAGGGCCTGGCCCGTGACCAGGTCTTCAGAAGGTCCATGGGGAACTTGTCTGCTAGATAGAGCATCATCGCTGGAACACTTTTCCTTTAATAACAGAGTCCGAGTGGGACTCCTGAGACTGGGACTACTAGTGGGGCCTGACCTAAATATTATCTATACTGATTGGGGAATAACCAGTACCACTAGTAAGAGGAAAGTGAGACTCAGAGACATGCCTATTGAACAATAGAGCCCTGACCATGGAGGGCTTTGTTAATTTTTTGTGCATGCCGTATTACACTTTTTCTTCATATAACCAAATACTACATTTGAAATAAAAGGCAGTATTTGAATAGACAATTAGTTTATTGCTGCTATTGAATGTGTTTACAGTTCGGAGCCTGTGTTCTGTCCCTTATATATACCTCAAATCGGGAAGCCTTGGACTGCTAGTCCTGTGCTACCACTTAGAGTCAAATGCTGAAGGAGTAGTTGGCACAGTTGCTCAGGATCCATAATAGGGACATCAGGAGAAAAAGGTCTCAACCCCCACAGTTGGGCCCAGTAACCCCTGCTTAACCCCCAGTGCTCTGAAAGGGGTTCTGACAGAAGCAACGTTAATAGCAAACCAACAAACCTGCTTCCTATGGAAAAGTGGTCCTAACTATAATTACCCAGAGGTAACTGCCACTATACATATATATCCATATATGAGCGGAGGGTTCAAACAGAGTGACGTTTATTTGCAGCAAGTACAGCGCTTGTTATTTTATCAACCCACTGGGGACATTATTTGCACTGAATATAGGAGATGGACAAACACCCACTAGGGTATACATTTAATGTAAGGACTGCCAATACTAGAGTGCTTCGCTCCTGAGGGCGGGACACACGCCCACCTGGGCGCGCTTAAATAAATGTTGCAGAAGTCTTACATGCTGTTTGCTGTCTTTCCTGATGTAAGGCTCGTGATCAAGGATGTAGGTCTGAAATGCATAGAGTCTTTTCACTCGATAAAGGGGCAGTGCTGTTCTTTCTGCAGTCCTCAGTTTCAAGAGAGTCACCTTCCGGGAGGATGTCCCCACAGAGGCAACTTGTTTTGATGGTATACATATATAAACAAACTTTTGCACAGAAACGTGGTCCGTGCCTGCTTTCCGATACCAGGATTGATGAAAGACTTTTGAAGCAGTGTGAGAAGATATATATATATATATATATATATATATATTCACTTAAAAAACCATAGGTTTCACACACGTTATATTTAGGAATTAGCATTTAAAAAACCTTGCAAATTCACTTAAAAAACCATAGGTTTCACACATGTTATAGTTAGGTGGACATTTCACTCGTAAAAAACCAATGAAATTCCCCCGTTATAGCTAGTTCAGGTAACTATAACTCGCGCGCCCGCAATCCACTGCTCATGACGTCACATATTACATCACTCATGACATGGTCAGTGGCATCACTCATGACATCACTGATGACATCATCCTTGTGATAGAGTTGCGGTCACGCGAGTTATAGTTATCTGAACTAACTATAACGGGGGAATTTCATTGGTTTTTTACAAGTGAAATGTCCACCTAACTATAACATGTGTGAAACCTATGGTTTTTTAAGTGAATTTGCAAGGTTTTTTAAATGCTAATTCCTAACTATAACGTGTGTGAAACCTATGGTTGTTTAAGTGAATTTGTACGGTTTTTTAAATGCTAAGTTATGTATGTATTATTATTTTATTTTTTTTAAGGTTTTTCACCGTGAGCGCATCGTGCGCGCACCGTGCGCCCACCCCGCGATTTAAAAAAAAAAATAATAATAATGTTTTTTCACCCTTCGGGGTCCTTTAGGGACCCCCTGACAAAGGCTAGGGGGTCAGGAACTCTCTACCCTGCCCCCTTTTCACGTTCGCCACCTCTCTTTTTCACTCTCACACCCAAAACAAACAAAATGGCGGCCGACACTTCCTGATTTCGACCGTTTCGAACGTTGACTGACATGTAACCACCAATCAGAATTACGCTCGCGCACGTTAGGTTGCGCGCACGGTGCGCGCCTATAGATATTTATGTACTTTTAACTGCAATTGTCTCAGGAAATAATGAACAGATTGACTCCATACATGCGAAAGGCACATGCCTGACCTGAGGACTACCTCTCTGCCAAATTTCAAGTAATTCTGTTCAGCCGTTCAGGCTGTACCTTCGACTAAAGGTCCTATGGGAAAATGCATAGGGAAAACGCGTTTTGGGATCCCCCTTTTTTCTCGGCCCCCGCTTGACAAATCACCCCGAGACTTTCAGGGTAGGAGCTGAGCGGAGCGCCCCATTAGTTTTGAAAATTTCACAAGGATTCGTCAACCGGCGCCAAAGTTATTCAAAATAGAATTTTCAGATTTCCTATGGAAACACGGTCCTAACTATAACTATCTACTGGCGACCGCCAGTAGATAATATATACATATACACACACACACACATATATATATTTTATTTTTTTTCACCACTAACTTTCACACTTCAAGGAAGAAACGGCACTCTAAGATGGAAGAGTATCACCATTATTTAATTCATTGGAGCACTCCATATAGGATGCGTTTCGGTTGTATAACAACCTTTGCCCCCTTACAAGCACATGTGGGGGCGCTTTCACATGCAACACCAGCGTTCTGGTTGCAAGCCACCATATATATATATATATATATATATATATATTCAATGAAAAAACCAAAGGTTTCACACATGTTATAGTTAGCTGGACATTTCACTCGTAAAAAACCAATGAAATTCCCCCGTTATAGTTAGTTCAGCTAACTATAACCCGCGCGCCCGCAATGCACTACTGATGACGTCACATATTACATCACTCATGACATGGTCACTGACATCACTCATGACATCACTGATGACATCTCAAATGACATCACTGATGACATCACTGATGACATCATCCTTGTGACAGAGTGGCAGACCTCCTCTTCCCCTAATATAACCTTTGATACACACATTCAAAAATAGAGACTAAAAATTTCAAAACAATGGACATACCAATACCAGTTACAACAACCTCTTCAGTAATTCTAAGATCCACATACACATCCACTCATTCACCAACAGTCCTATACAGTCACTCATACATGTACTCACTCATCATATGTACTCATACACCTATACATCCTGTTACACAATGCCACTCATCCATAGAGTTACTCACACACATTGTCACTGATGCTAATAAAGAATCAAACATACATTTACTTGCATATACAGTTATACACACACCACCACACTTACTTCTACAGAAACTTACACATACTTAGTCTTTAAAACAATCACTTATAGAAACACATACTTATTCATACAGGAACTCTTTCAATCTCTCACTCTCACATATACTCACTTATATACACCAATAGTCACATATACTAGTTTAATAGATATGTAGTTACTCATAAAGACACTATTGAGACAGTCATTCACTCACTAACACACCCATACACACACTCATCCACCCATACAGTCCTGCACACATGCTGTCTTCAACACATACAAAGAGTGAATCACTCATTCATGCACCTATGCACTACGTAATACCCCCCACCGAACCATACAGACACTCAGACTGATACTCAAAAAAACAACTAATAACCTATATAGACACCCATGAAGCTAATCACCAACCCATGCAGCCACTTATACACAAAGTGAGAGACTGATACAGATATTTTCATATTTAAACATTACTCAGTAAGCCATGTATTCACTATGATACACTTAATCAGTCAGTTACACAATAAATTTTTCAAAAACAAAGCATCCATTTAGACACTTATATACCCATTTATTCTTCCATTGACCTTGAGATATATATATATTAAACTTTTTTAATTTTCAGAAAAACACACATTCACTGGATGATGTCATCAGTGATGTCATTTGAGATGTCATCAGTGATGTCATGAGTGATGTCAGTGACCATGTCATGAGTGATGTAATATGTGACGTCATCAGTAGTGCATTGCGGGCGCGCGAGTTATAGTTAGCTGAACTAACTATAACGGGGGAATTTCATTGGTTTTTTACGAGTGAAATGTCCAGCTAACTATAACATGTGTGAAACCTTTGTTTTTTTCATTGAATTTCTAAGGTTTTTTAAATGCTAATTCCTAACTATAACGTGTGTGAAACCCATGGTTTTTTCAGTGAATTTGCAAGGTTTTTTAAATGCTAATTCTTTTTTTTTTTTTTTCTTTTTTTCAACATATTTTTATTTTAATTTTCTATCCTTTTTTAAAGACTATGGTTAAATTTTAAAAATTCTACAATATATTTTTTATTTTTTCCATTTTTTTAAACTAAACAGGTAAGATTTATTAGTATAACATAGTGGTTTCTTTTTCCCCTTTTTTTTAAAATTATTTTTTTAACGTGCGCATACGGTAAGCGCACGTCTTGCTTTTATAACGTTAGATTTCTACGCTGTTTGCGTTCATTTACGCAATTTGCGTAGACATACGTCACGCGCGCGCAGCGCGTAACGCGTACGCTGCACGCGCATGTTACGCGGAAGTGAAGGGGCGTGCCTGTTTTGCGCATGCGCGCGTGCGCATGTCTTTTTTACGCGCATGCGTACTTTTGCCGTAAGCGCTCCGTAAGCGTAACGTACGCGCACGGTGGGTCATGTGATCAAGAAACACAACTTTTGATTGGTTGAAACTACTTTCAGTTCTAGAACTCTCCTACACCACACCCATTCCCCTCATTTCTGCTTGTGATCCCTTAGGAGAAGGAGCTGAGTTGTCTTTGTGATACGATGGCAGAACAGCAGAACTCTTCTGAGAGTGAGGCTAGCAGCACTACCTTGAGGCAGAGAAGGAGGAAACAAAAGAGCTCTTTCATATGGGAGTATTTTTCTTTTCCAGAGGACAAGAAAAAGGTAAATGCACCCTTAGTGACTTGTAAGCTTTGTGGCCGTGTACTTTCAAGAGGGAATCCCAACAAGAAGTATTCCTTCGGGAATCACACCATGTTGAGACACCTTCAAGATGTACACGGTAGGACACATGCTCGACATACTGAAGGTAACCCTTCAGTAAGTCAACCAAGCACATCCACAGCAGCTCAGCCTGGTCCATCATCTGCAGGGCCGAGTCCATCTTCGGTAGGTCAGCTGAGCCCTTCATCTGTGGGGGGAGCATCTCCTTTTTCTCGTCCTCTGGAAACCAACCATCGGTTTGCGAGTGTTTTAATTCGGTGCGCCACTTGTCATGATCTAATTTGTCATAGGGAGACCAGTGTTGCCCTAGTGAACAATTTAATAGATCAGCACATTTGTCGTACCGACTAATATTCCCATTCTTTCTTTCCTCTGTCCCTGCATGAACACAACGGCTCTTTTAAGAGCCAACCTTACCTTTTAACTTTTTTTTATATATTTTTTAAAACTTTTTTTTATTTTTTTTTTACCGTACGCGTACGGTACGCGTAATTTTTTTTTTGTTTTAAAAAACACTAAAAATCAATTATCACATTACAAGGTCCTTGAGAGACTACAATGATAAACTGAAAATGTGATTGTGGAGAAGTGGAAAAAAGGGACCATGAAATTTTTGACTTACCATACCCACTCAAAAAATTATTTATTAATTAAAATTTAATTTTTATTGTTTTAAAAATGGTTCAAGTTTTCGAAAATTTTCTATCTCAATCTGAAAAAAAGAAAAAAGTATTAATATTTAATAAAACATTTTATAATACAGTACACATATTTACATATTTTCCATAAAAAAAAATTTGCCTTTTTTTTGCTGTTTTCAGAATATATTGCATTTCACTATAAATTGTGAAAGCAATTGCATTCATCATTTAACAGCGGGCAAAAAAAAAATAACAATCTCAAAGATTGTTTTTAAAAAGCCCAGGATCTCTTCTCACTTAAACATAACATTATAGAAATCCATAATATTCTAAAAAAATATCATCTAATATCAATACTTATTTCTTTAAAATACCGTCTGACATTTTTGTTTCAGAAGTATAATCACAAAAATATATCTCAAATAACTCCACAATACATCTGGTTCCATTTCCTTTAGGCCAAATAGTAATTTTAAAATTCTTTTTTGATTAAATTTCCAATGTTATTCTAATAAAATTCCAAAATTTAAATTGTACAGATCTCACCGATTCTCTGTAACATTTTGGTTTCCGAAAGATTAATTAATAATTAAATAAGTCCACAATACAATTGTTTACCTTTCCTCATGGACAAATAGTAATTTAAAAAAAAAAAATTTGAATAAATTTCCAATGGTAATCCAATAACATTCCAAAATTTAAATTGTGCAGATGTTACCGATTTTCTCTAAATTTTTGGTTTTCGAAAGTTTCATTAAAAATTAAAAAAGTCCACATTACAATTGGTTACCTTTCCCTTAGGCCAAATGATAATTTGAAAAATCTTTTTTTTTTTTTAAATTCCAATGCTAATCCAAAAAAATGGTAAAATTGTTTTGTACAGATCTTGCCAAGTCTCTCTAAAATTTTGGTTTCAGGAAGATTAGATAGGAATTTGCTAAATCAAAAGGCAAACGTTGCTTGAAAATCAATTTTGAATCATTACACAGTGTCCAGCCTTTTTCACATTTAAGATAAACTGTGTAATGTCCAGAAGTAACAGTAGGTCCTTCATGGAAAATTATTGCAACTGTTACAAAAGTTTTTCCTGAAATTGATAATTGCTGTCCTGTAAACTTCTTTATTAAAGTATCCAATTTTGAACCATCAGCTTTACATCGTTACATCATTAAAATTACATACTGTCCGTATTCCTTTAAAATTAACGTTGAAAACATTTCAGATTGACACTCACCGCATTCCATGCTATGATTAGCATCTTTAACTAATTTAGCAAAAGTGACTGTTTTACTTTCTGGCAATGTTAAATAAATAAACCTTTCAGAATCAACATTAGAGCCACATATATTGTAACAGTTTTCACAACTATGTTCCCATTTATAAGAGACACCAAACATATTTTCAATGGGAACCCCTTCTTCTTCCAGTACCTGAAGAAAAAACATCAAGAATTCCTGTGCGTCTTGCTGTACATTTTGAGAAACTGTGTTCGTCCTGAACATACATCTAAAAGTTCTCTAATTTCAGTAGCACTTTCTATTTGAGTTTTATCATTACTCAGCTTTTGAAAAAGGAGACTCAACTCAGAACAGAATCTTTTTCTCTGATTTACTATTATCTGCTCTTGCACACTTTCCAGATAAAATGCAACATTCAGCACTACATTAGCGTAGCAGTTGACACCAGAGCTATTTTCAAAATGACAACCTACAACCTCTTGAACATTTTCCTTTTTCTTTTTGCTTGCAATTACATCACTCCTCTTTTTTTTCCTCCTCTCTACATCTTCATTACAGATATTCTCATTTCTCCTTTTACGAGAAACTACACGTTTCTCCAACACAGGATACTGACCTAAATGAGGAGCATAGGTTCTTCTTAATCTATTATACTCCTTTACACAATTTGTATCAGCACTAACTTTTGAGTCATCAAAGTCTATCATGAATAAACCAGATAATGTTTTCACTCGTGACAAAGCTACATAAGCCATACCTTCTTTGAACACAGTTGAACCAATGTTCACAAAAGCACAATCTACAGTCAATCCTTGAGACTTGTGAATAGTTACAGCATATGCTAGAGAAAACGGAAACTGCTTCCTACGTACATATAAGTCTTTCACAAGCATGAAACGAACTGAACAACGACAAATGTCTTTAACTTCTTCTATCTGATCAAATTTTATTTTTAAACATTCAATTCCATCTTTTTTCTGATAATTAATAAAACCCACAACTCTTCCTATAGCTCCATTAACTAAACCTTTTTCAACATCCAAATTTCTCCTTAAAAATACTCTACAGTTCATGCAAACATATAGATTTTTTTCTAATCCAGCTGTTTTGGAAATGTTCTTCTCTAGTGAATCCAATTTATTTTTCAGTGTGCCTGTTAATGTGATAGTAATTCTTCCATCCTCAATTTTGTCCACTGCTTCCAATTTCCTAATATCTTCCTTTTCCAATTTTAAAAGCTCCTCATTGAATATTGAGCATTCACGTAGAGTTGGCATTAAGCAGATGACACTTTTCTTTTCTGCAATGTTCTTGTATATCTTCTCTGCAACTATTTCTTCCTTTGGAAATAAATTATGTAGCAGCCGACTCTGTAAGGCTTTTTTGCCAACTTCTGTGAGTAGTCCAATTCTGATATCTTTCAGAATACTTCCATATTCTTCATCGTTTGCTTGCCTCATATTCGTAGTAAGTTCCTTGTACTCAAAGAAGGACCAAATATTTGCAATACCGATGCTTCCCAATGACTTCTTTGTGTCTTCATGTGTCACAGTATTAAACACTGGTTGTCCTTTAACTGGAGTAAGTTGTAGAAGATCCCCAAAAACTATGACATGTTTTCCACCAACTAACACGTCATAGTCTGTCCTTAGAATTTGCTGCATTCTTAAATGCACAAAGGCAAGCATTAAGTTTGATACCATGCTCACCTCATCAATAATGAGAACTTGCATCTTCTTCAATACTCTTGAAACTTCCAAGCATGCTTCTCCAGTTAGCTTGTTGTATTGTATTTTGTTCTCATGCTCCACTGGTAACATTAGCAAACGATGTAAGGTGATTCCTTTTATGTTATATGCTGCTAACCCAGTTGGAGCAGTAACCACACAAGACAAAGTAGAATCCGTTTTTTGCTGTAGGTAGCTTCTGATGACTTTTATTAAGAAACTTTTTCCAGTTCCAGCTTGTCCGCTTACATACATCCTGATTGGATGAAATGATGTGCATGAGCACTCTTTTTTTTCATGTAGAAATCCGTGATCAATTTTGCTTCTGATCTCTTCATAAATTTGTTGCTGCTCTTCATTCAGTTGTCTTTCCAAATTTTGTAAGTCTATAAATTCTTCTTGAGCTTGATTCATAGCCGTTTCCACTTCATTCATGGCTATTGATGCTTCATTTTCAACGATTGGTTGTCCTAGGGGATCTTGACTGAGTGTTCCTGAACTTTGGCTGTCTTGAGAACTGTCTCTAGCTACTTCAGCTGCAATTGTAGTTTCCTGTTCAATTTCTTCATTTAACATTTGCAGATAAGTTGAGAATGAACTGCATTGTATGCTGTCTTTGCAAGCATTAAAAGATTCTTCATAGCTTTGAAATTCTCCCAGTAGTTCATCCTCTGTACGCCATGGTTTAAACAGCTGTAAAAGAGCCAAGTAGTAAAATTGCTTTTTGTCAGTAGTGTCGCAACTCAGCTTCCTGTGATTTATCAAACTTCCTTTTGTTTGCTTCACCAAACATCCTTCCTCACCAATGACTTTATATTTTCCATTGTTGATGTCTTCTGCGGCTTTCCGTGAATAAATGTAGTTCTGCAGCACTTCATAGAGACACATGTTCTCCAGATGATGACTTCTTTTTGGATAATATGTGTCCAACATGTTTGATTTCAAAATATCTGTACTTTCTGGGTCATTCTCGGCCAAATATTCAATTTCTCCAACAGATTTCAAAACTCGATTTCTCATTGCTGCAAGGCCTAAACTTGCCCAAATTATTCTTCTTGATTTCGAGTAGAGACTTGCAGAAGATAACCTATCTGAACATTCGTAGGATCCAATTTCTCGATGCGATAACATCTTTAAACTGAAACTGTACAGCTTCTTACTGACAGTCTTCTCGTGAGAAATCTCTTCCCACATTTCTTTCAATTTAGTTTTTTCAGATTTAGTAATGTAAGACGTTACATATCGAGCAACAGCAATGGAATTGTCAGCTACATACTGTATATCCATGTTAGCATTCCACATGGATAAAATGACTGGGTTGTAGTCATTTATATTTTTTGATTCTTCTTTTCTTTTAAGGTTGTAGGTATTCTTAGGTGATTTTCTTGTGATAGTATGTCTCACAGATGACATAAAACTGTTTACTCTTCCATTTGAAAGAACAGGTCTAGGAAATCCAAATCGACATTTAGTGTAGTATTTATCTTTGCTCTTGTATTTCCGTCGACAGTATTTTCCACACCGATGACTTTGGAAACGTAAAACTTGCTCCTTTAACTTTTTCTCTTCTGTGCTTTTTGGTATAGCACATGTTGCATATTCTTCAATGTAAGATAACACTGCTTCATCAGTATCTGTTCCAAACTTTGGGGCATCCTTGATCCACAACAGCATATGAATATGAGGAGCACCTCTTGCCTGGTACTCTTTTCTCCAAAAGAAATCCACTACTTCTCCACGGGGTGGATTTTTTTTATTGCAGATGAAGGACATCATAGCCTCAAATCTATGATTGAAATATCTGCAAACATTAACCGGATCCAATGAGCACAGTTCTCCTGCTGTCTTGTATTCAATGTTTTTAATGTTTGAATTTGCCTCTCGTAGAAAATCCAGTAAATCATCCCAAGCGTACTCAGCACAGCTTAGGGTAAGGAACCATGTTGGTGTTCCTAAATTCCGTAACATGCATTTTAATTCACCATGGCGTCGGTACCAATATTCATTTGTCCCACGCTGACAAGCCATCAGATTGATCAGTTGTGTTTCCAAATGATCATCTCGGTGCTGCACTTTCTCCATAAAATCCTTAGCAGACACATTTTGTAAATGTACTCCACTTTTTAAAATGTGATTTACTGCATAAGATAGTGCAGACAAGTCGCTTTCAAATAAAAGATGGAACAAATAAGGAATACTTTGTCGAAATCTGGGATCTTCTGCATATAGTCTTGTAGTCCGATACTCAGAAGCTGGAATCTGTTCTGGACGTTCATCGTATCGTCCTCCTTTTCCTTTAGGAAACAGCTGGGGAAAACATCGAGCTTCCAAGCTCTCCTCCCATACACTCACGGGAGTTCCTTTTGCTTTCTTCATCTGAAACAGATCAATATTGTCTCCCAAAACTTCTTTTGAATGTAGAGGATGTATGCTAAAATGTTCATAAATTTCTTCTTCCTTTGACTTGTCCACTTTTTCAATTTGTCCAGTTGGTGTTTCTGTGTCTTCTTGTAAATCTTCTTCTTCTTCTTCTTCTATATAAATTGATTCATACCATTTGTTATTCCTTTTCAAATACAAATTTGCTCTTTGTACTTTCCGTACATCTACCAGCTCCTGCCAAATCTTCTTATTCTTTGTAGGTACACCATTAACCAGAATAACTAATGGTTCAGTTTCCAAAGTATCTGCATCAATAGTTTCCATATTTTTTTTCAAATCCAAGGGCAAATACACCACTCTACCTTTTAAACCTCTCAGTAAATCTGAAGGAGGTAATTTACCAGTTTTTGGCTCCATGCGTACTATGGTCTGGAACGGATGAACACATTGAATAAGTATAGACTCATATGTATTTAATTCAAAAAGTTCGGCAGGAATAGCATCCAATTCTAAATTATTATGTACAGCTCTGGTTGGCATTCTATTTTCCTCTAACTTGTTGTAACAGTATTTACAAATACGCTGATCTTCACCCAATTCAAAACAATTTTCAAGAAATATATATGTGGCAAAATCCTTTCACTTATAATTATCTTCATTTTCACTCTTTCTGTAGAGATCAACATTCCTGGTTTGTTTTCTATAATGAGTTCTGCGGCAACAAATACAAGTTATATTTGGTCTTTCATTAGAGATTATTGCAAATTTTGTTATGTGATCATTAAATGTTTTACTTACAGAGGGTTCTACATTCTCTTCCACTTCTTCCTCATTTACTGTGTCCTTTTCTGCACTGTCTTGTTCAGGACCAAAGTAACAAAACTGAATTTCATCAACAACCTTCTCTACATCTGATACCGATCCACGGAACAGAGCCCTATTCAATTCATCTAACTTTATTGCTGGACTTTTAGCAAAATACAACCGTCTCACAAACTTTCTCATTTCAGTATGATGAACAGCCAGCATCCTAAAATGATGGAAAACACTATTACACACTTTTCTAGATAGACAAGCCAGAGAATGACCCTGCAAACCAGTATTCTCTCTCACTCTGCATGGATCTAGACTTTGAAGCACCTTAATCTTCTGTTTTACACTTTTTTTACTATATTCTCTTAGAAACTCACGAAATTTATCAATAGATTCCTGACGCACAGTGCAAATACTACTACAATTCCAAGTGTACACTGGGGCTTTAGGACGTCTCCCCATAGCCTCATCCGCCATCACTTGTACCTCATCTCTTGGAACCATTATCTCCTTCTCCATTATGCAACCATTTTTTACTTCATAAGCACGACCTCTGGTGTCAACTGCATGCAGCAAACTATTACTTTGAAAATAACTCTCTTCATTAAAAAAAGGTTCACTACTTGAACTATGCATCCATTTTCCTAAAAACACTTTACAAAAGTTTGTTCTTTTCACTACTCTTTTCCTTTTGCTTTGTGATTTCAGTACATTAACCATTTTATCTAATGTACGCATCCTATTCAAAATTAAAATGAATAGTTTCCTTTTTAATTCTAATGCCTTTGCTGCAATGGCTTCAATTTCTTTTTTTCTCTTGTAATATTTTGCCTTTTTCTTATATTTCTTCACATCCTTTATCAAATTGGACATAACTCTTCTCTGAAACATTTTTCTACGTATCTCTTTAAACGCTGATTTTCTGTTTAAGTTAATCTTTGGTATTGCAGAAGGTATATTTGCATTAACTAAATTCTCAATTTTTTCCTGTTCTTTTCTATTGAAAACATTCTTTCCAGTACAGACATTTTGTACATTTTTCCTTTTTTTGAAGATGTTCTTTAAAAAATCTTTTGTCTGCTTACCAGAAGACTTTCTCTTTTTCCCAACATGAGCATCTCCAACTAACTTAGGTCCTCCAGTTGTCTTCAAATATAGTTTTTTTTTTGTGGTTTTTCGTTACTCTGGATTTTGTAGGCATCTTAAATTTTGTTCACTGCTCTTCAGCAATACCTGAAAAAAACTAAAAAAAAAATCCTTTTTTATATTTAAATATATTACTACATTTTTTATGATCTTTTCAAATCTTAAAATACTAAGTACCCCTTTCCTAGAAGTGAAAATCACAATAACACATTCACAAATTAAATATCTAAAAACAATTCCTGTGTGCACACAGAGTCATGCTTTGAAATTAGGCAAAAAACGAAATTTCTTTGCCAATTGGAAAGCACACATTCTACTACTTTTTTGGCAAGTAATAAGTACTTTTACAGTCTGACACATTTTGAATCCACTTTTCAGATTCTGATAAAAGCACATGTCCAAACTGCTTTTTGAGACCAGCACCATGTGTAACCTGGGTGACTGACTACACTCCAGCAAGGGCAACCAGCCTTAGTGATGCTAAATGTATTTGCATTACTAAGTGCAACCTCAAACCCCACTCGGTTGTGAATACTGTGCATGATTCCACAGGATAAGCAGCTGGGTGTATGCTAAGAGTCTGCTTCTGCATAAAAAAATAGCTCCCCCTTTCCATCTAATGCAAATGTAAAATCACCAGAGCAATACCAAACAGATTTCTGAGACCAGCAACATGTGTAACCTGGGTGACTGACTACACTCCAGCAAGGGCAACCAGCCTTACTGATGCTCAATGTATTTGCATTACTGACTGCAACCTCAAACCCTAAAAGTATTCCTCATTTATACCACTACACCTTAATTTATGGTGAAAACATAGTCCATATTATTTTACATGTTTTTATTTGCATTATTAAGTGCAACCTCAAACCCCACTCAGTTATGAATACTGTGCATAATTCCGCAGGATAAGCAGCTGGGTGTGTGCTAAAAGTCTGCTTCTGCATAAAAAAATAGCTCCCCCTTTCCTACTAATGCAACTGTAAAATTACCAGACCATAACGCAATAAATCTCTGCCTGTAATTCCTCTTTGCACACAGAGTCATGTTTTCATATTAGTCTGAAAACGTAATTTCTTTGCCAATTTGAAACCACACTTACTACTCTTTTTTTGGCAAGTTATAAGTACTTTTACAGTCTGACACATTTTAAATCCACTTTTCAGATTCTTAAAAAAGCACATGTCCAAACTGCTTTTTCAGACCAGCAACATGTGTAACCTGGGTAACTGACTACACTCCAGCAAGGGCAACCAGCCTTAGTGATGCTGAATGTATTTGCATTACTGACTGCAATCTCAAACCCCACTCGGTTGTGAATACTGTGCATGATTCCACAGAATAAGCAGCTGGCTGTGTGCTAAGAGTCTGCTTCTGCACAAAAAAATAGCTCCCCCTTTACATCTAATGCAAATGTAAAATCACCAGAGCAATACGCAATAAATCTCTGCCTGTAATTCCTCTTTGCACACAGAGTCATGTTTTCATATTAGTCAAAAAACAAAATTTCTTTGCCAATTTGAAAGCACACTTACTACTCTTTTTTTGGCAAATGATAAGTACTTTTACAGTCTGACACATTATGAATCCACTTTTTAGATTTTTTAAAAAGCACATGTCCAAACAACATTTTCAGACCAGCAACATGTGTAACCTGGGTGACTGAGTACACTCCAGCAAGGGCAACCAGCCTTAGTGAAGCTGAATGTATTTGCATTACTGACTGCAACCTCAAACCCCACTCGGTTGTGAATACTGTGCATGATTCCATAGGATAAGCAGCTGGTTGTGTGCTAAGAGTCTGCTTCTGCATAAAAAAATAACACCCCCTTTCCATCTAATGCAAATGTAAAATCACCAGAGCAATACCAAACAGCTTTCTGAGACCAGCAACATGTGTAACCTGGGTGACTGAGTACACTCCAGCAAGGGCAACCAGCCTTAGTGATGCTGAATGTATTTGCATTACTGACTGCAACCTCAAACCCCACTCGGTTGTGAATACTGGCATGATTCCACAGGATAAGCAGCTGGCTGTGTGCTAAGAGTCTGCTTCTGCACAAAAAAATAGCTCCCCCTTAACATCTAATGCAAATGTTAAATCACCAGAGCATAACGCAATAAATCTCTGCCTGTAATTCCTCTTTCCACACAGAGTCATGTTTTCATATTAGTCTGAAAACGTAATTTCTTTACCAATTTGAAACCACACTTACTACTCTTTTTTTTGGCAAGTGATAAATACTTTTACAGTCTGACACATTTTAAATCCACTTTTCAGATTCTTAAAAAAGCACATGTCCAAACTGCTTTTTCAGACCAGCAACATGTGTAACCTGGGTGACTGACTACACTCCAGCAAGGGCAACCAGCCTTAGTGATGCTGAATGTATTTGCATTACTAAGTGCAACCTCAAACCCCACTCGGTTGTGAATACTGTGCATGATTCCACAGGATAAGCAGCTGGGTGTGTGCTAAGAGTCTGCTTCTGCATAAAAAAAATGCTCCCCCTTTACATCTAATGCAAATGTAAAATCACCAGAGCAATACGCAATAAATCTCTGCCTATAATTCCTATTTGCACACAGAGTCATGTTTTCATATTAGTCTGAAAACGTAATTTCTTTGCCAATTTGAAACCACACTTACTACTCTTTTTTTAGGCAAGTGATAAATACTTTTACAGTCTGACACATTTTAAATCCACTTTTCAGATTCTTAAAAAAGCACATGTCCAAACAACATATTCAGACCAGCAACATGTGTAACCTGGGTGACTGAGTACACTCCAGCAAGAGCAACCAGCCTTAGTGATGCTGAATGTATTTGCATTACTGACTGCAACCTCAAACCCCACTCGGTTGTGAATACTGTGAATGATTCCACAGCATAAGCAGCTGGCTGTGTGCTAAGAGTCTGGTTCTGCATAAAAAAATAGCTCCCCCTTTCCTACTAATGCAAATGTAAAATCACCAGAGCAATACGCAATAAATCTCTGCCTGTAATTCCTATTTGCACACAGAGTCATGTTTTCATATTAGTCAAAAAACGAAATTTCTTTGCCAATTTCAAAGCACACTTACTACTCTATTTTTTGGCAAGTGATAAGTACTTTTACAGTCTGACACATTATGAATCCACTTTTCAGATTCTTAAAAAACAACATGTCCAAACAACATTTTCAGACCAGCAACATGTGTAACCTGGGTGACTGACTACACTCCAGCAAGGGCAACCAGCCTTAGTGATGCTGAATGTATTTGCATTACTGACTGAAACCTCAAACCCCACTCGGTTGTGAATACTATGCATGATTCCACAGGATATGCAGCTGGCTGTGTGCTAAGAGTCTGCTTCTGCAGAAAAAAATACCTCCCCCTTTCCATCTAATGCAAATGTAAAATCACCAGAGCAATACCAAACAGCTTTCTGAGACCAACAACATGTGTAGCCTGGGTGACTGACTACACTCCAGCAAGGGCAACCAGCCTTACTGATGCTGAATGTATTTGCATTACTGAGTGCAACCTCAAACCCTTAAAGTATTCCTTATTTATACCAGTACACCTTAATTTATCATGAAAACATAGTCCATATTGTTTTACATGTTCCTCACATTTAAATTTCTCCCAAAACAGAAAATGATAAACACAACTTCAACAAAACGAATTCCATTTCTATTATTAATTTCTTAATTTACCATATACATCCCCTCTCAAACTCTAAACTCACCTTTAAAATTAGTTAGTTGTGAAAGAAATGTGGCACTCAAACAGCAGATTATCAGAGCCAGGATCTCTGTTCTGTACACCTCTCTCCTCTCAGCAGAACCAGATAATGGCAAACTTTCCCTCTCTTTTTCCACACATATACATGTAAGTTTCAAATCTCAGTGCTTCCCCCTTTTTTTCAAATGTAATCACACATTTCTATTGGTTGAAAACCAACCCTTTTCCAAAAGTACCCTTCCCCCAACTTGACTTCTGCCTAGTACCCTTCCCCCAACTTGACTTCTGCCTGCTACCATAGCAACAGCTCTTGAAACACTGCTGTGCAGAGTTAGGTCAGAAGTTCACCAAACAACATTTCATTTCCAAAAAGCAGGAGTGCTTGACTTTTCAAACCTAACAGCAAATCCATAGTACTGTTCTTTGGTAACACATTTTTCTGTACCAATACAAAACATGCTTCTATAAATTTACACATACAGCCTACTTTTTATTCTAGAATGGTATGAAACAGCCAATCAGTTTTTTTTAAAAAAAAAATATGTATGCCTCCATTTCCAAACTGTCTTTCATTTCTTTTTACCATTCTACTGAATTACACCTCCTGAGTGCATCCAGTTCTCCTTTGAAGATGTTCACAGTGTGGATTGTAGGGCACAGCTATGTCTTCTGGAGTGAAAAGTATGCAGAGAAAACAGGTATGGTGAGAGACCTTGCTTTGCCAAATGTAGACATTAAATGGATTGGTCAGAGAGGGTTAAAGTGGCACCAATTGATGCCATTGGTGAAATCCTTCATGCAAATCCAACACCCTGACCTCATAATAGTGCACTGTGGTGGCAATGACCTAGGCACTTTGACTGGGGTAGGTCTGGAAATGCTTATGAAGGAGACCTTTGCACAACTGTTTTCACTTTTCCCTAAAACTGCCTTTGTGTTTTCTAACATATGCCAAAGGCAAAAATGGAACTGGTCCAATCATTTCTGTCCACAGATTGACAAAGCAAGAAAGCACGTCAACAAATCTGTTTCTGCTTTCCTCCGAGACTATGGTATGGGTTCCATTTACCACAACAACTTGCGTTACGACATGCAAGACATTTATAGAGGACATGGTATGAACTTCAATGATGAAGGGAACAGAGTCTTCCTCTTGAACCTTAGACTCTGCATCGGTACTTACTTGTAGGTACCAATAAAAAATCACTTCATAAACACAACGGCTCTTTTTAGAGCCCCCTAATATCTAAACACTTAAATCTGCATTTCATTTTTTTTTTTATTTTTTTTTTACCGTACGCGTACGTTGAGCTTACCGTACGCGTACCCCGTGATTTTTTTTTTTAAATTAATAAATGTTTTTTTTGTACTTTTCTGTCCTTCTTTGACCCCCTTTTAAATGTTATGGGGTCTGTAACTCTATTCCTTGCCCCCTTTTCAAGTTATCACCCTTTTTTTCCTGAGTGAAACACACAAAATGGCGGCCGCCGCTTCCTGGTTTCGACCGATTCGAATGTTTACTTAGATCTAAGAGCCAATCAGAATCGCGCTCGCGCACGTCACCGTACGCGTACGGTAAGCGCACCGTAAGCGCACCGTAAGCTGGCTCAGATATATATATTGATTTAAAGGCTATTTTCTCAGAATCTACTGAACAGATTTACACCAAACCTACAAAAGGCACTTCCTTGACCTGAGGACTACCTCTCTGCCAAATTTCTTTAAATTCTGTTCAGCCGTTCGGGCTGTAGCTCTGTCTAAAGGTCCTATGGAAAAATGCATGGGAAAAACGCGTTTTGGGACCCCCTTTTATCTCAGCCCCCGCTTGACGAATCCCCCCGAGACTTTCAGGGTAGGAGCGGAGCTCAACGCCCCACCTATTTTGAAAATTTTGCGAGGATTCGTCGACCGGCGCCAAAGTTATTCAAAATAGAATGTTGCGGATTTCCTATGGTAAGAGGGTCCTAACTATAACTATCTACTGGCGACCGCCAGTAGATAATATATATATATATATATATATATATATATATATATATATATACACATCCCAAAAATAACTGCCACAGTCTTCAAAACGAATGAAGCATGAAGACACGCACAGAGCCAACACTCTATTTGCAAAAGCGTATATTTATTCACACTCGGCAACCAAAAATCAAACCCAACGCGTTTCGGAGTTTCCTCACTCCTTGGTCACGGGTTAGGTAAATGCTGACTTCCTGCCATGTTTAAAGTGACAGGCAGCACGTCGTAACAGAAATAGAAGAAATACTTTGTGCAGTTTGACTAAATGAAACACTCTTGAAGAAGCAAGTGCAATTAATATTTCATCGTAAATATGTCAGAATGAGTAAAAATAAAATGTACATTTCTAGTCCACTTGATGTATACATAAACATAAGCATATTATCAGCAAATTGGTGGCTAACTTCATTATTTCATGCAGCAATATTGTCAATAAAGTTATTCATGACAGCGATTTCTGCCATGATGCAACCCCTGTGCGCAGTGTAAAAACAGGACTAGCACATCTTTTGATGGGTGTTTCCCTGTTGCTCTGGTTGTTCATTCTTCCACGAGCCAAGAGGTCAAACTCCTTTAAAAAGCTTGGTTTTACCCCTGCCATTTCCTTTTGTACTGGGGCACTCACATCATCTTGGTTGTGATTATTCGCTTCTGTTGCACTTGCAGAACTGGTACTCGGTATTTTAGCCACTCCGTCTTTAGACATGGATGATTGTGTAATAGAACTCGTTTCTTCTGTTACCGTTCTTAAGTGATCAAACTTTTTGCCAAAGGTTAAGATCTGTCCTTTTCAATAATCGATCTCATCCCGTCTGAATTTTCTTTGTTTTTTTATTTTAATTTCTTCTTCTACTTTCAATAACCTTGTTTCGCTTTTTGCCATCTCTTTATCAAAATCATCTTTTTCATACAGGTCTTTTAATTTGGCAGTGATTTCGTCAATCTCTTCTTTTAATTTTGCGCCATCCTTTAGAGCATATTTCACTAATATGCATAGCATGACCAGTGAGCACTAATGGTTGTTTGTCATCCATTCTTCTAGCATCTCTGGATCTGGGTTGTCGAAAGCAGGTGTTATAAAAATTCTCAAACCCCGCGGGACTTGATCACATTCAATATACTTCTGGAGGGCTGTCTAGAAACATTAGCTTTTCCTATTATGGTGGTGGCTTTTTTATTATAAGATGGTAGCATGTTGATTCGGTCCTTGGTAAGCCCACTTAGGCAGAATTGTACAAATTTTGAAAAATATTTTCATAGGCGCTAGTACTGTATTCACAGTTTGCACCGGGGTTGCATCATGGCAGACATCGCTGTCATGAATAACTTTATTGACAATATTGCTGCACAAAATAATGAAGTTAGCCACCAATTTACTGATAATATGCTTATGTTTATGTATAAATCAATTGGACTAGAAATTTACATTTTATTTTTACTCGTTCTGACATATTTATGATGAAATATTATTAATTGCACTTGCTTCTTCAAGAGTGTTTCATTTAGTCAAAACTGCACAAAGTATTTCTTCCATTTCTGTTACGACGCGCTGCCTGTTGCTTTAAACATGGCAGGAGGTCAGCATTTGCCTAACCCGTGACCAAGGAGTGAGGAAACTCCGAAACACATTGGGTTTGATTTTTGGTTGCCAAGTGTGAATAAATATACGCTTTTGCAAATAGAGTCTTGGCTCTGTGCGTTTCTTCATGCTTCATTCGTTTTGAAGACTGTGGCAATTATTCTTGGGATATTGAGGTTCGCTACCTCGCCTGACACTCCTCATTTTAAGAGGCTCTAGTAATGCAACATTTTCTGCTGCGATACATATATATATATATTCACTGAAAAAACCATAGGTTTCAGGGGCGTTATAGTTAGCTGGACTTTTCACTCGTACAAAACCATAGAAATTCCCCCGTTATAGTTAGTTCAGCTAACTATAACTCGCGCGCCCGCAATGCACTGCTGATGACGTCACATATTACATCACTCATGACATGGTCAGTGACATCACTCATGACATCACTGATGACATCTCAAATGACATCACTGATGACATCACTGATGACATCATCCAGTGAATGTGTGTTTTTCTGAAAATTACATATGTTTTATATATGTATATCTCAAGGTCAATGGAAGAATAAATGGGTATATAAGTGTCTAAATGGATGATTTGTTTTTGAAAAATTGATTGTATAACTGACTGATTAAGTGTATCTTAGTGAATACATGGCTTAGTGAGTAAAGTTTAAATATGTAAATATCTGTATCAGTCTCTCACTTTGTGTATAAGTGGCTGCATGGGTTGGTGAGTAGCTACATGAGTGTCTATATAGGTTATTAGTTGGTTTTTTGAGTATCAGTATAAGTGTCTGATGTCTGTATGGTTCAGTGGGGGGTATTACGTAGTGCATAGGTGCATGAATGAGTGACTCACTGTTTGTATGTGTTGAAGACAGCATGTGTGCAGGACTGTATGGGTGGATGAGTGTGTGCATGGGTGTGTTAGTGAGTGAATGACTGTCTCAATAGTGTCTCTATGAGTAACTACATATGTTTTAAACTAGTATATGTGACTATGGTGTATATAAGTGAGTATATGTGAGAGTGAGAGATTGAAAGAGTTCCTGTATGAATAAGTATGTGTTTCTATAAGTGATTGTTAAAAAGACTAAGTATGTGTAGGTTTCTGTAGAAGTAAGTGTGGTGGTGTGTGTATAACTATATGCAGGTAAACAGATATTTGATTCTTTATTAGCATGAGTTACTATGTGTGTGAGTAACTTTATGGATGAGTGGCGTTGTGTAACAGGATGTATAGGTGTATGAGTACATATGATGAGTGAGTACATGTATGAGTGACTGTATAGGACTGTTGGTGAATGAGTGGATATGGATGTGGATCTTACAATTACTAAATAGGTTGTTGTAACTGGTATTGGTATGTCCATTGTTTTGAAAATTTTAATTTCTATTTTTGAATGTGTGTATCCAAGGTTATATTAGGGGGAGAGGAGGTCTGCCACTCTATCACAAGGATGATGTAATCAGTGATGTCATCAGTGATGTCATGAGTGATGTCACTGACCATGTCATGAGTGATGTAATATGTGACGTCATCAGCAGTGCATTGCGGGCGCGCGAGTTATAGTTAGCTGAACTAACTATAACGGGGAAATTTCTATGGTTTTGTACGAGTGAAAAGTCCAGCTAACTATAACGCCCCTGAAACCTATGGTTTTTTCAGTGAATTTCTAAGGTTTTTTAAATGCTAATTCCTAGCTATAACGTGCCTGAAACCTATGTTTTTTTCAGTGAATTTCAAAGGTTTTGTAAATGCTAATTTCTAGCTATGCCTACAGAGATAGGACATGTGAAGAAAGAAGGAAAATCGCACAGAAAGAAAAAAATGAAATGCAGAAAGAAGCAACAGAAGTCCTCAAAGACAAAGAAAAGTGCAGGAAGAAGTATAACGTGCAGAAAGAACAAACAGAAGAGCAGAAACAAGCCTTGTTGCAAAATCATCCCGTACCCTCAACTTTTTCAGACGGATACTGGTGGTAACTGAGTCTGACTAACCAGTCCTAGAGCCAGTGCTATGTTAAAAGACACTCAGAATACAGTGAAAACACCTACATACACTATGGCACACTATGTTTTGGGGTCCCCCTGTGATTAGCATGACCTCCTCTGTAAGCCCCTAGTATTAATAGGGTAGGGGATTAAAACTACCTCTTAAAACGCACCACAGGGCGTGTTTGAACACGTCACCTCATGCCCCGTCCCCTCCCTTTCCCACTGTGTAAACACGCCCTGTAGCCGTTTTAAGTTGGGAGATTAAGTCCCCTTGAATCCTGAGGGTCCCTAGGGTCCAACTAGACCACTAGGTACCTCCAGTAAGCACCACAGAGCTGCGTTGCAGAGAGGTGTAAAAAGTGGCACGGCCTGCACCACCTTTCTGCAACGCAGAGCAGTGGTGCTTACTGGAAGCTCCTGGTGAGCTAGTTGGACCCCAGGGTCCCTCAGGAATTATTTCCCCAACTTAAAAACGCGCCACAGGGCCTGTGGGCGTTCTGAGTTGAGAGATTAAGTCCCCTTGAATCCTAAGGGTCCCTAGGGTCAAACTAGCCCACTAGGTACCTCCAGTAAGCGCCACAGAGCTGAGTTGCATGGAGGTGTAAAAAGGGGCGTGGCCTCAGAACACCTGTCTGCAACGCAGCTCCCTGGCGCATACTGGAGATACCTGTTGGGCTAGTTGGCCCTCAGGGACCCTCAGTATTGAAGGGGAATTAATTCATCAACTTACAACTGGCCAGGGGGCGCGTTTGCAGAGTGCTGCAAGGAGGGGGCGTGGCCTCCGGCGCGATGCCGGTCTTTTATTTATTTATTTTTAAGAAGGAGGGCTGTGTGGCCCCCTTTCTTTTTCTAAT
The DNA here is from genome assembly GCF_964204655.1 of Triturus cristatus. NCBI lineage: Eukaryota > Metazoa > Chordata > Amphibia > Caudata > Salamandridae > Triturus > Triturus cristatus. The sequence goes on along the minus strand of NC_140591.1, from coordinate 287,413,727 downwards.
TTATTAGCCCTGGGGACCGCATCCTCCAGGGCCTGCACCCTAATTTTTTTTGTTGAAAAAAATAAATTTGGCCGTCCCAAGGCCTTAATCGGTCCCGGGGACCCCAACCCCCAGGTCATGGCCTGTTTTTTTATATTTTTAATATTTAGGAGGGGGGCTGTGTTGCCCCCCTCCTCAGGCCACTTTTGGCCCCGGGGACCCCATCCCCCGGGGCCGGCCTTTGTTTTTTATTTTTAAAAAAATATAAATATTTATAGAAACACGTAGGACATGCTTGACAAACCGTATGTACCTATCACCATGACGATTTGCGTGATATTCATTAAAAGGCGACTATGCATACAATGAATCCACGTAGAATGTATTCACACCGCTAGTGAAGCTCTGACATGTCTGACACCCTACCGTGCCTAATCCCGGTGCCCCCGCTGGTGGGTACTCTCCAGGTAGACACCCTTGTCGTTTATTTATACAAACATGGGTAGCTATTGACGGGCACATTTAATACACATGCACACCAAGCCATTCAAAGGGGATTCGACAAAAATTCGACCAAACTATGCAAGAAACCCCCTCACGGTTGATAAAACACACATCCACCGCCTGATGTGTAATACTTTTTATTTTACTCTCTGGAAAGGAGACAAACCTCACTTGAGAGTCACAGTGTGCTCCTGGCTGAGCCCAATGCTGTGTTACACCCACCAGTGCCCGCCGAGTGCCACACACCTCTGTGTTGTATTCCACCAGCTAGTGCGTATGCTATGACACTCTCTAGCCCATGTTCACTGTAACACCACCCCGTGAATATGTCATGCCACACTTGCCTTCGCACGGGTTATATTGCCCCATCTAACGTGCCTTCCTCAATGCCTATGTTATAAAGCACAGCGCTATGCCATACATATTACAATCTGGGATCCATATCTTTGTCACAGTGCATATGCAATGTTACACTACCCAGCACATATTTTATATTACAACTTTAGAGACTACTTAGGTTACACAACACTGCCCTGTGCATATTACACTCCAAGGCGCTTATCACATAGCAAGCGCTAGTGCCTGTGCTATCTCGCGCTCTCCAATGAATCTGTCATTGCGCACAATGTATTGCATATTATATTTTACGCCCCGGTTCATCTTATATCACACTTTTTGGTGCATAGTTTATACCATATACTATATCTAGTTTTCATTTTCAATCGTGCTCTCAGGACTATGTTCTATATAACACTGCGTCCACCTACCCTTTTCATGGGCATTACATTTTGCGATGGGGGGTGGAGGGTCAGGGGATGTTTCTGCCAAGTGAGCCCGGAGTCACAGTCCCAAACGTCCTCTTCTTCTTGAATAAAAGTGAGATTATGCTGCATACTTGTTCATATTTTAAGTAGTTCGCACAGACACACATTTTAAAAACAATAACGTTCCTAATGCCCACCTTCTATGAACAGTTAGCTTGCTGCCCCATCCACCTCCTCCCTATCCTCTGTTGTCTGAATCCATGGACTAGCCTCCTCCCTCCTGCCATGCATGGTCTGATGTGCTGCCACTGCCCTGCATTTAGCATGATGTACCAGTTCACTCATCCTGCCCTCCATTGCCCAATTCTATGGCCCATCATTGACCTCCTGCTTAGCCTCTGTGCTTTGCTTGCTGCCCCTATTCTCCTTCCCCCTGCCCTCCGATGTCTTTGTGCATGCCCCTGCTCCATCCTTTTTGACCACCATGTTCCATGGACCTGCCACTCCTATCTACTCTGAGTGTTCTGTTGAGCTGCCACTCCCCTACCACCAGCCTAGCATTGTCAGATGACTGTAACCTGTCCCTGCCACCTCCACCCTGCCTGTCCACATGCTATGCCCCTATCCCCTTCCTCCTGTCCTCCATGGTCCATTTTACTGCCACACCCTTCTGCCCTCCCTGGTCTGTTGTGCTGCAACTGCTCCTCCTGCCTGCCCCGCGCGGTCTGTTGTGAGGCCCCTTCCCCTGAACTCTCTTGTCTGTGCCCAGGTCCTGACCCTCCCTTCTATCCTCCATGGTCCTTTGTGCATGCCCCTGCACCCTCCTTCTTGCCCATCATAGCCATTGTGCTGCCACTAACCCTCCCGCTTGCCATGCATGGTCTTCTGTGCTGCCATGGCCCCTCCCACCTTCCCTGTGTGGTCAGCTAGCTGCTCCTGACCCCCTCCAACCTTCCCTCCATGGTCTGTGTGTATGCCATCATAGTCTCACTGTTGCTCTCCATGATGTGTCTTGTTTCTAGTGCCCATCCTGACTGACCTCCATGGTCATCTTGCTGCTCCTGCCCTGCCCCCTTGCCCCCAGCCCTCTGTTTCCATGTGCAGACCCCTATTCCCTCCCTCCTGGCTTGTCGGTTCCATTGTAATGGCCCTGATCCGTCCCTCCTGCCCTCTATGGTCTGTTATGCTGCAGCTTTCTCTCCTGTCTGTCCATTATGGTCAGCTAGCTACCATTGCCTCTTTCCCCTCTGTTGTCTGTTGTCCATGTGCATGGTCCTGTCCCCTCCCTATTGCTTTCTATGGATTGTTGTGCTGCACTCCCGTCCCGCATGCCCTGTGTGGTGTATTGTGCTTCTGCAAACCCTGATGCCTGCCCTGTAGGGTCAGTTTGGTGCACCTCTCAATGTCCCTCCTGTCCTCTGTTATCCGAGTCCATGTCCCTACCCCAATTCCTCCTGCCTACCATGATCCAATTTACCATACTTGCGAACATTTTGAACTTGGTAAGAGGGAGATTTTGAAATAAAACTGGGGTATTGATTTTCCCCTTTGAGTTACATTGAAAAAGAGAAGATTGTAGACGGGAAACAGATCAAGTAAAGCCCATTTGAGCTTAAAAACATTGGACGTTTCCTGGCAGAAACGGGTCTGTTGGCATGTATGGTTGTATGACCACTGCCTCTTCCTTCTGCCCACAATGGTCTATTATATTGCCACAGCCTCTCTTGCCAGTCCTGTATTGTTGGTTTGTTGCCCCTGCCCCCCTTTCCACTGCCCTCCATAGTCTGTTGTGCTGCCACTGCCCTTCCTGCCTGCCTAGTGTGGTCAAATTGTTGCCTCTGCACTCTCCTACCTGCCTTCAATTTTCAGAGTCCGTGCCCCTGGCCTCTGCCTCTCAACAGTATCCCAATGAACAACTAGATTGCTAACATTCTATATTTATTACAAAAGTGTGGAATGCCTGACGTCATCTTGATGTAATCAAAACCGTAATGCCTAGAGCATTTCCTTTAGAAATTACATATATGAGAGGGTCTTATTTGCATCAAAAGTATGGTTAGTGCTCTAAAAAACTAAAATGAGGACATATTTTCTGAGTTTTCAAATAGCGACAAAGAACTTTTAAATTATTTGTAATCTTAGTTTTTTTATCCAGTTGACCACTTGATTAAATGTTGCATCCAAGGGGAGAGGGTGTGGTGTTACTTCCAGAGCTGCTGACTTTGCAACTGGGGAACCAGGTTGGAGTTTCTGCTTCAGCTCAACATTCTGTGATTCTGGTCAAATCACTTAATCTCCCCATGTCTGCAACCAAAATGAATTTGATCTTATGTGATGTAACCAATGTTCATGTAAAGCACTCCAATACCTGACAAGTCTGCACTATATAAAACTGTGAATACACAAAAAATAAGTGTTTTGCACACTTCTGTAATTGGGCTACATTTGGGCTACATCTGGGTGATATTTGGGCTACATATGGGCTCTTTTGTCTCTGGTGGCCATTTTAGGAGATTTATTTGTTATAAAGTTTCCTAATTTCCTCATTTACTGCAGTCTCCTCAGTAGGAAATTCTTTCAGTTTTTTACTTTGATTCCATCAAGAAGGTATTCAGATATGTCACACATTTGCCATAAATTCTGAATGTTAGCACTCTAGTTGCTCATTAGATCACTGTAGTAAAGCTACAGCTCACCACGGAAGTCTGCTGCTAGTATTAGAAGTTTATGTTTCAGTCTGCATATCAGAATTTTTTAATGAAATAGAAGAGGATTTGAGAAGTCACTCAAAATGTGCCCTAATTTTTCTTTCTTCAGCACTAACCATAATTTCTATGGCAAAATGAACCCCCTCATTGTGTTCCTTTTTAAATTAAATGTTTTAAGTGTTACCAGTTTATTCCAATCAAGATGGCTTCAGGTGTGCCATACTTTTGTCATAAGTAAGACAGTAAGCGCTCTAGTTGTTCTTAAGAACACTCTGGGACATTCTGTCATTGGGCTATACTTGGGCTACATCTGGGTGATATTTGGGCTACATTTGGGCTCTTTTGTCTCTGGTGGCAATCTTGGGAGATTTATTTGTTATGAAGTGTCCTAATTTCCTCATTTACTGCAGTCTCCTCAGTAGGAAATACTTTCAGTTTTTTACTTTGATTCCATCAAGAAGGCATTCAGATGTGTCACACATTTTCCATAAATTCTGAATGTTAGCACTCTAGTTGCTCATTAGATCACTGTAGTAAAGCTACTGCTCACCAGGCAAGTCTGCTGCTGGTATTCAAAGTGCATGTTTCAGTCTGCAAGTCAGAATGTTTTTATGAAATAAAAGAGGATTTCAGAAGTCAAAATGTGCCCTAGTTTTTCTTTCTGCAACACTAATCATAATTTATATGGCAAAATGAACCCCCTCATTTTGTTCCTTTGTAAATTAAATGTTTTAAGTGTTACCACTTTATTCCAATCAAGATGGCTTCAGGTGTGCCATACTTTTGTCATAAGTAAGACTGTTAGCTCTCTAGTTGTTCTTTAGAGCACTCTGGGAAGCTGCAGTAGAACACAAAGGAATCAACTGACAGTCTCTGCCCTTGTTGGATGTACATGTTTTACTAAGAATGTCAGACTTCATTCTTATATGACTGAGAAAGATAATGTGAATTTACAGAAAATATGCTCTCAGTTTAGCTTATAGATCACCTTCCAAACCTCTGTGGGAAAAGTATGAGAAAATAGTTTTCTCTCAAACATGGTTCGTGATATCACAGCAGAAGGCTTTTTCACATGGTAAAATCACCTTAGAACACACCACAATTCCTAAAATGAGTATGGTACCATCAACAAATGATTTATAATGTAACTAAAGTCTTAAAACCTTCTATTAACTGCAATGCTTTTTAATGAGGTGCTATCATGTATATTGGTCCCAAGATGGCTGCCAACACTTCTTGGATGAAGTACTGACAGCCAATCAGATCTCACGATGAGATGTGTGGCTAGGCTCCGCCCAGATATGTATGTGATTTTACTTTTGATTTTCTCAAGAACTACTGAACAGATTGACACCATATATGCAAAAGGCACATGCCTGACCTGAGGACTACCTCTTTGCCAAATTTCAAGTAATTCTGTTCAGCCATTCGGGCTGTACCTTGGACTAAAGGTCCCTATGGAAAATTGCATGGGGAAAACGCGTTTTGGGACCCCCTTTTTTCTCAGCCCCCGCTTGACAAATCCCCCCGAGACTTTCAGGGTAGGAGCGGAGCGGAGCGCCCCACCTATTTTGAATATTTCGCGAGGATTCATCAACCGGGACCAAAGTTATTCCAAATAGAATGTTGCGGATTTCCTATGGAAACATGGTCCTAACTATAACTATCTACTGGCGACCACCAGTAGATAATATATATACATATATATATACATAACAAAGAAGACCACTTTACTTGAAGTAGACCAAGGACACAGCGGGGATTCCGTCAGAAATCTTTAATTCACATTGTGGCGCTGCGTGATGCATTTCAGCTACAAAGGCCTTCTTCAGACGCCGTACACCACCAGAAAGCACCGTCTCCCTCCTCAAATAGTTCATTGGCCCTCCCATAAGTAGAGGAGCAGCTGACCCTGTTAACTTGTAGCAGCTGTGCTTCAATATGGGACCACAGTTACCAGCATGCAGCAGGATGAATCCATCGTAACAGGGTAAGTTGTGCGCTTCAAATGCGCGCCTGAAGTGCCTTTTGAGACGGGGCCATGTAGTGGCGGGTGCCGTCCGTATTTTGCATGTTTAAAATTTCTTCAGGTCCCCAATGTCCAAGCCACAATCCCAGCTCAGGCCGGGCCATGGAGAGCAACTGCAGTGAGCACTCCCCCCCGTGAAGTCACAAGCTGCCTCCTGGCAGCAACCACTTGCATGGCCTGTTCTCGTGGCGGTCTCGGGGTAATCAATAACTTGATTGGTCCAAAGGTTCGTTGCCAGCTAAAACCCCAGACTCTTTACAGGACGGGTCCTTGAAACGTGCTCCTGGCAGGCACGTAAATATAACAAAGAAGACCACTTTACTTGAAGTAGACCAAGGACACAGCGGGGATTCCGTCAGAAATCTTTAATTCACATTGTGGCGCTGCGTGATGCATTTCAGCTACAAAGGCCTTCTTCAGACGCCGTACACCACCAGAAAGCACCGTCTCCCTCCTCAAATAGTTCATTGGCCCTCCCATAAGTAGAGGAGCAGCTGACCCTGTTAACTTGTAGCAGCTGTGCTTCAATATGGGACCACAGTTACCAGCATGCAGCAGGATGAATCCATCGTAACAGGGTAAGTTGTGCGCTTCAAATGCGCGCCTGAAGTGCCTTTTGAGGTGGGGCCATGTAGTGGCGGGTGCCGTCCGTATTTTGCATGTTTAAAATTTCTTCAGGTCCCCAACGTCCAAGCCACAATCCCAGCTCAGGCCGGGCCATGGAGAGCAACTGCAGTGAGCACTCCCCCCCCCCCGTGAAGTCACAGGCTGCCTCCTGGCAGCAACCACTTGCATGGCCTGTTCTCGTGGCGGTCTCGGGGTAATCAATAACTTGATTGGTCCAAAGATTCGTTGCCAGCTAAAACCCCAGACTCTTTACAGGACGGGTCCTTGAAACGTGCTCCTGGCAGGCACGTAAATATAACAAAGAAGACCACTTTACTTGAAGTAGACCAAGGACACAGCGGGGATTCCGTCAGAAATCTTTAATTCACATTGTGGCGCTGCGTGATGCATTTCAGCTACAAAGGCCTTCTTCAGACGCCGTACACCACCAGAAAGCACCGTCTCCCTCCTCAAATAGTTCATTGGCCCTCCCATAAGTAGAGGAGCAGCTGACCCTGTTAACTTGTAGCAGCATATATATATATATAAATTAATTTTTTTTCACCAAAAAGAAGAAATACTCGCACTCCAGGAGATCAATTCAAAAGCTTCTTTACTTCCAGTTTTTCAAAAACAGCCCAAACACCATCAGATTCCCTTAGCTAACCAACGCGTTTCGACCACTCTGGTCTTGATCACGGTTAGCTGTGTGATACAGGTAATGTCTTTATATATCCAATTGTCCATATAGCCATTGAAATCCATCATGGGATATGTAGTGCTAATTGTGGAAAGGTGATTGATATTTACAGTGTAATTCATCTGAATATGTTACAATTTTGAATGATGACCCAACTCTTTTCTTGTATATTATATATACATAATTTTTTCATATATATATATATATACATTTGGCAGTTCAGTAGTGGCTTAGTGCCCTCATTATATGGTGTAGTACCACATATGTTTATGTTTCATACATCTTTGCCAATCAGTATATGATTTTTTATTAGGTCTCTTATGTTGTCTCATGCATGAGCAGGTTATTTACAAGGGAACATGGAGTTCCTCATCACCGTTCAGTCCTCTTGGTTGTTTATATATATATATATATATATACACATACACATATATATACACATACACATATATATACACATACACATATATGTATTATCTACTGGCGGTCGCCAGTAGATAGTTATAGTTAGGACCGTGTTTCCATAGGAAATCTCAAAATTCTATTTTGAATAACTTTGGCGCCGGTTGACGAATCTTCGCGAAATTTTCAAAACTATTGGGGCGCTCCGCTCAGCTCCTACCCTGAAAGTCTCAGGGGGATTTGTCAAGCAGGGGCCGAGAAAAAAGGGGGGGTCCCAAAACGCGTTTTCCCCATGCATTTTCCCATAGGACCTTTAGTCGAAGGTACAGCCCGAACGGCTGAAGAGAATTACTTGAAATTTGGCAGAGAGGTAGTCCTCAGGTCAGGGATGTGCCTTTTGCATATATGGAGTCAATCTGTTCAGTAGTTCCTGAGAAAATTGCAGTTAAAAGCACATACATATCTATAGCCGCGCACCTTTCGCGCACCCTAACGTGGGCGAGCGTAATTCTGATTGGTTGTTACATGTCAGTCAACGTTCGAATCGGTCGAATTCAGGAAGTGTCGGCCGCCATTTTGTTTGTTTTCAGTGCGAGAGTGGAAAAGGAAGGTGGCGAACGTGAAAAGGGGGCAGGGTAGAGAGTTCCTGACCCCCTATCCTTTGTCAGGGGGTCCCTGAAGGACCCCGAAGGCAGGAAAAAACATTTACATTTTTTTTTTTAAACGCGGCGGTGCGCGCACCACGCGCGCACGGTGAAAAACCATAAAAAAAAAAAATTCTTTGTAGTTTATTGAAAAATAAATATATAAAAAAATAATAATACATAAATAACTTAGCATTTAAAAAACCGTACAAATTCACTGAAAAAACCATAGGTTTCACACACGTTATAGTTAGGAATTAGCATTTAAAAAAGCTTGCAAATTCACTTAAAAAACCATAGGTTTCACACATGTCATAGTTAGGTGGATATTTTACTCGTAAAAAACCAATGAAATTCCACCATTATAGTTAGTTCAGATAACTATAACTCGCGCTACCGCCACTCTATCACAAGGATGATGTCATCAGTGATGTCAAGAGTGATGCCACTGACCATGTCATGAGTGATGTAATATGTGACGTCATGAGCAGAGGATTGCGGGCGCGCGAGTTATAGTTATCCGAACTAACTATAACTGTGGAATTTCGTTGGTTTTTTACGAGTAAAATATCCACCTAAATATAACATGTGTGAAACCTATGTTTTTTTAAGTGAATTTATATATATATATATATATATATAGGAAGCCATCAGATGAAACGCGTCGGTCAGAGAAAAGTGATTTTTCCATAAACCTGTGTACTGCTTTTGCACATGGGACAAATGGAATAAAAATTATCAAAACCGAGAACTTACCTCTTGAATGCTGTTATCCTGGATTGTGCTGCTGCATGAGGTGTTGTAAAGACGGAACGCCAGAAGGGAGCATAAATATAGTTTCGATCAAAAAGGTGATTTTCAGTTGCCCCTTTCTTTGGCACTAGTTGATGAATCTTCATGAAATTTCCCCAAAAAATGTGTTAGTTGCTTCAGGTGCTGTTTAAAAAGTTGCGGGGTGTTTGATGTAGTGGGGCCAAGAGAAAGGGGCCCCCAAAATGTGTTTTCCCATGTTTATTTCCATTGGATCTTTGAACACTATTGCAATCAGAATCGTTGGACAGAATTACACCAAATTTGGCAGAAATCTAGCTTTTGGGCTACAGATCGTGCTTTTTCTGATTTGGTGTAAATCCGTGGTTTTGGAAATATTAGGAGAAATCCAAATTTGTATATATAGGGACGCGGTTCTTCTACGAATCCTGCAGTCTATGTGCTGTAATCTGATTGAGACTCGACTTGAGCTGAGTCCCACAAAAAACATAAAAAATAAAGAAGGGGGCAAGATAGGACTAGCGTAACCCCCTGGAACTGGTGGTGGAAGGTTAAAAGAAAGGTTTTTAATCAATTTTGCTGTGAAATTGTGGGTGGATCTGCGGGATTTTGGCACAATTGTAAGCATCTTTGTAAGGAAGCCCCCAGCTGAGCCAAATCCAGAGGTACACAGGACTTATAAACAGAAAGGACGGGGCCCCCTCCAAAGCTTTATAAAAGCTCCAGAGACCACCACCTTTCAGGGGCACTTCCCTGGGGACCACCACCTTCTCAGGGCTTATTTATAAGTAATGGATAGTCTTGAGGACCCCCCGTGACCTGGGGACCGCCACCTTCCCTGCAGCCCCAGAGACCACCACCTGATACTAATAAAATTGGTGGGCCTTGCGAATCACCCATGCCCTGAGGACCACCACCTAAAGGGGGCCAAAATCTTTTTTTTTAATTCAAATAAACTTTTTTTTAGGCAGTGCCCAAGGGGATGGGGTCCTCAGGGCTGAATTCAGCTGGGGAAGGGGGGCCCCTTCCACAATTACATAAAGGCCCAGCCCCATGGGATGGGGTTTGAGAGACCCTAATAGGCCTGGGAAGGGTGGCCACGCTGCCCTCCGTCCATAATAAAATTTAAAAAACACCCTCTTTAACGTGTATGTGTCTCCGTTGGCCAAGCTGGTCAGATCTTTTGGGTTCCAAGTGATTTCCTATGCTGACGACACGCAGATCATTTTTTCCATCTCTCATGATCGGTCGCCGGGAAATTTAACCAGTGCATGGCCAGAATTATCAGATAGATGCAGAATAACTCCCTTAAGATCAATGCAGAAAAAACTGAGGTCCTAGTTTTTGGTCCTCAGACTTCAATCTGGTTGAATGCCTGGTGGCCGGGAGATTGTGGTCCCCTTCCAGTTCACAACAAGACAGTCAAAAACTAAGGGGTTAATTTTTACGTGGACCTGACCTTTGTGGCTCAGGTGAGTCACATTGTCAGCACTTGCTCTTACATTTTGAAGACTCTTAGAAAGGTGCTCCTGTATATTCCATCAGCACTCCATCGGCCCACGATCATTGCACTAGTTACGTTCCGGCTTGACTATTGTAATGCCTTGTATCTGAATATTAGTGCGGCCTCCCTGAACAGGCTTCAGGTATAAAATGCAGCTGCCAGACTGATCCTCAATATCCCTAAAAGGCACTCAGAAAAGGTGGGGCTTTGCATCCTGCACTGGCTCCCCATTAGGAAGCGTATCTGCTTCAAAGCCCTGTGTACGGTTCACAAGGCCCTGCATAATAAAGGTTTGCAGCAGCTGAAAACCATGTTTTAAATGGTATATGCCTGGGAGGGCCCTGAGATCTTCCTCCCAGAGAAAATTGAGCATCCCTAGAGTCCGCAAAGCCAGATGGGATGGCCGTTCCTTCTCGGTGGCGGCTGCAAAACTTTGGAATGCTCTACTCTCCTCGATTTCCCAGGTAGAATCACTTCTGGTGTTCAAAAAACTGCTGAAGACTTGGCTTTTCTCAGTTTAGTCAGGAGCCCTTCATTCTCCTCTCTTCTTGTCTACCGCCCAGCGCTTTGGCACCTTCGGGTATTAGTGCGCTTTATAAATCCTCATCCTATCCTATCATATCCTATCCTATCCAATGCCACTGCCTCAGGTTGTAAAGTACATTCTATCAATTGCCTTTTAGCAGATGTTTTTCCTGCTGTGCTGGGTCCTCCACCTGTTGCAACAACTTCTTGTCTCCTGGTGGCTAGTTTTTCCTTCATTCTAGACATTAGATTATACCACTGCTTTCTGATGTCCATCTCACTTCTGTTTGTCACCGCCACACCATTTATTCTGGCCTGTATTCTCCTCCAAGTTTGAGTTTTTGGTTGTCTCTGGAACTGTTAGGGAGACCTTTCCAAATTACCTGTCACTTTCAACAACACATTCCTATACTATTATATCTATTTTCCAATCATTGTTTTTTTCTATTCCACCTCTTGACAAATTCCTCCTGTGGCTCTTGGCTTGCCAATATTTAGCCTTGTTGAATGCAGAGAATAAACCCAAAGATGTGGTTTTCTCACAGTCTTTAAATTAGGCTTGGGTGAAAATATGCATAATTTTCTTGGTGAAAATTAAATAAAACACCCAAATAATTACACATTTGACTGACTTTGACCTTTTGCACTATTTGTAGTTCATAATGTATGCTCGCATGCAACTTGGATGTGAGAACACATTTCATGCTGACAAAATAGCGCAAAATCATGTGTGATGTCAACAGCAGCTGTTTGTGTTCAGCTTGTTTGCATTTTTCCTGTGCTCCCGCAATGGAATTTTTAACCAAACAAAGGCTCAGTTATGTAACGTATAGCAATGGCATAATCTCAGGAATTTCACTTAACAATCATAATTTGCAATACTGGAAATTACACAAAATTACATCGGCGTAAATTACATTTTGCCTGTAACTGCTCTTAATGAGCGGTTCTGGAACACTTCCTGGGTCTATGATGCATCATTCTCTGCCCTTGTGACGTTCACAATTAGTGACTGAAGGTTTACCATTTGCGACACAAAACAAATTGAAAATTTGAATTAATTATTTAGTGATAGAAAATATTAATAAATCACTATTTGATAATGCGTATGCTTTACTCATATAATTTCATGATTCTCAATCATCAATTCATTTGTTCAGTCAGTTCGAAATCTTTATTCGGTTACAACAGTGACCATAAAAGTACAGACATAAAAATAAATAAATATTTAAAAACATTCATACACTTTGAGTCGTATTATTCCAAGGTTATAAAATCTGTGGGATCGCCAAATTATTATACCGCTAAGCCTAAAAAGAAGTCATTGTGTTCAGAGCCCACACAGCAATTTTCAGAAAATGAACGACATGGAGGATACATTCCTCATTGTTCCACTGGAGCTGAGTATTGTAAGCATCTCTAGAGGAAGTAATGCATTGTCTCTGAATTAGTGGTAATAAAATACTTTTAGTGTACAATGAATAAAAGTCACAAAACAGTAAAAAATATAGCAATGATTGCCCGTCCTCCCATTGCACGGACAGGGGCGGGAGTCTAAATTACCTTGCAAACCTAGTGGGAAACTTAACAGATATTTAACCATGCCTTCCCTAAAATGGAACAACAAACTGCGCTCCCAAATGCCCCGTCTGACTTGTCAAATATCTTTGAATTAGGGCGTGCCTGTTGGGGTCTATGTTTAAATAAGCTGTCACTCGTGGCTCGCCGGAGTGCATCTTCAGTCTCTCTGCATGCGTGCATTCAAACCAGGCGCTCTGGAACTGTTTTTAGTGACAGTATGTGGACCGCCTGAGGGGCAGATTTACAAGCCCCTTGCGCCTCTTTTACGCCACTGTTGCGTCACTTTTGTGACACAGCGGCGGCGCAAAACCAGCGCCATGCTGCGGGGTATTTAAAAAGTGAGGCATCTGGGAGATGCGTCACGTTGTAAAGCCCTGCGCCAGAAGTAGGCGTTCCTGCGCAGGGTGGGGCGTTCCGTCGCAGGAACGCCTCCTAAAAGTGGCTGAGTGAAATCTACAAGATTTCACTCAGTCACTTTTGAGCCCATGCTGCGTCAAAACCCTGCGCCTGCTTGAAGCAGGCGTAAGGATTGACGCAGCATTGTAAAGATAGGGCACCCCAGAGCCTTGCTGGAGCTGCGTCATGCTTGTGACGCAACTCCAGCAATGCGCTGCCTTTACGGCACAGATGCGTCACGCATCTGTCCGTTTTTGCCCCATGGTGTGCCGCATTGTAAATGCGGCGCATCCATGGTGGCGGAGCCGTGATGCACAATAACTGGCGCATCCCTGCTGATATGCAGGGATGCGCCAGTTATTGTAAATCTGCCCCTGAGTTCTTGAACAGTTGTTGACAACCTATCTTACATACACATTCTAGATTCTATATACGCCAGTCAAGGTACATTTCTACCGTCATCACAAGAAAGACAATCTTTCATGAGGTCTCTTGTGAGACCGCCCTCCGAGTTGTTCCAAATTGCAAGCCGTGAAAGCTTGGGCAGATGCTAATGTGGTCCTCGACATAAGGGATGTTCAGTTCACTGTGACTTACAAAGTTTGAAATCACCGCCCCAAGATCTTCCTACAAAATCTAAGCTCTTCTAGTTGGATTTGGTGGCATTTATCAATACTTTTGATACATTTCAACTGTTGTTTTTGCATTTGTCACCCCGAGTGGGAAGGGTATGCCCAGACGTGGGTCCCGTGCTCTCCATGCCACTGGAATCAGGCTATCCTGGCTGAAGAGGGGTGAAACCCCGAAACCGGTTCTAGGATGCTTGTTTCCAGTCCAGGGAGGACCTGGTTTGGCAGCTGGGCTGGACTGTTCCCATGAGGCAGAGGGTCAAGACTGATTTGCATGTGGTTGGGTTCCTGGCTGAAGAGGGGTGAAACCCCGAAACCAGTCCTAGGATGCTTGTTTCCAGTCCAGGGAGGACCTCGCTTGGCAGTTCAGGCTGGACTGTTCCCATGAGGCAGAGGGTCAAGACTGATTTGCATGTGGTTTGGTTCAAACTGGAATGGCAAGGTGGATTTAGGCCCAGATATCTGTACTGGGGTGAATGTATGACATTGTTCTGCATTCTGTCCATCAACTGTTGTTTTTGCATTCATCAATACCCCAGACTTCGGCCCCATAAGTAGCAATTGTATAATAAAAAATCTTCAGTAAAGAAACTAGGGCTGCCCCCTTTCTGGGATGGGGTAAACTGAGTAAGGAGCTGATGGTTCTGGAAAATGTGTTCTTGCTATATGCTATGTGGGCTTTCCATGAGCCACTTTCAGTAACAAAATATGCCAAGGTGGGGAAGAGTGCTTGTGCATTTTAAACTTGATTCACCCACTTTTAAGGTTGCCAGATTATGCTTTTTTGGGCGGCATGACATAATAAAAGATTTGTTTAAATGTGTGCAAACTTATCTAATAGTGCCTTAAAATTTACAAAGCCATTGACTAGCTGACAAAGTGCCTTCGGAGTGTGGGCCATTAACATGGCGTCGTCAGCATAAAATAATGCTGGTATAAAAGAGCCAATAATCTTGGGAACAGCGGCGGTGGTGGTGAGTAAATAAGGGTGAAGATAATTTATATACAAAATGAATAAAAGTGGGTCTAATACACATCCTTGTCTCACGCCTCTCCGGATGTCTACATCTTCATATACTTCCCCCTGAGTGTTACTTCTTATTCTTGCTTTCATGCCCCTGTGCAAATATGCCAAAAAGGGAACTAGTGCCTCATCCAATCTGAGAGATATTAAAATAGAACAGAGCTTTGAGCCATTTACAATGTCAAATGCAGTGGACATATCCATAAAGGCTAGATACATTGGAGAATTTTTGGCTATGGTGTATTTGCCTATTAACAAATTGAGGTTAAGACACTGCTCCACTGTGCAACCTTAGATCTAAAGCCATACTGATTGGAGTAGAGTATTTGCTTCTCTTTAGTGCATTCCTTTATGCGGTTCTATGAGGCCCTACCTAAAGAAATGTAGGGCATCATTACGATGCCCGCCACCGCAACGGCGAAAGGGACCGCCTGCCATAGGTGCCGCGGACCCCTCAGCCATACTAATATGGCGGGGGGTCATTCAGGCATGGATAGCGGGCGGATTGCCCCTGACGGGCCAGCGGTGGCTAACGCCGGCCCGACGGGGGCGATCCACTCGCCATCCTAATGGGCCCCTTAGTGTGGTGTCAATTAGTGATATGGGCCTGTAACAGCTGGACTGAGAATGATCCCCTTTTTGAAACTAGGCAAAATTATAGAGATTTATCATGTGTAAGGTGGAGATGCAATAGCAAGACTGTTAACAACATTCAGTTATAAGGGAGTCCAGAAGCTGTGGTTATATTTAAAAATATATATAGGCACCCCGCCAGGGCCTGGGGCCTTACCCCAACACTACTACTTCCAGGGACAATTGTACTGAAGCAAAATTTGGATCAGGCAAAGTATCGCCATCAGGGCATTCCAGGGCATATGCACTAGTAAAATGTGCCTCCCAGTCCTGGCTTGTAATGTTGCAGCTAATCTATGTCTCTTTTTGGTTTGATTGCTTCATCTCTTTTACAACGGACAAAAAAAGTCTACTGTTCTTATAATTTGTACCCGTAACTAAAGAGTCCCATTGCAGATTTAGTAGCTCCACCCGCTTATACTGCTTGTGAGATTCTGCCACAAGTTGGGAGTTATTTGCAGATTCCTTAATTGCCCGTCATAGCTGATGACTAGCAAAAGAAAAACACTCCCGGTTGAACCATCGAGGCCTAACAGGCCAGGGATGCATCGGAACCATGAGCTCTTTATTGATTTTATCACAGAGATGAACATGAGCGATAGCTGCAGGACTAGCAATGTTGTCCTCAGTCAGGCATGCCTGCACCAGGGAAAATCTTTTACTGATCACTTTCTGAAATTGTTGCTCTGGTGCTACGGGTCTCCATTTTAATATTAGTCCATCAGACGAAGGGTTGAAATGGTAGGCCCAATCTCCATATTATATGAGGGTTTTGGGGCCATTATGAGTGACACTTCAATGGGGTTGTGATCGCAGTAACTAGATTGGATCCCTTTGTCATGTGACAGAAGATATTCAAGGTTAGAAGATATGAAGATATAATCTATCATGGAAATTTGGCCCGACCCCTAAATGTAGGGAGTGATTCTATACCATTATATGCAATTCCCATAACTTTTAATAAGTCATGGGCTGCTAGAAAGTGTGCCAACTCACGACCTCTTTTGTCGGAGCTGCTTAATTTATAAGTGCCATCTATAAAATTAGGGTTAAGATCCCTTACATGTGATGGAAGGGGGATTATTTGACATAGTCTTGCATTAAAATCACCCTCAAAGCAAAAATCTGCAGACTGTCCACTGTCACTAATGGTTTTCTGAATGGAGGATATGTACTCAACTAAGATTAAAAATGTGCTATTGGGCACAGTACTAAAATCATTATTACAAAAATGTATTAAATATAATGTCGGGCCTCTTTTATACCTTATTGTCAGGTGGATGGCGTCATCTATCTCTAGGGCCATCACACTGCCTCCTGCTTTGATATTCGACCACGTTGCCAGCCCCCCTATCGCGTGCCCGTACCTTGATGGGGTTGGTGGATTCTAACAGCATACAAAGACATTTATATGAACCTCACTTCTCAACCACATCTTCTGAATCATTAATATGTCATAATGGCTAATTAAAGAAAGCCAGTCCAGATATGTCAACTTAGATTGTAACCTGGCTACGTTCCAACTCAGGATTTTTAATGTGTGATCATTCGGGTTTCCTGTTAAATTTGGCCCGAGCGTGACCTGTGAGGCTATTTCTATGGTCGGCGTTTTAGGTACCAAGCTAAGCCTGCCAGGGGAGGTATACTTCAGTCAATCCGTCCCATCTAAACCCTAACAAATGTATTCCCTTATATAGGGTAAGGGGGTGGGGTATGAAGCCTCATTATCAATGGTTTGTAAAAATTACCTAAGGGGAGACAGCAGATTTTTGTGTCAAGACAGCTCATATCCTCATGTTGTTTTAATAAATAAAAGGCCTTCAGAAGTTAACCACAATACAATCACCTTCAATGTTTTTTCTCAGAGTATCCAACCCACTTCCCCCTTTGTACCATCATTATATTGGTACTATGGCCAGGATTAAAACCTTTATATTTGCTAAACCAGTCAACACATTTATTTCACAATTCCTCCCAATTTTCTCTTTGAGCAGCCCTCAATAGCGATACACCAGCTAAAACCATAACATAGGGGCAGGCTGCTGGTGGAAAGTCCAAAGTGTCTGCGCTTAACACGGCTGCAGTAGCTTTGAGTGACCTGTGTTACTACAGCTTGGATGGACTCTATATCTTGTTCTGCAAGTGTAGCAGGTACTGCTAGGGGCAGATTCCTTCTGCGGGAATTTGGCTGCAGTTATTCTACTGTTCCTTTTAGGACTTTTTTTTTTAAGACAAATTTTATTGTGCCTACAGCCGTACATATTCTGGTATGACATAGTCGCTTGGTAGTAACAGTATAGTACAGTAAAACATCTATGATGTCGACATCTATTTTATCTAATCGAACCATAAAAGGAAAGAAATGAAATAAAATCTCAACATTCAAAGATTCAACATGTTGTTTCATGTCCATGTTACAGTCTCTTGTGTAGGCCTCCCCTGGCCATCATGACAAATTTGTTATTGAATCACACAATAATAAGATCTCCCACCGCCCTTCAGCCTCTATATTCCTGTATCGGTTTTTATGGGAGTAAGGGGCTCCAGATAAAGACCTCGGTAGTCTGCACATCTTATCCAAATTTTGGGGTGCTTCTGTGGGCATACCCTCGCTTTGAATATATAAAATCTCTACTGAAATCCAACCCCTTTTTTGAGACCTCCAACAAGGGAGGGGACTCTGCCTTCCATGCCCTGGCTATGTCCTGCTTTGCCAATGTGAGAACCAGGAACAGTAAATGACGCTTGTAGCCGTTGACCCTGATCCCTCCTGTAATGTGTAGTAGGGCCAGTCTCGGTGACATGGGAATATCCCACCCCAACAACTTGGAAAAGCATGTTGTCACTCCTTTCCAGAACCTAAGGAGTGTGTACACTGCCAGATTGTGTGTATAAAGGTGCCATCGGTGTCGCCACAGCGCACATATAGAGGGATGCCATTAGGCCCACCCTGCACAACTTATGCCTGGTAAAATATACTCGATGAAGATATTTAAATTGTATAAGCCGCAAGCGCGATATGATGGCTGCACTACAAGGGGACCCCAGCGCCTCGGTACAGTCATCATTGTTCAATGGGCCTATGTCTGTCTGCCAAGCTTCTCGAAGTGTGTCTAGTGTAGTGGGCTGTAGGTAATGACTTATTGGTAAATCTTGGTAATTTTGTGGTCCCCGAGGTCTCCCATAAAGACCTTTGGCTGAATAGGGTTAAATTCCATCAAAGTCTCCAGCTGTGCAATGTACGGAGACAGCGCATGGCAAAATGGAAGATATTTCTAGAACTTTGTGTGGGGCATGTCAAATTCTCTCTGGAGCTCTTGGAAAGATTTTACTGTCTAACCATGTAAGACTTCCCCCAGCCTGGATATACCAATGTGCACTCAGCCCCTGAATCCGGTCAGTGTGGACAGTTGCAGCAAAAGTCTATGGTGCCACAGGGGAGTCGCCCCAGTCAATCCTCCCCACCACCCCATCCGGCGCACAGACTGCCTCCATACCCCGAACACCACCCTCATCGCTGGCTGCAATGCCCGTAGCGTGGCCCCACTTAGAGGTATGAGTGAAGAGTCATATCACCCATCAACCAACGCTCCAAGTGAGCGCTGGGTCACATCTATCTCCATACCACCATTCATTTAGTACTAGAAGGTGGGATGCTGCGTGGTATGCCTGGATGTCTAAGGTAGTCATATCTCCACAGCATGTGGAGATAGAAAGCAAGTTCTCAAGGCCACCGGGGCAGAGCCACCTCCCCAGAGAAATTGACCCAGCATTGCGTTTATTTGTCGAAACCATGTGGTCGGTATAGGAAAGGGGTGATTCTGCAACTGGTAGAGTAGGAGGGGGAGGGAAACCTCTATTAGGATTTTGACATGTGAGTACATCCAGTCTCTGTTGTTTGTTCTATCAATCAATCAACCTCTTTATCCTATCTAAATAAAACATAGATCATAAAAGTACAGTACAATATTAGTCATCTATTTTCAAAAAGTGTTGATGCATAATACAAAATAAATAACATGGTTTCAAGGGTCACGGGCATGGACATAGATCATAAAATTACAATACACAATTTGTTGTCTGTTTTAAAAAGTGTCACTGTACAGTGCAAAATTAGAAACAGGTATAGAATGCAGAAATGCAAGGTGACTTTCTCTGTGCCAAATGTTTGTTCGATGTGTGCAGTAATGTATAAAAATAAAGAAATATATATATTTTTTTATTTGTACCAGTATTTCAAAAACCTCACTCATGGGTCCGCCAAGCGCTCCTATTACCCAAATGTAGTTTTGCATATAACTATCATTCTTTATTAAATTAATTCTTTCAGTCAGAGAATTTCTTAAATAATTTACCTTAGCACCATTAATGAGACATTGAGAGGAAAGGTCACTATGTAATCTATTGTACTATATATATATGATATATTAAGATATTAAAAACATTCAAGCATATTAAAAAGACATTAAAAAAATGAAGAGTTGGTGCAAATGTCAAATTTTCATCGTCATGGATTCCATTAGTCCTTTCTACCGTTGAGATCTCCTACTAAATCACTAAATCTTTGTTCAGCTGACAAAATCACCATAAAAGTATACAAAAAAAGAACTACACTTGACAAATTCATAACATTAAAAACACAGAACACGTTGCGCAATAAATAAGAAGGGGTGATTAATCAGGTCTCGTTCTTTTGGACACCAAGGCTGCTCCTAAAAAGGACAAAACTGTAAAAGTAACATGATCTATTCAGGAACATCAGAAGATACAACAAGGCTGGCCTGACTTGATTAAAATTCAAAGATTTTAGCAATCGCTTCCTCAGCCAACTATAATAAGAACAAAACATTGTAAAGTGCAACAAATCCTGCAGAGATATGTTGTCTCAGCCGCAGGATATCCTTGCCTCAGGCCGTACCCACCCAGACGGGGATGGAAACAGGTGATGCAATTTCTAAAACCTGAATCTGGTCAGCAAAAACCTATCATGCTGTGAGCAAACCTTGGTGAGATATGGTTCCAACCCCTGCAAAGTTTTTAGCAACATAGGACCCCCAAACTAATTTTTACAGAAGCTCTAGGTGCTCTCTCTCCAGATTTAAGTGTTCCAAGAACAATTTTTTAACACCCCCCACATCCCGCTCGGAGAGAGAGGTGGGGGTGATCAAAAATATCTGGCCTACCTATATGGGTGATTTCAGCTTTAACATTGGCCAACCAAGGTACCCTATGGGCGTGATCAAGGGCCTGGCAGTCCGCTAGGATCAGTTGGTTTATGGACAATTCTACCCTGCTCCAAATCTTCACCCAACACAGGAACAGATTGAAAAATAACAAATCCGACACTTGGTCAAGCCCAAGCTCTGCTTGGGGTGAAAAAGCTGGGGTAGAGTGTAGGACCTGAACCATTCTGCGTAGAGAATTATTTTCTACCACTTGGATTCAATCCAGTTTAGCGTACACCCAGACCTCACTACCATAACGTAGCAGGAAAATACACTTGGTCTGGTAAATTTTTAGCAGATCCCTTGGCACCCTAGAGCCAACCCTCTGTGCAAAGCTAAAAACCGCCACCATAGTTTTAAAAACTCAGCTCTTTTCGCCTCCACTAAAGGTTTCCTACAACTCTTTGCATCAAATAAAACCCCATTATATGGGAATGCCTTCACTTTGACCTGGGTAGAATTAGCCACCTAAAGGTCACGCTCCTAGTTGATTTAGGGCCTACCACCATAACGTATGATTCGAAAAATGTACAGCCAGATCAAGATTACGCTTGAATGACACGTATGGACTGTTCAAATAAGGAACAGGGTCAAGACTGATTTGCATATAGCCAGGTCTAAACTGGGGTGGTGTGGTGAGCAAAAGAATGATGGATTTAACCCAGATCTCTTGACTGAGGGTGAATGTTTTGATTTGTTCTGCATTCCGTCCATCAATTGTGTGTCTTTTGCTTTCTCGCCTTAAGTGCGTCGGGTATGCCCAGACATGGGTCCCGGGCTCACTGTGCCACTGGATGCAAGCTATCCTGGCTGATGAGAGGCTAAACCCATAAACTGGTCGTAGGATGCTTGTTTCCGGTCCAGGGAGGACCTGGCTTGGCAGTTCGGGCTGGACTGTTCCCATGAGACACTAGGTCAAGACTGATTTGCATATAGCCAGGTCTAAACTGGGGTGGCATGGTTAGCAAAAGAATAATGGATTTAACCCAGAACTCTTGACTGGGGGTGAATGTTTTGATTTGTTCTGCATTCCGTCCATCAATTGTGTGTCTTTTGCTTTCTCGCTCTAAGTGTGTCAGGTATGCCCTGACGTGGGTCACGGGCTCACTGTGCCACTGGCTTCAAGCTATCCTGACTGATGAGGGGTGAAACCCCGAAACCGGTCCTAGGATGCTAGTTTCTGGTACAGAGAGGACTTGGCCTGGCAGTTCGGGCTGGACTGTTCCCACGAGGCACAGGGCCAAGACTGATTTGCATTTAGCCAGGTCTAAACTGGGGTGGCATGGTGAGCAAAAGAATAATGGATTTAACCTAGATCCCTTGACTGGGGAAGAACGTTTTGATTTGTTCTGCATTCCGTCCATCAATTGTGTGTCTTTTACTTCATATGATAGAGAGTCAGATGGTGAGACATCTGAAGTTGTGCTATTTAACTTATTAGTATCAGATGAAATCTGTGATTGTAATTGCTGGACTGCGGGATTTAGCAGGCTGTGAAAACTGTGCCCATGAAAGCAGTTGGATGTTACTAATCATGGCTCTGGAAGGTTGTTTCCTTTTATTAGCTGGCTGTTTATTGGGAGCTCTTTTCCTTTTTGTTGATGTACTTTTTCAGAGGGAGGTCTGCATGTACTGTTATGCAGCTAGGTGAGTAAGAATTGTTGCTAGTGCTTGGAGTAAGGTTTCTGCTTATATTTCATATATGGGTCAGGGCGTTAGGCAATATTTATTTTTTCCTCAGCTAAGACAACAGCAGCTGGTTTTTCCCTTGACCCCAGTAACATTGGTAAAACCCCGTAGACAAGTGACAGCCCAACACTCTCTCTAGCATTGTGTCGATGGGCACTGAGGGGGAGGAAGCAGCACAGCCTCCTTCGTTCCTCTGCTCCCCCATAATGAAGGATTAGTTAGCTTCTCACCTGACTGTTGCAAGTTCTTCGAAGGATCCCAAAGTGGAGCAAAGAGGGGGTCCTGGCCTGTCCTCGTATGCCCATGGACGGGTGCAGAGAGTCCCGCTCTTGGCCCAGGCCACGCTCGGGTGCGTCCAGCGCAACGGGAGTCCAAGGTGGCAGAAGTAGGTGCGTCCATATGCGAAAGTTGCGGTGTGGCTTCCCTTCTGGGTATCAGCGTGTGGCATCTCTGTATCATCATGACCATTGCCATGGTTACTGTTACCAGTGGCCTACAGACTGTTCTAGAGTGTTAACCAAGGGAGCCAGTTAGACAGTGACCTGGTTGTGTGTGGATGTACCTGCTTACTCCAATAAAGCAATATTTCAACAAGATATTCACGGAATCCTTATTATATTTAGCGACTTTGGACGGGATGGGAATCAATTCTATTGACTCTTACACACAAGATTGAATAAGATTGCCATCATCTTCAAAAGAAAAAAGAAGAAGAAACAGGAGACAAAAGAAAAAAAGAAGATTGAATATTCTCCAATAGCGGCTCTACATAAAGGAGTAAGCAGTGTGAACCAATGTAGAGTCAAGATCCATTATTTTAAGGAAACGGTTACCTATCTCCAGAATTAACTTAACTCAACTCCACACTGAGAACAAATTAACTACAATATAAACAAGGACCTGGGCGGATTACATCTCCACCGTACTGTAAGTTTTTAACGAAGCCGTTTTTCAACGTAAATTGCATTTAATCAAATGTTACTTGCAATACAGTTGATGTCAACGGCGCATCTTTTGAAGTGAGGCATTCTTGGGAGTCGTTCCAGCTCGCGACGATCGTCTTCCATTCTTGTACAGCATAGACGAGGAGAACGTAGGTAGAATCACTGCGAGCGTAAGTGAACTGAGCATTCAAGGAAGCAACGTCAGCGCGCTACAACCTCATCACGAGAGGTCACGTAGAGTAACCTTACGCGACCACCATTTTAGACTTACTATGATTGCGGAGCTTATCACCATCGAACCAACGGGAAATCGTCTCAAATAAAAAATAAAAAAAATGAAATGAAAGATTATAAAAGAACTGCAGTCGGAGGTGAAACGCATTACTAAGGGAGAACCTTACCGTCAATATATATATAAATCTAATAAGATACAATAATCTAACGCTTGTGACTGATGTATAACATGAACTTGGTTATATGCAAGGTGATATGCACACCATAATGCATGTCATTTTAACAGCAATTTATATACCATAAATTATTAAGCAACAGCAATTCAATACTCAAAACAAGCACTATATTCTTTCATAAAAGCAAAGTACATGTTGTAAATTTAATTGTGATCTAAGTAGTTAATTACATACATACATAATTGTTTTTAATAGTTTTTTTGTATCTTGTTTATATCTACTACATTGTACAACCATGGCAAATCAAGGATGTGGATTAGGTTTACCGGTTCCTTTTCTAACTCGCCCTGGTGATCCTGTACTAAAGTGGTTAGGTTGGAAAGATTACTTTCTCAATTACATCTCCGCATTAGAAGAAGAAAATGAGGATGAATTTACTCCCTCAAGGAAAAAGAAAATGCTTTTGCACAGTTTGGGATCTGAAGGATCTAGGATATATTATCAAATGGAAAAAAAAACAGACCTAGTGAAAATTCGAATGTATTTTTTAGATGCGTTACATGATCTTGATGCTTATTATCAACCCACTGTTTGCGTGGGAATTAACAGGTACGAGTTTTTTCAACGTAAGCAACAAAAAAAGAATCAGTAGGAGATTTTGTATCTGCATTAAAAAAACTTTCAGTTAACTGTCAATTTGAAAATCTCCATGACAGCTTCATCAGAGACCAACTTGTAATGCATTCAAACAATAGCGCTATACAGGAAAAATTGTGGGTTTGCGGGGATTCACATTTAAATGAAATTATAGCTATTGTTAAAAAAGGTGAGATGTCAAAAAGATGTGCACAAATGGCTCTAAAGAAAAGTGAAGACAGCAATATTGTTAGCAAAGTATCTAGCAATAAATCCACAAACAAAAGTTTAGGAAAAAATAGCTATAAAGATCTAAACAAAAAACACAATAGTTATAACAAAAATGACTATGAGGACACAAGACCAACATGTTATAGATGTGGTTATAAGGGCCATACTGCAAGAGATAGGTGGTGTCCTGCATTAAAATCAAAATGCAGTTTTGTGGATTGAGTGGTCATTTTACTAAAGCTTGCAGGAGAAGGAATAACAAAAACAACAAGAAAACTGTAGGTTGTGTCAATGATGGGAAAGATGAAGAAGTTGACGAAAATGCTAATTCTAGCGATTATGAAATTCTCTGCGTTGACGACTTTGGTGAAAATTAAAGTGTAGTTCTGAATGTGGGTTCAACAAGGAAAAAGAAACCAGTCTGTGAAATAAACATTGGTGGGGTAGACTTACAGATCTTCCCTGATTCTGGCTCACCATCTACTATTATACAACGCGCAGTATGGGAAGACAAATTTGAAAAAGTAATTGAACAAAACTTAAAACCTTCTGACATACAGCCAGTAACTTACACTGGAGAAAAAATTCCTATGGTTGGTTTTGTTGAGTTAGTCTTCAAATTTAAAGACAGAAGTACTACTGGCAAGTTATACGTTGCTGAAAAGGGTCCTTCTGTTCTAGGCTGGATTGATCAGGGAGAACTTGGTATTATATTCAACCCCAATACTCATGATCAGGTATTATTATTAGATGAACCAGATAAGAAAATGGTGGATGATATAATCAAACAATTCCCTAGTGTGTTTTCAGGTGAAGTAGGAAAATTAGATGGGTTTGTTCACAAAATAGTACTCAAAGATAGTGCAATTCCAGTAACTCACAAAGCTAGGAATATTCCTATGAGCATAAGAGAAGGTGTAATGAAAGAATTGGACCTTCTAGAAAAGAAAGGAATAATTGAACCAGTGGAATGTGCAGAATGGATTGCCCCCTTGGTCGTCGTGCGCAAACCTGATGGTCGTTTGCGTCTTTGCATTGACCTGAGAGATCTTAATAAAAACATTGTTGTTGACAAATTTCCCCTACCCAGAATTGATGAACTATTAGCCCAATAAAAAATATAAAATGGTTTTCTACAATTGACTTAACCTCAGCGTATCATCAAATTCAGTTACACGACAGCAGCAGAAGCCTTACTGCCTTCATAACACCGTTTGGATGTTATCGTTTCATACTCATGCCTTTTGGGTTAGCTTCTGCTGCTGCCGTGTTTCAAAGGTTTAATGTACAAATTATTTAAAGGGTTAAAAGGCGTCATATATTTTCAAGATGATATTTTGATTATGGACCGAGACAAGAATAAGCATGATAAAAGACTTAATGCAGTTCTTTCTAAACTAGCAAAAAAGGGTCGACTGCAGAAGTCAAAATGTGTAAATTCAGGATGAGGTCTGTCACATACTTGGGACATGAGGTGGGTGGAGACGGTATTTCACCGAAGAAGTGTCTACTTGAGGCAATTAGGGAAGCTCCATCTCCAAAGTCTAAAGATGATGTGAGCTCATTTCTGGGGATGGCAGAATTCTATTCAAAGTTTGTAAGAAATGTTGCCACCAAGACTTACAACTTGAGGCAGTTATTAAAATTAAAACAAGAGTTTGTTTGGAATGATGATTTAGAAAATGACTTCAGTAAGATAAAAGATGACCTAGTTTCCGCTCTACAACTTCAGGCCTTTGATAGTTTGGCACCTACCATAATCACAACTGATGCAAGTGGAAAAGGGTTAGGTGCTGTACTATCCCAAATTGATGACAATGGTGAAGAAATTACCATTTCCTTTGCGTCTCGTTCTCTTTCACCATCGGAAGAAAAATACTCTGTTATAGAGAAAGAGATGTTAGCTACCATATGGGCAATGGAGAAGTTTAGACAATTTGTATGGGGAACCAGTTTTGTCCTTCGCACAGATCACAAACCTTTTCTCAAAGTACTCACATCAGATGGTATATTTAAAGCCACGCCTAGAATAGCCAAAATGAGTTTGAAACTTCTTGACTTCAATTATAATGTAGAATATTTACCAGGTAAAAGGAATCAGGTAGCAGATTATCTGAGTAGATCACCTCTTCCTTATGAAAATGTTGGACAAGCAGATTGGGATGACTTTAATGTTGCTGCGGTTTATGACAAAACCATTGCTATTTCTAAAGTAGAATGGGACATTGAATACTCGCAAGATGAAGTTTTAAGGAAAACTGCACAATTTATCACCAGAGGCTGGCCTTGTAAAAACGGTAATCAGGGAGATTTAAGAGCACTTTGGGAAATTCAAAATGAACTGTCCATAGATGATTCTGGTTACATTTGCAGGGGGGATAGAATCATTGTACCTTCAACATTAAGATCTAAAGTTTTGGAATTGAATCATGAAGGCCATCTTGGCATTACTAAATGGAAGGCTAAATTGAAATTATCATATAGGTGGCCAGGGATCGATAGAGATTCTGAGAGATTTGTAAGAGAATGTTCTATTTGTCAGGACTCTGATAAAACACTACGAGTATTAAGACCCACCCTTGGCAATAAATTACTTCCTAATGGGCCATGGGAAAATGTAAGCATTGATTGGATGGTCCCATTGATGATAATGATGGAGGTCACAAGTATGTGTTGGTAGTAATAGACGACTACTCGAAATGGCCGGAAGTTGAGATCACTGAAAATTGTGACACAAAACACACAGTAAAATTCTTAGAAAACGTATTCTTATGCGAAGGAATTCCAAAAATTATTCGCAGTGATAATGGCCCACAATTTTCTTCTGATAAATTTAAAGATTTTTTTAAAAAGGAATGGAATCTGTGAAAAGAAAACCCCAGTATATAATCCAGCTGGGAACGGCATTGTTGAAAGGTTTAACAGGGTCATTATGGGAAGTGTACAAGCTTCATTGAACGCTGGGAAGTGTTGGAAGAAGGAACTTTTTAGTACACTTTGGGCTTATAGGATCACTCCAACAGGGACTGGTTACAGTCCTTTCAGAATATTGCGTGGCAGAGAACCTTTTTGTTAAGACAATGTTGCATGGTGCAAAATGAAAACTTATGGAAAATGGTCACCTGCCTTAGTTAGAGCCAATCTTAGGAAGATGCATGACACATGCAAAATTAACTTTAACAAAACTCATTGTACTTCTGATTGCTCATTAGAAGTTGGAGATTGGGTCAAAGTCAAATTACCTACTAAAGAACGGAAAGGTCAAAGCAAATTTTCAGCACCATTACAAGTAATCACTACTTATTCAAAATACGCTAAGTTGAGTGATGGCAAAAATTTGGCATTACAATAGACTTTCAAAATGTGTTAATCCTGGTCACAATAGTGAAGCTAGGAAATTTACCTCAGAAATTAATTGGATGTGGGATGATGTCACAAGTCCAAATATTAGGGATGTCACAAGTCAAAACGTTAGTGATATAAATAATATCCATGTTTAACCGTCTAGCACAGTCTGCAATGACAGAGCCCAATCTTCTTGCAGTTCTGGGAAAACATCACATACTGGTAGAGCAATAGTTTTGCCATGTAAGTACAGGAATTTTGTGATGCAAAAGATGGAAGGAGGGAAATAGGTTTCTTTATTATATTTGTTGTTCACTATTTATTGTAATACCCAATTGTATACTTTCAATTTACTTAATTTAGGTTCTTTTTAATATGTATTGTAATACCTAACTGTAAATGTCCAACCTTAAACTAATGTGAATTGTTTACTTATTTTTTGTTATTATATTTTTGTTACTCAGTTTGTTTATCTCTGTAAGGAAGGAGATGTGGCCTCTCTATATCATCATGACCATTGCCATGGTTACTGTTACCAGTGACCTACTGACTGTTCTAGAATGTTAACCAAGGGAGTCAGTTACACAGTGACCTGGTCGTGTGTGGATGTACCTGCTTACTCCAATAAAGCAATATCTCAACAAGATATTCACAGAATCCTTATTACACAGCGAAAACTCTGAATCTCAATTTTTACACTTATTCTGAATATACAAAAGGGATTTGACAGAGCTGGGTGTCAGTTTTTCTGGGAAGCAACGGTCAGTGTGGGCCTTATGTTTATTTTATTCAAGTAACAAGATTTTTGTTTCTGCCCCAGTGGTGTCAATCTGTGTTAAAGGAATAACTTGGGGAAATTAGCCAATTTAGCCGTAGCATGACTTGCAATGATTAGAGT